>NC_092313.1:64647430-65897430 GCF_036785885.1 Coffea arabica | reverse complement strand
ACTGACATGATTGGGTTTGTATCAGGGAAATACGCGGACTAACCAAAAATAACCCTAGTAGTGTGTTATTTGGTTAGAATAGGGCTCCTCTAAACGTAAGGTAATTGGGGAATTAAATCTTACGGGCGTACGTAGGATTATTTTTTAATTAGGGTAGTGATTAACGGGCGTACTTTAATCACCGACACAGTAAGAGGAGTTGACTGTCATCGCTTGTATGACAGTTATAACCTATTTATTAGTAAATAATTGGAATTGGTTTTGCATCGATGATCAATTAGGTGAACCATTGCTGAAATTATTTCTTGGCTAGAGCCTTAATTATTATTCATTTGATTTTAGTAAATTGTTATTTAATTTTTAGTAGCTTCTTAGATTTTATTTGAATTTCTTTGATTGTCACTTTCTGCACAAAAACACCCCCTTTGTTACTGTGAATTTGAAAAGAAACAGTTACACCCAATCTCTGTGGATTCGACCCTACTTCCCATTATCAACAGAAATTAACTTTAGTTGAGCAGGTTTTTATTATTGTACAGACTGACAATCTGTCAATTTTTGGCACCGTTGCCGGGGACTGGTATCAGATTAATTTGTTTCTTTTTTAGTTCATCTTGTTTTTATTTTTTATTTATTTTTCTCTTTTTTTATATAGTTTATGGCTGCTAACATTTCGTATTTTGATGATAGACTGGACTTTATTCCTGAATGGGGTTATGAGACTCGTGTTTTTCCTAATGATCAATTAGTTGTTGCAAATTGTAGAACTTATTTTGCTTCAGGTTATTCAACCGACATATGCCCTGCATTTCAGAATAACCTAAGTGCTCCAATTGATACTTTTGGAGATTTTTCACCTCAATATCAAACGTGGTATGACTCTTATTCAAACGGGTATGATCAAGGATGGTGGGATGATTCCAATTTTAATTATGCGACCAGGCCAATGGGTTCTCAACAGCAAGAGACTCAACAACCATCATCCATGTCAGGTATGTCTTTTCAGGAAATGATTAAATTATTCGCTACTAATACATATCGATTTTATCAGGAGACACAAGTGAGCATTAGTAACCTGGCGGATCAAGTGCATCTATTGACATCCAAGATAAATCAATTAGCTTCTCACATGTATGAAGAATTGCCCTCACAGACCAACATCAACCTTGAAGAAGATGAGAGTGCAATTATCCGACCAAATGACATGGAATTGCAAGAGTTTCAAGAAAACGGATCTAAAGATGCAGTTGAAAAGGAAGCTGAAGTGCAAGAAATGAGACCCCAATATCAATTCGTCCAAGTGAATGAATTCAGTGTACAATCTCCAAATGCGGTGACATCTCCTCCAGTCTTTAATCAATATTCTCCTGATTCTTATTCTTTAATTCCTGTTAATGAAATTGACTTTATTATACCAGAAAATTTTGAATTTCATGACAGGAATAAATTAAGAGTAGCGATGACAAGATATCTTGGACCAATAAATGCATGTGAGGGGGGAGTGAATGGAGAATATAAATTATCGTTGACTTGTTTGGCGCCATTTACTAGTCCATGGAAGCCCGTAACTCGAGTGCCCAAGGATTACTCTATTTACAAGGGCTATCAGGACTATATAGAGGATGAATCATTAAGACGAGTCATAAGATTTTATCCTCCATGAACAAAACATAATAATGTCTAGTCAAAGACATTAAAGAAAGGCACTCATTGGGAGGCAACCCAATTTCTTTTAGTTGTTTGTTCGATTTTGTTTGTTAGTTTAAATATGATTTTCTTGAGTTTGACTGATTTCTGGTTTCAATTTTGGTTTTTGATGATTCGTAGGTATCTATCTGACATGACGCGTCCGCATCAACTGGGCGCGTGGCACATTGCGATTTTCTGGTGCTTAGTAAAAAGGGTTTCGATCCCCTTGACGTGCCCGCGTCAAGTCCCATAAAGAGCTCATGGTCAGAAAGGGTTCTTGTCCTCATGACGTGCCCGTGTCAAGTCTCTTGGAGAGCTCCTCATTCCGTGCCTTCTTCACGTGCCCACGTCACGTTCGCGGGAAAGCTAAGTATTCAAAAAAGGTCAAGAACGATTATTGATTTTCTGTTAATCTCTACTTTTGAATTTCAAAAATAAATTTTGTCAATAAAAATAATTATAAAAAAAGAAGTTATATATAAAAAAAATTTCAAAAAAAAAAACTTTTTTTTAGTTAATTACTAAAAAAAAGGGAGAGTCTTCCCGTAAAAAAAATTCTAAAAAGAGAAAAAAATAAAATGGAAAAGCAAAAAAAAAAAAAAAACACAAATACTATTTTCTTTTTCTTTTTCTTTCTTCCCTCTTCTTTCTTTTCTTTCTTCTTTCTCTCTTCTCCCCTGTTCTCCTCTATGTCGACCGAGGCCCCTTCGCACGCCGCCATCTCCTCCATCTCGCTTGTCAGCCGCCATCCCTCTTCCCCACGCACTCTCACTCCATCTCGACCATCGCAACTCGCCGCCTCTCTCCTTCCTCTCAGAGACCGCCGCCGCCGTTTCCCCCGAGCAAGCACGCCGCCGACGCGCGTCTCGCTTCCCGAGCGTCTCTCTCTCTCTCTCTCTCTTCAACCACCAACGCTCGTCACTGTTTTGACGACTTCAGGGAAGTCCCGTTACCCTTCTTCTTGTTATTGCTGTTCATTTGCCACATTGAGGGCAATGTGTCATTTAGGTGTTGGGGGGATCAGATGGGGTGCCAGTGTTTCTAGTTTTTAGTTTTTAGTAGTTTTTAGTTTTTGGATATTTTTTCTTTATTTTTAGTTTGGTATTTGTCTAGTTTTTGTTACTTTTTTGACATTTATCTGTCTAGCTCTCCTCTGACTGTCAAAGTTTGATATTGGATTGTTACATCTAGTTCTGCTATTGCCAAGTTTTAATAATAAAAGCGTATCAAGTTAAGGTGGTTGAGTCCAAGAACATCTTTTTGGTGAATATCGATGATTGTTTTACTCTTATAGTTTTTGGTTAACTTTTCTAGGCATAGGAAATGATTGTTGGCATTTTCATGTGAATTGGTTTGGTTATTAACCTTAGTTATCCATGTTTGAAAATGAGACTAGCTGATGCAAATTTTCTTTTAATTTTTGTGTTATATTGAGTTTTTGGATTATTTAGCTGAGAATAAGAGTTGACTGTGCTCTGCTAGTCTTTACTATTCTGTAACCGGGGATCTTCACCAAAAGTGTCGATTCTCACGTCAAAAAATAGTAATTGCTATGAGTACGTGGTCACGTGGCGATAAAAGCTGAGTAACCGGGCTCTTTCATCTGACAAATGTCAGAGTTCGCGTCAAAAAACTCTAATGGATGGAGGCTAAATCTTTTACTACTATTGTAAAAAAAAAAAAAACAAAAACAGAAATAAAAAAAGTGAAAAATAGAAAAATGTGATGAAAAGGTGAAGGTTGTGTCGATATGTGGTTAACGTCAGCTTGCCAGTTTGTGGATTTAATGTTGAGATTTTGGTTAATAGTTGGACCATTTGCTGATAATTGTTGATCAACCATTCCTTTTTCTTAGATTATTAACCTGAAATTGAAGGAGTTTGTGGTTTAGAAACTAACCGGGGTGATGTTTCTTGAATTTTAATCACTGATACTTGGTCTATGTTTTTCTTGGTATTTTGGCAATATAGTAGATAGAGCAATAGTCATTGTCAAATATTGGTATTTGTTTGCTGTTCTCATGCTTGAGGACAAGCATCGTTTAGGTGTGGGGGAAATTGATAAGTGAGATTTTATCATTTATTTTATTATTTATTTTCCCTATTACCTGACCTGATGTGGATTAAATATTAGATTCTACTCAATTTTCGTAATTTGCATTTATTTCAGGAAATAGAACGAAAATACCACAATCAAGGCCAATTTGACAGTTATCAGGAAGGAGTCCAGGGGTATTTTTCGAATATCAAGACGCGACCTGTGACAGTCCCACCTCTCCCTAGGGCGAACCCTAGGGTATCAGCGGGTTGCTTGCCCAACTCTCACCAGGACTCAATTGTTCAAAGAACTAATATCATCAATGAAACGGAGGAAACATCTTCCGATACAGGGAATTGAAACCCTAATTAACATATAATCACAAACCCAACGATCCAATTTAGTACATATATCATCACATGTCAACTTACCACTCAACACTCAAAATTACATAGCATAAGTCATACTTAAAAATTTAAGCTTACAAGTCTGCTTAACCAAGGTTACAACCTCAAAATGCAAGTACGATCAAAATAAAGCTAAGAAAGCTTTTGATCAAATCCCTTCCCGATTTGTTAAGAAAAACAAAGGGAGTGGGGTGAGCTAACGCCCAGTGAGCTTCCAAATAAGACAAGTAAACACATAGCCATGTAAGATCACAAAATAGCCAAATAAACACCGTATAGTAAAATAACAGTTAAATCACAGTTCAATTCAAGGATATGGGAGGTTTCTAAAAGCCAAATCCACTTGAGTTTGATCATTACCGGTTCCGTTGACACTCCATCAACGTTTGCATTTACCGGATATAAAGTCCATAGAACACCGCTTTCTTCAGTTTTCGTCCACCAATCAACCCTCCACCGAACCTGCACTCCATAAACAGTAGTTTGATAATACTCGAGTATACCAGGAATCCGAGTTTCCAATACTCAAGGATTCCAAAGAAACAGGATCAAATCGAGGATTTTACCACTGGTGGTGTTGGACAACACAACAAGCAAGCACAATGGATATGTTTCACCAGGGACCTCCAAGCAACATTCGATTTTCAGTGTACAGTAAACAGTCCTCAAGGTTTATCGGTCTTCTCGACCAAGCCCTTGCTGGCTCAATACAACCAACTCACCTATGAGGTTGGGTACCCAAACAGTAGCAGTAGTTGATGGATATCACCCAAACAACTCAATCACAGGCATTCATGGAGATATCACATCTCATAATAACAGTATACAGAGCTTCAGTGAAAAATAAGGGAGGTCGGGTGCGATCAAGTATACACTCGCTTCCATTTTATCAAAACCGTATTTGGCTCCAACAGTTAACAATCAAGTATTTCAGATATTTCACATAACAGGTAGCAAGTAGTGGAACACTCACCTGTCCAGCAAAAGTAGTAATTAACGTTAAACATCTCAGTTACGGTCATCTTCGTTCCCCAAACCTAGGGCAACGAGTGAAATCGTTAACAATTAGATTCATTCTTCACTAAATTATAGGTTTATTAAGAAACCAAGTGAATAGTCTAAGTTACTTAATCTAGCATGCAAATGAGATCCATACCATGGTAAAAGTTCATGAGAAAACAAGTTTAGTGTGTACATGAAAGCTTAGCAAAAGAAAAGTTTCATTTAGGCTTAAGGTTTCCTTTTTCGGGTTGAACAGTCTTGCCCGGCAGTCTCGGGAAAATGGTTATAATACATTATAGGAAAGTCTGAATTAGATTCTTTTGGTGGCATTACAAACTAGATTCATACGGCTATATTTTTGTAGAAAAAACCATTCCCAAAATCCCAACATAAGTGGTTCAAAATTAAGCAACCAAATGAATTTTCTGGACAGTCTCGGATGAACAGTAATAACCGGGCAGCCAACTTTCAAGACTCGCCACGAATCGTTCGGAACGAACCAGAAAATGAGCTTGGTACCATTTTAAAGCTCTAAGAGTCTACTTTCAAATTCCACAAACGGCACTCAATTCTGATCATCGAGTAAATCGTTATGACCTTCACAAAATTGCTGGTCAGAAAATTTCGTGACCTAGTCCAGTTTTGCCTCTTTGTTTATAACTCAAAATTTATCCAACCAAAATGGCTAATTTTTTGTAGACAACCTCCACACACATAACCCAACATATATCCCTCATATTTGTAGCCTAATTATGCACAAAAATACCAAAACAAAACAGGGCAGCAAGCCCTTAAAATTATGGACAGCACCTTCACCAAAATCTTCTAACTTTCACCCCTTTTATGATTTTCACTCCCTTCACATAACAAGTTTCAGATCTAACTCAAAAGAGGTTTAAAACATGTTAATACCTCATACACACACATGAACAAGGTGCAAACATTTCATCAAATACATGGTTGGCATACTTACTAACTCACTTACTACTTTTTTAGTTCAAGAGTTTTAACCACAATTTCTAGTTTAGGGCAACTTCTAGTTTGCCCTCAAGGCTTTAAGTACTTCATATAACACAATAAAACCAAAGATTAAGGATCACACACCTCATAAATAACCATGACCAAAGTGCAAACATTTCATCAAACACTTGGTAGGCATGCCACCTAACTCAACTTCTCTTTGGTTTATTCCAAGAGATTACTCCAAATCTCAATCAAACAACTTGTAGTTTGCCATTAATACTTTGATGCACATGATATATTACCATAAAACTACCATTTAAAGTGTACTTACCTTTCTTGTAAGATGCTTGAGCCACCAAATTAATCCACCAAAAGTGAGAACTTCAAGCTTGAATCAAGCACTAGATTGGAGGAAAATTTCTCACTAACTCAAACTCTTTCTCTTTTGGTTTTTGCTCAAGTTTAAGCTAGATGTTGGAGCTCTCTCTCTTCCTTGCTAAGCCCTAAGAAATTCGGCCATAAGGAGAAGAAAATGGCCAAGTCCAACTTAAATTTGTCTCTTAACCCTTAGTCAACAAAATACTTGGCTAGGATTTTGCCACACGGTCACTTCTTGTCCACAACTTCTATTAATCCTTTGACTAATTATGTTTCAACCCTTCCAAATGTACCAATACCTATTTAACACCACTAATATCTCACATAAAGTTCCAACCACAAATAAAAGCCACTTGGTACAATGTAAGTGGTAACTAAAAAAATTGTTTTAGTTGAAGTGAAAGGATATGAAATGTAATGCATGGAAATTATTTTAATACATGTAGAATGCTATGCAAGGGTATATTATAAGTGGTGAAATAGTTAAAACTAATTCAAGAAAAACGTTTTAATTTCTTAGAGTATACGATACCACATAGGGGATACAATGTTAGGGCTTATAATCCGTGGTTTCATTCTTAGAGTAAGGCATGTAGTTTAGACAAATTATATTTTAAAGTTAGGATTCTCACACTCTCTCCCTCTTTAAAGAATTTCGTCCTCGAAATTCTCTTCTTAGCTCAGGATATTTTGCACGAATGTCCTTTTGAATTTTTTTTTTTTAGAGTATTGCATGATATCATTTGAAAAATCATATCTCAAGCTTCTTAAGTCCACAATTTATAAACTTTATACGGTCGAAAAATAGATTCAAAGGGTTACAACTTCTAGAACGTACCATTGTAAGATCCAATCCATAAGTCAGTCAAATTCCCACCTAAATTTTCGGTTCCACCCAGTAAAAGACAGAACATGTATGCGATTTTAGTCAATTTTGCAAAATCACAGATATTCATGGGAATTAAGAACAATAGTGGACTTTTCACAGTTGATAGTACTCTGAATCTAGTTGCGAAAATAACAAACAAAACTCAATTCTTCTTTTTTTTTTCATCAAGATATAACAGGTTTCCTAAAACTGCCCAAGGTTTCCTGCGGACAAATTTTCAGCGGTACATCCTTTGTGTTTACTACTTTTTCAGCCAATTCAAGGCTTCATTCTTTCCACAAAATAGCTTTAACTCAAGCATATACATACCAAGCCAACATCTCACTACATCTCACTATATCAAGCATATAACCGTCGTCTACTCAAGTTTAGCAAAATGAAACCCGAAACTGAAATTCTTAATCACAAGTTAGAATTTTCTTTAGGCAAGTCATACCAAAGCTATCAGACCATGGTCAATACTTAAGCATGACGTGTGGTAGAAAATTCACCATAAAACTATAAATTACCACAACACTACTTCAACCCATGAAATTTTTCATAAAGCTGCCAAAAGTACTACCTTAATCCACTAGTTTACCTATATTGGGAGTAGAGGAAAATTGCTAGCCAAAGTTACCTTGTAACCTCAAGAAAGATGGAAATTCAGGGCTTCTTCCTAAAAAATCACTCCACCAATACCTTGAAATCTTTCTTAGTTAACATTTCCATGGAGTAACTTCAGATTCAAGTACAAAATTGAGGTTGGAGTTGGAGGTCTCTCTTTGCTTTCTCTGCTCTCTTGGTTCGGCCAAGTAAGAGGGAAGATGAAGACAATTCGGTCAAATTGTTGATTTAGTCAAGGTGAAAAATGTGACGCAAACCTTAATCTCGATAGAAAGAAGAGTTACAACATGGTTACTATTCTTGCTAGCTCTTTAACCCATACACTGTACATTAAATCATTTCTTCCCTTCGAGTGACAAACGATAAATTTTTAACTCAAAAACCAAAGTAGGGCAATAAACTCAGGGATAAGGATCCAATACTGCACCACCACCAATATTTCATAGCACTTATTAAAACAACAGGTACCAAGTCCACTGTTCCTAAGGGAATACATCTTGCTATATAAAAATGTCACTATGCATAGTCCAATGATTATAACTTATCCAGGCAAAAACCTCATTAATGGCTATTCAACTAGGCAAATGTACTGGTAGAAACTTATTCTGTACCTCTTCTAGAACCCCTTCATATTTCCTTTCAATCGTATGTTCTGATGCAATAGTTCAATGTTCTCTAGGTATTTTGGTTTCCATCATCTTTTCCAGTACTCAGTTCATCTCTTTTGGAACTCTATTTCTTTTTGAATAATCTCTATTTTCTTATGCAGATCAGTCACATTTGTCATCTCACTGATTCACTTATCTCGATAGTAGCTTGCTAGTAAATCAAAGGAGCAAAGTAAGTAACTAATTACAATTGAAAACTCTAGTCATATAACTTTTAAATTCATTCTCCTCCGATCCTACCACAAGGAATTAAACGTAGCTATCCTCAAGTGAGATAGACAAGATAGTAGAATACAGGTAGGCTAATAGCTCAAAATACAATGCCATTCATTCTTATTCGGGAATTTCAATACGAAAGTATCCTTATCACTTATGCACATAGCAACCCTAAAGCGTACTTTATGTGTCGGAACTTCTACATCCTATCTCAAGCTCTTGCATACAGGTATAGAATCCAATTCTTTTCTCAAATTCCCATGCATAATTCCAAAACTCATGATCTCGCCACGATCATAATCGAGTCAAGTCCATACTGAGACATTAGTGGATAGGTGTCAAGGAAGTATAGGAAGAATATCACTAGAGGAGTAGAAATATCCATATAGTTGTAATCAAACAGCCTCACATTCGAAATAAACACTTATCATGTCTTCACAGTCATGGGTGAAGGAAATAGGTTTTCAGTGCAAATTTCTCGACGTACAGTACAATCTAGCCACCGTCTATAGAAACCCTGTCAGACTATTTCGAGATTAATCCATGATAGCTTCCGAGATTCATTCCCTCAATCAGTCCAATAACTAGGTCAAATATTAGGATCTTTCGTGCCTTGACTTTTGCCATCAAAACTCAGCTCAAATGCAATCAAGATACAGACCCTTATTCTAGCGCTCTCCACTATTTGGTACCCAAGTACAAGAATCCACAATAAGACAATTCACAACTCGAGTCGGCCGGCCCCAAGAGGAAATCACTCATATTAGAGATTTCTACCCGACATACATATCTATTATCCTGATAAAGGGTTTATGCTTATAACAGTCATGATTCATAGCTTACGCCCCAGAAGAGCACCTAGTCCTTACCACTTACCCACATAATCGGACAAAAACACCACTTGACCCCAAGCTCACTCCGCACGGGGACCACGCGAAGCAGCAAAAGTATCTTCCATTCTTTCAAACCAGTTCTCGGCAATTTCGGGATCTAGTTCTCCAAGAAATTTAGGAGGTGTGAACTTTTGGAACTGATTCAGAGCTCTATCTTCACTTACTTCAAGGTTCCTTTACTAGTTACCCGGTGTTTGACCTTGTTGGTCAACCGAACGGGCCAGTAAACAGTAGATCAGTCATACGATTGATAGCTGTAGCTACCTGGTCTCCTACTCCACCTCCGGGTCCTTGGTTCTAATTGACTACAAACCTTTATTCCTCTTCTTGGTCCTGGACCTATTCTCCTTTATTACTCACTGGTCTAGGGTCCAAGTATTATAACTAATAGGGTAAGCAAATGTGGGTATACAATAGATGCTTATTCATATTTAAAAGTCAAATAAGAAATGAAATTAGAGTCTCGATAAACGAGTGAAAATGCAAAGCAGTTAAAAGCCAATGTCGAAATAGAGTCAAAGTCAAAAGTCAACAGTCAACAGTCAAAGATCAAAGTCAACAGTAAAAAGCCAAAATATTATCCATTAAAAGGCTCATAGCAGTCATTTACAAGGTAATAGAACCAAAAGTAGCAAGTACGAGCCTCAAAAGTACAGATATAATCGTACAGTCATGTCAAGAAAAATCTAGCACAAATGGTCAAAAGAAAACTGTACAACCACCAAGTCACAACCTCCCCTATCATTTCTATGTACAATAGTCAAAATCATCCAAAGTAATAGTCTAGAAGTAGAGGCTTAATCTGTCGTAGGACTAGTTGACCCCCCAGATTGGGCGGGTTCATCTACTGTGTCATCTCCAATGTGGGAAGTCTCGTCACTCACTTCTCCTAGCAGATCATCACAAATATTCAGAATGGACTCTGCTCTATTCCTCACTTTCCTGGCCCTCTTAACCATGTGCTCTTGAGTTTCGCCAAGCTGCGCGCTCAGATCATCAACCCTTTCTCGGCCCTTGACCACATCATACTCAAGTTCCTTAATCCGCTCAACTCGCATTTCAATAGTTTTTTTCACATAATTCATTTCAAATCCAAGCCTAGTATTATCCCTCGCTAGGACCTTCCGCTCCTTCACTACGGCCAAAACTACTTCATTAGGATAAGTGTAAATATGCCGACACTCGCAATGCCTATAGCGGTCAGATGGGCTCCAATATGCTCTAGGCCTCCAGATCTGATTTGATACTTAATCATCGATAAGTCCCCATGGGACGGCTCGCCAACCGGTCTATTGCTAGGGCCGCCAGATTCATCCAACCTACACAAAGTGTAGATAAACTTAAGCACTCTTAAGGAAAAATAATCAAATATAATCCTTAAGTCGAAAATTCCTAACTCGTCCAAACCAATTCAAACCTAGGCTCAAAATTTTTTTTTTCTTCCAATGATCACTTAACTTTCAAACCAATCCCATAGTCCAGCATCCTAAACTTTTATGTCTAGGATACTCTACAAAGATCTGAAGTCTAAGCTCTGATACCAACTGTGACAGCCCCACCTCTCCCTAGGGCGAACCCTAGGGTATCAGCGGGCTGCTTGCCCAGCTCTCGCCAGGACTCAGTTGTTCAAAGAACTAATATCATCAATGAAACGGAGGAAACATCTTCCGATACAGGGAATTGAACCCTAATTAACATATAATCACAAACCCAACGATCCAATTTAGTACATATATCATCACATGTCAACTTACCACTCCACACTCAAAATTACATAGCATAAGTCATATTTAAAAATTTAAACTTACAAGTCTGCTTAACCAAGGTTACAACCTCAAAACGCAAGTACGATCAAAATAAAGCTAAGAAAGCTCTTGATCAAATCCCTTCCCGATCTGTTAAGGAAAACAAAGGGAGTGGGGTGAGCTAAGGCCCAGTGAGGTTCCAAATAAGACAAGTAAACATATAGCCATGTAAGATCACAAAATAGCCAAATAAACACCGTATAGTAAAATAACAGTTAAATCACAGTTCAATTCAAGGATACGGGTGGCTTCCAAAAGCCAAATCGACTTGAACTTGATCATTATCGGTTCCATTGACACTCCATCAACGTTTGCATTTACCGGATATAAAGTCCGTAGAACACCGCTTTCTCCAGTCTCCGTCCACCAATTAACCCCCCACCGGGCCCGCACTCCATAAACAATAGTTTGGTAATACTCGAGTATACCAGGAATTCGAGTTTCCAATACTCAAGGATTCCAAAGAAACAGTTTCAAATCGAGGATTTTACCACTGGTGGTGTTGGACAACACAACAAGCAAGCACAATGGCTATGCTTCACCAGGGACCTCCAAGCAACATTCGATTTCCAGTGTACAGTAAACAGTCCTCAAGGTTTATCGGTCTTCTCGACCAATCCTTTGCTGGCTCGATACAACCAACTCACCTATGAGGTTGGGTACCCAAACAGTAGCAGTAGTTGATGGATATCACCCAAACAACTCAATCACAGGCATTCATGGAGATATCACATCTCATAATAACAGTATACAGAGCTTCAGTGAAAAATAAGGGAGGTCGGGTGCGATAAAGTACACACTCGCTTCCATTTTATCAAAATCGTATTTGGCTCCAACAGTTAACAATCAAGTATTTCAGATATTTCACATAACAGGTAGCAAGTAGTGGAACACTCACCTGTCCAGCAAAAGTAATAATCAACGTTAAACATCTTAGTTACGGTCACCTTCGTTCCCCAAACCTAGGGCAACGAGTGAAATCGTTAACAATTAGATTCGTTCCTCACTAAATTATAGGTTCATTAAGAAACCAAGTGAGTAGTCTAAGCTACTTAATCCAGCATGCAAATGAGGTCCATACCATGGTAAAAGTTCATGAGAAAACAAGTTTAGTGTGTACATGAAAGCTTAGCAAAAGAAAAGTTTCATTCAGGCTTAAGGTTTCCTTTCTCGGGTTGAACAGTCTTGCCCAGCAGTCTCGGGAAAACGGTTATAATTCACTGTAAGAAAGTCTGATTAGATTCCGTTGGTGGCGTTGGAAACTAGATTCATACGACTATATTTTTGTAGAAGAAACCATTTCCAAAATCCCAACATAAGTGGTTCAAAATCAAGCAACCAAATGAATTTTCTGGACAGTCTCGGATGAACAGTAATAACCGGACAGCCAACTTTCAAGACTCGCCACGAATCGCTCGAGACGAACCAGAAAATGAGCTTGGTACCATTTTAAAGCTCTAAGAGTCTACTTTCAAATGCCACAAACGGAACTCAATTCTAATAATCGAGTAAATCGTTATGACCTTCACAAGATTGCTGGTCAGAATATTTCTGGCCCTAGTCCAGTTTTGCCTCTTTGTTTATAACTCAAAATGGCTAATTTTTTGTAGACAACCTCCACACACATAACCCAACATATATCTCTCATATTTGTAGTCAAATTAAGCACAAAAATACCAAAAAAAAACAGGGCAGCAAGCCCTTAAAATTATGGACAGCACCTTCACCAAAATCTTCTAACTTTCACCCCTTTTATGATGTTCACTCCCTTCACATAACAAGTTTCAGATCTAACTCAAAAGAGGTTTAAAACATGTTAATACCTCATACACACACATGAACAAGGTGCAAACATTTCATCAAACACATGGTAGGCATACTTACTAACTCACTTACTACTTTTTTAGTTCAAGAGTTTTAACCACAATTTCTAGTTTAGGGCAACTTCTAGTTTGCCCTCAAGGCTTTAAGTACTTCATATAACACAATAAAACCAAAGATTAAGGATCACAAACCTCATAAATAACCATGACCAAAGTGCAAACATTTCATCAAACATTTGGTAGGCATGCCACCTAACTCAACTACTCTTTGGTTTATTCCAAGAGATTACTCCAAATCTCAATCAAACAACTTGTAGTTTGCCATTAACACTTTGATGCACATGATATATTATCATAAAACTACCATTTAAAGTGTACTTACCTTTCTTGTAAGATGCTTGAGCCACCAAATCAATCCACCAAAAGTGAGAACTTCAAGCTTGAATCAAGCACTAGGTTGGAGGAAAATTTCTCACTAACTCAAACTCTTTCTCTTTTGGTTTTTGCTCAAGTTTAAGCTAGGGTTAGAAAGCAAGATGTTGGAGCTCTCTCTCTTCCTTGCTAAGCCCTAAGAAATTCGGCCATAAGGAGAAGAAAATGGCCAAGTCCAACTTAAATTTGTCTCTTAACCCTTAGTCAACAAAATGCTTGGCTAGGATTTTGCCACACGGTCACTTCTTGTCCACAACTTCTATTAATCCTTTGACTAATTATGTTTCAACCCTTCCAAATGTACCAATACCTATTTAACACCACTAATATCTCACATAAAGTCCCAACCACAAATAAAAGCCACTTGGTACAATGTAAGTGGTGGAAAATAAAACTAACTAAAAATATTGTTTTAGTTGAAGTGAAAGGATATGAAATGTAATGCATGGAAATTGTTTTAATACATGTAGAATGCTATGCAAGGGTATATTATAAGTGGTGAAATAGTTAAAACTAACTCAAGAAAAATGTTTTAATTTCTTAGAGTATACGATACCACATAGGGGATACAATATTAGGGCTTATAATATGTGGTTTCATTCTTAGAGTAAGGCATGTAGTTTAGACAAATTGTATTTTAAAGTGAGGGTTCTCACACGACCCTCTTTGGTAATTTGCGGAAGACAGCATAAAAGAAGAAAAGGAACGAAGGGCTGGGGGCTTCTTCCTCTCGGGGAAGCTGCCGCACAGTAGCCAGTCTTAGATAGAAATTAGATAGGAATAGGCATTAGGAGTAGCATAGGATTTTTCTCCTTCAGCTTAGTTCCCTTCTTAGGTTTTTTCCTTTGGATCTTCTTTTGCTTTTTCTTACGCATGTCAGGAGGAATGAAGCATCAGCCTTTGACTTTTCCTTTCATCTTTAGTTACTTTTCTTTTCTTTTCAGTAGGAATAGACAATGGATAAGTTAAATCCCTTTGTCTAGTCAAGGAACAACGGAGGTTTTGATTCGCCTAAAGATTGTGAGATCGATTTAATTTTATCTTTTTCTTTTATTTATTGGTATTCGCATATTCTTTGATTTCAGTACTTATGGTTATTTAATTAATTAACTGTCTTGGATCCGGATAATTAGTTAATTTGGTAATCTATTGTCAATTAGGGCATTAAATTCGTAATTGTTTAATTGCCTTGATATAGTGACAACTGACATGATTGGGTTTGTGTCAGGGGAATACGCGGATTAACCTAAAATAACCCTGGTAGTGTGTTATTTGGTTAGAATAGGGCTCCTCTAAACGTAAGGTAATTGGAGAATTAAATCTTACGGACGTACGTAGGATTATTTTTCAATTAGGGCAATGATTAACGATCGTACCTTAATCACTGACACAGTAAGGAGGAGTTGACTGTCATCTCTTGTTTGCAGTTATAACCTATTTATTAGTAAATAATTGGAATTGGCTTTGCATCGATGATCAATTAGGTGAACCATTGCTGAAGTTTTTACTTGGCTAGAGCCTTAATTATTATTCATTTGATTTTAGTAAATTGTTATTTAATTTTTAATAGCTTCTTAGATTTTATTTGAATTTCTTTGATTGTCACCTTCTGCACAAAAACACCTCATTTGTTACTGTGAATTTGAAAAGAAACAGTTATACCCAATTCCTATGGATTCGACCCTACTTACCACTATCTTTAGAAATTAACTTTAGTTGAGCAGGTTTTTATTATTGCACAGATTGATAACCTGTCAATTTTTGGCGACGTTGCCGGGGACTGATGCCAGATTAATTTGTTTATTTTTGAGTTCATCTTATTTTTATTTCTTATTTATTTTTCTCTTTTTTTTATATAGTTTATGGCTGCTAACATTCCGTATTTTGATGATAGACTGGACTTTATTCCTGAATAGGGTTATGAGACTCGTGTTTTTTCTAATGATCAATTGGCTGTTGCAAATTGTGGAACTTATTTTGCTTCAGGTTATTCAACCGACATATGCCCTGCATTTCAAGATAACCTAAGTGCTCCAATTGATACTTTTGAAGATTTTTCACCTCAATATCAAACGTGGTATGACCTTTATTCAAACGGGTATGATTAAGGATGGTGGGATGATTCCAATTTTAATTATGCGACCAGACCAATGGGTTCTCAACAGCAAGAGTCTCAACAACCATCATCCATGTCAGGTATGTCTCTTCAGGAAATGATTGAATTATTCGCTACTAATACATATCGATTTCATCAGGAGACACAAGCGAGCATTAGTAACCTGGCGAATCAAATGCATCTATTGACATCCAAGATAAATCAATTAGCTTCTCACATGTATGAAGAATTGCCCTCACAGACCAACATCAACCTTGAAGAAGATGAGAGTGCAATTATCCGGTCAAATGACATGGAAGTGCAAGAGTTTCAAGAAAACGGATCTAAAGATGCAGTTGAAAAGGAAGTTGAAGTGCAAGAAATGAGACCCCAATATCAATTCGTCCAAGTGAATGAATCCAGTGTACAATCTCCAAATGCGGTGACATCTCCTCCAGTCTTTAATCAATATTCTCCTGATTCTTATTTTTTAATTCCTATTAATGAAATTGACTTTATTATACCAGAAAATTTTGAATTTCATGACAGGAATAAATTAAGAGTAGCGATGACAAGATATCTTGGACCAATAAATGCACGTAAGGGGGGAGTGAATGGAGAATGCAAATTATCGTTGACTTGTTTGGCGCCATTTACTAGTCCATGGAAGCCCGTAACTCGTGTGTCCAAAGATTACTCTATTTACGAGGGCTATCAGGACTATATAGAGGATGAAACATTAAGACGAGCCATAAGATTTTATCCTCCATGAACAAAACATGATAATATCTAGCCAAAGACATTAAAGAAAGGCGCTCATTGGGAGGCAACCCAATTTCTTTTAGTTGTTTGTTCGATTTTATTTGTTAGTTGAAATATGTTTTTCTTGAATTTGACTGATTTCTGGTTTCAATTTTCATTTTTGATGATTCGTAGGTATCTATCTGACATGACGCATCCGCGTCAACTGGGCGCGTGGCACATTGCGATTTTCTGGTGCTTAGTAAAAAGGGTTTCGATCCCCTTGACGTGCCCGCGTCAAATCCCATGAAGAACTCTTGGTCAGAAAGGGTTCTTGTCCTCATGACGTGCCCGTGTCAAGTCACCTGGAGAGCTCCTCATTCCATGCCTTCTTCACGTGCCCACGTCACGTTCGCGGGAAAGTGAAGTATTCAAAAAAGGTCAAGAACGATTATTGATTTTCTGTTAATCTCTACTTTTGAATTTCTAAAATAAATTTTGTCAATAATAATAATTATAAAAAAAGAAGTTATATATAAAAAAAAATATCAAAAAAAAACTTTTTTTTTAGTAATTAACTAAAAAAAAAGGGAGAGTCTTCCCGTAAAAAAAATTCTAAAAAGAGAAAAAAAATGTAAAAGCAAAAAAAAAAAAAACACAAATACTATTTTCTTTTTCTTTTTCTTTCTTCCCTCTTCTTTCTTTTCTTTCTTTCTTTCTTTTTCTTTCTTCTTTCTTTCTTCTCCCCTGTTCTCCTCTGTGTCGACCGAGGCTCCCTAGCACGCCGCCATCTCCTCCATCTCGCCAGTCAGCCGCCATCCCTCTTCCCCACGCACTCTCACTCCATCTCCACCATCGCATCTCGCCGCCTCTCTCCTTTCTCTCAGAGACCGCCGCCGCCGTTTCCCCCGATCAAGCACGCCGCCGACGTGCGTCTCGCCTCCCGAGCGTCTCTCTCTCTCTCTCTTCAACCACCGAGGCTCACCGCTGTTTTGACAACTTCAAGGAAGTCCTGTTGCCCTTCTTCTTGCTATTGCTGTTTATTTGTCACATTGAGGACAATGTGTCATTTAGGTGTGGGGGGAGGGATCAGGTGGGGTGCCAGTGTTTCTAGTTTTTAGTTTTTAGTAGTTTTTAGTTTTTGGATATTTTTTCTTTATTTTTAGTTTGGTATTTGTCTAGTTTTTGTTACTTTTTTGACATTTATCTGTCTAGCTCTCATCTGACTGCCAAAGTTTGATGTTAGATTGTTACCTCTAGTTCTGCTATTGCCAAGTTTTAATAATAAAAGTGTATCAAGTTAAGGTGGTTGAGTCCAAGAACATCTCTTTGGTGAATATCGATGATTGTTTTACTCTTATAATTTTTGGTTAACTTTTCTAGGTATAGGGAATGATTGTTGGCATTTTCATGTGAATTGGTCCGGTTATTAACCTTAGTTATCCATGTTTGAAAATGAGGCTAGCTGATGCAAATTTTCTTTTAGTTTTTGTGTTATATTGAGTTTTTGGGTTATTTAGTTGAGAATAAGAGTTGACTGTACTCCGCTAGTCTTTACTATAGAGTAACCGGGGATCTTCACCAAAAGTGTCGATTCTCGCGTCCAAAAATAGTAATTGCTATGAGTACGTGGTCACGTGGCGATAGAAGCTAAGTAACCGGGTTCTTTCATCTGACAAATGTCAGAGTTCGCGTCAAAAAACTCTAATGGCTGGAGACTAAGTCTTTTACTACTATTGTAAAAAAAAAAAAGAAAAACAAAAACAAAAACAAAAAAAGTGAAAAATCGAAAAGTGTGATGAAAAGGTGAAGGTTGTGTCGATATGTGGTTAACGTCAGCTTGCCAGTTTGTGGATTTAATGTTGAGATTTTGGTTAATAGTTGGACCATTTGCTGATAAATATTGATCAACCATTCCTTTTTCTTAGATTAGTTAACATGGAATTGAAGGAGTTTGTGGTTTAGAAGCTTACCGGAGTGATGTTTCTTGAATTTTGATCACTGATACTTGGTCTATATTTTTCTTGGTATCTTGGCAATATAGTAGATAGAGCAATAGTCATTGTCAAATATTGGTATTTGTTTGCTGTTCTCATGCTTGAGGACAAGCATGGTTTAGGTGTGGGGGGAATTGATAGGGTGCGATTTTATCATTTATTTTATTATTAATTTTTCCTATTACCTGACCTGATGTGGATTAAATATTAGATTCTACTCACTTTTCGTAATTTGAATTTATTTCAGGAAGTAGAACGAAAATACCACAACCAAGGCCAATTTAACAGTCATCAGGAAGGAGTCCAGGGGTATTTTTGGAATATCAAGACGCGACCCTCTTTGGTAATTTGCGGAAGACAGCATAAAAGAAGAAAAGGAACGAAGGGCTGGGGGCTTCTTCCTCTCGGGGAAGCTGCCGCACAGTAGCCAGTCTTAGATAGAAATTAGATAGGAATAGGCATTAGGAGTAGCATAGGATTTTTCTCCTTCAGCTTAGTTCCCTTCTTAGGTTTTTTCCTTTGGATCTTCTTTTGCTTTTTCTTACGCATGTCAGGAGGAATGAAGCATCAGCCTTTGACTTTTCCTTTCATCTTTAGTTACTTTTCTTTTCTTTTCAGTAGGAATAGACAATGGATAAGTTAAATCCCTTTGTCTAGTCAAGGAACAACGGAGGTTTTGATTCGCCTAAAGATTGTGAGATCGATTTAATTTTATCTTTTTCTTTTATTTATTGGTATTCGCATATTCTTTGATTTCAGTACTTATGGTTATTTAATTAATTAACTGTCTTGGATCCGGATAATTAGTTAATTTGGTAATCTATTGTCAATTAGGGCATTAAATTCGTAATTGTTTAATTGCCTTGATATAGTGACAACTGACATGATTGGGTTTGTGTCAGGGGAATACGCGGATTAACCTAAAATAACCCTGGTAGTGTGTTATTTGGTTAGAATAGGGCTCCTCTAAACGTAAGGTAATTGGAGAATTAAATCTTACGGACGTACGTAGGATTATTTTTCAATTAGGGCAATGATTAACGATCGTACCTTAATCACTGACACAGTAAGGAGGAGTTGACTGTCATCTCTTGTTTGCAGTTATAACCTATTTATTAGTAAATAATTGGAATTGGCTTTGCATCGATGATCAATTAGGTGAACCATTGCTGAAGTTTTTACTTGGCTAGAGCCTTAATTATTATTCATTTGATTTTAGTAAATTGTTATTTAATTTTTAATAGCTTCTTAGATTTTATTTGAATTTCTTTGATTGTCACCTTCTGCACAAAAACACCTCATTTGTTACTGTGAATTTGAAAAGAAACAGTTATACCCAATTCCTATGGATTCGACCCTACTTACCACTATCTTTAGAAATTAACTTTAGTTGAGCAGGTTTTTATTATTGCACAGATTGATAACCTGTCATTTGCATGTCTGTGAGTGGCCAGTCGAGTCCAGATTTATGGTTGATGTCTAAGGTTTGAAATTTAGGAGCTTGGGGCGTGAAGCGGTTCTAGTGCAGACATGTTTGAATGGCCGATAAGTGTGTATTTTGCATCTTTTTAATATGTTTTATTGATTAATTTTTGGTCTGTTTTAGTCATTTTTATAACTAAATAATTGGGTTTCTAGTGAAATTTTGCATTTTGTGGTAAATGTAAAAAATTATTATATTTTTATGGATTTCAATAGATGAAAATTTCATGTTTTTATAGGTTTGATGATTCAATAATCAATTGAAGTGAAGTAAGAAGAAATTTGGATGATTTTTGATGATTTGAAATGATTTCAAGTGAGCATAAAGTGTAAAATATTCAAAGTGTGAAGTGCAGTTAAGATCAAAGAAGAAAAGTTTGGTTGCTCTAACACATTGTAGTATTTTGGGTATAATTTGAGATAAAAACATTGGATTAAAATGATTCTTGAACCATTTCAAAAGTAAAACATATTATACATTTCTTATAAAGACATCAAAATTCAATTCGTACGTTTTCAAGGTCAAATAATCAATATATAGAGTTGCATTTCTACTACCAAGGTCTGAAATAGGGTTCTAATCAGTAGAGGGTGTTTCTAACATTTCTTGACCTCCAGAGCTCCAAATAACATAATTCTTAATGTTATGGAAAGCTAGCTCAAAAAGTTACAACTTTTATGTTTTGTGAAAGAGTCAGTACATCTTTCATCGCAGAGAAATTTGCAACTCAAGTTGGTGCAAAATAGAACAATGGAGGACTAAAAATGCGACCTCACCCTCTTTTTCACTCACGTTTTCCACCCCCATTGCTTTATAGTTTGGAGTGAAGGTTTTGCTAGTATGGGGGCATATGTGGGCATAGAAGTTCTTGTGCAGGACAGATAGAGTAGTTGTTATTAATCTTGTGAAGTCTTGGGGTTGTTATTAAACTCAATCCTACTCTTGGAGAGTGACTAATTTCTTATCTGTCCGGGAGATGTCTTTCTTATTTTTCTTGTGCGTTTCATAATACTCTGTCTCACTAAAATTCACCCCAAAAAAAATTAAAACTTAAGAACTTTGAACCTTTTTTAGCATCGTAACAATTTAGAAGCAAAAGTAATACATCTTCTTCATTAAAAATTATGTGAAAATTTTGTCATCCATTTGATGACTTTCACTATCCCTTCGAGGAAATTATTTTATCATGATCACCTCAAGCATCAAAACCATGAACTCGGGGAAATTAGATTGTGTGGATGGACTTGAAGATAATTTCACATATGCAGGCTTGGTTTTAAGGTAATTTCTTAGATTCAACAATGGAAGTCAAAGTTTGCCCGTCCAGGGGATGCTTGATAAGCGTTTGCCTGGTCCAGGGGGCTGACGAAAAAATTGCCAAACCTCGGGGACCAATCAGTATTAAGTCCAAACCTTGGGGCGGTAGATGCAATTACCCTTAAAGATTCAGTTGGAAGTAATACAAAATTGTAAAATCCCTCTTCCTAACCAAAACTCAATTCTTTTCGTTGTAAATTTTTTCAAGACAAAATTAAACGAACATAATATTTCCATAATTAATTACCACAAAATCTCTTCCTCAATACTCAAAACCCATCAAATATTCCAAACCCCATCATTGGGCCGTAAATTCATATAATTTTCTATTCGATGTATCTATTAGTTTTTGGGGCCATCCTCTAACCGCCTTCTAACGGTTTTCAAGAGCGCAAACCATCTCCCAATGCTCTCTATATATTCGACCATCAAATCCCACTTCTTTCACTCCCAGCTCATTTTTTCAATTCGCACTAACCATTTCCGATCATAGTTTCTTCTTCAAAGTTTTCTATCAAGAAAGTGAAAGGAATCAACCCCAGAAATTCCAAGAAACGAAAAAAAAAGGCAACAAGAACATTGATCAGGAGCTCAAGGAAAATGGCAACTTCGTCAGGGGCAGACGACTGCCCGAACATCCTTTTCCTTACTACTGGTGAAGTCTTTCCGGAAGAGCGATCCCTGAGACACATAATCCGTACAGGATTCCCAAATGGGATGCCTGAAGATTCCATAGCCATCATTATGCGAGACGTTCTGACGGCTCTCTATTTTCTCCCCGTCTCCAAGTCCAGTTTTCATAATCCCGTTGAGTCCAGTAAAATCTGTGTTGATGCTGAGCAAGATCCCATCACCATTAAGCTTGTTGCTGATCTGACGGAGCACTCAGGGAAAGCAGGTGGAGCTGCATGGAAAGAAGGTGAAGCCCCCACTAATGGCATATGGGGTTTGGGAATTGCCGCTTTGGAGATGGGCTACGGTTCTTTACCAGGAGACTGCAATGGGCTTCAAAAGTGGGTAAGATTTACCGACAATATGACCAGGGTTTTGAGGCTGAAATTGGCCTATCCTGATAAGAAAGGGAAAGAGAAGGCCAAGAATAAAAGGAAGGAAAAATTGGAAAGCGCTGACGATCAGAAACTGAAAGAAAAGGAGATACAGAAAGGAAAGGGAAAATTGGTAATTGATGACGATCAGGAAATGAAAGAAAAGGCAATGCAGAAAGGAAAGGAAAAATTGGAACTTGCTGATGATCCGAAAGGGAAAGAAATGGCCAAGCAGAAAGGGAAGGAAAAATTGGAAGTTTCTGATGATCAAGAATTAAAAGAAGAAGCCATGCAGAAAGGGAAGGAAAAATTGGGAATTGCTGATGAAGAACTCAAGAAATCGACAATCAAATTGCCTGTGCTGGAGAAGCTGGTGAAGCCTTGTTGTGGTGAGCACCTGGAGGAAAAATTGAAGAAGAAGAAGAAGAAGAAAGGTATAGTAGCGCTGACAGAGAAACTCAAGAAGGATTTGAAGGTCATTCCCAAGAATAAGAATGATAATGCCGTTGAGATAGAATTCTCAGATGATAATGCTGATGAGAGAGAATTCTCAAGGGATTTCTTGGAAGTAGTGTTGATGTGCCTCGATAATTTTGATCTGACTGCAGTGGAGCAGATTCTGGAGCAACCCCTTTTCAAGAAGGCCATTGATATGGAAGAATTTGATGCCAGTATAAGGATGGCTTCAGTCCTTTGATGATGATAAATGATTTCTTGAATTAGCCAGTTTCATGGTTCTACTATTGCTATAACATCAAGCATTTCGCTGACTGAGCAGTTCAATTAGGCCATAAAGACTCGATAATACTTAGGTGGCACTGTTATTTCCTAGTGGATCATTTTCTTGTTGCTGGATTGAAACTCTGCATGAGTTCTTTGATTTTCTGAGACATTCATTTGTAGCTGAAACTTTTAGTCTGTTTGATTGTTTGCGTACTAGTTAGTTTGAGAGCTGATCATTTCGTTGAACAATACGATGATGATGATGATGATGTAGAAAGCTTCCCAATCAAAGGAATTCTGTTGCACGTATGGTTCATTAATACTCTGTTTTTGCTCTGTTTTCTGATGAATATCCGTTTTTATGATGCAAAAAGCATAATAAGATGTAATTGGGACACACATAGCAAATTTTGAAAGCAGAACAATCCTTCTGTAAATTTTTTTGTTTTAGTGCAGGATGATGAATGTTTAGAAATTCCACCTTCCATTATTATCAATTTCTGATTTCCAGCGGAAAATTACACTGTTAGTCATAGATGTTGCAATAAAGATAGTCTCTCTCCGTCTCTCTCTCTCTCGGGTAATGTAAGGTTCATAAAGTCAAAAGTTGTAATTATTTGGTTATAAATATAGACAGACATAACTCAAAAAAGGGGCAAAATTTCTTCAACCATTGAGCTATATTGGATTCCCAATTGACAATGCAACATGTAAACAAATTCGAACCATATGAGAGTGTATTTGAAAGAAATTGTAACACACTACCAACTACCAACATTTTAACTCTTATAAAGTAATTTGTCTGGAAAACAGTTCAATTGATGCCAAGAAAGGGACAGCTGCTTCTGGTATCTAAATCAAAATTTATAGAAGCTCCTTTTAGACTAAGTTTGACATCCTTTTTATCTTATGATCAATCCCCATGAAACTAGACGCAGACGTTTTCCTATTCATGCCATTTATTATACATTTATCCATAATATTTGGATTTCTTTCCTACCCATTCACATTCTGAATGAAGTTTGATAGAGTTAGATTGAATTCAGTAAGTTGAGCCTTTGTTGCTTTTAAATTGCTGGGATTATTCACATCAAGTGCAAGGCTCTTTTGTGCTTTCTCTAATATGGATTTGCAAGTACTTTCCTTAGCCTCTATTCTAATGTGTAAACCTTTTAAAAAGAGTTATTCAATGGTAAGCTTAATTTCAGACAATATTTAATTATAAATTTCAATAGCAGAGCTATAACTAGTAACAAACCTAAATCGAATTGCTATCTAAATTTTACAATCGTGTACGATTCTATGAAATTCTAAACGATCTTAAATGATCCTATTATGATTTCGTGACAATTGTTGATTTAGTACTGATCTACTAATTCCTACAAGCACGTAGTAATAGATTACTTGGAATATTTCAAGGCCGAATTCACAAGGACAAGTTAATTTTATCTACTTTAATTATTATGAGAAGAAAGCAATGAAATCCAAATTCAAGAGGTTTAATATCTAAGGAAGAAATAAAAACAAATAGTCAAATTGAACAAAATAGGGTTGAGAAAATAATTGGCAAGAGACTACGGTATTAGATCTTGATCCAGAGTTAGAATTAATTATCCAATTATTTTCTTAATAATCTAAGAATACATCACACACAAGTACTTTAGATTATCTCTCAATACATCTAAATTGTGCCTAATTAAATTTCACACCTCTTTCAAGATCATAAGTATTTAATTAAACTCTTTAAAATCTTAAATTGTAATCTACTCTTGTGATTAGACTAAGTATGTTTACTTATTTAGTACACAGCTGCATATGCCCTCTGAGTTTAATACAAACCCTTAGAGCATGTCCATGGTGACCAAACACAAACATGTAATTAAATTAAGATAGATAATTCTAGAAAAATGTTAAGAATTTAACTTGGATAAATAATCAAAACTCCTTCACAAGACTCTAACCCTAGAAACAATTTAGTTCATCATAATTGTAAAGAGTAAACAAGAATTCAATATTGAAAAATAGAAGACTTAGACTAAAGAGCATGTAGAACTTCCCAGTTGATGAAACTCTAAATTCGTGCCTAGATCTCCAACTTTTATTCTTGAATCTTGAAGAAAAAATCCTAGAACTAATGTTTAGACAAGTGTTTTCTAACCTAAAGATGACCTAAAGTGCTCCTATTTATAGTTTCCTAAAGTTGTGACCGAAGTATGGTAGGATTAGATTTTGAAAAGCTGCCAAAAATAGAGTTTGAGCATGTTTCCCGATAAAGTCTAGCTCAAAGACTGACCTTAAGTCCAGTCCTGAACTTGTTTCGATGCTCACGAACTCTCAGAATCCGGGAAAGTCTGACGTGTAGTCCCTTTCAATGTTCGGCGTAGGACATGGGATCCTTGGGCGGATCTACAAGGATCCGTGCGTGGATCATATTTGAAGCCAAAGTACTTCTAAAGGAGGCTGAATCAACTTATGTACAAAACATGAAAGTTGTAACTCTTTGAATTACATTTTCAATTTCACAAGAATCATGTCATTTGGAGTCCTAAATGCTAAGATATATCCAAAATACTGAAAACTGGCCAGAAGAGCATCATAGTGAAACTGTACTTTAGTAATTTGGATTTTTGGCTATGAAAACATATGAACTGGACTTTGATGTCTTAAAAGAATTGTAGGTCATTCTCTTAACTTCAAAATGAATCTAGAATCATCTTAATTAGATTTGGGTAGCTCAATTTATTACCAAAATACTAAAATATGTTATTCCTACCAAACCCCTACCTCTTCACTTCTTTTTCTTCCATTACTTCTTTGTGCCAAGTTTTTGATCCATTTTCTTCTCAATTGAACTCTTCATCTATTTGAACAATATAAGAACAAAAATAAGTACTTTCCATTCAAAATAAAGTCCAAATAACATAGTTAACTGGCAACTTATACATATAAATGAACTACATTTATATCCTATCAAGTACGATCTTGTATTGATTCTACACCTCTAGATTGTAGAGTCATGTGATGCTATGATTTAGAATCATGATTATATAAACTATAATTTTAAATCCTTCTTGGCCTAAAAAAATCTTAAATCAACCAATGTCAAGGACCTTATTTTTGTTTAACTATAAGTAATATAAAAATTTTATATGTGCAATATTATTAATTTAAAAATCAACAATATTGAAAATAAAACAATTGACATGCTTATTATGTGATTATAATACACCATTTATGAAATTTGAATACAAACCCTAATGAAAAGAGGCTTATGTGCTACTTAATTAAATTTGAAGGGATGAAACTAATACTTTTCTAAATTTCAAGTCTGCCAGTGATTGATTTTTGCTTGTTGAATAATTATTTCATTGGTAAATGATATCAATTATTTCTCAACTTGATCCCGAATTTGATTTGGTCTTTAATATTCTAAAAGCTTTAATTCAATGCTGATGATTTTTTTTACTTTTAATTCTGTAATGCTTAAAATTTTTTTGATTCTATGTGGTTTGAATGATTTAACTTATTAACTTGGCTTGATTTTGGTGAGAGTACTAAT
Source organism: Coffea arabica (assembly GCF_036785885.1). Classification (NCBI taxonomy): domain Eukaryota; kingdom Viridiplantae; phylum Streptophyta; class Magnoliopsida; order Gentianales; family Rubiaceae; genus Coffea; species Coffea arabica. The sequence goes on along the minus strand of NC_092313.1, from coordinate 65,870,661 downwards.
TAAAATCAAATTGCAAAACTTAAAGCTGAAACAAAATTTTTTAAAACATAATCAAATTCAATTTAAAAAAGTCAAAAAAACAACAAGCACTTAATGTTTTTCACTCCCTAAATTAACCAACATGCCATTATTAGCATTATTAAACGTTATATATTTTACCCTCCCCAAATTAATTGATTGCAAGATAAGTTTTATCGAGATCGGCTGGTGAGTAAAAATGAAAACTATAAAAACGCCCATGAATATATATATATATATATATATATATATATATATATATATGTATGTAACCATGTATAACGTTAATATATTATTAAACGTTTGTAACCATCCAAACGTTATATATTATTTGCATATATATACATATATACATATATTATTAAACGTTATATACATAAATGTATATATATGTATGTAACCATCCAAACGTTATATATTATTAAACGTTGCGAGTGGAGCTTTGCGGGACTGGACCAGAGAAAATTTCTGTTCAAGCGGGGGTTACTCTAAGCCCCTTGGAACCAGCGGGGAATGAGGAACCGACTGGGCAGCCTGCTGTGGCGAGCTCTGGGGAGGCCGCACTGGCTGACGGGAGATGGGAGAGGAGTTGCAGCAGGAGCTGGACAGCATGGGGGTGGCTGCCGACCTGGTGGAGAACGCGATTGTGGCTGCAGCTGATACGATCATTATTGATCTTGCTTCGCGGGTGGTTGAGGAGGAGAATGGGGGTTCTACAGGGGCAATCGCGCTGCCTGGAAGTAGTATTCCAGCTGAGCTTGCTGAGGAGGAGGTAGTTGATGTGCCGCCGTGTGATGCTACTGGCATTGTCGTGAGTGCGGGCTGCCTTTCGCCAATGGGGCTAGTTGAGCAGCACGGTGGGGGGGTGGAGCCGCAGGATGTGTCTCTGAACCTACACCTTGACCAAGTCTCATCCCTAGATCCCAGGTTTCAAAAGGCTAAGGGGCGGGGTGTCCGAGCCTCGATTCCGTCAGATAGAGAACTCAGGTCGGTATCCAAAAAATCTCAAAATACCTTTCATGTCTTATCTCATGATTAGTGCATGTTTTTGGAATATTCGGGGGATATCTAAGCCTCCAAATTTTAGACGACTAAAAAAATTGATTCACATGCATAAGCTATCGGTGGTGGGGATCTGTGAACCCAAATTATCTAAGGATGAAGTTGACTCTATTCGCTTGCGCTTAAACTTTGACTTTGTTGTGTGTAACTCGTCTGGGGATCTGTGGGTTTTCTTTAGAACACATTTTGCTAGTCAGGTGGTTGGGGAGTCGGATCAGCATCTCTCTATTCGTTGGGTGCACCCTCAATTCCCTACCCCCATTATAGTCTCTTTTGTTCATGCGAAGTGCCTGGTGCCTGACCGGCAGCGGCTCTGGGAGGGCTTATTGCGGGATAGGCCAGCGCAAGGGCCATGGTACGTGGTTGGGGATTTTAATCTTATTCTCTCGGCCAACGAAAAGAAAGGGGGGAGACTGTTTAGGCCAGCAGAGGGTGTAGAACTTTCTCGATTTATGAGTAATGGGGGGTGTTTGATGCTGGTTTCTCTGGCAATAGTTTCACTTGGTGTAATAATAGACTCGGGCGTGCCCGCATTTGGAAGCGTTTGGATAGACTATTAATCAATGAGGAGTGTCTAAACTTCTCCTTGTCTATCTCTGTGTCCCACTTGGTACGGGCTCTTTCGGATCACGCCCCTCTGTTGCTCTCTTTCGCTCCTAAGCTTGCCTATCGGTGTCGTTCTTTCCGTTTTTTGAACGTTTGGCCTTCCAAGGAGGGGTTTTTGGATGTGGTCAAGGATGCATGGCAGACTGAGGTCTCCGACTCTCCTTTCTGTGTGGTCTGGGGGAAGTTGAAGAATGTATCCCGTGCTCTTCACTTATGGAACAGGCATGTATTTGGTGATATCTTTGAAAATATTAAAAAGGGAGAGGCGGTGGTAGCGGCAGCGGAGCTTAGGGTACAGTCCGACCTGTCCGATGAGGCCTATATGGAGCTTCAGCGGGCACAGGCTTCTCTGCATAGGCTGCTTGCTGTGGAAGAGCAGTTCTGGAGCCAGAAAGCTAGGGTTAAGTGGATGAAACATGGGGATCTGAATTCAAGATATTTTCATTCGGTGGTCAAACAACGTCATTTTCGGGCAACAATTCATGGGGTGATGGACTCAAGGGAGGAATGGGTGATGGATCCTGACGGGATAGGGCAGGAAGCTGTCAATCATTTTCGTCGCCTATTTTCAGCCGACCCAGTATCTGATTTCCAACTTCTTTATGTGATCCCTGACTTGAGCGCTGAGAATGATAATGTAGGCTTAGAGGTGGCCCCCTCGTTGGAAGAGGTCAAGAGGGTGATTTTTGAAATGGATGGTGATAGTGCCGCGGGGCCTGACGGGTTCTCGGGAAAATTCTTTACAACTGCATGGGAGGTGGTGGCTCATGATGTGTACAGGGCGGTCTTGAGTTTCTTTTGTGGTGCGGAACTCCCGCGTTTCATTACGGCAACGTCCATTGTCCTTCTCCCTAAGGTCATGAACCCGAAGGATTTCACTCAATTCCGTCCTATCAGTGTCTGTAATTTCTTGAACAAAGTTATATCTCGTATCTTAGTGGGACGATTAGCAGGTATTCTTCCTCGGATTATTTCCCCCCAACAAAGTGGCTTTGTTAAGGGTAGGTCTATCTCGGATAATTATTTGTTGGCACAGGAATTGATGTCTGATATGGGTAGGAGGTGCAGGGGGGGGAATTTGGCTCTTAAGTTGGATATGGCAAAAGCGTATGATAGGGTCTCTTGGCAATTCCTTATCACTGTCTTGCGCCGATTTGGCTTTGGGGAGAGGTTTATTGACATGGTTTGGAGGTTGATTTCCAATGTCTGGTTCTCGGTGCTGGTAAATGGGGTGCCCTATGGCTTCTTCAAATCTTCTAGAGGGCTCCGACAGGGGGACCCCTTATCCCTGGCACTTTTCATTATTGGCTCGGAGGTGCTATCCCGAGCTTTAAATTCGCTGGTTTATCAGTCGGGGTTTGTGGGCTACAAGGTACCGCAGCATTGCCCGTCTGTAACTCATTTGGCATTTGCAGACGACGTTATAATTTTTGCAAATGGTGGGACGGCGTCTTTGAAGAGAATCATGCAGATCTTGGCATGGTACCAGAATGACTCGGGCCAATTGGTTAACGTGCAAAAGAGTGGCTATCTAGTTCATCCTCGGACGTCGGTGGTGCGCAAGCGAGTAATTGAGAGGGTAACAAAGTTTTGGAAACAAGATTTTCCGGTTCGCTATCTGGGTGGGCCGTTGTTTGTTAGTAGAGCCAAGGAGGTTTATTTCTCGTACTTGTGCCAGAAGATCCTGGAGAAGGTACTATCTTGGAAATCACGCCTGCTGTCGTTTGGGGGGAAAATTGTTTTGATCAAAGATGTCCTATCTAGCATCCCGACCCATTTGTTGGGAATGAGTGTCATGCCAAGAGGTATCTTCCGGATAATTGAGAGGGTATGTGCGGACTTCCTGTGGGGTGCCGGGGACGAGAAAAAGAAATATCACTGGATCCGATGGAGGGAGTTGTGTTTCCCCACCGAGGAAGGAGAGGCGGGCTTTCGCTCGCTTAGTAGCACATATAAGGCTTTCTCTTGCAAATTATGGTGGAATTTTCGATGCGGTCTGTCTTTGTGGGCGACATTTCTCGTGTCCAAATATTGCAAGGGGCGTCATCCCTGCCAGATCTCCCTGTCTCCCGTATGTTCAGCAACCTGGAGACGTCTCCTCGATATTAGGGGTTTGGCGGAATTAAGTATTGTGTGGCAGCTGGGTGAGGGTTGATGCAACTTCTGGTATGATAATTGGACTGGGCACGGAGCCCTCTACCTTAGAGTGGAGGCTCGGGGGGATGTCACATTTACCGACGTATTGGCGAATGGGGGCTGGGTCACGTGGAGGCTAGCTGAAATTCTACCACTCGACATGGTCCAGCAGGTGCTAGCGGTGAGTCCCCCAGGTGGGATTTCCCCGGATAGAATGATTTGGACAGCAACGAGTTCAGGTCAATTCTCGTTATCCTCCGCTTATAGCGAGGTCCGGGAGATAAAACCATCGTCTCTCTTATTCCGGCAGGTTTGGCATGCCAGTGTTCTCGTAAAGGTGTCTTTCTTTATGCTTCGTTTATTACTTAATTGCCTACCACTGGATGACGTGTTGGCGGCGCGCGGTTTTCATCTTCTGTCAAAGTGCTCTTGTTGCCAGCAGTCGACCATTGAGTCCCTTCAACACTTGTTCGTCGAGGGAGATCTTGCGGCTGCCGTGTGGAGGTTTTTTGGACTGCCATGTGGTCTGGCTATGAATGTAGAACATGTTCGAGGGTGGATGGGTAGGTGGTGGCTCAGGCAGGTGAAGTCGGAACGGCTGCGGTTCGTGTTCCGGCTCGTACCCATTCTCAGCTTTTGGCATCTTTGGAAGGCTAGGAATAAAGCAATGTTCCACGGTACAGTGCCTAACCCTGTTGGTGTCTATCATGCCATCTTTCGGGAATTAAAGGATGCGTACTGGCTACGGTTCGGGGAGTTTCAGCGGGTGTTGGAGTGGCCTACATTCGTGGAGCTGGTGGAATGCCGTCCAGATGCTTTCATCATCCGATAAATTCGGTGGCGTACTCTGGGGCCTAGCGTTGTAAAGCTCAATATAGATGGGTGCTCAAAGGGTAACCCAGGGGTGAGTGGCGGTGGGGGGATCCTTCGGAATTCTGAGGGGTGCATGGTGTTTGCGTTCTCCCAATACCTTGGGAGGTGTACCAGCGTGCAAGTGGAGGCAAGGGCACTGCTGATAGGGCTCCAATTGTGTGAGCAACAAGGTTTCATGGGTAATTTGGTGGTCGAGACAGACTCCTTGCTACTACAACGGATTCTTGCGAGAAGTTACCGATGCCCGTGGTCAGTCAGGGGTGAGGTGGGGAAGATTGAGCAAATGACTCAGGGTGGGCTCCAAATCGCTCACTGTTATAGGGAGGCGAACAAGGTCGCGGATGTATTGGCCAATATAGGCTCCACTCATCCTTCTCATTCGGTCTGTATGTATGATAGTATTGCAGGGTTGCCTGCAATGTCTAGGGGTGAATATCGGATGGACAAATTCGCATATCCATCTTTTCGCAGAGATAGGGCTCTGTAACTATATCCTCTTATTGGGTGAATAATAAAAATGATACTTTAACAAAAAATAAATAAATAAAGAAAACTTTTTTAAAAAAAAACCCAAAGACTTAAGGGCATTTTGGTCCATTAGCATATAGAGCTCACATCTTCAGCACTATCATTATAATTCAAAAGTTTCCCTCCATTCTCTCTCTCTCTCTCTACAACTCTCTTTCCCTCTCTTTGTAACTCTTTCTCTCTCTACAACTTTCTGTCTCTACAAAATTTCTCTTCAAATCTTTTTCTCTCCAACATCGAGAAACTCATGCAACAGCTCTAGCTAAATAATGGAGAAGGAAGAAGCATGTTCGAGTCCATGTGCAATGGTACTTCAAGCTTTCTTCTAGTAATTTTAAAAAAAAAATCTAAAAAATGCCTTCGTCTATTCATTTTCTGACTTCAACTTGTAATGAAAATTAAGAAGAAGACATGTAGAAGCTCCAACTCTTTAGTGAAGAACCAAACATCTCTAAATCATTGCTACATGGTAATTTAAACCTTTACGGAGTAGTTTTCAGTTGAAAAAAGTTAGTTTTGGACTTCAATTTGTATAGAAAATTTGAATATTGTTCTTATGAAAATTTGATCGACATTTGTGTGTAATTTTTTCTTCATTTTGTAATACATTTATATTTTAAAGTAATGAATGAATTTATTTGTGATCTATTAACAAATTCATTCATTTATTTCTCCATTGACTACATGATTGTTAAAATTGTGTTCGCTTGACACCAATCATCATCTATCTATAATTTTGTTCTTCATTCGTAATATTATTTAATTTTCAGTGTCAGATGAATTTGTTTTGTGATCTTTTGGCAAATTTGTTAGTTATTACTATAGTTGCGGCATGATTGCATTAAATTTGTTTGACAAATTCGTTAGTTATTATATAGCATGATTGCATTAAATTTGTGGTCGAACGATTGGTGATTATTTTTCTTCTTTTGTTTTTTTTAGTAAGTGATAGGTGTTAAATCCAAGATTTCTTATTTACAATCCCTTCCACCTTATCATTCAACCCAGCCGTTCTCTTCCTTTTTTTGTTGTTTAGCTATTCTTATCTTGTAATACTAGGCACAGCTCCGCGCAAGGCGTGGAGTTGGGCGCCTGTTGTGACTTAAGTATTTTGTTGTAATTTTTTCTATATAATTATTTAGAGTAGAATATGGAAAATTAATCTTGTTCAGTGGAAATTGAGGTGAAAAAAGATTGTTTTAATTTTTCAATATGGCACACTAAATGTCAAAAAAAGGAATAATTAGTTGTATTTTTGTTAGTTTTTGAAAATTGGAATATGAAAAAAAAATTAAGACTTGCAAGAATAATTATGTTTTGTGTATGTTAAAATGGTATGTAATTTTTCATAAAATAAAAAAGCATGTGAGAAACTCTGTTGTCAATGCTGTGGAGCACCAATTTGAACATTTTTTTGATAATGTATAGGAAAAAAGCGTGTAGCAGTCTGTATTTCTTTATGTACATATTCTAAGATGCAATGATAGCAAAGCATTGGCAGCATACAGCAGTAAAAGATTAGCTATACAATGGGTTCACGTAAGTACAGTAGCTTTTTATTTGGTTGTATTTGTGAGAATATAAGCACAGGCTTTATGTGTACATGTTTTTCTATGTCTAGGGCATTTATCAGTTGTGCTATTGCTGAAATCTGTTTTGTAGGATTCGATCTTCTTTTATTTTCTTCTCCCTTCTGTTTAAAACTATGGCAACTGCTAATAGAAGATTTCCAAATGTTCAAGATGATTATCCAGATTTGGAAGATGCATTGAATAGGGTAACAATTGTTGGGGGTGCTTGTTTTCCCATGAGAAATAGCTACCGCAATAAACCTGCTGAACCTCTTGCTCGAGCTCAAGCAAATAGTATCTTGTTGAAAAATGTAGTTTATGAACTATTTAAGACTTTTTACAGGCATGATGATTGGGCGCCTGTATTCTTAAGAATGGTCGATATTTGTTTATGTTGAAATTAATTGCTAGAAGAATGAAGGATGAGATAGCAAAGGAATCGGCGCGTTCTCCTAGTTCTCCTTTATTTGTTAGTTCTGCTAGTGAGAGTGATTAAGAGTATTATTGAGTGATATTATAATGTATTACTATGTTGTTTGTTTGTCAGTTTTCCTTTGTTTGATAGGTTTGGTAGTGAGAATGGTTGATAGTTTTATCAGTGGTGATGTAAAATACAAATGCATTACTATTATGTTAATTAAATTATATATCTGTATTCATTAAGTCATATATGGCAATTAAATCATAGAAAACATAATTTAGCATTCATACGGTAGATAAGGAAAAAGTATAACTTATAAGTAGTGCGGATGTGATGCTGGTAAACAAAATAGGAAGAAGTAGCGTACATCTGCAATGATGAACAAAAGAAAGCATATAGAAAAGGGCCATTTCAAGAGTGGTTGTCAGTGGCAAGGTTTTCAGTATTGTATGCAGTCACTATAGTATGGTTTGTACTTTTCATTAATCTGATCCGCAGGGTTGATTTTTTGATATAGCATAGCAATGTCTTTTCTTAAAGGGCTTGAGCTATATGATAAAGTAGGGTAAAGTCTTGTTTATTGGTAGTTGTAAGTGAATTAATATAGGTGAATGCTTTGTTAGGTGAAATGTCTTTTTTGCAAAATATACCTCAGTGTTAGCCTCCTGAAGTTGAGCAACAGTTATGCTCATAATTTCTTGACTTCTTCTTTCAAAGCAATAGCATGTATTTGGTTAGTATGATTAGTTATTATTAGTGGAACACAAGCTCTATGGAGATAGTTGTTAAATTAAATTATAAGAGCTGCTGAGTAAATATGTGTATGATTCACCTTGGCACAGGATTCATTTCTGCATGACAGGATTGACATTTAAGACCCCATGTTGCTGTAAACTCATCAGGTTCATGGTAGTAAGGATAGGCAGAATATAGAAATGCTGATCGATAATAGTTGATTTGAACCTGTCCTTTAATCCAGGTTGTTTGTTTCTTTCTGATATCGTGGTTAAATGTAGTGAGTTGTATATAATAGTTGTATATTCATCTTATGCGCAAAAGAATAAGTAAAATGCTGAAGATCTTGTGAATCTTGGATGTTGAAGTAGTACTTCAATTGTAGTTAGTTTAGTGTCCTTTATTGGAGGAAGAAGAGTTGCAAGATCAACAAACTTTCTCTGATGAATCATGTTGCTTAAAGCTGAAAGATTATTGTTAAACCTGTAGCAGTTTTTGTTAGGAAAAGAGCTGATTGATAGTGGATAATGAATTAAAGCTAAACTTATAGTTACCAGTGAATTATTTGGACTAATTCTTGAACAGGAGGGTCAAGCATAATAACAGATGATGGCTATATTTCCAGAGATAGGTCTAAAGTTTGCAAAAAAAGAAACAGATATGGATAAGCCTCAAGTTGATTAATACAAGGTTCACAAAACATATATGTTAGAAATGTTACAGTTTTTTTTTTGTAGTTGTTCTTATTCTGATTGCTAAGATGGTAGATGCTTCTACTCTTCCAGTTATCAGAACTCCTTCATTTCTTTGACAGTCATCATGCATTGTTATGATGATTGGTTTTTTTTTTCTAACCAAGTACAACATGAGAGTGTTAAGGGTCTGTTATTGTTTGTAAGGTAAATTGATGAGTATTTTAATTACTAAGAGTGCTTACTCTTGATTAACAATTACGTAGTCTCTTGATTGAAATAGCTGCTCTTGAATCTGGATTCCTCTAAGTGGCATAGCATAAATAACAATTCCAAATATATTTGCAATAGACTTTGTTAAATTTGTATGAATCATATGTTTGTAGGAATAATATAAAGGAAATGAAAAAAAATGACAAAGTACTCAGGTATCTATCAGTATCAGCATGGTTTTGGAGGGAAGAAAAAGTGTCCAAGGTCAAGTGTGGTGGAAATTTTGGATCTTTAAAGTCATTGATTTCTTCAATGAGAGTTGTAGGACCAAGAATCCAATAATATAGGCAATCTCCAACAGAGGATGCTTGTTGGTTTAAATGAACTAATGCGTTTGAAATTGAGTATCTCTTAAATGACAACAGTAAGTCATTAACAAGAAGTATGGTAGTATCTGTGAAAATTGCTTGCACCTCGATTCCTTGTAAATGGTAGAAATTATGCAAAAAATTCAAAAGTTTGGCTATTTAGAAGAGTAGTTGTTAAGGTAAAGCGATAAATTTAATATAGGATAAATACTTGTGGGTTAACAAGCAAAAATCTTCAATACATTTTTCCATTTGAGGACTATTTTGAAGTTAAGATGTGAGTGGCTTCAATCACTTGAATCACAACTATCCAGTTAATTGTGTAGACAACTATCTAGTTAGTTGCGTAGCAAGTGATATTAGTAAGATCTAGAGTTGTTATTAGTGTTGATCTCTGCTAAGTTGGATTCAGTAGTACGAAGTTTAAGCAAAACAATAAGAGGAAAAAGGGAAATTAGAAAAATGGACATAAGTATAAGCAGAGAATGAAAATGTCTGAATACATATGTTTGATTATGAAAATCTGTAGTATTTATAGAAAGTAGCAGAGATTCATTTTGCTTGAATGATAAGATAGTACTATGAGTAGATTATGATCTTTTTGTTAATCAAGTACGTTCGCTTCAGTGTCAGAGCAGGAAATTGATAATCAGTAGAGAAAGTATCAACAAATACAGAGAGTAGTTAATGAATGTATAGATAAATGGTGATTTATTATTCATATTTTGGGATAGCTTTAATAGTTTTCAATAGATTCAGAAGTGTAAAACAACAGAATAGTACATGAAACTTGTAGGGTGTATGCATTGTGATATGTATTGTGTGTACTGATACTGATGTTTGGTAAGAAAGTAAAGACAGAGTATATTTTGGATGTTTTAAGGGGTAACTCTACAGAGAATAAGGAGAGAGTAATCATTGTAGTTCAGTATATAGTCTTGCAGCTCAATATGTTTGGACTATAATGGGTTTGATCTTATAGTTGTAATGGAATAAGGAAAAGATTGAATACAAAAAAGTAGAGAGATGAGATGATAATAACCTTAAAAGTTGAGAAAAGGAAAAGTTCATAGCATTGAACCAGAGATTATATTCCATGCAATCATATTAAACAAAATTATAGTTTTATGCATGAAATATATTCTCTATAAGGTGAACCAAAATAGACAACTTAGACAAGATAACAGATTGCTAATTACATGCATTGGTTTATTAGCAAAGAGTTTCTATCTCTCAAAAAAAAAGCTGAAAACCAAAGCTATTAAGGCACATGAAATTTGTCATTCAGTGTGTGGCTTCTTTGAAGAGCATTTTGCTACTTTCAAAGCTGTCACTGACTTAGATTGATCACTGCTACTCTTGTCTTTCTTTTATTGTCGAGAAACAGTAGTTGGCCAAGTCTCTGATTTAGTGGGAGTAGAAATTGTGTCTAATGATGCAATGGTCTTGGCATTTGCTAAGGTTTTTGAAAAAATAGGCTATGGATTGTTCATTAGATGTAACTAGAGAACAACTAGTGATGAAAGAATTGAGCATGTCTTCATTGATATTAGGAATAGCATGAGCAATGATTGTAGCAAATTCATCAGTTCCATATGATTCGTAGAAGCTGGAAGTTTTTTTGATGAAACAAATAATGATGTTCTTGTTCATCATTCCTTCTATAACTTCATAGGAAATAGTTCCCTAAAAACAAAGGAAAGCACAATATCAAATACGAAGAGTCATTTTTCTAAAGGTGTTATTTGGTTATAAATAGAAATGCATGCTCACCCTTTGCTGTTGAGATTTCCTAAAAACAAAGGAAAGCACAATATCGAATAGGAAGAGTCATTTTTCTAAAGGTGTTATTTGGTTATAAATAGAAATGCATGCTCACCCTTTGCTACTGAGATTTCAATTCTTCTACTGTGTATGGAAGTATTTTTTGTATGTCTTTGCCATACAGATTGAGCTTGACTTCTTTAGAATAATCTTTCAGCTGAATAGTCATTCAGCTCCTACAATGGAAAGGGGTTGTTAGAGCGAAATTCTTCTTGTTACTATGAATCTTCTTAGTAGCAAAAAAGTGAGTATAGATTGTGATTTCGTTTCAGGGGGAAAAAGTAAGCTAACCTGGCTTCTACACGAATAGTTTTGTTGTAGGGCATGCATGGCACCTGTGACTCTTCGTTTGCTCGAAGAGACTTATGACAGAAAGGACAAGCATAATACCAAAGGTTTTGACTTCTATCCAACAATTGAGGAATTCCTTGTACCCATATTGCTTTTTTCTGCAATATAAGAGGCACAAGTGAAATGATGTAAAAGAGAATTAATGGTAATAGAAAAAGGATCTTATTGTTATACTTCTAGCAGTGAAAGCAAATCATCTATAGTTTTAATGTCAGAAGCTAGTGGCATAGGAAGAAGAAACTCTCTATTCTCTGAATTTTTTCCTCTTCTTCATTATACCTGAATTGTAACAAATAGCTATAAGGAAGGAATGCATAAAAGGTTGTAAGAGTAAGAATTAGGTGTATTGAAATAATTGCTAGGAAAAGAACAAGATCATATTACCAATTGCATAGTTCAACAACTTCTGGTAATGGCAGATTAATCAGTATAGATGTGCCAAACTTTGTCTACACATTGATAGCTAGATAATGCAATGAGAGAGTAACAAGTCTTATTACCAAATGCCTATATTAAAACTTTGTATAATCGTAGTATAAGAATGTTGTTTCTCTTACTTCGAAAAGAAGTTGTTTTGAGCCTAATCCCAGCAACGCATGGTTCTGTGTTGAGAATCTCAGCTATTGCACTACCTTCGTGAATGTCAGTCATTCCAGAGAGTAAGAGTGATAGGAATACAACTGAAAATGACATTTAAACAATGCTTATGAAAAACTTTATGTATGATGACATTTAGAGGGCCAATAGAGGAAGTAATTTGTTATAGGCAATACCATTGGTCAATAATAACTATCTGTCTCTTGTTTGATTGAGAATTTTGTGTCCGTTCTTTTTTTGGCAGAAGCTGAACAACAATGCCGAACATATCTATGTAGAAAAATGAACATTAATAGACATGCATAATAAGGAAATGATGCAAAGTTAAACATAATAATTAGTTACCAATCTGTGAATTATCAGCAATGTGGTCATAGATTTTGTTAAACGGCGTAAAACCATAGAGTGATGGTAATAGAGGCGGTTCTAATTCATTGATTGGCTCAACAATAGTAGAATTGTCGATAGTCCATATACATTCTCCTTCACGGGTCTTAATACTTTTGAAGAATTGGCATGACCTTTGCATTTGACACATAGTAGCGCCTGTACAACTCAAAATACTTATGAAAGAACTAGATATCAGTTCCATAGATGAGGTGTGCACTTTAGTTCCCTTTGAAATATAGATTAAATACATATATCATACATTAAATACAATTAATAAAAAAAATGATGTAAATGAATAAATATAACCTTTTATACCTATTCATCAACGAAAGTCATTTTTTGGTATCCAACTGGTTTTTTGGATTGTGATAAAGCAAGTCTTTATTTTTCTACAACTTGTATTAGGCACGTCTACTCTTACTGCCTAGCTTTAATTTCAGCAATTGGTAAAGTTGGTCGGTCCATGAGAATTCTAATAAAATAGGTAAGCACATGTGAAAACACATATGAGAAGCCTTATATAGTTGCATCAGTCTTTACATGCAGTTCAACAGATTGCAAAAGGAATTATATAAAGAAAACAAACAAAAGAAATCATTGGTCTATTGCTAGCTTAAAACTTCTTGATAAACAACATTTTTTGTCAGATTGTACTGATTACTATCACAAAATGGATGCTTAATTAGAATCTTCGCTGAGTTAGCATTCTTTGCTCTAGACAAAGCAACATATAATTGACCATGTGAAAAAAACAGGTTCACGCAAATAAATACCAACAGTATCTAATATCTGGCCTTGAGCCTTGTTTATGGTCATTGCAAAACATAGTCTAACATGAAACTGAATTCTCTCAAAAGGAATAGGATAGTTACTATCAGCAGAAGTTCTGAACTGAATTCTATGCAAGAACACCTGTTTTCCTGCAAATTCACCACTACTACTAATAACCGCATCTATAACATTATCTCTAAGAGACTTGATAATAAGCCTAGTACCATTACATAGGCCTTTTGGCAGATCAATATTTCTAAACAACATTACAAGACAATTGTGTTTTAACTGTAAGTGATGAGGTGGAAAACCATTTGGAGTTAAAACTATTCAAAAATCTTCATATGTAGCTTGGTCACAAACATTAAGAGTCCTATCTGTACTTATGTATTCAGAAGCATCACCGGAAACTGTTGTATGAGAGTTGAGTTAATATAATCAACAAAATCACTTTTTGTTGTTAGTATAGCTTTATTTAGATTTGGTAGATCACTTTGACAAAAATCATCAAAAGATGGATAAATTGTAGAAATCAGCTCTGATAAAGAAGTGCCTTCATCTTGATATGGAATCAAAAAAGGATCTGGGATCTTGATATAATCATTGTGAATTTTTTCCTGTGTTCCATTTCCTATAGAAAGTAGGTAGTCCAGGAAAGATGGATCAGATTTTTCACGCATATTTTCTCTAAGATATAGTTTCTGAAGCTATTGCCATATATATAAGATTTCACAAGAGAAGCCTCAACAAAGTCATTCCTTCCTACATTAGTAATAACTGGCAAAACTTGTCTAAAATCTCCACCAAAAACAATAATTTTGGAGCCAAATAGTTCTTAAGAGTCCATCAGATCCGTTAGCAGATCATTTACCGCCTCAATGCAGATTCTATTTGCCATTGATGCCTCGTCCCAAATAATCAATTTTGCTTGTTGGAGCAGTTTTGCCAAAGCTGTTTGCTTACCAATTCTACAAATGTTTGTTCCATCAATGTCTATTGGGATCTTAAATCGAGAATGTGCTATTCTGCTGCTTGGGAGTATTGATGCAGCTACTCCACAACTTGCTGTAGCCAGAGCGATATCACCTTTTGATCTGATCTTAACTAAAAGAGCTTTATATAGGAAAGTTTTTCCAGTACCACTAGGGCCATCGACAAAGAAACATCCCTGTTTGTGTACATAAACAGATTCGAGTACAGCATTAAAGGCAATCTTTTGATCAGAATTTAGTAACTGAATTGCTACTAATTCATCATCAATCACTCTAATATGCATTTCACTTGCTGTATCTCTTGTTTCATTTTTTGAACCATGAAATTTGAGAATTCTTGGGACCAAGCCAAAGCTATTTATATTTTTACCCATTGATGCTATTACATCATTTATATGCTTCAGCACTCTGAATTGGATCTCCTTAGGCAATAGACCCGGAATTTTGTAAAAGTCTTCTGACATAGACTCTTCAAATTTTTGCCATAGCTATTTTGCATTCACTGGAGGGAAGAACACTAAGGTGATAGCAAATAATCTTCGCAGAGCATATAGTCCCTTATCATTGCTACTTCACGAAATGTATCAACATAAACTAATGTTTTGAAAATCGAACTGGACCGGCCGGTTTAATCGATTGAATCGCAAACTAGTTGTGAAACTGGTTCGGTTCTATGCTGCAGTTGAAAGTGTCAAATAACTAGTCAAGACCAGTCAAACTCATCAAAACCGATAAAACCGGCCGAACAAGTAATTCCTGATTTTTTTATTTTTCCCTCAATATTTTTTAAGTTTTGCAAAATGCAACTGCCAAGGATCAAATTTGGGATCTTTGCTATAGAAGTCCAACATAGTAACCATTGCACCATCACATCCAATTAGTCTCTTTTGATAACACATTTACATAAAACAAATCTCCATCTTTTTTTCCTCTGTTTTTTCTACAAAATCTTATCTTCTCATGACTCTTTCTTTCTAATTTTCAACTCTCTCTCTCTCTCTCTCCCCTCTTTTCTTTTGTCACCCCTTTTTAATCCAACCTCTTTAGTTTTAATTTATTGATGTTATCTTCCATTATTTTAATTTTGTTTTTGTCTATTAAATTAAAAAAAAATTAAAAAAAGGAATTATTTTTGTTTAATCCCAAAGACTAATTATTAAATGTCACAACCACTCACTTTCATCTCATTTTTTGTTTCTTATCAAGTTTCTTCTCTATTTTCGATTCTTCTGACTTCCTCCAAACTTCTTTTTGTTTTAAGTTGCAATCTCTAAATCCCAAAAACATGAATTGAAATTTAAACTCACAATGTTTAATTCTTATAGACATGAATTTTGCATAATTTAAAACTATTGTGTTATTTTTTGATTGGATTTAAGATTACTTTTTGGTAAATATAATTGAAATTGAAATGAAATTTATTTATTTCAACTTATAATGTAAAAAATTGATTATTGAAAATCAAAAATTTTTGAAAATATTAAACTTTTTATCATATAAATTTTTAAATTAGTCCATTGGATGTCTTATTTTGTGCATATATATATATATTATTTTTAAAAAAATTCATTGAACTAGGGTTGAACAGGTCTGACTGGTTGAATCTTGACCAGAACACCTCACTGGTTCAACTAACAGTCCGAGTTTTAAAACATTGACATAAACACCATCGGCTATTTTCAAATCATCAAAAGACTTAGGAGCTCTTACATTCAGCAATAGTTGTCACAAAAAATATCTCTCGCATTCACTTGGATTTGCTGTAACTATCCTTCGGACAACACCATTTGGCTTTCTTTTTTTCCGTGCTCGATATTTAGGAATCCAAACATAATGCTCTGGAAACCCAACATAAGTATATTTCAAAGATTCAGCTTCGGTATTTGTTGCATTTGTTCTAAAGAACTCAGTGAGCATTGTACGCTTGGCTGCTGGATTTCTTAGCACATTTTTCAGATTTGCACACTTATCAAAAGTCAATGGCTGAAAATTTTCTAGATGTAGCTTTAAACGAATAACTGATGGATTCATATCATAGAGCGCAAACCTGTATATCCTCCACATAGCTTTTGCTATTTCTACCCATCTTGCTAACTGGAATTGTTTAATCTCATCAACTACAATTGAGCTATCATTTGGATTTAATTGAAACTTGATTTTGTCATGTCTTTTATATATGTATTTGTACATATACTTGACAACCTTAATTGTAGAACAGATTTCGACGTTTATATGGCAATTAAACTTAGCTAATAAGTAGGTATTATATGGAATAACCTACCCATTATACAAATTTTTTCCATGGATAACAACATATCTGCCATCATCTCTCCTTCTATATTTTGGATAACCATTTAATGTGTGTGTTGTTTCAGCAACAAATTCCTTAGGATATTTGTTTTTGCACTTTCCATTGCGCATACACACATTATCTGGGTTATCGTTACCGTATGGTCCATGTATCATATACTTTCTGACCATCTTATATAGGTGAGGATACATTTCTTTATTTGGCAGCTCAACTGAAACAATCTGGTCATAAGAATTTGTTGAATATAGCTTGGAATTAGACTTCAATATATTAAGGAAATGCACATGTGGCAAGCCTCTGTTCTGGAATTCTATCACGTATGTATAAATAGTGATCTCTCAGAAAATCTCTTTCACCAAAACCTTTTCATCTTTTAATGCATTCGACTTAGCATGGAAAACTCAAGCATGTAGATCACATCTATTGGCTGTTTCATCAGTTGGAAGTAAATGCTCTTTAATTTCTTTCCATGAATCATTAAGTCATAGTTAAGAAAAGATCTAACTTTCCGAACCTCTGAACTAAAGTCATAGCATCCATGTATCGTCTCTTCATGTCTCGAGGGCCTCTAATGAATGTAGCTAGTAGCACAATTCGCTGACCAACTTGAGAGCCTCTATATTCACCCTAAGAAACAGAATCCATTATACCTTGCAGTTGTTTTGTTTTGATTTCCTTTTGTTTGCTTTGGAAGAAGTCAAGCCTTTGCATTTCAATCTTTACATATATATCAACTACATATTGTAGCAGTTCTCGACCAGTGTTAAGTATGTTTGGACTGTTCTCGGATCGCATCTGGAATTTATATGCATAGTATTCGCGCATAGATACAAATTCTTTTAAGCTTTCTGCTTCACGGACAGCTGCAATATTAGAAAACAACACCAAACAAATAGATTTAGCTTGATTTCTATAAAACACTCTATATTATAAAAATACAAGAATATTTATTCTATAGGATTTTGCATTACTTTGCTCTTCATTTTGAATAATTCCATCAGCATTCCTTACTTTCTTAGAATTGACAGTAACAGGTTTCTTGTTCGAGGTCCTATTTCTTTTCTTTGTATTCCTATTCTCAAATCTCCTAATACCAGCATGCCAACCAGTTTCACCAAACAGATGCAACAGCGGATATTGGAGAGGGTCATAGCAAATAGTACTAGATACATTGGCTGTGACCTTGCGGAGTATAAACTCTGATATGTTTGGCATAACCTTGATCAATATCTTTACGATCAACCCAAAAAGCTGCTATCTGTGAAACGGATGGCTTATTGAGTACTCTCTGATCATTCTGGCATTCAGTCCTTAACACAATCTGATATGAATCTAGATCTGGAACAGTTCTCAAGCTTCTAAAGAAATAGGCATATGGATTGGCTTCCATGACTTTCATCAATTTTGAAACAATAAACTCAATCGACTTATTTAAAAAAGCCGTTCTGTTCTCCAGCTCATGTTTAGTATCATGAAAGTAAAGCTGTAAATATAGCCTATTTGTTCCATGAGAAATCAGCTCATTAATAAAATGATATGCCTGCCCTTGGACTCTAAAGGTATATATACCTTTATTTCTCTTACATAATTCCTTATCACATGTAACACCAAAAGAAGTAAAGGCAAATAAGCTATTATATGTCCTAACATATGTGCAGAAACAAATAGTTTCTTCGCTAGTTCCAGTGTATAATTCAACCAGCACATCAGGTAACTTGTTTTCTTTGAGCAAAACTTCCACATCAGAACAACAAAAATTAGGAGATTCTGAATGGAATCTCTTAGCATGACAATAACCACAAGATGGAATTGCAGGCAATTCATTTGGAGTTTCACTTATAGTCGATAACAGCTGAGTCCCTCTTGTAATGCGTTCACCTAATAGCAAAAATGGAGAAGAAAATATATCCTAATTATCGATATTGAACATGCATTAACAGTACTAGTCTTAAAAGCTACTTTATTTTTAGGTTGATTTCAGGCTAGATGCTTATTATGCCGCTATTGTGAAGAGCTCCTAACTGTGAAATGCACACTTAAGGACAAATATGAGCTACATGATGAATACTTTTGCTTACAACACAGTCAAACCATGTTTCAGAATCTAATAGAGAATACCACTTTTCTTTTTCTCAAATTGAGAAGTTTGGCGAACTTCAGGTTGCTGTGATATAATGCAAGGGAAACCTAGAAATATACAACTCACCCTCAAATGAAAAGAAAAATGGAGAATGTAGTGTCTAAAAGGCAAAATTGTGATGTTATATGTAGACACCAAAATTTCAATTTTATTTAATTCAATTTTAGCTTTATTTTTTTTATTTATTTATTCTTGTTTTTATTTTATTTTTGTTTTAGTTGATTAAGTTTGCAAAATGATAGTTAGTGCTTATTTTTATTTATTTTAGTAAATTAGGTTCATCATTTTTTTAAAACATTATTGCATTAAATTTCTGAAAAAAAAGAGAAAATTCTCACAAAAAATAAGTTTTAATCTTTTTGAATTCAGTTGCTTCAAAATAAAGTGAAAATTTGCAAGGTAAATCTCAATTAAGAATTAACATTTTGATTACCCTAAATTTCTTTTGAAAAAGAAAAAAAAAAGAAAAACAAGATAGGTGGAGGCCATGCAAAATAGCTAAGTGGGTTAGGTGAGCATTAGATATGTATCTTTGATTTTTTTGACACCACAACATTTAGGGGTTAGGTGGCAAGGACACTTGTTGAATTGGTAGAAATTTGGAAGGAAAAATTGAGAAAAATCTAAAAAACAAAAATCTGGAAAGGAGGAAGAAACCAGAGAGAGGGTTCGGGTAAGAGTGAAAGAAAGAAGAAAAAAAGAAACCGAGAGGCTGGGGGAAGGAAAAAGAACAAGGGAGAGTTTCGAGCAAGAAAAAAGGAAGAAAGGGAGAAAGACAGAGAAAGAAAGGGAGGTGGCTGAAGGAGGAAGAAGAAAAAACAGCAAAAAGAAAGAAACAGGAGGAGAAAAAACCAGAAAATGAAGCAAAGGGTTTCGAGGGAGAGAAAAAGGAGAAAGAGGAAAAATCCAAGGGAACTTGGGGAAAATCTGGGGGAGATCAGAAAAGGGAAAACAAGAAAGGGAGGAAGAAAGGAGCTTCGGGGATGTCAAAGAGAAGAGATAAAGCTTTGAGAAACAGTCTCTCCTTTCTCTACATTCGACAATGCCTATATATAGGATTTGGCCAAAACCTTAGCCGCCAGAAAATCCTCCTATGATTGAGGAACATACCTAGAATTTTACCAGAATCCAATCACCTAGAGATATACCAGAATCCCAGCCAACTAATGACTTATCTATCTAATATATATCTAATATATATCTAATATTATCTATACAACTAATATACAGCTAATACCCCTTCTCAAGTTGGAGCATGAAGATTTGAAATGCCCAACTTGGCGAGTAATTGAACAAACTGATGCTTGCCCAGTGCTTTGGTAAGAATATCAGCCAATTGATGAGTAGTCGGAACATAGGCTGGACGAATGGTACCACGACAAATCTCATCGCGAACGAAATGACAGTCAACCTCAATATGCTTAGTGCATTCATGAAAAATGGGATTCTGAGCGATGTGTAATGCAGACTGATTGTCACAGTAGATATGCATAGGAGTAGGATGGTGAGCACCAAGAGTAAAGAGCAACTCGCGTAACCATTTCAACTCACATGTGGTGACGGCTAAAGCGCGGTACTCGGCTTCTGCAGATGAACGAGATACCGTTGGTTGCTTCTTAGTTTTCCACAAAATCGGAGAATCACCAAGAAACACAAAGTATGCGGTCAAAGATCTACGTGTCATAGGACAACTTGCCCAATCAGCATCATAATAGGCTGTTAGGCGTAAGTCAGAGAAGGATTTGAGCAATATACCTTGACCCGGATTGGACTTCAGATAGCGAACCACTCGTAGAGCTGCTTCCCAATACGCTTCCTTCGGCTGCTGCAAGAATTGAGCTAAGATATGAACACAATAGGATAATTCGGGACGTGTGATAGTCAAATATATAAGGCGGCCAACGAGCCTGCGATACTGTGCAGGAGATTTCATATCGACACCCTCATTAAATCCTAGACGATGATTTTGCTCTATAGGAGTGCTAGCTGGCTTGGATCCCAAGAGACCTATTTCAGAAATAATATCCAACGCATATTTGCGTTGATTGAGAACAATGCCAGTAGAATTTCAAGCAACTTCAAGACATAAAAAATATTTGAGCGTACCAAGATCCTTCATATGGAAACAGTGGCTTAAGTAGCATTTGAAACGTTGTATAGCTGCCGAATCATTACCTCCAATCATCAGGTCATCGACATAAACCAAAATTGATAAGTGCATAGCATCTTGCTGGTAAGTAAACAAAGAGTAATCGGAGGAAGACTGAACAAAATCGTAGCGAGTAAGGGCCGCTGTTAACTTGGCAAACCAACACCGTGGGGCTTGTCGCAAACCATAGAGAGACTTGCGCAAACGACACACTTTGTTGTGTCCTGATGCCGCAAATCCTGGAGGGAAGCGCATATTTACCTCTTCGTCAAGCTCACCATGAAGGAAAGCATTGTGGACATCCATTTGATGTAATTCCCAGTGCTTTGCCGCTGCCACTACGAGGAATGTGCGAACTGTCACCATCTTGGCCGTCGGTGCGAAGGTTTCTGTGTAGTCAATTCCTTCGACTTGATGATTGCCAAAAACCACCAAGCGGGCTTTATAACGTTCAATGGACCCGTCTGCATGATACTTAATACGGTAGACCCATTTGCTGCTTAACGCTTTCTTCCCCTTAGGCAACTCTTCAATGGTCCACGTACCATTAGTTTCCAACGCCTTTATCTCTTCCTTCATTGCATCGCGCCAACATTGAGAACGAACGGCTTCTGAATAACTGGAAGGCTCACGCCCTGCAGTTATAGCCACCAAGAAACGGTGATGTGGCAAGGAGAATTGATTACAGGTTACATAATGAGTAATAGGGTATGGTGTAACTGTGGACGCCGTCGAGGATGAATGAGCAGGTGACGGGCTGAGGCGAGCTATATGTGTGACATAATCTTGAAGCCGAACAGAAGAATATCGTTGCCGTTATCCACGACCAAGCACAACCTCTAGCTCAGTAGTATCACCTCGGTTCATATTGTCGGACCCACCGGTGTCCTCAAGCACTCTCTCAGAGTGCAAGGTAGATGAGCTCCTGTGTCCTTCGCGATCGGTAGAAGGCAATAGCTAGTGTGCTTCCTCTTCAAAATTACCAAAAGCATGTGGAGTGAAAATTGCATTGGAGATGTCTCGGTCCACAATCTCCGTAAAGAAAGGAAACTCGGACTCAATGAATACCACATCTCGTGACTCAAACAGGACGCCAGTATCTAAATCATATAACCTCCACCCCTTCTTGGCATAAGGGTATCCAACGAACACACATTTACGACTTCGACTGGTGAATTTATCTCTGTCGCGATTAAGACTGTGTGCATAGCAGAGACAACCGAAGACTCGTAAATTATTAAGAGATGGTGCTTTGCCAAACAATACTTCAAAAGGTGTTTTTCCATCCAGAAGTGGTGTGGGAGTTCAATTAATCAAATAGCCTGCAGTCAAAATGCATTCACCCCAAAATGTGATAGGCAAACAAGATTGAAAACGAAGCGCCCTTCCCACATTAAGGATATGTCTATGTTTACGTTCAACGCGCCAATTTTGCTGAGGAGTGTCCACCATAGACATTTGATGAATGATTCCAAGATCTTTCAAGTAACTGGTTAAACATGTAAATTCTTTGCCATTGTCACTACGAACAATTGTGACCTTTCTATTAAATTGGCGTTCAGTGAAAGCCAAAAAATTTTTAAGGATCTTAGGCACCTCGTGCTTCTCCTTTATCAAGAAGATCCAAACAGCACGTGAGTAATCATCCACAATAGTTAGAAAATATTTAGAACCACAAAGAGACACTTCACGATATGGACCCCATAAATCACAATGTATCAACTCAAAAATTTCAGCAGCCTTATTTTCACTAGAAACAAAAGGAGTTCGAGTATGTTTTGCCTGCAAACAGACATCACAATGACCTAAATCTGACCCGAACTTAATACCACCGATCATAGGAGAAAGTAATTCCACAACACGCTTAGAGGGGTGTCCTAGTCTTTGGTGCCAAAGCTCTGCACTAACGGCGCCGTTCACCTTATTTGCTCGAGCGGAAAGTACTTCCCTCACAACATACAGCCCTTCTCGCTCTTCACCCGCTCCAATCAGCATCCTCGAAGTACGGTCCTGTACAACACATAGACAATCAGTAAACTTCAATATAAGAGTCTTGTCTCGAGCCAACTTTGACACTGAGATCAAATTACAGTCTAAGTCAGGTACAAATAAGACATTCTTAAGACACAAAGATCCCAAAATAACAGTTCCTTCCTTTGTAGCCATAACTTGTTCACCATTAGGCAACTTCACAGGACAAGGAGAAATATTCCACACTTCGCTAAAAGACTCAACGACTCCAGTCATATGATGGGAAGCGCCGGTATCAAAAAGCCATTGTAAATTCTCCTTACCAGACAAACGATGGCTCGACATTGATTTGTGTGTGCTCAAGAGTGACTTCAATGTCAACCAATCTTCTGCACTAAGATTTTCCAGCCCCACCTTGTCTGCATCTCCAAGAACATGCATCGATGATGCGGTAGTTTCTGCGGTCTGCACAACAGTTGCATTTGCCGCCCCACCCCTACCGCGACCTGGCCATCCGCCTTTTTCTTTACCACGGCCAGTCGTATCTGCTCTTCACCCAGCAGGAAATCCGTGTAACTGATAGCAAGTGTCAATGGTGTGTCCTGATCTTTGACAATAAGAACATAGAGGTCTGTCATCTCGTCGAGTTCCTCCTGAATTGCGCGATCCGTCTACAACTGGTGCCTTAACTGCAAAACTGACCGGATCCGTCTTCTCAGGAGCGGGATTCTGCGTTATAGAGCAAACCTGCTCCTGCTCCGTCACCTGCGAGTAGACTCAGTACATGTTAGGTTGGGGATCAGTTGCTATTATGGTGGACCGAATGGTGCTGTAAGGAGTTTCATCGAGTCCCATGAGAAACTGATGAACTCTCTCCTCTTCACTGCGCCGTTCCAGCCGTGCATTTAGACTGCATGTACAACCACAACAAGTGCACACTGGCATCAGATTGTGATCATTCAGATCATCCCAGATCTTTTTGAGTCTACCATAATAGCCCATAACGGTATCACCGTTTTGTTTGCACTTTGAAACTTCAGTTTTTAATTGATGAACCCTCGCTCCATTGCGTACAGAAAACAGTTGTTGGATATCATCCCACAACTCTTTGGCCGTTTCTCTGTAAGAGATCGTGGAACGCAGACTTGGCTCTATTGTATTAAAAATCCATGAGATAATCATGGAGTTCACAGTCCACCAATCTTCTACCTCGTTTGAGTCATCGGTTGGTTGTTTGATTGAATCATCGATAAACCCATTTTTCTTCTTCGCTCGAAGCGAAATACGAATTGCTTTCGCCCACTCTTCATAGTTGGTACCTTTCAATTGGGTATAAGTAATTAGGTTTCCTGGATTATCATTTGCCGTAAGGGCAAACGGCGAGATGGATTTCTTCCTATCATCTGATCCGGAATTCCTTGAAGACGCCATGAATCTTTGGTGTCAAAAGAGTTACTTTTTCTTGTGTGGCTCCGATACCATGTTAAAGAGAAGAGATAAAGCTTTGAGAAACATTCTCTCCTTTCTCCACATTCGACAATGGCTATATACAGGATTTGGCCAAAACCTTAGCCGCCAAAAAATCCTCCTATGATTGAGGAACATACCTAGATTTTTACCAGAATCCAATCACCTAGAGATATAGCAGAATCCCAGCCAACTAATGACTTATGTAACTAATATATATCTAATATTATCTATACACCTAATATACAGCTAATAGGGGAGGAGACGGAACCAAAAAAAAAGAACGAAAGAGGAAGAAAAAGAGGGTTTCAGTAGGGAGCAAAGGAAGAAAGAAAAAGGGAGAAGGGAGGAGAGATTGAGAGAGGGTGAGGGCTGAACAAGGAGGAGGAACAAGAAAGAGGGCGGCGGAGGAGAGAAAAACAGCAAAAGAGGGAAAAGAGGGAGAGGAAAAAGGTTTTTGCAGAAAAATTCTTGGAAAACAGGCTGATCATCCACTCATATTCGGGCGAGAATTTTTCTTTTATTACTAGTTTATTTCAGGATATTTTGATTTCTGGACTTTCTTTAGTTGTAGGGGAGTAATTCTTGTTCTGTAAACTCCTAAAAAGAACGTCGTTTTAGTCTTCAAATTCGAGCCCAAAGTTCAGGCCTTCATAACTCTTCACCAAAATTTGTAGCCTGGGTTTCTCGATTCTTGGTGAAGTTCGCTCACTATTCCCGTGGATTTCCACTACGATTTCGAATCTTTAAGGCAGAGAAAGGTAACTCTCCAGCCTCCCTTGTTCATTCCTATGCATATACAAGATGGAATCTATGCAACATAAGTTTTTTCATTTTTTATTGATGTTTACTCTTTTCTTTTAGCCATCTGTTTTCTGGTTATAGTTTCTTTTTTTGTTTTATTTTCTTTTCTTCCTTATGTTGTTGGGTGTGCGATTAAAAAGTGCAATGATTATAAGGTCTTGCATGTTTAGAAAAACTGACTGAAAAACGCTCCTGGGCAATGAACTTCAGGACGCAAGAAGTTGCAGAAAGAATAAGAAAGCTTCTCGATGGCTTGCATGCACAATTTCAAAAATTGCACTTTAACCCCTAATTTTTTAAATAATGTTACTATGGCCTAGAAAATTGGAAAAATTAATTAATGTTTGTCCCTTAAAATGTTATTTTTATTTGATATGCTTTAATGTGATTTTTGGACAGATTATTCATGAGTTTTGGGATGAAATTTGAAGGTTTAATAATTTTTGATAGATTTTGATTGGGATTTTAGTAAAATAATTAAAAAAATTTTGGGTAATATTTTGTTTGGGGTTTGGTGAGAGGGTTTTGATTTATTTTTGTGAATTTTATCATTAGGTGTAGTAGGCTTTGTTTTGAGTCCTTAACTTTGTTTTAATTTAGACCCTTAATATTTATAATAATAATAATTTGACCTCTCAAACTTCTTTAATTGTTTCAATTAGGTCCTTGCTTGTTTTAATTTCTTGAATATGGGTTGTTTACTTTCATTTAAATGCTTTAATTGTTTAATTTCATGATTATTTCCATTTCTTTACATATTATTGCTTTTATTTATTAATTAAATTGGTACATTGACTACTTTGTTGATTTTTGGAGGTTTAAATTGGGTAAATCCAAACCCAATTAGCTACTACTTCAAGGGGAGGTATTTTCTTTTATTATTTAAAAATCTTATGTGCTCCTATGTGATTTTATGTGTGTAATTGCATGTTTTTTGAATGTCTGTTATTTATTTTATCTTATTTATTTATTTATTCACTCTATTTGTTTTTAATTTTGTATATTTATTTTATTTTAATTTTTGATTATTTGAGAGGCAATTAAATGCCAAATTGTAATAGTTAGGTTATTATTTTATTTCATTTCATTCTTTACCCCTTTAGATTGTAGTTAGGGCTCCCAAATGTAATAGTTGGGTCTTTATTCACTTTTATTTGTTTGTGTTTGCATGTTTGTGTGCTTATGTGTTTACTCACTTTTTTAGAATCTTTTGCATTTAAATATCATGCTTATGTGCTATATGTTGTATATGATTTATGTGCTTATTTTTTTATTATATTTTATATGATATATTTGATTATAATAAGTGCATGACGTCACCACACTAGTCCAACGCTAGTTGCGACCCTTTTTTTCTATTTTTTACTAGTCCAACACTAGTGAGAACTTATAGATATGGGTTAGTCCAATGCTAGACCCTTAGGAACCGACCACGCATTAGATCATGTTTGTGTGACAAATCATTACATTTCATACATATTTTTCTACTTTTTAAAATCCTTTTTACATGATATTTTCTTTAATAAATATCCCTTATCCCTATATATGTGAAACATAATATTTAGATTTGCATCTCATTTAGGAAAAATTAGAAATAGGTTAGATCATTTGTTTGATTAGATTAGGAGAGAACCCTTTAAATATGGAATATGGACGAGTATAGCCTCTTAAACCTTAGCACGTTGTATCTCCTCTACAAAAAGGAAAATCTAGTCACGAATCAAAGTTCCATGCACCCGTTATGATGCATTCTTTTAGATCATGTATATTTGTATATTATTATTTTCTTTTCTTTTCTTTCCTTCGAGTCTCATATTTTGCATGTTTGTGATCTCTACAATGAGCCCCTCTTGGGCATCACAATTAATGTGATTTTGCACCAAATCAAGATTTAAAGATATATTTCGACTCCCCGATATCCATTAGATCTAGGTTTGTATTCATGTAGTAACCTTCGAATATGATAAATTTTATAGGTTAAATTAAGAAAATTTTTCGACTAAATCATGCAACTAGCCTTGGTTTGGTTGAAAGGGTGCCTTGAATTTTTATCCTTACCTTCTCTTTTTCAACTGTGACTCCCGAGCCTTTTTCTCTTAATTTTCAAAGACTTGGAGTCGTTTAAAAAGGGTTTTCTCTACTTTTTATTTAAAATTCAGTTTAGGTGACTTGATACACCTTAACTCAATACCAAGTGGCGACTCCCATTTTTCTTAAAAAAAAGTTCTTTTTAAACTATTATTTTGGGTCAAAATCGTCACACTTTTAAGTCCCATTTTTAGGCCCTCATTTCTTTATTTTTTCTAAAAATCAAAAACTCATTTTTCAATCACAATTAATCAAAAATTCATTTTTATAACCCGTAATTTTATTTTTCAAAAATGGGGTGCGACAGTTTGACGACTCCACTGGGGACTTTAGAGAGTCCGAACATTTGAATATATCACATTTGGAGGTTTTAAGTTGTATTTTTTCCTTTTTAGGGTTTCTTGCATTTAACACGCACAATCGTCTCGATTTCCATGTATATGATGAATAATGTGTTTTATTTTCTTTGATTCACTTATGTTTTTCGTGCTTGCATCTTGGGGAGGGGGATAGCCAACCTAGAACCTTCACCCACATTTGATGGTATTTAATCCTTCCCTTCAAAAGGAGCACTTCATACGTGCAGACGTTTTACTTTATAAACCCTCATTTCTTTTTACTTTTAGTGGTTGTCACACAACTCCACCTTCTTAGAATTAGGATCGATCCACTTAGACATGTGGCCGTGGCACGACGTGCGCGTAGCAATATCCGAGAGATCACTCGAACCACCAACTCTTAGACCTTGGGATTGATGACTCTTCGCCTTTGGTCTGAAGGTTTGGGAGCCTGAAAACCTTATCGAATCTAGATGAATTAGTGAGCCCAAACTCATGCATCCATATTAGAAATCATCTAGGATAGAGTCGACTGTACCTAACTAGGAACACTAGGCACAAAGGGAGGGATTCCACCCCTCTTTCCTTTTTTTTTTTTTTTTGCTTTTTGTATCATCTAATTGCCCCAACATGTTATATGTTATTTGTTTAAATAACCTTTCCTTGTTTTCTCGTCTATTGCATTCACAAACATTAAAAAATAAGAGTGCTGGCATGATACTCTTTTAGAACCTACCCCCTTAAATAGGTTATTGCACGTTTAAATTCTAATGTATTGCATTCATAGGTTAAAAATTGCACATCATTTTAGACCCACCCTAACATACGAAGGGTCCCTTAGGTCATGTTTCATTTCAAATTGCATATTTAATTGTTTTGATAAATTGGCATCATGCATAAGTTTTAGAGGGAATGCCATTTAGGGAATCCCACGTTTGGAATAAACCACCTTGTGTTTCGGATATGTAATCCAATGAGACTTGAACGTTTATATTTTTTGTATCATCCAAAGGGGTAGTGCACAAGGTAAGGTAGGATTAGATCCCTTCCACGATGGTGACTTTGGCCTCGAAGATGATAGAGCAATTTTACATGTTAGAATATGAGCATCTAATAATCATCTTTTCGCCATTTTATCAGAATTGGTACAAATCCCTTGCGTAAAGGACATTAAGTTGAAGAAATTCACAAATAATTCTTCATTGTTGAGACGATAAATATATCGAGACCAAATCTTAATTTTAGAAAACTCAAAGACTAATGCATTGTAACGAAATTCGTACAATTTGAAAATCACAAATGGGTTGACAATTTAGTCAATTTTCGAATAATCCATTATACTAGTTTATTCACTTTTAGGATAATCTAATCAACTTTCAAATAAACCATCAATTCCATCCAATTCATTTTTAAAACAATCCATTCAATTTTGAATAAATCATCAATTTCATTCAATTCATTTGACCAGTTTACTCATTTTTAGGGTGATCCAGTCAATTTTGAATAAATCATCAATTTCATTTCAATTCATTTGATCAGTTTACCTATTTTTAGGGTGATCCAATCAATTTTGAATAAATCATCAATTTCATTCAATCCATTTGACCAGTTTACCCATTTTTAGGGCAATCCAGTCAATTTTTGAATAAATCATCAATTTCACCCGATCCATTTGACCCGTTTATTCTCTTTTAGGGTTTCGATCTAAGGTTCACTGAATAAACTAGTCGAGACATTACAATCCTTTCAAGAGTAGGCTCTTTCACACATCACTTTATGTGTTAATCAAAGTAATCGATCCATTCGGACTTTGTTCTCATTTTGTTAGGACAAATGTCTCTTGCCACTCCAATTGACTAAATTTTTCAAATTATTTTTCACTCGCATATCAATAAGTTGATTGGATTCATCAGGTATTGTATGGTGCCTACTCTAGAGGATTGTATTTTCATTCTAGGCCAACCCTTGGCATAGGGCTCCCCAATAGGACATGCATTTGAATTAGTTAAATTTTTACTAACTCGAGTTTTTTTCTTGCTTTTTGTCAGCAGTTAATCAAGAGGGGAATCTAAATAGGATTTTTTCTAAATTTTTAGGTAATTACAAATATAACTACACAAAGAAACCCCATCATCATACGATCACGTAGACAAGTTTTGAGAAATAGTGTAAACATGAATGCACATCCTGAATCATTCGATAGGCCTGCGATGACGTCACCTGCTGACCTTGCAAATCTGGGAACTCAACTGAGCGAAATGTTAAACAAATTCAGTGAATTAAGTATGGAGATGGCCACACAACGGCGCGTGATTGATCAGTTGGTTGCTGGCAGCAACAGCGGTGTCCAGCAAGATCTCTTACCTGCTAGCCATCCTGAACCTCAACCACTACCCCTATTCTATAGTCAAACCTCTTTTGCTCCACATTTCGTAAATCCACCTGAGAAACCTTTCACCTATCCCACTCATGACCTCCCACATACCTATGCATCCAATATCCAAATCAATCCTTCTCACATTCAAACTCCTCAAAATTATTCACCTGTTAGTCTGATCATGCCACTTGAATCTCAAGGGCCATATTATTATTCCACTGCAGAACCATTCACGCTAGACACTGCTGTCAAAGGAAAAGTTGAAGTAGGAGAATCCTCCACGCCAATCGACAAGAATCTGTTAAAAAGGTTAGATCAGTTTGACGAGTTTATGAGGAAGAGCCAAGGCTTGAGCAAATAAGGAGGTTTGGACAATAATGAATTGTGTCTATTTCCTAATATGCAACTGCCTGTGGGTTTTAAAATACCCAAATTTAGCAAGTATGATAGAACGGGCAATCTCAAAACACATTTTTGAATGTTTGTAAACAAATTAGGAAGCCCAATAGATGACGAGAATTTGCCAGTTCGATTGTTTCCCGAGAGTTTAGAATGTGACGCACTGGATTGGTACTCCAATTTGAAGCCTGATGAGATGAGAATATGGTAGAATTTGTCAACCGCTTTTGTAAGACAATATGAGTATAATTGTGAGCTTGCACCGACGAGAACCACACTTGAGGGGACTAAGAGGAAACCGTCGGAGGATTATAAGACGTATGCCAAGTATTGGAGGAAACTAGCTGCTAAAGTGGAATCCTCGATGTTTGAGGACGAAATTGTTCGAACGTTTATCAAATCTCATGACCCGTCTTATTTTGAGGAAATTTTTCGAATGACTGAATGCTCATTTGAAGCA
Organism: Coffea arabica; assembly: GCF_036785885.1. NCBI lineage: Eukaryota > Viridiplantae > Streptophyta > Magnoliopsida > Gentianales > Rubiaceae > Coffea > Coffea arabica. The sequence continues at coordinate 65,840,009 of NC_092313.1, read as the reverse complement.
AGTTAGAAGAATTTGATGAATTTGTCAAAGAAGGAAAGATAGTCAACGTGTTGACCTTGAAAATGCAACTGGAAGCTTTGCAAAGTCAGAGCAGTAGTGGCAAGAAGCCTCAGTTCAATAAGAAGGAAGGAGAGAATGCTTTCGTTTGGGATCAGGGTCCCCCGACTAGATCCAGATTTCAGAATCGACTCACCTACTCATCCTCCTACATGTATTACCCAAACTCCCGTCCTGTCTATCACACTACTGTCAACCATTCTCGCCTCCAATCCAACTATACAAACATACCTGCACCACCTTTCTAAATTTCTCAACCAAGTTTGCGAACTCAATCTCGACTTTCTTTTAATCCAAGACCTGTTCTACCAAATAACTAAACCTATAATTATCCTCAAACCAATGAAACCCAAAACCAAATCCAATACCATATTTTTACCAATTTAGACCGACCCCTTGACCAATTATACAAGCAACTTAAGGCTGCTGGTAAAATTGGCATGGTGCCTCCTAAAACCTACCCTTGGAGCAATCCTGCTGGTTATGATCCGCAAGCCATTTGTGCATATCACTCTGGAAGTTTTGACCACTGTACTGGCAATTGTTGGGCACTAAAACATAAGATCCAAGACATGATTGACGCTGGGGACATAATTTTAGGGAAAAGAGATGAGTCAGGGTCAAATGTCAGCAATAACCCTCTTCTTGAGCATAATGATGCTGTAGGGGCAATTACCACTGATGAGGAGTTTGAGAAACTTGCCAAATACATTGTGGCGGAGAATGAAGTAATTGAAATAGTCCAGATGCCTTTTGTGCTCAAAGGAGCCATCCAAAACTGGACTGCAAATCACATTCCCTCTCAAAAGGAATTTAGGTAAATCTAGGGATTGTATTTGGTTGAGAACTATGAAAGAAATCATTGGCATTGTTCATCTTTTACCTTTCAGTTTTGTAAATAGTTTTGAATCAACTGTCTTTTCAATACAAGTCTAATATTAAGTAGCGTATCTTTTGTTAAATAGCATGACGTTTGGTCCTTTATTTGAAATTCAGTAAAATACACAGTGTTCATTTTCCAATTATTTTACTTACGCATTGCTATATCTATCTCATTTTTTTTCAGATGGTCAAAAATAAAACACATTGACCTTTTGGATATCAATCTTCTGGAATTTAATGACTGCAATCTCGATATCTCTCACAAATTTGAAATTATGGAATCAGAAATTTAGGATAAGAGCGATAACGAGAAAGAATCTGAATCTTTGTTAAAGATTCTTGAATAATATGAAGAGAAATTCTATTCGAATTTAGAAGAAACAGAAATCATTAATATTGGCACTGAGATCGAAATTTCTTCATTGCGCATACTAATGGAGACCAAACTAGATGAAACCAATTGGATTAAACAACGTCATGAGTAGTTGTCTTTGATTGATGAGAAAAGGTTAAATGCCATTTGTCATGGTCAGTACTATCAAAAGAAAATGGTCCGTGCTTACAAAAAGAAGGTCAAACCGCGACTATTCGAAGAAGGAGACAAATTGTTGAAACGGATTTTGCCAGTGCAAGAGAAGACCAAAGGCAAGTTTGCCCCAAATTGGTAGGGCGCTTTTATCGTCCAAAAGGTATTGCCTGGTGGAACACTTGTTCTCGCAGAAATGGATGGATAAGTTTTCTCTCAACCGATCAATTCGGATATGTGTAAAAAAATTTTCATCTGATAAATATAAGTTTTCTTTCAGGGTTAATGCGAAGAATGGAATGAAAATCAGGCATTTTTGCTTTCCGATTAAACATTTTATCTCCAGTTATCCCTTTTGAACTTTCAGAATGTATTATTTCGTTTGGCAACCCCTGAGAATCGCAAACCTCACACTGGGGCAAGTTTGAGTTGGAAAAAGATGAATGAAAAATGATAGAGGAACAAAAGGAAAAGAAATTAAAGAAAAGAATTTTGGTTGAGAATAAACTGGGGCAATTTTAATTTAATCCTAAATAGGATTAATATGAAGATGCGACCTCAGGTGATTTAAACACTTATAAAATCTTCCTCAAGTCTTAAACTTTTCTTAACACCCTACCTGACTATATTACGAAAAACTGAAAGTCCTGACTTCCGTTCTTTGCATCACCTCTTTTAGGAATTTTTTTAAGTCACATGGCAAATGATGTCAATATACTTTCACCAATTTTGCAGGGGAAGGATTGTCGCACTGATGCCATCATTTCTTAAAACATATTTCTGAATTGATAAAGGCTATCGGCAAGATTTGTTCATTAGGTGAAAATCCAAAAAGACACATTTGAAATAAAAAGAAGAAAAAAGAGAGAAAAAGATGAAAAATGATGATGGAAAAGAAAGAAAAAATAAAAAGGTGGGGGTAACTTTACTGAAAACTCGAAAGGGCGCTAAGGTTGGGTTTTATGAGAAAAAGTAAGCATGGAATTGAAGGGCTGGTGACTCAATTCATTTGGATTTCTCTTTACGTTGTGGTTCTGTTGTCGACATTGAACTCCGAAGGAACGATATCCAAAAGGTCAAACGTGGCATTTTTGTTTGAGATCAAAGTACTTTGGTTTATCAAGCATAAACTTGCTGTGTTTACAGATTTATTTCTCTAAAATCAATTTTTTTTTCAATAAAAATAAATGATTGTTTTCATATTAGTGGAATATTCATCATTTTTGTGTAAGCAGAATATTTTTTTCTTGTGTTTCATGGTCTCATTTATCTTTTTTGATTTATCAAATGGCAATCCCTATGATTTATTGAAAGTGCCTGGATACCAAATATCATATTTGATTAACGAAACTTGATACAGTTCGCAGAGCAAAGTTGAGTTTTCGCCATATTGGGGAAGAACGTTCAAATACTCATGTTTACACATTTCTTGAAGGAGGGATTGATCGGATGGTGGTAGCATTATCTGTTATTCTGATTATTCCTCTTTTGCAGGTTCAAATGTCCAATAACATCACACTGGGGCAAATTCTTTAAGAGAGTTAGCTTCCTCCATTAGAATCTTCGAAGTTTTATAGAAAAGCATTCTACAAAAATCTTTCCAATTTTACGGCAGGTTCGGATTTTTTTCCCACTGACCGATTTTATAGCAGGTTCGAGTTTTATCTCACTGACCAATTTTACAGCAGACTCGTATTTTAATCCCATTGACCGATGTTATGGCAGGTTCGGGTTTTTATCCCACTGACCAATTTTATGGTAGGCTCGAATTTTTATTCTACTGACCGATGTTATAGCAGGTTCGAATTTTGTACCACTGACTAATTTTACGGCAAGCTCGGGTTTTCATCCCACTAACCGATGTTATGGCAGGGTAGGGTTTTTATCCTACTGACCAATTTTACAGCAGATTCGGGTTTTATCCCACTGACCGATGTTATGGCAGGTTCGGATTTTATCCCACTGACCTTTATATGTTTGCTTATTTCAGTTCGCAGCAGAATAACTATAGGTAAGTATTTGGTGTCTACATCTTTGTCTCAACTTTCTTTGAAACCCAGACAAAGAGGTGCAAGTTGTAGACACCAAAATTTCAATTTTATTTAATTCAATTTTAGATTTATTTTATTATTATTATTTATTCTTGTTTTTATTTTATTTTTGTTTAGTTGACTAAGTTTGCAAAATGATAGTTAGTGCTTGTTTTTATTTATTTTAGTAAGTTAGGTTCATCATTTTTCTTTTTAAAACATTTTTGCATTAAATTTTTTAAAAAAAGAAAAGAAAATTCTCACAAAAAATATGTTTTAATCTTTTTAAATTCAATTGCTTCAAAAATAAAGTGAAAATTTGCAAGGTAAATCTCAATTAGGAGTTAACAGTTTGGTTACCCTAAATTTGTTTTGAAAAAAAAAAGAAAAAGAAAAACAAGATAGGTGAAGGCCATGCAAAGTAGTCAAGTGGGTTAGGTGAGTATTAGACATGTGTCTTTGATTTTTTTGACACCACAACATTTAGGGGTTAGGTGGCAAGGACACTTATTGAATTTGTAGAAATTTGAAAGGAAAATTTGGGAAAAATCTAAAAAACAAAAATCTGGAAACACTACAACAAAAATGGCATTTTCTGACACGTCTATAAGGACACTTGTTGGTTTGTGTCATTATAACACTTCTATCATGACACTTGTTATCAATTCAATAATATATACTTTAATTTTTTTTTATTTTATTTGATATAAAAATAATAATATATCTTTAGGCTCCCTATCATGACACTTGAGAAAATGTGAGACACATCAAAAAAGTTAAAACACAAAACCATATCATTTGATTTTGATAGAGGATTCCTTTGCCTGCCAAAGCACTTAGTGAAATCTCAAATCTTTCATTTTGCCGGCAAGTGAAATTTTGATTCTTCTCATCTCTCTCACAAACTCTCTCTTGGCAAACTATCTCTCAAAACTCTCGACCAAAATTTTCCTTTGCCCACAAAGTTTTTCTGTTGAATCTCTCCGCAATCAAACTACCCTTGCTTTCCTATTGAAGGTATGGACTGCAGAAAAAGGATCTGGGACAAAACCTACCACACGAAAGCTTTGAAAAAAGTAAAAATAGAGAAAAGAAATTCCCAAGGAAAGAGGAGGCTCTGTCCATTTGAGGAGGAAGGAGCTAAGACCGGTAATTATGCTTGGGTCTCTTCCCGAGAGGCCCTTCACTGTTTTCAGAACCTGCGATTCAAGTGCCACCCCTTCTTGGCTCTCTCTTTTTGGGACCCCAAGGAAGAGGCTTTTGCCGAAGATCTTAATTCCCTCGTCGTTGCAAGTTGGAGTGCCAGGAGGCTAAGGCCCTAAATTCAAGTGCACACAATCGTGCCTTGGCAAACTTGGGTAGTTTCAAGCAGGCCATGCGAAAGCAACAGCCCACGCAGGAGCCATCTACCCTAACTGAAATGGGGATGAAGACTTGTGGGCTATTCATATCTAGCAGCGAGCAATCAAGTTGGTGACAGCGAAACAATCGATATCCAACCCCTTTGGCAGCAAGCCTGTAAGTCCCAAAGACAACCAAGAGGGGGGGTGAATTGGGTTATTCAAAATCTTAATCAGATTTAAGCAATTTTTGCTAAATGAAAATTTCCTTCTTTTCTAGTAATGATCAACCAAGTGGATTAGAAGACAAGAGCAATATTGATCAGAAACACAAGTATAAACAAGCAATGAGAATTTTATTAAACAGAAAAGTAAATTGGGGAATCAAACCAAGTGTCTACCAAGCTATCCTCAAACTTGAAGACCACACACTAGGAAGAGCAACTTCTCTTTGATGGAAGACGATCAACTAGATGTACAATGGAGGGAGCACTTCCTCCTTGCCCTAAGCCTCACTTAGTCAAGCTAAGAAGTTTTACAATCACTCAGAAAACCCTCAACAAAGCTACACTAAAGATCCTTTCAATCACAAAAGAAATGCTCACCAGAAATTCACACCACTTTAAAACAAATCTAGCTTTGGAGACTATTTTCTAGCTAAAATATCTCTTGAGATCTTGTAAACAAAGTGTGCAAAAGTCCTCCCTTCGTTCAGAACAGTTTGTTTTTAAAGGGGAACAGAAATGAGCTTCATTAAAGCTTCCAACGGATAGAAGGCAGATGAAGGGTCAGCTAGCCGTTGGGGCTTTCGGACGTCCGACGATCAAATCATCGTCCGAACCAATCGTCCGAAAATAGCCAAGTTGAAGTTCGGACGTCCGATGAGATTTTTGTCGTCCGACAGCACAGCGTCCGATCGTAGGCCGAGAGCTAGCAAGTTATCTTGGAATTTTTCGGACGTCCGATCTGGTTGATATGCGTCCGAGGTGTGCGTCCGATCCTTCCGGACGTCCGACAGTTTCCTTTCGGCCGTCCGACCTGATTGTCCTGTTTTTGCTTCTCATTTTGGTTGTCTTGCATTTCATGACATATTTGAACCTGATTCTTGGATAGACAGAAACACTTGTATTTGAAGGAGGTTAGATAAACATTTCAAAGTACCAAGAATGACAAACTAGACATACTTAAAAGACAGTATCTTTGATCGGAACAAAACAATGACTAAATTCATTTATATTATTTCAATCTTGTTTGCCACATCCAAAGCATCGTAGACTGGAGTCAATCAAACATATGCTTTCCTTGTTCCATCAGGCCTGATCAATCTTGGTCAGTATAAACGAACTTTTGTGATCATCAAAACCAAGAATAACATTCTCCCCCTTTTTGATGATGACAAAACAAAAGTTTGAAATGAAATTTTATTATTGCAATGAAAACTCCCCCTTTCAAAATAGACAAGAACTCCCCCTGTCTTAGTGAATCACAAAATTTGAAAATTTTGAAAAACTCCCCCTCACAAAGCTGCCCATCCGAGTTAAACAATTAAGCATATCAGCCACTCCAAATTTAAACAATCAATCCAACATATCCTAACATCACCAATCATCAATCATGCCAACATCACCAATTATCAATCATCACTCAATCAAATCATTTGATACCATATCTCCCCCTTTTTGTCATCACAAACGGGCAACCAATCACATCAACATATCCACAAATTCACAAATTTAGACAAGTTCACACATCAAAACTTAGACCATCAATCAGAATAGACAATCCACAAATTCATTACATTCACATAAGCAGAATAGACAATCATCCATCAAAATATTCAGACATCCATCAAAACAGTACTTAAACATCCAAAACAAAACTTAAAATATCCATTACATTACATATTCATTGTTGAATACCACGAAAACATAAAAGAGACAAACAAAATGTAAATGTCCTAAATGATGAACTAAGTGGATCCAGGTGTCCTCCGAGAGAGCTGATATTGATCAAGATCCTCCTCTTCAGTTTCTTCATCATCTTCAGCAGCCTCTTCAACTGGTGTCTTGCCTTTATCTGATGTAGAGGTGCCATGAGGAGTCACAGGGGTTGAAGAACCAGGATCCGGAATTGATGAACTTGGATCAGTGGGGTGTGACTCTTTGTCATGGGAAACTTCCTCAACTACAGGGGGGGAAACAGGAGGTTCTTTTTGTCTAGGAAGGCAGTTTGTTGCTCAGAGGACATAGTGAGCATTAGACCATGTTCTAGAAGAAGAACATGCTGTTTGAGTTCACGAAGGAGCTCAATTACTTCATCACTGGAAGAGGAAGATGCCTTAGAGGCAGATTTCCTAGGATGAATGGGAGTGAGTGGAATAGATGAAGGATCATGTGCAGCCTTAGACCTAAGTTCACTAGAAGATGCACCCTTATAAGCCCACAGATTATCTTTGAAAACAAAATTTTTCCTTTCAAAATACCCTTTTGTAAAGGCATAAGAAGATGCTTCTTTAGGACAAACACCTAGAATAGGGACTTTGTTAAACTCAAAAATCTTTTGAAGAAACTTTCCATAAGATAATTTTCTGCGAGAATCAGTGGCATAGCGAAGTAAGAACTTGCACATGACAAAACCAAAATCAATACGAATTTTTTCTTGAAAACAATAAAAGAGGTACAACTCCATTTTGTTTGCATCAGTTCTATGGCCATCAGTAGGCACAAGCAGGTTTGAAATGATAGAAAAAGCAATTAAATTCACAGGGGCCAGATCATTCAATTTAGCATCAGCATGTGAGGAAAAACTTCTTTTGAAATAGGTTAACATTTTTGTCCCATCAAAATGATTTGCCACAGTCGGGAGCTCTTCATAGGAAAAGAAATTAGCAATCTTATCTTTGCATAAACGTTCAATGGTAGTATTTAAAATGGAGTTCACAATTTCAGAGTCAATGATTAAGTCTACCCCATTAACCCTGGAAAATATTTCAGTTGGGTCAGAACCTTTCCTTAGATTGGCAAAAAATTGATGCAACATATCAGGATAGTAGACATTTGGCATAGAAATAAGATGTGACCATTTCTGGAAAGCAAATAGACTCAGAATGGATTCTAAACCTATGGAGCGAAATTCAGAGGGGTTTACAGTTCTTTGAGGGATGACACCCTTCTGGGATATCCAGGAGTATTTGTCTTTCGCAGCATCATCAAAGAATGTAGGAGGAGGGGCTGATTTTGGAGGCGGTTGAGAAGATGTCCCCTGTCCAGATTCAGGCTGAGAGGAGGGTTGTGGTGTAGGCCGTGACATTTGACCCTTGATAGCTCCTCTTTTGAAGCGTTTGGATGTCCGTTTGACAGTGGGAAGACTCTCATCCTCATCCCTGAGTGGATGCTTGCGTCCGGCAGTAACTTTTCCTCCCCTTAGATTCACCATTGTGCGAAATGTGTGGAATGAGGGATGCAAATGATGCACACAGCAGTAGGGAAGTGAATCGCACAGAAATTTTGGGACACAAAGTCCTTGAACAAGATTTGACAGAGCGGTTATGAGAAAGTAGGGTTTTGAGGGAAATTTGGGAATTTACGAAATGTTTTGCGATTCGATGAAATAATTAGGAGAAATGAATCGCAATCAATCAGGAAAAGTTTTGTTTGAGTCAATTTGGGAATGAGAGCTTCAGAATGGTATGAATTTGAGAGTGAGAAATGAGAGGGTTTTCGTCCGAGAGGAAATAGAAAAGAAGAGTTTGAAGCAAATAAGGGAGAAAGTTAATTTAAAAAGTGAGCCGTTGCACTGTCGGACGGCCGAACGAAGTTGTGCGTCCGACAGTTGCGTCCGAACAGGCGCAATTCTGGAAAATGGCTGAAGAACATCATCGGACGTCCGTTCATCTTCTTTCGGACGTCCGAAGACTTTGAGAAATTTTAGGATGATTTTTCGATTATTCCTAATTTTGATCTTAGATGAATGAACTGATCTAATGGCAGAGCTTTGGTAAAAATATCAGCAAATTGATCTTTAGAACAAACATAATTTACACATATGTCACCTTTTTGAACAAGATCACGAATAAAGTGATGCTTTATATCTATGTGCTTTGTCCTAGAATGATGAATAGGATTTTTGGTCAAATTTATAGCACTAGTATTATCACAGAATACAGGCATGCAGTCATACAACAATCCAAAATCATTCAAAGTGTGCTTCATCCATAAAAGTTGAGCACAACATGCACTAGCGGCAATATATTCCGCTTCGGTTGTAGACAAAGATATTGCATTTTGCTTTTTGCTAAACCAAGAGACTAAACAATTTCCAAGAAAATGACAAGTTCCACTAGTACTCTTTCTATCCACACGACAACCTCCAAAATCAGCATCCGAATAACCGTATAGTGCAAACTCATTAGATCTAGCATACCAAAGAACATAGTCTAATGTACCTTTCAAATAGCTAAAAATTCTTTTTACAGCATTCAAATGTGATTCTTTTGGACAAGATTGAAATCTAGCACACAAGCAAACAGCAAACATAATATCAGGTCTACTTGCGGTTAAATAGAGTAGGCTTCCGATCATACCTCTATATTACTTTTCATCCACATGATTACCTTCTTCATCTTTGTCAAGCTTTGTAGAAGTGCACATTGGAGTTCCAACTTGCTTTGAGTCCTCCATGCCAAACCTTTTCAGCAACTCCTTGGTATATTTTGCTTGATTTATAAAAATTCCCTCAAGAGCTTGATGTATTTGAAGTCCAAGGAAGAAATTTAATTCTCCCATCATAATCATTTCAAATTCACTTTGCATAGTGGTGGAAAAATCCTTGCATAGATACTCATTAGTAGCACCAAAAATAATATCATCAACATATATTTGCACAATAAGAAGGTCATTCAACACTTGCTTAGTAAAAAGTGTGGTGTCCACAACACCCCTTTTGAAACCATTTTCAATCAAAAAACCACTTAGTCTTTCATACCAAGCTCATTCTGAACATCAAATCCGGCTCTTACAAGACATTCATTGTCAGTTTTTAGTTGTTTATTTTGTTGAAGGAGACATGCATTTTCATGAATGAGAAAAGCAATTTTCTGTTTTAGCTGCTTGTTCTTATCATAAGATTCCTTCAAAGCATTATGCAGTTTTTCAACAAAGGATTCAAGATCATCATCTTCTTCATCATCACTTTCAGATTGAGAGTGTATGGAAGTTACCTCATTAACTCCAATAGCCATGAAGGCCATTTGAGCTGATTCTTCCTCTTCTTCAACTTCCCCTTCAGAGTTGCATTCATTCCAAGTAATCTGGAAGTTGTTGAATCTTGGCTTTCGATCAGCTTTTCCATCTTTCATTTTCTTCATGGGGCATTCGTTTGCATAGTGTCCAGGCTGTCCACATTCATAGCATTTGTCCACTTGCTTCTTGTTGAATTCTTGTTTTCCTTTGTTCCTTGCATTTGATGAATAATTTTGGAATTGATTGCTAGGTCCTCCATTTCTGAACTTCCTTTTATTCAAGATTCTTTTGAAGCCTCTTGTGATGAGAGCAAAATCATTATCATCACCATCCGAATCTTCATCATCCAAGTGAGCTGGATCATCTTCACTTTGAGTAGTCTTTAGAGCAATATTTCTTTTTGCTCTAGCATCCTCTTCCTCCTGCACTTTAGATTTCAGTTTTAACTCATAAGAGGTTAGTGAGTTAATGATAGATTCAATAGGCACAGAACTTAAATCCTTAGCCTCCTCTATTGCAGTCACTTTATTTTCCCATTCTTTGCCCAATGCATTGAGAATTTTTCTGTTCTTCTCTCCCAAGGTGTACTCTTTGCCCAACACCTCGAGATCTTTGATCAAGTCAGTGAACCTGCAAAACATTTTGTCAATATCCTCAAGAGGTTCAATCTTAAAAGATTCATACTTTGTGACCAAGATGGCCTTTCTCTGTTCTCTCACATTGTCACCACCCTCATGGATTTCTCTTAACTTATCCCACATTTCTTTGGCTGATTTACAGCCTTTCACTCTAATTGATTCATTTGAATCTAAGGCACTATAAAGAACATTCATGGCCTTGGCATTCAATGTGAGGTTAGTCCTGTCTTGAGCATTCATTTCAGCTCTCATTTTTGGCCGAAGCAGCCATGTATCTGCATCAAGAAAGTTAGCTTCATGCGGTCCTTCACTCACAATAAACCACAGTTCAATATCAATAGATTGCAAAAAAATAATCATCCGTTCTTTCCAGCTAACATAGTTGGAGCCACTGAACATGGGAGGCCTAGTAACAGATTGCCCCTCAACAAACATAGCATGACTGGTTGTCATCTTTACTCCAAGCCGTTAGAGCTTAATCTCAAGGAGACCAAGCTCTGATACCAATTGTAAGTCCCAAAGACAACCAAGAGGGGGGGTGAATTGGGTTATTCAAAATCTTAATCAGATTTAGGCAATTTTTGCTAAATGAAAATTTCCTTCTTTTCTAGTAATGATCAACCAAGTGGATTAGAAGACAAGAGCAATATTGATCAGAAACACAAGTATAAACAAGCAATGAGAATTTTATTAAACAGAAAAGTAAATTGGGGAATCAAACCAAGTGTCTACCAAGCTATCCTCAAACTTGAAGACCACACACTAGGAAGAGCAACTTCTCTTTGATGGAAGACGATCAACTAGATGTACAATGGAGGGAGCACTTCCTCCTTGCCCTAAGCCTCACTTAGTCAAGCTAAGAAGTTTTACAATCACTCAGAAAACCCTCAACAAAGCTACACTAAAGATCCTTTCAATCACAAAAGAAATGCTCACCAGAAATTCACACCACTTTAAAACAAATCTAGCTTTGGAGACTATTTTCTAGCTAAAATATCTCTTGAGATCTTGTAAACAAAGTGTGCAAAAGTCCTCCCTTCGTTCAGAACAGTTTGTTTTTAAAGGGGAACAGAAATGAGCTTCATTAAAGCTTCCAACGGATAGAAGGCAGATGAAGGGTCAGCTAGCCGTTGGGGCTTTCGGACGTCCGACGATCAAATCATCGTCCGAACCAATCGTCCGAAAATAGCCAAGTTGAAGTTCGGACGTCCGATGAGATTTTTGTCGTCCGACAGCACAGCGTCCGATCGTAGGCCGAGAGCTAGCAAGTTATCTTGGAATTTTTCGGACGTCCGATCTGGTTGATATGCGTCCGAGGTGTGCGTCCGATCCTTCCGGACGTCCGACAGTTTCCTTTCGGCCGTCCGACCTGATTGTCCTGTTTTTGCTTCTCATTTTGGTTGTCTTGCATTTCATGACATATTTGAACCTGATTCTTGGATAGACAGAAACACTTGTATTTGAAGGAGGTTAGATAAACATTTCAAAGTACCAAGAATGACAAACTAGACATACTTAAAAGACAGTATCTTTGATCGGAACAAAACAATGACTAAATTCATTTATATTATTTCAATCTTGTTTGCCACATCCAAAGCATCGTAGACTGGAGTCAATCAAACATATGCTTTCCTTGTTCCATCAGGCCTGATCAATCTTGGTCAGTATAAACGAACTTTTGTGATCATCAAAACCAAGAATAACAAAGCCAGATTCCAGCTACCGCACAACTAACCCTTGTTTGGTTGGGATACTACTACTTCTTATTCGATAGAGGGCATTAGGGACAGCCTGCCTTTCTACAAAGATCCCAATCTCCTACCAGCCTAGCCACAAGAGTGTTGGATAGCCGAGTCCTTGAGTTAATGCAGTTCTTGCAGCTTTTGCAATTTGATTTCCAGTTTCTAGTCTTATAGTAGGAACCTCCGCTCCAAGGACAAAAAGACCAGGTGAAAGGGGTGCGGGACTCTCTTTAACCCCCATGATATACCTCGTTTACTTCTTCCTGCCCTAAATTGATTCCTCTTGGTTGTCTACTTGAATCTGATACAATGTTTTTGTTGAATCTGATATAATGTTTTTTGCTAAATCTCCCTGTTCAGCTTTAAGGATTTGTTGTCCATAACCTGTTCGATAAAATGTCAACCTTCTTTCTTTTGGTACTGATATTAATTTACTCAATAATATATACACTAATAGAAATTTAGTGAAAAGAAACTCATTTTCTAATATTGATACTATACTAATTTGTAGCTTTGACAATAATACAAGAAGGTAAATCTCTTTTTAGAAGCTAGTAGTCTCATTTTATTGGCTACTTGATGAAGATGCTATTTTTGGCATGGAGATCATTTTGATTTTGTGCAACAATGAATGTTTACTGCTATGCTCTACTGTAGCTTGAAATAACTCATATAGTCGTCAATTAATCAATCTAGGGTGGATAATCGAATTGTGTCAATATATATACTCGCATAAGACTCTGTTGCTGATAAGTGTATGTTTCCTTGTTAACTCGAAGGTGATAAGTTGAGCTGAACTTGTAATTTTTTTTTTAACGTGCAAGTATTATGATCATTGCTTTATAAGTTGGTAGATACACATGTTCCGTTGTTTTTTACTGTATTTCAAATTTTGTTATCTTCTGATTAATCTATGAAAAAATGCAGTCTCCCTGTTGGAATATGATTCTGGTTATGTCGTTGGTTTAGTGATAGAACAAGTGGAGGACTCAGATTAAGTTGTTCTGTCCTAGAAATATCTCATCTTAGTTTCTTGAACATTTTGGGTTTAACTATTTTGTCTTTACACCAAAACAGAAAGCTGTAATTCTATTTGGATACCTTAGTTAAGGAGACAGAAGAAGTGCACTTTCTCCAGAATGAAATATCTTTTCTGGTGTTTTATTAGTATGAATTCCTTACAAATAGTGCCTAATCAGTCTAACCTATATCCAATTTTTCTAGGTCAATCCTTGAAACCTGACTAGTTTGACTTTTACCAAATTAACATTTTGAATTTTATGATTTGACTACTGTGAATCTCATTCTATCTTTTATTAATTCACTCCAATTTGTGCTGAAAAAGAAATTTTGTGTGTTTATACACGAGGCAGCAGGTCCATTGAATACAACTTGGAACTCCAGAACTTCGAAAGAAGACATGGAAGATATGTGGATTCATCCCAATGTTAATAAGGAATGGATGAAGTCAGGAGAGAAAAAGGGAAAAGTTCGATTTTCTCATGACACAGAGAAGAGGCCTTATCTTTCCCGTGTGGAACTAAGGGTGAGATATTGTTTATACAATACGTATTTAATGACTGACTATTGAATGTTAGCCTTTTTCTTTAATTTGATCTCTCTTTGGTACGCATTTTGCAATTTCCTTTTCCATTGTGCTCTAAGTTCGTTTTCTGCATACCTGTGTAGTTTTACTCCATGGTAATTCGTCTTTAATGCCAATTAACTGTTTATGCTCTCAAGCAGACACGTCATGGGCTTTTCTTAGACAAAAATGCTGCAGGCTTGTGGGAGTTTTTAATTTCTTTTAATAGCTGGGTTGACTGACGTAATGAGTTTTGTTTGTACCTATGTTCTTTCAATTGCTATGATTTAATCATAGGATGCCTTAAAGGGGACAAAACAAATACTCAAGCAAATATCTTAATGTTCTTAATTAGTTCTATAATTCGAAAATCACTCCCTTATCCTTGTTTATTAGTATTTGATATGTTTACTTACTATATAGTCTAGATGTGCTAATTGTGACAATCCAGTGAACAAGTAATCACAAGTAATCATTCAAACTTCTTCATTGAGCACTTGGATTCGTTCATTTGTGATGTTAGTGCTTCGTGAAATTTTGTCCAAGATATCTCTGTTGTTTGACCTTTCCAGTGAGATAAGAGGAACCAGTTGAAGATTGATGGGATATTCGTGGTTATGACTCAAGGCTCTCATTTCACTAGTAGTCAGTTTTGTTTGATTCAATTGGGCCTACAGATGATGTTTATTAGTGCTTTCCATGTATTTGTTGTGAAAGGGTTGTGAAAATTGTAAATGTTCCAAGAACCATTTCTTGTTCTGTTCTTTCTTTTTTAAGTTTTCTTATTTTTTTTTGGGATAGGGAAGAGGAGGGTCAGGGGGCAGGAGATTGGGTTTATTGGACTTTGTGGTTGGTATAAGAGGATGAGTGGTGTGATTATGGTTGTTGGCAAGTATGAGGTGGTAACTAATAGATGAAATTAAAGCTTCCAGGTGGGAAACGTTATGATCTTTTCTCTAGCTAATATTTAAGAAGTAAATGCAACTAAAGCTTCATGATCAGCTACTGCTGCACATTTATGTATTGGCTTTATGGGCATTGAGTTGTTAATACTTATTCTGAAAGCTTTTAACTTTACGCATTGATCTGTCATGTAATTGCCGATATGAAATGCATGTAACTAGTTTTGTTAGCAGTTGACTTTATGTTACTGAGTGGATATAAGGTTTAGTTTTTCATTGATAGCAGATTGATCTTAAGTGTGAGTGGGTTGCAAAATTTCCCCCTGGAAGTGATTATTTCGTCGAATACAGAAAATTTGAACAAATTTAAATCCTTAGAATGGTTCCTAACTTTGAATCAAACAAAATGACATGGCTCGTGGCCTAACCCAGAGTAGTGGAAAAGGGGTTCATGTCTTTACATCGTGGCTCTTAGGTCTCATCATGAATGGCTTCGCCTCTGGAATCACGACAATTTAATTTGATATTTAGCAAATACATAGTGGCTTTTCTGGAAAGCTCTTGTTAGTATGATGATCTAATGATCCCCCACAAACTTTGTGCACAGGTGGAACCAGCTGAAGATTGATGGAGACTTCGTGGTTATGACTGAAAGCTCTCATTTCATTGGAAAGTTTGGAAGCTACTGTTAGTTCTTTCAACTTGTTAGGGATGAGAATCTTTCAGTTTGTGCACAAGAGAGTATTTCAAGTTTGTGTACATGAGAATGTTTTAGTACTTGTTTGAGATTTTAGTACTTGCTATGTTTGTACTTGTTACCGACTTTTAATTCAATGAATTATATTTGAGTATCGACTTCTTCTTTTAAATTGCTATATGCATTCTGCTCTTTGGGTTAATTTTACAAGTCCCTTGGGATTCTGGTTGATGGAATGTACAGCGGGGAGGACTAATTGCAGGTTGCTTCCATATAAAAAAAATAGGAAAAAAACTCCTGACAATTAAAAGTGTCAGCATAGCTTAGCTTCGAAAAACACTAATGACAAATGGGCATGTCGTCCAAAGCAGTGTAAATTCACATGGCTATGTGTCCTTAAAGCCATATATTAAGACAACTCAAGATGTCTTCATAAATTGGATATCCTACTGATCCGCCACTGATGTTCTAATGCTATACTGACACTTTCGATTATCACAAAAAAAGTTTTTGTTGGCAGAGGGAATGCTATAGCAGCATGGTTTTCCTGACACATTTGAATGCTGCTAAAGATTTGAGGCTATCCCCACATTGGAAGGGACAACACTCGCCCTAGGTGGGAGGATAAATAAAGTGTCAGGTTAGATTATTTATACTGACACCTTTAAATGCCACTAAAGGCCATTTTTGTTGTAGTGAAAGGAGGAAGAAACAAGAGAGGGGCTTCGGGTAAGAGTGAAAGAAAGAAGAAACAAAGAAACCGAGAGGCTGGGGGAAGGAAAAAGAACAAGGGAGAGTTTCAAGCAAGAAAAAAGGAAGAAAGGGAGAAAGAAAGAGAAAGACAATGAGGTGGCTGAGGGAGAAAGAAGAAAAAACAGCAAAAAGAAAGAAATAGGAGGAGAAAAAATCGGGGGAGAGAAAAAGGAGAAAGAGGAAAAATCCAAGGGAACCTGGGGAAAATCTGGGGGAGATCAGAAAAGGGAAAACAAGAAAGGAAGGAAGAAAAGAGCTTTGGGGAGGAGACGGAATAAAAAAAAAGAACGAAAGAGGAAGAAAAGGAGGGTTTTAGCAGGGAGCAAGGGAAGAAAGAAACAGGGAGAAGGGAGGAGAGAATGAGAGAGGGTGAGGGCTGAATGAGGAGGAGGAACAAGAAAGAGGGCAGCGGAGGAGAGAAAAACAGCAAAAGAGGGAAAATAGGAAGAGATAAAAGGTTTTTGCAGAAAAATTCTTGGAAAACAGGCTGATCATCCCCTCATATTCGGCCGAGATTTGTTCTTTTATTACTAGTTTATTTCAGGATATTTTGATTTCTAGACTTTCTTTAGTTGTAGGGGAGTAATTCTTGTTCTGTAAACTCCTAAAAAGAACGTCGTTTTAGTCTTCAAATTCGAGCCCAAAGTTTAGGCCTTCATAACTCTTCACCAAAATTTGCAGCCTGGGTTTCTCGATTCTTGGTGAAGTTCGCTCACTCTTCCTGTGGATTTCCACTACGATTTCGAATCTTTAAGGCAGAGAAAGGTAACTCTCCAGCCTCCCTTGTTCATTCCTATGCATATACAAGATGGAATCTATGCAACATAAGTTTTTTCATTTTTTATTGATGTTTACTCTTTTCTTTTAGCCATCTGTTTTCTGGTTATAGTTTCTTTTTTTGTTTATTTTCTTTTCTTCCTTATGTTGTTGGGTGTGCGATTACAAAGTGCAATGATTACAAGGTCTTGCATGTTTAGAAAAACTGACTGGAAACGCTCATAGGCAATGAACTTCAGGATGCAAGAAGTTGCAGAGAGAATAAGAAAGCTTCTCGATTGCTTGCATGCACAATTTCAAAAATTGCACTTTAACCCCTAGTTTTCTAAATAATGTTACTATGGCCCAGAAAATTGGAAAAATTAATTAATGTTTGTCCCTTAAAATGTTATTTTTATTTGGTATGCTTTAATGCGATTTTTGGACAGATTATTCATGAGTTTTGGGATGAAATTTGATGGTTTAATAATTTTGATAGATTTTGATTTGGATTTTAGTAAAATAATTAAAAAAATTTTGGGTAATATTTTGTTTGGGGTTTGGTGAGAGGGTTTTGATTTATTTTTGTAAATTTTATCATTAGGTGTTGTAGGCTTTGTTTTGAGTCCTTAACTTTGTTTTAATTTAGACCCTTAATATTTATAATAATAATAATTTGACCTCTAAAATTCTTTAATTGTTTAATTAGGTCCTTGCTTGTTTTAATTTCTTGAATATGAGTTGTTTACTTTTATTTAAATGCTTTAATTATTTAATTTCATGATTATTTTCATTTCTTTACATATTATTGCTTTTATATGTTAATTAAATTGGTACATTGACTACTTTGTTGATTTTTGGAGCTTTAAATAGGGTAAATCCAAACCTAATTAGCTACTACTTCAAGGGGAGGTATTTTCTTTTATTATTTAAAAATCTTATATGCTCCTATGTGATTTTTATGTGTAATTGCATATTTTTTGAATTTTTTTTATTTATTTTATCTTATTTATTTATTTATTCACTCTGTTTGTTTTTAATTTTGTATATTTATTTTATTTTAATTTTGATTATTTGAGAGAAAATTAAATGCCAAATTGTAATAGTAAGTTTATTATTTTATTTCATTTTATTCTTTACCCCTTTAGATTGTAGTTAGGGTCCCCGAATGTAATAGTTAGGTTTTTATTCGCTTTTATTTGTGTATGTGTTTGTATGCTTATGTGTTTACTCGCTTTCTTGGGATCTTTTGCATCTAGATATCATGCTTATGTGCTATGTGCTATCTATGATTTATGTGCTTATTTTTTTTATTATGTTTTATATGATATGTTTGATTATAATAAGTACATGACGTCACCACACTAGTCCAACGCTAGTTGTGGCCTTTTTTTTTCGATTTTTCACTAGTCCAACGCTAGTGAGAACTTATAGACATGAGTTAGTCCAACGTTAGACCCTTAGGAACCGACCATGCGTTAGATCATGCTTGTGTGATAAATCATTACAATTCATGCATATTTTTCTAGTTTTTAAGATTCTTACCATTTTTTTACATGATATTTTCCTTAATAATATCCCTTATCCCTATATATACGAAACATAATATTTAGATTTGCATCTCATTTAGGAAATATTAGAAATAAGTTAGATCATTGTTTGATTAGATTAGGAGAGAACCCTTTAAATATAGGATATGGATGAGTATGGCCCCTTAAGACTTAGCACGCCCGTATCTCCTCTATAAAAAGGGAAATCTAGTCACGAATCATAGTTCCCCGCACCCGTTATGATGCATTCCTTTAGGTCATGTATATTTATATATTATTATTTTCTTTTCTTTTCTTTCCTTCGAGTCTCATATTTTGCATGTTCGTTACCTCTTCAAAGAGCCCCTCTTGGGCATCACAATTAATGTGATTTTGCACCAAATAAAGATTTGAAGAGATAGTTCGACTCCCCGATATCCATTAGGTCTAGGTTTGCATCCATGTAGTAACCTTCGAATGTGATAAATTTTATAGGTTAAACTAAGAAAATTTTTCGACTAAATCACGCAACTAACCTTGGTTAGGTTGAAAGGGTGTCTTGGATTTTTATCCTTACCTTCCCTTTTTTCAACCGTGACTCCTGAGTCTTTTTCTCTTAATTTTCAAAGATTTGGAGTCGTTTAAAAAGGGTTTTCTCTACTTTTTATTTAAAATTTATTTTAGGTGATTTGGTTCATCTTAACTCAATACCAAGTGACGACTCTCATTTTTCTTTAAAAAAACCCCTTTTAAACTTTATTTTGGGTCAAAATCTTTGCACTTTTAAGTCCCATTTTTAGGCCCTCATTTCTTTATTTATTTTCTAAAAATAAAAAATTCATTTTTATAACTCGTAATTTTATTTTTCAAAAATGGGGTGCGACACTATACTAAACCTAATATATCCTTCAATGACTCAACAAGAAATGTGTAGCAGTTTTTATAGTTCGGAGGTTGATCTATAAAGGAAAAAATCGGCAAACACATAAGAAAAGATGTAGGACGAAAGGTCAAGGAAGTATATAGAATGGAAGCTCAACGACAAAGCTACATGGATAACTACCTAAATTCAGACAATTAAGCTGCTCACAACCATTATTAATAGGCTTTGATTTTGAGTAAGAACCTATCACATAGCAGATAAATTTCAATTTTTTTCTCCTAAAGAAAATGCGGAACACCATAAACAACAATAGAGCTTGTTTAATCTCTTTCATAAACTGAGAAAATAGAAACATGCTTCTTAAGCTTTCGCTTGTCAGCTACGGTTTCATCATTTACTGACAAACGAAGGTACATGAGCAAAGTGGCCATCACAAAGCCAATAGCTGGCTAACAACAAAACAGAATAAAAAGCACGCAAAACTATTACCTGTAGAAGAATATACACTAGGCTTATGTATAGTTAATGCTGGCTCACACATGGCCCTTTTTTTTCTCAAAGTAAGTAGCTCTCCTCTTCGCTAACATAAAATCCTTCTTGTCAGAAGGCATATTTGCATATCATTCCCTGTCTTTCTGTCTACGATTATTCTGTCGCTCATTCTCAACACCAGCCTTTCTAACACGTGGCACACTATATGCCAAGAACAGCCCCAAAAAAGAACAACAACTAAAGGCAAATACAATGGCCAAAAATATAAGAACAAAGCAACAAAGCAAGCAGGAAAAAGCTTCGACAAACATAAACACATGGCGAGCTCACTAAATAAGAATGACAATAGAAAAAGCTAAGCAACACAAGCAAATTACACAGCTCAAACAACAACTAACAAGCTACTTGAAACAATAGAAGAACCACCAGTGAACAAATAAGACCTTTGAACCGTTTTCAGCACAAGAGAAAAGCAGAACAAACTTCTTGGTGCAAGAGAAAACTAAAGACACAAAGGGCAGTAAGAGATGATGAATTATTTAACTCAACTAACAAGTATGTGAAAAAGTAACAAGCTAGAAATCTAGCAAAAAATCAGCTCTGCAGTTGAAAAACCAAACAGGTAAGATAGGACAAATGGACAGCTTTATCCATTTACATCATCTAAAATTACGTTGGCCTTCAACTAAAATTATAGAAGTATCCTGTGAAACATGAAACATTTCCACTGCATGGTCATTTCTGGAAGATTTTATCCTACCACAACCCTACAAGAAAAGACCAACTCTGACCAAAAGAAGGAAAAAAAAAACACTGCATCAGTACAACCACCACCACATGCAACTAACCAAACCCACTCACATGCAACTAAAGAAACGCTGAAATTACCCGCAAAAGGGCAAATCAGTAACACAAGCTAACAACCTCAACTTCAAAGGGTGTATCACAAGCTCAGTTGATAGCTCGCACAGCAGAGGAAATTACTAAAAGAAGCCTTAATTAGACAGACGAAAAGGATCTCAAAGGTGAAACGAAAGTCGTTTTTATCATATATGTAGGATATTCATTTTATAATCTGTTATTAAATTATTTTTGTAGTCTATTACAACTTTCTCTATTTTATTCCTCCAATTTTACTGCAATGTTCAAATTGTGTTTTAGGATTCTGATGATTTTTTCCCATATTTTGTTGTTTAGGTGTAAAGTTTTCTTTATTTTGTTCATTGGATTTTTTATTTTGTTATTTAGATGTAATATCTCTAGCATTTTGTTGAGAACAAAATAGTAGGATTTCTTCAATTGACATGACATTGAGGTTTTGCTTAAAATTATAGGAGTAAAATGTTAACCTTGAAAAAACCCATGCTCAAAGTGTGATTTGGGAGTTGCACTATTCTCAAGCCTACATTTAATTAGACAATTTGAGGGGGGAGGGACAAATTTGAGTTGAAAAAATAGTTCATGTAACTACTTGATTAATTTACGTTTAGTTGAACTCAAAAAGCATCACGTAGCTATAGCTAAATGATGGAATTTGTTAAATTAAATAAATAAGTCTTTATTATTTTTCTATGAGTTTTATAATATTTTATAGCATTAAATTAAAAAAAACAATTAAAGCTTAAGAATTTTGAACCTTTTTTAGCATTGTATAATTAGATATTTGAAACATGAACTTTTTAATTTAGGGACACCAATTCTTTTTTAATCTGAAAAATGCATATCATCTTAGAAGTAAAGTGATACACCTTCATTGAAAATTATGTGGAATTTTTGCCATACATTTGATGACTTTCACTTTCCCTTTCAGGAAATTATTTTATCACAAACACCTCAATCATCTAAACCATGAAATTCGACTTAAACTCTTATGGTCATTCAATCAAACATGCACTCACTTAGTAACTAGCCAATAAAGGAACGATAGAATTTTCCTAAATAAATAGAACCATCCAACACATCATCGCAACCAAGGCTGTGAATGAGGTTTCAAAATGCTCCCAAATCAGCCGTTTGGTCTTTTGATATAAGTATTCTTAAATTAAAAAAGAATACTCTATTCATCCCCCGAAAAAAGAAAATCTACTTTCGGATTAGTATAATATTTTTCTAGCTACAAGAATTAATATAATTAATGTACCATTTAGTTTACGATTTTTTACTTTCAGTATACGATCATGCACAGTAAATGAGAGTCCTAGCCATTATTAGTAAGGATATTATAAGAATTTCGTTAAAAAATGAACTCTTTTTTTCAAGAAAGAAAATTTTGAAAATGCACTCCTTTTTTTTCTGAATGGGAGAATATCTTCTATGGAATATCCGAAATTTGGAACTGGCATTACAACTCTTTAATATTGTACAATATATTGAAGGCTTGATAAAGGGTTGGGTAAATTACATCTACCTCCCCTAAAGTTTGGAGAAACTACCAAATAAATCACAAGGTTTGGAAAAACTATCAATACCCCCTTGACCTACAAACAGTTAAAGTAAATAAGTAAAAGATGAAAAACCAACCAAGATAAATAACATATGCAAATTCTCATGAATTTGGAGAAATTAGATTGTGTGGATGGACTTGTAGATAATTTCACGCATCCCATAATGGAAGCCAAGTGTTTGCTTGGTTAGGGGGTGGGTTTGTTAAACGTTTGCTCGGTCCAGGAGGTTGATGATTGTCAGGCCCCTCCAAGCTGAAGTAGAAGAAGCAGGGAACTAGCAAACGAGGAGGAAACTTGAAGAGGAAGAAAGAAGAGCGGGAGAGAAGAAGAATAGGGAGAGAGAGAAATTGGAATGAGAATCTGAGAGGAAAAATGTGATTATATTTCTTGTCTTTAAGCCAATGTAATTTGTCAGAATATATACAATTCAGCAATCCAAAGATTTAGCTAGCAACGGATTCACTGCAATGAACTAACTTCCTGACATTCAGTTATAACTAACTTTAACTAACTTTTGAATTCTTATGGTAATTACACTAATTGCCCCTAAACTTCCCTCCATTCGCAATTTAGCCCCTGCTCCTGACATTACGCCCTTCATTGAAACCAGCCTTGTCCTCAAGGTTGAAAATCTGGAAATTGACTACTGATGAAGGACTGATCTTCCCAAGATGCCTCCTCTACTCCCAACTGGTGCCACTGAATGAGATACTGAATAACAGGGACAACATTCCTCATGATTACCCTCCTTTGCAAAACTGCAGCAAGCTATAAGAAACGCTGGTCATGGCAGTCAAACTCTGGAAGTGTGGAAGTAGTAGTCTGATGAGGTCCCAACTTAGGCTTGAGGAGAGAAACATGAAAGACTGGATGAATCCCGGATCCAGATAGAAGTTGTAGTCTATAGGCCACAGCACTAATTTTCTCTATCACTTGGAAAGGTCCAAAAAATTTTGCAGCTAGTTTCAAATTTTTCTTGAGTGCCACGGACTGCTGCCTATATGGCTGCAGCTTAAGGAAAACCCAATCTCCTACTTGAAACAGTCTTTCTGTCCTATGTTTGTTAGCAGGTCTTTATACTGTTCTGAGCCTAGTGCAGATGCTCCTTGATTCTATGGAGCATCTGAGCTCTTGTTTGCAGCAGGTTGCTTGCTGCCGGGATCACTGTGTCATGATATGGTCCCATAGGCAGTGATAGAGGCTTGTAACCATAAGAGCTTCAAAAGGGGAGACTCCCAAGCTGGTATGATATGCAGTGTTGTACCACAATTCTGCTAAACTGAGCCAGTTACTCCACTGAGATGGAGTTTCACTCGTCATGCATCTTAGGTAGGTCTCTAAACACTGATTTAACCTTTCACTCTGCCCATCAGTTTCTGAATGATACGAGAAACTATAGTGTAGCTCAGTTCCAGCCATCCTAAATAGCTCCTGCCTAAACTTACTGGTGAATATCTTATCCTTCTCTGTGACAATTGACTCTGGTAGGCCATGGAGTTTGTAGACATTATCTAGGAAAACCTATGCCACTTGAGCAGCTGAGTATGGGTGAGAAAGGGCGATGAAATCCAAATTTTGTTAACCTGTCCACAACCACTAGAATGGTGTCAAATCCCTTGGAACAGGGTAGCTTTTCTATGAAGTCCATGGTAATGTGAGACCATGCTTGAGTTGGAATAGGTAGAGGGTGCAGTAATCTTGGGTAGGGAATATGTTCACTCTTACTCCTTTGACAAACTTCACATTCTTATATGAATTGAATGATCTCCTTCTTCATACCAAGCCAGTGAAAAATACTTTGCACTCTTTGTATGCATGCTCTCTGACCCGAATGTCCTCCAATAGGGGACTCGTGTAGGGCCTTGATTATTTTCTGCCTAATTCCTTGGTTGTTCCCTACATACAACTTCCCCTTATATATGAGTATCCCTTGATTGAGTTGAAAATCAGAGCCTTGTGGTTCAGGATCCAGTAGCAACTAGCTCATTAATTCCTTGCACTGCTGATCTTCAAAATAACTGTCTTGCAGCTCTTACAACCACAGAGGTTGAACACTAGTTTTGGCCATCAATTGCTGCTGCTCAGGTTGGAGTTCAGTCATGGTTCTCCTAGATAGAACATCAGCAACTATATTTTGTGAGCCTTTCTTGTATTGAATTTCATAGTCCAATCCTAACAATTTGGTCAGCCATTTGTATCGAGAAGTGGTGGTTAACCTTTGTTCCAATAGAAACTTCAGTGATTTGTGATCTGTCCTGATAATAAAGTGATTTCCTAACAAATAGTGTTTCCATTTTGTAACTGCAAAAACAAGTGCCATCAGTTCCTTTTCATAGACAGACTGCCCCATATTCCTTGGTGAAAAGGCCTTGCTGATAAATGCTATGGGGTGACCTTTCTACAAGAGTACAACCCTCATCCCTTGTCCACTTGCATCTGTTTCTACCACAAAAGGTATATCAAAATTAGGCAACCTCAGCACTAGAGCACTGCTTATGGGTTGCTTAAGCTGGTTGAAAGCCTTGTGTGAATCTGCATTCCAGTTATAAGCATCCTTCTTCAGTAAGTTTGTCAGTGGTTTACTGATTGTCCCATAGCCTTGTATGAAATGTCTGTAATATCTTGTGAGCCCCAAAAACCCCCGGAGCTCCTTAACAGACTTAGGAATGGGCCATGATAGGATACACTCTACCTTGCTCATGTCCATACTTACTCCTTTACTGGATACTACATGCCCCAAATACTCCACCTCCTGCTGAGCAAAAAACACTTGGAGAGCTTGGCATACAGCTGATTGTGTTTGAGCACTTCCAGCACTTGATGTAGATGCTCCCTATGAAGGTCCAGAGTGGTACTGTAGATCAAAATGTCATCAAAAAACACCAGAACAAACTTCCTCAAGAAGGGTTCAAACACCTGGTTCATTAATGCCTGAAATGTTGCTAGTGCATTTGTGAGCCCAAAGGGCATCACTAGGAACTCATAGTGACCTTGATGAGTCTGGAAAGCTATCTTATGTGTATCTTCTAGTTTGACCCAGATCTGGTGGTACCCTGACCTCAGATCAATCTTAGACAAGAATCTGGCACCATATAGCTCATCCAAGAGCTCATCAATGTTGGGATGGGTATCTGTCCTTAATAGTTAGGTCATTAAGATGCATGCAGTCTATACAGAAACGCTAGGTGTTGTCCTTTTTCTTAACCAACAACACAGGGGATGCATAAGGATTGTTACTTGGTTTAATAATTCCAGATTTTAACATATCATCTATTTGTTTCTCGATTTTTGTTTTCTGTGAGTAAGGATACCTATACGGCTTCATTTTGAAAGCCTGTGCTCCTGGTTTCAAGGGAATTTGATGATCCAATTGTCTGTTAAGAGGTAGCTGAGTAGGTTCTTGAAAGACTTCTGGAAATTGTTCTAATATTGCAGAAATTGATTTTGGTAGTCCTAGTCCTGTTGTGTTCACCTGTCCCACTTGTGCTAAGATAGCACAACACCTTCTTTTAGTCTGCAGAAAACCTCTTAGATCCTTCCTTCTGACCAATTCCATTGTTGCATCATTCACTGCCCTATGCAAGGTGAACACTCTCCTTTATGGAACATGGAAATCTTCAGCTGGTGAAAATCAAAAGTGATGGGGCTATAGTTGCACATCCAATCCACCCCCAGAATTAGATCCCAATCTCCTAATTCCATGATCCTGAGATCAAAGCAGAACTTGTAATTTTGTACATTCCATAGTACTCTTGGGTATTGAGCTCCACTGGTTACCAAACTCCCATCTCCCATAGTAACAGTGAATGGTTTGACATACTCATAGGGAATTCCTTGAGCAGACACAAGCTTATGATGAATGTAGCTATCACTACTGCCTGTGTCCACCAGAATTTTGACAGATTCTCCTGCCAATTGTCCTTGCAGCAAGATGGTATTTCACCTGAGAGAGTCTGAGAGAGCATTTAGTGATATCTCCACTATTTCCCCTGGATTTCCAGTCAGCTCATCCTGTTCTCCTATAGCATTTTGGAATTTAGTGTCCTCCTCTTCGTCATACAGCATAAAATTCAAGTGTTTCATCCTGCAGTGATGTCCCACCCCAAACTTCTCCCCACACTTAAAACACAATCCATTGTTCCTCCTGAATTGCACTTCTTGAGGAGATGGTCTCTTAGCTTCTGGATTCCTAGGGGGTGGTTTTGGTGTATTGTTCTGAGGAAGTTTATAAGTACTGACCCCTCCATTCGCAGAATTTGGATGCCTATACATCCCAAACTTTGGCCCAGCTATCACTTTGTTGCCTTCCTTTACTATCTTTCCTTGCAACCTGAGGGCTTGCTCCTGTAAGTGAGCTATCTCTATGACTCCAAAAAGAGTATTTGGCGTAAGCATTTTTACCATAGGTTTAATTTCCTCCTTGAGACCACTAATAAAACTGGAAATGAAATATTCTTCACTAAGGTTAGGATTCTGGATCAATTTTGAGTTCTTCCAACCTCTCCTGATAAACCTCCATAGTACCGACTTGCTGTAGCTTATTGAATTCTTCTACAATGTCCCTACAGCAAGTCCCCCTGAACTCCCCAAATTCCTTCCATGTCAGTTTAGGTTTTTCCAGCTTGATGCCCTGGAACCAATTATCAGCATTCCCTTCTAGAAACATCTCTACTACCAGCAGTTTATGATCCTCAGGGATCTTATTCAACATGAAGTACTTGTTACATTTTCGGATCCATTCACGGGGATTCTCACCATTGGACATATGTAACTCAAGTTTTGGAAGATTGTAGCCAGGAATCTTACTTAGGAATACACAGCTTTTGGCTTCTTCCTTTGCTCCCAAACTCAACCTCTGATAGAGGGGAGGTATTGGCAGCAATGGTGTTCGATCTCTTTCAGCCTTGCCTCCTTCCTCAGAACTTTTTTCTTTGGCTAGTAATGATTTCATCATTGAACTGAGTGTCTCAAATTTCTGCTCCATTCCTAGCACGATCACATCCATCCGCTTATCTCTTCCTGCAATTTCTTCCTTCACTTGCAGATACATGCCCTTAACATCCTCCACCACTTCCTGCAACTTGAGTTCTTGTTTCCAAATGTGATCTTCCAAGGTCTTGAAGCGAGTACTCTTTGCCATTGTGGTTCTTCAGCTGACGAAGGATCGGTAGCTCTGATACCAATTTGTCAGGCCCCTCCAAGCTGAAGTAGAAGAAGCTAGGAACCAGTAGACGAGGAGGAAACTTGAAGAGGAAGAAAGAAGAGAGGGAGAGAAGAAGAATAAGGAGAGAGAGAAATTGGAATGAGAATCTGAGAGGAAAAATGTGATTATATTTCTTGTCTTTAAACCAATGTAATTTGTTAGAATATATACAATTCAGCAATCGAAAGATTTAGCTAGCAACGGATTCACTGCAATGAACTAACTTCTTGACATTCAGTTATAACTAACTTTAACTAACTTTTGAATTCTTATGGTAATTGCACTAATTGCCCTTAAACTTCCCTCCATTCGCAATTTAGCCCATGCTCCTGACAACAATAGAATTGTCGAACCTCGGGACCATCTAGTAATAAGTCCAAACCTCGAGGGGGGGGAGGGGTAGATGCAATTGCCCCTTAAAGATTCAGTTATCTAATTCACTGAAGCAATAAGAAATTGTAACATCTCTCTTCCTAGCACAAAACTCAATTCTTTTCATTGTAAACTTTTTTTCAAAACAAAATTAAACGAACATAATATTTCCACTAGCAATTACCACAAATTTTCTTTCCAATGCACAAAACCCATCGGATATTCCAATTCCCACTATTAGGAGGCTGCCATCATTCATCTTTGGGCCATAAAGGAATCACAATAATTTTCTGTTTTATGTTCAGTTTGGTCCATTCTCTTACTGTCTTAACCCTCTTCAAGAACACAAACCAACTTGGAGGCAGGGAAGGGAAGGGTTGGATTGTTCCACCGTCAAATTTCACTGTTTTCCCTCCCACCTCATTTTTTCAATTTGCATAACCATTTCCGATCTTTTAGTTTCTTCATCAAAATTTTCTATCAAGAAAGTGAAAGGAATCAAGCCCCAGAAATTCCAAAAGAAAAAAGTAGCAACAGCAAACAAGAACATTGATCAGGAGCTCAAGGAAAATGGCAACTTCAAGATCGAATTGCCCAAATATCAAAATAGTCTTTCCTGAAGAGCAATCCCTGAGATGCATTATCCGTACAAGATTCCCAAATAGGATGCCTGAAGATTTCATAGCCATCACTATGACGGCTCTCTCTTATCTCCATGATTGGTCAACTGGTCATAAAAACGTTAATCCAATAGTATCTGTGTTGATACTGAGCAAGTTCTCAGCACCATTAAGCTTGCTCTAGATCCAGAGAAGCACTTAGCGGATCCTCGATTTCTATGGGAAGAAGGTAGGAATCCCACTGTAGGGATATGGGGTTTGGGGTTTACTGCTTTGGAGATGGGCTATGGTTCTTTACCAAGATATTGCACTAGGTATGCGCATTTGGTTTATTTGGCCAACAATGTGATTAGGATTCTGAAGCTGAAATTGGCCTATCCTGATAATAAGAAAGGGAAAGAGAAGGCCAAGAATAAAGGGAAGGAACAATTGGACAGTGCTGACGATCAAAAATTGACAGAAAAGGCAATACATAAAGGAAAAGGAAAATTGGTAATTGATTGTTGGGAAAGGGGTACCGGTACAAGCACACAATATCAGAGTTAATCCAGGATAAATTTCTCTTTTCCAAAGTACCAGTTAAAACAGGAACAAACAAAATCACCAAGTAATAGTACCAGTAGTGATAATAAAATGCAAGAAAAATAAAAGGCACAGGACACCAGAATATTTACGTGAAAAATTCAAATTGAAAAAAATCATGGGACCTAGTCAAGTCAAAATCTCCACTATCACAACAATGGGAATACACAGGTCTATCCGAAATATTCGAATGACAATAATATCACCAATACCAACTTAGCAAAATTGCTATAAAATCACTCCAAAAAATTATAACTGTTAAAAAAGTGGGTTTGGAAAGGTGTTACCAAACGAAGAGAAAATCTGAAAGGGAGAACTGCACAAGTAGTCCCTCACATATTGCAAATGTGAAAATTTAGCCCCTCAGATCGAAAATGATCAATTTTAGTCCTTAGCAAATAAAAAAGGATCAATTTAAGTCCCTTTTCACTTTTTCGATTGATTTTTGCCTGGAATATCTCACACGCACACCACATGGCCAACTTTTCAAGGGTAATGACCAAAACCAAAATGTAAAGGATGAATACTTCCCAAAATTCTTCTTCTCCTTCATTTCAACCAAACCCAAAAGCAAAACTTCATCTCCATGCCAGAACCACCAACTTGTAATTGCGGTGTACCAGCTAGGGTGAAGATGTCGTGGACAGCTGAAAATCCAGGAAAGAGGTTCTATGGTTGCGCTTACTACGAAGTAAGTATGCCTGATTTCTATTTCTTTTTTCCTTTACAAAATGTGAAATTTGAAGAGGTAATTTTGAACAGCATAATGGTGGTGGTGGCTGTGGCTATTTCAAGTGGTATGATACAAACAGTTACAAGAGGTGCGATAAATTAGTGAGACACACAAGAAGATTGACGAAGAGATTAAGAGAGTTGGAGGCAAAGTTGGAAGAAACAAGATGCAAGGAGAAAATGATGAAATTGTTGCTGTTTGTGGCCTTTTTTTTCATAGTGCAGAATTTGTTGAGCAAAGATTGAGTTGTAACTGGCACTTGTTGGTGCAGGTGGTGAACTGGGAACATGGTGGCTTTTATTTGCTATATTTAGGTTGGGTTACGTTTAGTAGCCCTGTTGATTGTACAAATGGGAGTTGGAATGCAATTATGAAGCTTAAGTTCTCTCTGGTATATTGTGATTTTTTCTTGAATATGAGCTTGAAAGATGGAATAAGATGATAATGGCGATATTATAAGCGAAGAAAGAGTAAAAGGTGAACCAATAACCAGTCCCTTCAAAAATAAGAAGAGCATGCATTCCACTGCAATGAAAAAATAGCACATAACCGAGCCAAGTACATTCATTACAATACGCCTCTTATCAAAAAAAAATCAATGAACTAAGAAGTCAATTCCATTGCTCCAAAAAAAAGGTCTGCTGAACTCAAATACACGACAAAAGTAGATATCCATTGCAAATACAATACAAGTCAAATTCCATTGCAGTACTTTCAGAAGTAGATATCTTTGCAGTCATCCCTCGTTGCAATAACATGCCGTAGTCATCTAGGCCTTTTTAGCCCTCTTTGCAGCACTTTTAGAAGTAGATATCTTTGCAGTCTTCTTAGGCCTCTGATATAAACAAAACAATGAGGAGGTCATTACTTACAGTCAATAGCAATTTTTGCAGTCTTAGAAGTAGACATGTAGTAGACAATACTTACAGCCAATCCAGGTGGTTCCCATGGGTGTCTCCTATAAAGAAAGGCCAATGTTGAATCACAACTACTTCGAGTGTGTCCAAATCTCCGACATACACCACATCTGTACTTGATTTTCTTACCCTGACAATTGGCAACCAGAAATTCAAGTAAATAATAATATAGAAAGAAGTCAACATGCTATTATTAATATGAACAAATAGAGAAACATGAATTGGAGATGTTGCATTCTTTGTTGTCGATGTTGGAGTAGGTGGTTGGCTTGTTGTAGGTTGATCTAGGATTTGATTGATGAGATCAAACAAGACTTGGTCACTTGTATCAGTCCCCAAGCCACTTGCACCAAAAACTGCTTCAGGTGTGAAATTGGACTGCTTGTTTGCAATAGGAGTAGCATTTTGAGGCCGGTAATCTATTTGGGAATGCTGAGGTTGGGACTGCTGAGGTTGAGACTGCTGAGTTTGGGACTGCTAAATTTGGGACTGCTGAGATTGGGATTGCTTGCTTGCACCAGGATTCACAGTGTTAGGAGTCTGCTGTTGTGGCTGAGAGCTACTTGTAACCGCAGTAGCTTGTTGCTGGACATTCCCTTAATCATGACTGCTTGGACACTTCCTACTATTGTGGCCCTTCTGTTTACACTTTCTGCACTTATAATCCATTAGACCAACTCTAGACAGTCTCTTTGTTTGTCCTTGAGAAGTTGTTGCAACTGGTGGCTCATCTAGTTCTCTCCTTCTTACCTTTTTTGGCCGGCCAGGAAGCTTGATGGTTTCAGGTGGCAAGACAGGCCCCTGTTTCAAATCCTTCCACAAATGCTCACCATTGAGAGGATATATTATAGGCCCATATGCCCTCATATAGGTCTCTTTTGAGTAGCATTCATGAACAAAGTTCTCGAGAGGCTCCTTTGTCAAAGCAATGGCACTCATTGCATGAGCACAAGGAATGCCATTTAGTTCCCACCTTCTACAACTACAAGTTTTGCTAGCCAAATTCACAGTGTACCTATCCCCATACATACATCTCACCTCATAATTCCAGTCCCCTGAAGGTGTAGCTATGCATGCACTAGAAGCAGTTTTTACCTTTTCCAACTTTTTTAAAATTTTGGGACATATCTTTCCTGTATATTTCTTCATCCACTCCCTCTTATTCTCCATTCTAACCATTAAATAAAGTCGTATTGTTTCTAACATACCTAGTATAGGCCTCTCCCTTGCTTCTAAAATGCTGGAGTTGAAACTCTCACAAAGATTGTTCAATAAAATGTCACATTTAGGGGAGGTTCTGAAGTAAGCTCTGGACCATTGCCGCGGTGTTGTGTTGTCAAGCAACCATTGAAATGCACTCTTATCAACTGCTTTCAAAGCTTCCATCAAAACCTTGAACAGATATTTGTAAGGAGCCCTTGCAAGTGCCCAAATTCTCTCCTTTAATGCCAAACCACCATACAGCTTTTTAAATTTATTGTACATATGTCTCACACACATCCTATACTCCACATCTGAAAGCAACTCTTGAATAGCTTGAATCAGTCCCTTCAACAAATAAAAAGGTGAAAACAGATCATCAAATTAAAACTAGCAAACTCAGCTTAAAAAAACCCCAGAAAAATACACTAACATACCTTTTGTTTATCAGTAATAATTGTCCAATGATTGTCATCTCTGATTTGGAGGTCATTCAGCAATTCACCCTCGAACTATTTCCAAGTCAGCTTATTTTCTATTTCCACCACAACATAGGCAATGGGGTACAACTGATCATTGGGGTCAATTCCTACAGCTGTAAGCAACACACCTTTGTGGGGCCCTCTAAGATGGTAGCCATCTAACCCGACAACAGGCCTACGACCACTTAAAAAGCCTGTCTTGCATGCATTGAGACAAATATACAACCTCTCAAACCTATCTTCTCCCTTATCATCTTCAACAGTGGTCATGAAAACATTTGAGCTAGAATTAGCCCTCTTTACTTCCCTACAATAGTTTCTTAGTTTGTTGTATTGGGTTTCATGTTCACCATTAACTAAACTCTTTGCCTTTTTCTTGGTTCTATAAGCTTTCCACCTAGAGATGTTGACATTAACATCAGTCTTCACTTTATCTGTGAGTGTACTCACCTTCATATCAGCCATAGCAGCTAGCTCCTTTTTGTATCTATCAACCAGAAAAGTTGAGTTTGCTAGTCCATGGTCAAATGTCCTCCCACAACTGTGTTCACCTTGCATGCTCTTGATTTGAAAAGTCTTTTTGTCTAGCATAACAGCTGTAGAAACTTTCCAACTACAGTCCTTGCAATAAGCCGTAGCTCTTCTACCATCATTTTTACTGAACTTTATCTTCCTTCCGTGAACCACTCCATGGCTCTTGCATGCCTTTATGAACAACTGCTTACAAGTAAAAATCTGTCCAACCTCAAATTTGGGATCAACTATATCAGTTTCAGGGTTAAATTTTGGAAACTTAGCTCTTTTTCTTGGCTGATCTTCTTCTTCTGAGTCACACCAACTATCAAATTCATTTGAGTCAGTAGCATCTTCTTCCATCTCAGCACTCTCCACTTGACATGTTCTCTCCTTTGTACTCTTATTTAATTTGCAATTTTTGACAATTTTCTCCCATTCAGCTTTTCTGTCTTTAACAGATTTTACTATGTCTTCTTCATCACTAAACTCATAGTCACTATCAATGAATTTGTCACCATCACCAGGTTCCTCAACATGTGTCTCCTTCTTACTCTTCTTCTTTCTCTCAACTTTTTTAGCATGCTCTTTATTTGTTGAGGATTTTTTCTTTAATGATTTCTCTTTTGGTGATTTGCTAGTAGAAGGTGTATTTTTTCCTATATTCTGTACTTCTGAGTTTGTCCCATCTTGTTCTTTTCTAAAATTCTGATCAGGTCCTCTTATATCTACTGCATTATCTCCTTTATCAGCAACTCTAATGTCAACTTCTGAAAGCATTTCACCTAAATTCTCCTCTCTTATAGCTGCTTCGTCTATGTGTTTATTAGCTCCTGACTCACCGGCACCTATGCTATCCTTTTCACCCTCATTTTCAGATTGAGTTATAGGAATATTAGTCATCACAATTTCTTCTACATCAGAAGATTCTTCATGCACCTTACCACCCTGTTGATTTTCCTTAGGATCAGTCCCCTCTTTTGGTTTAGAAGGTCCAACTTCACATTCACTTATGGAGTAGGTTCTTAAGTGCACAAAGTATACATCAACCAAACCATATTTCACTCCGTCTCTAGCCAAATCCTGAGCAACATCTTCACATAACACATACACTAACCCATCCTCCATGTTCTTCCCGGGTATTAAATAATAGTATATTACACTAAACTCAGGATAACCTAGTTTTTTTGCAACCCTATCAAGTGTACATATAGACCATCTGTCAGGATTGCAATAGTCAACAATTTTTACACTACCCCCATGGTATTCTTTGTTCGGCAACTCAGTGAATTCACCTCCATAGTAGACCCTAATGGAAAATCAATTCATACCATCTGCCAACCATTTAGGAGACAGTTAACAACAAAAAAATTATTTTGGGACTGACCGTCCATCTATGTAAAGCGACAACACAACACAATACAAGGGACCACATGTACTTACAACAATTTAATACATAAAATTGACCACCAGCAACCCTAATCAATATAATAATATTTCTTAACTGCACAAATCATGCTTATTTCAACTGTATTTAAACTATTCACATAGTATCTGACATCATTTCATAAATTTTACAGTTTAGGGTTTAAAAATACATACTGTAATTTGGGATCCATTGAATGTTTTCTTCGTCCATCACTCTAGTACGCTTGTTTCTTCTTCGCTTCAATCACCAACGCTCCTTTTCATCAAAATCAGTCCACTGCTGGGTAGTGATAATTAAATTTTTTTTGGGTTGAGAGGAACGGAGATGGAACGGTGAGTTAGTACCAAAATGGAGGTTTTTTTGGAAAGTATTCGTCCTTTACATTTTGCTTTTGGTCAACAGATAAGTGGTTTGGCATTTTTACCCTTGAAAAGTTGGCCATGTAGTGTGCGCGTGAGATATTCCGGGCAAAAATCAGTCGAATAAGTGAAAAAGGAACTTAAATTGTTCCTTTTTTATTTGCTAAGGACTAAAATTGATTATTTTCGATCTGAGAGACTAAATTTTCACATTTGCAATATATGATGGACTACTTGTGCAGTTCTCCCAATCTAAAATCTAAACCTGTAGATGAGTAGAGTTTGACGAGAGGATCGCGTCTGTGAAATTTCGTCTCAATCGGACTTCAAATCACCTTCCAACTGAGGCTTTGAAGTTATTTCTCTCTCTGCTATTTCCCTCTTCGTCGTTCTTCAC
The DNA here is from genome assembly GCF_036785885.1 of Coffea arabica. Taxonomy (NCBI): domain Eukaryota; kingdom Viridiplantae; phylum Streptophyta; class Magnoliopsida; order Gentianales; family Rubiaceae; genus Coffea; species Coffea arabica. The sequence continues at coordinate 65,804,706 of NC_092313.1, read as the reverse complement.
CAAAATGAAAAAGTGGCGGCTAACCATTTTTTCCCCTCGCACCAGGACCCAAAAATGAATGCTTCATGAGGCTGCTCAATATTTCGTCACATGAAGCCTTCAAGTCTTAGTGACTTGTGTTTTGGGTTGGCCCACAAATGGGCTGGCCCACATAAGTCCAACAATCTGCCCATCCAGCTCATTTGGGGGCTCCACCAAACCTGTTTCTTGTCTATAAAACAAGAGTTTCTCCTTAAGCAATGCTTTGGTCAACATGTCAGTACCATTATTATTTGTATACACCTTCTCAAGTGTCAATAACTTGGAATCCAGTATTTTCTGAATCCAATGATACCTCACATCAATGTGTTTAGATCGAGAGTGGAATGTAGAGTTCTTACAAAAATGAATAGCGCTCTGACTGTCACAATAAAGACTATACTTCTCTTGTTTCATGCCCAACTCTTAAAGAAATTTTTGCAACCAAAGAGTCTCCTTGCATGTTGCAGTGGTTGCAATGTACTCCGCATCCATACAAGAAAGGGCGATACACTTCTGTAACTTACTTTGCCATGACACTACCCCCTGCAAAGATCATCAAGTACCCAGATATGGATTTCCTATTGTTAAGATCACCTACCATATCTGTATCAGTGTATCCATCTAGCATAGTTTTATCATTGGCGAAATATAGACAAAGTCTAGAAGTTCTCTTGAGATACCAGAGAATCCATTTAATAGCATTCCAAATGCTCCTTACCAGGATTTGAGAGATACCGACTAATTACTCCAACTGCATAAACAATATTTGGTCTGATACAAATCATAGCATACATCAAACTACCAACAGCCAAAACATAAGGAACCTTCTTCATGTCTTCTTTATCTTTCTCACTTGTAGGACACTGCTTGACATTCAGTTTAAAGTAACTTGCAAGTGGAGTTGAGACTTTCTTAGCCTTGCTCATGTTAAACCTGTTGAGTACTTTCTCAATATATTTTTCTTGAGACAACCAGAGCTACCCATTTTGCCTGTCACGTGAGATTTTCATTCTCAATATCTGTTTAGCCGAACCCAAATCTTTCATTGCAAAGGATTTATTTAACTCCTTTTTCAACCTGTCAATTTTTATAGTATTACGGTAAATAATTAACATATCATCAACATATAGTAAGAGAATAATAAAATCACCATCTAAAAAATTTTTCACATAAACACAGTGATCAGATGTAGTCCTGTGGTATTCATGGTCTGTCATGAAGGAGTCAAACTTCTTATACCACTGTCTCAGTGCTTGTTTCAACCCATACAAACTCTTCTTGAAATGGCATACAAGATTTTCCTTACCACTTTCTTTGAATCCCTCCGATTGCCCCATGTAGATCTCCTTTTCTAAGTCGTCATGCCGGAAGGTTGTCTTCATATCAAGTTGTTCGATCTCCAAATTCAAACTGGCTGCAATATCAAGAATAACTCAAATAGATGACATTTTAACCACAGGAGTGAAGATTTCTTCAAAATCTACACCCTTCTTTTGACTAAATACCTTCACAACCAATCTTGCTTTGTACTTTGGTTGTGAGTTGTGCTCCTCAATTTTCAACCTGTAAACTCATTTGTTCTTCAGAACTCTCTTACCCTTAGGCAGTTTCACTAAATCATAAGTATGATTCTCATGCAGGGACGTCATTTCCTCTTGCGCGGCTCGCAACCAATTTTCTTTGTTCTCATGCTCTAAAGTCTCACAGTAGGACTCTGGCTCTCCTCCATCTGTTAACAGCAAATATTCATGAGGATTATATATGCTAGAAGGTCTCCTCTCTCTGGTAGATCTCCTAAACTCATCTTGTGGTGGAGGTGGTAGAGTAGGTAGTGCCTCATGCTCAGGTTCATCAGCAGTAGGATTATCACCATTATTAACATTCTCCCTCTACTCTGTCTCAACTCCCCCTTGATTAAAATTAACAGGCACTGGAATTAGATCTGGATTTGAATTTGAACTAGCAGGAATGTCATATGAAAATTTTGAGTTATCACCTTTATCAATGTCTTCAATGGTTTGATCTTTAAAGAAGACAACATCTCTACTCTTGATCACCTTCTTCTCAATAGGATCATACAACCTATAGCCAAAATTTTCATTTCCATAACCCAAGAAAATACACTGTTTTGATTTTACATCAAATTTTGACCTCTCATCTTTGAAAATATGAACAAATGCCTGGCAATAAAAAACTCTCAAGTGCTTAAAGGATATATCTTTTCCTGTCCATACTCTCTCTGGGATGTCACCATCTAGAGGAACTGATAGAGAAAGATTAATCAAATCGACTGCAGTCCTCATTGCCTCACCCCAAAAGGATTTTGGTAACTTAGCATTAGAGAGCATACATCTGACCCGTTCAGTGATGGATCTATCCATCCTCTCTGCTACCCCATTCTCTTGAGAAGCTTTTGTCACAGTTTTCTCTAATTTGATCCCACGAGACTTGTAATAGATTTCAAATGATCATCTGTACTCACCACCATTATCAGCACTAATACACTTTAACTGATTGTCAGTTTCTCTTTCAACTTTGCTATGAAAATCTTTAAATACATCCAAAACTTGATCTTTGGATTTCAAGGCAAAACACCAAACCTTTCTAGCAAAATTATCAATAAAAGTTATAAAATAAACAGCAACACCAAGAGACTTATCTTTCATATAGCAAACATCAGTGTGCACCAATTCTAACGGATTCAATTTTCTAGATGGAGAAAAATTCTGAAATGCAATTCTGTGTTGTTTCCCATAAATGCAGTCAATACAAGATTTAAGTGCATTACCTCTAATTTCAGGTAGGAACTGTCTGCGAACAAGTGTCTAAATCCTTTTTTCACCCATGTACCCAAGTCGCCTATGTCAAAGGTCAATTGATAAATCACGAACTGCATTGACTTCTCCCTTCCCCAACTTGGCTTGCATCAAGTAGAGGGTACTCTGTTTCTTTCCTCTAACAACAATGAGATTTCCTTTACTGAGTTTTCATTTGTCTCCACCTTGCAAGTTATGGTAACCCTCATCATCAACTTTTCCTGTAGAGATAAGATTAAATCGAATATTAAGGACATGTCGAGCATTTATTAATATCATCTGGCACCCGGTATCTGTATCCAAATATATGTCTCCCATGCCAACAACTTTGCATGAGACTTCATTTTTCATCTTAACATATCCAAAATTCCCTTCGGTATAGGTTGAGAAGAAATGCTTGTGAGAAGTAACATGGTAGGATACACCCCAATCAACTGCCCAATCACTGTCATAATGAATAATATTCACCTGACCATCATCACAGAACACAAACATGTCATCATGAGTTGCAACAACTGCTGTAGTGTCTTCATCATCTTTTTTCTTCACCTTACCCTTTTTCTCAACCTGATTTCGTTTTAAAATTCTGCACTCCTTCATATAATGTCCATTCTTTTTACAATAATAGCATGTAATATTTTTTTGCGACTCAAACCTGCCTCTAGATTTGTCATTCCTGTTATGGAGTCCTCTACTTTTACTTCTCCCTCTTCTTTCTTTCTTTTCTGTCACCAGGGACTGGGACTCATAAACAATTCATTGTTCCTTCCTCCTGAACTCTTCATTCATCACGGCCTCTTTTGCAATAGCCATAGTCAACACACCATTGGAAGCTGAATTGCTGACGGAGACCACCATGATTTCCCAACTATCCGGTAGTGAACTAAATAATAATAAAGCCTGCACTTCATCATCCAAATTCAAATTTAACGTAGTTGTCTGGTTTATCAATCCCTGAAAATTACTCAGGTGCTCAGTCATATCTTTCCCATCTTTATATCTCATCCGAATAATCTGTTTCAGACAACTAGCCTTGTTCAAACCGGTCTTCCATTCATACATACTTTTAAACTTTTTCCATAATACATCAGTTCTAGTGTCATTAGCAAAATGTTGAAAAATATTTTGACCATTCCATTTTCTAATATTACCAACAGTTTTTCTGCGCATAACAGCCCTTTTTTCATCACTCATATCACTTGGTCTACTTTTATCCCTTAGAACAGGTTCAAACAAATCTCTATAATACAAGTAGTCTTCCATTCTAGGCTTCCAAATCAAATAATTAGTAGCATTCAATTTTATCATGCAACCACTATCCGAATCATCCATTTTTAACTAGTACAACTGAGCAACCCAACCTGACTGCTTTGATACCACTTGTTGGGAAAAGGGTACCGGTACACGCACACAATATCAGAGTTAGCCCATGACAAATTTCTCTTTTCCCAAATACCAGTTAAAACAGGAACAAATCAAATCACCAAGTAATAGTACTAGCAGTGATAATAAAATGTAAGAAAAATAAAAAGCACAGGACACCATAATTTTTACGTGAAAAATTCAAATTGAAAAAAATCACGGGATCTAATCCAGTCAAAATCTCCACTATCACAGCAATGGGGATACACAGATCTACCCGAAATATTCGGATGACAATAATATCACCAATACCAACTTAGCAAAATTGCTATAAAATCACTCCCAAAAACTACAACTGTCAAAAAGTAGGTTTGAAAAGGTGTTACCAAACGAAAAGGAAATCTGAAATCTGACCGGTAGATGAGTAGAGTTTGATGAGAGGATCACGTGTGTGAAATTTCGTCTCAATAGGACTTCAAATCACCCTCTAACTAAGGCCTTGAAGTTATTTCTCTCTCTCTCCTATTTCTCTCTTCGTCGTTTTTCACCAAAATGAAAGAGTGGCGGCTAACAATATTTTTCCCTCGCACCAGGACCGAAAAATGAATGCTACATGCGGCTGCTCAATATTCCGTCACATGAAGCCTTCAAGTCTTAGTGACTTGTATTTTGGGTTGGCCCACAAATGGGCTGGCCCACACAAGTCCAACATTGATGACGATCAGGAAACGAAAGAAAAGGAACCTCAGAAAGGAAAGGGAAACTGGCAATTGCTGGTGATCAGGAAATAAAAGAAAAGGCCATGCAGAAAGGAAAGGAAAAATTGGAACTTGCTGATGATCTGAAAGGGAAAGAAATGGCCAAGCGGAAAGGGAAGGAAAAATTTGAAGTTCCTGATGATCAAGAATTAAAAGAAAAAGCCAAGCAGAAAGGGAAGGAAAAATTGGAAATTGCTGATGAAGAACTCATGAAGTTGACGATCACATTGCCTGCGCTGGAGAAGCTGCTGAATATTCGTTATGTTGAGCACCTGGAGAAAAAAATTGAAGAAGAAGAAAGCTATGGTAGCGCTGACAGAAAAATTCAAGAAGGCTGTGAAGTTCTTTCACAAGAATAAGAATGATAATGCTGATGAGACAGAATTCTCAAGGGATTTCTTGGAAGTGGTGTTGATGTGCTCCAATGAACAAAATCTGCCTAAAGCGATGCAGATTTTGGAGCTCCCTTTTTCCAGAAGACCATCGATGTGGAAGAATTTGAGAACTGGATGAGGTCGCATTTTGTCTATTTGTGATGATTAGCCTGTTTGATGCTTCTAATATTGCTATAACATCATGCATTTCGCTGACTAAGCAGTTCAATGAGGCCATAAAGGCTCCATAATACTTAGGTGGCACTGTCATTTCCTAGTGGATCATTTTCTTGTTGCCGGATTGAAACTCCGCATGAGTTCTTGACTTTGATTTTCTGAGAGTTCAGGAGCAGAATAAGGCATGAGACATTCATAGCTGAAACTTTTAGTTTGATGATCATTTTCTTTAAAAAATATGATGATGATGATGATGCTGGTGTACAAAGCTTCCCAATCGAAAGAATTTTGTTGCACGTATGATTCATTAATACTCTGCTTTTGCCCTGTTTTCTGATGAATATAATGAAGAAATGCATTGAAAGTTGAAAAAGGTTGTTTCAGATTGTACACATAATTTGCAGCAGTTGAAGGTTTTGAATGCCCATTAATCTAACTGCCGTTTTTATGACGCATAAAGCATAATCAAATGTAATGTTCTTGAATAATTGGGATACACTGAGCAAATTTTGCACCCAGAACAATCCTCTGTGTTTAATCCAAACTAGTTAGAACTCAATAATAATATAATCCAATCAACAAAATGGTGGGATGAATAATACTAACATGCAGTTGGAGAAAAATGACATATACTGCTACAACCTACTTAAAATCATTGAAAATTTATCCCGGTGTTGAGCTACCATGCTATAATAAACTACCAAATAGAAGATGATCACATGTAGATGGAGGATTTTATCTCATCAAACACTTTCCTAAATTAACAGCTCTCGTTTTCGCTCCTCTGCATAATCTCAGTAAATAATTGACCGACCAGATTATGGGCTGCTTAAAGCGTTTTCTTCCAATCATAGCCAGCAGGGGAAATTAAACTTTCGACAAATACATCAGCTGAATACGCTACAAACCGTGTGCTAGGTAGTATGGATTTGTATTCAGCTGTTCGTGGATTGTAACTAACAATCCTTTGGTAGTTGATGATCATTAACAGTTCACCATTTTTATTAAGCATCAAAGGGATCATCCGGCTAGAAATTAATAATGCAGGAAATTCTCGCACTATTTCAAATATGGGAGTCCACGATTCTTTGACACCATACTCTTTCATCACCATTAACTGAAAATTCCCCTTAAAATAACTGGGATTATCCCATTGAACCGTACAAAGATAGCATTCTATAATTCCCAGACCAAGTATCACACTGTCTTCCCTATTCTTGCACTGAGGCAATGGAACCTCAACGATTTGATCAGTCTTTGGATCAAAACCAATAATCCTCTTACTATTTACCATATCAGGTCTGTAAACATCCCATTCCCAGTGCAGAATTCCATTGCAAAGAACTGCCCGTCCTCGACCCCAACCACTATGAGGAAACTTCAACCCTTTCCAACGTTTGTCTTTCAAAGCAGCTACCAAGACAGATTTGCCAAAATTCTTCACCGGAAGCTTAAGCTGTACAACTACTTTATAATCCTCAGAGGACGAGTCATAGCATAACCCTGTAATGCTTACAGACGCAAGACCATCTAGATAATCTAGTTCCAGCACGTGGCAAAAGTATGCAGTCGATGGATTCCACAAATAGAAAGAAGATCCAAGAATCACAAGCAATAAACCATTGCACGAACCCCCAATAAACCCTTTGTTATCCCTCACGAGTTTCACCAAAGGGAATCGTTGGATGGAGCCTTCCTCATCAGTGAATTTCAACCCAGGCAATTTTTCAATGGATTGCAACCAAGGCAATTTTAGGGAGGGTAGGTAGGCGCGAAGGTCTGCTGACATGAAAACTGCCATAGATCTAGCATTGTGACGATTGAATCTCGGATCAACTATCGTAGAATTCCAGAGCTTATTTACGCATCTGAATCTCAACAGTGATTTGACTGGAAGCCGGGGAAGGATTTCAGAATTTATTATTTCCTGTGGAAGATGAGGCATGTTTTCTTGCTGTAGCCTTAAACCTGAAACTTTTGGCAGCCCTGATGACGATGGTTTGCTTCCTCTTGAACCAATGTATTTTTTTGAACCCATGCTAATTAGACTTGAATCGCTATTCGTTTCTTGTTATCGGATTTGATGGGACCTAGGTTTATAGAACTTCTGTTTCTTGTTCTATGGGAATTCTATGTCCGAAGAACTCTAGGGTTTGAAACAAATGCCATATAAAGTTTACGATGTTGCAGCCTACTTGTGTAAATACTTACGAAAACTTCCCAATCGGATTTTGCTTATGTCAATGACCCGACACGTGAATGGGTAAGGTCTGGATTGTATCTTTTGATCCAAATCCAAAGCTCTTAAATTTTGTTAGATCCAAATCTTTATGAGTCTGAAAAAAGCAAATTCAAACTCAAATCCTCATAAATCTAGTATTCAATGGGTATCCATTATATTTAACTAAATATACTAAAGTAAAAATATATTAAAACTATATAGATTTAAAAAATAATATAAATACTGTCCAATTTTTATTTTCAAATAATAAAATTAATATTCAAGACGTTGAATGCAATATTATGAACTTAAAAATAGAACTATTATCGGCTGCTTCTATTTATTTTCAAAGTTTCAACAATATCCATGTCCAATTTTTCATTTGCTTGCCTTTACTTTTTTTCCTTTACTCGAAAAATTTGTGCCAATTTCAGTGGTTGACAGATGTATATTTTGTCAGATGTTTTGTGCATATTTTGGATGAATTGTGATTAATTTGGGCTTGAAATTATCATTAGAATGGCTATTTTGATGTTACGTGATAATTAACTGATGTTATTCAGCAATTGTGGAGAATTGTGCAAAGCAGAGAAAAGTTTACTCTTTGATTTCTTGTAGGAACACGGTATCCAGCGCTATTTACACTTGGCTGTACCGGATTCTGAGAAAACATCCAGTGCCAAATAGAGGGAGCTGTAGGGGTGAGCAAATTTGGAACGTGCCGAATTCATACTCAAATTCAAATTTAATTTGGTAATTTGGTAGAAAAGCAATATTTACCGAATTCACCGAATTCTAATATGGTATGAAATAAGTAATGAGATTATGAATTTGGTAATAACCGATTTCGAATTCAAATTCGGTAAAATGAAATCGGGTACCTTATTACCGCATTCGAATACCAAATTAGTTTATAAAATTATATAATATATAGATAAATGCTATTTAGTATTAGTATATACTACTAACATATTATTATATTATATAGGTAAATGCTATTAATAATAGTTAGTATATGATATTATCATGTACTTATGATAATAATAATATAAAATGATGTACAATATACTATTTTAGTATTTGTTAATTGTTATATGACTATAATAATACAAATATACAACAATACATAACATAACTATAATACTTATTATTTTATACATGACTAGAATTAGATAATAATTAATAAGTAGAGGTATAATACTAAATATTAAACAATAAACATAATTAGGAATTAGAATTTAGATATCGGTAATTTGGTATATCATTCATGTTTGAATTATTGATATTTGAATGCGTAACTTGTAATTTGCAAGTATTAGTGTGCTCTAAAATTACATTACATATTCAACATAAAAATTCATATTCTATATTCACTAATCTTAAGGCTTTAAGCATAGACAAGACAATTAAACAGTCTAAGTGAATGCATATGAATTGCAAATCAATGTATTTGTGTATTAGCTTCCACTATTAAAAGCAAATTAAATGATTTGCATATTTTTCCAAAAAAGCTATATAAGAAATAAGAATAAATGTAAGTATAATATATTACATACGTTGTAATTTATAAGTAAATAAGTGACATTGTGTATACAACTACACAGTAACATAAGTAAGTAAATAAATTGTATTTTGATTTGAAATAAATCATAAGTTTGTAACTTAGTAACTTATCAGTAATTATTGTAAATTATAAGTTTGTAACTAATATCACTTATTACTAATCATTGTAATTTGTAAGTTTGTAACTAATATTACTTATTATTAATCATTGTAAATTATAAGTTTGTAAATTAATCATTGAATTCGGTTAACCCGAATTCATTACCATTTCCGAATTCAAATTCGGAATTGAAATGAATTCGAGTATCCTGGAATTCGAATTTGAAGTGGTTTAAATTTCTATAAGTCCAATAACCGAATTTACCGAATTCATATACCTGAATTATCGAATATGCACCGTTTGCTCACCCCTAGGGAGCCGAGCTAGATATCGCACCAAATACTCGTTAAAAGGTTTTCAATAGCAAGAGTATTGAGCAATACACTGTGTCGTTTAGTGAAATTCGAGTTGGATACTGCATTAGATATTTGAGAAGAAACCTTTTCAAGTTGCACAACTTGCAGCCAACTTTCCAACCTCCTTTTCTGCAATGGCTATGACATTTTGACAGCTACTGTTTGGAGTCAAAATATCAACTTTTGTTATCTTATTGTCACTTTATGTCAATCACCCAATTTGTCTTGATTGAAGAAAAATCTTTTGGAGAAGCTTCTTGGAGAAGAGATAAGGAACCTTGTAGTTAACTTTAGAAGAATTATTCCAAAACATTAGGTTGTTTTAGCACATCAATATTAGGACCAAATAATCTTTATTAATCTAGACTTTAATTGTAATAAAAATTTGTATATAACTTGTTATGTAAAAGATTGCTTTTATTGAAGTGATTGTATATCAATTGGGTAGAATTTGTATTGAATTATCATTTTGGCTTGCTTGTAGTGTATGCATCGAGCCTTGTAGACAATTTTACCTCTAGATTCAGAAATGGAGAGGACTTTAAGGAGAATAAGGAGACTCGCACTACAAGAAACCACAGTAGAGCAACAAGGAGGTGCACTCTGCATTGAGTTAGCTCAAATAGAGCAAATTGCAGAAGAGGCACATAGGAGATTACTAAGGGATTTTGCGCTGCTCAAAGGGAATGGTCTTCAAACAAACATTGCACGCCCACGATAATTGCTAATAACTTTGACATTAAACCTACACTAATACAAATGATGCAGGTATCTCAATTTAGAGGTGATACTACCGAGGACCCTAACTCTCATTTTGCTACTTTTCTCGAAATTTCCAATACTATTAAGCTCAATAGGGTAAGCGAAGATGCAATTCGACTGAGGTTGTTTCCATTTTTATTAAGGGACAAAGCAAAGGTTTGGTTGCAATCACATCCATCTAATACTTTTACTATATTTTCCACTGGCAAAAACTACTATATTTGTCGAATTCATTCTTAAACAAATATTTTCCACTAGCAAAAACTGCTAAGCTAAGAATGGATGTAATGAGTTTTTGTCAATAGGATGGCATATCATTAATGAGGCATAGAAGCAATTTAGAGAGCTACAACGAAGATGTCCATGTCATGGTCTTGCTCATTGGTTCATTATGCAAACATTCTAAATGGATTAAACTTCTTGACAAAGACTCATATAGATACCTCAATGGGTAGAGCATTGATGGGCAAATTAGCCGAGTAATTTCAAGAGTTGATAGAAAAAATGGCCGCTAACAATTATCAATGGACTAATGAGAGAGATAACACTAGAAAAGTGGTAGGTATGTTTGAACTTGGTAGTCTTAATTTGTTGAATGTCAAGATAGACAATGTGGTAAAGATGTTGAATCCACAAGTGACTAATGTTGGTTTTAGTTCAAGTTCACATGCTAATGTGGCTTGTTGTGTTATGTGTGGAGGAAATCATGACGATTCTAGTTGTTTAATATTGAATAGGTACAATTTGTCAACAACTACAATAGGACTACACAAAACAATTCTTACTCAAACACATACAATTCAGGGTAGGGAAATTACCCAAATTTCGGATAGAGGGACCAGACGAGCCAACTTAGGCCACAAAATTCACCTGGTTTTCAACCAAGGCCTATGATTGTCGAGACTAAACCTTCTTGAGAGTTTGCTATAGAAAAGTTAGCCGATGTCTCAATTGATAAAATTGACAGATTAGCTAGTGCATCTTTTGAAAGATTTGAAAGAATTGAGGGGAGATTGGACCAACTTACTACAATGTATAAAAATGTTGAGATCCAAATAGGACAAATAGCTAGTGCTTTGAACCATAGGAACCCAAGTGAGCTGCCTAACAAAATCGAACCCAACCTAAAAGAGCATGTCAAGGCAATAACCCTTAGAAGTGGTAGGCAATTGAGTGACCCTCTTCATGTTGAGGAAGAAAAAGAGAGTGAGAATAGGGAAGTTGCTAAGGGAGGTGAGAGTGTAGGTGGAGATGTAGAAAGAAAGCTAAAGGAAAAGAGAAGGTTGACAAAGCTTTACTCTCCAAGACCATTCCTATGCCACTACCAATGCCCTTTTCCCAAAGATTGGAGAAGGCCAAGAATGATAAAGAATTTGAAAATTTTTGATAGCTTTTTAAACAATTACATGTTAACATTCTATTTGTTGATGTCATTTTGCATATTCCCTCTTACACGAAGTTTCTAAAGGAAATCATGAAGCAAAAAAGGAAGTTGAAGGACTGTGAGACTAGCATTGATTGAAGACTGCAGTGCTATCATTCAAAACAAGTTGCTAACTATAAGTTAAAGGATACGGATAGCTTTTCTATCCTTTGTACCATAGGTAGTGTTGAATTTTCTAAGGCATTATGTGATTTCGTGCGAGTGTGTCTCTAATTCCTTTAATCGTGGTAGGGCAATTAGGGTTGAGTGAGTTTAAATGCACTAACATCACTTTGCAACTAGTTGATAGGTTCATGAGATATCCATTAGGATTGTTGGAAAATATTTTGATCAAAGATTAAAAATTCATTATCCCTATAAATTTTGTGGTGTTGGATATAGACAAAAACATTAACATGTCTATCATTCTTAGTAAGCCATTTTTGGCAGCTGCAGGTATGATAATTGATGCCAAGCATGCAAACTCAAATTCCAAAGTGGTGATGAGGAGGTGGAGTTCAACCTAAGTTATATAGAGAAATACCCTTCCTTTATCGTCCTTATCAATTCTATTTGTATGATTGAACAACTAACTCAAGAGTTTCATCAAGCCAATTTTAATTATGATGTTCTTGAACTTTGTTTAAGTTATCTAGGAATGAACAAGGAGGATATTAAAGATGATCAAGAGATGGCCAATTACTTTGATACCCAAGTACAGTATAAATGGGGCAACATGTACAAGAGTTTAAGAAAAGCAAGGGACTTCCACCACCTTCATATGAACAGGCTCTAAAAATTGAGGTTAAGCCCTTGTCTACTTGGCTAAGGTCTGCATTTCTTAGGAAAAATGACACATTACTAGTTATTATGAGGGAAAATTTTAATAATGAGTAGCTCGAGAAACTTTTGTAGATTTTAAGGAAGCATCTAAGGGCAATAGGGTGGACATCACCAACATTAAGGGCTTTAGCCCTACTATTTGCATGCCGGAAATTTCAATGAAGGAAAATTGTAAACTAGTGGTGGAGACAATATGAAGGCTAAACCCAAATATGAAGGAGGATGTAAGAGTAAAGATTCTTAAATAGCTTGACACTGATATAATTTTTCCTATCTTTGATAGCGTGTGAGTAAGCCTTATACATGTAGTGCCTAAAAAAATGTGAAATCACTATAATTCAAGGCAAAAATAACGAGATGATTCCTGCTAGACTTGTACTAGGATGGAGAGTATGTGTAGATTATAGGATGTTGAATGCCACCACTAGAATGGATCACTTTCCATTACCATTTCTTGATCAAATTTTGGAGAGACTACATAGTTATGAATTCTATTGTTTTCTTGTCGAATTTTCAAATTAAAGCCAGATTGTGATCGCTCTTGAGAATTAAGAAAAGACTACCTTTACATGTTCGTATGGCACATTTGCTTTTCGAAGAATGTCCTTTGGATTATGCAACGTTCCAACTACATTTCAATGTTGCATGATAGCCATTTTCTCAAACTATACTAAGAAAATAATGGAGATCTGTATGGATGACTTTTCTATCCTTGATTCGATTTTTTACCATTGTCTTGCTAATTTGGATTTGATCTTGCAAAGTGCTAGGAAACTAATCTTGTTTTGAATTGGAAGAAGTGCCATTGTGGTATAAGAGGGCATTGTCTTAGGACACACGGCCTCATCCAATGGATTGAAGTAGACAAGGCAAAAATTGATGTCATTGAGAGAAAGCCTCCACGAAGTATTGTAAAGGGAATTCAGAACTTTCCTAGACATGTAAGATTTTACTAATGATTCATCAAAGATTTTTTCAAGATAGCTAAGCCTCTATGTGTTTTACTTGCTTAGGATGTCCTTTTTAATTTTAATGATGAGTGTTTGCTTGCTTTCAACATGTTAAAGAAGGAATTTACCTCAGCGCTAATTATAGCATTGCGGGATTGAAGCCTACTGTTTGAAATAATGTGTGATGCTATTGATTTCGTGGTAGGGGTAGTTCTAGGGCAAAAATATGATAGAAGGTTACACGTGATCAACTATGCAAGTAGGACTCTTAATGAGGTCCAAATCAACTATGCAACCACGGAGAAAGAGTTGCTCGCGATTATCTTTGCATTAGACAAACTTAGATTCTATTAAATAGAATCTAAAGGCATTATTTACACCAACCATGCAGCTCTTACGTATTTGATGAGCAAGAAAGATGCCAAACTTTGACTAATTCATTGGATCTTGTTATTATAGGAATTTGATTTGGAAATTAAGGACAAAAGGGGATCAAAAAACTTGGTAACATATCACCTAATGTGCCTAGAATACATCCCAAACGAAAATCAAATTTTTGCCAGTAAGAGCTTTCCCGATGAATTCCTTCTAGCTCTTACCAAATTACCATGGTACACCGACATTGCAAACTACTTGGTGAGTGGAGTGGTTTCAAAGGATATAACATCATCTCACTAGAGGAAAAAGTTCTTTCATGATGTCAAGAACTACTTTGGGAAGAACCATTGCTTTATGAACATTGCATGGATGGAATGATTAGGCGATGTGTTCCCGAGGAGCAAATGGGCAGTATCTTATACCATTGCCATAACTTAGAAACTAGAGAATATTTTAGTACATCTAAAATCAGCAATATCTTTAGGAAGAATGGGATGCCCTTAACCACTTTTATGGAGGTCGGATTGTTTGATGTGTGGGGCATGGATTTTATGGGATACTTTCCTAACTCATTTAACAATAAATTCATTCTTTTGGCTGCATATTATATTTCCAAATGGGTAGAAGCTATTGCTTTCCCAACTAATGATGCCAAAGTTGTATTAATATTTGTTAAAAAATACATCTTTAGCAAGTTTGGAGTTGCAAAAGCTATCATGAGCGATGAGGTAAACATTTCATTAATAAACAATTAGAAGCTTTATTTCTCAAATATAGTTGTAGGCACAAAATATCACTTCCATACCATCCGTAAGCAAATTGCCAAGCAGAGTTGGCAAATCGGGAGATTAAGTTGTATTGGAGAAAGTCGCCAACAGTCAAGAAAGGATTGGTTGAGAAAGTTGGATGATGCTCTTTTGGGCTTATTGGATGGCATTCAAGACACCATTAGGGATGTCACCGTACCAGCTTGTCTATGGTAAAGCTTGCCACTTACCTGCAGAGGTTGAAAACAAAGCATATTGGACTATCAAAACAATTTACATGGATTTTACTGTTGCAAGTGAGAAAAGGTTGTTGGAGTTGAGTGAATTGTAGGAGTTCCGATAAAGCTCCTACGAGAATGCCAAGATCTATAAGGGAAAAAATCAAATTCAGCCATGACAAACACATTACTCCTAACAATTTGAGATAAGGCAAAATGTTTTATTGTTAACTCGCATCTCCATTTGTTTCCAAGCTAACAAAAATCAGGATAGTCTGGGCTTTTCATGGTGTCGCGAATTTTTCCTGTCGAGCCTTGGAAATCACGAATAAGAAAAGTTCGTCAATGGTCAATAATTGAACCATATCTTACTGGCAAGATGATCCCTAAGGGAGTTTTTCTCCTTCTGGGACATTGGCCATCTAACTAAAAAACTTAATCATTGAGTTGAGCTTAACAATTTTAAGCAAAACGCTAGTTGGGAGGCAACCCAACAATTTTTAGATTTTAGTGAATTTTAATTAATAGTTTTTATTTGATTATTTCTATGGATTTCAGCATCAAGGGAAGGAATTAGATGGTGAAGTCATGAGCCATTGTAATAACCCCACCCCCCAGGATGTACCCCAGGGTTTGGCGGGTCGCCTATCTAACTCTCGTCAGGACTCACTCACGAATCTCAAGAGCAATAATGATAACCTCAATATCAAGAACAATTTCCAAACTTCAATATATATATATATATATATATATATATATATATATATACACAAATACATTAACATCACCTACACATACAATTTCAAAAGACAACAAGAGATTCAAGTTTACAAGTAAAAACAAACCAAAAACCCGATATAAAGCTAAGAAATGTACACTAAGACATTCAACAAAACTTAGACAAAAGCTTTGCCTTCTCCGACTCTCATTCCCACGTTCTTAATCCTGTAAGGAAAACAAACTAATAGAATGAGTTTTCGCTCAATGAGATTCCAAGAAAACATGCAAGTACAGTGGCAAGATAACAATTACATGTATCACAATCTCAAGGCGAAGACAGTAAACACAAACAAGACAGATCACTAACATTTCAAGTAAACACTTCACTTTCACACATAAGGATACAATTTGCTCATGCGAACTATTTCAGTGGTAGCTTGTAAGGACCCGAAAATTCTGTTATATTTTCTCTTATACATTTTTCTTTTATTTTACTTTACTTGCCTTAATTTCATGGTGATTTTAATGGTTGAATCAATAGTTTTATCTTTTTCCTTTTATAATTTAGTGTGTGTTAAATTTCATAGTACATTAAGATAGTGTGACCGATTAGTGAAGTGTGCGCATTATATTTAGTGGACGAGTAATTAGAAGTGTGACGCCCCCACTTCTTCCTAAGGCGGACCAAAGGGTATTAACGGGACGCCTGCCTAGCTCTCGCCAAGATTCAGTACAATTCAAATCCAAATTTAAAGATAATACCCGATATTACAAGTCCAAGTAGAGAAAGGTCGCTTCCTTAAATAAACTTTCAACTCTTATATCACAAGTTCTCAAAAGTAGATCAACATTCCCAAAATATACAATCATTATAATTCGACTAGCCAATTACATCCCATGATTCTAACCAAAAGCAATCAAGTCGGCTTTTCTCCCCGAATATTTCAATCCGACCTTGTTAAGGAAAACAGAGCTAATGGGGTGAGATGACGCCCAGTGAGGTCAAGAAAGGCATGCAAGCGAATAGTTCAAATAACAATAATATTTGTATACTAAATAAAGCTATAAAATTCAAGTAATTCACGATTAACAATTAAACACACTTGAGTAGGATACAGAAGCTCTCAAGAGCTAATTTTCACTTGCTTTGCCAAAATTTAATCCAATATCTCTTCGTGATGACACTCCGTCACCCGAGTAAGTAATTAAGTCCGTAGAACTTCACTTACTCCATTTATGGTTCTGAGTCGACAAGAGAGGTACCTCCAACCCGAATCGATGTGGTACATGCTATCGCTCAGGAAATCGATTATATGTTTATGGTTCTGAGTCGACATGAGAGATACCTCCCACCCGAATTGGTGTGGTACATACTATCGCTCAGTGGTCGATGAGACATCGCTCCAATCGACTTATACTTTGTTTATGATTCTGATTCGACATGAGAGGTACCTCCCACCCGAATCGGTGTGGCACATACTATCGCTCAGTGGTCGATGAGACATTGCTCCAATCGACTTAGGATTGTTTATAGTTTTGAGTCGACATGAGAGCTACCTCCCACCCGAATCGGTGTGGTACATGCTATCGCTCAGGGAATCAATTATAGCACTGAGACGGTATGAGAGGTACCTTCCACCCAAATTGGTGTGGTACATGCTATCCGCTCAGGGCTCATAAGTTATAAAATATTCATGTACAATTACCAATCATTGTTTATGGTTCTGAGTCAACATGAGAGGTACCTCCCACCCGAATCGGTGTGGTACATGCTATCGTTCAGAACCAATTTTAGCACTGAGACGGTATGAGAGGCACCTCCCACCCGAATCGGTGTGGTACATGCTTCCGCTCAAAACTCACGAGTTAAACGTATTTATGTACAATTACCAATCATATGTATTCAGGAATTAAGTACCACGTAATTCAAAGAGAGAGAGGACAAGCGCATCCCCACGAGTAAAATTCGATTTGTCGATAAGATTTACTTTGATCGACGTCGAGTCAACACAAATATAATTTGCAATGGTAACACTTCACTTAATTCACATAGCAATTCACTTCACACAATTCGAATATCAATTCACATAGCACAATTCAATTGTAGCATTACTTAAGGGAGAATGAGTGCGGTAAAATACACACTCGTCTCAACAATTCCATAATACTCAATTAACAATTAAAGCATTTATCAACAATTCATGCACTTGACACTCACCGATTCAAAATAAGTGAGCAGACAAAGCTTTAAGTGTCCGCACCGAGATTCCCTTGGAAATCTCCTTGAGCGCCTGAACAATTAATAAGTATTTCTCACTCACAATCACGTATTAATCAAGAAAGAAGGTACATTTCTTTAGACTAGTCGATACCTTAAACAACGAACCTTAACCACTCAAAATAAAGGTTCAAAAGTAAGGATTTATTAATACAAGAAAAACTAATTTCCTCCACGAAATCGAGTTTAAAACGATCAATCATTATCAAAGGGTAGAGAAAGGTTTCCAAAAACTCATTTCTCATCAAGTTGGAAAATTTCAGTTTTACATATCAAACTTAGGAAAATTAGAACTTGCACTCTATAGGTCCAAAAATGGAAAATCTTATACTGTTGGAATCTTGTTTCAAAGTACTAAAAATTCCTAGAAGACACTTTTCCAAGATTCTAAACGGAAGACATTCAAATTTCAGCTCAAAGTGGCTGACTTGAGCATACAAGACAGTTTCGATCATGTTTTTCGGTAAACTTTGAAAATTTGGCAAAATTCACAGAAAGTGAACTAGCTTCTGAAATTTGTAACACAATAAGAATTTCAATCAAGGTTTCAAATGTAACAAATAGAACTAGATTCAGAGTTTTGAGTATCAAAATATAGTAGTTCAAAGTTGGCCAAAATTGAAGACTGTTCTGTGAATTTTCCAGATTTGAAAGTAAATTTTGGGACATTATTTGGGTATCAAAATGGTCTTAGAATAACACCAAATTTGGTACACACCATCTTCCATATGAGGACTACTTCACTATCAATTTTCACACAAAAACTCATACGGGAAGGTAGTTAACAAAACTATCAAAGTTCAAGAAATTTCCAAAACAGATCTGTCTTCTTGCTTTCTTTTCCTTTTCAAACATTTTGCACCACGAAATCAGTCCCATTTTAGGTCATTTGTGAAACCAAGGTCCAAGAAACATTTCATAAGCAGTTCATAGTTGGTTGACATCAAAATTTCAAAATAAAACATCTCACATACAACCAAACCAGTCAGCCAGCAAAACGAAGGGTTTTCCAGTTCTGCTGCAGTTTATAAATTGTACCATATCTCACTCAATACAACTTGAAATTGAGAGTGGTCAGTGGTGTTGGAAACTAGACTCAAAAGGCTACATTTCATCAGAAGAAGTCATTCTGAAATTCAGTTCATAGATAGCTCGAATTCAAGCGACAAAACGCAGCTTACCACTGTCATTCGAACAGAATAGCAGAACAGAACAGGAAACTTTGGTGAATCACTACGGATCACTCAGTTCGAACTAGATGGTGCATTATAACATTGGAAAGCTACAAATGTCTAGTTTCAAATTCCATAAACGGCACTCGATTTTGTCGTCTGTACAAAAAGATATGTTCGATCAAAGGGACACTGTTCAAGCTGTCCGAACACATTTTTCAGATTTCTTCAAGTTTCGAAAATTCTGATTTTGCTCAATCAATTCAAATGATTTTTTTGTAGAAACTTTCTACACACCATCTACAACATATATACAGCAGTTTCACAGCAAAACAACCCACAAAAATTCAAAAGACAGGTACGAAAAGCATTGGACAGATTCGGCCAGTTCTAGTTTTTCTCTTTTCTCAATTTTCTCCCCATTTCCAACCGTAGTTCCTCTCATTTAACACATAAACAACACAAACCAAACATTATATCATCATATTAGCCCATACAACCAAGGTGGAAATTCATATAATCCACTTCAACCAATCCAATCCAAGTAATAACAACAATAATGAAACTACAAGCTTCAAGGCTAAGGATAAAATCCATTAAAGCTAAGAATGAAAGATTGGATGGTGTTGGATGGTTACCTCCTAGCTTTGAGAGAAACCAAAAAATTTTGGCACCAAAAGGTCCAAGAAAACCGCCAAGATGAAGTCTTTCTTCTAGTTTAAGTGAATTCCCAAGTTATATGGAAGTTGTGTGATGATTTGTGAAGGATTTGGAGTACGAATTTGCAAGATTGAGTGAAGCTTTTTCCCTTCCTTTTCCCTTCCTTTTCCCTTGAAGGTTGGCCAGCCAAGATGAGAGAGAAAAAAGAGGTTTGTTGTGTGGTGAAGCTTCTTGAAGAAGCTTGAGGGTTTTGTGACCAATTTCCTACAAAAGTCAACTGAGACTAGTGCTCGCATTGTGCCCGTTTTCTCTCGAGTTTGTTTCACTTGTGCACTAAACCTCTAATGTAATTTCTTTAACACTATAATTATTCACTCTTAGTAGTCTAGTATAAGTTTCTTAAATCTCCATTTACCCGTTCCGGCTCGATTTACGCGAACTTCCGATTCGCGCGTGATAAAGTGAAACTTACAATAAATTTATGTAACGATGATATAATTAATTAACTCTAAGGTAAATAATTATAAAAATAACTATTTTAAGAATAAACATGAGTCCTCAAATCACCAAGATCATTGCACTCTCAGATCGAATATTGTCTCGAAAAACGTGTATTCACTATTTCTTACTAAACGAGCTTCCGAAAATTAAATTTGCTAACGGGACATTTTAAAAATATAAGTAAGGCATAGTTCCATGTAAATGGATTTAAAATGGTTGAAATAAATTATTCGGAGAAAATGGGTGAATAAATATTTAAATAAGCCAGTAAATAAGATAAAAATAAGAAAATTTTTCGGGTCCTCACAAGAAGTGTTAAGGATGAATTAGAAGAATATAAGATGGATTGGTTAGTAGAAAAACAAGAGAGACAGAGAGATAGAAATGAAATCATGTAGTGCCAAGTGTCAACCATCTAGGATACCATTTGATCAAAAGAAGTTTTGTGTTTATCTTCCAAAATTAGTCAAAAACCTCTCATTTTTTTTGACCATATAGTGTCAAGTGTCAACCATCTAGGATACCATTTGATCAAGAGAAGTTTTGGGTTTATCTTTCAAAATTAGTCAAAAACCTCTCATATTTTTTTGCTTTTGGCCGAACCATAGAGGATAGAAAAGAGAGAAAAAACTTCAAAATTCATCTTGATTTCCTTGCTTGATTTGTGAGAAATTCGAAGATCAACCCTAAACTACTCCAATAGATCTTGAGTGTTAGAGGGAAGCTCTTGGTGGAGTTTTTAGAAGAAGAAAGCTCTTGTCTTGCATCTTATCTTAGGGTTTTGAGGTATATCACTAAGACACCTCTCGATTCCTTCTTATCTTGTAATTTAAGTGACACATGACTTGATTATAAAGGATTTCATAGAAGATTTCATGGTTTTGCTAGGTAGTTTGCAATTTTCAGCTTTCATATGAAATGTTTTAGCTTTGCTATGAAAGCCAACTGAAGGAAGGCAGCCCCTTATTGAAAACTAAAGCAAGAAGAGAGAAAGTTGACTTTGAGAAGAGAAAGAAAAAAGAGAGAGAATGCATGAAAAAAGAGGGAGGGCGTTCGGAAGAAAAGAGAGGGTGCTCTTCCGCTCCTAGCTTTCCCTTTAATCTTTGGTATATGATTTTTCAGTTTTGATATGAATTTTCTAGGTTCGATATGAGATTTTCCAGCTTTGGTTGAAATTTCCAGCTTTATGGTTTAAAATTTCAGTTTTGATGTAGTTTATTTGGAACCTTTTATATGTCAAAGTTTGATAGTTTTTTATGGCTAGATTATGTACCACATAGGCCCTATAACGTGTTAGATTGATTGATTGCAAATTGCCATGAAACTAGGGTTGAATATTGAATGGTTAACTTGAAAAATTGGAGAACATATTGCTGGATTTTTTCTCCTTGTTAGTCAAGTGAGAGAGAGTGAGAGTTGAGGTGTAACTTTAGAATATTTTTTTCCTTTTGCATATGATTTTACTTGAGACACTTGTTACAATCTTATTCTTTACTTGTATATCGATTTTGAGCCAGAGAAAGAGGTTTAAGTGAAAGAAAATGAGTTTCTCCCAAACTATTTTAGAGTCAGAAATTTCCAACTTTGAACATTACAAGTCTTAACTAGTTTTTTCTCAAAATTCTTGACTATAAATGACGTATTTTTACGCCATATTATATTTGAAACATTGCGTTATCATACATGCGGTTTCCACCTTGATTTGACCAAGAAACCGTGGCACTTTTGATAAGCGATATGAGGGTTAACCCTACAAATTACTTTGTTTTCTAAGTGAAGTTTTGAAACTTACATTTTGTCATTTATTTATGTGTGCCTCAAGTGGTTAGATTCTTGATATATTATATGATCACAAGAATTGAGCATATCTAAGAGGACAAATCAGGGGTTTGAAGTGAAATGATTATGATTCATTGATGAGTGTTCGTTACATGTTTGTGCAATAAATGACTATTTTGAATGTTTGTGAATGATTGTTTGAATGTTAAATGCTTTCCAATAATTGTTAAATGGATTTTCAATGGGCGAGTGTGTACTTTATCACACTCGACCTAAGTAAATGCAAATTTTCAATGATCAAATGATTGAATATTACTTGTGCATGAATGTAAGCCATGTGTACTATATCGCATTGGTTGAATTGGGCCCTTGCCCTTCGTTGCCAATCCACTCGAGACAAAAGCAAACTCGGTCAGGAGGCTGGTGACCCTAGACCCCTGTTTTGGTATACTCGAGTATGACCACGAAGTCGGGTGAAATACTGGCCAGTGAATGCAATGCAATGACTGAAATGAATAACTAATTGAATGAAATGATCACTATGGGAGTTTTTATTTTCAAATGTTGGAAGTTATAAGGAAGAGATGGACGAAGAATGACTGAATGAATGAATGAATGGCTCCAAATGAGCACGTATCCTTTTATTGAGTGTGCTATTGTTACTTAAATGCTCCAAATGTTTTCCCCAAATGATTGTTATTAAATATAATATGTCTGTGATTTAACTCCTTGAATGCTTGTTTGGGAATCTCACTGGGTTTCTAACTCATCCCATTAGTTTGTTTTCCTTATAATAGTTGAGATCCGGAGCAGATAAACTTGAACTAGAGTGTAATGATCCTTTTACACATGTATTTTTGACAAACAGATTGTATATTGATATTTGGTGGTGTATCTTACTTCACTTTTGGGTTGTAATTAACTTTGAATTTTGATTGAGTTGTAGAACTCAAATGTTATTTTGGAGGTTTGAATGGATATCTTGAGAATTTATTGGAGTAAATGTAGTGAGTCCTGGCGAGAGTTGGACAGGCGATCCACCAAACCTTTGGGTACACCCTGGGTGGGTGGGGTCGTCCCACAGTTTGTTTCGAATCCGTTGACACTCCGTCAATCTTGAAAATACAGTAACAATATCCTGTAAATCACTACTTAACTCCAGTCTACGTTTACCAATCATCTCCCTTCCCGGCCCGAAAGCCAAATATGTAACAAGAGGGGTAATATTCGAATTTATTGTAACCAGTAACAATAAACACGACCCATGGTTCCTCAATCGCTTCATCAATCCCTTATTGGCTCGGTTCGACCAATTAGCCGATGAGATTTGGGTTTTGGAGCCCCGGTGATAGTATAGCCGATGTGGTAAGAGTACACAATCAACTTTCAAGTCAATCACTCGGTGGAGTCATTGGGGTAAAGCACATGAGCACCCAATGCTCAAGTATTATATTTCACTTGTTCAGATCATTTGTAAACAGGATAGGAATCCTTTCTTTACCCAAGGCTGTCCACCCTACCCAACTACCCAACCTCACTAAGGTAGGTCTCGGATAGGAGTTCCAGTGAAGGATCCAGTTCAACCGATGTGATCAATTACGCATCAGGCCTACATTCATGCACATTCAAACCCGCATTCAAGATCATGGAATTCAAATTCATGGAAGTCGAACGCAATAAAGTACGCACTCGTCTATGCACTAACAATTCAAGATATCTAGCAATTTTGATCAACAAGTCACATTTCGATCAACAAGTCACATGAAACATCTATCAAGTAAATCACATGGTTCTAACATGCAGTTGGAACACTCACCAACTTATCACATTCAATCCACTTCACTCGCAAGTTCTCCCTCTTGGCCACTCTCAAGTCCTGCGATCATATATAGTATAGCAAGAGTTCAACAACTCCAAGCCACTATAAGTAAGAAACTTTAAGTTTCAAAACTTTCACTTAGGCACCACACAATTGTTCACATTTTAGTCCCAACAAAGCTTCCAAAAATCACAAAGCTAGAGCAATGTTAGACCAAAAATCACAAGGGAAAAAACCACGTGCATGGTAGACCAATGTTTCAAGTGTAATATGGAGCAAAAATATATCGATTATAGTCAAGAATTTTGAAGAAAACAGGACAAGACTCTCTTAGTTCAATGCTGGAAATTTTGAGAAAGAAACGGTTTGGAGGAAAATCATTTTCCTCCTCTTAACCCTCTTTGTTTTGACTCAAATCCAACATACATATGAAGATCAAGGTTTTAACAAGTGTCTTGAGCAAGAGTATGTGCAAGAGTAAGTCAAAAGCACTCTAAAATTAAAACTCAAGCTCGAGTATACCAAGGTTGTGCAAAAGGTTAAAAGAGTTGAAAAAAGTAAGTTTACAAGAATTTACTCGAGTATACAATAAAAGAGTTAAAAATGGTTAAAACAGTTTGGGACAATAAAACTCAAGCTCTCCCTTGCTCAATCGGTCAACCAAGCAAAAATTAACAGCACTTATCCTCAACTTCTCCATCTAAACTTCCAATTTTTAACCTCATCTTCATGACAAAGAGAAAATAGATCATGGCTAACCTATGATAAAGCATATGACATATATTCTTGGCAAGGAAAGCCATCAAAATCACACAGATATAAACTTGAAACTAGGCTAGTTACTTCATGTACCAAGGCTAGAAATTTAAGAAGAAATGAAATCCTTCATAAAAGCCTTTCCTTTTCATCCTAGATCTTCATACATCAAGTAAAATCAAAAATAAGGGAAGAAAGAGGGGGTTTCTAGCAAATTTACCTTTTTACCTCCAAGACCTAGAATGGAAAGCAAATCAAGAAAGTTGCAAAGTTTCCTTGCTCCAAAAACTCCTCCAAGAGCTTTCTTCCAAACTTGCCTCAAGGATTGATAGAGTGGATTAGGGTTTCTCTCTTGTTTTCTCACTAATTAGACAAGAAATCAAGGCTAGAAATTGAGTTTTTCTCTCCCTTTTTCTCCCTCAAATTTTCTGCCAAGGCTAAGAAGAAAAGAAGAATATTTGGTTAAAATGGCACCTTGGTGGGAAAAAAATGAACTTTGGTCTTGGTCAAGATTCTCTAGATGAGTGACACGTGGCAAAACAAGAGGTAATGTCTATCTAATTGTCTTGCTAATCATTCAAGTAATATTTATCCAAGTAATATCTCTCTTTCTCCAATTAGCTTTTAACACCTCTTGTCACATAATCCATTTTGCACAAAACTCCCTCGAATCCACAAAAATTATTGCTCACACCTCACTAGTTGATCACAATGGCACAATGCACTATGAAATTCAAAATGCAACACATTGAATGAGACAATAGGATATAAATCATGACTCAACCATTAAATCAACCAAAAATTCAAGGAAAGCAAGGAAAAATGAAAGTTAAGAAAATAATTTTCGGGAGCTCACAGCCATGGAGTCAAGGAAGTTTTCATTTTATTTCCATGCACTATTTTATAGTTTATGTTTGATTGAGATAAGTTTTAATGTTAACCACTTCTACGGGAGAGTGATTTTTAAGATGATGTCTTAAAAATGGGAAGGTGTTGTACTAATAAGATAAGTGTGGAGGTAATATACATAGAGTTGTTAAACAGAACAAGCAGCTCAAAAACTCAATTGAGCTTAACTCGATAAGGCTGGAACTCAGCTCGTTAATTGTGGCAAACGAGTTGAGTTTGAACTAGAAATATGCTCGTTTAATTAACGAATCGAGTAGGCTCAAATCATTTGTTGGCCGAGTAGCTCGATTGGACTCGATAAGGATGGGCATATATATCATTTTAAAAATCAAAAGAACAAAAATTCGGATTAGGGTTCTCAGGTTCTGTTTCATTTTTCTTCTTCTTTGATTTTGCTCCATCTCCACCTCTGTGCCTCTCTACCACACCTCACAGCCCACCAGTCCACAGCCCAATGGTCCACCATCTCCACCTCTCTGCTTCTCTGCCTCTTCGCCACACCCTACCAGTGCACTAGCGCCACAAAGCCCTTTATTTTTCACAGCCAAAACCAATCACTACCGCAACCAGTCCTCCATTTTTCATGGCCAAAACCAATCACCTCCAGCCATCTTTACTCTCCAATCTCCACCAAAAATCATCGCAAGCAACCACTGACCAGTCCAGTTTGACTTGTTTCTCTAAACCACCGTGATTTCTGGTAAGTAGAAATACTTATTATTTTCAAATGTTTGATGACAAGTTTCACATTTATCGACAAATTCATGCATATGCGAGCTTAATTAATTTGTGAGGGAGCAAAAAGTGATTTGGGCCAACATTGTTTGTACTCAAACACAATGGTATATTTTTAGATAATCACCATTAGAGTTAAAAAATGATTAATTAGTGGTATGTGCTGAAGACTTGCCCATAATTAACCTCGAAACATTTTTGGTCTTGCCGAAATGTTGTCTAAGAAAAGAAAATTTTATTCTTTTTTTTATGTTGTTAAAAGCCTAAAATTGTGTATTTGTCCCTTCTAAGATTTTTTACGAGCTTTGAACAAATCTAAGCTAAATTATGGCCGAAAGTAGTCTCTCATTCCTCTAGATTGTAGACAAGCTAATAGTAGTCCAACTTAGGCTGTTTTAAGTTTGAATTGAATTTTAAGAAGTCTAACAAGTAGTAATTGTTACCGAATATGTTTAGCTAGGTTAATTTTTTAGTCTTAAATTAGCTATCCAACAAATCGAGCTTCCATTTAGTTTGAGCATTTTCACTAGAGAGTCACTCATTAAATCTCATTCAAATGCCCTTTGCAGCCCTTGCATTTTCTTCTATCCGATGGACATGAAACTTATCTAAGCTTTAAGGCTATGGCTAGTTAATTAAGTTTTTAGAAGTTCATATAGAAGAAATAAACAAAGTTATTAATTAAGTTTTAAATTCATATAGTAATCTGCTGCCAAACCTTCCATTTCTTGAGCCATCCATATACTCTAAATTGCACTTCCCCTCCCTACACCGAAATAAACAAAGTTTCCATCTGGATTTATCCAGTTAATCTTGGCCATTTTCTTGAAGCATCCTTGGTCAGCAATTTCATTCTACTTTTCTATTCCTTTGTTCTTCATTCTTTCGAGAAAATGACACTATTAACAATGGCCCTGTTTGGCAAGTGAGTTTTTTGGACGTTTGTCTAAAACTTTACTATAGCTTACTGTAGAAGTTATAGAATAATTTTTTGACGTGTGTAAATTTTTGAATATTTTGAAGTGTATAGTTTAAAACTTTAAAAAAAAATTTGAGGTTACTGTAGATAAAGTTGTTAAAAAACTTGTAGCATACAAATTTGGCCAAAAACTTGCTCGCCAAACAAGGCCAATATTTGTGATAGGCTGTTTGACATATTTTAGTGCAATTAAATACCTGTATTTTTCTGCCTTCTTTTTCATTCTTTTTCTACCATTTTTCTTTCTTTTTTGGATCATACTAACAATAAAATTGATTGGTTTTTCCCTTTCAAAAAATAGGTATATATAGTCCTCCATTTCATTCACACCAAGGATCATCATCAAGTTTCATTATGGAGGTTAGAAACGAAGTTGTCAATCAAGAACTTGAGGTGGAGGAAAATGCTGATGAGATGAGTGAAGAAGAGTTAGATTTAGATATCTTAGAGCAGTCAAATGAATGAGCAAAAACAGGGCAAAAAGGTGATGATGAAAGAGCTAAACTATTTGAAAAAAAAAGCAAAGAAAAAAGAAGCCAACAATGTGGGAGGATATGAAAATACTAAAGCAGGCCGATGGAATAATGAAAGTGCAATGCAATCACTGCAAAGAGTTGTTTGATAAAAGTGCATCTAGAGCCACATCTCAACATAAGCGTCACCTAAAAAATTGTCTACAAAAAAAGTTGACTCTTGGGGAAGAAAATCGAAAAAGGCAGCAAGTCTTATCCTTTACCGAAGGACCCTCGGACTGTATAACTTCTATAACAAATTTTTCCTATGCTTATGCCAAGGTCTGAGAGTTAGTAGCTCATATAGTTCTTGTAAATGAATATCCTTTCTCTATGTTGGACCATGTTATTTTTAACAAATTTATGAAAGCTATATCTCCATTTTTAGAAAAGATTAACTGGCAAACAGTAAAGGAAGATTGTGTGACTGCTTACATGTTTGAAAAGAAAAGGCTCACTGCACTGTACAATGAGCTAGATAGTGCATTCAAAACTCACAAGAACTTGACCTTCTGACCACCATGCAGTGCTGCTATATAGCATAACTACAGAATATACAGTGTTGCATATAGTTCAAGCACCATATATAACAAAGCATCATGAACAGTTCCTCTTTATCTTCATCATGAAACCAAATACCCAAGCACACCTATCTCTAAATGTTTCAATTTTGAATCATTAAAACTCCAATTTTTTCCTTCCTAATCATTCTCCAGCCACTTCTATGTCAAGTCCTTGGATCAAAACGCATCATAAGCATCTTAATCTGCGAATTCAACCCGAGAACCCTAACTTGTGCAATTATAAATTTGGATCATTTTGGGCTTATTTTGTGCATAAATTTTCTAGGTTACATCGTATTTTGCATCACCAATCATTATCTCACTTGTTTAAGGTACGATTATTTCACAACTTTTTCATTTCAATTTTTGCCATTATCGAGTATTGTATTTTTTTAATGAAATTGTGAAGTTGCAATATAATTGCCATGGGTTATGATTTTTAATGATTAGATTGGTACTACTATATAAAATTGGTAAATATGGCTTGAGTAGATGATGTCTTTGGTATTTTCTCAAGTGATGCATACATGAACTTGAATTTTTTATGGCAAATTGTGATGAAAATTTTGAATTGCATTGCTATTTATGTTGATAATTGCTTGTTCGGGGATGCTACACATTGATAGTTGTGCATGACTTTCGGTCTATTGTGAATAGGGTTAAAATAATATGGAGGGTGATAAAGGCTAATTTCGTGAATATTTTTTAAGTTGTTTCATATTGTTTTTGAGTCAGTTTGTGGAGTTCAAGGGTATAATTTACTCATTTTGGCTTTTAAATTGCATCATGAGATAGTAGTTCGAGTAACTATGATTAATATTTTACTTATATAATCTTATTACTTTTCAGTAGCTGCAACCTCTTTTCCATTAGCACCTACAACTATAAAAGAAAAAGGAACAAAAATGAACAAGTTTTCATGATCACGTCAGTTTTAAAAGGCTAGGTGAAAAAAGACAGGTCAATAGTGAACAACCATTTTGTTCATGATCAATTGATTGTTTCTCAAGTGTTGAGCCTACACAGGTGGGATGTTCATCAAGTGGAGGCTGTTTAGCAGATTCAAGTTGTTGCTCAGCTTCTTCTTCAACAGGTTCATCTGAAAAAATTGAGAAAACATCAGTTTCAATATGTTAACAGCATCGAATAAGTATTGTCTTAACAATAGCAACCTATACTAGCAACACTTTGGTCTACCCACTGCTTGGTGCCCCAAAATGACTCTTTAGATAGATCCTTCTGTTGTGGCCAAGTCCAAGACAGTTGCTACATTTGTTGGTGTTGAAAGAAGGACCTCTTACACTGCCATGACTAACTAACTGCTAGGGTGGTATAATAATATGACATTTTCATATCATGTGTCCCTTTGCATGACATTTTAAGCAACTTAGTGCAGTAGCCCCTACACTTGATAGCTTATAACTCTATTGTTGCCTTGTCGAGTTTTATTAGGTTCCTTTCTCTTTGCTTTCTTTGGCTTTTCCAGAAGTCTCAACTTCTTGGGTAGTAGAACAAGGTCCTTATAAGAGTTCCTCCAAGCATTAGGTTCACTAAGTGGGGTAATAGCTAGGTCATATGCAACCAATTATGCCTCTCTGGAGTAACACTTGTGCACATATTCCTCGAGTTTCTTTGGTGTAAGTAAAATGCAGCATGCAGTACGACAATATGGTAGACCAGTGAGTTCCACTTTCTACAAGTGCATAGCACTTGTTTAGATCCACTATGTAGGTTCCACCATAGATGTGTTTCACTTCAAATCTCTTGTCATTCGAGTGCCTTGCAATATTGGTAGTAGCCTTGGACAAATTTCATCACTTCTCTTCTTCATTCATTCTGTTTTTGTCCGCAGCCTTTCCATTAGATACAGTCTAATGTTTTCCAACATACCTAGAATTGGATTCTCTCTTACCTCTAGGATGATTAAGTTGAAACTCTCACATAGGTTGAGGAGTATAATACACTTAGCTGCTTCTCTAAATTATGATCTAGACTAGTGTGCATAGCTGCTTCTCTAAACTCTCACATGTGTAGTATTTGTTAGTCACTTATAAGCATTGTGGTTATAATCTCTCAATGCTTCCATCTCATTTTCAAACCTCTTCATATATGATACTCGTGCACAACCCCGAAACTATCCTTTATGTATTGACTCAGGTGTAACTTCTTTATGTTGTAGTGCAAATGCCTCACACAGTGTCTATGCTCAACTCTTGGAATGATGTCTTGACTGGCAGATCTTAAACCTTGACAGTTTAGACCAAATGAAAAAAAGGAGTCAGTTTATCATTAAAAAGATGTAAACTTATGAAAAAAAGAGTCAGTTTATCATAAAAAGGAAGAGTCAACATATGGAAAAATAATCAAGTCAGCAATAAATCAATCACCTTCTACTGGTCACTGATAAAGGTCCAACTCTTTTGTTCATAAACTTCCAAGTCATATTTCAAAAATTCTATGAACCACTTCCATGAACTCTTATTTTCTACCTCAGCTATTGTTTATGCAATAGGGTAAATGCAATCACTTGCATCAATTCCAACTGCTATTAACAAAACTCCGAGGTAAGGGCCCCTCAATTGCCATCCATCTATAACAATTACACATCTACAACTTAATTTGAAGCCTCTTTTTAATGCGTCAAAGAATATATACAATCTCTAAAATCTTTCCTTGCTGGTTACATCATCAATAGTTGTCTCCATGTGTATTGTTAAGCTAGGATTACAAATCAGCAATTCATTAGAATAGTCCCATAGCTTTGTGTATTGCTATTCATAGCTGCCATTGATTAGTAACTTGGCCTTCATAAAGGTCTTGCTCGCCTAGTCCATAGTGGTGTTGACATTAAGCTTCGAGCACACCTTCTCCTTGAACTCTGCTCTTGTAACCTGATTGTTTAGTCCTAGGAAATCCATGTAATCTCATGCTAAGAAACCAGAATTTGTACTATTGTAATAAAAGGTTCTGCCATAATTACAAGGTGGTCCCATGGTCCGGATAATAAATACATTATTGTCAGGTTCTTTTGAAGCATAAATGAACCACTTACAATTTTCTATCTTTCATTTTGCCCTCATTCTCCCTGTGTCATTCTTGCCCCATCGAAATCATTGCCCCATTTCACTCTATATTAATCAACAGCTCTCTCTAAAATATTTTTATCATCAAACAACAACCTAACTTCGAATTTTGGGTCTACCATGTCATGTTCCAGCCTAAACCTAACATATCTTGGCATTCTCTTCCTAGAACTATTATTATTTGAATTTTCATAGTTGCTATCAAGCCCTTCTAAATTCATTGTGTTTGATTCTTCATTCATTGGCATACTATCCCCATCATACAAATTAAAGTCACCAACACCAATAGCTTGCCTTGATGCCTAGATCCTTTAACATCAATGGTTTGTTGCCTTGAACACTATTCACTTGTTGGTTTTGTGTTTTCAAAATCACTATATTTTTTCTCGGTAGTAACAGATGTTTGACCCCTTTCTTTAACTCTTTCCAGCTCCTTATCAGATTGTGCAACAAAATTGCTAAAAATCACATCATCTTCATCTTTGCTAAAGTCATAGTCACAGTCATTTAAACTTCCAATGTCTGTAGATTTTGAAATTCCATTATCATTTACTTCACACATATCTTCTTTCTCAACCATTTCAACTGGTACTGTGATATCTTCAAATGTTGTGGAGTCATCAAAATTAATATCAACATAAAAAGCATCTTCACTTAAAACTCTAACCTCTCCCACATCAACATTGCAATTGCCTAGTTTACTATTTATAAACCTATCTACCACATATAGTTTTGCTACACCAGATTGCTTCTCAATTGAAGCCATGTCAAGAACATTTCCTCTCTCTCTATTTTACGAAGTTTGAAGCCACACTCTCCTCTTAGAACTCTATAAAATAATTCGATATTTTCTGTGCATCCTATGATAGTGCGCATATCATAAAGCTTTGACACATCTACCACATTGGCAAGGACACTTTTAAAGTAATCCATGTTGCCCCCATATATTTTTTCTGTAGTGGTCCAAAATATACCCTACCATGATAGATGTTTAAGGTAAAATAATCCAACCCTTGTCCTATTCATTTTTTTTTCAAATAAGATAAAAAAATATTTTTATTAATTATGTGTGCATATGCTCAACCATTATTCTATCACTCGCATAAATAGCATGAAAGCAACAACATATTGCATAAAATGATAGCAAAGGGATCACTTGCCTTAAACCAAAACCAAAAAACCCTACACAAAACACCTTAGCCTACCCCAAATCTATCTTCCCAAACCCTTGCTCTTTACACTTATGAAATAGACATAATGCATAAGCATCCAAATCCCAATACTTAAACTGAAATCCCAACAAGTTACATAACTAAAAAGTGCATATCCAAACAAAATTCAACTTTAAACAAGAGCATAAGTCTTTCACTTACTAGAATTGCTGGTATTTCCTCGAATTTGTCTTCGTCGTATTTTTGATAGCCCACTTGCCCCATCTGTGAAGATCCCAAGCTGATCAATTCATTTTCCGACATCTCAATCTGCCATGGCTTTTTTATTATGATTGCCAGAGAATTGCCCTAATTTGGCTTGCCTAATTTTGTATCTTGTCTGTAACACTGATACTAAAGTCTTCTTCCTAAAATGCTCCCTCATAGTTTGTCGTCCAGCTGAAAAAAAGTATATTTGGGGTGGCGCCACCTAGTAGGTCCTTTATTGGCATAGACATCTTAATTTAAGAACTAATTGCATATAAAAAAATTTGAGGAACCACATCGGCTTAAGTGAAAATCTTTAAGGACTAAATTGGTATTTTTCCCGTAAGAAAAGATATGAAGCAAAACATTTGCCTATTTTGTAGAAAGCAAATTGAAACATATCTCCTTCAAAACAAGACGAAAATTTTCATTTGTAAGGATCGAAAACAACCTAAGAGGGGGGGTGAATTAGGTAGTTTAAAAATTGGCCAAGTTGTGAGTCACTTTTTGAGTACTTGCCCTCTTTTTCTAAAAAACCATACAATGGAACAATTGATGAGAAAGTACAAGTGCTTGTGAGTAGAAGAAATGAGCAATTTATATATCAAGACAGTAAGTAAAAGAGATAGAATATCAAACCAAATGTCAAACTCCTCTTGAGTTTGAATATCACTTTATAGAGTAAATTTCTTCAAGTTGATCAACTTACAACCAATTTCTTGTGTACAAGGGAAGGATCACTTCCTCCTTGCCCCAAGCCACACTTGGTCAAGTAAGGAAGTTTTACTATCATTCGGATAACCCTCACAAAGCTACACTATTAAAATAATTGAATCACACTAGAAAAGCTAACGAAAATTACACAACTAAGTGAACAAATTCTCTTTGAAGAGTATTTTACCACTAAAATCACTCTTAATCTGATGTAGTCTCAATGTGCAAAGTTACTTTCATGTGGTTGACTTTGTTCTATTTATATGGGACCAAAAAATTTCTCAATTAATGCTTTCAACAGATAGAAGTCAGTTGAAGAGTCAACTAACCGTTGGTAGTGTCGGACGTCCGGTAGACCAATTTCTTTCGTCCGAACGTAGGCAGTGAGCTCAAGAAATTTTCCTGAATTATTTCGGACGTCCGGTACCTTCAATCTATACGTCCGAAGGTAGGAGGTGAAACTGAGAATTCTTCTTTAATTCTTTTCGGACGTCCAGTGCCTTCAAGGTTTTACGTCCGAAGTGTCGCAACGCTTGTCAGACGTCTGGTGCTCTGATGATGTGCGTCCGATCGAGATCAGTGAGTTTAGAGGGAATGACTCAATATCTTCGGACGTCCGAGGGTGAAGTTTTTCATGCATCCGAAGTTGCGCAAAAATTGTCGGACGTCCGATCCAGTCTTCTTGTGCGTCCGACAGTAGCTTCAGCATTCTTTGTGCTTAATCTTTAAACCTGTTTTACTCCATTTCTGAAAGGGTCTATTGAGAGAACATTAGTAACATCCATTTGTTTTGTAATCATCAAAACCTGCGGACTGAGATAAACAATCTTCCCCTTTTTGATGATGACAAAACAATGGATTGAGAAAAATAATTGGGGCACAACTCCCCCTTACTTGATGCATCCAAAGAGTGGATAAAAAATATCCTCTCACATATAGATTACTGGACACTCCCCCTTAGAGTGACTCCTCCCCACATATAGATTACATATCTATTTCTCCCCCTTTTTGTTATCATTAAATCCAGTATCCGATACACATTATTAATATTTCCAGCAATATAGGAAGCCAAAACTATCAACAATTATCAACAATACTATTAACACTTATTAGCAAAACCAGAAGCCAAAACACAACAGAGGAAACAGCAATCATTCATCCAGTCAATATCAGAAATCAAATGTCAGACTGAATTAAACAACATTCATCCAAAAAACAGGAATAATCCACAAAAGCAACATTCATTTGAAACATAAAAGATAACCAAATAGTTTTACAGACTAGCAGAGGAAGGGAAATAGAATTCTTAATACAGAACACACGAAATGTTTTAAAATGCAAGAGATGCCAAAAACCTATTATGAACTACTATCCTAGTCATGAAATGCATTTGCCTAGAAGAACCTAAATGGTAATTTTTGACGATCCAGGCCTCCTCTTTGTTAGGCGAAACTGAGCAGTATCCACTTCTTCCTCTTCAGTGTCCTCATCATCATAATCCTCTTCAATTTCTTTTTCAGTTGTTGGAGCCTTTCCCTTGTCCTGTGGCTGAGAACTGGAGGCATGGTACTCTGGGATAGTTTCAGTAGTTGACTCAATTCTAGGCTCCTTTTGGTGTGCATTCTCATTGTCTTGAGGAATGGGAGGCACAAGCAGATTCCTTTTGTCAATGAAGGTGGCTTGTTATTCGGATGACATGGTCATTATCAGACCATCTTCAAGGAGTAGGATGTGTTATTTGAGATTCTCAAGCAAAGAAATGACCTCAAAATTGGATAAAGAGAACTTAGTGGCTGACTTTCTAGGATGGATAGTAAAGGGTGAGACAAACATGGACTGATCTCGAGGAGTCCTAGGGGTAACAGGAGTTTCATAAAAATTCTTTCTCCTAGACTCCGAAACAGTTTCCTTGTAGCACCAGTGACCCTAAAAAAATTTCAGATTTTTACTTTCAAAATAAGTTTTGGAGAAAACAGTTGATGCACTTTTTTTTGTGATTTTTCAGTAAACGGAATTTCAAGATGAGCAAAAATAAGAGTTAGGAATTTTTCATAGGAAAATTTCCTACGGCTATTAGTGTTGATTTTGAGCAAGAATTTGCACATAACAAAATCAAAATCAATCCTGATTTTTTCAAGAAAGCAATAGAACAGGTAAACCTCCATTTTGTTGGCATCAGTCCTATGACCATCAGTAGGGACCAACAGATTCAAAATTATGAAAAAAAAATGATCAAGTTTTGAGGATTGAGATCCTCCAATCTCGCCTCAGTAGGAGTATTAAAATGAGTTTGAAAATAGGTCATCAATTTAGCAACATGAAAATGATGATATGCGGAAAGAAATTCTTCATATGAAAAGAAATTTGTAATTTTTCCTTTAAAACCATTTTCAATTTTGGTTTCCAAAACAGTATTAACAATGTCAGGGTTCAACTCTATGTTAACAGAATTAACGCGTGAAACAAGATCAGTGTGTGATCTACCCTTCCTAAGGTTGGCAAAGAATTGATGAAGCATGTCAGGATAGTATGTGTTTGGAATAGTCAAAAAATGGGTCCATTTTTGGAATTCAAAAAGATTGAGAACAGATTCAAGGTCAAGCTTACGAAATTCGTAAGGGATGATGGTCCTCTGAGTGATAAAACCTTTCTGCGAGATCCATTCGAACCTCTCCCTGGCATCATCATCCATGAACTTGGGTAAGGGGGTAGGTTCCTCTGCAGTTTGACCCTCAGGTTGCTCAATGACAGGATGCTTTTTCTTTCCACTATGTTGAGCAGTTGGCACGGTATTCTGAACACCAGACCTTGTCCTTAGAGACTTCCTGATAGATGGTTTAGCAGTTTGCTATTCCCTAGCAGTTTTCTCTGCAGCCTGTTGTTCCCCAGAAGGATCAGCAGTTTGTTTTTCCTTAGGTTGAGCCATCCTCTTCCTTTTGACGGTCCTTTTTCCCTTCCTGGGTGATTTCGTGACGGATGTATCTGCATTGGTGGGCTGCTCCAGTTCCTCTTCACTGCCACTGACTGGATGCTCTTCAGTTTGATGCTCCTCCAACTGTTCAACAGATGGTTCAACAGATGGCTCTCTAGTTCGAGCATTCTACTTCTTCTTTTGTTTTTCCTCCACGAGTTCCAGATCCCTTTTTGGGTGATTTGGTGGAAGGTTCGACAACCTGAACGTCTTCATCCTCTTCATCTCTAAGCCTGAAGGTGCGTCCGACACTCACAGACCCTCCTCTAATCCTCACCATGATTGCAATGCAGTGTGTTTATTGTTGTGGAGTGTAATGCAAATATGTATCAAAAGATGGAAAGTGCAGTATGAACTACAATGGATGCTTGAACCGTTCATAGAGAGTGAATTTGAGTGGTTAGGATTTCAGGTAAGAATTGAAATTTATAGTGCAGTTGGCAGTCGGGAGAAGTTATGATGAGCAATAAACGCGCAATAGGAATGTAACGGTGCCGGTCAGAGTAATTTTTTGGAACTTGTTCCGAAGAGAGATAAATTTGAATTTTGAAAGTGAGAGAATATGAAGAGTTGCGTCCGAAACAAAGGGTAAGAATGAACTAAATGACGCAGAGGACTTCCTTATAAGACGCAATTTTTGAGTGTCGGACGGCTGAACGAAGTAGAGTGTCCGACACATTCGTCCGAATCAGAACTTTCTGGAAAAAATGATCAAGAACACTGTCGGGCGTCCGTTCTAGCACATCGGACGTCCGATAAAGAGTGACCAGAGAATTTTTTAGAGTATTTTTTCTGAAACGTCCAATTTTGTTCTCAAAGACACAAATTGATCCAGTTGTAAGGCTTTTATGAGAATATCAGCAATTTGATCTTTTGAACAGACATATTGAACACAAATGTCACCCTTATGGACAAGATCGTGAATGAAATGATACTTTATGTCTATGTGCTTTGTTCTAGAATGTTGGATGGGGATTTTTGTCAAATTTATGGCACTGGTGTTATTATAATACATAGGCACACAATAATACATCAATCTAAAATCATTCAATGTGTTTTTCATCCACAATAATTGAGCACAATATGGAGTAGTTTGCAAGATTTATGGTTGGAATTCAAGATTGGAGCAAAAAGGATGGTGCAAGATGAAGTTTCTCTCTTCTTTCTCTCCCTCAAAGTTTCGGCCAACTAGTTGAAGAAATGAAGATGATTTTGGTCAAAATTTGATATTTAGTAAAGGCGAGAATTAGGTCAAAGTCAAATTTCCAATCGGGTCACGACACTTGGCACCTTTAGGGTAAAATCTTATCTTCTTTCTCCCAATGGTTAATCTAACTAGCTAACCTCTAATTATCTCCGAGCACCTTGTAAAATAATATCCCTTAATACAAAACTTCAACTAGTTATCAAAAATTTTATCGCACTTACCGCACTAACGGGTCCCACGTCCATAATACATTTCAAACTTAACATGAACTATCTTATACTAGGAAAATGATTTAAAAACTATACTTACTTATAAAAATCTTTAGAAACTTAATATAATAAAGTGAAGTACGAAAAATACATGGAAGAAAATAAACTAAAATAATTATAAAATACGACAAATTTTCGGGTCCTCACAATGTACACTGTACACAAGTGAAAGAACACTCTGTTTTTTTACCATACTTTGGGTTTGTAAACTATAATAACTAATATGTACAAGAAAAATATCAATTGATACAAACAACATAACAATATGTCATGCCAAATTTATTTTCCTAAACTCTCAATCCAAAACCATATAACAAATTAATAGCAATAACAATTTGTAAATCATCATAACCTACGTATAAACCATAATTCTATTAGAATTAATTTGTAAACCATAATAACTAATGTGTAGAACGTAAATAATAATTGGTTCAAACAACACAACAATCTGTCACAACTATATAATTTTTCTGAATCCTCATTTTAGAGTTGAAATCTTTGTTAAGCAGATTCTTCATATGCATAGGACAAAGGCTCTCTTGATAACTAGATCGTAGCTTGTAGCCATCATGATTCGCCACTTTCTTCTTCCTAATTGTATATGTTCACTCATAAAAAATTTAGCACTAAAGATAAACCCTCCATAATGTCCTATAATTTCTATTGTGATACTTTGCTTTGGGTCAAGGAAACTCAAACCTACCGAAAGCGAAAACTTAGTTCCATACTTCTTCAATATAGTAAACATACGATTAGTAACACTCACAAAATCTTAACTTTCATGTGAACAATATATAATAATGAGAGACTTGTGCACGATGAAATTTTCAACAGAAGAAGGAACATCTAACAAAGAAGAATTTCTGCTTAACTGTGAATATTGACAGTTATTCCATTCTCAAAATAGGTAGAGAAAAAAGCAAGCTACTAATAAACTCTTTTGTCACCTTTCACATGATGTTCTTATACTACCTACAAGAATTTCTTTTATATGCATTGAAATTTCTATTGTCCAAACAAATTAACAAATTGTAAATCCAATTGCACCAGTTGTAACTTAACCCTAACTAATGTGATTTCAAATAAGAGACATTCATGGTCACCTATATTCCATTCATGTCCAATTAACTAAGTATTCCATCACAAAATTTTAACTTTCATCTGAACAAAATATGATAATGAGAAACTTGTGTAGGATGAAATTTTCAACAAAAGAAAGAATATCTCACAAATAAAAATTTCTGCTTAACTGTGAGTATTGATAGTCATCGTATTCTCAAAATAGGCAAAGAAAAGAAGCAAGCAACTAATAAAATCTTTTTTCAATTTTCACATGATTCTCTTGTACTTACCACAAGAATTTCTTTTGTATGCGTTGAAATTTCTGTTGTCCTAATAAAGCAATAAATTGTAAACCTAATTAAACAACATGTAACTTAACCCTAACTACTAGTTTTTTTTTTTTCCAAATAAGAGACATTCACTAAACCTATGTCCAAATCATGCCCAATTCACTGGGCATTCCATCTTTCTTTCTTTCTTTTTTTCTCAAAATTCCAGATTAAATAATGTGTATATTGTCTAAACAGTGTGTAAATATTTTTAGTTAACAGCCCGATACATCTGACAAAAGATAAACCTGTTCAATCATTTCAAGAAAATAGAGTTTCTTACCTCCATTAACTCTGAAATCTCTAACTATTGCAAGAGACCCTAAACCCGTGGATTATACAGTTTCTCCGCCTATAAAACACCGTGGGGTCTTCATCAGGAGGAATTCAAGCAATTATTCCTTGATGAGATAAGCGTCTGGCTAAGATCCAAGGAGGTTTTTGGCAGTTGTCCTCTCTACTATCTCAAAGCAGTGTCGATGTTTTGAAGTGATTTTGGGAATTAGTAGACAACGGGGAAAGGGTTTGGTTGGAGAAATCTATTTTGATATTATTGATAAAAAGAACTTTTCATTAATAATTTGGGCGGGATAAATTTTTACTATGCAAACGCCGTTTGATGATGATTCTCCATCCGTTTTCATAATTTTTATTTTTTTTAATGCTACTAAATAATACGTCGCCGTCTTGCAATTTCTCATTTCACTTGCGACGTGGTTGTGTTTTCTCCCATTGATTTATCTCAATTCATCTGGCCGTCAAAAGTTTTTGAAACGGTTGTCTGGTAACCGTCCTGGCCCCTGGTCCATCTTCCCCCAGCCCACCAGACGTTCTCAATGTTGGTGCGGGACAAGTGTTCAAAGCTGCTAGAAGTGGCAGCTTTTCACTCGGTGGAGATAGGCGAATTCTCCCATACCTACTCCAAGCCTGTTGGGAAGATACCTAACTATTTCAGCTAAGGTATCCAGGAATTATTTTCCAACAGTCAGCATCTGATGTAGCCGTAGGTACCTATCCCAAGTCTGTTGGGGAGATACCTAATCAATTCAGCAAACGTATCCCGGAATTGTTTTCCAATAGACAATATCTGTGTTGAGTCGACATTTATTTTATCAACTTCAATACTCAATTAAGTCTTTTCTCATTCTTTTGATTTCCACTCTGTCTTGCATTCTAGGATTAGTTGGATTTGGGCTTCTCTACTCTAATTTGACTCATGCATGGGGGAGAGACCAGGTCTTTTCTTATGGGAAGGGACTCTTTTTCTAGTTTTATTTTTCGTTTGAATAAATCCTCTCCTGTGATTTTTTCTAGTTAGAGATTATTTTCTCCTAAGTCTGCTAGTGATAAATTTTCTCCCCTAAATTTTTTAGTGGGAGTTTTATTCTCTCCTAGGATATTTTTGTGAGAGTGTTTTCTTTTTTTTTTTTATTCAGTCAGTAAGATTAAAGATTTGGTAGACGTCAACAATCAAATCTAATAGTCAAATTTAAATTTTTCTTTAAACTTGAAATAATTTTTATCACATCTGACTATCTAAATATCAAAAAACATGCATACGGATTTGTTGAATTGTAATGACATTCATTTGATGGGAAGATATCTTTGAAGTTTCAATTTTATGATCAAATTTGTAGTTTTTATAGATCTGTTGTATCATTTGATTTTCACATCGATATGGATATGTGTCATGTTTAATACACTTGTTACCATTAGCACAGATATTGACATGTAATTGTCCTTCTTATAAAGAAAAAAGTCTTTTTTTTATTCGTTTTAGTAGTTTTAGATCCTTGATTGGAGATTGACATTCTTAAAATAGGTAGATAGTATAGATATTTAGTATTTGTGTATCTCATCTGGCCACGATGTAATCAACAAATTGTGTATCCTTTAGTAGTTATTATATTTTTTTTTTTTTACCTTTTTTTTGTTTCATCGCTTTCATGGGTATTATGTTTGTTGCCTTCTTTTGTGAGTGTGGCTTTTGTCCCTTTTATGTTGTTTAATCCCCTTCACAATATCTTATCTTTCAGGGTACTTGTTCCTTACGATTCAATCGATCCTATTCCCTTATGGTTGGTGTTATCCTCAATGGATGTGACTGATATTTCTAAGAAACCATGAAGGAACGCGGACCCATAGATGGAGCTGTTAATAGCTCAGATTTGGCCAACAAGGCAAAAAATAAAAATGTACAGTCAAACCATAAATCTATTATATACGTCTCATTAGGAATAATATAAGATTTATATATCTTAATGAAAAGTAGTACAAATTGTTTATGATGAATTGCAATTTATTACAAAGGCTGTATACTAATATAAGACGCACGGTTCCTACCTGAAATTCGTATAACTGAAAATATTTTGGATCTAACAGGAGAATGAATAGACTGAAGGCAAGGATGATTATCAGTCACAATCGCATTTGACGAACTAAAACATTTCTGACATATAGTAAATTGTGTAATTCACCGTTCTAAATCAACTTATACAACATGTAATTTAAACATTAATTACGAAGCTATAGATAACATTATAAATAATAATATTCAAGAGTTGTATCTTACCCAGCGATGTTTTGACATATGATTGTCAGTTGAAGTATACACACCACAGTTTAACAATTACAACTTTTCTAAACTTGTATATACATCATGGGAAAGTGGTATCTAAACTTCCATATCAAGAAATTCCAAGCATTGCGAGTAGCGGAACATTTAAATTAGACGCTACAATGGCCAAAAACTACAAGGTTCAATTTGCTAGTAGAAAGCTACATACATACATACATACATATATATATATATATATGGAAAAATCATTCAAAACGTCCCTCACAATTTGCAAGATGATTTTTTCAACTCTCACTTTTAAAAATGTAATTTTATATCCTTTATAAATTTACATTAGTCAAATTTGATTTCTATCTAGATTTTCGACTAGTTTTTTGTCGGAATTCATCACATGCCTTACACATGATCATTTTTAAGGGACAAAATTATCAAATCAAATTTCATATAATCCGATCCATAGTCCCTCACATTTCATAAAATAAATTTTTTCATCCATCATTGATCATGTGTATGAATAGCTTTTTTTTTAAACCCATGTATATATCTATATGATTGTTCAAGTGAAATAAAATAGAAATATATTTCATGCTATATGTACTGTTCAAGCGAAATCAAATAGACATATATATGAGTTTTCAAAAATAAAAAAAAAAACTATTTGTACATGTGATCAATGAGGGATGAAATTTTTCATTTTATGAAATATGAGGGACGAAAAAATTTATTTTGTGAAATATGAGAGACTATATATCAGATTCTGCAAAATATGATTTGACAATTTTACCCATAAAAAATGATTACGTGCAAAGCACGTAGTGGTTTCCAGACAAAAATTAGTCAAAAACTTAGATGGGAACCAAATTTGATCAATGTGAATTTGTAAAGGATGTAAAATTACACTTTTAAAAGTAATGAATGAATAAAATCATTTTATAAAATGTGAAGGCCAGGGCATTTTGAATAATTTTTCATATACTAATCGATTTGAATATGAACTTGATATTAATAAACAATGTACATATGTGAGTTTTGTGTGATCTGGAACCGAACCAATATATAAGTTTTTTGTATTGGACCGAGTTTGACCCTATTAAATGGGTTTACAAATCTCAATTTACACTGTAACCGTTTTTGAATTAAAATTGATCAAGAAAATATGATTAATTAATTAACTAGTACGACCAAATTAGTATTAAATTTACTTTTGCTTTTAGTAGGAGTAAATAAGTTTAAACTTTTAGTAGGTCCAACTTAGTCAAAATTTTAATTATTAACAATAGGGGGAAAAATAGTCCAAAATTTATTTGTTTCATTAAAATAGTCAAATTAGTTCAAAACATAAATTTTTTTTTTATCAATAGGGGCAAATTTATCCAAAAGTTTAGTTATTTTATTAATACAAATAAATGAGTAAAAAGTTTAGTTTTATTCATAGTATGGGCAAATCAGTCCAAAATTATGGTATAACATTAATATGGGCAAATTAGTCCAAAATTTAACTTTTTTTATCAGTAGGTTCGTCTAAAATTTTATTATGTGATTAATAGGGGCAAATTAGTCATTCGGTTATGTGGAATGTTTCATTCTATATATAAAACGCAATCAAATATGGAATGACACAGTAATTCAATCACGCATCATTCCATGGACCAAATGAACCCATACTTTTTTCAAACAATGCAAAAATCATCTACACGGGCAAACGGACCTAAACCTCTCGTCTATATAAAATTTTGCAGTAATTACCTGTAATACAAATATTTATCCTAGAATTAAACATAGATGTCTTTCTATGGGAGAAAAAAATGTGTTGAAACTTTCAACCTTTTCAAGCTCAAATACAAATATGATCTCCATAGTAAATTTAAAACAATTATTTAAACATAAGAAATGTACAATTGGATCATAAGTTTTAACTCCAACAGGGAACCGTATACAAGTTAACCGTCCCCTGCCATATTATCTTGGCTCCACCACTGAAACTGAAGAGTGCCATGAGGAGTCAAAAGTTTAGTCTTGAATCTTGATGATAAGCCGCAATACTTAATGTTAAGAGCAGTAGCTCAACTAATTTAAAGATCTAAATATGTCGATTGCTCAATAACGTATTGTCTCTGCTTTCTTAAATTTTCTACATGGTAAGATTTCATATCTTAACCTTGAATTTTTCAGGAACTGGCTAGGTCTAGCTACTTCTTAAGTATGCAAAGAAACTATTTAGTTTTAATCTCATGCAGCATCAACTGTTAAAGTTTGTCCAGATCATTGAATATAGCAAAAATCTTTTAATTATTAGTCTCAATGTTGTAATTTATTTGTATTTACATTATTATTGTAAGGAAAAAATGATCCCATGCAATATATTATATATGTATATATCTGTATTTATATATTTTAGTGTAAGTGAGAAATTTTGAATTCAAAACCTCTCACTTACATTCTTTTTCTTCTGTATCACCCATCCCATCCCTCATCTTCGTACAATGCATTAATGTCTTTATGCCCGTGACACACATATTTCACTAAGAAATTGCCCAAGATATTTTTTCTTCAGCAAAAATCATTCATGACAATTTTTCTTTATTTGGCTTCAATTTTTTTTTTTTTGCAGCTTTATGTAAATATTTTTTGTAGTGAATTGGAGGGGACAAAAGGGGTTGAAGGCTGCCTTCTGTTTTGGATCATTTTAACTGACATTTTACACAAAATAAATGTGAAAGTTCTAAACTATTAAATGATTCCAATTCCAAATGTTGCCACTGTACCAATGG
Organism: Coffea arabica; assembly: GCF_036785885.1. Classification (NCBI taxonomy): domain Eukaryota; kingdom Viridiplantae; phylum Streptophyta; class Magnoliopsida; order Gentianales; family Rubiaceae; genus Coffea; species Coffea arabica. The sequence goes on along the minus strand of NC_092313.1, from coordinate 65,759,832 downwards.
CGTCCCTTTTGAAAGAATTTGGTCTCTCAAACATGATTACCCCACCGAATTCCGAATGGAATACAATTTGAAGCAGTCAATGTCAAGGGGTCTTTTCGATTGTGGAACCTTTATTTATTTATTAGGAACCAATGGTGAATGAACTCGATACGGGTGGAATTGGAAAACCTAACCTTGCTTTTGTGAAGGAAAACCTAACCTTGCTTTTTTCCATTATTGATTACTCGGGGCTTTGGAATTGGAGAGCCAACAGAACAAAAGGTTCTTGTGGAGATTTGGACTGTCACTTTTTTTTTAAATTTGTAGTCAAAGGTGGGATTTAAAAGCTAAAATTTTTAATTCTTAAGATCTCGACTTTAAATTAAACTGTCACACTTGTATCCAACTATAACTGAATTTTGAAGTAGATTGGTAATATATATATCTTGTGGTAAGCCAAAAGCGTGACCACAGGTTCCACGCGTTCTGTGCAATGGGTCTCCATTACTTCTTTGAACCAAAAAAATAAAAGAAAATGTAAAAACAAGAATGACCAACTTGCATAAAAAGTTTGTGTCTTATGAAGAAATTATTGGGATGATGAAAGTGAACTCAGGTGCAGTTGATTTGTACCCACAAATGTCCAATTTAGAGGAAGTTTACCAAGTCAAATTTTGCTTGGGTGGGATTTCCAGGCGTGTAAGCATCGATTATTTTATGGTCTTTATCAAGTGCAGTTGTCAGTGTCACCATCTAATTTCTGTCCTGAGCAGTCTTAGTCGTAAGTTAAACGGAAAACTGAAAAAAGGATTGCTTAGTCATTGCAGTACATTTTACTTTAGTTGACTAAAATTTGTTTGGCAGATTCCTTGTTAAATACGTCTTTTAACACATTCTTTAGATAAGCTCTTCAATTATTTCTTATTTGTCTATTTATGGCCTTGTTCTCGGATGTTTTAGATTTTACAAAAATTTGATCATAGAAAATAATCAAAATCAGTAAAAACTACTCTCTAGATGATTATAGATTTTAACTTTTCATCATTAAAAAAAATCTATAATCAAAATATAAAAGTAACCGAGAACATCACAAAAACTAATTTTCTAAAATCAGAATTTATAATCAGTTAAAATAATCAATCGACAACACATCCTATGTACATTAGTTTCCAAAAGGTGTTGCAGTTTATTTTTTAAATTCAAACCATATGTTTCATGTCAAATTGAAGAAATCTTTACAGAATGATGCTATAGATTTTATCGTCTTAATAGATATCGTTGGCATTTTTCACTAAATAAACCTAATAGGGATCTTGCTAGGGTCTAAATTAACTGATCTTTCCAACAATTTTTTTTTCAAAATTTTCAAGTGATGGGTCATATTTAAGATATTTCCTGCATTCCTATAATTTCTGGCAACTCAGATTCGTGGCATGGGTATGCTTCATAACAATTATATGTGGCAAACAAACCTATTTATCTAAATTTACCCATACCCGTCCATAAATAAATGGGTATGAGTATCTTAAGTTTTTGCATATAGGTACAAATGAGTTACCCATAACCTATCAAATCCAATTAACCCATTTTAAATTGTCTTCTCCCAAACCTCCTCTCTTCCCCCGCCCATTTTTTTTTCAAATTTTTCATTTTTCCATGATGTTAACTACTTTTATTTTATTATTATTATTATTTGTTAGTTTTATCTTATCAATTTATTTTATCTTAGTTTGTTAACTTGCTCATTTTTTGACATTACCAATTTATGATAAGTTTTAGTCTCTTTTCCAACCTTTACAAAATGAAATTTTAAATTTACACATGAAAAAAATGCTAGAACTTCAAAATTTTTAGATTAAGTTTTTATGTTAACTTTTATAGTACATAGTTCAAATTTTTATATTCTTATTGTTTAATTATTAAATAGTATGTAATTTTATAACACAGAGTACGGATGGAAAAAAAATTGATAATTAGACTTATTGATCATTATAAGTAAATATTTAAAACTAATGATGGGTGTAAAGGGTGGTATAAATTGATAACTTAGTTTGCAAAAATGAATTTAAATGAGTTTACAAAAAGTTAAATAAATGGGTTATAAATGGGTAATTGAGTTATCCAATTCATTTTTTGACTTACCCATTTATACCTATTTAATTGAATGGATGTAAATGAGTTAACTCACTTATACCCATTTCCCATTTTAACCAACTCAAATCCGTCCAAGTCACTCATTTTGACACCTCTAATAACAATTAACAACTGTGGTAACAGATCTCAATAACTGCTATTTAATTGTACCAACACAATCAGTGTTATTTAATATTAACTATTGGATGTCATTAAGTCAAAAAGTACTTGGATGATGGATCCTTAGTGCCACTAGGCATAAGAAAAACTAGTTTTATGCTCCATGACAAACTTATCGCAACCAAAAAATCAAGGGTAGATTACATATAATCCCTTATAATTTTGCATATTGCCATATACCTCCTTATGGTTTCAAAATAATAATATAACTCTCTGTAGTTTTATGTAAAGTGGAACATGGACAGAATGTATGATCAATTATAGCGATTATACAAGATGCACTCCAAAAGAACATGTGATGGAATCATAACATCTACCTAACACTCTTATGGTTTGCATAAATATTCACTTTACTTCCCTATGACTTTTACATTTATCTATGTAATCCTCTTGTGATTTTATATAAGGTGATTAAGTTGTTATTTGATTTAACATTTAAATAAGAGCACTACTGGTATTTCAACTAACAACATTATATCTATCAAATTTCCACTTTAAATGAAATCATAAGCGGTGAAGTGGATATTTTGAAATGCTAGAGAGCTCATGTGATAATAGATGAAATCAGAGGGAAGTTATTTGTAATTTATCCAAAAATCAAAGATAGAAATCAAAATAAACATATTATGTCGGCCCATATGAAAGTGGTTGGGCTTTTGTATTTATTCATTTTTTCTTTTTTGGGAGCTTGAATGATTGATTATGTCTTTCTATAAATAGGGGAAGCCACCATGCTCTCCCAAGTCCCAAGTGTGGTAGAAGCTTGAAGAAAGTAACCAAATATGGTGGCCAACTTGGAGATATTATCAAAAGAAATGATTAAACCATCGTCTCCAACACTCTATCACCTTAGAAACTTCACTCTATCTTTCCTAGATCAACTTGCACCACCCATTCACATCCCCCTTATTTTCTTCTACCAACCTAGCCAATTACAAACTTACAAAGATCATGCCCAAATTTCTCAACTCCTCAAACAATCATTATCCAATGCTCTGACTAAATTTTACCCCCTAGGTGGAAGAATTTGCAGTGACGATTTTGCAATTGATGCTAATGATGCTGGTGCTTTGTTTGTTGAAGCTCAAGTTCACTCTAACCTCTTGCAGGTTATAGAAAAGCCTAGCATGGATGAGATGAAACAGTATTTGCCCCTTGAGCCTAATGGTAGTGGCCATGGCATCACTGAAGCTAACACTATCCTTTTAGCTGTTCAAATCAATATCTTTGATTGTGGAGGCCTAGCTATTGGCGTGCAAATGTCTCACAAGATAGCCGATGGCACGTCCTTGGTGGCTTTCATGAATGCGTGGGCCGCAAACTGCCGTGGAGATGCTGAAATTCATCAATCTAGTTTGGATTTGACTAGTTTATTTCCACCAAAAGATGTGCTCAACTCCGGTTTCAAACCAACAGTAGGCATCACAAAGGAAAAGATCACGACTAAACGCTTTGTGTTTGACAGGGAAAAGCTGGCGAAACTCAAACAAGCTCTTGCTTCATCTCCTGGATCACAAGTGAAGGATCCTACGCGGGTGGAGGCTGTTTCAGCCTTTTTTTGGAGGCATTTCATAGAGGCGACAAGAGCCAAGATGGATTCTAAGTCCAAGAAGATGGTTGCAGCAGTCCATGCTGTGAACTTGAGACCCAGGATGAATCCTGTCCTTCCGGATCACGCCTTTGGGAACTTGTGGAGGCATGCCCTAGCAATTCCAGTAGCTGAGGGAGAGAAAGGGTATCAGAATCTAGCTGGTGATTTGAGGAATGCAATAAGGAATATCAACAGCAATTATGTGAAAACATTACAAATTGGAGACGAGTATCTACATGCTCTCAAGAAAACTATGGAATTAGTCTCGAAGGGAGACATAGAATTTTGCAACTTTAGCAGTTGGTGTAGATTTCCTGTGTACGAGGTGGATTATGGTTGGGGCAAGCCTACATGGGTGTGCACAACCACCTTGCCCTTCAAGAATGTTGTGATATTGATGAGTACAAGTTGTGGGGAGGGTATAGAAGCATGGGTTAACATGCTTGAAGAAGATATGGCTAGTTTTGAGAGTGACCATATGCAGCTTGAGGTTCCTGCCTAAGATCTCAGCTCTTAAACTATAGTTATCATCTGTAGGTATGAAATGGTTTGCTATAATTGTATGCATGGCTAGGGAGACCACCTACTATTCTGGATTGACTAATGGTATGGAATCTGATCTTTTTATCTAGCATTTGGTCTTTCATAGATATAATTACTTGAAAGAAGTAAAGAGGGAATAGGTGTGTTACGTCCAATTAAATCTGGTAAGGCACTATTTAAGCAGTTATAAGACAATTTCTAACGTGTAATCTTAATTAGTTGATTTTCAATTGGTTGTCAATTGCATCTGGGTATAAAAGAAGCGTAAATGCCACTAAAGGAGTAAAGGATAGAGAAAGCGAACAGCAGTCACTTTTTGTATAGGATGATGGAGCCTTCGCTATGATCACTTTCGATTCTCATTTTCCTCAATGCTATAATTACAAACGCGTCATTACGGTCAAGACTAATAAGTCTAATATGGTAACAAAATCTAGAGTCCCTTTTTGTTTAAGAATTTTTTTAATGGGCACTTGTTAGTTACTTTATTCATACCAAACTTACCATATAGATATACACACCTACAATTATCGTAGTTTTGCATTTAAACACCTTTATAAATTAATAACACTTTTGACAAAAATCTAAAACTTAAGACCCCTCTTAACAAGGGCATCCGATAGCCAAATCCTTTCTTTAAATGCACTTTGCAACCACATACATAAAGATTTAAAGTTAAACAGCATTATTTTTGGGTTCATTTTTGGATTTTGTGATTTTGTCCAATATATAGTTGCAACCAACTTGAAATTACACACTTTGAGGATTACTATAGGACCCTCTAAGTTTTCTAGCAATTTTCACTTTACCCTCTCACTTTTATTTCACTAATAATAATAGTTAAGGTTAATTGTTAGAAACCCTCCATATGTATTACATTAGTTAAGTTTCTGTCTAGGTCATTAATGAAATGATCAATATGTTTTTTCTTTAGGACTTTAAGTGACAAAAGTACTTTTTGAAAGGTGGCAAAAGAAGGAAAATATGAGTGACTAAAGTTCCATTTTTTGAAAGTGCGTATCTGATTGGTCTTCTTTTCCAGTTTGGTTCCTCAACTCAGGCAGACAGTGGAAACATAAACACAGGTACTATGGTACCAAACAAAAAGAAAATGAGCGAAAATAGGGAAAACAAAAAGAAAGAAAACAGAATGCTCGATATTATCTTTTATTTTTTTTATCAGAATGCTATCAACTTCTTGTTTAATTGAATGCATTCATCAAGATGGCCTTCTTTCTCCTGCTACTTATTCTTCCCTCTGTTTTTCATTGATTTCTTAATATTTATTTTTTTCTATCTTTTTTCGGTTGGTAAAATTTCAAATAGCTGTTAACGTTGAGAGGTAGTTCTATCAACTATTTCAAAAGTGCAACTTGAAGCTCAGTCAACAGTTAATGCAACGTCAGGTGTTTATTAAATGTGTAGATTATCTATAAAAATACTTTAGGATGTTTAATGCAACTGAGGTAATAATATATGGGGTTTTTTGCAATTAACCCTAATACTTAACGATGCTTGACTGCTGGTCAAAACAGTAATGATGTCAAAGTTGATGAAAAGACAAATATGTCCCTAAATCGTATCAAGCCAAATATGGCTCATCCAAGCACTTCTTAAACTTCCTTACTTACCTTAATTTTAACATTTGGGTGATTTAGGCTAATTCCATTTGAGTACATAATTCAACTTAAGTGCCTTTTGTGGGGTGGGAGGTCAAAGTTTCGAATCTTGTCTCTCATCAATTGCCGCTTAATATGTGGTTGCCTAAGGTCTAGTTGAACCTATCCCCCTTGCCCTATAGCGATGTATGACTAAAAAAATAGAGTTTAAAAATGAAATTAAAAAAAAAAAGTAATTCAACTTATTGGGTTAATAAGTGTCATAATCTTCTTAGCATAAGTAAGCCCCACAACTCTGCCTTTGAAAACAATAGACTTTAGCAATTTATGCATTATATGAAATCTTCAATGCATTTCAAGGATCCTCAATTTATATGGGTGCTGAGTTCTCTTTGTTGCTTTTTGAAAAAAAAATTTGTGTTTATGCCAACTTAAAAAGAAAAAAAAAGAATTGCTACAAGTAAGATAAAATAGCTTAAACCTCAAGGTAATGAAATCATTGAATATTCATCATTTAATAAATGCATATATCAATTACAAAGAGAAGTAGGTTTGTAGTTTTCAATTTGAGAATTTTTTAATTCTGGAGGCAAATTATTTTTTGTTTGTAGTGAAGGTTTTGCTATTACAGGGGCATATGTAAGCGAAGATAAGAAAATTTTGGTTGCTATTATAGACTAGTTGTTGAGAAGGCTGAAAGCCTGTGATGTATATTTCCCCTATAATCAAGGGGAGACAGTTTAATGTCCAAGTGTTTTTCATCTTTTGGCATGCACAGTTTGCATTATGGACCTTCAAGTGAAGTTAAGGGTTCGGAAAACAAGATCTTAGGGGGTAAAATACTAATTTTGTGAAATCTTGGGGTTGTCATAAACTCATTCCTATTCTTTAAAGCCCCTTATATTGAGAGAGGCTTATTTCTTCACTGCCCAAGAGATGTCTTTCTTATTTTTCTATAAGTTTTATAATATTCTGTTACATTAAAATTCACAAAAAAAATAATTAAAACCTAAAAACTTTGAAGCGTTTTTAGCATTGTATAATTAGTTACTCCTTCCATTCTATAAAATTTGTCATGTTTGTTACTTTTTCTTATTCCAAATTAATTGTCATCTTAGAAAAGTCAACTAACCTTTTTCAATAAAATTTTATCTTTACTCTTCATGTGACCCACTACTTATTCCCAACAATTATTAATACATCAAATAAAAGATGGCCTATCACTAAGGATATAAGCGGAAAGTAAAAATTTCTCTTTCCTGCTAACGTCACTATACATAAATTACACGTTCTCTCAAAAATGACAAATTTTATGAGATGGAGAGAGTATTTAAAACTTAAACATTTTAATTTAGGGGGGAAATCATTCAAAAAGCCCCTCACCTTTTGCAAAATGACTTTTTTCGTCCCTCACTTTTAAAAGTGTAATTTTACGTCCCTTATAAATTCATATTGGTCAAATTTGCTACTTAAGTTTTCGACTAGTTTCTGTCCAGAATCCACCACGTATCTTCCATGAGAACATTTTTTAAGGGCAAAATTGTTAAATCAAAATTTTCATAATCCGACTCATATTCTCTCACATTTCATAAAATAAATCTTTTTGTCCATCACATTTCACAAAATGAATTTTTCCATTCCTCATATTTTACAAAATGAATTTTTTATCTCTCATTGATCATGTATATGAATAGTTTTTTTAAACCCGTGTATATATCTATTTACTTTCACCTGAATAATACGAATACCATGTAATATATCTCTATTTGATTCATCTGAATGTATTGTTCATGTAAAATCAAATAGATATATACATGAGTTTAAAAAAATTATTAGTTTTTCAGTCATGTTCATTTTCTTTTACTCGAAAATTGAAAACAAAGAAGATATTTAATCCTAAACATTATCGAGTGTTTATATAGAATTCAATTTGAACAGAAAAAAGAAACAAATGAAAAGTATGACAAAAAGGAGTAAGTAATTGACACTTTCAAATTTTAAGACAATCACAAGGCAAGTAATTTAACTGTTGATCTTAAAGGTGGCAAGTAGAAATTTCAGATGTAAACTGCAATTTGTTATCATCACTATAGAATTCAAGGTATGACTGATTAATTAGATGACCTTATTAGACAACTCAATAAATGAATTATTAGCAAAAAAAAGGTCATAAATATTGAATAGGTTCATATGTTGAAATCAAATAAGTATATACATGGGTTTAAAACAAAATTGTTAGTTTTAAACCCAAGTATATATCTATTGAATAGTATGTGTACAACTACAATTAACCTGTTTAGATGAAATTAAATAGAGATACAGTATATATTATTCATACCATTCAGGTAATACATGAGTTTTAAAAAAAAAACTATTCATACACATGGTCAATGAGGGATTAAAAAATCATTTTGTAAAATATAAGGGGCGAAACAATTCATTTTGTGAAATGTGAGGGACTATGGATCGGATTATGTAAAATTTGATTTGACAATTTTGCCCCTTAAAAATGATCACATGTAAGGCACGTGATGGATTTCGGCCAAAAACTAGTCGGAAACCTAGATAGAGACCAAATTTGACCAATGTGAATTTGTAAAGAATGTAAAATTATACTTTTAAAAGTAAGGGATGAAAAAAGTTATTTTACAAAATGTGAGGAACGTTTGGAATGATTTTCCGTAATTTAGGGACATGAATTCTTTTGTTATCTGAAAAATGATATATCAGTTTAGAAGTAAATATTACACCTTCATTAAAAATTATGTGAAAAATTTTGTCATCCATTTGATGAATTCTTTTGTTATCTGAGAAATGATATATCAGTTTAGAAGTAAGTATTACACCCTCATTAAAAATTATGTGAAAAATTTTGTCATCCATTTGATGGCTTACACCATCCCTTTGAGGAAATTATTTTATCGCGAACACCTCAAGCATCTAAACCGTTAAATTCGACTAAAACTCTTACGGCCATTCAATCAAACATGCACTTATTTGGTAACCAAGACTGCATGTTATAATCTTGCTACGAATGGGGAAAACACAAGCTCACAAACCACTTTAGATTAGTATAAACAGTTCTCTAGTTATAAGATATAATATATCTAGGGTACCAGTTAGTTTACAATTTTTTTATTTTTGTCCATATTTTTTAATTGTAGGCCATACATAGCCATTATTAGTAAGGATACTATAAGAATTGCGTTCAAAAATGAGCTTTTTTTTTCAAGAAAGAAAATTTTTGAAAACACTCTTCTTCTTCTTTTTTTTTCGAATGGGAGAATGTATTCTATAGAATGTAAGGAATTTGGAGGAGGCATTACAACTCTTTAATACTGTACAATACATTGAAGGTTTAATTAAGGATTGGCTTAAATTACATCTACGTCCCCAGGAGTTTGGAGAAATTACCAAATGAGCCTCAAGGTTTGGAGAAACTACCAATACCCTCCTTGACTTAATAATAGCTAAGGGTCCATCTAACGAGTGCTTATAAGGAACTTGTTAAAATATATTTCAGGTATCCTATTTTTGGAAATGTGAGATTAATTAGTGAAAGTGAATAAATACAAGGAAAGGTTGATAAGATTAAATAGTGAAAGTATATAAATGCAAGGGAGGATAATAAATGATAATATGTATATACACATGGTAAGTTGGATGAATGTTAGATGTATTAGGGCATCTGTTAAAAAAATCCAATAGTTAACTACCGGAATAAGTAAAAAGACGAAAAAAAACCAGCCAAGATAAATAACACATCCAACTCTACGTGAATTTGGGGAAATTAGATTTTGTGGATGGATTTGGAGACAATTCCGCAGATGCAGGCTTTGTTTTATGGTAATTTCATGTATTTTGTAACGGAAGCTAAAAGTTTGCTTGGTCCAGGGGACTTTTGTCAAATGTTTGCCAGGTCCAGGGGATTGACAATAGAATTGCCAAACCTCGGGAACTGATCGGTAATAAGTCCAAACTTAGGGAGATAGACGTAATTAAGCCTTAAAGATTCAGTTATCCGAGTCAGTTAAAGATATGAGTTTTAAATGTAATTATGGAATAATAATTAATGATTAACTGAAGTAATGCAAAATTGCGAAATCCCTCTTCCTAGCCCAGAACAAAATTATCAATTCATTTCATTGTAATTTTTTTAAAAGCAAAATTAAAATGATCATAATATTTTCATTATCTTTTTTTTTTTCGAGAGTCTAAAGAGGTTGCGTGTAAGTCTAGCAAGTACACAAAACTTACTAGATCAAAAGAGTGTTTTGACACAAATCTTGAAATTTTTTTTTTATCGCAGGTGAGATTTGAATAAGCATGACAATGCTGATGAGAGAGAATTCTCAAATGATGATGCTGATGAGAGAGGATTCTCCAGGGATTTCTTGGAAGTGGTGTTGATGTGCCTCGAAGAACAAAAGCTGACTACAGCGGAGCAGATTCTGGAGCGCCCCTTTTTCAAGCAGGCCATTGATGTGCAAAAATTTGATCATAGCATGAGGATGGGTTAAGTCCTTTGATGATGATAAATGATTTCTTGAATTAGCCCCTTTGATGCTTCTAATATTGCCATAACATCAAGCATTCTATTGACTGAGCAGTTCAATTAGGCCACAAAGACTCGATAATACTTGATATTATATGATGGCTTAACTTTTAGGAAAAAATACCTCTCTTTGTTTTATAAATGGCTCAAGTTCAACTTTTTTGAGGCGTGACGTTTAAAGGAGTTCTCACAATAGACTATTGAAATTACACCTTCTTCTACCAATTTTTAAGGCGTGTAGTCGCCTAGTAACATTAGGATTGTCTAAAAAGTATCTGATAGATAAAAAATTAATTATACTAGAAAAAGACAATTTCAAATCTATATTTAACATATTTTCTCAATTGTGTTATTAATAAGAAGTTCAATGTTAAAGAGAGTTTAATTTTTCACAGTCGAAACAAATACAAATGTGGTTTTTCCAAGTCATACAAATATCTCTAGATTGACATAATGTAACCTAATTTTTATCCACTACTTGATATTCACTTCTAAGTTGCATGAAAATATAACCCAAAAAAAAAAAAGAGATTTATTTCATTAAACATAAAAATTGAATAGCTTTGAAAATAATTGGGACCAAAGTAAATAAATATAGACATACATAACTCGGAAGAAGGGCAAAATTTCTTCAACCATTGAGCTATATTGGATTCCCTATTAACAATCCAACATGTAAACAATTAACAATCTCATATGTAATTTCTTTTGCATCTTTTAAAAAAGAGTCAGCCAATGGTAAGCTTAATTTCAGACAATATTTAACAATAAACTTCAGCAGCAGAGCTGTAACTAGTATCAAACCTATATAAATTGAATTGCTACTTGAATTTTACAATCGTGTACAATCCTATCTAATTAAAAATGATCATATTATGATTCCATGACAATCGTCAATTTAGTACGATTCTGTATTGATTCTACAACTCTAGATTGTAGAGTCATAGGATCCTATGATCTAGAATCATGATTTTGCAAACTATAAATTGTCAAGTCCTCATTAACCTCAAAAATATATATATATATCTTCATCAAATCAGCCAACGTCAAGTACCTTATTTTTGTATAACTAAATTATATAAAAAATTTATATGCAAAATATTATTAATTTAAAAATCAGCAGTATTGAAAATAAAACAATTGACATGCATATTATGAGATTGCAATACACCGTTTATGAAATTTTACCAGAAACTGTAATGAAAAGGGGTTAATTTACTATTTAATTAAATTCGAAGGCATGAAAGTAATACTTTTCTAAATTTAAAGTGTGCCAATGATTGATTTTTATCCGTTGAATAATTATTTCATAGATAAATGGTATCAATTATTTCTCAACTTGGTCCTGAATTTGATTTGGTCATTAATAATCTAAAAGTTTTAAGTTAATCCTCAAATTTGACAATTTTTTTTTAGTTTTGATTCAATAATGCTTAAAAAAAATTTTTGATTCCATGTGGTTTGCATGATTTAACTTATTAACCTGGCTTGATTTTAGTGAGAGTACTAATTATAATCAAATTACAAAATTTAAAGATGAAACAAAATATTGTAAACAATAAGAATCAAATCAAATTTTAGAAAAGTTAAAAAAAAGAAAAATGCTTAAATATTTTTCACTCCCTAAATTAGTTAACATACCATTATTAGTGTTATTAAACCTTATATATATTACCCTCGCCAAATTAATTGATTGTAAAATAAGTTTTGTCAAGGTTGGCTGGTGAGTAAAAATGAAAACTCTAGAAATGGTCATAAAAATGTGTATATAGTATATACACTATCAATGTGTGTGTGTGTATATATATAAAGGAAACTTTCAAAAAAAACCCAAGGATTTAAGGGCATTTTGGTCTACGCCTTCAACACTGTCGTTACAATTCAAAAAATTCCCTCCATTCTCTCTCTCTCTCTCTCTCTCTCTCTCTCTCATCGAGAAACTCATGCAATAGCTCCAGCTGAACGATGGAGAAGGAAGAAGCATGTTCGAGTCCATGCACAATGGTAATTTAAGCTTTCATTTAGTAATTCTCAAAAAAAAAATCTAGAAAATTCTTCTATCTATTAATTTTCTAACTTCAACGTGTAATGGAAATTAAGGAGAAAGACACGCAGAAGCTCTAGCTCTTCAGTGAAGAAGAAACAATCTCTGAATCATTGCTTCATGGTAATTTAAATATTTGCTGAGTAGCTTTTAGTTGAAAAAAGTTAGTTTTTGACTTCAATTTGTATAGAAAAGCTGAATGTTGTTCTTATCAAAATTTGATTAACATTTGCATGTAATTTTGTTCTTGTTTTGTAATATGTTTATTGTAAAGTAAAGAATGGATTTATTTGTGATCTGTTAACAAATTCGTTCATTTATTTCTCCATTGATGACATGGTCGATAAAATTGTGTTTGCTAGACACTGATCATCGTTTACCTGTAATTTTGTTCTTCATTAGTAATATTATTTAATCTTCAGTGTCAAATAAATTTGTTTTGTGATCTTTTGGCAAATTCGTAGTTATTACTACACTTGCGGTATGACTGCATTAAATTTGTGTTCGCAAGAGAATGATAAATGATTTTTTTCTTTTTTGTTGTTTGGATGTTCTTATCTTCTAATGTATTCATCTGTTATTAAATTATCTTTGTGGTATGTTGCAAATTTTTCTATTTCATTCCTTGAGTTTTAGTGTAGTGTTCATTTTGTGTTCTAGGATTTTTATGAATTTTCTTATGTTTTGTTGTTTAGATGTAAAATTACCTAAATTTTGTTCATTGGTTATGTATTTTTTTATTTAGATGTAAAATCTCCATTTTTTTTGCTGAGAACAAAATAGTTGGATTTTTTAATTGACATGACACGGAGGTTTGTAGGAGTAAGATTTTAACCTTGAAAAAAAATGTGCTCAAAGTGTGACTTTGGAAGTGGCACCATTCTCAAGCCAATATTTAATCATATTTATATAGACACACACATACACACACACATATATATATATATATACACACACATATACATATACATATTAATGTCATATTCTCGTCCTTATCCCTTTATTGTCTCTCTTTCTACATGGTTGATGATGCCCTCTCTAATTCCGTCGCGGTCTCTCTGTCTTTGTCTCTCTCCTTTCCAGGTTTCACAAGTTAACTTTAGCAACTTTGGCTAATATTTATCTCCTACATTGAGGTTATTTGATTTGCCTATTCAAATTGAGGATTGAAATTTAAGTTTATCCCCTAAATTTTGAGCTTTGTACATGTTTATATATCTTGGTATCTATTCGAAGTACTCACCAAAAGAATCAAGTCTTGATGCTAGATTTTTGCAAACGCATAAAACTGCTTATACATAACATAAAAAATGGTTTAATTTTGATGCAGTAAGTTTTTGTTCCCTTTTTTTCTCTTGGAACATATTTGTTGTTCAAATTGTTTTTTACTTAATATTATATCTCTTTTGGTTTCATGATATAGGGGTAATAGGGTATCAAGATGGAGTGCTTTTGATCAAATGTGATGTTTCAACAATAAGTGGGGAAGGATGTTTGTTTCAAATGTGATGTTCAAATTCATGATCGTTTTGGTTATAGAGTCTGAATGGATAGCAATGATAAAGTCATATGAGGATTCATTTAGTGTCTACCCTTTTTTTTAAGTTTGGGAATGTATTCCTTAGAGGACTTTCGTTGATACAGTAGACGATATATGTGCTATTAGCTTTTTTGTTTTCTGGCCTCGGGTTTTCATCTTTTCTTGAATAGTTTGATTATATGTTACAAGCCCCGTGGCTTATTTTGTTCCCCTCTTCTATTACTTCTTCAAGTCTTTTACTCTTCATAGATTTTTCAGTCAATTGAAAAATAGATTTGCTTAGAAGATGGTGAAAAAAAAATATGAAGGAGATGAAGCATGAATAAAATTTACATGGTTTCTTCAATTTGCTTTGATTTTTTTTTTTGGCATTATCTCTTTTTTTTTTCCTTGAAATTTAGATTATGGTACTTAAAAGTTTATCTCATATTCAAAGTATCCATAAAAAAGGAACACTAAAAACATGTATTCCATCTCTATTCTTTTCTTAGATAAGTTTTAACTCAAATCTTTATAATTTAGACGGAGAGATATATCGGCCGGATATATGTTCACCATACAAGTAAAGATTAACCCTCCGTTTCACTTGAGCAAAGGCATCTGAATTTTTGGGGTAGATATTGGGTCATATTGGCTTCTCATACTTTTAGGTAATTTCGTAGATTTTCTTTTAGGTAATACGTTTAAACCTTGCAACCTGAACTTGCATTCAAGTTGAAAGGAACCAAAATAAAAAAATCTTGAATCGAGCCAGGTTGTACCAAGATTATACTGGCAGTATCACTTTTTTTTTTCATTTTTGTGAGTATTTTCGAGGGTCTAGAAAGCCAATGAAAGTGTAAAATTTTATAACCTTTTATCACATGAATATTCATTTGCTGATCGTATTCAATGATGTTATTTCTGTTCATGAGAAGAAAATAACAGCAATCAGGAACGCTAATTAGACAAAGGGCATGACACAATATTCCAGGTTTGTCTAAGAGGTGTGTATGCGGTCAAACAAACGAGAGGAGAGATGGATTGGATGTCGCGGGAGGAAGGAATGTAAATGAGGGATTTTGAATTCGAAACTTTCCACTTACACTTAAAAAAAAAATGGGGCGCTTGGCTTCCGGCTTGGATTTGTGCTCATTTTCTAAGTGTTTTACCTTGATATAAATTTACACGAGATCTATAATTCTGTCGTATATTTTTTCACAATGTTTAAAAGCATTGTTTTTTATAGTATTCTATAGGTGCAAAATGTCCACTTTAATTAATTCTCATCTCAATTTTTTAGATATAGCATAGCCTTTTTGTTGTATCAAAGTATTTTTGGATGAGTACACTCTTTATTAATTAAAAAATTCCAATTCGAGTGTTACTTATTTAGATATTGAAATTTCAAGATTTATGCTGAAATACCTGGTGATCTATTAAACTATAATATGGTCACGTGAAAATACACAGAAATGCAACTAGTTAGACAATAGTGCAAGCTAACTATCTTGTTACACAATTTCTCTTTTACAAGAAATAAATAATTTGTGTAATTACCTAGTTTATTTGTGCTCAGTTGAACACGTAAGGCACCATGCAGCTATAGCTAAATAATGAAATTTGTTAATAAATAAATAAAATCTCTTTCTTAGTTTTCTGTAAGTTTTATATTATTCTGTAAAATTAAAATTCACAAAAAAAACAATTAGAACTTTGAACCTTTGTTAGCATTGTATAATTAAAAACTTTGAACCTTTTTTAACATTGTATAATTAGTTATTTGAAACTTAAACATTTTAATTTAGTGACGTGAATTTTTTTGTTATCTAAAAAAGTAATGCACCTTCATTAAAAATTAAGTGAAATTTTGTCATCCATTTGATGACTTTCACTGTTCCTTTGAGGAAATTATTTTATCTCAAACATCTCAAGCATCTAAACCATGAAATTCAATTAAAATTCTTACTGTCATTCAATCAAACAAGCACTTAATTAGTGGCCAAGAGAAAGCTCTTAGAGTTCTCCCAATTACCAAGTTCAGGGTTCGAATTCTGAGTCTGATAATTGGAGGTAGGAAGGGCATGGAAAGGGGTGGATCTATACAATCATTTGTTATATCCAACAAAGACTGCATGTTACATCCAACAAAATTCACCACTTCACGCACCAAATATTTGAGAACCTATCCAACAACAGCAACCAAAACAGTCAAAAAGCATCAATACCGAATTTTTTAGCACACTCAAGCATCCTGCCATGAAATTTCAAAATGCTCCCAAATCCCCCATTGGGCCTTTTGATATTAGTAGTTTTAAATTAAAAATGAATACTCCATTCATCCCAAAAAAAAAAACTACTTTCAGATTAGTATAACATTTTTCTAGTTATAGGAATTAATATATTTAATGTAGCATTTAGTTTACATTTTTTTATTTTTATCCTTATTTTTTAATTTTAGGCCATACATAGCCATTATTAGTAAGGATATTATAAGAAATTTGTTAAAAAAATGAGCTCTTCTTTTTTTAAAGAAAGAAAATTTTGAAAACGCACTATTTTTTTTTTTTTTTTTTGAATGGGAGAATGTATTCTATAGAATATCGGAATTTGGAGGAGGCATTACAATTCTTTAATACTGTACAACACATTGCAGGCTTAAGAAATAATTGGGTAAATTACATCTACCTCCCCTAAAGTTTGGAGAAACTACCAAATAAGCCCCGAGGCTTGGAAAAATTACCAATACCCTTCTTGACCTAACAGCAGTTAGAGTCAACTAATGGAACAAGAAAACAGATGAAAAAACTAGCCAAGATAAATAACATATGCAAATCCTCTTGAATTTCGGGAAATTAGAATGTCTGGATGGATTTGGAAATAATTCCACATATGCAAGCTTGATTTTAAGGTAATTTCACGCATTTGGTAACGTTTACCTGGTCGGGGGTTGGTTTGTTAAACGTTTGCCGGGTTCAAGGGGTTGATGATAGAATTGCCAAACCTCAAGGATCGATCAGTAATAAGTCCAAACTTTGGGGAGGTACATGTAATTAATCCTTAAAGACAGTTATCTGAATCACTTGTGTGATTAAAATTGTAAAATCCCTCTTCCTAGCCCAAAACTCAATTCATTTCATTGTAAAATTTTTTTAAAAAACAAAATTAAACCAACATAATATTTCCATTATCAATAATAAAATTTCTTCCCCAATACTCATCCAATTTTCCAATTCCCACTATTAAGAGGCTGCCATAAAAGAATAATAATAATCTATTTTTATGTGTCTTTGTTCCTCTTGGGCTATCCTCTAACCGTCTTAACCGTTTTCAAGAACGCAAGCCGCCTCGGCTCCCAAAACAAAACTCTCTATATATATTCGACCATCATATCCCACTTCTTTCCCTCCCACCTCATTTTTCCAATTCGCAGTAACTATTTCCGATCATTTAGTTTCTTCTTCTTAAAAAATTTCTATCAAGAAATCCCAAGAAGAAAAGAAAAGCATCAAGAACACTGATCAGGAGCTCGAGGAAAATGGCAACTTCTTCAGGTTCAGGCGCCTGCCCCAACATCCTTGCTATTACTGAAAATGGCTTTCCTAAAATGCGATCCCTGAAACACATACTCAGTACAAGATTCCGAAATGGAATGCCTGAAGAATTCATAGCCATCATCATGCGAGACGTTCTGACGGCTCTCTCTTATCTCCATGATTGGTCCGCTGATCATAACGACGTTAATTCCAGCAATATCTGTGTTGATACTGAGCAAGTTCCCACCACCGTTAAGCTTGCTGTTGTTCCAGATAAGCACTTAGAAGTTGGAGGGGAAAAAGATTGGAATCCCACTGAAGGGTTATGGGGTTTGGGGATGACTGCTTTGGAGGCCGGTTACGGTTCTTTACCAAAATACTGCACTGGGAATGAGCGTTTGGCTTTTTTGGCCTACCATGTGATCAGGATTCTGAAGCTGAAATTGGCCAAGAATAAAGGGAAGGAAAAATTGGAAAGTGCTGACGATCAGAAATTGAAAGAAAAGGCAATGCAGAAAGGAAAAGGGAATTTGGTAATTGATGACGATCAGGAAATGAAAGAAAAGGCAACGCAGGAAGGAAAGGGAGAATTGGAACTTGCTGATGATCCGACAGGGGAAGAAATGGCCGAGCAGAAAGGGAAGGAAACATTGGAAGTTTCTGATGATCAAGAATTAAAAGAGAAAGCCGTTGCTGATGAAGAACCCAAGAAATCGATGATCACATTTCCCGCGCTGGAGAAGCTGCTGGATATTCGTTACGTTGAGCGCCTGGAGAAAAAGTTGACAAAGTATAAAGCTATAGTAACGCTGACAGAAAAAGTCAAGAAGGCTGTGAAGAAGCTCTTTCCCCAGAATAACAATGCTGATGAGAGAGAATTCTCAAGGGATTTCTTGGAAGTGGTGTTGATGTGCCTCGATACACAAGATCTGACTCCATCGAAGCAGATTCTGGAGCATCGCTTCTTCCAGAAGGCCAGTGATAGGCAAGAATTTGACAACTGGATGAGGTCGCATACTGTCTATCATGAATTCCTCAGACAGAGGATCGGCCCGTATGGTTTGATATATTGATGATGATGAGAATTAGCCGTTTTGATGCTTCTAATATTTGATATAACGTCATGCATGAGTTCAATTAGGACCTGTTATTTCCTGGTGGATCATTTTCTTGTTGCTGGATTGAAACTCTGCATGAGTTCTAGACTTTGATTTTCTGAGACATTCATTTGTAGCTGAAACTTTCAGTCTGTTTGATTGTTTGCGTACTAGTTAGTTTGAGAGCTGATCATTTCGTTGAACAATACGATGATGATGATGATGATGTAGAAAGCTTCCCAATCAAAGGAATTCTGTTGCACGTATGGTTCATTAATGCTCTGTTTTTGCTCTGTTTTCTGATGAATACAATGAAGAAATGCATGGAAAGTTGAAGAAGATTGATTCAGATTCGTACAACATAATTTGCAGCACTTGAAGGTTTTGAAAGCCCATTAACCAAACTGTCTGTTTTATCAGATGTAATGTTCTTGAATAAAGCATAATCAAACATATTTAGCATTTTTTTTTCTCAATTTATTAATAAGAAGTTCAATGATAACATTGTTGAAACAAAATACAAATGTGATTTTTCCTAGCCGTACAAATATCTTTAGATCGATGTATTTAACCTAATTTTTATCCATTACTTGGTATTCACTTCTAAGTTACATGAAAAAATAACCAAATAAAAGACAGGTTTTCTTTCGTTAAACATAAATAGAATAGCTTTGAAAATAATTGGAACCAAAGTAAATAAATATAGTGCATTTTGGACAGTCATGTGTAATTATTGATTTTGTGAGGTCTTGGGGTTTGTTATTGAACTCAATCCTATTCTTTAAAGCCCTTTATCATGAGAGTGACTAATTTCTTGTTTGCCCAGCAGACATTTTCTTTATTGGTGAAAATATGTGAGATTCAGTCGAAATAAGACTCTGTTCCATCCATAGACAATTCTGTTGTTAAAGAAATAATTAATTTTTTTCAAAATGAAGTAATTTCTGGAAGTGTTATTGTATTGGAAAGTCCTTAGATAGCTTGTCTGTGTCTTTTCATGTGTATAAGAGTATCGTTTCATTTGTCCTTAGATAGAAGTGTCTGTGTCTATTCATTTGAAGAGAAAATCAAATGAAACGAAACAAGTCACAAAGTATAGAATGTCAATATGCATTCCCAACCCTTTTATATTCCTCTATTCTTCATCCAAAATCTCAACCAAAGAGCTCCTCTTGAGTTGGTAAGTCATTAATGACTTCACAGACTCGGCTTGAGTTAGCAAGTCATTAATGTTTCTCAATTGAATTTATGTTGTTAAAGATTCAAATAAAAATTGGCATCTACTAAGACTTGTCATCAAAACCCTTCTTGTACTAATTTGAAAACTTATATACAATGATAATGAATACACTATCATGATTGTATATATGATACATATGTAAAATTCAAATTTTAAATTTAAATTCAAATTAGTTGTCATGAATCTAACGTGATATCAGTGTATAAAATATTTATCCAATATGAAAATCGAGTCCTACTATAGTATCATATTTGATAAACAACAATTGGGAAGTGTCATATAATATGGATTTTTCTAACTGGTGTCTAGTCTGCACTCGTTAAAACACTAAATCATATATAACTAGTTGTACACCTATGCATTTTATTTTTTTGAATGAAAATTAATATAAAATAACTAAAAATACTATTTTATAAAATTTTATATACTAATTGTAAAAGAAACATTTAATTCAATAGATTAAAAATAGCTAATTCATAACAACTTAATAATTAGTTTCAATCAAAATTTATCCCGTGATTCAATTATGCTTACTCTAATTAATGGTGGTATGTCAATATATGAGTAAAGGAGATATACTGGGAAATAAATGCACTTAATACTTGATTCTTTCATGACTAAAAGAATTTCAAAAAGCAAACTAGTAGATGATTTTTTTGGTAAATAAATAAATTTTTTTTTCTAGCAAGTCCCCATACACGGGGGAGGGACGCCACCTCGACTTTATTACTAATCATAAGAGGAGGTACATATGTAAAACCGAACAATTGCAAGTAGGGAGTACTACTCACTTACATGGACACGTCTAAAGATTGCAGCAATGGAAACGTCTAATGAAACTAAAGATCGCATATGGCTGCATGTTTGGGTGACCAGCCAGTGCATCTGCGACTGCATTCGCTTCCCTATAGATGTGATTTATGCTTCCTTGCAATTTCTCTAGCAAACACTTAAATTGTCTGAACAATGTTGCAAAGCGGCCAAGTAGCTGAGCACTTTGATGTCACCAAATGAAAGTGTGTCTTAGGTCCACCTCTGCCTCAATAGGGGATAATCCTCCGCTAGTACAAAGTTGTAGTCCGGAGAGCAACGCTCTGCCCTCTGCTTCTAATACTTGAATGTCGCCAAATTCCTTGTAGAAAGCGATGATGACCTTGACCCGATGATCTCGAAGGACCCCTCCACTTGTGGCTTCCCCATTAGTGACACTAGCATCCGTGTTGAGCTTTAACGAGTCTGGTCGCAGCCTCTCCCATTTTACTGGAATACACATTTTCCTCTTGCCATGCTGAACTAGGAAAAAAGATGCGAGCCCGAAATCTTGGTCCCCCTTCAATTGTTCCCGTTTCACTTTGGAAGAAACCCCCAGTAGTTTCAGGAAAAAAGTAACATCGTTAATGATCGACCTCAACTCAATCTTGAGCCCCTCAAATCGTGCTGCATTCCTTCCACGCCATATAAGCCATGCTACAAGTAGCGGAATTAGACATCTAACATGGTGTGGTTGCCCCACTTGTAGAGCTGTTAATCGAGCCGCGTCGAGCCGAGTATTTGGCTGCCGAGCTCGACTCGAGTTTAATTCGAGCCGAGCTCGACTCGAGCTCGTTAGGAAAACGAACTTTAAAATGTGTTCGAATTCGACTCGTTAAGTGTACATGTGGCTCGAGTTCGAGCTCGAGCTCGACTCGTTTATCACAAACGAGTCGAGCTTCACGAGCTCGAGCTCGAGCTCGTGCAAATTAACCTTAATAAAAATTTATATTTTATAATTTTTATAATTTTAATTTCTAAAATGACAAATATGCCCTTCATTAACGAGCTCTAACGAGCTACTCGAGTATCTTACTCGGCTCGTTTACTAAATGAGCATGTTTCGAGCTCGTGCTCGACTCGTTAACCAAAATTAACGAGCCGAGCTCGAGCCTTAACGAGTCGAGCTCTAACGAGCTTTCGAGCTACTCGATTGACTTAACAGCTCTACCCACTTGCCCGTCGGGTGTCGATAATATCTATTGCATCATTGAGGCATGGAGGCAGGAGTGAAGACTAAATGGAAGCCCGACAAGAGAGTTGAAGTGCCTCCATACCTCCCGTGCTACCTCACTTTCAAAGCAAACTAATAGATGATAAACTTATTATTTGATCAAACATTCAAAACTAACAAAAAAAGTAATTTGGTAGAACTTTTAAAATCCTGTGTTTATATAGGAACCATTTTAGCCTAAATTGAATTCCAATTGAAAAAAAAGCATCAAATTTAATAGAAAAAATTTTTGGACAAAAATGACTATTTATACAATTTAAGTGCATTTGTATGAGCAATATGCTAATTTTGCGGAATATAAATTCATTGAAAAATGAAAATTGTCAAAACTTTAGAATTACAAATAAATAATCAAATCAAATAATAGAACTATAGTCAACTTAATTGAAAAAAAATTTTAAATAATGTTGATTGATTATAAAAAATCATAATCAATGTAAATGTATATAAAGGAGTGACTTAATAGATTTAAGTTTACTATAAATAAGGAAGTATTTGAATGATAAAAAAATGAAAGTTCATCCAAATTTCATTAATGATAATAAATGATCAATTCAATAATAGGAATAGAGAATGTGATTGTAAAGAATTAAAAAAGGAAAGCTATTAACAAAAAAAAGGCATAAATTATACAAATATATATAAAGTATGTAATTAATCGATTTTTTGAAATTTACTATAAATAAGAAAGTAATAAAGGACTATAATTAATTGTTACCAAAAAAGAATAAAATCCATGAAAAGGTATAAGCAAATACAATATTTTTCTACGTGGCGAAACGATAGAACTTACACTCGGCAAAAAACTAAAATAGCAAACTTTCTTTTTAATTGGCATAACCAATTTAGTAACGTACAAATGGGAAAAACTATATAGCATATTTTGTCCAAATTTTAGTAATGATAATAAATAATCAAGCTAATAAGAAGAATAGAAAATGTGATTGAAGAGGATTAAAAGGAAATATATGAGTTGATTAACAAAAAAAATAAAGAACATACAATTAATACAAACTCATATAAGGTAGGTCATCAATAGATTGGATGAAATTGAAGGTAAATAAGGAAATGTAAAAAAGACATAATTAATTGTTACTTAGAAAAAGAATAAAATCCACAAAAATATAAACACGTTGTTTCGTACAATTTTAATTTGTTACGTGGCATGAAGATAACATGTCTTGGTAGAATATAGGAATACCCAGCTTAGTAACCTACTAAAATTGAAATTGAATATCATATATGCACTGACAGTGTATACACTATCACGATTGGATGCACGATACATATGCAGAATTTGGATTTCAAATTCAAATTTGGATTATGTATTATGCATCTAATGATGAAAGTGTATACACTATTAGTAAATAGAAGATTAATCCATATATATGTGTGTGTGTGTGTGTGAGATTAATTTTTTATACAATGATAATGTGTACACTCTGTCATGCTTGAATTAATGCCACATAAGCGCATTAATAATTATTACTTCAATCTCTTTATACAGTAACAGTGTATATACTGTCATGCTTGAATAAATGCTACATCTGTACATTAACAATTATTTTGCCAACTTTTTTATATTCCTCTATTTTTTATCCAAAATCTCAACCAAAGAGATGCTCTTTGAGTTGGCGAGTCATTAATCACTTCACAGAATTGGCTTGAGCTAGTAGTGTCATTAATGTTTCGCAATTAAATTTATATTATTGGAGATTGAAATTGAAATTTGTCGCCTGTATTAAGCATCTTTTTTAAGATAATTGTTAAAGTTTAACTAAAAAAAAAAAAGTCATTCAGTGAGATTCGTCATCAAAGTCCCTCTTATTCAATGTGAATACACATAATGTACAATGTTAATGTACGATTATTACTCTATCTTCCATTTATATATTTTTTCCCTACCTAAAACTAATATCAACGCCCGAGCTCCATTTTAACGAGTGTAGATAGATCTTATAAATCGTTAGATTTTACCCTTTTTAGGCTGTCGAACAACGGAGGCTTGAATATTTCAAAAACTAAGCAGCACGTGAGTATGAGTGTGATAAATTGATGACGCCACCAAGTCACGTGCAATACATCCCTCCAAAGTCCCATATGGTAAAACGGAACCGTTCAACCCCTTCCCAGGCAAACCTTTTCCCACACGACTCCACCACCACCTCCCGCACCCTCCACCACCGCCACCACCACCACCAGAAGTCTAGGTCAGCTGCCCCTTCCCCCTTTTAGGAAATAAATCCCAGCAAAATTAAGTCCATTTTGATTCCTCCTCCTCCTCAAAAATCCGATGGCCGCCTCTCAAGAAGACCGTAACGTTTACAACCCGGAAGACCTTGACGACGACGAAGAAGACGAAGAAGGAATCGGAGGTTTAATTCATAACCCGGGTAATAATACCAATGATATTAACCCTCCTGAGAACGACGTCGTTGTGGACGACGAAGATGATGACGTGGATGTCGACGTGGACGTAGACGAGGATGATGACGTCGACGACTCCACCTCTTCTTCCAATCTCGCCGCTGCCGACCACCACCACCATGATCCCTCCTCTCTCCTTAACCACCACCACCACCACCACATCCACCTGCCTCCGCCTCCCTCTCTTTCCCCGGGAGATGTTACCGTCGCTCTCCCAACCGATCAGTCTCTCCGTCCGGACGCTGAACGACAGCGAATCGATGAAGTGACGGTCGCCTCGGTCTCTGCCGTGGCCAGGGCCGTCGTGGAGGAGAAGAAGCCGGTTCCGAACGATGAGTCGAGGCGGCTGTTTCAACGGCTCTGGACCGACGAGGACGAGATCGAACTTTTACAGGGGTTTTTGGAGTATACGACCTCGAGAGGCGTGATCAACTCGTCTCACCATCATGATACGACGGCGTTTTATGATCAGATCAAGAGTAAATTGCAGCTGGACTTCAACAAGAACCAATTGGTCGAAAAACTCCGAAGGTTGAAGAAAAAATACCGGAACGTGATGAACAAGATGAGCTCCGGTAAGGAGTATGTCTTCAAAAGCCCTCATGATCAGGCTACTTTTGAAATTTCTCGTAAAATTTGGGGCGGCAGTGGCGTTGGTGCTTCCGTCCGCAGCGGTGTTGTGATGGAAGAAGGTGGATTTGATGATGATGACGGTAACCCTAATTTTAGTGTTAATTTTATTGATCAAAGCCCTAACCCTAATTTTAACCTTAACCCTAATGGAATTGATCATTTAGAGAAGAAACCTCCGCGGTCTAGGAAAAGATCACGCGGTGTAGGTGGGGTGAAAATTGAGGAGAAACCATTTGGGTATACTAGTGTTCCAACTTTGCAAAATTCAAACCAGCAGCAAAGCGTGCAGAATGTGCAAAATATGCAGAATGTGGGCGTGGTTACGCCTACAGCAACGCAAATTGGGCCGGTGACGGCTGCAGCTGGTTCAGCAGGGTCGGGGCAGGCCACGAATTTGATTGAGGAGACAGTGAGGAGCTGTTTATCACCGATATTTAAGGAATTGTTGAACAGTGTGATGAGTTTGAATGGGCCAATGATGGGTGGTTCACGAGGATTTGGCTTTGCATTGAGTCCAATGCCATTAGGGTTAAATGGGGATTTGGTGGCGGATGAGAAGTGGAGGAAGCAACAGATTTTGGAGTTGGAGGTGTATTCGAAGAGGTTAGAATTGGTGCAGGATCAAATAAAGGCGCAGCTGGAGGAGCTAAGATCAATGGGAAGTTGATAGTTAGGAATTGCTGGAGGGTTGATGAGTAGGCAGGTCTTGACTTGGATTCGAGGAGTAGTAAGTGCTTGGTGCTTTTTCCATTATCCAGTATATGAGCTTAGTTGATAAATTTTCTTCTGGTAATTGATTAATAGTTTAGGATTTTAACTTACATTGTGGAATAATGAGTCCTATATATGCAGCCCTGATGGCTTGTTTAGACTCCTAATATTTGTGCAGATAGTTAGTTGACATGTACATGAGAATGGGCAATCTTAGGTAACTTGTTATTTGATATCTATACTTACCTTTCTCATTTGATTTTTTTTTTTTTTTGCTGGATTGATGTTTATTCTTCTTGTTGTTCTGCTCGTTAATCGATCGAGCGAGCAAGAAATACTTTATTTTGGAACAGCTTATCTGCTTGGACCAATTAGTAATCATACGTCTTCTGGATTTTCCCTGGCAAAATCATCTGTGTTGGAGCTCAAGCAATGTTTTCACGATAACTTTAGTCAGGCAGATTCTTGGAGAATCATGTTTGAAACATGCAGAGTTTAATTTATTTGAGGATTGTTGGAGAATCATGTTTGGAAGATGCAAAGTTTTACTTTAGTAGTGAGTGCTGCCAACAAAGAAACACCTCTCTCCTCTCTCTGCTGCCCTTAAAACATGTCAGAGAAACATTAAGTGTAAAGAAAAATGCGTATGCATCCGTGCAGTTTTCTGTTCCAAGGACTCTGAACCTTAAAGAAATGAGATAAGGTTGATTATTCTTGGCGATTGTGTCTGGAGAGGATTATTGATCTTCCACCATCCATTGTTATCTTGAAGTCTTGCATATGGAAGTCCTTTCTGTTTGGCGTTGCCAGTATCCTGATTTTACTGAATACCTGCCCAGTGTCAATATATTAAAGCATCTAATTCAATTTGCTATGGATGGTCTCTATGTTTTGATTAGAGGAAGAAGTCATTAATTTCAGTCTTTAAGAATCATGGTATTGAGGACCTTTATGGCGATGAAAACTGTCCAACAAAAAGGTTCATTAGTTTTTCCATCCGGGCTGTGTTGGTTTATCAAAGAGTACACATAATTTGTTTTTTTTTTCCACTCTCTGTTTACCTTTTTTTTTTGGGTTGAATTATGTTGGTTTGTTCTGACTGCTGTATAAGGTCCACCAAGTTGAAGCTAGGGGTAATGACGAGGCAGCTTTTATCAAACTGCATTTATTCCTATGGCATCTCAAGAGTGAATTAACTGATTCCTTCAGATGCCCCTCTGCGATATGATCCTAAGAAGCTTCGAATGTAACTCATTTCTGTCTTCGCTAGCTTCAAATACCTTTGGCGGCTAATAATATGTACTGATTGGTTTCGTTAGAGATGTCACTGTTCCTTGTCAAAGTACTGATTTCCCAAAGAATTAGCATCAAATAAACTACAGTTCGTGAAACTACCTATTCCTATTTTGCTCCTGGTTCAAAGATTATTTTTTCCTGATCCAACTTGATTTTCTGCCCAAATTTATGCTTGATTTGGAGAAGTTTTATATCAGTTAGGAGCAACTATTAAGTATACCTAGTAGTTGGTTTAGGACCAATAGAAAAACTCCACGTGGACATATAAAAGTTTCACTTGTTAATCCATATATTTAGTGATTTTTTTAACGTGTAAATGAAATTAAATCAAGTGAAATCCTTATACGTTCGCATGAAACTCTTTCGTTAGTTCAGAAATAACTACTATACATGCTTAGTAGTTGATCCGAGTTGACATAAAATTTTCCATCACTATTGGATGTTTCAGTCAACGTTTTTTTATCATCCGTTCCACTTACTACAATTTAAAGACAACCTACGAGTAAAACTACCTTCGCTTGTTTGTGTGTAAACTTCGAGGAGTCAAGAAGATGAAGTACAATGGTACAATGGGAAATTGTTGCTATATTTCTATGTGTTTTCCAGAACTGTCATCTCCTGAAGCTTCAAGACTGAATCTCATATCTCATCATGCAAACTGAAATCCTTGAAGGAAATTGAGCACATGCACACCAATCTTTCTGGGATACCAATCTAAATTTTCCAGCTGAACACAGGAGTGAAGGACATTCATCGAAAATATCTCCACCTTTCGCAATTTAACATATGATCATTGAACTGGGACTCTCAAACTTGAGAAAGAAACAAATATAAATATAAATGCTTGTTAAGGAAATGACGAGGGAATCGCAACTCACATTGACATGTTCAACAATGTAGAGATCAATGAAACAATATGGATGCTAGAAGCTACTTTATGAGCAAATGTGAATCGTTCCAAAGCATCCATATCAGCAATCACAGATTTCAACATTTTCCTCAGTGGATATGAAATTTGGCCTTTGATTTCTCAAAGACTTGCTCCGCAATATGGGATGCATTACCATCTGCTCTCTTGATCTCCAAATGACCCTTTTGGTAAAAACCAGTACCTCTTAGGGCATCGGCAATAAAAGCATTATATCCAATGGCAA
This sequence comes from Coffea arabica, assembly GCF_036785885.1. Taxonomy (NCBI): domain Eukaryota; kingdom Viridiplantae; phylum Streptophyta; class Magnoliopsida; order Gentianales; family Rubiaceae; genus Coffea; species Coffea arabica. The sequence goes on along the minus strand of NC_092313.1, from coordinate 65,731,531 downwards.
TGGCAGCTTCAGCTTTGGCACCATAAACCAGTCTCTGCATAAAGTGTTTCAAAACACAAGAATTAGAATAAAAGAGCCTAAATGTAAATCATGAACCTACCAGGCAAGATGACATGAAAAGAGAAAAGCAAAGAACCTTAATTTTGGAAAGGTAGATTGCACCAAAGCACATGGGGCAAGGCTCACAAGAAGCATACATTTCACAATCTGAGAGCTCAATTTTGTTGAGCTTTTTGCATGCCTGAACAAGTAGTATCCAACATGAGAATGACAAAGCAGCAACTTTAAGAGGCATAAATACCATTGCAGCCATGGAACTCCACCAATTCAAAGAAGAAATACGACATAAAAAGAAAAACATGAAAAATCAAATTCGAAATTAACATAAAACGAAATCACGAAGAATCAATCTAACTGCAGTATCTAATCCTCAGCTGGTACACTCCTCCCATATTCCATTGCAAAGAAGCAGAAGTAATTGCAAGCACATATTATGTGCATGGCATGCAAAACGTGCTTACAAATAAGTAAAAAGACTGCTCTAGATTAAACTCAATCACTGAAATCTGAAAGTAAATAGGCAAAATTGCATATTTGTGTAAAATGTAGGATTGCAGTCAGAATGTACAGCTCAGAACGTGGCCAAAGCTGAATCTAAAAGACTAAAACACTCCAACAATTCACGTTTGATAAGCAGTATGTTGATTTTGAAAAGTTGCATGCTAAGTACACAGGCCATCCCCCCTCCACCCTCTAAAGCTAAAGAAACAGAAAAAGGACAAGGGATTCCATAGTTGATGGAGAAAAGACAGCAATGGACCACCTTCAACGAAAAAATTGTCCGCCAAATATAATAACATAACAAAGACTTCAATCAGAAGTTCGATGATTCTATGTTTGCTATTGAAAAGATGTTTATCTACTGAAAAGATGTTTATCTAAGCACCAGTCATGTCCTTTTGCATCATCAGCAAGAGCAAATTATCACCATGACATTTCTATTTTCCACAGCCAAATGAAGAAAATATAAGCAAAATCACTGAATTGCAAATGAATATTTCCATAGATCATCCTAGCTTAAAGATCATCCTATCTCTGCATCCCTATAATTTAAATTTGAGATTGTCAAACATAAATGGTTACATTCATCCGAGCTGCCTGAGCTCGAGTATGGTTAATATTTTAACACTTTACTCCAGTTTCCAAGCTGTCATCATTGACTCGATAGCATTTTTAAGAACTCTGCTAAATGACAAGACCAGATGCTTAACATTCAGAAATCAATAAGATATGGGATCTGAGACAATGGTCAGAAAGCATTCTAAATTTCAAAAATTAATAGCTCTTTACAGATCTCAATCTTCAAGATTCATTGTTATTGTTTGGGATCCACTGACGAAAAATGTTAGGCAGGGAACTAAAATCTTTCTGGTAAAAGAAGGTTAAGACCAAATTTTATGCAGACATTGATATAAGTCACTATCCAACATTTCTTGGTTTAAAATCATTTTCCCAGATGCTCCCGATGCTTCTCAGTTATGACCTGTTTCTGATGGGTCAGGCCTATCCTACTTTTCAGAGGAAACAAGTGAGAGTAAATTGACCATGTGTTATCAGATTGACCTCTCCTATACCTAAATCATAAAAGAAATAGGTAATAGATGTGTCAGTACACTTCCTTGCCCCATACTTCTAATCATCTTGGATCAAATCTGAAGTCTTCAATAGGTTCTGCACTTACTTCAGCTTTATAGGCAGTTTTGACTTTATGGCCTGACTTTTCTTTTAAAACTTCTACTTTGGTGAAGTTTGAGATAAAGTTTGAATCCGACCTCCCTGCTGAAGGTGGTAGGGAACACTACCTTTGTCTCTATTTAGAACCTAAAGCTCTAACCAACAACGAACAGTAAGCTTGTCATCAGATTATGTATCCATAGTCCTTAGACAGTATTTACAGAATCTGCCACTTGCAAAGTTTTTACCAACTTATGTCTCACACGCTCATGTTCCATGGGCAATCTTTGCATGCAATTTCTAGGATTGCAGATCATCTTATATTTGGAAAGAATGTATAAGAAACTTGACACCCTAAATGACTGAACTCTTTACAATCGTCCAACAAAGAAAAAAGCAACTTATACATGTTTAAAAAAATATCAATCATCCAGGGTAAGAAAACAATTATCAGCTCCTAGTATGATACAGCTTTCTACAAGAAAAGGACATCTGCAACATGCTCACTTCAAAATTTTGCTTCTCGTTAAAAAGGAGGGGTTGTTGACTTGATACACTTCGGTCTAATCACTTTCATACATCTATATATAAATTGGCACAAATTGACTTGCTGACCATCAGACTACTACTTATATTTCTATTTCAACTACAGGTTGGGAATACAGATTGTATTGCATGGCCATCATTACATTGATGGATAACTCAAAGTAGGGTGCCTATTTTTGTATGAGGACAGTTGATTGTTTGCCTGTGACTTTCTAACATGCATATTCATCTTTGGAAAAAAAAAAAATTTCACATATTTCCAACCAATTATTCACGTTTGCTGCATTGCAAGCACTGACTAGAATTCAAAATAGTAATTAAGTCTATCCAGTAAAAGCACATGGCCTGTTGTAAGCAAAGATCCAAAAATGTCAGGGAAGAAGATGATAATGATGATGATGATGGTGGTGGTGGTGGTGGTGATGACAAGAGACATCAGAAGACACAACTTAGCAGTCCTTGGCACTGAGAAATTAACTTCAATACCACCAACCAAGCACATTATATTTTTTTTCAATCAACAAAGAATGAAGGAAAAGTAAACTTAGGGTCCAAGTCTGAACAAATTTCCATTACCACCAACACAACAAGCAGAATGTTGTCTTCCACATGTTTTATGGTTATTGTTATTGGGAACATGTATTGGGAACGTGTAATCAATAAGTTTCTTCTATCACATACTGACAAGAAAATACTTCCAGCCAGTTCAGTTGCAAGACCACTAAATGCAGCACCACAACTAGTGTATGGTTATTGTTATTGGGAACAAGCAGAATGCTGTCTTCCACATGTTTTATGGTTATTGTTATTGGGAACATGTATTGGGAATGTGTAATCCATAAGTTTCTTCTATCACATACTGACAAGAAAATACTTCCAGCCAGTTCAGTTGCAAGACCACTAAATGCAGCACCACAACTAGTGCAGCGCCAGACTGCATGGAAGAGATACAGGTGCTACACATCATTTATGTCTGCATCAAACAAAAATATATGAAATCATGCAAGAAAATGTTGACAAATTACATCCAAGTGTAAACTAAACCCAAAGAGAGCTCCTACAAAATGCACATGCTATAATTACACAAACAGATAAATCTCAGAGAAATTATATCTAACCTCTCTAATTGCTGTGACCTCTGCATGTGCAGTAGGGTCAGTGCGTGCTAAAACCATGTTGTGACAGCTGATAACAATTTCATCATTGCGAACAACTACTGCACCAAATGGTCTGCCATGCCCACACTCTGCCCCTTTATGTGCTTCTTGGACTGCGATTGTTAAGAATTTATGTTCTCTATCCTGTACAGCTGATTAGAAATAACAAACACATCATGAAGCTAGCCTATCCACCAGTAACTAATATAGTCACGTTTCAAAATCAACATCTAAGCTACCTTAGTAGATGCGAATGGAATTTGACCATTTCACCAATAAATGTACATGGAAAAGATAACGATTTCAATTAAATCTGTAGTTTGTTATCAGAGGTGCCTCAACAAGAACAGGAGAAATAGGAGTCAGGAGGCAGTCTGGAATCAACTCAGAACTAGTCCTACAGGTTTGTCAAAATTAGGGTTGAACTTCACTAGAGTTGCATTATCCATAAGAACATGTAAATTGCAAACTGAAGACCAGGTAAGGTTCAGTTTTCACTTCCACAGCCTGGGTCAACCTATTAAATGATTCACCTTGTAATCAAATTAAGAATCCAGGATTAATGCTATTCTATGTTTTCTTTTCCCTTCAAGGAACTTAAATGTTGGTCAGAAGATGCTCAGACTTATCTTTAACTAGAAAACACTTGAACATACACATCCAGATCAGTTTCTGAACACATATCTGGACAAAATTTCCAAAGATATCCAAATCACTAAGTTATGTCAGCATAGAAAACTCAAGCTACATATTACAGATTTCAAGCAACTTAAATGTTGAATGCTTCTGAAAGCTTTTGGATGGATGATGATGTTTTAGTTAAATCTTCTTACATCAATATTGAGAACTAGTTCAAACATATTTATTTCAATTTTCTGAGAAATTTGGATAAGCAATGTACAACCAATGTCTCATTTGTTTATACATAAAATGTACATGAATGTTCAATATCAAAACTTCAACAAAGAAGAAGAAATAACTGATGCAAAATTAAAATTGGTTCAGAACTGACCCTATCGAATAGCCGGTTGGTGAAATGTTGGATACAAATTCCAAAGGGGGAGTTTGCAAGTAAAGGCCTGAATCCTATCCAAACAATGCTCAAGCTGAAGCAGCGGACACACTATTAACTGATACAATAGAGAATAGCAAAAATGGACCAGAAGCACTAATTCAGGATTACGGCTGAAAAATCGAAGAGGGACTGATACAGCTTGAATGGTTCAAAATGACATTACGAGATATATCTAATACAAGAGGAAAAAATAGAAAAGAGAAAAAAGGACCTTTTTTAACTGTTTCTTTACCATATTCCAATGGCCTTAAACTACAGATTTTACCAAAAGCACCTTTTGGTACTAAAAAAGACTGACTTGATTTTGGACATTATCAAAGTAAACGAACCAATATTATTACCTTCCTGATTGCCAGCCAATGCAGAAGCAACAGAAATAGTTTCACCCTTTGCCTCAACAACTGAATGTGAATAAACTAAAGAACAAACTAAAGCTATTCAGGTAACAAACTAGAGCAGAATTCGAAAACTGCAGGTAGCAATCAGAAATTCAGAAAAATCACAGAGCAGATACAAGATAGTGAAAGCCAATGATCGTGTTGAGTTTTCTACAGTCTCTTAGTAAACCATGATAGAAAAACGACCAACTTAAAAAAAATGAAGTGACCCCAGTAGACTGTTTTCAGTGCTGGAATTCGCACATAAGATCCAAGATTCTTACAGACAATTATGGCACCGACAAACAGAAGTATCATTAATATTCATAGAACCAACTAAATCATCAGTTCATTCGCTACATCAAACTCCAAACAACATATCAAACATAATCCCGAAAACATCAGAAATTCCACCAATTTATCCAAGAAATTTATCTCATTGCCTATTCTGTGGCTTACCATTGGCTTCTTCCATTGTGAAGATGAAAATTGAGACGAATATACGGAAAGTCAATGGTTTCAAGAAAAGGGTTTGAATGAGAAGATGAAATATTTAGGAAAGCGACGATATGAGTAAAGAAAGATTTGGCGTCAAACAGCAAAATAAACGTGGAGGGAAAGGGGACGAGGAGAAGAGGAGAAGATAGGCCACTATTACAGAAAAGCGCGCGCTCACGCTCAACAGAAGACAAGGATAAGCCGAAGGATTTTATAAAAGGGAAAAGGAAAATCGTTCAGAATATCTCTTGCATTTTACAAAATAATTTTTTTTATCCATCACTTTTAAAAGTATAATTTTACACCTCTTATAAATTCATATTGATCAAATTTTATCCCCATCTAGATTTTTGACTAATTTTTAGTCGGAATCTATTACGTGCCTTGCACGTGATCATTTTTAAGAACCAAATTGTGAAATCAAATTTTATATAATTTAATTTATGGTACCTCACATTTCACAAAATGAATTTTTTCATCATTCATATTTTTCAAAATAGATTTTTTCATCCCTCATTAATCATATGTGTGAATAGTTTTTTTAAATATCTATTTGATTTCATCTGAACAGTACAAAAACATGTAATATATCTCTATTTGATTACATCTGACTAAATCAAATAGAGATATATTACATGTTATTTGTACTACTCAAGTGAAATCAAATAGATATATACATGTGTTTAAAAAAATTATTAATTTTTCACTCTTATTCATTTCCTTTTACTTAAAAATTGAAAACAAAGAAGACATTTAATTCTAAACATTATCAAGTATTTATATCGAATTAAATTTGGACAGAAAAAAATAAACAACGGAAAAGTATGATACAAAGAAGTAAGTGATTGGCACTTTCAAATTTTAAAACAATTACAAGACAAGTAATTCAACTGTTTGTCTTAAAAGTGGTGAGTAGAAATTTCAAATTTAAATTACAATTTATTAGCATGATTATAAAATTCTAGTTAAGACCCATTAATTAGATGTCATTATTATACAATTCAATAAATAAATTATTATCAAAAGAGAAATGTCACAAATATTGAATAGGTTCATATGGTGAAATCATATAGATATATATATATATATATATATATGGGTTTAAAATAAAATTGTTACGTGTACAATTACGATTAGCTTATTTAGGTGAAATTAGATAGAAATATATTACATGATATTCATACTGTTCAGATAAAATCAAATAGGTATATATATGGGTTTAAAGAAAAAAAGCTATTCGTACATATGATCAATTACGGTTAAAAATTTTCATTTTGAAAAATATGAGGGATCAAAAAATTTATTTTGTGAAATGTGAAGGACTATGAATCGAAATATGTAAATTTTGATTTGACAATTTTACTTTTCAAAAAATGATCACATGCAAGTCGCGTGGTGGATTCCGACAAAAAACTAATTGGAAACCTAGGTAGGTACCAAATTTGATCAACATGAATTTGTAAAAGATGTAAAATTACACTTTTAAAAGTGAGGGATGAAAAAAATTATTTTGCAAAATGTAAGGAACATTTTGAACGATTTTTCCAAAGGAAAAGTGATTCCAAGTTTTGCTTTTCATAATCAAAAGTGACGGTGCAAACGAGTTGAGTCGATTCCGAGTAATACTATGTTCGAGTTTGAACTCAACTTGATTTAGCACTGTTTGAGATCGAGTTCGACTCAATCGAGTTTGAAATTCTACATATTCAATTTGATTCGTTAAGATTTCTGATATGCTCGAGTGTCAACCTCCAGCCTGATCGAGCTCGATTTGAAAATGAGGTATTTTGAAAATTTACAAAAACTTAGTCCTTATATATGTAATTTACTATATATATATATATATATATATATATATATGTATATATACACACATATACATATATTATAAATATATTTTTTACATATATAACACGTGTTGCTCGATAAGGCTTGACAAGCTATCAAACTTAACTAAAAACGATCCATACTCGACTTGTTTGACTAAATGAATTGCTCAAGATTGACTCAAACTCGGTCAATGCCGAGTCAAGTCAATTGTTTGATCGATCAGCTCACAAGCTATTCGATTCGTTTGTATCCCTAATGCAAACTGCAAAGTAGTGTTGATGGTAAGAGCCAAAAACTCAAAGCTATAACTAATTAAAAGCAGTAAATGGAATTTTTTTTGGGGCATTTTTCCTTTTTTATGAATTGTATTCGGCACATTAACGAACTTTTGCCCACTATTACATGTCTTTGTCATTGAATTTCAAAAGTTGTCTATAGGTTGTTATTGCTTTTTTTTTTGGACATATAAATTTTGCCACATTATTAATAAAAAAGAATAACTTTTTTATACACCGTTAGTGTATATTATATTTTACACCATCAGATTTAAATCATATCGCATAACATGAGTTTAAATTTGATTCAAATCATTATGTAGCATATAATCAAAATAGTTAGTATAAAAAGATCACTACACTGTCAGTGTATAAAAAATTAATTCTAACGAAAATGCCATAAAAATTCGGCCTTGTGAGATTTTGCTAAGTTCTATGGCCACTCCAAATCTTGAGGACGCTATAAAACTATGGCCACTCTAAATCTTGAGAAGTTGGTAAACTCTGCGCTCTATGGCCACTCTAAACCTTGTGAGATGTTGGGAAGAAATGAGTAAATTTAAATCTACTCCTTAATGTTTCAATCTTTTTTTCACCCGACTCTCTTTATATGCGCTAGTGCTTTTGACACACCCTATGTGTGTTTATTTTATAAAAAATTATAAAATTAATTATTTTTACAATAAATTATTGTATGTGGAATCATGTCAGAGCATGTATTTTTTTAAAAAAAGTTATAAAACTACTCTTTTTCATTATTTAGGAAGTTATTACTTTTTAAAATCATGTTAAAGAAGAAAAAAGAGGATATGAGTTGGATTGCAAATGTATCAAATCACTTATGAGCGCTCGTGAGCGCTCGTGAGCCAGCTCGGTCAAAATTCGACTCGAACTCGACCAACATCTAACTTGAGTTCGAGCTTGCAAGCCACTTGATTATACATATATGCAAATATATATATATTATTTTTATTTTTATTAAGTAAAATAACATATATATCTTACTATTTTATTAATTTTTAAAAAAATTACTATTTTATTCATTTTTGAAAACAAAATACTCCCTCCGTCCCATAAAATTTGTCATTTTTGGGAGAATGTGCAATTTATGTATAGTAATATTAATAGGAAAGAGCAGTTTTACTTTCTTTTTATACCTTAGTAGCGGGACATCTTTTATTTGATGTATTAATAATTCTGAGGAATAAGTGGTGGGTCACATAAAGGTAAAGATAAAATTTCATTGAACAAAATCGATTGACTTTTGTAAGATAATAATTAATTTGGGACAAGAAAAAGTGACAAATATGACAAATTTATGGGATGGAGAGAGTAATTATTTTTTATTTTTTTAAACTCGAGTAAGCTTGAATTCGGGCTTAACTTAATTCGAATCTGAGGTCAAACTTGAGTTCGAATTTTACATTGAGAGACGTCAAACTCGAACTTGAACTTGGTAAAATTGAATCGAAACTTGACTGGACTTGTTTGCAGCTCTGGATGTGGATAGTTGATAAAGAAAAAGATGGAATTTGAGTACTTTGAAAACTAACTTCAGAGGGAATTTTTGGTATAACATTAAATGACATAGCTAGGGGTAATGACGAGCCAGCTTTTATCAAAATGCATTTATTCCTATGGCACCTCAGAGTGAAATAACCATGTCCTTCAGATGCCTCTCTGCAATATGTGCCTGAGAAGCTCCGAATACAACTCTTTCTGACTTGTTAAACTGTGATTTGTCTGCAAATTGCTTCTGTCTTCGCGAGCTCCAAATTTGTTTGGCGGCTAATAATATGTACTGATTAGTTTGGTTAAAGATGTCACTATTCTTTGTGAAAGTACTGATTTCCCAAAGATTTGAGTTCATCTAAAAGTTAGCATGAAATAGACTACAGTTCGCCGAGCTTCCTATTGCTATTTTTGCTCCTGGTTCAAATATGATTTTTTTTTTCCTGATCCAACTTGATTTGCTGCCCAAATTAAACTTTTTACCATGCATTTCATCTGTATCACTATTGTAGAAGTTTTATTTCAATCAGGAGTAACTACTAAACATACCTAGTAGTTAATCTAGAATCAATAGAAAAGCTCCGCGTGAACATATAAAGATCCCACTTGCTAATTCACATATTAAGTAAGTCCCTTGACATGTTAAATTAAACCAAGTGAAATCCTTATATGTCCACTTAAAACGCTTTCACTAGTTCAAGAATTACTACACATGCCTTGCAGTCGCTCCCAACATAAAATTTTCCATCACTATTGGATGTTTCAGGCACTTAGAGTTCAATTCCTGTTCTCAACACGGCCAACATGAGCTAGAAGCTTCCTTCGTGACCCCCGAAACTTCTTCATAGTGGCTTTCTTCCATGCCTCATTTTAGAGGGATCGAATTGTATCCGAAGAACAAGGTGGCGATCATTTCCTAATAATTGCTGTACCTCACAAGTTGCATTAATTGGTTGAGCAATTGTACCTCGACCTTTAACTACATGCAAGTATCATGTATTCAAGACGTCCGTTCCACTTGCTACAATGCAACCCACAGCTTACGAGCAAACTTACCTTTGCTTGTTTGTCTGTAAAGTAGTTTAAACGAATTGTTAAAGGCACAAGGTTTACAAACTTTAACGAGTCAAGAAGATGAAGTACATTGGTAAAATGGGAATAGTTGCCACATTTCTATGTATTTTCCAGAAGTGTCATCTCCTGAAGTTTCAAGACTGAATCTCATATCTCATCATGAAAACTGGATACCTTAAAGGAAATTGAGCACATACACACGGACCTTTCCGGGATACCAATCTACTGAACACAGAGTGAACGACATTCATCATAAATATCTCCACCTTTCACAATTTAACATAATGAAAAATCAACGAACTTGAGGAAGAAACAAATATAAATATAAACACTTGTTAAGGAAATAACAAGGTAACGGCAGTTCCCGTGGACATTGTTCAACAATGTAGAGATCATTGAAACAATGAACGCTAGAAGCTACTTTATGAGCAAACGTGAATCGTTCCAAAGCATCCATATCAGCGATCACAGATTTCAACATTTTCCTCAATAGATAGGAAATTTGGCCTTTGTTTTCTCGAAGACTTGCTCTGCAATACGGGATGCATTACCATCTGCTCTCTTGATCTCCAAATGTGCCTTTTGGTAAAAACCAGTACCTCTTAGGGCATCAGCGATAAAATCATCAAACCCAATGGCAATGGCAGCTTCAGCTTTGGCACCATAAACCAGTCTCTGCATAAAGTGTGTCAAAACACAGGAATTAGAATAAAAGGGCCTAAATGTAAATCATGAACCCACCAGGAAAGATGACATGAAAAGAGAAAAGAACCTTAATTCTAGAAAGGTGGATTGCACCAAAGCACATGGGGCAAGGCTCACAAGAAGCATACATCTCGCAATCTGAGAGCTCAATTTTGTTGAGCTTTTTGCATGCCTGAACAAGTAGTATCCAACATGAGAATGGCCAAGCAGCAGCTTTGAGTAGTATACTTGGGGAAAATGGCCAATTTCGTCCCTAAACTTTTTTTCCTAATGCCAATGTTGTCCCTAAATTTCGTTTCTTACCAATTTGATACTTGAATTTATTTTGCAATTCCAATTAAGGACCTTCGCAGTGGCACCACTACCTAAAACCAATCTTTTTCCTAATTGACTAATTAAATAGGGGTATTATGGAAATGTCACTTACGAGACTATAATAAAACAAGTAAATCGTATAAAAAACCACCAGATAAAACTTTTAAATTGTGTAAAAAATCACCAGATAAACATTTTTAAAGTTTACTCGTGGTTTTTTATACGATTTAGTTGATTTATTACAGTCCCATTTGTGGCGTTCCCAACATAACCCCTATTTAGTTAGTCAATTAGGAGCCAGATCGATTTTAGGTGGTGTTGCTGCCACGGAGATCCTTAATTGGAACTGCAAAATGAGTTAATGTATCAAATTGGCTAAGAATAAAAGTTAGGGACTAAGTCAGCACTAGTAAAAAAGTTTAGCGATGAAATTGGTCATTTTCCTGCACAAATACCATTGCAACCATGGAACTCCAGCAATTCCAAGAAGAAATATGACATAAAAAGAAAAACATGAAAAATCCATTCGAAATTAACATTTAAGGAAGAAATGAAGAATCAATCTAACTGAAGCATCTAATGCTTGACTAGTACATTCTTCCATACCATTTGCAGGGAAGTGGAAGCAATTGCAAACACATATTATGTGCATGGCATGCTATGCATGTGCTCTTACAAATGAGTAAAAAGACTATTCTAGATTAAACTCTATCATTGAAATCTTAAAGTAAATAGACAAAATTGCATGCCTGTGTAAAATGTAGCATTGTCCAAATGTACCACTCAAAGCATGGCCAAAGCTGAATCTAAAAGACTAAAATACTCCAACAATTTCACGTTTGATCAGCAGTATGTTAATTTTGAAAAGTTGCATGCTAAGTACACAGGCCATCACCCCTCCACCCTCTAAAGCTAAAGAAACAGAAAAAGGACAAGGGATTCCATAATTGATGGAGAAAAGACAGCAAGGGACCACCTTCAATGAACAAATTGTCCGCCAAATATAATAACATAACAAAGACTTCAATCAGAAGTTCTACGATTCTATGTTTGTTATTATAGGAGCGTATAGTGAGTACAAACATTTACTGAAAAGAGGTTTATCTATGCACCAGTCACGTCCCTTTGCATCATCAGCAAGAGCAAATTATCATCATGACATTACTATTTTGGGCAGCCAAATGGAGAAAAAATACGCAAAATTACTAAATTGCAAATGAATATTTCTACCAATCATCCTAGCTTAAAGATCATATTATCTCTGCATTCCTATAATTTAAATTTGAGATTGTCAAACATAAATGGTCACATTCATCCAAGCTGCCTAAGCTCAAGTATGGTTAATATTTTAATACTTTAGCTTCCAAGCTGTCATCATTAACTCAAAAACATTATAAGAATTCTGATAAAAGACAATACCAGAAATGCTTAACATTCAGGAATTGATAAGATATCGGATCTGGGACAATGGTCAGAGAGCATTCTAAATTTCAAAGACTATTAGCTCTGTACAGATCTCAATCTTCAAGATTCATTGTTCTTTTTTGTGAGCCACTGAAGAAAAATGTTAGGCAGGGAACTAAAATCTTTCTGGCAAAAGAAGTTTAAAGACCAAAATTCACGTGGACATTGTTATATGTCACTATCCAACATTTCTCAGTTTAAAATCATTTCCCCAGATGCTCCCGATGCTTCTCAGTTATGACCTGTTTCTGATGGGTCAGGCCTATCCTACTTTTCAGAGGAAACAAATGAGAGTAAATTGACCATGTGTTTTCAGACTGCACTCTCCTATACCTAAATCATATAATAAATAGGTAATAGACGTGTAAGTACACTTCATTGCCACATACTTCTATTAGCTTAGATTAAATCTTAAGTCTTTAATGGGTTCTGTACTTACTTCAGCTTTATAGGCAGTTTTAACTTTATCGCCTGACTTTGCTTTTAAAACTTCTACCTCAGTGAAGTTTGAGATAAAGTTTGAATCCAAGCTCCCTGCGGAAGTTTGTAGGGAACACTACTTTTGGCCATATTTAGGACCTAAAGCTTTAACCAACAACAAAGAGTAAGCTTGTCATCAGATTACGTATCCATAGTCTATAGACAGCATTTACTGGATCTGCCACTTGCAAAGTTTTTACCAACTTAATGTCTCACAAGCTCATGGGCCATCTTTACATGCAATTTCCAGGATTGCAGATCATATTATATTTTGAAAGAACGCATAAAATACTTGACACCCTAAATGCAACTTATATGTGTTAAAAACAAAATCAATCATCCAGGGTAAGAAAACGATTATCAACTCCCAGCATGATACATCTTTCTACAAGAAAAGGACATCTGCAAGATGCTCGCTTCAAAATTCTGCTTCTGGTTGAAAGGGAGGGGTTGTTGACGTGATACACTTTGGTCTAATCACTTTCATAGTTCTATATCTAAATTGGTACACAATGACTCACTGATCATCTACTTATATTTCTATTTCAATTGCAGGTTGGGCACATTAATACAGGTTGTATTGCATGGCCATCACATTGATGCAAAACTCAATGTAGGGGGTCCATTTTGGTACAAGGCCAGTTGATTGTTTTCCTGAGACTTTCTAACATGCGTATTCATCATTGGAAACAGGATAGAGGTGTCAAAAAAATTTCACATATGTCCAACCAATTATTCATGTTTGCTGAGTTGCTAGCACTGCCTAGAATTCACAGTAGTAATTAAGTCTATCCAGTAAAAGCACATGGCTATTGTAAGCTAAAGAATTGAGAGTAATCCACACAATTTTATCATGAAACACAAAAGTCTCTGAAAATTTGATCTGAAAAAAGAAATTCCACCACTCCAAGTGACAGCGAATTTCTCCAAATATTGTTAATATACCAAAACATCAGAAAAGTGGTGTTCTGTAGGAGTGTGTTCTGAAATAAGGGTCGCTGCAATTGAGAAAATCGGCATACAGAAAATCCAATTTGTTTTTGCCTTTTTTCTTTTATGCTAGAATGCAGCTTAACAATTTTTTAAAAAAAAAATGCTTCCAGTCTGTCAAAATGCAGCATCCGAAAATGGATGCGGCGAGACATGATTGACCGTTGATCAAATTTGATCAGTGGTTGGTTCTTAAAGTTGCACAAAAAAATTTTTTTTTTTGAATTGTGAATGCTGCAAATAACAAATCGGCGTAGAAAAAATTTTGGAAGTGTCAGAACGCCGCATTCAAAATGGATGCGACGAAATATGATTGACCATTGATCAAATGTGATCAACAGTAGGTTTTTAAACTTAAGCAAATTTTTTTAAAGTTGCATGAGGCGACTGCAGAGACCTAACATCGCTGCATGCTGCGACCATGAAAGTTTTTAAAATTTTGGATGCGGCGACTAACTTGTCTTGTCTGGGATTTGGTTATTTTTTCAATTAATAGGTGTCATACAGTAGAAGGAGGACGTTAAGAGAAAAGGCATTTTGGTGAGAATTTGGAAGTGGTGCATGGGGTTGGCAACCTTGCCAAATTGTTTCACATTTTGCTGCTTCCCGAGTAGAAATGGTGCATGCGGTGGGCCTCCATCATCCACCACCATTAGAGGACTAGGAACACATCCACATAGTCACACACCATCATACATGTATACAAATTTATGTTTCAATGAGGCTTCTAGCCAAGTCTTATGCATACTTCACACATTTTTTTCTTCAATTATCTTAGTTTTTTTTCATATAAGAGGATCAAAAGTAACATTCTACCTATTCTTTATTGAATTAAAATCGAGACTTATAAGTATACTGCATTGGAGAAAAATTTAATTAGCTAAAAATTGATTCCCTTTTTCTTCTCTTTATTTATCAAGAAATAGAATTAGAGGCATGAGTGAGTGATTGAAAAAGAGGGAGAGAGAGGTGTGTTGCATTAAAAAGAGGAAATGCATTAAGTAGTGTGATTGTAGTTTATGCTGCTGTGGTTGCTTCCTGCAATAATTCCACCTGTCTCAACGTTAGGTGATTGTTTCTTGGGGAGATCATTCGTGCTTCAATGAATTGGAAGAGTACAAAAGCAAAGATAAATGTCACAGAAATTATATCTAACCTCTCTGATTGCTGTGACCTCTGCATGTGCAGTAGGGTCCATGCCTTCTAAAACCATGTTGTGACAGCGCACAACAATTTCATCGTTGCGAACAACTACTGCACCAAATGGTCCGCCATGTCCACACTCTACCCCTTTATAAGCTTCTTCCACTGCTCTTGTTAAGAATTTATGGTCTCTATCCTGTACAGCTGATCAGAAATAACATACCCATCATGAAGCTAGCCTACCCACCAGCTACTATAACAGTCATGTTTCGAAATCAAAATCTAGGCTACCTTAGTAGATTCAAATGGAATTTGACCATGTCACCAATAAATGTACATGGAAAAGATAACGATCAATTAAATCTGTAGTTTGTTATCAGAGATGGCTCAACAAGAACAGGAGGAATAGGAGTTACGAAGTGGTCTGGAATGAACTCAGAACTAGTCTTACAGGTTAGTGTCAAAATTAATTAAGGTTGAACTTCACTAGAGTAGCATTATCTGTAAGAAAATGTGAATTGCAAACTGACAAGGCAAGGTTCAGTTTTCACTTCCACGGCCTGGGTCAACCTATTTAATCACAACAGATTCACCTTGTAATCAAATTAAGAATCCAGTGTTAATGCTATTCTATGTTTTCTTTTCCCTTCAAGGAACTTAAATATGGTCAGAAGATGCTCAGACTTATCTTTAACTAAAAACACTTGAACCTACATATCCAGATCAGCTTCTGAACACATTTCAGGAAAAAGTTTCCAAAGATATCCAAATCACTAAGTTATATCAACATAGAAAACTCAAGCAACATATTACAGATCTCAAGCAGCTTAAATGTTGAATGCTTCTGAAAGGTTTTGGATGATGGTGTTGTAGTTAAATCTGCTTACCTCAATAATGAGAACTAGTTCAAACATATTTATTTCAATTTTCTGAGAAATTGGGATAAGCAATGTACAGCCAACGTCTCATTTGTTTATACAAGAAAAGATCATGAATGTTCAATATCAAAACTTCTACAAAGAAGGAGAAACAACTGATACAAAATTAAAACTGGTTCAGAACTGAGCCTATCAAATAGCTGGTTGGTGAACTATTGGATACAAATTTCAAAGGGGGAGTTTGCAAGTAAAGACCTGAATCCTATCAAAACAATGCTCGAGCTTAAGCAGCGGACACACTATTAACTGATACCATAGAGAATAGCAAAAAGAGACCAGAAGCACTAATTCAGGATAATGGCTGAAAAATTGAAGAGGAAAAGCTGATACAGCTTGAAAGTTTCAAAATCACATTACGAGATATATCTATACAAGGGAAAAAAAGAAAAAAAAAAAAGAAGAACCTGTTTAACTGTTTCTTTACCATATTCCAATGGCCTCAACCTACAGATCTATATCAAAAACACCTTTTGGTACTAAAAAGATTGACTTGATTTTGGACGTTATCAAAGTAAACGAGCCAATGTTATTACCTTCCTGATGGCCAGCAAATGCAGAAGCAACAGAAATAGTTCCATCCTTTGCCTCAACAACTGAAAGTGACAATGACCAAAATTCCAAAGAACAAACTGAAGTCAATAAACTTCAGGTAGCAATCAGAAATTCAGATAAATCGCAAAGCATAAGCAAGATAGTAAAAGCCAATGATCGTGTCGAGTTTTCGACAGTCTCTTAGTAAACCATGATAGAAAAACGGCCAACTTAAAAAAAAATGAAGTGACCCCAATTGACTTTTCGTCGGTGCTGGAATTCGCACATAAGATCCAAGATTCTTGCAGACAATTATGGCACCGACAAACAGAAGTATCATTAATATTCATAGAACCAACTAAATCATCAGTTCATTCGCTACATCAAACTCCAAACAACCAATCAAACATAATCCCGAAAACATCAGTAATTCCACCAATCAATCCAAGAAATTTATCTCATTGCCTATTCTGTGGCTTACCATTGGCTTCTTCCATTGTGAAGATGAAAATTGAGACGAATATACTCAAAATCAATGGACTTCAAGAAATGGGTTCTTTCCTTTCGTGATTTAAAGAAAAGGTTCGAATGAGAAGATAAAATGTATAGGAAAGCGATGACATTTGTAAAGGAAGATTTGGTAACATAATAAAGCAAAATAAACGTGGACGCAAAGGAGCACGAGGAGAGAAGGTCGGCCACGTATTTATGAATATTTATTTATATACATAAATGCTGAGTAGGATGTGAGAAAGGGATAAGTAAGTGGTTGAGAAAATAAGGGATAAGAAGAGGGACTCTGCGAAAAGAAAACGTGGACAAAATGGGATCTTGATAGGATTCCAAGCTTTGCTATTGGTTTGTTTGGATAGTGTATTATTTGAAATATTATTTGGAATAATTACTGTAGCATTTTTTACGATGTGATATATGTAAAATAAGAAAGTGGTTGAGAATTATAAAAAAGTGGATTGAAAAATATATTTATGATGCAAACGAAATATTATTTGGGATAATTTCATTATCCAAAGCGGTGAGCTGAAACAAATAGAAAATGGAATTTTTTTTTCTTGGGGAATTGTCTTTTTTTTTTGGGGAATAAATTTTTTAAAAATTTTTTGGGGAATTATATTAAGCACATTAGCAAACTTTTGCCCACTATAACATGTCTGTTATTAAACTTCAAAAGTTATTTATAGGTTGTTATTACGTTAATTATAGTTACGATTTAGACCCTACTTGATAATCCAATTCAACATTTAAATTTAACAAATTCAGATCTTAACATATTCAGACGCGTTTGAAACTAAAAATAGAACATCTAAATTAATTAATATAGTATACACTCAAATATATCAAATTTAATATTTAATAATTCAATAACTTAATGTATTCAAATTTCAGAAACTTTGAATTTTAATTTTCAAACTTCAATTTTATCAAATATGGTCTTAGTGTAATGATAGTTACTTTTTATGGAATTAGACAAAAGCCACACAAACTACTCAACTCTTTACTTTAAAAGGCATAAAATAATCATTTACCCAATTAAGCCCTCACAAGGCAGGGCAACAAAAATCTTATATTGTCTTTAGTAAACCTCAAAACTCAAAACAATACATTGACCAGGCAATTGCCCTTCAACTTCATAAACTTCATAATTTCCACGGCAAAAGAAACCAGAAAATACTATCAAAAGTAGTATAATAGTCTCAGAGTGACGTTATTTACACTCCTATTATGTCATTTATACTCCAATTACTCCATTTTCATTTTGATAAAATCATATTATCCCTGCTCCAACTTCTTATCCTACCGTAATTGGATGACCAACTCTAGTAAAGTTAGCTCGTGAGTAAGGAAAAATAATTAAGGTAGGGATAATATGGTCTCATCAAAATGAAAACGGGATATTAAAAGTGCATATAACATAATAGGAGTGTGAATAACATCATCCACAATCCCCCTCAATCTAATTTGGAAAAACAAATATTCCTTAGTATACTAACTGATAATGGAAAATATATTTTCAATTTCAAAAATTTCATAGCTTTGATCTTGATCCCTGGCAAGTGTCTTCTAATAATGCGAATTAATATAGGTTATTTAGAAGAAAGTACAGTCATTCAATTTCAATTCTTCCTTATAATTCAAATGGAATTATGTTGATGGTTCAAATTCAAATGGAATTTCATAGGCAATAAGTTCAATATGGTACAACTTCAATATTTTATAACCAACTATAAGTAGTTTTTATCCCATGCACTTGCACAGGTTATTTTTTTAGTTTAACATATAATCAAATTAAATCTCAAAAAAAATGATATTCATTTAGTAGATAAAATTTGTAATCTCTTCAAAGAGTGTAATTATCAAAAAGGAGTTTGCAACATTGAAGAGGATATGCAAAAATTAAAAATTACAGATGTTTTATACATTGGACAAATATACTAAACAAAAGCATATAATGATTAATTTGTTTAAGTTCTCTAATCTAAACATACTAAACAAAAGCATATAATGATTAATTAATCAATTTTCTTCAATAAGAAAACAAAGATTCTTCTTAAATAGTTCATTTGCACAATCGTTTGCTTTTTGTATCATTATTGTAATTTGCGTAGATGTAGGCCAAAAAAGAAAAAAGAAAATAGGCTTATTGCTTATACAGAACAATATTTTCAAGCTATAAAAGTATAAAAGAAGGGGAAAAAGTATAATAACAACCCAAAATACTTAAGGACAATTCTTGAAATGCCAACAATTTTCAAAATAGTTTACACTGCCCCATCAAGTGACCAATAGCTAAACTAATGAAGAAGTTATTGTGTTAACAGTAAGGAAAAGCAAAATCCCAAACATTTCCTCATCAAAGAAAGCGAAAGTGAAAGATCAGCCTTGAAAACGTCATAAAATGCAAGTATAATGTTCTTTTTTCTTATATTTTTCCTCCTATTTACGCAATACCTTTAAGGGTAAAACCCCCTCCCCCTTATATAGAAAAGCCTCAAGTAGTTTCAAAATGTACAGTACGATATTTCATATTTTAAACTAAATTGTAAGGGTAATGAAATTCAATAAAATTAATGGGAAGGATGAAATGAGAAAAATGGCTCGATAAAACTAAGCAAATTCAGTTGAAGAAAATCATTTGTTTCATTCTTTCAAAACTAACGAAGAGAGAGAGAGAGAGAGAGAGAGAGAGAGAGAGAGAGACTTTCTAGAGAGAGAGAGCACAAATCAAGTGAAAGAACAACTTACGATCTGAATCAATCAAGAAGAGCGAAGAAAAAGATGACAAGGCGAAAATTTCTTCCATAAAATTGAAAGCAAATAGATATGCATGTCATAATTCGTTTATGTTAGTTAGGGTTTGGAGTTAGTAATTGTGATTTGCTTATTTGATTTTCAATATTTAAAACTAAAAATTTATTTACTTAAATAAGATAAGATCTTTGGGTGTTGACCACAGAAAAGTCATGATTTTGTGAGTTTGGGTACTGTTATGATGGATTTAAAGTTGATATTATCTTAATTTTATTCCATTTTTAGGAAGATTTGTTTGTGTTTGAGCATGACTCTGCTAATGGTTGATTGTTTATGTTGACTATGAATCATGTAAATAATTTGTGAAAGTTCCCTTTCTCATAGGATCTATACGTATTTGAGTACGATTCAAATAATTGTCACAAGTTGATATTTAATAAAGAGTTGTGTGTCGAAGTTCTAAATTTCTATACCTATAGCTGTCATATGAAGTAGTGGTGATAGTGGTCCAAAATCCCTTGTTATTAAAACTGACTGAATTTGTACTTCTCTGTTTATTTGGCATTCTGCGTTTCAATGACTAAGACATATTAGTTGGGGTACTAAAACATGTTTATTATATTACTTGAAATATTCCACAAAAGAAGACGATTCTGAGAGAAAAGTATTCCACGGAAAAAGACAGCTCTGAGAAAAAAAGTAAACATACATATGTATTTTGATCGGAGATTTAGAGAATTTCTTACCCTCCACTACACAAAAAGCCATATGGCCGTCTTTATAGACAGAGTTGAAGACCAAATCTCCATAATTAGCTTTTGCAGAATGTTTAAAAAATTGGATAAGCATGCAAGAGTGACCTTTTGATTTTGTGCCCCCAATAGTTGACTTAAATGGTGGCCTACATCCAATTAGGGACAACAATGATGTTAAATTGATGAATAATAGCATATTGAGAAATGGCAACAAGGATAATTTGTACTTGCAATGGGGATGAGCCTTTTGAAAAGTCAGTAAGTCACCAGAACATGGTGGGGACATTGTGCTGGAGCCGAATTCAATAAATACTACCCACCGTGCTAGAGCCGAATTCAACAAATATTGCCTCAACATCAAAAAATAAAGTTTTTGACATCAATAATGGTGGGGTACATAACATCACAACAGCTAAAAAGAAGTCAACTACTACTGATGATAGGGTTAGTAACACCGCAACAAAAAAGACAACAACTCCTAATGATGATGATCTTGAATGGCTGAAGGATGGGTTGGAGACAATAGAGCATGAGGATATTTTTGCAACCAAGAAAGATGTGGATAAATACAACAAACCAGAAGGCAAATCCACTTTACATTCCAAGCATTTTCAACCTTATCATGTGTTTTCTTTTCATGCAAAGCCAACTGTGAAAAGCCTTGCCATAAATGAAAGTGCTAAGAAAAAGAAGTCCAATAAAAGCAAGCTGTCTGAAAGGCTTGATGCTATTGGAGAAATTCCACGTCACATTTCATCTCAGATTCCATCTTAGAATCCATCTCAATTTGCATACTAGCAAATTCCATCGCAACTGAGGGTGAAAATCTTGATGAAAAATCAAAAGTAGAAGGTGGAGCTTCAGGTATGCAAGAAGAGAATTGGCAGGAACCAATGGTTTTAGATGAAGAGTTGCTGGGCAAGTGTGGATCTGATGGTGAAACCCAACAAGAATGCCTTGGCTTTAACCCTGAGGTAGAGTTTAGAAAGCCACATTTTGAGTTGAAGGTTGGGCATAAGTTTTCCAATTTTGAAGTGTTTAGATGTGTTGGTAGAATGATTGGTCAGAGAGGGATATGAGATTAATTGGGTAAAAAACTACTCGAAAAATATCATTGCCAAGTGTGCAAAGGGCTATTTATGGAGGATTCGTGCAACATCAATCCAAGGTGAAACTACCTTTTAGATCAAATCATTGAGTAAGCATGTTTGTGCTAGATGTTACAACAACAAGCATGCATCAGCCAAATATTTGAGTATGAAATACCAAGACAAGATGAGAGGTGATCCAAAGTGTAGCCTAATTGGGTTTCAGAATGATATTAGAAAAAACTTATGATTAATGTTTCCATTGTGAAGATATGCAGAGCTAAGAGAAAGGCAAAAAATGACATGTTTGGCACAGACATGGAGCAATATCAATACTTTTGGAGTTATGTAGCAACAATCCGAGAGACAAATCCTGGTAGCACTGTCAAACTTAAGCTTGTTATGCCTACAGATGGTACAAATGGGACATTTGAAAGATTGTATTATTGCCTTCATACCTGCAAGCAGGGGTTTCTCAATGGCTGCCGACCAATAATTGGTCTTGATGGGAGTTTTTTGAAGTCTACATTTGGTGGTCAACTGTTATCAGCAGTTGGCAGAGATGGCAACAACAACATGATTGCAATAGCAATAGCAGTGGTAGAAGTAGAGAGGTATGACTCATGGAAGTAATTCTTGGAACTACTAATGGTTGATCTCGGATTGGGTATGGAAAACATGCCTTAGACATTCTTCTCAGATATACAGAAAGGGTTGGTCCATGTAGTGAACGAATTATTGTCAAATTTTGAACACAAGTTCTGCTTGAGGCAAAGGTACCAAAATTTCAAGCAAAAGTTCAAAGAAAAGGAGCTGAAAGACTTGTTCTGGGCAACTGCAAGTGTTTGGAATGAAATGGACTGGAAATCGGCAATGAATACCCTTGAAAGATCTCGCAAGGATGTAGTTGAATGGCTGCAAAAAGCCCCGCAACTTTATGGAGCCAGTCACATTTTAGACAAAGTGGCAAATATGATATTCTGGTGAATAACCTATGCGAGTCATTCATAACTAAATTTTAGAAGCAAGAAAGCTACTATCATAGGGATGCTTGAGTGGATCCGAAGAAGGCTGATGCAAAGAATTCAAGTTAAGAAGTCTGGAATGCAAAAATTTCAAGGAAAAATTTGTCCTAACATTGCAGAAAAGATTGCCAAAAATATAAAGTTTAGTTGGCTATGTATTCCTACATGGGATGATAAGACCCAATAAAGTTGAATCAAATTTAGCAATTGATTCATTTTTTTTCCTCAGCAATAGTGCCCCTATAACTAGTTGTCCATCAAGAAGAGGGAACTAGCACTACTAAACCAGTTCAGAAAACAAGCTGTAGGTCTAAAAAATAGTATACACAGCCAACAATTGCGAGTGTGGCAAAAACTATGCTTGGCAGACAATCTGTATCTCAGTTCAATTACGTGCATTGGATTTCTAAATTATAGATGCATCTTTCATTCAGCATCTTAGCTTGTTTTCTTGTTTTCCTCTTTAATTGTAGCCTGTGGGTGGTAGTAAGAAAGGATGTAACAAGGTTGCTGACACAACTACACCAGCAAAAAGCGCCTGATTTCCTACTATTTCTGATGTTTTATACAACCTAAGGGCCAAGAAAGCAAGATCTGAATAGTTGTAGTTCACTTAGCATAGAAGCTTTATGGTTGTGTTTAGGACACACTTTTTATTTGTTAAAAAACTTTTGTGTAGTTTTTTGAGGCAGCTTGTGCTTTCATGCCAAAACTTTTGGATAGTTTTTAAGGCTTGTTTATGCTTCCTGGGAAGCTTTTGTCATCTTTACTTGGAAACGTTATAGTTGATAGGAAACTTTTGCCTACTTATTGACTATTTTAATAGACAAATATGATTAAGGGCTCCAAATATATTCCACAATGGTGGTGGATTTAGTTGTTGTAAGTGTTTTTGCTTAGATCTTGATATAGATTACCTTTTCAATTGCTTGTTAAGATACATATGTTTTTGGCAGGCCATTTCCAAAAAACCAAAAGAATAAGATACACATTTTCATGGACAAAACAAACCACCAACTTGCTTCATTTTCATTCATAAGAAAACCATTGTCTTATTTTATAGACATCATCTGATCATCATCATCAGAAGCAAAAGCGAAAAAACAGATACCATTAGACAATAGCTAACTAGTGCTTTTAAGTTCTTGACTTCATTATTCAATGTCATGCACGGCAAATGTTCTTCAATAGTTGGCCTCCCAATAGAGTTTTCCCTAGTCTGTTCATCTCTATAAATAGGATAACACCATGACCAAAAGTCACATTCATCCCATTCACACACAAAATACAACATCCCTTTCGATGGCTCCGAGGACTCGACAATTTTCACCTTTGCCTTTCTTCGACACTCACAAATCTTGTATTGGTATCGTAGATCCCTAGCTCCGCTACCTCCTCAAGAGGTTGAGGAAGACACGAGCAAATTTTTTCCTAGTACAGTTTCCCTTCATCAGTAGATAGAAGCCCAATTTTATTTCCAATATTCTTAGTTTAAACCCTAATAAGAACAGTTTGTTAGCAAAAATGCAAAATTAAAACTTTTTACCTTGGCCAAGATTGTGTAGCAATTCAGTGGTTTACTTTATCCCTCAAGAAGCATTGTCTTCCTCTTTAATTGGGTGGTAATTTGATCTATCCAAAAGGCTAGTCGGATTTCTCTCATTCAAGAAGCTACTTGGATTTCTCTACACAAATGTCGGATTTTGACTTCGCTGGGAATTTTATTGGGTGCTAAGGAGTAGAATGGAAATATTTGCTAAAAATTTGGTATAAAAAATTTGTTTTTAGGTTCCACTATGTCATTTCTATTAATTTTACAGGATATCGTCACCTTTACAATTTAGTTTAAAATATGGGTACCATTTTGTACGTTTTAAAACTATGAGGGGCTTTTTGTGTATTAGTTTAACCCCATGGAGTTTTTTTATTTTTTACTCTACCTTTAATCTTAGGAATCAAATTCTTCTTACTACCAAAAAAATATAAAAAAAAAAAAGAAAAAAGGTATGAATGTACTGTGACATGAATATCCCACAAGGTGAAAACAAAAAAAAAATTAGCACAAAAAATTCCATCAAGCACTAACATGACCATGTTCGCAAATGTGCAACGAGGTTTCTATGTGATGTGAAGCAATTGCAACAAAGAAATTTATAACAATAAATTAACATTCCCTATACAGAAAGAAAAAAAAATTCTCATGGACAATGTATTTAACTAATTGAAAGGTTACTTGTTCAAATCAAATCCTCTTGGCTAAATCAAAAGTAGAATATATGCTACTTTTGAAGTCCTACATATGAAATCAAAAAATGACAATAATCCATATTATAAAGGAAAATAAGTATATTAGTGAAGAAGTGAAGAATATCTACATTCATCAAATTAGTAAACCAAAACCAACAGAGAAGCATTGAAATCCCAAGAATAATGAATGTTACTCCCTCCGTCCCGAAAAGTGACAAACTTTTCGGGAATTGGAATATTTTTCAATAGTAGACAAGAATAAGAGATAGCTGTCTGTAATTCCCAAATTATCCCCGCCAAGCTGTCCAAATTTTGACTATAGTGGTGCGGATGAAGTTATTCAAATGGTTTATGTAAACTAGTCAACACTTTGGGCCCACAACATTATTAAAGCTACACTAACTTTTTGCTTATTTTGCACTGCACGCGCTAGTAAACATTGGCTAGCATCAGCCACGCACTTCAAAGCGTGTCTTGTTCTTTTGACAATTTATGCTGGACCCACATATTTAAAGGTAGTGTCAGAAGGGTAAAATTAGAAGAAGGAGAAAAGTTCATTTGCCATTTTAGGTATGTGACAAACATTTTGGGATAGACCAAAATGGAAAGCATGACAGTTTCAATGGGACGGAGGGAGTACATGATAAAAAAATCTTAAAAAGTTAGGTAAAAATTTCTATCTAGATTCTAAGTAAACATAAATATTTGTACGCATTGGATTTCAAGATGAAATGGGTTGACGTATTTTTATTCTGATACTGCGTACATATTACACGTGGCACTATTGCATTTGTCGTGTCAAATTTTTTGCGATGGAAAAAAAAAAGGTATTTACAAAAGATATGATTTTTATCTAAAAATAAGTGAAAAGAATCTAAAATAGAACTTTAAAGAATGCGACAGTTTGGATCCAAAATTTATCTAAAACGGTTCTTAAGAAAAATAGGAGTCGTCACTTGGTATTGAGTTTTGGTGTACCAAGTCACTCAAAAGTGTTTTTAGACAAAAATAAAATCCTTTTCGACAATTCCAGGTCTTTGAAAAACAAGAGAAAATAAGTTCGGGAGTCACGGTTAAAGAAAGAGAAGGCAAAGGTTTGATTAACTCAAACCTAAGGTACTCTTTCAACCTAGTCTAAACTAGTTGCGAGGTTTAGTCAAAATTTTTCTAATTTAACCCTTAATTTTATCACGTTTGGATGTTTCCTACATGGATGCAAATCTAAATTTATAAAATATCCAAAAAGGACAAAATATCCATTCAAGGGTTTAATTGATACCAATCGCATGAATTGCGAAAATCAAAATAATTCCTTGAAGGGGTCATGAGCATGCATGGATGAAATTTGAAGAAAAGAAAAGAAACTTAAATTATATAATTAGATATAAATGGTCAAAGAATAGGGATGCAGTATAATGGGTACGGGAGGCAAAAACTCGTGACATAATTTTCTTATACAGGGATTAATGGAGTATTTAAACTAAAAAGTTATAATCACCCATTTCCCATGTTTGAAGAATAATTCTCCTAACATAGACAAGCAAATGAACTAGTTTAAATGTGATGCAATTCTAAATGATATGATTAACACATACAGAGGATATGTGATAATATAATAAGAAATATCATGCAAATGAGAAAATATTCTAAAAATAAAAATATGCATGAAAATGTAATAGATATCAGGCAAAAGATGAATCTAATGCGTGAACGATCTACAGGTCTAGTGTTGGACTAGCCCATTTCTAAAGAACCTTACTAGCGTTGGATTAGCAAGTAGGCGGGGGAGAAATCACAACTAGTTTGGGACTAGTGTGGTGACGTCATGCATTCATAATACACAGTAAAACAAATAAGACATAAATTAAAACAAATAAATACATAAGAGCACGTAGCACGTAACACGTAAATATAATATCTAAATGCAAAAATCCTAAGAAAAGCGGATAAAGCACATAATACATAAGACACATAAATACGTAAAAACCTATCTATTACAGTGGGGAATCTAACGACAATCTAAAATGTGAAAAATAAAAATCCTACCTACCCTATATATTACAATAGGGGACCCAATTACAATCTAAAATGAGAAAATATAATAAAACAAATCTAACTATCCTATCTATTACATTTTTTTGAGGTATTTAACTGCCTCTCAAATAATTATAAAAATTAACTAAATAAATATAAGAAAATTTGAATGAACATTTAAATCAAATAAATAAAAGCATATAAAAATATATAAACACATAGGAACACGTAGGAGCACATAAGAGCACGTAATTGATATTGAAATAATAATAATAGGGGTACCTCCCTTTTGAAGTGGTGACTAAATGGAGTCAAATTGCCCTATTTATATTCAAAATGAACAAAAGAATCATGACACCAATTTAATTAAAAATAATAATAATAATAAAAATACTAAATTCACATTAATATGTCAAACGTAAAGAAATTTAAGAACATCTAAAAATTACAAGTTAAATATATTCAAAAGTAACAGAATTAGCTATTAAAGAAAAAAAACAATCATAATAAAGAGCGTCAAAATTCACTAGGGACTAAATTATTAAAATTAAAAAACTTTTGGGATTAAAAATATATTTTTTCAAAGTTTAGGGGCCAAAATTAAATGAAAGATAAAGTTCAAGGACCACAGTGCAATTAATTTAAGGACCTAAGAAAAAAAAATTTAAAATGTTCTGGGCCGAAGTAAAACTACTCCAAAGATCAGGGGCTAAAGTGCAAATTTTGGTTTCTTCCTTGGGTAAGAAAAAGGCTAACGAGCCATCATTTTATTTCTTTGGACCAAACACTACTTAAGCCCAGCCTCAATCTGGCTCAAGCCATTTCCCAAATTTTGACCAACACAACAACAACAACAAAAGACAGCAAAAAGCCAGAAAATTAAACGATAAAATATGGCTTTAACATGGTTAACAAAAAATTGAAAATACCTCAATCCAAGCAAGAGTTTCTCGGTCAAATTTTGAAGGAACTCCCAAGTTTCACTCCAACCGATTGCTGCCTTGTTGTGTTTGAGTTGCTAGTATGTGTGTGTGAGATTGAGAGGGGAAAAGGGAAAGGAGAACCGAGAGGGAGAGAGAGTTCAAGGGAAAAGTTGTCTTGGGAATTTTTGGGAGAGAAAAAGAAATGAAAGAAAAAGGGAGCCGAGAGTAGAGATCAGAGGAGAAAAAAAAATGGAGCTTCCTCTTTTGTGTGTCCTCAAGAAAAGGAAGAAGACAGCCGAGAGATGTCTTGAGTTGGAGTGTTTTTTTAAGGAAAAAATAAGAAGCCCAGCTGAGAGCTCCTTTTCTTCTTGTGTTTTTGTCTCTGTGATGATATCTTGAGAGGTTCCCAAAATTGAGAGAGAGAGCCAAGAGATTGTCCTTTTTTGGAGCTCAAAAAATGAAGTTTTGTTGTGTTTTCAAAGAGAGAGGCTGAGAGATGTATGTTGGGAGAAAATGTGGAGCTTGTGTGTTTGGTTAGTAAAAATGATGGTTTTTGACCAAAATGGAAAAGAAAGGTGCATGGAGATATTGAGTGCAAAAATGGATCAATAGTGCATATGGTGAAAGAGAAATAATTAGGAGAAAGTTTTTTATTTCTTGATTTTCTTTTGTTGTTTTTTTTTGTGTTTTGTTTTTTCTTTTCCTAAAATAAACCTACAAAATTGAGAAAAATGCACATTAAAATGCAAAAAAATAAATAACTTATTAAATTAAAAAAATCAAGAAAATATTAAAATTTGACAAAAATTTGGTGTCTACAGCATTGAATCTTTACCTACATACAAATATGTTACATATACACCGTATGCTATATTAAACATCATATTTTATCCGTGTAGGGTTCATTTCTTCCACCGAATGCATGTTCCACATGTCAGCACCGTATTTAATTGCTCCCTACCGAACTGGGCCGAAAAGTAGCTAGTGGGCCGAAAAGTAGCTAGTGGCTTTCGGCCATGTGACAAAAGAGTACAGTAGCCCACATGTCAATTCAAAATTTCTTTTCCTACTTGTCCTCCCACGTCCCGACAGGCACGTGGGGTGCTATACTCTTTTGCCACATGGCTGAAGGCCACTAGTTGCGGAGCAGGCCTGCCTGTTTTCCCACGTGCTATAACAAAAGAGTACAGCGACGTGGGCCACTGTACTCTTTTGTCACGTGGCTGAAAGCCATTGGCAACTTTTTGTCAAGATCTTGATTAGGAATTTGGGGGTTATGAAGGACTCATCTGGAATTAGAGAACAAAATGGCGAGGGAAGAAGAAAAAGGAGATAAGGTGAGGAGAGAGAGAGAGAGAGAGAGAGAGACAGACAGAGATGAGGGAAGTAGAAATAGAGAATTGATATCTGTTATTCCTTAGATTCCTTTCCCACCAATCATCTTATTATATATAGGATTTGTAACCGACTCTAACCAATTCTGTTAATTCTTCCCTCAACGATGCTGTCCTACTTATTCTTCACATGCTATTGATTGTGTTTGTACAAAACGTCACCATTGCAGGTTATAGTTTTATTACATTTCTGGGTTTATTTCCTTCATCCTAACATTGCCTCCCCCAATTAAGAGTCTTGTCCTCAAGACTGGAAATGAGGGAACTGAGCTTGTATAAAGACTTTATCTTCCCATAAAGCCTCTTCCTCTCCTAGCTGACACCATTTGATAAAGTACTGAATAAATGGATGTCCATTGCGCAAAATGAAATGTATTTGTAAAATGGAATCTGGTTGTAAGGGACAATGATCTTCGCTATCAAACTCAGGTAGACTATCTAAAATGTGGTTTAGCGGCCCAATCTACTTTTTTAACAATGAAACGTAAGACTGGGTGAATCTTAGCTCCTGCAGGTAGTTTAAGATGATAGGCTATTGATCCAACTTTGACCTCTACCTAAAATTGACCATAGAATCTGGCAGCAAGCTTGAGACATTTTCTGATGGCAACTGTTTGTTGCTCGTAAGGCTGTAGCTTTAAGAAAACCCAATCACCAATTTCAAAGGTTCGTTCTGTGCGTTGCTGATCAACAAAATATTTCATTTTTGCTGTGCTTTAGCCAGATGCTCCCGAATGCTATTGAAAATTCTTATTTTGTCGTGAAGTAATTGTGTTGCTACTAGAATGATAGTATCCAAGTGAGGACCAAGGGGTAGGGGAATGGATTTGTAGCCATATAAAGCTTCAAAAGGGGTCATCTGTAGGCTAGAATGATAAGAAAAATTATACCACTACTTTGCTAAGGCTAGCCACCTACTCTAATGAGTGGGAAATTCACCAGTCATGCATCTTAAGTATGACTCCACACATTGATTCAATCTCTCACTCTATTCGTCTGATTGAGGATGGTAAGTCGAACTGTAGTATAACTCAATATCTATTAAGTTGAACAATTCTCGCCAGAAAATGCTGGTGAAGAGTTTGTCTCAATTATATACTATGGACTCAGGAGTCCATGTAGTCTGAAAATATTGTCCATAAAGAGGTAAGCCACCTATTTAGCAGAAAAATGGTGAGCGAAGGCCATGAAGTGATCAACCTTAGTGAATCTGTCAATCACCAGCATTATAGTATCAAGCCGTGTGAGTTTGGCAAACTTTCAATGAAATCTATAGTTAGATAAGTCCACGCCATTTGAGGGACAGGCAATGGTTGTAGTAAGCCAGGATAACGTACATGTTCAACTTTATACCTCTGATAGATATCACATGCTCTCACAAATTGGATGGCATCCTGTTTCATGGTAGGCCAATAGAATAGAGTTCTCAATCTCTGCTAGCACCCGCTTTGTCCTGAGTGGCCTCCAATCGCAAAGGAGTGAAAGACTTGAATTAATTTGTCTCTCAAGCCATGAGCTGATCCTACATAGAGCTTTCCATTGTATCTTAACAGACCATTGTTCCATTCATACTATGGCTAGGATGCAGGATCTATTATTAATTGAGCAATGATGTCCTGACAGTGAACATCTAAGTCATAACTGCCCTGGAGTTCTTGTATCCATAATGGCTTCACAGAGGAGAGAGCTAAGCATGATCCCTGCTGAGCTCCATGATCTAAATCTCCTCCATGTAATCTAGAGAGTGCGTCTGCTACCTTGTTTTCCACTCCTTTCTTATATTGAATCTCATAATCTAAGCCTAGCAATTTACTCAGCCATTTGTGTTGTAGTGCAGTAGTGAGCTTCTGATCCAGCAAGTATTTCAATAACTCATGATCAGTTTTGATAGCAAAGTGATATCCTACCAAATAATGCCTCCACTTAATTACTGCCATAATTAGTGCGAATAATTCTTTTTCATAAGCTGACAACCCCAAATTCTTAGGTGATAGAGCCTTACTCAGAAAAGCTATAGGATGGCCATCTTGTATGAGCACTGCACCAATTCCCTCTCCACTGGTATCAGTTTCAATGGTGAAAGGTTTCTGAAAATCTAGTAGCTTTAAGACAAGAGCAGTACATATGATATTTTGTAATGAAGAGAAAGCCTCATGTGCTTCTGAATTCCAAGCAAAGTCGTCCTTCTTAAGCAAGTCAGTGAGAGGCTTACAGATGATCCCATAATACTTGATAAATCTCCTATAATAACTAGTCAACTCCAAAAATCCCCTCAACTCTTTTATTGTCCTGGGAATTGGCCATTTTAGGATACTATTAACTTTTGATTTGTCCATGGATACCCCATTTTCAGTTATAGTATGACCAAGATAGTTCACAGTTTGTTGTGCAAAAGAGCATTTAAACCTCTTTGCAAATAACTTATGATTTCTTAACATAGATAAGACTGTCTTTAGGTGTTGTATATGCAATTCTAACGTAGGACTGTAAATCAGGATGTCATCAAAGAAAACTAACACAAACTTTCATAAGTATGGCTAGAATACCTGGTTCATGAGAGACTGGAATGTGGTTGGAGCATTTGTTAACCCAAAAGGCATCAATAGGAATTCATAATGGCCATAGTGAATTTGGAAAGCAGTTGTGTAAGTATCTTTGTGTTTAACCTTGATCTGATGATAACCAAAGGTGAGGTCCAGTTTTGTCTTGTATTTGGATCCTGCTATTTCATTAAGTAACTCACCAGCATTTGGGATAGGATATCTGTCCTTAATGGTCATCTCATTTAGTCACCTGTAATCCACATAAAAACGCCATGTTTCCTCTTTCTTCTTAACAAATAACACTGGTGAGGCAAATGGGTTGTTGCTATGAGTGATTATTCCACGCTGTAACATGTCATCTACTTGTTTCTCAATTTCCCCTTTTTGAGAGTGAGGATATCTATATGGTTTCATTTTGAAAGATTGGGATCCAAGTTTTATGGGATCTCATGATCTATTCCTCTTGTTGGAGGTAATTCAGTGGGAGTCTCAAACACATCAGCAAATTCTTCAATAATGTCCTGAACTTCTGTAGGCACACCTCTCCAAATGGATTGCCCTACCCCATTCTCGTGGCCAAACACAGCTACTTTTTATATTCAATAAATCTTCTTAAATCACTGTCCCTAATGAGGTCTAAATGACAATTTTCTGCCTGTCCTTGTAAATGTACTACTTCTCCTTGATTGCTTAGGGAAATAGTCAACTTATGGAAATCAAAAGTGATGGGACTAAAGTGAGCCATTCAATCCACTCCTAATATTATATCTCAGTCACTTAACTCCATTACCTTGAGGTCATAACAGAATTTGTGTTGATTAATTCCCTACATTACTATAGGACATATGGCCTTACTGGTTACACATGGTCCATTTCCCACAATTACAAAAAAGGGATTGACTAACTGATAGGGAATATCAAAGGCAATGACTTTTTCACTTCTGATTTAACTATCTGAGCTGCCAGTATTACCAAGATCAACATTTTTTCACCATCCAACCACCCTGTCAGTGTGATTGTTTTCCTTTTGATTGCATCAGACAGTGTATGTAGGGACATCTTCATGACCTGCCCTGGATTTCCTGTGGATTCATCTTGTTCCCCCAATGCATTCTCAAATTCAGAATCTTCCTCATCTTTACTAATTAAGAAATTAAGATGACCAAATTTGAACTAATGGCCTTATCCAAATTTTCTCCACATCTGAAACAAAGTCCATTATTTCTCCTATACTGAATTTCTTGAGTTGAGATTTTCCTGGATTTCGGTTCTGTAGTAGACACTAGTTTGCCCTTGAATTGAGTATTCTTAAATGCACTAACAGAAGGTACTTTGTAATATGAATTGTTGTTTTGTTGTTGAGAAGAGCTCCTAGAAATCCCAAATCTATTGTTTGACGCTGCCTTCTAGCTATCCTTGGAATTTTTGGATTGCAGGTTAAAAGCATTTTCTTGTAATGTAGCCATTTCAAATGCCTCAGATAAAGCTGCAGGTTTCAGCATTCTAACCATGGTTTTGATTTCGTCCTTTAGACCATTGATGATGCTAGATATACAGTATTCCTCACTTAAATGTGAATTCCTAATCATCATAAGAGTTTTAAGCTCTTCAAATTTTTCCTGATACTTCTCAACCTTCCCTATCTGCTGTAGTTTATTGAACTCTCCACAATATCCTAGCCATTCTTGTTATCAAACCTTTTATGCAATTGTTCCTCAAACATTTCCCAAGTTATATTAGGTTTTTCTAGTTTTATTCCTTAAAACCATCTATCCGCCCTTCCTTCTAGATACATTTCTATGACTTCCACTTTCTGTTCCTCAAGGATTTGATAGTTCAAATAGTATTTATTACATTTCCTGATCCAATCTCTAGGATTTTCACCATAAACAATGGTAAGTCAATTTTCGGAGGATTTGGTATTAGAATCTTACCTATCTCCTTCTTTGTTGTCTTAATGCTCTCAGATCCAATCTGAAACCTCTGACTCAGTGGTGGAGTCGGTAATAGGGGTGTTTGGTCATTCCTCTACCAGTTTTCTTTTGGAATTGCATTGTCTCTTCCCATCATCATCTTCATAAATGCACTAAATTCTTGCTTCATCCCAACTACTAGACCTTTCATTCTTTTATTGTTTTCTTCCAGTTCTGTGCACAATTCATTGCATATTTGCAGTTGCTGATGATGTGAAGCTTGTAGACCTTCTACTACCTCTTGAAGCTTGATTTCTTGCTTCTTGATTTGCTCCTCCAATGTCTTAAACCTGGTGCTTTCTGCCATCGAATCCGAATTTGTCGAGGATTCTACTTGCTTTGGCACCACTTGTCAGGATCTTGATTAGGAATTTAGGGGTTACGAGGGACTCACCAGGAATTAGAGAACAAAATAGCGGGGAAAGAAGAAAAGGGAGATAAGATGAGGAGAGAGAGAGAGAGAGAAATGAGGGAAGCAAAAATAGAGAATTGATATATGTTATTCTTTAGATTCCTTTCCAACTAATCATCTCTTTACATATAGGATTTATAATCGACTCTAACCAATTCTGTTAATTCTTTCCTCAACGACGCCGTCCTACTTATTCTTCACATGACACTGATTGTGTTTGTACAAAACGTCACTGTTGCATGTTATAGTTTTATTACATTTCTGGGTTTATTTCCTTCATCCTGACACTTTTTAGACGTGTGGATCTCACACTGCTGAACATGTTATGTGACGAAGAGATAAGAAGTGTCTGTGCGTATTTGATGAAACGGTGACGTTTATATAAAACGATATCGTTTGGATACTATTAAGTGCTCAACTTAGATGACATCATACCATTACAACCTTAAATCTAATAGACTTGACCGTGAAAACAAAACAGATGAAATGATCCAAAATTTAAATCTAATAATTTAATGGATAAATATATACTCTCAAAAATTAAGTGGTCAACACACTACCATTCGAAATGTTTGTGTTTGGATTGCATTTTTCATGATTTTTCATGAAAAAATTACTGTAGCGATTTGATGTATGTGAGGAAAAAAAGTAATAGGAAATGTGATTACGAAAAACGACGTAATTTTTTGACGGAAAATAGCAATCCAAACGAGGCCTTAATGTCTAATCAGATACATTTCTGACCACAAATTGTCAATACTGTGGGCTGGTGCAATTTCTATCGAGATTCCGGTGGAAGAAGTCTAGACTCTTCCAAACCAATTTGGCGATTGCGTGTGGGTTTCGCTTTCTGTTTCGTAGACGTCATCTATGACCGAATTAATAAACTCTTCATATAATACGAATACAATTTCGTCCTCAGGTCGGTCTTCTTTTCTATATAATAGCCTCTTATCTTTCCTTCTTACCACTACTCGTTAATCTATCAATCTTCTTCATCATCTTCATAAATCGTCTCTCGAATTCTCCCATATCAAATTCTACCATCATAAGGTAATCCTTTTTTCTTTGACAATCTATATTCGCTTGTTTCTTTTCTCAGTGTATGATTATTTGTTGCTTGATGCTTTGATTGATTTTAATATTGTTCTGGTTGCTTAATCTTCCGGTAATTGACGGATCTATTGGGATGTATTTGGTTGAGACTAGAAGATTTTCCAATTTTATATTTTATTTAAAATATAATTAGTCCAATTTAGGCTGGAATTAAGAGAAGAAGAAAAGAGTTGATTTCTATTTAGGGTTTTTTCTCTGTAATTTGTGGATTCCGTCCCTAAATTAAGGAATTAGGTGCCGAATTTTGGGGTTGAAGAGTTACAGCTTTTTTTCGGTTTACTAGTTTTGCTACCAATTCTGATTATTCATCTTGTGGTTGAAATTTTTGGTTTAGGGATTTGAATTTTATTAGATCTGATCGGATTTGGCTTTTTGGCTTTTTCCATTTTTTCCTTAACAGATGCAGATCTTCGTGAAAACTCTAACTGGAAAGACCATAACCCTCGAGGTTGAGAGCTCTGACACTATCGATAATGTAAAGGCCAAGATCCAAGACAAGGAGGGCATCCCTCCGGATCAGCAAAGGCTGATCTTTGCTGGAAAGCAGCTTGAGGATGGTCGTACCCTGGCCGACTACAATATCCAGAAGGAATCTACCCTTCATTTGGTTCTGCGTTTGAGGGGTGGCATGCAAATTTTCGTTAAGACCCTCACTGGTAAGACAATTACCCTCGAGGTTGAAAGCTCTGACACTATTGACAACGTCAAGTCTAAGATTCAAGACAAGGAGGGTATTCCCCCAGACCAGCAGAGGTTGATTTTTGCTGGCAAACAGCTTGAAGATGGGCGGACCCTTGCCGATTACAATATTCAAAAGGAGTCTACCCTGCACTTGGTGCTCAGGCTGCGTGGTGGAATGCAAATTTTTGTGAAAACGCTTACTGGGAAGACCATAACTCTGGAGGTGGAAAGTTCTGATACCATTGACAATGTCAAGGCGAAAATTCAAGACAAGGAAGGGATCCCACCGGATCAGCAGAGGCTGATTTTCGCTGGTAAACAGCTTGAGGACGGGCGGACCCTTGCAGATTATAACATCCAAAAGGAGTCAACCCTTCACTTGGTGCTGAGGTTGAGAGGAGGAATGCAAATATTTGTGAAGACTTTGACAGGGAAGACAATTACTCTGGAGGTGGAGAGTTCTGATACCATTGACAACGTGAAGGCAAAAATTCAGGATAAAGAGGGAATCCCACCGGATCAGCAAAGGTTGATTTTTGCTGGTAAGCAGCTTGAGGATGGTCGCACTCTTGCAGACTATAACATTCAGAAGGAGTCCACCCTTCACTTGGTGCTTAGGTTGAGGGGAGGAATGCAAATATTTGTGAAAACTTTGACTGGAAAGACCATCACCTTGGAGGTGGAGAGCTCAGATACTATTGACAATGTGAAGGCTAAGATTCAGGATAAGGAAGGGATCCCACCTGATCAGCAGAGGTTGATCTTTGCTGGTAAACAATTGGAAGATGGAAGGACTTTGGCTGATTACAACATCCAGAAAGAGTCAACTCTTCACCTTGTCCTGCGTCTTCGTGGTGGCATCTACTGATTATCTTGTCAAGGCTGTCTTGCTATTGGAATTTACATAAAACCCTGTTCTGTTTGCTTTGCTCGTCTCTCTGTTGTCTGAGTCATGTTTACTGGCTTAGGCTGTTGTGGCTCTTGATTTTGGGGATTGGCTGGTGGTGGTGTATTGTTTTGTTGGCATGGGAGTTATGGTGGTGTAATCTGATTTTAAATAAAATTTTTTACTTGTAAATGCTTTTGTGTTAAGTTTTGCATTATTATCCTAACTTGATTTGCTCTGTTTCTGAGGAAGTGTACAGGGCTTGCTTGGCTTGAGAACATACGTCAATTGTACTGTTACTCCTTGGTAATCTCAGTTTCTGCATTTTCCGTATTGCATGTGCTTGATGTTCTAGAAGTTGTAAAGTCGTTCTGTGCCATAGAGACGAGAACAACACCTGGTTGTGTTAACCTAAATCATTACATGTCTCACTTGTTAACTTGAATCATTCCTTGTCTAGCTTGTTAAATCATTCCATGACCTCTTATTCCTCAGCACCATTGGCTAACTACTAACTGTTTGATCATGTGTCTCTATCTAAACAAAATCGATTGTTACCCAATGTCCTTAAAAATCAGAATTAGAAGAATTAACTAACGATTAATTGTAGAGCATTAGATGGATTAACTATTAATTGTGGATTACTTAGATCTTGTTACCCTATGTACCTACCTCATAAGCCATTTGAATGCATTTGATGGCTGTCCAAAACAGCCAGAGACATTTGACAAGAGAACTGCATGGATTTTTTTTTTGTAAACAGTAAAATTTAACGCCTGAATTTATGGTTTGTAGCATAGTCTAATGGCAAGGGAAGTGATAATCTAGGCTGTAGTATTACTCTGATGGCAAGGGAAGTGATATTCCAAACATTGTGATAAGAGGACGGCTAATGGCAAGGGCAGAGATAATCTCAAAACAGTTTGTTTGGATGGTGCTTTTATTCCAAATAATATTTCGCTTGCATCATATACACATTTCCCAACCCATCTTTTTATATTCTCAATTATCTTTTTATCTCACCTACGTCACATCACAAAAAATGTTACAATAATTATTCCAAATAATATTTCAAATAATACATTATCCAAACAAACTTGGTACCGGTGATAAGAGGTGGTCTTATTTAGTGTATTAATGTGGAAGACGAATTCGTGGTCAAACAAGGAGTTGATCAATCAAATCAATGCGGTAGTTGTTAATGACCATAATAGAGGGTATTACATTACGTGCAAGGCTATGAGTCACAGCTGCTGCTCCTCTTTTGGTATGCAAAGCAGATTGCAGGACTACTCCTGTATTCAATAATGTAGAGCAGATTTTAGAACTACGACGGCAGATCACGTTCCATGCACCATGCCATTAACGATTGAGATCAGACGAGAGCTTGGATCGATTTCGGCCATTCATTTGAAATGGTCGATCTCGATTGCTAATTATCCTTTGTGGTTGCACCTACAACTACATAGAGCCCCGATTAAGGCCTTTCAATTGCGGTTGTCACATGGTCGAGATCAATGAAGACGTACAAATGAACAAAGGTTTAGTGCTTTTTAAAAGTTTAAAACACACCTAGGAGCGATAAGTATAAAATTTCAAATTTAAATATGAAAATTTCCAATTTTTTACTTGAAATTAATATATGAAAATTCTTTTTTTTTTTTTAAATTTATAATGGATTCATAGTCAAATTGAAATGTGATTTTAAATTTCTAAGAATTTTAATAATACTCCTTATTTATTGTTAGCACTCGTATTATCTCATCTTTTCATAACTCTTGCCCTATGTAGCATTTTCTTTTTCCTTCAACAGAACAAGGTTGACATACAAAAGCGGCAAAAACATCCATTTCATGTTCTTCTCTTTCACAAATTATGATTTCAAATTTGTCAAAATACGTACTACCAATTAGTTTATTTACGCAAAAAAGAAAAAATTCAAAAAGAAAAGGAAAGAGGTGAATCAAATAATTTGATTGCTTTCAGTGCCCATTAGGGAGTACAATGATGTACAGTCTGTAAACGGACTCCTGTAAACCTGTTTCTGCTTCTCTGAAACATGAAGAATCAAGGATCATCCGTGCGTTTAATAAAACTGAAGTCTAAAAAATGAAGTCCAATATCTAATCAAGGATCACCCGTGTGTTTGATAAAACTGAAATCTGAATCCATTAAATTATTGGGTTGTTAAATACTAAATCTAATACCTTTAACTGCACATCACATTCAATGATAAGTGGATAACTTATCACTTAATTTTGGAAGTAAGTTTTACCTAGAAAATTCAGTGACACTTAATTAATTCAGATATTCAATTTTTTATTATCAAACGATCTGAATATGTTAAAATTTAAATCCATTAACTTTAAGTGCTGAGTTAGATTTTCAGATAGCACAGTAGTTTGTTTTTCTTTTTGAAACAAAGGATCAATCCTGTTTGGATTGTAAGTTATTTGGGATTATTTGGGATATTTTTACTGTAGCACTTTTTATGATGTGATGTATGTGAGATAAAAAGATATTGGGAAGATAAAAAGGTGTATTGGAAATTGTAAAGATGATGTAAGCAAATAAAATTGGGGAAATAGGAAGCAATCCAAACAAAGATTAGATCCAGTAAGAGTATGCTCCGTTCTAAACTCCAATCCAGGCCAAATAGTTCAATAGAACGCATTTATTCCACTATGGTCAAGTGTTGTACGTCTTCATAGTTGAAACTCTTCGTTCATCCGTCACTTCTTCCCTTCTCCTTTTGCCTAAAACCCCTCAAAACTACAAGAACAACTAGCTTCAATTTCATCCTATGACGGCAACAACAATAGCAGCAAAACCAACCTTTTTCTTGCTCAAACCAAACCCTTTACTCTATCCTCCCAACCGGTTCCAATTCTTCTTTCTTCCTTCCCACAAAATCCCGCCTCCAGCACCCTTCCGTCAGACACACAATAGTAACAAATTCCCCTCTAGCATCGTTCTCCTTGATGCCTATGGCAAAGATCAGTGCAACACAACCATCAAGTTTAAAACCAACGATGATGATGATTCAACGGAAATCCAAGAAAAAACAAGCCCACCGATGGAAGAACTTGCTTTTATCGTCCTGTCTAAAGCCTTGGAATATCCAGGAAATCCTGTGGCAATGGCTGCTGTGCTTGTCACTCATGCATGATCCAAAATTAGCATTGGCTGCCTCCGGTGGAGTAATGGGTGGTTCATCTTTCTCATCATCCTACAGCTCCGAATCATCATCCTCTTCGTCCTACAGCTCATCAGGGTCCTACAGCTCTGAATCATCTTTCTCTTCATTCACCGAATCATCATCCTCTTCGTCCTACAGGTCATCAGGGTCATACAGCTACATTTCAGATTCAAATTCAGAGCCAAGTCCAGCCCAATTGCTTCAAGCTTCTTTAAAGAAAAGCTATGCAGTGAGAAAGAAAAGCTACCCTAGGCGAACCAGTTTGGATAGATATGCAGTGACCTCGAAGAGAAGCTACACTGCATTGTCGAGTAGCTTGTCAGAAGAAGTGTACTCGTTGTCATCTTCGGTGTCACAAGCACAAGTTGGAGGTAACACAGGACCAACCGTTGTTGCTTGGGTGTTCCTTCTGGTCTTGTTGTTGGTCATGTCTATTTTGGCCTTTGCATTCTATAACTCTACACGGGATATGGTGAGTACTGCTGAAAAGAAGTGCAGGTACACTGTTGCCACTCAGAGGATTACCATTCTCAAGCTGCAGGTACAATGTTGTTGTTTGGATATCTGGAAAAACTTGTGGAATATTCTCTAAACATGTGTTCCAACATTTTTTCTTTTGAGTTTTGAAATCATCCATTTTTATGACAGGGATTATATCCCAAAGAAGTCCTACAGTATAATTTTTCTGAAAACACTTTCAAAAAGCAGAGTCCTGAGTCCTGAGTTCTGAGTCCTGACAGAGCAGAAAGGGAAGGTTGTGAGGGAAGAAATTGGGATTTCTTTTAGAAGGCATGGGGTGCGAAGGGAAAAGCTGTTGTTTGTTACATGGTAATTGACAAATAATTTATTCTTTGATTGGTTTGAATAGCTCTGTCTGTGTGGTTTTTTAAGAAGACAAACATGGGAAAGGAAGAAATTGAAGAATGGCCCTTAATCAATGAGGTATAATGGTTATTATGAAGCAATTGTACGAGACTGATTAATTTGATTAATTAGTTGAAGTACATGGTTGGAAATTAAACTGAGGACAGGTGATGTCTTGAGGAACTAGTTTGACATATGCTAGATGACTATAGAAAGATGAAATGAAATAGGCTTGACCATGGTTTTCAATATACTGCTGCTAGTGTTGCTTCAATTCAAAATATATACAGACATTCGATCAAACTTATAATATAAAATACATACCAACACACTTGATCAACTTTTGCCTTTTGAGGGAGTAAATTTTAATGCCTTGAGAATTACCAAAGAAACTACCTGGTCATCTCTCAGTTACTAATTACTATATGTACAATGTATATGTTTGAAAATTGGTGATGCTTTATCCTTTTTAGGTACTTTATCCTTTTTAGGTACAATTTGTGCTTGCTATCATGTGGAACTTAAAGAAATTCACTTGTTCTGATTAAAGTTATCAATGAGTTTCTCTATGACTACAATGGTGTTGGGATGCTTTAACTTTGGTTGTTTTAACCCTGCAAATGCCTTGTTCAGTAAGCATAAATTTGAGTTTCTAATCTTCCAAGAAGACTGGTATTCTTTTGATTCTGAATCCTTATGGATATTAAAAGTCAGATATTATTGCAACTGCTTTTAATATGAATAAACTATGTTACCATTTTCAATTGGTGCAAGGAAATAGTATAATGACAATCCTGTTGGATTTATCTCCTTTTCTGGCCTGGTTTCCTTTAAACTTTTACCTATACTCCTCTTAGTAAAGGAACATCCAGTCATCTCATAGAGATTTGTAGAATAAGTTTCTTACAGTTCTAATAAAACAGGGAAGACTTTGAGGCCAACCCCTATCTAGCTCTCTCTTTGTCTCTTCATAGAAAGCATGATAATTTGCCATTCACCAAATTCAAACCATTCATAAAGTGACTCAGCAGAACAGCCTTTCCCAGTACCCTGGGACCAAAAAAAGAGAAAGGAAAGATCAAAAAAGATACCACCTAAATCAATAAACAAGAAAAAAGAATCACAGATGGTCGGCCCGACTGAAAGGTGTCCAGGGACAACAATGAATAATCCATCCTTGGGAAAGTTTCTTATGCAGATTCTTCTTGGTTACATACAGTGATATACTGCTGCATTAAATAGATGAAGACCTTACTATATGAGGGTGTTCAGATAAGTTGAGTTC
Organism: Coffea arabica; assembly: GCF_036785885.1. Lineage (NCBI taxonomy): Eukaryota > Viridiplantae > Streptophyta > Magnoliopsida > Gentianales > Rubiaceae > Coffea > Coffea arabica. Next base: position 65,689,195 of record NC_092313.1, on the reverse strand, counting down.
AAAATAGGACAATTAAACTCGTATAATGTTCAGATAAGTTCAAAATACGACAAGTAAAAATTGTATAAGGCTTTTTTGTAGTAGAAGCAAACATATTCGTTTATCTGATGCTCTTCTTTATGCAATTTCCTGTACTATGAGAGGGAAGATGAATAATTTTGAATAAATGCATCACAATATATCGCATTCCAATGATGCATGGTACATCTCAAACATACATGTAAATGGTGCCAGTCCATTTGCACGGTATAGTGCAATTCAACTAATCAAAAGTTTCAGTTTCACCTCTTTGTTTAGTTTATGTCATTTTCAGCTTCTTATTCCATCTCTTGCCTGTTTTTCCAATTCCAAAGGTTGGCTTGTTGGGTTCAGGGAGATCACTACAAAGGGATCTTGACCGAGTTGCTGAAACTGCTGACACATCCACATGAAAGGGTTTAAATTACATATTGACAGGTAAAAATTCCCAGCTTTTCAGTTTTATTAGTCCAGTTTTGATTGCCTAAAAGTGGAGCATATATAGAAGTCTTAATATAGATAAACAAAACTTTAAAATACGTTTTGTTGCTTTGTATGCCAGTATAACCAAGTTTTGTTTCGAGAAACAGCCAGTGAAAGCATTTATGTAGTTTAATGCAATTTGGTTGCCAAAGAAGGGTATAGTAAAGTGAGTTCAGCTGGTTTGTCATGTCTGTATGAGCAGTTAGTATGAAGTTCGCCAAAGTGAAAGCATTTATGTAGTTTAATGCAATTTGGTTGCCAAGAAGGGTATAGTAAAGTGAGTTCAGCTGGTTTGCCATGTCTGTATGAGCAGTGTGTATGAAGTTCTAGTACTTCTCACACTTTCCTGCATTTTGCATCTTACAAATGAAAAAATGATTTAGACTTTTCTTCGCCATTTCTCATAGTAAAAAGTAATCACAGTGGAGAGTTACTTCTGCTCTCCTTTACCTTACTTTTTGTTTAACTCTGTTTTGCTACACTTGACTATTCCCCAATTGAAAGATCCTTGTCAGGTGCAGAATGATAAGGGAAGGAACATCCTTCCTAATAGGACCTCATTTTGTCGGACGTAAAAGCTGCTTATTTCATATGCCCAGAATTCCCTCCATGTACTGATGTACCTGAGGACTGTGGCCGTTGTACTAAATTTCAGCCACAAAACTGTTCGTAGATAACATAAGAAGTCATTAATATGGTTGAATCTTGACACTCGAATGTTGAACCTTGATACTTGTGCTGTTAATAACGCTGATTTTCTAACTTCTAATTACATGCCATGGATCAAGTTGTCTGAAAGCTTCATTGTTTTAAACTATAATCTAACAAAAGATTCCAAATATTGAATCAGTTCTTGCGCTATGCTGAAATTGGTAATTGTTTATACTATTAGATGAATCTATTCATTTAATCAGCTGCATTTATTAACTGTTTTCCCTTTAATCTTTTGGTTTAAGACTTAATATTTCACATTAGAACTTAAGTTGGAAGTGCTTATGCTTTTAAGGAAATGAGTTTATGGTTTTAGCTCGGCGAAGTATTTGTGGAGAAGAAAGCAGAAAAAAATGAAGATTTTAAATTGGGTTCTCTTTTTTGTGGTCAAATTTGAGAAAATAAGAAGGCAAAATGATCAAGGGAGACTCGTAGTATTAGTCTTAAAATCTTCAGCTGACTCTCTAGCAAAAATGCTCAAATCTGCATGTTTTACATACATTTCTCAACAAGTAATGCTCTGAGTTAATTGAGAATTCGTAATACTCTCCACTTTGGTTGCAGAGACTATATTGGCATTGTTTCGGCATCCTGTTTATTGGTTTGCTGCCTATTCATCTGTAAGCGACACACAGTCTTTCTTCCTGCTCAACTGAAACTTGAAATTGGTCTTGACAGCAAAATGTAGCTAGCCCCTTTTTGCTGACTAGCCTGTGATTTTGAAATTTAGATCAGTATGTTGATTATATACTCTGGGATTTGAATTTAGATTAGCTTCTTGATTAGGTGCTCTGATTTTACCCTCTGATGGTAGAGCAATTTGCTTGATACGGACTTTGAAAAGAATTCATTTGAAACGTAAGGGAAGTTATATGTCTTGTTTCTATAATTATTGGTCCCTGTAGCTTTACTCTATATGGTTTTAAATGCCTCCCAATCCCCGTGTATATGGAAGAAAAAATGAGAAATAAAAAAATGACATGGCCATGGCCTTGTCTGTTGGGAATATAGTTACTAATAGCATGTCTAAAATGTTTGCTTGATCAATGAATGTTTTGCCATCAAATTACTAATAACTTCAACTCATGATTTGTGTTTTCAGATTAGTCTTTATATGTGTTTGCCCCTTCTAATCAGGGGATGGTTATGTTGTTTTCACTGGCTTCTCAAGCCTATGACAATATCGTGCGTTTTAGGTAAGGAACTTTCTTAGTGGGTATTGGCTTTTAGAATGCCAACTTAAACCCAAAATTCAAGTGGTACGAAATGTGTAGGAAACTGCACATCGTGTTAAGGCTAGGGCTGCTGGGTTGATTGGATATCTTCCAAATACAGAAGGAAACTGGCTTTATAAATCAAACCTGCAGCCACTTTAGTCACATTGGACCTACTTTACCATTGCATTGAAGCTGATTGACCTGTAAATTTCTCACTTTCATTTTCTAAGGCATTTATTACCTGTCTTTGGTAGTTTGAAGCAACTCAAGGGTAAGTTTCTGCAGAACACAATAATCTTGCTCTATCTAATTGCTAATTATTTATTATAGCTTCTCAAGAGTGCAGACTTGCTTCTGCTGTGCAGAATGTAGTTCTTGTTAACAATTATATATGCACAAAAAAAAGGCATCCCTTATTCCATAGATATCCAAGTTTTTGCAACTTAATTTTCCTCTAGGCATTGATTTTTTTGGAACTTAATTTTCTCTGGGCAACATCTTCATTTATGTCTGCAGGAATTACTCCTCTTGTTGTTCTATATACTATGTAATGTATGGATCATGAAGACAGTAAATGTTCTTTTCATTTCAATTTGCTATAAGAGGAGAGGTTGTGAATCTTTTTGCTAATTGGGATTTGGTTAAAGATCGTGTCTATATAGCTCTAATGTTTGGTCTATATAGCTATCTAGCTCTAATGTGTTACATGTATTAGTCTACACTTCAATAGCTGTGATCATATGTACTTCATTTGTTTGATGCTTCATACTCAATTTAAGGAATCGAGGATTTATACTGTTAAGGTAAATCTTTATGGTGTGGATGAAGTGCTTAGCTTAAACAAACAAAGACCTATTTTATTTGGAAAAAAGGTAGTTTGGTAATGAGCCTTTTACATCTACTGCTACATGAAATGCAGGCTGATATCAAGAGCAGCACATATGAAGGGGAAACAACATTCAATGAGCTTTCCATTGAAGAACGCAGTAAACTTGATGAGGAGACACTTGTCAACCTAAATAACATGAAAAAGCGAAGCTTAAAAATCAAGAGATCAACTGGTGTTACTAATGGTTACACAGTGGTAAGATGACATATAGTTTCTTTTTGGTTGCTTATTAACTGCTGCTGAAACCTGAAAAACTAAATATCCTAATAATGTGGTTAAAGTACCTTAGCAAAGCTGTTGGCTGAAATAAGTTCGATTGCATTTTCTCTGAGTTTGGAAGTATTTCATGAATTCTGGTAGTGACAGATATTCTCTCACCCTTCATCACCAAGAAATTTGAGCATCATCAATCTGTTCACTAACTTGACCCTTTCATGTTTAAAAGAGCTTCTGAAAAAAATCTTTTCAGTAGCTTCTAGGTCAAATAATGATCTTTTGTGAGTCACTGTTTTAGAAGCATAGAACACATGCTTTATGCACTTAGAAAAAGTCAAATTTTTTATTATGTCATTTTCACAACTACTAATTCTATTAGTTACTTTTCTTGTTTGCATCATCTTCACATACTTTTCTTGATAACCTGAGAATGTTACACCCTAAATCTTATTGCCAAGTAATAATATATATTCTATTTCCTTTTTAAGTGTTTGACAGGGAGTCTTGGATATGTGATAGAGAGTCCAAAGAGTGTCAGGATTGACCTTTTTCCCTAACATGCCAACACCTAGATTCTTGTTGGTCAGAAGTGAAAAGAATAATAGAGTCACTTCTGAATCACAATACTGCCAACTTCATGGCAGAGTGCTTTCGTGAATGAAGTAAAGGATTTATATTTCGTGAAATTTAGGCATTAACTTTAGCTGTAAACTAGAGAGATTGTGCTCAAATATCAGTTCTAATTTCTTTTACCCTTGCATTAGTTTCATCATTCATGACCGATGTACGTTAATTTATATCTTGGTTCATGTCGTAAAAACCTTAATTGGAAAAATAATCCATTGTGGTTTTTCAACATGTGGATAGCCATACTTGAGGGCATTTAATTGTTCATCTGAAAAGATAAAATAATCGAGGTGTTTAGATTTCTCTTCCTTTACTTTATATACGTTTTTGTTGAAAGATGTTCATCACAAAATAAATTAAGCAGCATTTAATGATTGGTGTTAGATATGGTTCCATTCATAATGCTTTTGAGAATGATCATCATGTTGATCCCTATATGTAGGTCACAATATTGGTGGCTGCTGATGGTGAACATGAGCTGCCTACCATCAATGGTGAATCTGACTTGAAAAAAGCCTTGAACAAGCTTGGCTCTATTCCTTCTAGTACAACTTTGGCAAGGAAATGATTCAGTTTCCAAAGCAAGCATATACATCATTATCTGCTTCTTCCACCATATCCTGATCATAATGGCTGTCCAAGCAGGCAGTTCAAGTGTTATGGACTCCACAGAAAGAGGATGATGTATTATCAGAGCAAGAATTGCTAGAAAAGTACTTCTCATTGCGGCCTCTATGAATGACAAAGAGTGTCCTGTCCTGCCTTTCATTTTTAAGAAGGGCTCTTTGAAGACTTGAGATACGAAAATGTAAATACTATATATCAGCTATTTGGTGTCTTGCAAATTCACTAACAAAGCCTCAGCTTTTAATGTTCATCAAATGTCCAAGATTTCCTTCATTAATTAGTTTGTAAGTGTCCTCCTATATGTCAAATTCACAATACGGAGAACCAATATGCAATTTTCAAATGAGGACCGATTTTATTTTTAGGGAGTATACATTTTATACTTTGAATTATCATTTTTCAGTACTAGTCGGCAGTTTGAAAAAGAAAAAAAAACACCCTTTTGGATACAGAAGAATTTTTTGATATTCCATTCAATGCTTTGTAGATTCTTAAGACTTGTGCACACAACTATGGTTTCTGGTACCGTCTGAATTGGCGACTCTTAAGCCCATATTGCAGTAGGAGAGAAGAAAAAGGACAAACATGTATAATTTTACACCACTAACTAACACAATGAGGTTATAGGAATCAATGGCACACTTAACTTTTTCCACACACCTTTGGTGAAGTTGTTAAATGCTAGCTTAATGTTACTTTTCAAGACACATTTTAATTTTATTTTCAAAGATACCCTTTTAATGCTCTAAGATTTGTAGCTCCTCTTCTTTTCTTTTCTTTTTTTTTTTTTTGGTTCAAGGGAGACTCCAAACCTTATAAGAAAGGGGGAATGCCATAAAGGGAAAGACTTGAGACTTTTGTATCTAATATTCAAAGGAGACTCCAAACCTTATAAGGTGGAAAGGAGGAAAGGAGAAAAGGTAGACTTGTTCCTTAATAAACAATTGGGAAGATTTGTGTAAAAGGCATGCTAGAAAAAATGAATCATAAATAGAGCAAAGATGTGTATTGCAAAGGCCTTTGTATTCACTTGTGCATGTAAAACGTACGTATTGTTCAAGTGAGTACGTTTAACTTTTGCAGAGAAACTGATCTATTTGGGGGAGGCAAACGTATGTGTAGGAGGGGTGAATCACCGGATCAAATAAGTGTACTATTATACCCTCTAATTTTTTAAGAATAAGAAGTACTGTACTTCTTATGTGATATCTTCACTATTGTATCCTGTGAATTTTTAAAGAATAAGAAGCACTATACGTTTTATATGACACCTACTTAGTGCACAAAAGAGCTTTAAAAGGGCTCTATCTAGTCATTGGATCAAGACGCAATGGTTGAACTCTCTGGATCTTTTAAGGACAAGAAGTATTGTACTTTTTATGTGATGCCTGACCTAATACACAAGAGAGCTTTAAAGGGGGCTCTCTTTGGCCATTGAATTAAGTTCCAATGGTTGAGGGGGTATTGAGTTTGTTGATGTTTATATCCATTGACCATACAATGGAAATTGTAATTCATTCCATTGACCATACAGTGTGCTTGTTTTTACAACAAATTTTTGCTTATCATGGAAAGTGGTGGCAGTAGCCATAAGTAGATGACCAAAATTTGGGTAGGCTCGATTTTTAAAAATTTAATAACCTAAATTGTGCCACAAATTGGACACCGAATGGAATCATTTTGCGTACCAAAGGTAGGTATTTTGCCTACTATATAACATGTTTACTTTTTTTTTTTTTTTTTTTTGGGTGAAAACGGCGTAATATAAATAAAAGCAATCAAAAGTTCCCCTGGCTATTACAGAACTGTCCTAATGCTACGGGGATAACAGATGCCCCTAGTGTCCTCATCAAAAGCAAAAAGGAGTTCTCGAGGACATGATTCAAAAATCATAAAATTTTGATCCAGCTTGCTGGCCAATTTCGCTAAGACATCTGCACATCTGTTGGCCTCACGGTAGACATGCCTGAGTTTAACATGCTGGAGCTGCGAAAGCAGGCATCTGCAGTCCATGATAATTGGATGGAAAAGATGATCAGGATTCACAGTAGAATTAAGGAGAGAAATCATATCAGCACAATCAACTTCAACATGTTTACTTGTAAGATGTGTGAAAAGCCACAAGCTATGTGAATATCACATATCATTTTTTTAAATTAATAACAACCAATAACTATTACATTTTTTTACTTAATTTGCACATACACATATATTTTGCTTTCGCACTAGTATGCAAAACTACTTATAATTTGCAGCTACCCTAAATAATCTTGATGGGTACATATATTATAAAAAAAAAAAAGAAAAATTCTCTCGCCATAGAGTGGATTTTAAGAATTCACAAAATTGACTCGACAAAGTATCTGTACAATTAGTATATATTAGTCGCACTATTCAATTTATGGCTCAGGCCAAACCATATCAGCTCGACTCGATCTGGTTCGCCGATTTCAAAATTTGGTCAACTTTCCAACGAACCCGAGCTAGTGCAGTGCAATCAGATCCGAGTGAATTGACCCACTGGCCATTGCGTGTCGGGTTCGGTTCGGGTTCTCATAGACGCCTCGTTTTCAAGGCGGTCATCGCTCCTCTATATAATACCCTCTTTATCTGCTTCTTTCTCCTCACTCATTCATTGAACCTTCCTAAAATCTTCCATCCATTTCTTTTTATTTTTTAATCAAAAAAGTCTTATCTGGTATTCTGTTTCTCCTCTCACAAGGTAATTAATTCCTTCTTTCTTCGACGATTTGTTTATCATTTTTTTTCGGTTGTTTTCGAAATCCATCATTGATTATTGTTGTTTGATCCTTTAATTGGTTCTGGTGTCGTGGTAGTTTCTTAATCTGAATGATTGACGGATCTTTTTGGTGATTATATTGGTTGCCTTTTTAGTCTTTTTAATCTGGCCGATTTTGATCTAGGGTTTCTGTTATTTCTGCGAGCCAACCCTAATTTTTAGAAGCTGGGTGCCTCTTTCTCTGCTATTGGGGTCGTGTATCTGTTCTATCAATTTAGGTTTTTGTTGCTTGATGCAAGCTTTAATTGATTCTTATGCACTGCTGTAGCTTCTAGCCTTTTGATAATCGATGTCCCTATTGGGATTACTTTAGTTCAACATCTTTTGCGTTTTAATATTTTAATTCTAGTAGTCCGAATGGTTTTCTATAATTTTTTTTGGGTTGCACCCCTAAATTAGATAATTTGGTGCTCCTGTTGTTCTGTTATTCAGGATTTTGCTCATTTATTATGGTTGATTTTGTGCCAGCAATTTCAGTTCTGGGCTGGGAATTTGAATTGATTAGATCTGATTGGATTCGGTGTTTTGGATTTTTTTTCTCAACAGATGCAGATCTTCGTGAAAACCCTTACTGGGAAGACCATAACCCTGGAAGTTGAAAGCTCTGATACTATTGACAATGTGAAGGCCAAGATCCAAGACAAGGAGGGCATCCCTCCGGACCAGCAAAGGCTGATCTTTGCCGGGAAACAACTCGAGGATGGTCGTACCCTGGCCGACTACAACATTCAGAAGGAATCCACCCTTCATTTAGTTCTGCGTTTGAGGGGAGGGATGCAAATTTTCGTTAAGACTCTTACAGGGAAGACAATTACCCTGGAGGTTGAAAGCTCTGACACCATTGACAATGTCAAGGCTAAGATCCAAGACAAGGAGGGCATTCCTCCTGACCAGCAAAGGCTGATCTTTGCTGGAAAACAACTTGAGGATGGTCATACACTGGCTGATTACAATATTCAGAAGGAATCTACACTTCATCTGGTGCTCAGGCTTCGTGGTGGGATGCAAATTTTCGTTAAGACTCTTACTGGAAAGACCATAACCCTGGAGGTGGAGAGTTCTGATACAATTGACAATGTGAAGGCTAAAATTCAAGACAAGGAAGGGATCCCACCAGATCAGCAGAGGTTGATTTTTGCTGGTAAACAGCTTGAGGATGGCCGGACTCTAGCAGATTATAACATCCAGAAGGAGTCAACCCTTCACTTGGTCTTGAGGTTGAGAGGAGGAATGCAAATATTTGTAAAGACATTGACAGGGAAGACCATTACCTTGGAGGTTGAGAGTTCTGATACTATTGACAATGTTAAGGCAAAAATTCAGGATAAGGAGGGAATCCCACCGGATCAGCAAAGGCTGATATTTGCTGGTAAGCAGCTTGAAGATGGCCGCACTCTTGCTGATTATAACATTCAGAAGGAGTCAACGCTTCACTTGGTGCTTAGGTTGAGGGGAGGAATGCAGATATTTGTGAAGACTTTGACCGGAAAGACAATCACTTTGGAGGTGGAGAGCTCAGATACCATTGACAATGTGAAAGCCAAAATCCAGGATAAGGAAGGTATCCCACCTGACCAGCAGAGGCTGATCTTTGCTGGCAAGCAATTGGAGGATGGTAGGACTTTGGCTGATTATAACATCCAGAAAGAGTCCACTCTTCACCTTGTCCTGCGTCTTCGTGGTGGCTTCTGAATGTTGCTGATAATTTGTTGAAGGCTGTCTTGCTGTTGGAATTTACATAAACCCTGTTATAGTTTGCTTTACCCTGTGTGTCTTTGCTGCCCAAGTCATGGGGACTGGCTTGTTAAAGCCTTCTGTAGTTTTCGTTTGGTGGGATTGGATGGTGGTGTTATATTGTCATGGGAATTTATGGTGGTGTTACCTGTTTCTAAATAAAAGTTGGAATTTCTAAATGCTTTTGTGTAAATATAGAGTCGCTGATTAAAACTGCCGTGGTCTATATTTGCTTGATTTATTGTTGTTCTCAGTAAGTATATTCTATTTGCTTAGCTTGAGAACATACATAATATCTTGTTCAGTTGTTCAGTTCTTCCTTGATAACCTTGTTTCCAGCGTTGACGTTGTAAATTAAGTTGTTTTGTGGTTTTTGATGGTTTCTCAATCGTACAGCGGCAGGTGTTGAACTTGAACATTCAATGCTTCTGGCCTGGCTACCTTCAGCTTTGGATCTGGTTTCTCTATCAACCTTCAACATTCGATCTGGTTTCACTATTGAACAGAATATTGCAAGTGGATAGAGCACAGCTATAAGAGACCATTTGACGGTGTTTGATGGCCCTACAAATCAAGCTTGATCTTGCATCGGTTCCCAGTCCTCAGCATTTGACTGCCAATCGCCAAAGTTGACCGCCAATCGCAAAGGACTGGCTACCTTCAATGTTTGATCTGGTTTCTCTATCCAACAGAATATTGCTAGTGGATAGAGCATGGCTATAAGAGACCATTGGGACGGTGTTTGATGGCCCTACAAAACAAGCTTGATCTTGCATCGATCCCCAGTCCTCAACATTTGACCGCCAATTGCCAAGGGATTGGAACTTTACTCTGAAGTCTGATCTGAACTCGGTATACCCCTAAACAAATCAAGCTTGGGAAGTTCACTCGATTTGAACTCTGGTAAACCCCTTAAAAAAAAATTCAAGCTTTAGCGCATTTCAAACTCGTTAAGATGAATAAAGATCAAACAGGCTTATTTACCTGAAAAGAGGCAAATCGTAGAATTGAGTACCCTCTTAACAGGTTCAGATCGCCTGTATTGCTCATTAGAGTGTATATGGAGGCTGATCGGTTAGATATCTGCTTCAAATTTGTGACATGAAGAATCAATTGTATTTCAATATCCAGTAAGGTTTCCACTGCCTTCCCGTGTTGTACTTTGTCTTTCGGCCTAAACCCCAAATGACTTGAGTTACCACAAAAGCAAAATCACATAAATTTCCTCCTATGGCGCCACCAACAGCAATAGTAGCAGGCAAAACCAGCCTTTTTCTTGCTCAAACCAAAACCCTTTACACCATCCTCCTGGCCATTTCCAAGTCTTGTTTCTTCGCTCCTACAAAATCCCACCACGTTTCTGCCTTCCAATCCATAATAGTAATTCCTCTCAAATACTTGGTCATCAGAAGAATTCCCAGATGTGCCAATGATCAGTACAATAATCCCATGAGGTTAAAGCAGAAGATGTCGATGCCATCAACATCATCATCAATGGAAATCCAATAAAACACAAGCCCAGTCGAAAAATCCACAGAAACATTTGACAGCGGCCGCAGCCGTAGTGTCATTGATGTTATTCATTGAGCCCAAATCAGCATTGGCTTTCTCGGGTGGACTAATGGGTGGGGGACTGTTTCTGTGACTCCAACTGTGATGATGATGATTACAACAATGGCTACGAGTTAGACCACGAGTCAGATTCATATTCACATCCATCCCAGCAATGCAGGTTCTTTCAAGCTTCTTTAAAGAAAAGCTACGCAAAGAGAGGAGTTTTCCTATACCCAGTTTGGATAGATATATAGTGACTACGCAGAGAGAAAGAAGAGTTTTCCTATACCCAGTTTGGATAGATATGTAGTCGCTTCGAAGATAAGCTGCAGGGTGGTGCCGAGAAGTTTGTCAGAAGAAGTGTACTTCTTGTCGTCGTCGTTGGTGTCATACCGCTCAGAATCACACAATTTGGCGATAATGTTAGTTGGATTTCGGCCATCTATATATTGTAAGCATATGGTGTATATGGTTTTGGAGACTCGAGTACTTGTTGTATGTGCCCGATGCTGCTGAGAGGACTGCTACAACCGTTGCTACTTGGAGGATTACAGTCCTTAAGCTACAGTTATGTTGTTATTTTTTGAGCAATTTTAAGGGATATTCTTTAAACACGTTTTGGAACATTTTTATTTTGAGTTTCCAGATCAGTCTTTCGTTTCACATGCTTATCTCCAGACAGTGTTACAGTATTATTTTTCTTAACATGCTTCCAAAGCAGAAAGGGAATGGTTGGGAGGGAAGAAATTGGGATTTGTTTCGAAGGCACGGTGTGGGAATGTGGGATGGAAGGAAGAGGCCGAGGTTTGTTTTCAATGTAATTCACAAATAAATCTTGCTTGGATTGGTCTGAATTGTTCTCTGTATGCAGTTTTTTAAGGAGGCAAAGGCAGGGTGAAGGTGTGGAACAGAGCTTGAAGGTAATAGGGATGGTGAGAATCAAATCTAATTCTTAGACGAGGAAGAGGGCCTTTAATCCTTTCAGATATAATGGTCATTTTGAAGTAATGTGTGAGATTGATTACTTAAGGTACATGGCAGAAAGAGCTAATACGAAATTTAATTAAAATGGGAAATTAAAGGACAGGTGAAATTTTTGAGAAACTAGTTTTTACCTGTTCTGATGATAGAAAAATGTATTGAAACAGGCTTCAGTGGTTGCTGTCAATATTATTGCTTAGTGTTACTTCAGTTCAAGATATAAACTCTCTCGTGCCATCTCTCTGAGATTCCTATTTCTGTATGTAAAATGATTTGTTTAAAGAATTGTTATGCTTTATCCTTTTTTAGGTACAACATATGCTTGCTATAATGTACACCTTAAACAAAGTTCACTCGGTTTTATTAAAAGTTGTCAATTAGTTTCTCTGTGACTACTGAGGTGTTAGGATGCTATAAGCTTGATTGTTATAACCTGCAAATGCCTTGTTTTATTACTCTTTTAGAAGACTGGCAATCTTTCGTTTCTGGATCCTTATGGTCACCAAAGGCGTTATATTATTTTAAGTGATTTTAATGTGAATATACTATATCAGCGTATGGCTTTCTTTGTGCTCAATGTCTGGACTTTCTTTAGTCTTTTCTATCAGCAAGAAGCACAGATAGGTTTTCTTCATGCTCTTCTTTATGCAACTTCCTGTACTTGTGGGAGAAAAGATGAAGAATTTTGAGCAGATGCAGCACAATACATTACCTTATACATTGATACTTATTACATCTCAAAGATACGTGTAAATGGTGCCAGTCTAATACTATTGCATACTGTAGTGCAATTGAATTCATCATAAATCCAGTTTGACAATCTTTGTTTAGTATATTTCAGCTTCTTATACTGTATCTTGCTTTTTTATCTGAAGGTTGGCTTGTTGGGTTCTGCAAGATCACTGCAAGGCGATCTTAAATCGAATTGCTGAAACTACAGATACATCCACATGAAAGGATTTAACACACATATTGACTGCTAAGGATTCCCAATTCCTCAGTGTCATCAATCCCTCTTTGATTGCACGAAATTGGAGCCGAGAACGCACTCAACACGGACAAATGTATGTTAGAAAAAGGTCTTCGTGTTCTATATGCCTAAGGTTTTTTGAGAAACAATCAGCTAATGCATTTATCTGAATGTAGAAAAAGCAGCAACAGTTAAGAAAGCCTAGTCTTCCTAATCTTAAACTCTTTAGTGGACTCTTCTAGAGCAAGTGCTTAGTCTGCATAATTAAATATTTTTTCTCAAGAAGTATTGCTATGAGTTGACTGAGTACATGTTCTCCATTTTGGTTATGGGGACTACATAAGCTTTGCTTTGGCATCCTGATTATTGTTGCACCTCTGTCTATTCATCTGTAAGTGACGTAGAATCTTTGTTCTGCTAAACTGAAACTTCAAACTAGTCTTGACAGCTAATATAACTAGTCCCTTACTGCTGATTAACTTTGGATTTTGAAATATAGATTAGTCTATTGACTAAACGCTCTGATTGTTCCATTTGATGGTAGAACAATTTGGTTGATACAGACCTTGAATAGAATTCATTTTAATGCTTCTAAATTTGTTGGTAACTGTAGCTTTACTGGTGATTGTCATAAATACCTACTAATGCAGGTATTAATTGGAAGAAAAAAATAAGAGAGAGAAGAAATGCCCTGTCACTGATACTGACATGCCCAAATATATTGAACTCAACTAGTTGATCTTTAAAAAACGTACTCATCAAAGAGGTGCTTTGGCACCACTTTGGTACCACCCTTGAATTTTTTTGCTATAGGTGAGATTTGAACTCCAACCTACAGCCCAAGCCCAAGGAGGGGCTTAAGACACTTCTTGATGAATGATTCCCTTACATGCTACTCCAGAAAGCCTCATGCTACTGGTGGAACAAACAAAGGAACACATCACTAGATCTAAGGGGCGAGATAATATCCAGGAATGTTTCATTGCGTGGGAAAAACCACCAGATGCCTGGACCAAAATCAATGTGAGAGGAGCTTCAGAAGGAAATCCGGGAAGAGCTGGTATGGGATGGCTGATCAGGGAAGACTGTGGCAGGTGGAAAGCAGGTTTTTCTGTCTTTTTGGGGGGGTAGCCTCAAGCATAGTAGCAGAACTCCGGGGAATACTGACAGGGTTGCAGCTGGCGGAGGAGAGGCTGGAACGGTTGTCAGAGACAACCGTTCCGGAAGGTTCACGATCATGATTAGGTCAAAAAAATTTGTGCGACTCAGATCACTCCTTGTAACTCGATTTTCACGCCGTGTGAGACTCACAAAAATGTTGTTCTAGTGTTACTCGCTGTTGTTCTATTGTTACACTTTGTATATATAATATTACATCGTGTGCAAATGATGTTACACCTTCCGGAACGGTTACTCTGACAACCGTTCCAGCCCCGGATCCGCAGCTCGCGTGGCACAAAGAGTGTGAGCAGGTTATTGCTGAGGCTGATGCATCATCCCTCATTTTAATTTGGTAAAGCAGACACGTCAATTAGTGCAGAGGAACAGGAAGTGTGAGCTGAAGCAAATAAGACTGCAGACTGGTTAGCCAAGGATAGCATTCGTCATCAAGCTGCTCAGGAGTACATAGAGGACCCACCCATTGACATTAGATCTATACCCCTTGTTTTGTTGGGCTCTAGAGTCTGTAAACTCTCCCATGTAAACAATAAATAAATAAATAAATAAATAAATAATATATATATATATATATATATATATATACTAGGAGGAAAACACCGCACGATACGCGGTGTAATTTTCAATCTTGCCCATCAATACCCAGTCATTCAAATTCAGATATTAAATATGAAAAAGATTATTAGATGCTTCTCCTCTTATCATATAGACGAACATCCTGCAACCAGATTATTAGATGAAAAAGATTCAGACTTTAATTTGAACATAGAAATTATGCAAATGGAGTAATATATTCACCTCTACCACATACCCTCTAGTCTTTCATAAACAAGAAAAAAAGGAAAATGGAAAATTCACTGGATTTAAGTGGAAGTAGTCTTAATATTTGAGTTCTAAAAGAAATATTTAAGAGCTCCAAAAATTCCCTTGAATTTTCAAAATATTTATTCAGGTCAACAAAAATTCAAATTTTAGGGTTGCTGAATGTACGTAAAATATCGGACTTGACCCGGACACCCACTCCGTCGACAAAAAAAAAAAAAGTACGTGAAATACTTGGCAGAATTAAACTTCAAAGACAGCTGAACACTTTGCATACTTGAAACCAAGAACATCAGAATGCTATCCACAGCCACGAAAATGTTCACATTTAAAATCAAAAGTGCACACATAACCTTCAAAGGACCTACCAAATGCTCTCGACAAAGTTCCAATGCAACGATAAGAGGACAATTAAGACTTGAAATTGCAGCATACTGACTATTTCCTGCATTTGCAAACACCACCAAATACCCCAACAGCAGTTTGCATAGTCCTGTAGTGTCAGAATAAATCATCATAACCAAAAAAGCACACAGTCAAGGTGCCAAAGCATGCCTTTTCGTATCAGTTGGAGCTTGTGGAGCAACTATTCAGTTGAATCTATAACGGTTAACTTTAGTCTCCTTGAATCAGGGGACAGCAGGTATTGACAGCAATTGCCCTATAATGCTCAAAAAAAGAAACGACTAAAGAAACAGTCATTGATCTATAATTTAGAGGTACTATCAGGTTTTGAGGCTAGCTGCAGCCTAATTCTGCCGGAGCTTCTTTCTTGAAATTCAGTTTAGGTAGTTCAAGAAATGAAAATATGTATGTTTAAGCAATTGGATAAGCAAACCCAACATTAACTGCAAAAATGCCAGAATTCTAGAGTTTGAGGAGTCATTCTTTCCAAAAATGATAACTTATGGTAGTTAATACACGAAAAGTTAAGAGAATTGGCACCTTAGCAATGGAGATGTGACGATCCTATTCAAAAGCCCACTTGTATGTACAATTGTACATGCTTGCGCAAATTATCAGCCTGATACAAGACCTAAAGATTGTCATACTCTATGGTCACCATTAAGGACTTTGTTCTAGACTGAAAAACAAAATAGAGGAAGTCAGCTGTTCCCCACCTATTGCCAGCCAAGTGGAGTAAGGTGTGCGTCGAAATATTCTGGAGACGTATATGCTTTATAGGTCTCGTCCATGGTTCAAAGACTCGGCCCAGTCGAGTCGTCACCGTCTCGAGTCCTCCTGATACGATATCAGGACGATACGATTCTGAGATACATCAATGAGATGTCACCGTGAAGGGTTGAAACGGCCGAGTCACATCAAATCACTCCGAGTCATCCCGAGTCAACTTGAATTTTTATTATTTTTACTAATTTTTTAATTATTTTTATTTATCATATTTTTTATAATTTTTAAAATATTAAATATTTCAAAAATTCGCGTCTCATTGAGACTGCGACCAATATGCCGAAACCGATGTGGAACGGTCCGGACCACGACCGCAACTTTGAACCATGGTCTCATCTCCTTCCACATTATGGATTCCTTAAGCATGCCTCACCTAAGTTATAGTTTAATGAGACCACAAAGACCATTAAATTGCGTGCAAAAGCCAAGAGAAAGGACATTCTTAAGTTATCATTCAAATCTAAAATGACGGAGTAAATTGGAATACTCAGAGTATGATACTGAATATCTAGAAAATTTGAATTTACCAACCAGGTAAACAGTTTTGCACCAGTGCAATGGATACAGACTTGGAAATTCACCACTGTCCATGTTAGCAACTCAAAGAGTAGCTCCCAAAAATGCTATACAGCATAAAACTCTAGGCAACATTTATATTGTGCAGGCACAAACACAGATACATGTAAAAACTAGAGCTCCAAACTGGGAAGTCAAGACCAATTGTTTTGGGTGATGATGGACCAAATTTCAAGGCAGGGAAAAGAACTGCTTGGTATGTTCTTACCAATTCAAATTTAAAGAACAGCTATTGAGCATTTTGGAAATGGAAGCTCCGTGTAACTGCCAGACAACCACATGCAGTCTACATGGTTAACAAACATTTTTCTGTATTTTACTCCCCAAGGATTTTTAAATTGCACTATATTCTTAAAATTTTTAAACGCTAATTTCAATCCTTATAAATGTCAGATCCCAAAACCAAAAAAAAAAGTTACGCAAAAATATGAGGTTGCCCACTCAAATACACACCTCTGCTAGCCTCGCCTCTAAAGTCTCTAATCCTGCATACAACTAAATTCTATGTTTTGGGATGACAAAACTCAATTCTACTCGCTTAAAGATGAGTGAAAAGCCAAAAGCAGAAAGCAGAAAGGAAAATGTCTGGTATATAGAATTTCGACAAAATATCAACGTTGCTCGTCTAAAATGAATCCCAAATGAGCAAAAAGAACAGTAACATTCCAATTTTATATTTAAATTAAAGAAAAAAAAATGCAGCGAGCAGATTGGGAAGAAGAAAAGGTTGAGCTTTTTGGACTTACAGCATCGACAAAGAGGAGAGATGCGAAGCGGATGCAATTGGGAAGCTACACAAGTTGGAATTGTTAGGACCGGTGTAGAGGGAATTGATGATGATAATCAAAATCGAACAGATCTTTACTGTAAATTATACCTTATTCATGGTATCGGTTATGGACCTTCAAATGACGCCACTATCTCAATTATGAGCGCCAGTTTCTTTTCTTTTCTTCTTTTTCATACGGTTTTCATTAATTTCAACACGGGCTCTTTCTTCGCAAAACAAAAAGTTTTCAGATCGGATACGTATTGTGCAGCCCAAAATTCTAGAGGGTTGCTCAGGGGAAAAAAAAAAAAAGCATAAAGGGTGAGTTGTGCCTTGGACTCCAAGTTTTCAGCGAGGAAGCCCAGACTCTTGGTATGAAAATAGCAAAAAGAGAGAGCGAGAGAAATGAGTCCAACAATTTTAGCATTGTTTTTCTTTTTCTTTTTTTACACATACATGCATTTGTAAATTTAGACTTATTTGAAAATAAATAATATTGAAAATTATAATTGAGTTTTGTTATGAAAGTTGGCATATTTGTTATTTTGGTTTTGTCTCTGAAATTGTTGCATCCATTAAAATATGTCAATTTTGTTAATTGTTGCATACGACGATTGCATGCTATTTTTATTGAATCTCCCGAGATGAAGTGGTTGAATAACTAAAAATGATATGGGCCTGACAAAAGATGTTTAGTATGTTGATTAGGTGTTTTAAAAGTTGGATAACCAGGTATTTAGTTTCAATCCTATATAGTAAAACCTTTCCTTGCTGCTTTATCCAAAAAAGGGATTGGAATAGCGTAGCTTATTGTTTACACATGTTTTCTCTACCTTTTTTCCCAAATATTTATCATGATGTGATGTTTACTTTTTTGAATCAAAATTTTCTTATATATACTATAAGAGAAAATGCCCAATTATCTAAGTCTTCTGGTCATTTGATTTTTTTATTGCTTTTGTTTCGGTAAGCTTTCTGTCTTCCTGTTTTTTCTTACTTATGCATGCTTTCTCTACCTTGTTTTTTAAAAAATTCATCGTGATGTGATGTTTACTTTTTTGAATCAAAATTTTTGAGCCTTCTGGTCATTTGGTTGTGAGTCATGACTATCACGCTTAAACACAGATTGTAGGATCGTATGTTGTGCAAACATTTATAGAGTATCTATCTATTACTATCTATTATATGTATTATAATTATAATATTAAAAATATGACAAGTCTTGACATTGCGGTATTTTTTTATCTTAGTTTTTATTTTGTTTATATTATCCTTCTGTCTTTCCATTAGAGTTATTGCATTTCAATTGTGATAGTAATAAAAAATATGAAACATTATAAATGATTAAATCTCAGAAGATCCCTATTAAAACTATTTAGCAACCCTTGTGCTCCATCTTCAATTCTTATGTGCATCAAAGTTTCTTATCTGAAACAATTTCTTACTCGAAATAGTGTGACCAATTGCACTAGCCACAATCTTAAGATTGTAAAAAATATTAGTATAAAAAATAGATGTTCTTAGAACAAAAGAGAAATATATAATAAGAAAAGAGTTCATATTTTTCATTTGGAGAACTTTTAAAGAATATCACAATATACATGCATAATTATGTGCTTTTTATCAATATGAAGAAATACAAAGACAAAAGCAAAAATAAAAAAAAAATTCAACTATTTCCATCAATTGAATTTCGATTGACAACTAAATAACCAATCTAAGATAATTGAGCAGTATAAATCATTTACATTCTTTATTAACCTCAATAACACTTAGAAAAAATGTAAATAATTCAAATTCAACAATGCACTTCACATTATTCTATTAAAATTCATAAAAAAAATTGAAAAGTTAAACTAGAAATATATAAAGTACAATAATTAAATATTCATGCAAAGTTTGATATAAGCACTGTTCATATATTTTATACTATTCATGCGAAGCTCACTGCTTCCATTTCTTTTTGTATCCTCAAACCTATCTTTAATGGAATTTTTTCACTTGAAATGACTCGAGTACTCGCGAAAAGGAATGAGGATATGATTTTATACAACTTACACTAGTGTGGACATTTGTGTGCTTTCAAGTCCTAGCGTGCGTGCGCTTGTGTGCTTGGCAATGTTGAATGGCTGTAGCATGATCGAAAATAATGGACTCACCATGATTGGTTTGATTATAAGGTGACTATCTCTCGGGAAGTACTTAACTTTTCAAACCTTTTTCATTTTCTTCTTCATGATTAAGCTTGATCTTTTGGATTCCCAATCTTCTGTACCAGATGATCCTGACTGGCCAAACATGGAATTATTGAACTAATTGTATAATTGCATTTCGTTTGTCTTAACAATAATAAAAAAAAAACATTCTGAATGTTACGATAAATAACATTCAAAATGTTGAGACAAATTTTTTCATATGTTAAAATTCACTGATTTCTTTAGAAACTTAACAACTAGAATGACAAAATGTTGATGCTATGTTTTCATTTGGGTTATATTTTCAAGGCATATCTAAATTCTGGCTGGTAAACAAGCTTGCCATGGAGTAAAGGAAGGGGTGAGTGTGGTGAAAACAACTAGAATGAAAAAATCTAATAAGCCAATTCATTTATACTAATACCCTTCGAGAAATTGATTTTACGGTTTAAGTCTTTACTTTACTAGTAATTATGAATTCTATTTGCTAGGCTCACGCTTGACATGCGTACATATATTTCCTATTTAACAATATCTTTTGTACTATATTAAAAAAAATACAATATTATAATTTAATGGTAAAACTATTGCAAGAATACAACAACTTTGATAAAACATGACCGTACTAAGAATTGTTTATCAAAGTTGAATCCATAATTTACCAAAAAAAAACTCAAAATATATTAAAAAACCAACAGATCAAAGAGTTCGAATTTTGATAGTCTTTGTAATGACAATTTATTAAAGAAATTGAAAATATAAAATATTCTAGAATAAGGTGAAGAATCAAATTTCACAAAAAAAAATTACATTTAAAAGATGTTATATTAGGGTTAATATAATCACATGCAAAGTACATGAACTATTACTAGTTCTAGAAAAAGAGCAGAGGTAGACTAAGGCTTTCAAAAGTCGTGTAAATAAGTGTGTTGTGGAAAAAGTGAAGTGAAGTGAGGTAAAGGAAAAGAAAATTAATTTTCCTACATGTGTTTGATTAACAAGAAAATACAAATTCTTGTATTTTTTTTAGCCAAAAAATCATGAAAAAAATCGTTAATGTGTTCGTTAGTAGAAAATATTCTATATTGAACTTCTTCATTTTTGGTATTTAATGCATATAAAAACATGGAATAAATATTTTGCATATTGGAAGAGTTGATTACCTCAAAATTAATCACAATCTTTAACAATAAGTTTATATATATATATACACACACATATGTGTGTGTGTGTGTGAAATTATTTCACAAAAATATAGATTATACAAAGGATCATACAATGTAAAAGAAAAACAATACTAATATCATATAAATTTAACAAATTACTAATTCATTAATTGTTAAAATAAGAATAAAATGTCTAACTACAAGCCGATTTTTTAAATTATAAGTCCTAAAATGTTCTAATTTATGTAGAAGTCTTGAATGGAGGAAACAGTTTAGAAAGAAAGGAGTTGTGAAGTTAGTTAAAATTTTCCCGTGACTCACTTTCCTATCGAAAATGAGCGGTTATTAAAAAATTTTATATGGTGGATCCCATAAATTTTCTGTCAAATAATCGTTCAAAACTTATAAGAAAGTTATTTTGCTTCACTTCACTTCACTTCCTTTTTCTTGACAGACAAGCACTATCTAAGGGTTCGTTTGGGAGTGGATGATTTGGAGAGAAAAGAAGGGGAAAGAAGAGAAAGTGAACATTTCCTTCGTTTGTTAGTTTTTATTAGGAAAGAAAAGAAGAGAAATGGAAGAATTTAAGAGGATAAATAATAAGTAAAAGTTTTCCTCCCAAATTGGAGAAAAAGTTGGAGGAAACTTATGAAAGTTTTTTAAAATACCTATTTTATCCTTAAAAATGTCTTAAACAAATATTTAATGACTTTTATATCCAAAATCATTCCACTAATTCTCAAAACTCCCAAACAACACAACAATCCCTTCTCTTCTCTTCTCTCATAACTTAAGTTTTCCCTTCTTCTCTTTTCTATCCTAAACTCCCAAACTTAGCCTAAAGCTCTAAGCCTTCGATGGATGGTATGGTTTCAAAATTAAAAAGACTGTTGGGAAAAAAAGGAAGTGAGTATGAGAGAAAGAACTCACGAGCGAGACACAAGAGGAGGAGGAGGAGGGATTGGACAAATTTGAGAGAAATCTTGGAAGCTTTGAGCGAGAGAGGGAGAAATGGAGGAATAGTCTCTGGAACCTAACCTCCACTGTCTAAGTACTAGGGGAACCAGGCTGTGCCATGCACAGCTTAGACCGACCTAGAATAATATTTAAAATATATGATTACATTTTTTATTGGAAAAATATCAGTAATATAGGAATTAAAAAATTACAAATATAGATTCAGGTAAAAAATATGACAAATATAGATTTAACCTGCTAGTGTTTCTCTTTAGGATTGCTTAACTGGAAACATTAGCACAAAAACAAAACAGTCCAAAGTTCAAAATTAACTGAAGAAAGAAAGCATAAAAAAAAAAGATTTTGTAAAATCAATTCTAACAAATACATAGACCTTCACGTGTCCTTACTTAAAAATATAATAATAACACGAAAATATAATAATAACACGACAAACTGTGTCAACATTGTTGGGAAACAACAATTCATTCAACCAACAATCCAAAGTCTAAAAGCATCACCGAACATATAATTTTCCGGTGAAAAATACAAATCAGAAATGTTTACAGCACGTTGTAATCAAAAAATTTGGTGTTCATAGGAAAGAAATGTTTTATCTACCATCCTACAAAAACCATGAGGACGTTCTAGCATTTCCTACAATTCTTCTCCATAGAATTCATATACCAGTTTATCCAAAAATGCTACAATCTATAGAGTTTGAAATCATAGTTAAAGAATTAGACTAAGATTATGAAACATTTAACACAAAAAAAAGTCTTTTTTATATCTGCATAGATAAAAAGTTGAAAAATTTGAAAATAACCTGTTTCTTTATTAAAAATGAAAAAAAAAACTCCTAGTTTCATACATGAATTTCCACTCGTCTCCTCCAGCTTTACCCATGTGAATAAAAGATGAGTAGAAAAAGCTTTTATCAACATAGAAGGTAAAAAGTTCATTAAAAGACATAATGAAATATTTGTATCGAGCAGCAAAAATTTTCAAAAATAAAGGAAATGAACTTTTTGGATGCTTCTTACAGTACTTTCTCAACTTCTACTCCAAGCTAGGAAAGTTTTGTGGGGAGAAAGATGGATTATGGCCGGTGACTTTAATGACATTGTTTCAAATGAAGAAAAATGGGATGGAACCTGGAGGGACGAAGGATGTTGGTTTTGAGGGTCATCCTTGGACCTGGTGTAATAATTGGGTAGGTGGGGGTGAGATAAAACAAAGACTGGATAGAGGTTTATGTAGCTATCCTTGGCTCCAAATTTTTGATAAGGTTAAGTGTAAACACTTGGATTCATTTGCGTCAGATCATAGCATGCTGATTATAGAGACAAATCCAACACAAATCAAGAGAAAGAAGAGGTTCTATTTTGATAAAAGGTGGCTCCACCGAGATGAAGTCTTGGATATAGTCAAACTGGCATGGGACCAAAGGGACGATGGCTCAAGGATGTTCAAGGTTGTGCAGAAAGTGAAAAGGTGTAGAGTAAATCTACTGAAGTGGAACAGTAAAATCCAAGGCAATTCAAAACAAAAGATAGAGCAAATCAAGGGCCAACTGCAGCAACTAAATCTGTGTGATACTGAGGCGAAGCGAGAGAGGAAGAAGAGTCTTAAGAATGAACTGAAAGAGGCTTATAGAGACGAAGAGATCTACTGGGGTCAAAAAGCAAGGGTGCAATGGCTCAAGGTAGGAGACAAAAATACCAGATTTTTCCATGCCACTGTGGAGGGGAGAAGGAGGAGGAACAAAGTGGTCAACATCCAAAGAGAGGATGCACATGGACTAAGAATGAAGATGAGCTCAGTGTAGAGATTGCTAGCTATTATAGAGAACTCTTCAAGACTTCAGACGCAAATGAAATGGAGGAAGTGTTAAATGGTATTCCACACACAATCTCAGGTAGTATGAATGATAACCTAACAAAACCTGTAGATGAAGGGGAGATTAGATCAGCTCTCTTTTCTATGAATCCTGATAAAGCTCCGGGTGTAGATGGAATGCCTCCCATTTTTTTCCAAAAGTTTTGGAACATAGTTAAAAAGGATTTGGTAGGTGTTGTCCAAACTTTCTTCCACACTAGTCATCTGCTCAAGTCTGTTAATCATACAGTCATTTCTCTCATTCCTAAAATTTTGATTCCCACATCCCTTAAGCACTGTAGACCTATTAGCTTGTGCACGGCAGTATATAAAATCATAGCAAAGATTCTAGCTAATAGGCTGAAGCAGGTTCTTCATTTCTGTATCAGTAAAACACAGTCAGCTTTTGTTCCTGGGAGGTAGGGCTGCAAACGAATCGAGCTGCTCGCGAGCCGCTCGCGAGCGGCTCGAGTCAAGCTCGAGTCGAGCTCGTTATTAATCGAGCTCGAGTCGAGCTCGAGCCGGCTCGAGTCAAACTCGAGCTCGAGCTCGAGCTCAGAATATTAAGCTCGTTAGCTCGCGAGCCGACTCGCAAGCTTGGGTATATATATATTTTTTTTTTATTTTTATTTTTATTTAATAATAAAATTACGTATATTATATATATATTTTTATTTTTTATTTTTATAGTAAAATTACGTATATATCCTTAATATTGTATTATTTATTAAGAAAAAAATATTATTTTATTTATTTTTTAAAAAATAAAATAATTAATTTTTATTTTTTTTCGAGCTCGAGCTCGGCTCGACTTGATTCGAGTCGAGCTCGAGCTCGAAATTTGCCGGCTCGTCGACCTCGAGCTCGAGCTCGAGCTTGGTAAAATTTAGTCGAGGCTCGGCTCGATTAGCTCAAAACTCGACTCGACTCGGCTCGTTTGCAGCCCTACTGGGAGGCAAATCTTAGACAATATTATGATTTCCCATGAGTTTTTACACTATCTCAAAAACAAACGGCAAGGGAAAGAAGGATTTATGGCTGTGAAATTAGATGTCTAAAGCTTATGACAAGGTGGGATGGAGGTTCCTGGAAGCTGTAATGCGGAAAATGGGGTTCAATGACAAATGGAGAAGCTGGATCATGGAGTGCATTACTACTGCTTCTTACTCGTTCCTGGTTAATGGCGAAGTCAAGGAGTATGTGGTGCCACAAAGGGGAATTAGGCAGGGTGATCCACTGTCACCCTACTTATTCCTCCTATGCTCGGAAGGCTTTTCCAATCTCCTCCAAAAGGCTGCGACTGAGAAAAAAATTGAAGGCATGAAAATCACCAGGCAGGGACCAAGACTAACCCATTTATTTTTTGCAAATGACTCTTGATATTTTGTAAAGCTGATTCCCAAAATGCAGCAGAGCTCAAAAGGTTACTTAACGTATATGAAAGAGGAACAGGCCAGCTGATTAACCTGGAAAAATCCTCAGTCATATTCAACAACAATATGCAGCAGGAAACAAAGGTGGAAGTCAGCCAAGCTTTAGGAAATATCCATGTTGTGAGCCAAGGAAAATACTTGGGTCTCCCAATGGTGGTAACAAGATCTAAACAGCAGTTGTTCGGATACATTAAATCCAGTATTCAACAGAGACAAAAAGTGGAAAAATAAACTTTTGAGTGCAGCAGGTAAGGAGATTATGCTCAAGTCTGTGGCATTGGCACTGCCAACATACACAATGTCTTGCTTCAAGCTACCTAAAAAATTGTGCAAGGAGATTAACTCCACAATGGCCAACTATTGGTGGGGTGAGGAGAATGGGAAGAACAAGATGCACTGGAAAGCTTGGAACAAGATGTCGCGGGACAAGCAGGCAGGTGGCTTAGGCTTCAAGGATTTGGAGGCGTTCAATCTAGCATTATTGGGAAAGCAGATTTGGAGGTTACTCACTCAACCAAATTTGCTGGTCAGTAGAATGCTAAAGTCCAGATATCACCCAAAGCAATCTATATTCAAGTGTAAAGTTGCTGGGAATGCTTCATGGATTTGGAAAGGACTGATGCAAGCTAGGCTGATGGTTGAAGAAGGAACTCGAAAAAGGATTGGGAATGGACTGAGTACTAACATTTGGGGGGACAGCTGGATTCCTATGACACCAAATGGAAGAGTGACAACACAGCAGCCACAAGGAGTTAATTTGGTTAAGGTGGCAGACTTGATCGTCCACAAAAGATGGAACAAGAACCTTCTCTTTAGGAATTTCACCCCCATGGAGGTAGAAGGAATACTAAGCATCCCCATTAGCTTAATAGACAAAGAGACAGCAACTTCTGGATTGATAATTCAAATGGGCATTATTCAGTGCGATCAGCCTACAGGGTACAAACTAAAGGGCTGAAGGCTTACGAGCAGGAGGTCAGGGGGCCAGCTAGTACTAGTTGGAGTATCCAAGGTCAGAAAATTTGGAAGCACCTGTGGAAACTGAATATTAAGCATAAAGTGAAGCTTTTCTTATGGAAATGTCTCAACCAAGCTTTACCTGTAAGACACCTCATTCACAGTAGAACACAACAAGGTGATCCTACATGTAGAGTGTGTGGAGAAGACTGTGAAACGGTTGAACATGCGTTACTTAACTGTAATCATGTTAAACTGGTGTGGAGAATGGCACCTATCCAATGGGAGGGAATTACAAATCTGCAAGGTTGTTTTAGTTCGTGGTGGACCTCGGTGATGGAGGCGAGATCGAGAAGTGAGGGATATGAACACATTTCTCTCATGGCTAACATTCTTTGGCAGATCTGGAAGAGTAGAAACGCGAAGGAATTTGATGGTAAGCAGCATCCCCCACTACGAATAGTGCATGAAGCTCAGGAGGAATGGTTGGAATATGGTGAAGCTACGGTCATAGCTTTTAAGATGAGTACAGAAGAAACAGGAGATCAGCCGCAACCCCCCCCCCCCCCCAGCAACAAGAAGAAACAGCAGGCATTCTGAGATAAAGGTTTGCTATAGAAAAGAGCAAGGCCAGCCCCCAAATGGGGATCTGAGCAACTGTCTCTTTGGATAATCAACAACTGATGAGAGGATGGGCTTTACAGGAAAGATGTTCTGGCCATAAGCTAATTGATGAACTAACTGCAATTAAGCTACTGATGTGTAAAGCTGCTGTACAGAAGTTGGAGAGGTTAGAAGTTCAGGTCCAGAATAAGTAGACACTCCACCTCATCCAGCAGCCGAAATCTTCGGATATGCGACTGGTAACACTGCTGGAGGATATACATAGCTTTAAGTACTTGTTTCACATGTGCTCCTTTTGCCTAGTAAATAGGGATATTAACCATATTACTCATAGAATTAGCGCTCATGCGCTAAACTTATTTGTTGACCAGGAATTTTGGATTCCTCAGTGATAGTTAGCACTGACTGTGTAGTTCCCTCAAGTCTTTACTTGAAATTGTAAAGTTTTTGTTCATCTATAAAATCACTTATCGTTTCGAAAAAAAAAAAAGAATACGTATGTTCTCTTTTTATGCCCAATTTGGTAAGTGAGTTTTTTGAAAGTTTGTTTAAAATTTTATTATAGCTTACTGTAGAAGTTTTTAAAAATTTTTTGAAATGTGTAAATTTTTGAATATTTTGAAGTGTATAGTTTAAAAACTTTAAGAAATTTTTTGAAGTTACTGTAGTTAAAGTTTTTAAAAAACTTGTAGCAAACAAACTTGGCAAAAAACTTGCATGCCAAACAAGGCCTAAAGTTTCTCTTTTGGGCAAAATAGTAATTATGAGACTGCTATTGGCAAAAAAAAGGACTCCAAGTGGCCTCTCTGCCACATCCTCACACGTGGATCAATGCTTTAGTAGAAGCCTTAGCTTTTTCTATATACTAGTTGAGGAAAGCTGTGCGCACAACTAGTGTCCACATTTAATTGCAATCATATTTTGGGAAAAATATAGCGAAGCGTCCGCCCAAAAACATTTAATTGCATGGAAAGTGTTTGGACAGTGAGATTATCCCAAAACATATTTTTCAATACATATTTTATATTTTCAATCACCTTTTTATCTCATATACATCACATCAAAAAAAATGTTATAGTAATTATTCTAAATAATATTTCAAATAATACTCTATCAAAACAAATACTTAGTATTTGTTTGGAGCTGGAAATATGCATGTTTTTAGAATTTTGGAGCTGGTAGTGAAATGTGTTGTTAATAGTAAAACGAACAATGCGTATGAGAAGCAAAAAAAAAAAAAAAAAAAAAGCAAGAGAAACTTGGCTGGTTCAAATCTAGTTTATTTGCTTCCTGTTGTAAGGACAACGTACGGTTTTGTGCATTTTGCACATCGCGTAACTTTGTTTGCACACGGCGTAACTTTATTTGTACAACGTGTAACTTTAGAACAAATTTTTGTGAGCTCCACACACGTTGTTAAAAACGAGGTATAATAAGTGATCTGAAGCGTAAATTTTTTTTTGATAAAATCTTGGCCGTGAACAGCTCATGAGCGATCCATCTGATGACTGCTCCTACCCCTCATCCCTGTTGTAAAGATCTGCATCTAAACACAAAGTGAATGGTGAGAAAACAAACCCATTCCTTTATGTTTTAAACTAATGGTGGAAATATGATGAAAGTACGAACAACAATTGATCAATGGCTGGTTTTTATGCAAAGTATAATCTAACTTCAATTTAAAAAAAAAAAGCAAACATCCAATCACATTAGGTAATTGAAGACAGTGAAATAGTATAGGATGATTTGTATCTCTGGGCTATGTAAAAAGAAAGAGAAAAATCTGCCACAGTGTCTGCAAAGCAATTGGTCAAAGTTTATAAACTTCGGCAAAATTCACCACAAACTTGTCTAACTGCTCATAAATGAATATCCAAGAGGTAAAAAGTGACAATAACGGAAAATTAATTTAGAAAGCAAAAGAAAAATAAAAGTGTTATGTTTCTTTTGTACATTTTTTCCCAACACTAAAATAAAACTTTGGGTACACATTTTGTTGGGCATATGATAAGTGTTTATATTTATTTTCTAAATAGATAAAGGTCCATTTACACTTAGTGCCTGTTTGATAACATAAAAAAGTGCTGAAACTGAATTCATTCAGACATTCAGATGTTGTGGGTGTTTGATAAATAAAAATTCATCTGCTGAACTTATTAAGTGGTGCTGAATTTGTATGTATTTTTTTCAGCACAAGAATCGTAGCTGAATGCTTAATTTGATAAGAATCAAGAGATTTACTTCAACTACTTTATCTTATCTACCAAATATATCCCTGTTTGTTAATTACATTCAAAATCCTTATCTAATTAAACAACCTAATATTCCTTATTCAAAATCCTTATCTAATTAAACAAAACAACCTGATTCAAATTTTTTTTTTAACAATAGTATTTTTTTGCAGTAATTTTCATCCACAAACATTTATATTTTGATATATATATTTTTTGTACAGATAAATATTATTTATGTGATGCAGCTTATCCACACACACGTGGCTTTATGGCACTATATCGAAATATTAGATATTGGTTGTCTGATTTTCGAAATGCTTCTCGTCCAAGATCAAAAGAAGAACGCTTTAACCAAGCACATGCAAGATTGAGAAATGTAATTGAACGTGCTTTTAGAGTATTAAAACCTCATTTTCCCATTCTCAAAACGATGAAACCATACCCTTTTCCCACACAAAGAAACATTGTCATTGTATGCATTGTTCTTCACAATCATTGTCATTTTCATACCTAACAATTTTAAGTTAATTAAATCATAGGTTTTATTTCCTTTTTGGATTAAAAGATAAAAGGGCAAAATTGTACAATCTAGCTTATTAAGCATTAAATTATGAATATTTATCAAACAGTATAAATAGATTCAGCATTAAGATTCAGACATTCATATATCTCTTTTCAGTGCTTAAAATTCAGCAAATTAATTATTTCAGTATTCAGAATTCAGAATTCAGATTCAGTGTTATCAAACGGAGCCTTAGAGTTTAATGGTTTTTTCTTTTGTTGTAATACTATGAAGTAAATTATCTTTTATGCCTTTTTGGTGCGCTTTTGGGTATTTTTCCCCTTAAATAAATAACCTTGTATTGACTCCAAAAGTGACTATGCTTTATCCTTAATTTCAATTTAATACTATACGCAAATTCTAAAAAAACCTGCATTCATGTTAATACTTGCTCCTTTTTTACTCTGATCATAAAAGCATAAAATAAATTTTGACTTATATGCCTTTTTCTTGCATCGCATAAATATAAAGTTTCGCTATTTCTTTAATGCTATGTTTATAGTCACCTTAATGTAGAATCTCTTGTGTGATTAAAAGATATAATTTCTCGGTGGTTTTTGATGCTTTTTCCTTCGGTTCTAGTACAATGAAACAGTCTATGCTTTTATGTGTTATCCTTAATTTTAGTTTAGTATCATACATAAATTATAGGATGACTTTTATTTTATGCGCCTTTTTCTCCTACCACAAAAATATAAATTTTAGTTATGGGAGCGCTTAACATCATGATACTTTCATTTTTTATTTCTTTAAATATCTTTATTTATTTAAGGTATCATGATATTGTTATATATTTTTTTTTACTTAATATCATGATTAAATAAATTATTTTACTTGGCCCGGCCAGTAGTTAGGGGAAGGCTCTTACAGTTCTCTCCGATAATTGAGTTTCTCTTTTGTTTTGTTCTATTTTTTTATTATTTTTTTTGGCAGAATCTGACATAAACATAAACGACAAGTTTTGGTATCAATAATAATATTTTTGACAGTTTGAAAATTCAATTAGGCTAAGACTAATCAAGAATTTTTATTCACGATTAATTATATGAATCAAGACAAAATAATGCTTACGCTTCACTTATCTATACTACGCACACTTTTATAGGGGGTGTAGATTTAGTATAAAATGATACAACTTTGGTATAAACGTGAAGTTTGCCTACTCATGCAACTAATTCACGGTTACGAAATTTATATAAATTAACATTAAAAATTGTAAGAATTACACTAACTGCACCGAATTAGACTGAATCACTGAAGAAGTCTGTGATTCGAGACACTTTAAAACAGAATTATTCTGGATTTATATGCTTGTGGTATTTTTATTCTGACAAATTCGAGGGAAAGTAAAGTGCCACGTTGAAGTATTATTTTAGCAAAACTTGGCTATGCATTGCATTTAATAAGCGTGGCACTTTGCATTGGAAATTGTTCACAGTAGTACTGTTCAAATTGGAAATTGTTCAAAACAAGGTTTAACACTGATAAGCTGTTGAGGTATTGATTGGAAGGATAGGAGGGGCCTATGCAATGTTAAGAACTATGACTAATGCTACTAGATCAGCAGCTGCTGTGATCACTTTTCCATTTTGATCAGCAACATTCAATCAATTAGCTTGTCCATCTCGTCCTTTGCACTTCTTCCATCATGTTAGATACTCTTACAATTTGAAACATGTATTACTAATATATGTTTTTTCACTCCAGCAATAAGTGCAGCCATCTCCTTTAGTGGGCACCGTAATTTGAGATAATATGATCGGGCCCACATATGGCGCCCTTAGAAGCCAGTGAGTTTGTTTGGACAACAAGAATTTGGAATAAAAATTTCAGATTTTGTTTTACTTGCAGCATACACACAATTTCCAATCATCTTTTTATTTCACATACGTCACATCACAAAAAGTGCTACAGTAAAGTGCTACATCCAAATAAATTCTTATCCAAACAAACTCAGTGCTGCTAGTCAAGTTTGTAGGCCAAAGCAACAAAAACTTCTTTAAAAAGAAAAGAAGAAACCAATTAATGATTTTTTTAATAGCTGCAATTAAATCACTTCAATGGAAACAGTTTGAAATTACAACTCAAGATGCTAACACAAACGATAACAAATACAAATTTAAATGGTAATAAAAATGCTAATTATATTCTTATGTAATTGCATTCGGTATCGATAGGCCTTTCATTCAAGTTTAATAGCTACGTGGCAGTGCATGAAGAAGCAACTTATCCTTGTATTCATCCTTTGATCATCTCAAGTTTCTGTTTGCGTCCTTTCACTTTCCTACCCAATAATCAACGTCAAAGCTTGCAATGTTTACTCCTCTCTTTTTGGGTTGATGATGTCTGAGAAATGTTAATCGCGCTCCAGATTCCCAGAAGTTGGTGAAATTTTTACTCCTAAGATTCCTAGAAGTTTCCCACTGACAGGGGATAAATATTAGATAGATCTTTTCCATATGCCGAAGGTTTCAAATCAAGCATCAGAAAAGAAAATGACTTTAAGAAGGGCAAAAAAAAAAGAGGCAAGTCTCCGGAAAGATAAACATTCAATTGATTTTTATTCTTTTTTTGTTACAACCAGCAGAGACCAGATGTTTACACTTACTGAAGTGAAGCTACATTTTGCTTCCTCACGACCTCCACAGATTGAGAACGTCTCTCTCTCTCTCTCTCTCTTTTTCTTTTTTCTTTTTTGTTTATTACCCCATCATATGCACTTATTGAATAGACTTCTCACACATGTTTCATTCTTGGTTAATTCCTACCCAATAATCAACGTCAAAGCTTGCAATGCTTACTCCTCTCTTATTGGGTTGATGATGTCTGAGAAATGTTAATTGCGCTCCAGATTCCTAGAAGTTTCCGAACCGCAAAGGCATCAAGTTCCCTGACAATTGTATTTTCTTCAAGTTTGAAGTCATAAACATGCTCATCCATCAAATTTCAACTTCAATTCTACTTAGCACAAAACAATATCGCTTACGTCAAAATTGGAGCTATTAAGCTTAGCACAAAACAATCGAATTGCTTTTTAAATAGACAGCCTTCCATTTACATTTAGAGCTATTAAGCTCTCTATTTAATTTTTACATGCACAAACCGGCTCACAAATCGATAGTAAAAATAGGTAAATTAGCCTACAATAAGCAATTCGATTTTCCTTCGTAGCATCCAATTGGGTTGCCTTTTCTCTCGTGATAATTCAGATGGCTCAGCTGAAAGCGCGTAGAACATGTTTATTTTAACTTCTTCAGTCCTAAGACGTCCTTATTCCGAAGAAAAACAACAAGTACACTCTATATATAAGAACTGGTTCCATTCAATCCTGCTATCACAAGTAGTATTGATGGGGGACGCTGTTGTGATCCAACCTGATCCTGTTAACGATAATGATCTCGCCGGAAACCCACGCAGGTCAGTTGATCACGCATTTACATATTCTAACGATCCTTTTTGTACTTACAGGGCTTCGAATGCTTTTCAGTCTTTTGCTTATCTTGGCTTCTGCACCATTATATATTTATGTCAAGTACCAGTACAACTAGATAGATTTTGTCAGTCAGTCGTATATTATGTGCTGAATCTTGGCTATTTAAGAGACTTTGTGCATTTGAGATTCAGCACACTTTTTGGTCAGAGTGTTTGTATATTAGTGCGTTTGAGATTCAGCACACTTTTTGCTCAGTGTGTTTGTATATTATATGCTAGTTTCTTTGAATTCGTGTTTGGATGACCTCCTTTTGGCAAGCAAACATGATATTTTGCAATCCAATAGTTGGAACTTCATGTACAATCCTGTTGGATTTATCTCCTTTTCTGGCCTGATTTCCTTTAAACTTTTACCTATACTCCTCCTAGTAGAGCAACATCCAGTCATCTCATAGAGATTTGTAGAATATGTTTCTTACAGTTCTAATAAAACAGGGAAGACTTTGAGGCCAACCCCTATCTAACTCTCTCTCTGTCTCTTTATAGAAAGCATGGTAATTTGCCATTCACCAAATTCAAACCATTCATAAAGTGTGTGATTTGTATATTCTATAGTTTCTTTGAATTCGTGTTTGATGACCTCCTTTTGGCAAGCAAACATGATATTTTGCAATCCAATAGTTGGAACTTCATGTACAATCCTGTTGGATTTATCTCCTTTTCTGGCCTGATTTCCTTTAAACTTTTACCTATACTCCTCCTAGTAGAGCAACATCCAGTCATCTCATAGAGATTTGTAGAATATGTTTCTTACAGTTCTAATAAAACAGGGAAGACTTTGAGGCCAACCCCTATCTAACTCTCTCTCTGTCTCTTTATAGAAAGCATGGTAATTTGCCATTCACCAAATTCAAACCATTCATAAAGTGTGTGATTTGTATATTCTATAGTTTCTTTGAATTCGTGTTTGATGACCTCCTTTTGGCAAGCAAACATGATATTTTGCAATCCAATAGTTGGAACTTCATGTACAATCCTGTTGGATTTATCTCCTTTTCTGGCCTGATTTCCTTTAAACTTTTACCTATACTCCTCCTAGTAGAGCAACATCCAGTCATCTCATAGAGATTTGTAGAATATGTTTCTTACAGTTCTAATAAAACAGGGAAGACTTTGAGGCCAACCCCTATCTAACTCTCTCTTTGTCTCTTTATAGAAAGCATGGTAATTTGCCATTCACCAAATTCAAACCATTCATAAAGTGTGTGATTTGTATATTCTATAGTTTCTTTGAATTCGTGTTTGGATGACCTCGTTTTGGCAAGCAAACATGATATTTTGCAATCTGATAATTGGAACTTCATGTGCAAGCGCATGTCTATTTTTCAAGTACAAAGTCAAGAGGTTAGCTTTGTTCATATTAGCTCTGTTCTGTACAAAGTCATGATTATTTTGTTATGTTTTAGTCTTGAGGCAATTGGTGCGTTGAGGTTGAACGCACTTTTGCCCGGGGAGACGGCGATGGTACTATTTTGTTAACAATGGCAATACTTGGTTTGCCTTTGTTTATCTGGTTAAGCTTGAATATTATCAACCTTTGTTATTGGTTTAATTTTGATCAATTTTCTACTAAACATTAGATTTTCTATTTTTCAATTCTACCAAAATCCTTTTTCCTTTTTCTAGCAGAAAACCTTAATGCAATTATGAACTGTCTTCACTGTCCCAAAAATTTTAAAAAAAAATTTAAGAACTATCTTCACTGTCATTGCTTTTCATCTTATTTTTCCATCCACGACTAAAAAATTGTTAGGAAATTGGCTTAATTTCTTTTAGTTAAGATTCTTATTTGGTGTGGGAAGTAACTAGTTTCCAAATTGGATTTAGTTACTTGAAGTAGTAGTCAAGTAAAGCCCTATTTAGCAGGAATTAGATGCTATTTCCTACTCTATATGAGTTTAGGAAATAATATTGGTTTCCAATTGTTATTTGGTTTTTTGGCAGTAATGTTCTCTATAAATAGGTAGGTTGGCATACTACAAATACACACAAGAAAGGAGTGAGAGAGTTCTTAGTGGGTGAGAGGGTTATACAAGAGTTGGGCCTTGGGAATCAAGTTGTAATCTTGTAGTGTTTTTCTCATAGTAAGAACAAGTTTTTCTCTCCGTGGACGTAGGCTTGGTGATTAAGCCGAACTACGTTAATTCTTATGTGTTGCACATCATTCGTGTTAGATATTATTTTCTATTAAATTGTTGGTCTTTTTCTTTTTCAAATAATTGGCCTGATACCCTAACAAGTGGTATCAGAGCTCCGTTGGGGTTTTGGTTAATTATTTGAAATTGAGTGGGTGGTGGTATACCATGGGATTTGGAACTATACAGTTTTCAATTCAACCGTTTAATGGAACTACAAGTTTCACTCTTTGGCAAAGAAGAGTGAAGGATGTTCTAGTTCAACAGGGTTTAGCAAAAGCGTTGAATGGAAAGAACAAGAAGCCAGAGAGCATGAATGATGATGAGTTTGAGGAGTTGGACGCAAGGTGTGCGAGCACGATTCGACTCTATGTGGCGGACAACATCATAAATAATGTGATAGATGAGGAAGATTCTGCAGCAGACCTCTGGAAAAAATTGGAAAAGCTTTATCTGGCTAAAAGCTTATCCAATAAGTTGCATCTAAAGCGACAACTTTATGCACTAAAGATGGAGGAGGGTGACAGTCTCATGGATCACATGAATACGTTCAACGGAATTTTGGATCAATTCCAAAAGGTTGGCGTGGATATTGAGGAAGAAGATAAGGCCCTTTTACTTCTTACCTCAGTCTCTGATTCTTACGAAAGTGTCGTGACAACCCTGTTGTATGGGAAGGACACTTTAGAGTTCGAAAATGTGCAGTCTTCTTTGTTGGATCATAAAAAACAAAGGAAGGCAAACCAGGATGTGATACAAGAAGCTGCGTTAATTGCTCGAGGTGAGAATAAAAGAGGAAAGCAATTTGGCGGTGAATCTAAGGCAGGTGGTTCAAAGGCCAAGAGAAAGAGTGGAATCCGGTGCTTTGGTTGTCATGAGTTTGGCCATATCAAAAGATATTGCCCTCATCAAAAGAAAAATGATGAGAATGATTATGATAATGTTGCTGGATATGCATCGGGTGGAGATATTATCACAATCTCCAAAGGTAATAATACTTCTTCTCGTGATGGTTGGATTTTAGATTCTGGATGTGTTTCACATGTTTGCTCCAGGTTAGACTATTTTGATACTCTCCAAAGAAAGAAGGCAGGTTTTATGTCCTTGGGTGATGGATCTACTTGTCAAGTCAAAGGTGTTGGAGTGGTGAAAATCAAAATATTGAATGGAGAGATTCATTCTTTGGGCGGTGTGGCTTATGTCCCAAAATTACGAAGGAATTTAATTTCTTTGAACCAATTAGACTCCAAGGGTTACCATTTTTCCGCTGCAGGTGGAGTCTTGAGAATTACACATGGCGAGACGGTCTTGTTGATGGGGAAGAAATATGGTAATCTGTACCATTTGAATACCTCAATGGATTGGAAGCGGAAGAGGATCCAAGAATGCTCTCAAATTACAAATGATGGTGAGAGGAAAAATCCTGCTATGGGAGAAGGTGAATTGAGGCCCCTCTCGCAAGTCAACTAGATGTTGGACTCGGTTAGCTACACACGTTCATTTGCCGATTGAATCAATTGAAAACAATACTGTATTGATTCGGGTGTGTAGTTAGGCACCAAGGTACTTGGTTGGAAAAGGCATATGGAGTTTTTTTTGGATGGTTTGCTGTGTTTGCTAAAAGAAATATTCGCCAAGGTGGAGATTTGTTAGGAAATTGGCTTAATTTCTTTTAGTTAAGATTCTTATTTGGTGTGGGAAGTAACTAGTTTTCTAATTGAATTTAGTTACTTGAAATAGTAGTCAAGTAAAGCCTTATTTAGCAGGAATTAGATGCTATTTCCTACTCTATATGAGTTTAGGAAATAATATTGGTTTCTAATTGTTATTTGATTTTTTGGCAGTAATGTTCTCTATAAATAGGTAGGTTGACATACTATAAATACACACAAGAAAGGAGTAAGAGAGTTCTTAGTGGGTGAGAGGGTTATACAAGAGTTGGGACTTGGGAATCAAGTTGTAATCTTGTAGTGTTTTTCTCATAATAAGAGCAAGTTTTTTTCTCCGTGGACGTAGGTTTGGTGATTAAGCCGAACCACGTTAATTCTTGTGTGTTGCTCATCATTCGTATTAGATATTATTTTCTATTAAATTGTTGGTCTTTTTCTTTTTCAAATAATTGGCCTGATACCCTAACAAAAATTTAAAACATCTTGGCTTACAGGGATGAAGTGAATGAGGATCAATTGAACTCGACACCTACTTGTCATAAAGTCTTAAAATATTTGATTCCCTCTTTATCTGGGCTTGTTTCGGTGAAGTATCAGGCCAAATCTGAGGACCCAAGTGAAACACATCCTCTGCAAACCTGGAGTTTCGTTGCTGCTATACTTTCCTACCCCCTATTATTTTTGGCTATGAAGCAATTGCAGAATCGCCGCAATAACTATGTGAAGATATTGAATGGTGTTGCTTTCGCTAGTGGAGTCCTCTCCAGTTTCTCACTACTATCGCTGCTCCTCCCATCCCACCCTGGACTAGTGCTCCTTAAGGTTTCTTGGGCATTATCTGCTGCTATAACAGCATGGCCGCTGCTTCAATGCACCTACCATTGGCTTCTCAACGGAATCAAAATGCTGCTTAATGGACTTGTATGCCTTGCAAGAAGTATGCTGACAACATGGAGCTTGAGTCAGCAGGAATCAACTATGCTGAGCGTGACACGTCTTCCCGTTTAAATTTCTCTGCTTCCTTCTCGATCGGAAACTAGGATAAAGTTAGTTTACACCATTTAATGCACAGACCAATTAGTTATGTATGTTTTTTTTTTTTTAACCCTCTTATCCCTCCCCACACCCTTCTCATTGCAGAATCGCCGCCATAACTATGTGGAGATATTGAATGGTGTTGATTTCGCTAGTGGAGTCCTCTCCAGTTTCTCACTACTATCGCTGCTCCTCCCATCCCACCCTGGACTAGTGCTCCTTAAGGCTTCTTGGGCATTATCTGCTGCTATAGCAGCATGGCCGCTGCTTCAATGCACCTACTATTGGCTTCTCAACGGAATCAAAATGCTGCTTAATGGACTTGTATGCCTTGCAAGAAGTATGCTGACACGATGGAGCTTGAGTCAGCAAGAATCACGTATGCCCGTCTGAATTTCACTGCTTAGAATGTTGGCAAAATAAACCAAGAAGTTTCTATTTATATATTTACTAGTTTTATTAGGATCCGGATTTTAATAACTGTGTTATTTAGGAGTATGTGTTTTATTTGGTAATTGTTGATATAAGTGGTTTTTTACCCAACAAGTCTAATAGGTTAAAAATACGTGTTTTCTCAAAGAGAGTCTTAAAGAGTTTGTATAGTTTTATTGTGGCATGGCTTTCTTCCATTGTTTTGAAATTGAGATGTCAATAAATTGTTATGTGGCTTTCTCCCATTGTTTTAAAATTTCAGATGTCAATAATAGTCTGGATTATTTATTTTCTTTTCTCTCACTCACATATGACTGATTATTTTATTCCTTTAATACTGTAATCCTGTATATACTAATTATTATTAGAACCCTAAAATTTGGATTCTACAATTACTATCACGCAGAGGCGGAGCCAAGACAAGCACTAAGTGGGGTCATATTTGAATACAATATAACTTATTCTACTATTCAGTTTTTGGATATGGGTATCATACCCTCATATTAAAATTATATTTTAATGATAAAATAAGCATTTTTTGACTTTGGATTGTAATGGTATTAAATATTAAAATATAAATCCCTTTTATTTTGGGATATACATTGAGGGAATGTTTCTATAAACGGACCACAAAATTTTCCTATAAATTATCATAAAATAAAAAAAATATTATATTCCTTATGTATTACATTTGTCTTCTAGGACCATCCATCTTCTAAAAGGTTGCAAAATCAATTTGTTATCAACTTGGTTAAAGATATATTTTTTAATATAAGTAACCAAGTCACTTGATTTTGTATGGATTTCCTTTTAAGAAATTTATCCACATCCTAATATAAATAAAATTTCGCTAATGAAAAGTAAAATGTATGAAGATTATAGTGAGCATGATAATGAAGATATCACTAGAGAAATGAAAAGCTGAGAAGGTAAAAAAACAAAATTAAATGGTTTGGAAATTTAGAGAGTGACTTGTCTAATGTTGAAATCAAATACAATAAAGACTTGATTTGAAATTTCGGAAATTGAAAATCTAGTGCATCTCAATTCTTGATTTTGCCATGCTTATAAATTTTATTTTATTTCATACTTGTTGTTTAAGACTATGCTAGTATAGTATTGCGAATGAAATCTAGAAGTAAAAGAGGATCTTTTGGTTAATTTGTTGTAGTGTAACTGTACTCTACCTTGGTAGGTTATTTGATTTTTGAATTCTAAGTTATAATTAATTTTCAGTTCCTCAAAACTTATTAAGTAATTTTCGACCCCCAATGTGTATTATTTTTATGGGGTCAAACATTTTACAACATATCAGTTATATGCAGTTGTTTGACCCCACTTAGAGCCATGTGGCTCTGCCAATGGCATCACGAGCCGGACTACGAAGTTAATTCTGGGCATTTTCATTGTCAGAGAGTTAGGGCATAAAGTTGCTAAAAAATATTCAATTGATTAAGTTAGGCCAGAGAATTGATCCTGAAGTGCACAGTTGGTGAAGAATTCGAACATAAGGTTGTTCGAAAATTGTTAGATTGTTGCAAGTATTATGACAGTGATTAGAGAAGAATTATGTTGGATCTGTTGATTGTTATATGTTATCCAATTGAATTCAGCAAGCTCAAAACGTAAAGCTCGAGTTCTAGCTCAATCGCAAATTCGAACCGAGTCAAGCTCAAGCTTGAGCTTTTATTTTTTAAAAAATGAATGCAA
This sequence comes from Coffea arabica, assembly GCF_036785885.1. Lineage (NCBI taxonomy): Eukaryota > Viridiplantae > Streptophyta > Magnoliopsida > Gentianales > Rubiaceae > Coffea > Coffea arabica. Next base: position 65,649,351 of record NC_092313.1, on the reverse strand, counting down.
TGGTAATTTTTAAAAAAAATAATAAAATATAAGGGATATATATGTGTAATTTCACTATTAAAATGTGTGTGTGTGTGTGTGTGTGTGTGTGTGTATATATATAGAGAGGCGACTAGCGAGCTAATGAGTTGAATATTTTTGAACTTGAGTTCGAGCTCGAGTTCGAGTTGATTAGCTCGAACTTGTTTCGAATTCAATGTTGACTACACTTGAGTCGAGCTCTAACTCGATTTGCTCGTGATCAGCTCACGAGTGGCTCGACTCGTATGCAACCCTACTTGTCAATTACTTAGTAAGAAAATACAACATTCTCAGGCTATTAATAAAATAGGTGAAGTAAAGCAAATAAGAAAATTGACCAGTAGAATGCAGTTACAGGAAGATAGACACAATCAAAAAGTTAATATAAGTGCAAAAATAATGCATAAGAAATAAGGGTCTATTTGGTTCACAGACCGGATGAGATAGGATAACTCATTCTCAGATTAGTAATCTTGGGTTGAGTCATTCTTGGATAAATAATCCAAATTATCTGGTTTTTGGTTAGTTCTGAATTGGATAGGATATGTTGAGAAATAATCCTATCCTGTGTTTGATTGGAGATTGGATGAGGTAGGATTACTATTTTAATGACCAAAGCACCCTTAATTTGTAGATTCTTTTTAGTAAAATAATTTTATATTTTATAAAATATTATTAAAATAATTTAATATTTTTTAATAAAATAATTTAATAAAAAATTTAATATTTATAACTTTTATTAAAATAGAGTTGTTTGAAACTTTAAAATTATAAAGTAAATCAAGGATTTTGATAAATAAAAATTTGTATTCACTCAAACTCAACTCATTCTGGCCCTTAAAAATAGATTTTGACTAAATTTTTGAACCTAAATTAGAAGTACAATTACATATAGGCTGAATTTTGGCTAAATTAGGATTAAATCGATTAAAACCTAATCCATTGAAACGCTTTAAATGAGCCAAACTCAAGTTAACATAGAAGATTTTTCTTTAGACCGAGCTTGAACTTATTGAAATCCTCATTCACGAAACCCAATTGATAAAGTAATGCATTTATATAGAATTTGGTTTAGAAAATCAGGCTAATAAGGATAATTTAGTCCAACGACAATATAGTCCTTCTATTATGATGTTAGTAAGGAAAATTAGTCAAAAAAATTTTAAATAATTAATATGGGTAAATTAGTCAAAATTTTTAATATAATTAGTAGGGGCTAATTAGTCCACTTATTAGCATATTATTATGTGACAGTATAGTTATATAATGATCAGTATGAATTTGAATCATTCATAAGAGCAAATTAGTCTAAATATTGTTTTGTTGGTAGTAGGGGCAAAATAGTCAAAAAAAACTTTAAAATTAATTAGTAGGGGCTAATTAGTCCATTCATATTATATTGTCGTGTGAGAGTAGAGTTATATAATTATAAGAGTATAAATTTATATTTTTTGAAAGGTTAAATTAGTCTAAAATTTTATCATCCTATTTGTTAGTCATCCTAAAATGACTAATACCCCCTCTTTCATGGAGTTATTTTATCCCAGGAATAGGGGACTACTTCGGTTATGTAAGATGTGTCATCCCATGTATAAAAAGCAATTAAACATAGGATAACATATGATGATTAATCCAATCTTGTGCATAAAACATATTTTCCACATGAAGACTTTAAATTATTAAACAACCGAAAAGAAACTGTAGGTAATCTTACCGCTATGTACTCGCTCCTAAATCCACTTGATCCCTTGATTTTTGAGCCTCTCTTTCTTCATGTTATTTACATTAACTAGTGTCTCCTCATCAAGTTTACCACGTTCATCAATGGAAAGCTCATCAAATTCATCCATGCTCCCCTTGTTGTCAGCCTACATTACATGTAGCCGTAGATCAGAAAATGATGGGAAACTACTTCACTTTTTCGCAAAAGATACACTTTATTTCTTTAAGTAAATACTCTATCCGCACAACACAGATTTACCATTACATAATATTTCCAGCATTTCTTTAGATGTGCATAAAGCATTAAGAAAATGAAATACATTAGATGTCGTCTGTTGACTTGTAAGCTACCACATAAAACGAATAGTACAAGCAGTGCATCCGGTGTTACACACACTAGAGTATGTTAAATGTAAAATCTATACAGACATTGAAAGAAAACTCCACCATACAAAGCATTTATTCTCCTCTTGTTGCAAATTGAAAATCATAATTACGTACATGCGTTTTCATTATCCTATGGAGCATTGTATTTTGAGGATACAAGAGAAACGAATCCATCGAGAAAAATAAGAATGAAGAGTTGGCTAAAGAAGATTAAGCTGCAAAAACTCAGTGGCCAAGAGCATGTTACTAATTAGCTACAGTTTTTTACTTGGAAGAAGAATGCCACTTCGTCGTGCATATATAATTCTTGACAGAACGTACATTCTGCACAGCAAAACTAAGTTTGCACTGCTGAAGGACATATTAAACTAACTAGCAGATAAATAGGTGTACATTCTGCAGAAACTTACCGTTAGGTTGCTTCAAACCACCAAAGATAGGTGAAAAAAAGAGTCTTAGATGGTGATGAAAGTGAGACATTTACAGGTCAATCAGCCTTAAGGCAATGGTAAATTTGGTCCAGCGTGACCAGAAAAGCTGCAGGTTTGATTTATACGGACAGTACTCTTGTGTAGTACACATCTCCATTGGCTTATCAGGGCTTACATCAATTAAAATGTTAATGCAGGCTGTAGAAACAATGGATAGCAAACTAAAGACTTAGTTCATTCAATGATTAGAAGCGGCAAAACAATTGTAAAATCCAATCTAAAAGCCAACAAATCATGCAGAGAAGTTGTTAACTTTATTCCCAATATTCCCAATATCAGAAGTTGACTACACGCTTCAGTAGGCATTTAAAATGATCACAATAAAGCTACAGATGTCTAAAATCTAAACAAGATGAATAACTTACATCTAATGGATTCCAGTCAAAGTCTGAATCAAGCAAATTCTTCTTCCATAAAAGTGAGCATCTAATCAAGGGATGACTAATATAGTTTACTGTCAGGACCAGTTTGAAATTCCATAAAAGTGAACATAGATGTATGTAACTTACACATGAACAGGCAGAGATGCAATAGTTAGGATGACGAAGCACAGCTAATAGTCTCTGCAACCAAAATGGAGAGTATTACATATATTCATTTAACTTAAAACAACACCGTTTGAGGGAAGTATGCAAAACATGCAGACTAAGCACTTGTGCGTAGATAGTCCATTGAAGAGTTTAAGATTAGGAGTGTTACTACCTCTTAACCATTTCACAATTGCAATAATTGCCCATTTCATACTTAAAGGGTGACTTTACTAATCTAAACAAGTTAATGAACTGTCTAATTTCTAAATTCTTATACGAAATGCAAATATAAATGAAATTGCTCAAACACATACGGGATAGGGGTATATTGCAGGAAAAAACAACATACAAATGAGAAAAAAAGAGTCTAAAAATATAAAAAATATTTACGAAAATAGAATGAATAACATACAATACATGGATTTAATGTGCAAAAAGTCTAAGATTTTAGCATTGAACTATCCTATTTTTACAAATCTTCACTAGCATTGGATTAGCAAATAAAGGGGGGAAGGTGTCACAACTAGGACTGTACGTACTAGTGTGCTGGAGCTAAGCAGGCATTGTATACTAGAGCATGATATAAAAGGAGTAAACATAGAAAGCGCACTCGGCACGTAACAAATAAGCATGATATCTAAATGTCAATCCTTATGAAAGTGACAGGTGCCGAACCTGTGCAATAATAAATACCTACTCGAGAAAAATACAGATTTTTGTATATAGCGGTGAGTAGGGTCGAATCCACAGGGAGCAGGTAGGAAATTATTTCTTTCCAAGTCAGTAGAACAGAATTGGGGGATTTTCAATGGGAGGCACACAAATAAAATAAAATAAAACAAACAAAACTCAAAACTAACTCACAAAGTACAATTCACTGAAAATAGCAATTAACAAAAGTTCTACCCAAAGGATCAACTGCTCAGGCACGGTCCAATTAAATGCTCATCGATGCAAAGATATTTCACCCATTTATCACTAGGTTGGTTATAGCCATCAATAAGCTCTGACAACCAGCTCTTCCTTACTTTTTCGACAGTCAAGGTACGACCATTGACTGCTTCTCTAACCAGATAACAACCCTAGGTACGACCGTAGGAATTTAATTACCCAATTGCATTAAAGCCAGAAGAACCCAACCCTAACCAATAAACACGCTAAGAGGGTTTATTTAAATTAGATCTTGCGTTTCCCCATCATAAAACCAATTATGGTGGTTGCCACGGGGTGTTAACTAAATGAACAATTACGGATTCTATTTAATTAACGTGGCAGTAGGCTATTAAATTAAATCAAATACCCGGCCGTTGATATTCAATTAATCAAATACCCATGAACAATTAATTCAGGAAACGCACGAATAGCAATTAATTAGAGGAAATAATGAAGATTCGGTTAGATCTCACAGATATTATGGACCGCGCCTTCGCGTCAACCTTTGGGTAGAGGGGGAAATTAGCCGCTCCTCATCGTGTCAATCCCGCGTGATTTAATTGAATTCATTCAATTATTTGACGAAGAATTGGGGAAAGGAATTAATTGCGGCAACAACGGAGAAGACCCTGCTTTTGCATTCGTTCTAGGACCGTAATCGCAAAGCCAAAAAACCAACGCGAATTGTCTCAAAACAAGGGTTACAACCCAGGAGTCAAATCCGTACAAGACAAAAGCTAAAGGAGAGGAAGTTACGTCTTTTCCCGAAAAAAGAACAAAAGGAGATTTAAAGCTAAAAATCCAATTGCGGCTGACGGAAAGCGAAAGAAGAGAAAAAGCGTCTGACCGCCAAGAAACGTAGGAAAAGAAAACTAAGCCTCCAAAACAGATGATTCTTGAATCTTGCTTTTTCCTATCTCTTTATAGCCGCCGCAGGAGGTTTTTTTTCTTTTGGAAGCAACGTCTGGCCCAGTTGATTTAACAAAAGCTATTTCCCTTTTGGAGTTTTGATCCCATGCGCCTGGTCCACATGGACCACGGTCCGTCTTTCGGTTTCGTCCACCTTCTAAGGCGTGGCCACGCCTTGGAACGGGAAGTCTTCTGGAAATTCACCCTGCGAGATCATTTTTCATGCCTACCACCTACAATTCCCACAAATATCGAATATGAGTGAAATTCCAATTCTTAGTACCGTGAATAGCCAAAATTAGGACAGAATAGCAGTGCAAAATACGCCAAATAACCATTCTATCAAATCCCCCCACACCTAGACAATGCTTGCCCTCAAGCATTTCGGAGCTCAGAAGTACAACCAAGAGAGCAGAGGTCATGTAATAGTCTATACTAACACAAGCATCTAGGGTCCCTGACAACATCACCAAAAGTAGAACACACCGGACATGTTGTAATTCAAAGAGTATATACGAATACTAGGAACGCTCAATTCAACATCACGGAATGCCATTACCATAGGCTTGCACATTTATCACATCTCCACCCCTTAAAAGTGAACTAAACACATAAATCAAAGGGACTTTAATAGGGTTGTAACGGGGCTCAGGTGAAAGGCGAGCTAAGAATGTATGGATAGGGGGTAAAGTGTCAAGAGAATGTCCGAAACTCACCAATAACCACAGTGCTCTAACTGGAGGAGTTTCACTAACAAGGCAGTTTCCATTTGCTGTACACCATGTACACGTGACACAAATTTTTTCTTTTTTTTTTTTTTACTGCTCGCAAGGCGTGGGCACGCCTTGTAGCCCATAGTCCTCTGGTCACGAGGTCTCTTCATGATTTTTTTTTTTTTTCAAGAGACAGTCCTGTAGGGCGTGGGCACGCCCTGTAAGCCAAAGTCCTCTGGTCAGTGGCCTTTTTTCCCAATTTTCCCTCCTTTACACAAAGATATCATCATATAGCTCCTAATCTATCAGCACTTTCAACCCCAAATTCGTTTGCTTTGCACAAATGATGGATTTCAGACATCCCTTGACAACACATGGATAAACGAGAAAGTTTAAAGGGGTCTTGGGTTAACAAACACGGATATCAACCAGAAACGAAGGACAAAAGCTCAAATTGGTTCACTATTGGGATATAAAATGAGGGCTAGATTTTTTTTTTTTTTTTTTTTAGAAAGCTGAAGAGGGTTAAATCCTAAATGCCCTTATCATTTCAAATGCATCCAGTTCATCAAAATGCGGTCTCGACATGTACAAAATAGCAAGTTCTAGAATGTTCATACCATGTGCGATACCCACTCAATCAAACAAATTAGAGCAAACAAGAATAATATGCTCAAGTAAGGCTCAAAAGCTCCCCAAAAGTTACAAAAATGGGTGAATTCCAGCATACTCAACATTCAATGACATTGCCAAGGGAAACAAAATGCACAGCCAGCATATACGACCACATACCCACTCACATTGATTATGTCATTTATCATAGCAACATGCCCCAACACTAACAAGCATAGACATAACCAAAAAGCCGACTAACTACAATGTTTTTCATTTTTTTTTTCATTCATCCCATGTTATATATATATATATTTTTTTGAGTAATCAAAGCAAAAAGAACTAATGAAAAACAGAACTAATGGAAGCCACTCCCCCCACACCTAAGACCTACATTGTCCTCAATGTAGAAGAGACAAAATAAAGTAATAGGAGGAAAGAAGAGAAACTTCCCTGGCTACTGAAAAGGTGCGGCTGGAGCCTAAGGAGGCGGTGGATGCGGTGGAGTCGCGCGCTGGGTTCTGCTGCTGGATGCTGCGCGCGCACGCCAAGGCTCGCACGCGGTGGGCAGCTGGTAGGCCTGCTGGGCGTCGCGTGCGCTGCTGGTGCCGCGAGGTTGCGCGAGTAGCAGAAGGGGTCGCGCGAGGTTGATTTGAGCGGCGGCGGCGGACAGCGATGGTAGGCGGCGGCGAGCTTGACCAAAACAAAGGAGAAAGGTCTGGAAACGTAGGCAATAGAAATTTGGAGAAGATTGTCCAAGACTAGTCAAAGAAGAAGGGAAAGTGGAAGGAGTAGGGTCTTGGTCAAACTTTTTTTTTTTTTTTAATTTTTCGCTATCGGAGGGGTTGGAAGGCGTGGGCACGCCTTGGAGAGCATACTCTTCTGCCCACCACATCCAAATGATGTCCAAACGAACTCTTTTTTTTTTTTTTTGCAAGGCGTGGGCACGCCTTGGAACCCCTACTCTTCTGTCCAACACCACAAAAGCAACCAAAACATTAAGATAAAACTGAAAAATCATAAAGTAAGGAAAAATGATCACAACTAATATTGTAATCCTTGGGTTGCCTCCCAAGCAGCGCCTTTCTTTAACGTCTTTGGCTAGACACAGCACCACTCTTCAGTCTGGATGTAATTGAATTTTCCTTGTAATTGGTGGCCCTCCTCCAGGATCCACATGGCCATTGAGTGCAACTTTTTTCCTAAATTTTCTCTCCATTTTTACCTCATGAATTGCTTTTACCCTATAGGACTTGTTCGCAGCAACCTTGGATTTACCCCTATAAGCAAACTTAGAAAATTCTTGCACAGAGGGATTAGTGGTATACATAGCAAACACAGAATGAGAGTTAACAGGATGTTTCATTATATCAAAAATATTAAAGTGGACTATTTCTCCATCAAATTCCATCGTGAGAGTACCCTTACTAACGTCAATTTTAGTCTGGGCAGTACTCAAAAATGGTCTTCCTAATATAATGGGTGATGGATTTGGGGCACTTCTATCATCCATGTAAAGCACATAAAAATCAGCAGGAAAAATTAATCCATCTACTTGCACTAAAACATCCTCAACTATCCCATCCGGATAAGCACATGTACGATCAGCCAATTGAATTATTATCCCCGTTTCTTTTAAAGGTCCTAAATTTAGGGAATCATAGATTGATTTAGGCATCACATTAATAGAAGCTCCTAAATCTATCATGGCATTTTTGATACTAGAATGACCAATCTTACAGGGGATAGCAAACATACCTGGATCTCCGCATTTGGGTGGGAGTTTCCTCTGAAGTACAGCTGATACATTCTCTCCCACCATCACTCTTTCATCACCCCTTAGCTTCCTTTTGTTAACGCACAAGTCTTTCAAGAATTTTGCGTACTTGGGTACCTGTTTGATCGCGTCCAATAGGGGGATGTTTACTTGAACTTTGCGGAACACATCCAGGATTTCTTTTTCCTTCTCTGCCCTCTTTGTTTTTTCCAACCTGCAAGGAAAAGGAGGTAAGTTAGATTTAATAGTGGGCGGAGAAGTGAAGGTTACCTTAGGATCCTTGCGAATATGCCCTTCCTCTTCAATTTCCTTCTCTATCTCCTCTTCACTTTTGCTTTTTGAACTTTCCACTTTAGGCCCTTCCAGTTCCTTGCCACTCCTCAGCGTCATGGCACTTACATTCCTGGGATTTACTTCAGGTTGTGAGGGTAACTTTCCATAAGCGTGGGACTCCAAGCGATTGATGGCAGTTGCCATTTGGCTTATTCGAGCCTCCATATCCTTCATGCCTGCTTTTGTGTCCTGCTGGAACTGAGTGGTGCTCATGGTTAAGACTCTAGTTTCTTGCTGGAGTTGAGCCATATTTGTGGTCAATGACCTGGTCTCTTGCTGGAGCTGAGTGGTGGTCGTGACGAGTTGAGTGGTAGTCGTGGCCAAACTCTTGACAATTTCTTCCAAAGAACTCCCTGAGCTTGAGGACGAGGGTTGAGACTTATGTTGCCAAGGTTGCTGAAAACCTGGAGGCCGATTAGAGAATGCATTTTGTGGCCTACTACCATAGCTGAAATTGGGGTGATCTCTCCAACCAGGGTTGTACGTGTTGGAGTATGGGTCGTACGGTCTTTGAGGCGCGGGCACGCCTCCAGCCATGTTCACTTGTTCAGCTCCATCCTCTTGCAACATAGGGCATGAGTCAGTGAGGTGGTCCATGCTTGTGCATATTCCACACACCTTCGCTCGCGGCGTGTCTCTCATAGCTAATTGCCTAACAACTGACGTCAATTCTGACATTTGCTGCTGTAAGGATGAAATCTCTACCTCGTTGACTCTACGGGGAGGGTTGCTCTCACGGAAGCCAAATTGCTGGGAGTTCTCTGCCATGGCTTCGATGAGCTCCCACGCTTCCCTTGGTGTCTTGTTTGCCAGTGCTCCCCCACTTGCAGCGTCGATGATACTCCTATCGGTTGATTGGAGCCCTTCGTAGAAGTATTGGATTAACAGTTGCTCACTAATTTGATGCTGCGGGCATCTAGTGCACAACTTGTTAAACCTTTCCCAGTATTCGTACAAGGACTCACCGGGGTATTGTTTTATGCCGCAGATCTCCTTCCTCAAACTCGCAGCCCGGGATGCAGGGAAGAATTTTTCCAAGAATTTCTTTTTCAGCTGCGCCCACGTGGTAATACTACCTGCTGGTAGGTAGTACAGCCAATCTTTAGCTGCATCTTTGAGAGAGAACGGGAAGGCTCTCAGTCTAATTTGCTCTTCAGTGACCCCAGGAGGTTTCATACTAGAGCAGACCACCTCGAACTCCTTTACGTGCTTGTGGGGTTCTTCGCCAGAGAGACCATGGAAAGAGGGTAAGAGTTGAATTAATCCCGACTTCAGTTCGAAAGCTGTATTCTCAGCCAAAGCGGGGAATGTGATGCATAAGGGCTGGCGAGTCAGCTCCGGAGCAGCCAGCTCCCTCAATGTTTGGTTGTTGGCCATGCTTACTTCGTCTTCCGCTGACTCGTTTGCAGCAAATAAGTGCCCTTCTTTTTGCCTCTTGGTCTCTTGCCTTCGCCTACGCGCTGCCTTCTCTACCTCAGGATCGTATACCAATTCACCTGTGCGAGAAGAACGGGGCATAAACTAGCAAAAATACCAAGAAGAATAAAATAAAATAAAAACTGAATTTAAAAAGAAACAAATAATCCAAACGCCAACTCCCCGGCAACGGCGCCAAAAATTGACAGGTGCCGAACCTGTGCAATAATAAATACCTACTCGAGAAAAATACAGATTTTTGTATATAGCGGTGAGTAGGGTCGAATCCACAGGGAGCAGGTAGGAAATTATTTCTTTCCAAGTCAGTAGAACAGAATTGGGGGATTTTCAATGGGAGGCACACAAATAAAATAAAATAAAACAAACAAAACTCAAAACTAACTCACAAAGTACAATTCACTGAAAATAGCAATTAACAAAAGTTCTACCCAAAGGATCAACTGCTCAGGCACGGTCCAATTAAATGCTCATCGATGCAAAGATATTTCACCCATTTATCACTAGGTTGGTTATAGCCATCAATAAGCTCTGACAACCAGCTCTTCCTTACTTTTTCGACAGTCAAGGTACGACCATTGACTGCTTCTCTAACCAGATAACAACCCTAGGTACGACCGTAGGAATTTAATTACCCAATTGCATTAAAGCCAGAAGAACCCAACCCTAACCAATAAACACGCTAAGAGGGTTTATTTAAATTAGATCTTGCGTTTCCCCATCATAAAACCAATTATGGTGGTTGCCACGGGGTGTTAACTAAATGAACAATTACGGATTCTATTTAATTAACGTGGCAGTAGGCTATTAAATTAAATCAAATACCCGGCCGTTGATATTCAATTAATCAAATACCCATGAACAATTAATTCAGGAAACGCACGAATAGCAATTAATTAGAGGAAATAATGAAGATTCGGTTAGATCTCACAGATATTATGGACCGCGCCTTCGCGTCAACCTTTGGGTAGAGGGGGAAATTAGCCGCTCCTCATCGTGTCAATCCCGCGTGATTTAATTGAATTCATTCAATTATTTGACGAAGAATTGGGGAAAGGAATTAATTGCGGCAACAACGGAGAAGACCCTGCTTTTGCATTCGTTCTAGGACCGTAATCGCAAAGCCAAAAAACCAACGCGAATTGTCTCAAAACAAGGGTTACAACCCAGGAGTCAAATCCGTACAAGACAAAAGCTAAAGGAGAGGAAGTTACGTCTTTTCCCGAAAAAAGAACAAAAGGAGATTTAAAGCTAAAAATCCAATTGCGGCTGACGGAAAGCGAAAGAAGAGAAAAAGCGTCTGACCGCCAAGAAACGTAGGAAAAGAAAACTAAGCCTCCAAAACAGATGATTCTTGAATCTTGCTTTTTCCTATCTCTTTATAGCCGCCGCAGGAGGTTTTTTTTCTTTTGGAAGCAACGTCTGGCCCAGTTGATTTAACAAAAGCTATTTCCCTTTTGGAGTTTTGATCCCATGCGCCTGGTCCACATGGACCACGGTCCGTCTTTCGGTTTCGTCCACCTTCTAAGGCGTGGCCACGCCTTGGAACGGGAAGTCTTCTGGAAATTCACCCTGCGAGATCATTTTTCATGCCTACCACCTACAATTCCCACAAATATCGAATATGAGTGAAATTCCAATTCTTAGTACCGTGAATAGCCAAAATTAGGACAGAATAGCAGTGCAAAATACGCCAAATAACCATTCTATCAGAAAGCATGCAAATATGTAAGCACATAAGAGCACGTAACACACACAGGCCTTATCTATTACATTAGAGAACATAACTACAATCTGACAGGGAAATGATGAAAAATAAACCTATCTGTTATATGTGAGGTCTTAACTGCAATCTAACAAAGGGAAAATGAAAAAAATAAGTGAACTATTTTATTTATTTAAATGAATAGAACATGATAAAATTAGAGTAAAATAAACAAGCATTTTAAGAGTAAAATTATGACTAACAAGGTATTGTAATGGGAAACTAAGAAATTAAAACAACTTAGAACATATAAACACAAAATAGCACATAATTGAATGTAAAACCAAGAAGGGTACCCACTTTAAAGTGTCAGTTTAAGGTTTCCCTATTTAGAACTCACAACACGAACAAAAAGAATAAAGATACCACTATCATATCATAGTAATAAAAGACCAAAGCTAAGTCATTTAGTTGCAATAGTCATACAAAAACACATAAAAATGCACAATTGAGGAATAAAATAGTAATTAAAGAAATCAAACTACTCTAATTGAAAAATTATCATTCTAGTGGGACCTAATTGTAGCATTAGAGAGTTTTAATGGTCAAAATCATATTATTAAAAAGATTAGGGATCAAAATTAAAGTTCATGGACCAAAATACATTAAAAATGGACCTAGATGCAATAGAATCAAAGTTGTAGGCCTATAGTGAGGTTTCAAGAAATTGATGGACCAAATTGCAAATCTAGTTTCTGATTTTAAAACCCATTTTCAACCCTTTAGTGGAGCAGTGTAGTTTAGATCTAGGGCAATGCTATGTAGTTTTACTAAACTTGATTTTCCTTTTTTTGTTTCTGCTTTTTCCTTTTCCCTCTTCTTCTTCCTCAACCCTAGCCACTGCAGAAATGAGCACTGGCAACGGTAGTGCTGCCAGCCTTTGCCGCCACCAACCACCGCCCGTCATAGCCTTCCAGTGATAGATTTACCCCAAACTATCATCTTCCACTGAGTCTTTTGCATAGATTCCATTTCCGTCCTCGGTATTTAAAAAAGAAAAAAAAAGAAGTGAAAAGTAGCAAAAATAACTATTTACAACCAGATCTCAATTTCATAAACTCATTCAAAACAAGCACATACTTTACCAAACTTGTTCCAAATTGCTCCTCATTAGACGTATAACATAAATAAGCCCACAGATACAGCGTAAAAAATAACAAACTAAAAATAATAATTTGAAACTTTACAAAAACCCATTTCTTGAACTAGAACTTAAAGATTACTAAAAGGGACCTTGGCAACGGCTTTAGCTTTGCTATATAATGGCAGTGCTGCTCTCAAACTCTAGAAACTTTGGAGGAACCCAACGTCTTCATCCTGACTTTTTATTTCAAGTGTTTACTTGTGTGTGCAATTGTGTGTTTCTGTGTGTAGTGTGTGCTGCTAGGGAAGGAGTGGCCGAGAGAGGGAGAGAGAGAGAGAGGAAAAGAAAGAGTGTTAATTGTGTTGGTGAGTGTCACATGATAGAGAGAGCCGAGAGGGAGTTTTGTTTCCTGTTGCAAGAGATGCCAAAATGTACCAGGTTCATGAAAACTGAGGGATCAGAGAAAGTTAAATGGAGAAGAAAGAGAGTTAAGGGTCTGTTTGTTTGGAAGGAAAATTTTTTCCTGATTTTTTATTGTTTGGGGGGTTATTGCTTTGGGAAAAAAATTTTCTACCGAAAATACTTTACATCAGATGGTGTAAAATGACTTCCCTTATAAATGAACTGAAGTTATTTTCCATGTGCGCCTCGTAAGTCGTAAGACTACCCATTCAAGCTCTCCCACTAGCCTTAAGATTCAGAACAAAACCCATCACTTGTGCAATAGCCCACTAAAGATTTGTAATTTCCATCTCCTCCCAAACACCGGAAAAAACATGGAAAAGATAATTATTTTCCTCGATAAAATTTTCCATGAAAGACATTTTCCGTTGAAAATATTTTACATTGAATCAAACAGATCCTAAATGGAGAGCCAGTGCGGTTGTGGGGGGGGGACCTTGTGTTATTGAATGCGATTGACGGGTAAGATGTAACCATGCTGTCACTCAAGATTAACCCACACATTCAGAAAATTTTTACATCATAATTCCTTTCGAGAATGTTAGAAATAAGAAAAAAGAATATACGCTCCAACGCACTTGAGAATTGTCCAAAGAAAAAAGGATATCTCAAAGTGTTTCATGGATATTATCTCGCAGGAACACCACTTGAAAATTGTCCAAAGAAACGTCTAGCTAGCCTTTTTGAACGATTATGACTTTGAAATTTTCATTTGCAACACACTCTTAAAGAGGGGTTATGTATACATCATCCATGCTTGCCTCTTGAGGTTCAAACTTCATTCTAAAGGCATTACCATGTGAAATAGGTATTTCCTCGTTGAAACACAAATTAGATCCATTATTTTGATCAAAATGCAATCCGCTTTCACATATAACATTCCCACTATTTATAATAGGATCGATTTGCATATGATTAGAAGAAATAACTTCACACAAATTACACAATTGATTTTGAATTTTACCTATGTGAGAAGCTAACTCTTGTTAAATTTTATCTCCATAGTTTCAGATTTTTAGATAAAGGAAAATATCCAGCTCATTTTATATGATAAGGGGAAAAAACAAAATTATTTAGTGAAAAATAAGCAATAAAAATATTATTAAAGTTCTATAGATTTGTTTGGATTGAAGATTATTTGGAAATTTTTTTAGAAATAATATTGTAATACATTTTTGTGATTTGATGTTTGTAAACTAAAAAAGTGGTTAAAAAATAAAAAGATGATCGAGAAATGTGCCTATGATGCAACAAAAAGGATTCTTAGAAAAATTTAGCAATACAAACAATTTTTAATAGCATCTAATCATGCTGTACTAAAAGAAATTAACCCAAAAATTTTGAACCCTAAATCAACTATGTTTCTCTCTTTTCTAAGTATTACGAATGAAAAAAAATTGTGTTCTCCCATATAAAGAAAATTAGTGGTGAAAAACTAAAGTAGGAATTTTCACAATGATACACTCATATTTCTTTTTAAATAGACAACCTTCCATTTACATTTAGAGCTATTAAGCTCTCTATTTAGTTTTTACATGCACAAACCAGCTCACAAATCGATAGTAAAAATAAATAAATTAGCCTACAATAAGCAATTCCATTTTCCTTCGTAGCATCCAATTGGGTTGCCCTTTCTCTCGTGATAATTTAGATGGCACAATCGTTCCATGGTCCAAGCCTTCCAACCCAATCAAATTCCTTAGAATAGGAGAACCAAGGTCAGGTCACCAAAAGGAATGCAAACTTGAGCTCTAAGCTAGAGATGTACGCGAGCCGAGCTGCTCATGAGTAGCTCGGTCAATGACTTGATTTGAACTCGGTCAAATCGAGTTCGAGCCGAGTCTCGAGCTACTCGAATATACATTCGAGTCGAGTTCAAGTTAGGATTTTGCAGCTTGCTCGTCGAGACGGATATATTTAAATAATACATATAATTTAAATAATATATATGTATTATAATTATAAAATGACCGTTATGGATATAATTTATACTGAATTTACAAGATACTCTTCTACTTACATTTTCCGAACCGAGTCAAAAAGCTTGATTACTCGACTTGATAAGGCTCGACTTTTATCAAGTCGAGTCTTGAGCTTAAAAGGATTTTCTCGAGTCAAGCCTCGAGTTGCGATTTTTAGACTCGATCGAGTTCGAGCCGAGCTCGAGTATAGTTATATATAGGTCGAGTCGAATTCGAGTACTAGAGTATAGCAGCACTCGAGCTCGACTTGGCTCGAGTACATACCTAATCTCAGCTGCCACATTGTCACATCAAGTACTCAACTTGGCCACATTGTCACATCAAGTGAAAGCGCGTAGAAGGCTAATAAAAAGAACACGTTTAGGCAGGAACTGCTTCGTCCAGCTGTCGCAACAAGTACTGATGGGGGACGCTGTTGTGATCCAACTTGATCCTGTTAACGATAATGATCTTGCTTACAACCCACGCAGGTCAGTTGGTCACTCATTTATGGAAATGGGGCAGGGACGGTCATCCGTCCCTAAGCAGTTAATGGCCATGATTTGGCCAAAAAATTTTGTGCGGTCTAGATAACAAATTGTGCATCGATTTTCGCACTGTGTGTGGAACTCGCAAAATTTTGTACTAAAATTACACGTTGTACAAACAAAGTTACGTCGTGTGTAACCAAAGTTACGCGCTGTTGCAAATGGCCAAAACCGTTGGGGACGGTTGCACCTGCAATCATCCGTGCCCCTTGTCCCTCATTTACATATTCTAACGATCCTTTTCGTACTTACAGGGCTTCGTATGCTTTTGAGTCTTTTGCTTATCTTGGCTATTTATGTCAAGTACTAGCACAACTAGATAGATTTTGTCAGTTAGTCGTATATTATGAAAGAGTTTTACATACATAATGATGGGGCATGAATCTTGGCTATTTAATAGACTTTGTGCATTTGAGATTGAGCACACTTTTTGGTTAGAGTGTTTGTATATTAGTGCATTTGAGATTCAGCACACTTTTTGCTCAAAGTGTTTGTATATTATATACTAGTTTCTTTGAATTCGTGTTTGGATGACCTCCTTTTGGCAAGCAAACATGATATTTTGCAATCTGATAGTTGGAACTTCATGTGCTTGCATGTCTATTTTTCAAGTACAGCAATTAGTATATATGCTTTATGTGTCGTGCACCCAAACTTAGTTTTTGAGTTGGTTGTGAGCCCAAATTGATATTTGGGGAAGGTGCGAATCCAAAAATAAATTCTGGGGCTGTAGTAGGGGTGGCAATTCCTGACACGACCCGAAAACACCACACGAATCTAACACGAAATTAATGGGTTTGGGTTGAGGTTTGGGAGGTTCGGGTCAGAATCGGGTCGAACCCGATGAACCCGAAAAGAAAACAGGTCGATTTCGGGTTAACCCGTGGTGACCTGATGACAAGGGTTTATTTTACGTATTTTTAGTGTGTTTTATTAGTTAATTTTGGTTTGATTATTTAGTTTTATAACTAAAATAACTAAGGTTTTGGTAAAAAACTACATTTTATGTTAAAGTGGCTAAACATTGCATTTTATGGATTTTTATGGTAAAAACTTCATATTTTGTAGGTTTAATGATTCAATCATCAAATGAAGTGCATTGAGAAGATATTTGGATGATTGAAGATGGATTAAAGTGAGGAAAATAAAATATGAAGTGTAAAAGGAAGAAATGCAATTTGAGGACAAAAATCAAGAAAAGTCAGCTTTGACAACTCAGACATATTTTCGTATTTTGACTATATCAGGAGCTACAATGATCGGATCAAGGTGATCTTGGTACCATTTTGAAGCTAAGAGATATATCTACATTTGGTATGAAGACATCAAAGTCCAATTCATCCGTTTTCATAGTCCAAAAGTTGAAATACCGAAATTCAACTCAGCTGTCCAAAGTGGAAAACAGAGTTCCGACCAGTGTTTAGTATTTTGATCATATCTCAGTCTACAAAGCTCTGATTTGGATGATTCTTGAAGCATTGGAAAGCTAACTCAAAGAGCTACAACTTTGGTGTTTTGCACAAAAGCCAGTTCGGCCTGCATCATGGAGAAAATCGCAGTTGAAGTAAGGACAAAGTGAAAACGCGAGTACACAAAACGCGAGTTGTAGACGCGTTTTGTAAAGGCGCGTTTTCTGGCCGAAATTCTGCAATTTGCTCAGTCAATTCTCTTGTGTTCATACCACTTTCCAGCTATAAGTTGCAAGAGAATTCGGTGCACATGCTTCAGAAGACAAAAGGGCAGACAAGGTGGCTTATTTTCAAGTCAAAAACATTTGTTATTGACTATCCTAACAAAGTTGAGATTTAGGAATCAAAATGTGGAAATTGACTTGGAAAAATGGAGCTCTTAAGCAGTTTATATGCAGAGACATTTTGGGTGGTCTGAGAAGGGGGAAATATACGGGGGAGAAGCTTGAAGAGTGCAGAAATGTAGTTCTTCCATTTCCTTTGTGTAGGATAGTTTAGCTAGTGTAGTTCATCCATTCTTGTATATTGCTAGACTAGGATTAAGATGGAGATGAAGAAGGCAAGGTGATAAGCTCAAGTGACATGGGTTATATTCCTTTCCAACTCTTTATCTTTTGTACTTGATTCCAAATTTAGTTAATATGCAAGTTCTGGATTTTGTGTTATTTATGTGTCTCTAAAGTTTATACCTTGGGTTTGGTTGAACTTTCTATGATTGTTAGTGTTTATCATTTGGCTATTTAACTGCTATGATTTGAGCAAGTTATTTAGCACTTTAGCTCTTTAAATCATGATTAATCTGGTACCATTAATTGTGATTATCTAAGGTGTTATTTCTGCAATGAAAATTGAGATTTAACATTGGTTCAATAAGTGCTAAACATAGGGAGTACACTCACGAAAGTAGAGGTGCACCTATGTGGTTTTTAGTGATTCATTTCATGTAATTTCACTGAAGAAATGAACTTGTAGCTAATTTCATAACCATGAGAATAGGTATGGATTAGTTATAAGTATAATTGATTCACTACGAAAGTAGGATTCAAATGCATAAGGAAATTACACCATAATTAGCCTAGATGTAGTAATTAATGATCCAAATATAGCACTTGCATGAGTAGTTAGGGATACCATAACCTAAGGAGCTTTCATTTGTCATTTTGTATAATTTCAGTAGGTTAAATTTGTTATAATTTATTGATAGTCTAAATAATAGAGAAGTTTTAGTAATACCGGTAATTGTTCACTCTTCCTTGTGGGATCGACCCGATATATACCCTAAACTACTAGTTGATCTGTATACTTGCAGTGAACGGGTGTAATTCGGTATTTTTTAGCTTGCACGTATGTAAAATACCCGTCACCTGATATGACCCGTTTACAAATTAAAAATAATTTAATGCACATAAAAATTATTTGATCTAACTAAACTAAATCATTCTTTTTTTTCAAAGGCATTAAATCATTAATTACTTAATCCTAAATGAATTTATTTAACTTGTGTGAAGTTGAAATTATCATATTTGGACAAATAATATATTATATTATTTTTTACTTTTATGCTATTTTAATTTATTTTATATTTGGTTTGGGATAAAACACTTTTACGGTGTTTAATTTATTTTACATTTGGTTTGAAATTATTTATTTAAATTTTTATTACTTGATGATGTAATTAATTTTGTAAGAAATTGATTTTATTAGAAATTATAGTGATAAATTAATAAATTAAAATTAAGTTTCGGGTCATTTCGGGTCGACCCGCCAACCCGAAATTTTCGGGTTCGTGTCAGGTATCCTGACCCGTTTCGGGTTGGCGGGTCAGGTTCGGATCAGAGGATTTTTTGTTATACTTGGGCCTCAACCCGACCCGCCAACCCGAACCCGACCTGATTGCCACCCTTAGGCTGTAGGGCCATACCAAATGTAAATTGATGTCCTTCGGGAATGTCTTCCTTGACTCACGTAACCTTGTGGCAAAGTCTTAGCTTTGTTCATATTAAACCACCAGCCTTCGGGCTGGTGGCCACCACTAAGCCATTTAAAACTTGCCTCCCACTAATTATCACATTAAGTACGTAGTTTAAAAAATTCAGACGGGTGCGTAGTGCATCCGTCTAGTCTGGTGGTGGTTCAGTCCTCATCGGTCCCTCTAGACCCAGTTGGGTCTCCCCCTTTGATTAGGATAGTATAGAATATTATAGATAAAAAATGACGATTGGCAAAAAAAAAAAAAAAAAAAAAGCTTTGATCATATTAGGTATTTTGCGAATTTAGATTATTTTGTTATGTTCTAGTCTTGAGGCAATTGGTGCGGTGAGGTTGAACAAGTCTTGCACGCACTCTTGCCTGGGTATTTTGTTAACAACGGTAACAGTTGGTTTGCCTTTGTTTGTCTGGCTAAGCTTGAATATTATCAACCTTTGTTATTGGTTTAATTTTGATTAATTTTCTACTAAACATTAGATTCTATTTTTCAATTCTAGTAAAATCCTTTTTCCTTTCCTACTCTCTATTAATTTTGGCTATGAAGCAATTGCAGAATCTCTGCCATAAATATGTGGATATATTGAATGGTGTTGCTTTCGCCAGTGGAGTCCTCTCCAGTTCCTCCCATACTAGTTACTACCCTGGGCTAGTGCTCCTTAAGGTTTCTTGGGCACTATCTGCTGCTATAGCGGCATGGCCGCTGCTTCAGTGCACCTACCATTGGCTTTTAAGCGGCATCCAAATGCTGCTTAATGGACTTATATCCCATGCAAGAATTATGCTGACAGCATGGAACTTGCATCAGAAAGAATCACGTACGCCCGTCTGAATTTCACTGCTTAGAATGTTGGCAAAATAACCCAAACCTTGAAGTTTCTATTGTATATTTACCCGGATTTTAATAACTCTGTTATTTAGGAGTACGTGTTTTATTTGGTAATTATTCATATAAGTGGTTTTTTAACCTACAAGATCACATGCTAGTATAGGATTGCGAATGAAATCTAGAAGTAAAAGATGGATCTTTTGGTTAACTTGTTGGAGTAGCGTAACTGTACTCTACGTTGGCAAAATAATTTAATAAAAAATTTAATATTTATAACTTTTATTAAAATAGAGTTGTTTGAAACTTTAAAATTATAACGTAAATCAAGGGTTTTGATAAATAAAAATTTGCATTCACTCAAACAGCCCATTTTGGCCCTTAAAAATAGATTTTGATCAAGTTTTTAAACCTATTTGAATTACAATTACATAATAGGCTGAGTTTTGGCTAAATTAGAGTTAAATCGATTAAAACCTAACCCATTGAACAGTTTTAAATGAGCTGAACTCAAACTAATATAAAAGATTTTTCTTTAGATCGAAATTGAGTTTATTGACGTCCTCGTCCACGAAACCCAATTGAAAAAAGACATTTAAAAAGCTATACTGACATTGAAAGAAAACTCCACCATACAAAGCATTTATTCTCCTCTTGTTGCAAATTGAAAATCATAATTACGTACATGCGTTTTCATTATCCTATGGAGCATTGTATTTTGAGGATATAAGAGAAACGATTCCATCGATAAAAATAAGAATGAAGAGTTGGCTAAAGAAGATTAAGCTGCAAAAACTCAGTGGCCAATAGCATGTTACTAATTTGCTACTG
Source organism: Coffea arabica (assembly GCF_036785885.1). Taxonomy (NCBI): domain Eukaryota; kingdom Viridiplantae; phylum Streptophyta; class Magnoliopsida; order Gentianales; family Rubiaceae; genus Coffea; species Coffea arabica. Next base: position 65,628,557 of record NC_092313.1, on the reverse strand, counting down.
TCTTTTACTTCGAAGAAGAATGCCACTTCGTCGTGCATATATAATTCTTGACAGAATGTACATTCTGCGCAGCAAAACCAAGTCTGCACTGCTGAAGGACAAATTGAACTAACTAGCAGATAAATAAAGCGGGATTTGTACATTCTGCAGAAACTTACCGTTAGGTTGCTTCAAGCCACCAAAGATGGGTGAAAAAAAGTGTCTTAGATGGTGAAAGTGAGACATTTACAGGTCAATCAGCTTTAAGGCAATGGTAAATTTGGTCCATCGTGACCAGAAAAGCTGCAGGTTTGATTTATAGGGACAGAACTCGTGTAATACTCATTTCCATTGGAGGCTTATCAGGGCTTGCATCAATTAAAATGTTAATGCAGGCTTTAGAAACCATGGATAACAAACTAATGATTTAGTTCGTCCATTGATTAGAAGTGGCAAAACAAATGTAAAGACCATTCTAAAAACCAACAAATCATGCAGAGAAGTTATTAACTTTATTCCCAATATTCAAGGTCCTGGTCCTGTCGGCAGTTAACGACACGCTTCAGTAGGCATTTAAAATGATCACAAGAAAGCTACAGATGTCTAAAATCTAAACAGGATGAATAACTTACCATCTATTGGATTCTAGTCAAAGTCTGAATCAAGCAAATTCTTCCATAAAAGTTGAGCATCTAATCATGGGACGACTAATGTACTTTGCTATCAATTGACCAGTTTGAAGTTCCACAAAAGTGAACATAGATGTATGTAACTTACAGATGAATAGGCAGAGATGCAATAGTCGGGATGACGAAGCAAAGCTAATAGTCTCTGCAACCAAAATGGAAAGTATTAGATATATTCATTTAACTTAAAACAACACTGTTTGAGGGAAGTATGCAAAACATGCAGACTAAGCACTTGTGTGCAGATAGTCCATTGAAGAGTTTAAAATTAGGAGTGTTACTCTCTCATAACCATTTCATAATTGCCATAATTGCCCATTTTCATACTTAAAGGTGACTTTTCTAATCTAAACGAGCAAATGAACCATCTAATTTCTAAGTTCTTATATGAAATGCAAATATAAATGAAATTGTTTAAACACATACTGGATAGGGGCGTAATATAGGAAAAACAACAAACAAATGAGAAAAAATGAGTCTAAAAATATAAAAAAAAATATGTATGAAAATGGAATGAATAACATACAATACATGGATTTAATGTGCAAAAAGTTTAAGATTTTAGCATTGAACTAGCCTATTTTTACAAATCTTCACTAGCATTGGATTAGCAAATAAAGGAGGGAAGGTGTCACAACTAGGATTGTACTAGTGTGCTGGAGCTAAGCAGGCATTGTATACTAGAGCATGATATAAAAGGTATAAACATAGAAAGCACACTCAGTACGTAACAAATAAGCATGATATCTAGATGTCAATCCTTATGAAAGCATGCAAATATGTAAGCACATAGAAGCGCGCAAGACACACAAACCCTATCTATTACATTAGAGAATCTAATTACAATCTAAAAGGGAAATAATGAAAAATAAACCTATCTATTACATGTGAGGTCCTAACTACAATCTAACAAAGGGAGAACAAAAAAAAATTAAACCAACTATTTTATTTAATTAAATGAATACAACTTGATAAAATTAGAGTAAAATAAACAAGCATTTTAAAATTCAAATTACGACTAAGAAGGTAATGTAATAGCAAACTAAGATATTAAAACAACTTAGAGAATATGAACACATAATAGCACATAATTAAATGTAAAACTAAGAAGGGTACCTCCCTTTACAGTGTTGGTTCAAGGTTTTCTTATTTAGAACTCACAACACGAACGAAAGGAGTAAAGACACCACTATCATATCATAGTAATAAAAGACCCAAAACAAATTAAAGTTATTTAGTTACAATAGTCATACAAAAACACATAAAAATGCATAATTGAGGAATAAAATAATAATTAAAGAAATCAAACTATTCTAATTGAAAAATTATCACTCTAGTAGGGACCTAATTGTAAAATTATAGAGTTTTTGGGATCAAAATCATATTATTAAAAAGATTAGAAATCAAAATTTAATATAGATAAAGTTCATGGACAAAATGCAATTAAAAATGGATCTAGATGCAATAGAATCAAAGTTGTAGGCTCATAGTGAGGTTTCAAGAAATTGATATGGCAAATTGCAAATTCAGTTTGTGATTTTAAAACCCATTTCCAACCTTTTAGTGGAACAGCATAGTTTTGATTTTCTTTTAGTGGAACAACAATGCTGTGTAGTTTTACTAAGGCTCCGTTTGGAGTTGCGCTGCTTTTGATAAAATAGTACTTTTATGTGCTAAAAGTATTTTAAAAATATTTGGTGAATATCATCCCATAAAATTAGAGGTAGAGGTTTTGGTGTTAAAAGTACTTTCAGCAAAAGCTCAAATTTCGTAATTTTAGAGTAGTTTTTGTGATTTAAAAAATAAAACATCAAATTTAATTTTATCCTATATTATGAACCAAATAAATAGATAAACACTTTTAAAAAAATTTTAAATTATACATTATCCAATATAATAAGTACTTATTGAATTATGTTTCCAAACAATATATTTAAAAGCACTTAAATAATTAATAAGTATTTTTATTAAAAACTTTATAAGGACAGTATTTTTCAATAAGTTACGGTAACCCAAACGGCAGTAAAACTTGATTTTTTTTTTTTACCTTGTTCTTTTTCCGAGCGCTCCTGATGGGAGTCAAATACTACATTGCCCGAGGTTATTTGGATTTACATTTGGAGGCAGATTCGCTTACACTCGTTCGAATCGTTCAAGGGGCTTGTGTGTGTCCATGGGAATTGCAGAGGGAGCTGGACGAGTTGCTTGGGTTTCAACAACATTTTCACATGATCTCGCACCGTTATAGGGAAGCGAATTTGCCGGCAGATTATCTGGCGAATGTCGGTGCCGATTCGGAGGTAGGACAGCTATTTGATAGATTCTCTGATCTGCCGCGGCTGGTCAAGGGGGGTGTTCGCATGGATAAGGTGGGTTTCCCATCGTTTCGTAGAAGGGTGGTTGGATATGGGTGATATAGTGTACGCATGTTTTCCCAATTAATAAAAGTCTCTTTTAATTAAAAAAAAAAACTCTTCTTCTTTCTTATTTCCTTGGAGCTTCAAAACCGTAGCCATGGTAGAAATGAGCAGCGGCAACGGTAGTGCCGCCAGCCTTTGCCGCCAGCAACCAACACCGGTCATCACCTTCCGGTGATGGATTTACCCCGAACTTTCCCCTTTCACTGAGTCTTTCGTATAGATTCCATTTTTGCCCTCGGTTTTTAGAGAAATTGGGTGAAAAGTAGCAAAAATGACTATTTACAGTCGGATCTCTATTTCATAAACTCATTCAAAACAAGCATATACTTCACCAAACTTATACCAAAATGCTCCTCATGAGATGTATAACATAAATAAGCCCAGAGAATCAGCCATACAACGTCAAAAATAACAATTTGAAACCTTACAAAACCCATTTCATGATCTAGAACTTAAAGATAAAATGAAGGGACCTTGGCAATGGCTTTAGCTTTTCCATGATAATGGCAGTGCTTCTCTCAAACTCTAGAAACTTTGGAGGAACCCAACACCATCATCCTGACTTTTTTTTTTATTTCAAGTGTTTACTTGTGCGTGCAATTGTGTGTTTCTGGTGTGTAGTGTGTGCGGAATTGACAAAGTTTCGAGGGAAAGGGGTGGAGTGAAATGTGCGCAATTGTATGTGTAGTGTGTGAACTAGTGTGTGCTGTTAGGGAAGGAGAGGCCAAGAGAGAGTTGGAGAGAGGAAAAGAGAGTGCTGTTAGGGTCCGTTTGTTTCGGGTGAAAATATTTTCCAGGAAAATATTTTCCTAATTTCCCGTGTTTGGTTGCACAAAAGTTACTGAAAACATTTTCCTATGTAAAATATTTTCACTCATCTTATGGAAAACAACTTCCCTTCCAAACTTACTGAAGTTGTTTTCCGAAATGCATGCATCCCGTCTGTAGTATGTTCCAAACTTACTGAAAACATCTTGTAGTATGTTCTTTTTTTTTAAGTGTAAACAGGAGGATTCGAACCCAACACCTCTTCCTTACACTCCTTCCCCCGTATAACCCAACCCAACCCAACCCTCCCCCTAGTATATTCAAAATAAAAAAAAAACCTCATCCTGCTCATCCTATGCTAGTAATTAATTATGTATAATAGGGACATTCTTTTCTAGAGAAACTTTCAGCAGTGAGAGTATGTCACAATAAGCATTGCATGTGATTGATATTTGACACTAAATGGCTAGCAATTTGTTTATTGCTTAAGGAGATATTTTTTATTCATATATACATTTCTCCAAGATTTTTTAAAGTTAAACAATGAGATAAATTTTCTTATTTTGCATGGGAAGAAGTATGTAGTTATAATGTGTAGAAAGTAAAGATAGAGATAAAAGTGAAAATATTTCAAAAGTTAAACAAACACCAGAAAAATGAAGTAAGAAAATATTTTCAATAAGCTAACCAAACACCTGAAAATGATCAAAGGGAAATGATTTTCATGGAAAATTACTTCCACGGAAAATATTTTCCCAAGGAAAACATTTTACTTCCAACCAAACAGACCCTTAATGGAGCTAGTTTGTGTTCTTGGTGTCGGTGTGTATGTGTGCATGTTTGGTGTGCTGAGAGAGAGGGAGGGAGGGAGGGCGTGGAGTGTGTTAATTGTGTCGGTGAGTGATAAATTAGAGAGAGAGCCTCGGCGAAATGCCAAAATGTACCACGTTCATGCAAAAGGGACCACAGGAAGGAACGGGGTTGCAGGTGTAACCGTTCCTAGCAGTTTTGTGTATTTTACATATCGCGTAATTTTGTTTTTATACAACGTAACTTTGTTTGTACAACGTGTAACTTTAAAATAAATTTTTGTGACCCCCACACACGGTATTAAAAACAAGGTACAAGAAATGATTTGGACCATACAATTTTTTTGAACCAAATCCTGACCGTGCACTGTTCAAGGATAGTTCTTCTGATGACCGTTCCTACCCCGTCTCCATAAAAAAGAGGGATCAACAAATCAAAAAGAGGGATCAGGTAGAGTTAATGCAGAAGGACGGAGAAGAAGGACGAGGACGGAGCCTGTGCGGTTGGGGCCCTGTTAACACTTCAACGCCATTATAATTTCCTATTTGACGGGTTTTTACTTTAAGTGCAAGTTTAATTCCGAATTTACACCCGTTGGACTGCAAGTATACAGGTCGCAATTGTAGTACGAGATGTGTATCGGGTCGATCCCACGAGGAGCAATTTAAAACAATTATTAGATACTAATTTACTCTATTATTTAATTCCATTATTTTTACCATTTCTCCATGAATAAAAATAACTATAAACCTGCTATTGGTGATCAAGCAACAACAAGTAATCCAACATACACAAGTAGATAAGTTAATACAAGACATAACAAGAATGAATAACAATCACTTCATATCATTTGGCCATAAGTTTCATCTACTCCCTAGATAAAGAAAATTAGCTACTCATGAATGATAAAACACTCATAACTTCATTAATGTAAATCATCATGAATTACAAATACAAACAGAGTAAAGAAAGTCTTAGCCAAGATATGGTGAAGCCTTCCAAAAATCTCCTTTGTCTTGAACTTAGATGATTACAAGATGAAATCCCAATTGCCCCTTGCAAGTCCTAGGTAGAGAGAATATGTTTTTCTGTAAGAAGCTAAGCTACGAATGGATCCCAGACCTCTCCCCATATTTCTGCATAAAAGGTGGTAGAAATTCCATTCCTCTCACTTCATAATTTCCTCCACTCAGATTTTGTAAAAAGAAGTCAAAGATATGATGTTTCCTTTTGTCCACACTCATTTGGTCTTCTCTTTTATTGCAGAAGCATGTGCACCGAATTCCCTTGCATCTTATAGCTGGAAAGTGGTATGAACACAAGAGAATTGACTGAGTCAAATTGCAGAATTTCGGCTATAAAACGCGCCTACACAAAACGCGGCATAACTCGCGTTTTGTCTACTCGCGTTTTCACTCTGGCCTTATTTCAACTGCAATTTTCTCCATGATGAAGGCCGAACTAGCTTTTGTACAAAACACAAAAGTTGTAGCCCTTTGAGTTAGCTTTCCAATGCTTCAAGAATCATCCAAATCGGAGCTTTGTACCCTGAGATATGATCGAAATACTGTCACCTGTTCAAACCTCTGTTTTAACTTCCGACCACAGAATGCAGCTTCTGTATTCCAACGTTTTGCCCATGAAGATGGCAGAAATGGATTTCGATGTCTTCATACGAATTGTAGGTCTCTTTCTTAGCTTTAAAATGGTATAAAGATCACCTCAATCCGATAAGTGTAGCTCCAGATATGGTCAAAATACTGAAGAGTGTCAAAACTGACTTGAAGTGCAATTCTTCATTTGAACGTTTTTCACTTCATTTTTCTTTTCACCACTTAATTTCATCACCAAATCTCTATTTTTCACCTCATTTGCCATCCTTTGGTGATTGAGTCATCATTCCTGCATAAAAATGAAGGTTTTACCATTAAAATCACTAAAAATGCAATATTATCCACTTTTACCAAAAATATATAATTTTACCAAAAACCTCTTTATTTTATTTATAAAACTAAATAATCAACTCAAAATTAACTAATAAAATGCACTTAAAAATACGTAAAATAAACTCTTATCAAATACCCCCACACTTGAATCATTGCTTGTCCTCAAGCAATATAAAATTCTAACCATCAATGATCCAAAAAAATTGAAAATAAACATATGTAGTATTTCAACTCCATTTCCTTGAATCAAGGTAAATAACTCTTATGTGATCTTTCCATTAAGTTCAAGTACTCATAATATCAAGCAAAGAAGAGCCAAGTATACCATAATTTTACCAATTCAACTCAACTTCTTATTTTTATCCAATTTCGCAAGCAAGCAACTCCTATAGTCAATAAAAATGCTAACTAATCTCATGATCAACTTCTTATTTTTCTTAAAGAGGGATTTAATTAATTTTTTTTATTTATTTATTTATTTATTATTTATTTTTTTATATATTTTAAGGGTTAAATATTACTTAAGTTGTGAAAAATGCCTTTTGACGCGAAGATCAACATTTTTAGATGCAGATCCCCGGTTACTCAACATTTCACATACTCAAGTTGCTTTGCATACTCTTAATTCAAGTACCTTTTTACGCGAATGTCGACATTTGTAGATGCCAACCCCCGGTTACTCGGTATGAGAATCATTGGAGTCGAACAACCCTTTTTTTTTTTCAATATATATATATATAATAAAATTCCCTCTAAGAGTAATCATGAGAAGAGTATGACACTTATTAACCATATTAATTTCTTATCTTATAAAATTAGATAAAAAGAAGAATTTTCATCAAATATACAAAATGTAGGCATAATTTTCTCCATTTTACTAGATATACTTTCCTATAGATGTAAAAATTATAATCACATAAAAATCATTTCCAAATTTCATGAGAAAAGAAGTATCAAAACCGCATATATTTATTTTAAAAGGATAAGTGACAACATTTTATTTATTTATTATAGTTAATAACATATATGTGTATAAGGTTTTGGAAAAATTTTGACAGAATCTCCCCTTAAAAGTGGACTAAAACTCCCTGCCAGCAACCACAAGAAACACCATTTAAGCACAAGAATTATATCAAACACAACTAAAACCACAAGTATCACACATATTTCTCCCCCCACACTTAAATTACACATTGTCCTCAATGTGTAGGAAAGAAATGAAACAAAAGAAGAAAAGAAAAGAAAGAAGTACTCCCCAAGTCAATGGCTGAGATCCTTATCAGCCACTAATCACGAACCACTGTCAAAATACAAGTACCTACCACATAGAAAACAGAAAAATAAAATGAAGTTAAACATCTTAAGTTCCACAAGTTAAGATAATTAGGCAAGCAAGTTCATCAACTAAAGATAGCTTCTGCAGTGTGCCAAGTCAGTCATCCCCCTCAGCATCATCGTCATCCTGTGCATCACGATTGGGCGGTGGATGAATGCCCAAATGATCTTCAATTCGGCTTAGACGATTCCTAACGTCAGCGAACTGGAATGCAAAGTCCTCCATATGATCAAAAAGTCGCTGCCAATTAGTTTGTGGTGGAGGAGGAGGTGGTGCTGCAGTAGAAGGTCCAGCTTCATCCCGACCATGTCTAGCCTTTTGTCTCCGCTCCTGAACAGGGCGTGGAATGTCTCCCGTGCCAATACCAAGGCGGCGAAGAGTAGTGATAGTCATCTCAGCACGTGGTGGAACATACTCCCGCCGCATGCCTTCCAAGGGAACCTCAAAACGGGGAAAGATTAAAGTCAGTAGACGAGGAAATGATAGTTTGAAGGAAGTTGTCTTACGCCTCGCCGTAGACCTAATGTGGCTGATGATGATGTTAGGCAATGAAATCCGAGCATATGGAGATGTCCGGTTATGGAACATGTAATCCAAGAAGTAGATATCGCTCTTGCGGACCTCCGTGTGCCCCGTCTTCTTTGGGATGACATTGTGAGCCATCATGTAAATGATAAGACGATGACGAGGTTCGAATACATTCGCCAATATAGTCTCCTTTCTGGTAGAGCGAAAAGGTTGGTACTCGAGACCAAACCTAGCCATGGCCAATGAGGGATCCCACCTCCTATTCGGGGGAACAAACTCCTTCTTCAAGTCTACTGGACGTCCGTCATCCATACACCCCAAAATAGCAGCCAAATCTTGCCGTGACAAGGTGATTCGTCTTCCACGCACCCAGGACTCAACTATTTCTCCACTATGGCGCGCCTTACTTTCAATGTTGGCGTAAAACTCGCGCACCAAGTCTGGGTAGTAATGGTTTGGAAGGGTGAGAATAGGAGCCCATCCTAGCTGAGCAAAAGCCTCTGAGATGTTGTACATCATCTCAACTGTTGGATTCACATGCATCTCAAACAGGAACTCCAAATTAGCACGCTCCTCATGCCATTCTTGATTCCTGCGAGTATTGAACCTAGCACTGTCAAAAATCGATCTACCCGCTTCACGGGAGGTGCCCTCACCAGGTCGACGGTTAACTGGTGGAGGAGAAGGTGAATTCTCCTCTTCAGTCACCTCCATCTCTTCATTAACCTCCCTCTCCTCACTACTAGAGGATGAAAGTACCGCTCTTCTTCCCCTTGGCATAGTACCTAAAAAATATTTCAATTATCCACATGTACTACAACTCATTATTTGGCAACAAAAGTTCAGCATTAATCCAAATAACCTCAAATACAATTGCTCAAGTTCTAATCATTCAATGATCGTACAAGACATATTTTATGCCTAAAGTTGCCCAAAATCACCAAATTACACAAGATATGTATCAATTATAATTTAATTAGTGAAAATAGGAACAATTATGATTATAACTATTTAGAATTAACAATAATAATATGCTTTTAGCTATAATCATGTTTAGGCAAAAATTAAACTAATTAACTCCCCAAATCAACCAAATTACTCACTATACACAATGCACATGCTTAAACATCATCAACTAACCATTTTTAACCATAATTTAACATCACCAATGGCTCGAAAACATCCTAGTTCCTTTTTCCAATTTCATCTAAATATAGCAATTGTGAATTTTAAAGTACTTGAAAACCAATAAATTGCTACATTTAAACATTTAAACATGCTTAAACAATCATAATAATCATGAATAAAATCAAAAATAGCCATGAACCTCATCAAATTTTCGAAATTAAAAGATGTCAGATAGCTCAGGATAAAAAATATGAACTTCTAAAATCAAAAGATTTGATGAAGAAACTTACCTCAATCACATAGAAGGATGTTTGGTGATGCTAAAAATGCAAAAAGCCCTATGAAACAACCTCCAATTGACCTCCAATTGAAGAAATTAGAGTTTAAGAACCCTAACCTTCAATCCCTCAAAAACCTGATTTTAGGTGTTTTTCTTGGATTTTAATCGGTTAAAAAGGTTGTATGAAGCTCAAAAGGTGTTGGGGTGATGATTTCTAGCAAGATTATGGAGTATAAATGAAAATTTGTGAGTTGGGTAGAAGGAAGAGGGAAAAACGCGGCTGGAAAAATTGGAGAAGTGAAGAAGAAAGGCTGAAATCGCGTTTCTGAAGGCTATATTCAGACACATAAAACGCGACTAAAAACGCGCCTTCAACTCGCGTTTTTGAAGTCGCGTTTCCTGCACAAATCTTGCAGGAATGAAAACGCGACTGTGTTGGAAAACGCGACTTTGAGTCGCGTTTCTGAAGTCGCGTTTTTGAGTCTTGATCCAGGCTTGAAAACGCGACTTCCATTAAAACGCGACTTTAGGTCGCGTTTTGAAGGCGCGTTTTCTGTTCTGCAGGTGCAGAATTGAAAACGCGATTCCGAGAAACGCGACTTTTAGTCGCGTTTTCTTTGAAAACGCGTTTTCTGCTTCGATTTTTAGCAGAATTTCAACTTTTGAAAAATTACAAAAGGTACCCCAATGACTCAAAATGCATCATAGATCATTTGTTTGCCAATTTTAATGGCTGGAACAAATGTAAAACATTAAAAACATGCATTTTACCCCTTTATAATGAATCAAAAACACCTTTAACGCAAATCGAGGGGTTGAGTTGTTTGATCAAAGTTCGCCTTTTTTGTACTCAATTGGTCATCCTTGCCTTCAATTGCCAACCCTACATTACAAAAACAACAATTTAGCTAAAACATTGATTCAAACCACAAAATCACACCAAGTTAACAAATATAACCTAAATATTGGGTTGCCTCCCAATTAGCGCTTTTGTTTATAGTCGTTGGCTCGACTCACACATTCAGTTTCTTAAATTGAAGAAGAGTCGCCCAAAAGACATATGAGTCCTTTGGGTACGATTTCACCTGCCAAGTAAGGTTTCAATCGTTGTCCATTGACCTTAAACCTTTCATTTCTTGAATTTGCCACTTCAACCGCTCCATAGGGAAATACTTGAGTGACTTCAAATGGTCCAGACCACCTTGACTTCAATTTTCCTGGAAATAACCTCAGGCGTGAATTGAATAAAAGCACTTTTTGCCCTACCTGAAATTGTTTAGGAATAATGTGCTTGTCATGCCAATATTTGATCTTTTCTTTGTAAATTTTGGCATTTTCATATGCATGTAACCGGTGTTCCTCCAATTCACTCAGCTCAAGTAATCTCCTTCCACCTGCAAGATTAAAATCTATATTAATTGCTTTAATAGCCCAATAAGCTTTATGTTCAATCTCTACAGGTAAGTGACAAGCTTTTCCATAGACTAAACGATACGGCGACATCCCTAAGGGAGTCTTAAATGCCGTTCGGTAAGCCCATAGTGTGTCATCTAGCTTTGTAGCCCAATCCTTGCGTGATTTATTCACAGTTTTCTCCAAAATGAGCTTTATCTCACGATTAGCTAGCTCCGCTTGTCCATTGGCTTGAGGATGGTACGGGAGTGATGTCTTGTGCCTACAACCATATTTAAACAATAAGGAATCCAGTTGTTTGTTACAAAAATGTTTTCCTTCATCACTTATTATGGCCTTAGGTATGCCAAATCTACAAAAAATGTTCTTTTTAAGGAATCGGAGTACAACCTTAGAGTCATTAGTAGGTGAAGCGATTGCTTCTACCCATTTAGAAACATAATCCACTGCTACTAAGATGTACTTATTATTAAAAGAGCTTGGAAATGGTCCCATAAAGTCTATACCCCATATATCAAATAATTCAACTTCTAAGAAGGTAGTTAGGGGCATTTCATTCTTTCGAGATATATTTCCAGTTCTTTGGCATGCATCACAACTTTTAACATATTCCCGAACATCTCGATACATAGTTGGCCAATAAAACCCTGATTGCCATACCTTTGCCACAGTTTTTGAGGTGCTAAAATGTCCACCTGTTTCAAGGTTATGACAATGATATAAAATATTATGTACCTCGTTTTCGGGAATACATCTACGTACCATACCATCGGCACAATGTTTATACAGCAATGGTTCCTCCCAAAAGTAACTTTTGACATCATGTAAGAATTTCTTCTTTTGATGGTAATTAATTCCCTTTGGAATCTCTCCACTTACCAAAAAATTAGCAATATCAGCATACCATGGAGAATTGATAATTGCTAGGACAAACTCATCCGGGAAATTCTCTTGAATAGGAACTTGATCCTTGACTGGAATATATTCTAGGCGTGATAGATGATCCGCTACTAGATTCTCTGTTCCCTTTTTGTCTTTTATTTCCACATCAAATTCCTGCAATAAAAGAATCCACCGAATTAGTCTTGGTTTTGCATCTTTTTTATGTAACAAATATTTAAGAGCCGCATGGTCCGTATATATAATAACTTTAGATCCTACTAGATAAGATCTAAATTTATCCAAAGCAAATATCACTGCCAATAGCTCTTTTTCTGTGGTTGCATAATTGAGTTGTGCTTCATTTAGCAACTTGCTAGCATAGTAAATGACGTGCAACCGTCCTTCTTTCTTTTGTCCCAAAACTGCTCCAACCGCATAATCACTTGCATCACACATCAATTCAAATGGTAGTGACCAATCAGGCGAAGTTATAATTGGGGCCGAAATCAATTCCTTCTTCAACCTTTCAAATGCAACCAAACAATTGTCATCAAATTGAAAAGGAGTATCTTTACATAATAAATCACATAATGGCTTTACTATTTTAGAAAAATCTTTAATAAAACGTCTATAAAAGCCAGCATGTCCTAAAAAACTCCTTATCCCCTTGACATTGCTTGGGGGTGGCAATTTTTCGATGACTTCTATTTTGGCTTGATCCACCTCAATTCCCTTGGAGGAAATCTTGTGTCCTAAAACAATTCCTTCTTTTACCATAAAATGACATTTCTCCCAATTCAGTACAAGATTTGTTTCCTCGCATCTCTGCAAAATCAATTCCAAATTATGAAGACACTGATCAAAAGATGAACCATACACAGAAAAATCATCCATAAATATCTCCATAATTTTCTCAATATAATCAGAAAAAATAGCCATCATGCATCGTTGAAAAGTTGCGGGAGCATTGCATAACCCAAATGGCATTCTTCTAAAGGCAAAAGTGCCATAAGGACATGTAAATGTGGTCTTCTCTTGATCCTCTGGAGCTATAGCTATTTGATTATATCCTGAAAAACCATCAAGAAAACAGTAAAATTCATATCCGGCTATTCGCTCCAATAATTGATCAAGAAATGGTAGGGGAAAATGATCTTTTCTTGTTACCGTATTTAACTTACGATAATCGATACACACTCTCCACCCTACCACAAGTCTAGATGGAATTAATTCATCATTTTTACCCACGATTGTAGTCATTCCACCTTTCTTTGGTACCACATGAATTGGACTAATCCAAACACTATCGGAGATAGGAAAAACTATACCTGCGTCAAGCCATTTAAGAATTTCATTTCTTACCACCTCTTTCATGTTTGGATTGAGTCTTCTTTGTGTTTCCACCACTGGTTTGCAACCGTTCTCCAATAAAATTCGATGCATGCATATAGAAGGACTTATACCTTTAATGTCTGAAATTGTCCATCCAATTGCCTTCTTACGCCTTCTTAGAACTCTTAACAACTTTGCACACTGTTCATCATCAAGGTCAGCACTAACAATTACAGGTAAAGTTTTATTTTCTCCAAGAAATTCATACCTTAGATGAGTCGGAAGTGGCTTGAGCTCTAACTTTGGAGGTTCAATTTCTGAAGGTTGTGAAAACCCTTTTCCTTGGCCAAGACTTTCATACAAATTACCCCTTTTATAAGGTGCTTGAAAATCCAAGTATTTGGCCAATTCTTCAATTTCTTCACAAACATCTTCTTGCTTACCTAAACTCATTAAACAATACTCAAGAGGATCTAAGTCAAAGTTGACTTGACTCATCTCTTGGGTTAGTTTATCAATTGTGCCAATAGAATAAGCATGATCGGTAAAAGAAGGGTATTTTTCCATTTCATTCAAATTAAATTCTACCTCTTCTTCACCTACTTGAAACTTAAGCTTGCCATTTTTTACATCAATAATAGTACCTGCAGTAGCTAGAAATGGTCTACCTAGAATAATTGGCATAGATATATCTTCTTCCATATCTAATACCACAAAATCCACTGGAATGATAAATTTTTGAACTTTTATCAATACATTCTCCAACACTCCCAATGGATATCTAATAGACCGATCCGCTAGTTGCAAAGTGATATTAGTGCGTTTAAGCTCATGCAAACCCAATTGTCTAGCCACCGTTAAAGGTATTAATGATACACTAGCACCAAGATCACACAATGCCTTAGAAAAATCAACGTTACCTATGGTGCAAGGTATAGAAAAACTCCCCGGATCCTTCAACTTCGGTGGTAGCTTATTTTGAATAATTGCACTACATTCCTCCGTTAATGCTATTGTTTCGCAGTCTTCCAACTTTCTTTTTCTAGTCATGATTTCCTTGAGAAATTTCGCATAAGATGGAATCTGCAAAATAGCATCGGCAAAAGGAATGTTAATGTGCAATTGTTTGAAAAGTTTAACAAATTTTTCAAAATCTTTATCAAACTTATTTTGCTTTAATCTTTGTGGAAATGGAACCGCAGGGGGTATTGGAATGGTAGTGGAAGATGATGGTTGCTTTTCTCTTGGATTCTCCCGACTATTTTCCTCCACAATCGCCTCTTGGTTCCTCTGCTTTTCTTCTTGTTTTTCATTCTCATCTTTCTCAACTTCCTTCACTGGAGGATCTTCTAATTGTCTACCACTACGAAGAGTAATGGCTTTCACATGCTCCTTAGGATTGACCTCTGTTTTGCTAGGTAATTCTCCTTGATTTCGATTATTCAAAGAACTAGCAATTTGACCAATTTGGACCTCTACATTCCTGTACATTGTAGTGAGTTGGTCCAACCTTCCTTCTACTCGCTCAAATCTGTCCGAGGTAACTTTTGCAAGCTTTTCCACTGCCATCTCCCAACCAGGTTTAGTTTCAGCTTGTTGTTGCCTTGATTGAAATCCCGGTGGATTGGTTGGCCTTGGTTGATTTCCTTGATCCTTCCATCCAAAGTTTGGATGATTTCTCCACCCCGGATTGTAAGTATTCGAGTAGGGGTTATTTTGAGCATTACGATTGTAATTATTGACGAATTGTACCTGTTCAGAATCAACACACTCATTACTATCATGTTCACCTCCACATATAGAACAACATGCTACATGTGCATTAGATGAACTTGGACCAACTCCACCTTGTCTACTTAGCAATTTCATCACATTATTCATTTGAGCACTCAACATATTGAGAGTGTCCATTTCGATCATACCTGCGTGACGTCTTGTATTACCTCTCTCATTGGCCCATTGGTAGTTATTTGCTGCCATTTCTTCTATCAAATTATGAGCCTCTTGGGGTGATTTACCCATTAAAGCTCCACCTGCAGCTGCATCGATCATAGTTTTAGTAGAAAAAACTAAACCATTATAGAAGGTTTGTATGATTAACCATTCCGGCAGTCCATGATGTGGACATTTCCGAAGCAAATCTCTAAACCTTTCCCATGCCTCATATAATGATTCTCCTTCCAATTGGCTAAAACTAGTGATATCCATTCTAAACTTAGCAGTCTTACCTGGTGGAAAATACTTATTTAAGAATGCTCTTGATAGTTCATCCCATCCAGTGAAAGTATTAGGAGCATGAGAGTGTAGCCAAAGTTTGGCCTTATCTCTCAATGAAAATGGGAACAATCTTAGCCTTATGGCATCATCACTAACTCCATTCATTTTAATTGTATCACAAATTTCCAAGAATGTAGCCAAGTGTGTATTAGGATCTTCTACTGCATTACCTCCAAATTGAGATTGTTGAACCATTTGGATAAGTGATGGTTTAATCTCAAAATTGTTAGCATTTACCGTAGGCCTTACTATGCTTGTTTGAGATCCTTGTGTTCCCGGTAGAGTATAATCTCGTAGAACTCGCCTATTTGGGTCATTTTCGGCCATCTCTTCCGCAAATGGTAGTTCTATCAAAATTTCCTCTATCGGTTGCCAAATCTCTTGTTCCTCTTGCTGTTGTGTGTGCCTCCTTTGTCTATGTAGTGTCCTCTCAATTTCTGGATTGAAAGGTGCGACTTCTCGAGACTCCCGGTGCATACACTACAAACAGAAATAAGGGATATTATGCAACTTCAATGGTAAAAAAAAAAACTGATTACAATACAAGATTAAATATAATCTAAAAAATAAAGCTGTCTAAATTAATAAAGATGATTAGGCTCTAATATTGCCGCTCCCCGGCAACGGCGCCAAAAACTTGACGGGTTTTTACTTTAAGTGCAAGTTTAATTCCGAATTTACACCCGTTGGACTGCAAGTATACAGGTCGCAATTGTAGTACAAGATGTGTATCGGGTCGATCCCACGAGGAGCAATTAAAACAATTATTAGATACTAATTTACTCTATTATTTAGACTTACAATTAATTTGAGCAGAAATTTCAGAATGTAATTCAACTACAAAAATTCTTAACTAGATAAATGCAATTTCACAAAAGGAATAGAATTCACTAAATATTAAGATCTAGGGATGTAGATTCCACTTATGATACAAAAGATCTAAAATGAATTAATTCAACACTTGTTACTGCTCTTGTTTAACCAAGGATTCATTTCCAGAAATACCAAAATCACATTCTCATGATAATAATGGGTTAAAACAGATTAGTTTTTCCTAATCTCTTGGTAAATACTAAATCTGTTCTTATTCACACATGAAATGCAGATTTCATCCACTTGAATGTATTTCTATTCTCATGAATATACTACTCAAGCTCTACTTATGTCATTCCATTATTTTTACCATTTCTCAATGAGTAAAAACAACTATAAACCTGCTATTGGTGATCAAGCAACAACAAGTAATCCAACATACACAAGTAGATGAGTTAATACAAGACATAACAAGAATGAATAACAATCAACTCATATCATTTGGCCATAAGCTTCATCTACTCCCTAGATAAAGGAAATTAGCTACTCATGAATGATAAAACACTCATAACTTCATTAATGTAAATCATCATGAATTACAAATACAAACAGAGTAAAGAAAGTCTTAGCCAAGATATGGTGAAGCCTTCCAAAAATCTCCTTTGTCTTGAACTTAGATGATTACAAGATGAAATCCCAATTGCCCCTTGCAAGTCCTAGGTAGAGAGAATATGATTTTCTGTAAGAAGCTAAGCTACGAATGGATCCCAGACCTCTCCCCATATTTCTGCATAAAAGGTGGTAGAAATTCCATTCCTCTCACTTCATAATTTCCTCCACTCAGATTTTGTAAAAAGAAGTCAAAGATATGATGTTTCCTTTTGTCCACACTCATTTGGTCTTCTCTTTTATTGCAGAAGCATGTGCACCGAATTCCCTTGCATCTTATAGCTGGAAAGTGGTATGAACACAAGAGAATTGACTGAGTCAAATTGCAGAATTTCGGCTATAAAACGCGCCTACACAAAACGCGGCATAACTCGCGTTTTGTCTACTCGCGTTTTCACTCTGGCCTTATTTCAACTGCAATTTTCTCCATGATGCAAGCCGAACTAGCTTTTGTGCAAAACACAAAAGTTGTAGCCCTTTGAGTTAGCTTTCCAATGCTTCAAGAATCATCCAAATCGGAGCTTTGTACCATGAGATATGATCGAAATACTGTCACCTGTTCAAACCTCTGTTTTAACTTCCGACCACAGAATGCAGCTTCTGTATTCCAACGTTTTGCCCATGAAGATGGCAGAAATGGATTTCGATGTCTTCATACGAATTGTAGGTCTATTTCTTAGCTTTAAAATGGTATAAAGATCACCTCAATCCGATAAGTGTAGCTCCAGATATGGTCAAAATACTGAAGAGTGTCAAAACTGACTTGAAGTGCAATTCTTCATTTGAACGTTTTTCACTTCATTTTTCTTTTCACCACTTAATTTCATCACCAAATCTCTATTTTTCACCTCATTTGCCATCCTTTGGTGATTGAGTCATCATTCCTGCATAAAAATGAAGGTTTTACCATTAAAATCACTAAAAATGCAATATTATCCACTTTTACCAAAAATATATAATTTTACCAAAAACCTCTTTATTTTATTTATAAAACTAAATAATCAACTCAAAATTAACTAATAAAATGCACTTAAAAATACGTAAAATAAACTCTTATCATGAATTACCTTGTGTTATTATTCAACACAAAATGGTCTCCTGCATTTTTTGCACGGGAATGAAACTAGTTCAACTGGAAGGAGAAAAGATGAAGCTCAAGGTCCCCACACGTCAGAGAGGGAGGCCGTTGCAATAACTTTCCGTGCCTTTTTATTGTTAAAAAAAAAAAAAAAAAGATGCTCCAATAATCCATCACACCCCGCTGGCACTCTTCATCCATGCAATGATGGAGCCAAGGGGGACAGAGGGGGGCCATGGTCCCCCCTAAGTTTTGAAAATTTTAATTCATAATATGTAAATATGTGTGTAAAATAAAATTGGCCCCCCCTAAATTTTTACAATTTTAGTTTATATTATGAGAGTTGAGATATATATATATATATATATATATATGAATTAGTCATCTTTGAATTAATTTTTTCCTTAAGAAAAAGTTATTTATTTTTTATTGTACTAATTATTTAACTTTCAAAATTTAAACATATAATTTGATGTTCCATAGTAAATTGACCCAATGTGATGTATTAGAATAAAAAGACCCAATTCATAATTGTTAATGGGCTAAAAAGACCCAATTCATAATTGTTAAAAGCAAGAACTAGTACGTCTAAGAATAGAACTTCAATATTTTGAGTTCGACATTCCAAATCATTATGAATTGCAAGAATTATCTGGTATTCATGAGTTATGTCAAGGCTTCGCGAAGACAAGAAAATCAGTGATATATCCTCTTATTGACAGATTTATTAGACTTGTTCTTACTCTTCCTATATCAACTGCAACTACAGAGCGGGCATTTTCAATTATGAAAATAATCAAGACAAAGCTTCGAAACAAGATGCAAGATAATTTCTTGAATGATTGTCTAACTGTGTATATAGAAAAGGAAGTTGTTGAAAAATTTAGCAGTGATTCAATCATAGATGAATTTAGTTTTATGAAAGAGCGTAGAGCTCAATTTACTTCTAAGAAAAAATATTGAAATTTCAAATTATGTTAACATAACTTTTATCTTTTTTCAATTGAAAATAGTTACATTTATATTACATGATTATATATATATATATATATATATATATATATATATATATATATATATGCATAGGTGACATATTGGAGAGCATCTTCTCATAATGTGCAAATTGGATGGTTTGTGATGTTATAAGATATTTAATCAAAAGTTATCTTTTTTGTTAATTTTTGTTATGACTATACCGCATATTTATGAATAGACATACCTTTATAATTAAATTTAATATTTGATATTTTTCATATATTTAAATAGAAGAAAATTATTTTGAACATAATATATTAAGATAATTTTATTAGGAAAAAATTTTGGCCCCCCCCAAAAAAAAAATCCTGGCTCCGTCATTTCATCCATGGCCACGGTACTATAACCTGATATTTACACTACAACCTGTCCGTGTTAATGTAGAAATGCGAATGGTATCTTCCAAGGGGAACTGGAAGGTTATAATCCTTCGACACGGTTTGGAAATTGAAGGGATCCTACCATGGCTCCATGAGCAAATACTACTACCATTTGCATTATAGTATTGCATAATAATAGTCTTTAACACTCCGAATTCTGCAGCCCGCACGAAACAATCCGAATTCTGCTGATAATAATGTTAGCATTTTAAATCAAGATTAAAAAATAGAAATTATCATCTTATTATTTAGTAGTATTTTAGTAAATTAAGGTTTTAGTAATTCTATTGGAACCAAATTACGGTAGTTTTATTATTTAAAAATTAATATTTTACTAGTAAATTTCTTATGATTGTAATACTTGTTTATCAAGTCATCTAGTTTATAAATAGAGAATTGTATTATTCTCGTAAGTTGAGAAGAGTGAAAGCTTGAGAGTCTTGTTTTTATGGTGTTATTAATATTATATAGCTGATTTATTCCTCTTCTCTCCCACATATATTTTTATGTGTATAATTTGCCTTCTCATAAATATTAATTTTATGAAATTTATCTCTTATAGTTTTACGAAACTAGTCCTGAACATTTTCACTGTTAGAGATTTGGAGCACAGGATTGCTTGGAAGAAGTCAACTGATTGAGTTAGATCACAAGATTGGTCATGGAATAACCGGTTGTTGAAAATTGGGTCATGAGATTGGTTTAAGAATTGTCAAATTAATTGTGATTGTGAAGATAGAGATTGGAGAAAAATACTGTCAATTGAATTGTGACTATTAAAATTACGAAAAGAGTTGTCAATAAATTGATATCAAATTGTGCGACGAAAACAGTCTATGAAGGTGCGTAGATTATTGAAATGAGAAAAATATTTAAAGTTAAAGAACCAATACAAAGTGATGTGACTAAATTTGTAAGAGAGATTATTGATCTTGATTACGGTGAACCTAATTCAATAGGCAGTTTGATTTAAGGGAGACAATGTTGATATATTAAATTAAGGCTAATAGATAGAAATTTTCATATTATTATTTAGCAGTGTTTTAGCCAAATTAATGTTTTAGTACTTTTATTGGAGTCAAGTTATGGTAGTTTTATTATTTAAGAATTAACATTTTATTAAAAAATTTCTTGTGACTGTAAAACTTGTTTACCAAGTCATCTAATCTATAAATAGATAGATTTATTATTATCATGAAAATAGTGAAAGTTTGAGAGCCTTGTTGCTCTTATGGTGTTATTGATATTATATGGTTGATTTATTTCTCTTTCTTTACATATATTTTTATGTGTGTAATTTGCCTTCTGATATACATTAGTTTTTTAAAAGTGATAAAAAATATATTAGTTTTATCTTTCAACCAACCGCAAAAAACACACACATCCAGAACTTAAGCCAAACCCACAGCCCAACCCAAAAGTCATGCTGACTTTCAGGCCACACTGAGGAACTTAAGTTCTACGCACACACACCACTCACAATCGATGTGGGATGGAAGGAAAGGGGGAGGGGAAACACCAAGACTATTGCCTGTTACAGCTCACCAACGGCTTTTATCCACTCCGCAATTCCTTTTCTCTCAACCAACCGCAAATAACACACACACCCAGAACTTAAGCCAAACCAACAGCCCAACCCAAAAGGCATGCTGACTTTCAGACCACACAAAGGTATCTTTTGATAGAATATTTTGGGTTCAGCAGTATTTAACACTTAAAATATTGCGATTGCCAACGTAGCGTACGGGATCGCAAATCAGAAACAGAGTCTTCCCACAAGAAGGAGCCGCAATCAATACAAGTTGGCAATAAGCATCCATAACAAAGAATTACAATTTTGGTCCTCAATATTTGGTTTCTTGCCAAATTGATTTCCAATATTTCGGCCAAAACAAATTTAATCCCCAAAATTTGTGATTTTAGGTAAATTAAAAGAACTAATGGAAATGGAATCATGACTAGCAGTTAACAACTTTAACTTTGCACTTTTAGTTCCTAATGCTTTGATTTTGAATCATTATATTTCTCTACTTTTTAAATAGTAATATTAAAAGTTTTAGTATGAATTGTGATGCAAATTAGAATGAAATGATATTAAATGAAATAATACCAAATTTGAGACTAACTATACACAAGAAAAGAAACATATGATACATTATCAGCATGAATAAATGAAATAAAGTTAAAAAAAGAAGTAGAAAAAAGAAGTTTAATTAGAATTCTTATTACCCATTTAATACTATTTCATTTTAATATGCATTTCAATTCACGCTAAAACCCTTAATATCATTATTTAAAAATTAAAGAAACACAATAATTTAAAATTAAAACAATGGGAACCAAAAAGTGCAAAGTAAAAGTTACAAATTAATGGTAATTTGATGTTGACCATTAGTTATCAATTCATTTCCATTAATTATCATAAATCTACCTAATATCACAAACTTTGGGGACTAGATTTATTTTGGCGGAAACATTAGGGACTAATTTGGCACACAGGTCAACATGAGGTGCCAAAATTGCAATTCTCCATACCCTTAGAATATAAAGGGTTAATCACAAAAACTCCCCTTAAGGATTAACCATTTTTACGCTTAACCCCTAACATTATTTTTCTCACTTTTTCCCCTGAACTATTAGTCAACTCTAACATTATGTAACGGAAATGTCAAAAAGACATGTATGCCCCTAGGGATTAATTCCAATAAATCTCCTTAAGGTATTGCCCATTTTTCACTTTATCCCTCTAATATTATTTTCCCTTAATTTGTCTGTTTATCTTTAAAACCACTTAAGACGGATAATGTTTAAAAATTTTCAGTATCCCTAACATAATAATGAAAATTATTGATATAACTCTTGTTAGATTTTATCTCCATAGTTACAAATTTTTAGATAGAGGAAAATATCCTGCTCATTTTATTTGATAAGAGGAAAAAACAAAATTATTTAGTGAAAAATAAACAATAAAAATATTATTAAAGTTCTATAGATTTGTTTGGATTGAAGATTATTTGGAATGTTTTTTAGAAATAATATTCTAATACTTTTTTGTGATTTGATATTTGTAAACTAAAAAGGTGGTTAAAAAAAAATAAAAAGATGATTGAGAAACGTGCCTATGATGCAACAAAAAGATTTTTAGAAAAATTTAGCAATCCAAACAATTTTTAATAGCATCTAATCATGTTGTGCTAAAAGAAATGAACCCAAAAATTTGGAACCCCAAATCAACTATGTTTCTCTCTTTTCTAAGTATTACGAATGAAAAAAAAAATGTATTCTCCCATATAAAGAAAATATCTAACTATTAAAAGAAAAGCGCAACCATATGCAGATTTATAAAGAGAAACTGACAATATTCGAGCATTTTTAGTCTTTTAATAATAATTTTGCATATATATTTTTCAATAACAATGTTTATTATTTTTTCCATTATTACATGAAATCAGCAAGATATTTCTCTCAATCTTGAAAAAGTATAATTATGGGATGAAATTCAATTAGGGCCATATCTATAAATATATTATTTTTTATTATCGTATTAGGAATATTGATTTTTTAGACATTATTTATCCTAAGTGTTATAAAATATTGAAGTTGACTAATGATTTTAGTGACAAACAAACAAATTGAAAAAAAATGATGTTAGACGATAAAGTGCAAAATAAGTTAGGGGAATTACTGCATTTAACTATTAAGGATATATATGTCTTTTTGACATTACCATTACACAACGTTAAAGTCAACTGACGGTTTAAGGGATAAAGTGAGAAAAAAGTAACTTTAGGCGGCAAAGTACAAATGGTCATTACAAGTACTAGATAAGTGTACAAAGAGAGTGGGGTGCCCTAAAAATGCAGGTTTTGGGTGGTACTGTAAACTTCCAATCATGCCATTGGACACAGGACTATTATTTTGCATGTGTGACAGAGATTGTGAGGTAATAGTGAATACATTACCTCCAAATAGGGTTGCAGAAATGTATTTAAGGGTTGGAGGTAGGGGTGTCAAAATGGGTGATTTGGATGAGTTTGGGTTGGTTAAAATGGGTAATGGGTATAAGTGAGTCAACCCATTTATACCCATTTAATTAGATGTGTATAAATAAGTAATTTCAAAAATGAATTGGCTAACCCAATTACCCATTTATAACCCATTTATTTTAACTTTTTATAAACTCATTTAAATTCATTTTTGCAAACTAGGTTATCAATCTATACCACCCTTTGCACCCATCATTAGTTTTAAATATTTATTTATAATACTCAATAAGCCTCATTACCAATTTTTTACCCATCCGTACTTTATGTCGCAAAATTGCATATTATTTAATAATTAAACAACAAGAATATAAAAATTTGAACTAAATACTATAAAAGTTAACATAAAAATTTAATCCAAAAATTTTGAATTCCTAGCATTTTTTCGTGTGTAAATTTAAAATTTCATTTTGGAAAGGTAGGAAAAGAGGTTAAAACTTGTCATAAATTGGTAATGTTGAAAAATGAGTAAGTTAACAAACTAAGATAAAATAAAATGATAAGATAAAACTAACAAATAATAATAATAATGAAACAAAAGTAGTTAACATCATGACAAAATGAAAAATCTGAAAAAAAAAATGGGTGGGGGAAAAGTGAAGACTTGGGGAAAGACAATTTTAAATGGATTTGATGGGTTACCCAATAATATCCATTTAATAAATGGGTATTATTGGATAATCCATTTATACTCACATGGAAAAATTTAAGATATTCATACTCATTTATTCATGGACGGATATGGATAAATTTAGTTAAATGGGTTTATTTGCCACCTATAGTTGGAGGGACAGGAAAGGTGATGAATTTCCATTCCCGAGATCCTAATGATGGAGCCAATCAGCAAGGAGATAACTTTCATGAAAATCAGGCTAAGGAAGAGGCTGAACAAATAGATGTTTCGGCTGATACCACAAGTGACGCGGAGGTATTAGGGGAATTTCCACCAGATGTGGAATTAAACAAGGCAGACGAAACTGACAGCAAAAATGATCATGCAATGGAACCAGAAAATTTTAATAACATAAGTTCTGCTGATGTGGAAAAAGACAAAGATGTAGAGTTGGAACAAAAAAAAAAAGGCTGATAAAGATAGAGCTCATAAAGTGGAACCATTAATTCAACCAGCACCTTTCATGTGGAATGGCAATATCTGTTTTAACGTATCTACTCTACAAGCTGCTGCGGGCCATAACATGCATTTAGGTGGAATTGGGAATGTGCAGCTCCATGGAGAAGGGAATGAATTTGGTAAGTTGTGAAATCGAAGTTCTGGTGCCAAAAAGTCATGTGGTGGGTCTTTTTGTTCATTTAGGACCACTAAATGTCTTGTGTTGAATTAGTTTTGTGGTCAAAAAAAGGTTCTGCTATTTTTGTTTTTGGATGAACTAGTCTACTAGTATTTGTTTTGTTTGCTGTTATAGCTTGGGTAAACGTTGAACATGTCTTTTTCTTCTCAGAATGATATGTTATCACAGTTGGCTTAATCCAGTTCAAATATCAGTTGCTCATTATTACTACTATCACATTTTTTGGCTATTTCACACAAGATTCCAGTCAATCAAAGCCCACTTAGAAACTAACCTCATAATCTTATATGTGATAGCAAAATTACATTTCATCCGAGTAAACAGCTTTGCAGCAAATCATACAACAAAACAAGGCAAAACATTACAGCAACACTACCTGAGTTCATTCTTTTAAAATATGTTAATACATAGTCTACTAACCTTAGATTTATCCTAAACAAACTACTTCATATATCATAATGCTTCTTCTTCTCAATGTCTGTGGTCATTTTTTACTTCAAGTTTTGCCAGTAGAAACCACACTTCAATGTATACCCACTGGAAGATGATGTACATCTTCAGCCTCCCTCGCTTTTCCTTGCGGCCACCTTGAGTTCTCTTTCAAGCCGGCTATCTCAGCTTCCATCTTGTTCATCGATCTCAATAGGCTAGGTATTATCTCCTTTACCCGTTGACTCATTTTAGGATCAACCCAATCTTAATATCAACAGCCTCCAATTTCCTAATCAAACATTAGAAACTATTTGAAACACTAAACCTATTAAAAAAACTCAAAGGATAGTACAAGGTTAACCCCAATTGACCGTACCCCCTACTTGGCACATCGATAAAATGTTCTGTCAGGGTTTATGCTTGTCCATGATGTGTATCGGTAGTGCTTTTTTTCCACAATTGCAATTCCTTTTTTCCCATCCCTAAGGGTTTTTGCTGAACGAAGTTCATAGGCCTTTTTCCTCTTCATTCTTCTACTGCAACAATGCAAGAGAGAAAAATGTTCTGTTTGAGAAAGACGATCCTAGATTTTTTATGTCTTGGATCGGGTTTATGACTTTGATCGGGTAACTCTTAAATCAATGACCCACACGTATAGGTTAAGTAGAGGGAAAGTTTCCGTCCTTGATGATATCCCTAATTTCCTTCCCATTTTCGTTTTTTTTGAGACATTTTCCTTGAATTTCCTATAATGCCCTTGCACAAGGGCACATGTGGCCCACACTCTCGATCCAAACCATTAGTTTTTTGGATTCCATCAATATTTTGGCTTAAGTGGTATGATTTTGAAAGTTTAGGGAGTAAAGTGTCCGATTTTGAAATTTAAGGACCAAAATGGGATACCGCGTATAGTTCGAGAGGATAAAGTGAAATTAACCCAGTTAAAATATATATTGACTGCTACAGTGTAAATGTTTGCAATTCTTGCACTGATCTAGCAAGCCCTTATACAGTTATACTTTACTATTATGCAAATCAAGTTCTCTCTCTTTATCCAAACTCCTTATTGGTTAATGAAAATTTTATGCTTTCTCCTTAGTTTATGTTAACAGTAATCTTAGAAGATACTTAGTTTTGATCTCTAATTTAACAAACATAATAGAATAGAATTATACAGAAGATCAATTTTCACATAGAATGCTATAGAAGATCAATTTCAACATCATCCCGTGCAAATGCACGGGCCCAAAACTAGTCGTTGATATGAATGCTAACACGAGGGAGAAAAACTTCCAACACTGTAGGAACTGAATCAAAGAAATGGTGTAGAATGGGATAGAAATCCAGCTCCGCGCACATGAATAGAGACTCGCACAATTTCATGACTTGATCTTTGGGCCTTCACTGTGGTGCAACAGGGTTGATAAGTAAATAATTTGCATTCAATGTTTCAAATGATTAAACTTTTGATTTCTTGACGAAAATCTACCATATCCGCACTCTCTTTAGTATACAATTAGTGTATAATGCAATATTTCTTTTTCTTTTTCAGCCATATGAATTCCTCCAAGCCATGCAGTTTGTAAAATATACTTACAATTTAACTAGCTAAAATGTGCAATCACTTCTTTCATATTGTATCCAAACAGCAGCACAGTTTTTTTGCATAAAAAAGGCTGAAAATTTCTTATTAGATTCATGAGTAAAGAATTATGTCTCATATTCATTCGAGAAATGGAAAAGAGCACTTAGTATGTAAATAAAGGCACGAAACCTAACAAATTGCCTTGATATATATATCTTCTCTACCACTTGGAGCTCCTATGTATCGACTTTGTGCTCTCATTTTGTAGAAAGAAATGGAGGGAAGAACATAACAACTCTGGGGGAGCAACTAGGGGTCCAAATCCACCAGAGTTCACTTGGTTTGAGGTAACTAATGTGTAGAATTGAATTTTATTAGTGGAACTTAATAGGATTTGGTGATCTTTATGAACCAAAGTTGAGTTGATAACTACTAGTTGGGAAAATTGAAGCTGGACAACTATAAACCAATTTTATGGCTATGATTTTTTGCATATGTTGTTATTAACTTGAAACCAAGCATTTGATGTGGGTATATGCATGAAACTGAAGAGATTTTAAATGTTAATGGCCAAGAAACCTTGAGTTCTAACTAACCTCAAGGTTAACAGTCACCTTTGCGCAGCTTTAGTAAGTTGGCCATAACTTGATATGAAAATATTGAAATTGGATGAAGTACAATTCTGTTAGAAACTAGATTCAGAGATAGTTCAACAATATAAAATCCAAGCTCTGATTCGTTGTCTATTAATACCAGAAAATTTACAAAATTTGCTGAAAATCAAGACCTGCGCAGCTAGAGACTGGAATTTGCGCTGACTTGTGGTCCAACTTAGGGCCCTCTATTGATTGATTCAGTAAATGATTCCTTCTGGATTTGTTTTGATAAGAGTTTATTTTACGTATTTTTAAGTGCATTTTATTAGTTAATTTTGAGTTGATTATTTAGTTTTATAAATAAAATAAAGAGGTTTTTGGTAAAATTATATATTTTTGGTAAAAGTGGATAATATTGCATTTTTAGTGATTTTAATGGTAAAACCTTCATTTTTATGCAGGAATGATGACTCAATCACCAAAGGATGGCAAATGAGGTGAAAAATAGAGATTTGGTGATGAAATTAAGTGGTGAAAAGAAAAATGAAGTGAAAAACGTTCAAATGAAGAATTGCACTTCAAGTCAGTTTTGACACTCTTCAGTATTTTGACCATATCTGGAGCTACACTTATCGGATTGAGGTGATCTTTATACCATTTTAAAGCTAAGAAATAGACCTACAATTCGTATGAAGACATCGAAATCCATTTCTGCCATCTTCATGGGCAAAACGTTGGAATACAGAAGCTGCATTCTGTGGTCGGAAGTTAAAACAGAGGTTTGAACAGGTGACAGTATTTCGATCATATCTCATGGTACAAAGCTCCGATTTGGATGATTCTTGAAGCATTGGAAAGCTAACTCAAAGGGCTACAACTTTTGTGTTTTGTACAAAAGCTAGTTCGGCTTGCATCATGGAGAAAATTGCAGTTGAAATAAGGCCAGAGTGAAAACGCGAGTAGACAAAACGCGAGTTATGCCGCGTTTTGTGTAGGCGCGTTTTATAGCCGAAATTCTGCAATTTGACTCAGTCAATTCTCTTGTGTTCATACCACTTTCCAGCTATAAGATGCAAGGGAATTCGGTGCACATGCTTCTGCAATAAAAGAGAAGACCAAATGAGTGTGGACAAAAGGAAACATCATATCTTTGACTTCTTTTTACAAAATCTGAGTGGAGGAAATTATGAAGTGAGAGGAATGGAATTTCTACCACCTTTTATGCAGAAATATGGGGAGAGGTCTGGGATCCATTCGTAGCTTAGCTTCTTACAGAAAATCATATTCTCTCTACCTAGGACTTGCAAGGGGCAATTGGGATTTCATCTTGTAATCATCTAAGTTCAAGACAAAGGAGATTTTTGGAAGGCTTCACCATATCTTGGCTAAGACTTTCTTTACTCTGTTTGTATTTGTAATTCATGATGATTTACATTAATGAAGTTATGAGTGTTTTATCATTCATGAGTAGCTAATTTCCTTTATCTAGGGAGTAGATGAAGCTTATGGCCAAATGATATGAGTTGATTGTTATTCATTCTTGTTATGTCTTGTATTAACTCATCTACTTGTGTATGTTGGATTACTTGTTGTTGCTTGATCACCAATAGCAGGTTTATAGTTGTTTTTACTCATTGAGAAATGGTAAAAATAATGGAATGACATAAGTAGAGCTTGAGTAGTATATTCATGAGAATAGAAATACATTCAAGTGGATGAAATCTGCATTTCATGTGTGAATAAGAACAGATTTAGTATTTACCAAGAGATTAGGAAAAACTAATCTGTTTTAACCCATTATTATCATGAGAATGTGATTTTGGTATTTCTGGAAATGAATCCTTGGTTAAACAAGAGCAGTAACAAGTGTTGAATTAATTCATTTTAGATCTTTTGTGTCATAAGTGGAATCTACATCCCTAGATCTTAATATTTAGTGAATTCTATTCCTTTTGTGAAATTGCATTTATCTAGTTAAGAATTTTTGTAGTTGAATTACATTCTGAAATTTCTGCTCAAATTAATTGTAAGTCTAAATAATAGAGTAAATTAGTATCTAATAATTGTTTTAATTGCTCCTCGTGGGATCGACCCGATACACATCTTGTACTACAATTGCGACCTGTATACTTGCAGTCCAACGGGTGTAAATTCGGAATTAAACTTGCACTTAAAGTAAAAACCCGTCAAGTTTTTGGCGCCGTTGCCGGGGAGCGGCAATATTAGAGCCTAATCATCTTTATTAATTTAGACAGCTTTATTTTTTAGATTATATTTAATCTTGTATTGTAATCAGTTTTTTTTTTACCATTGAAGTTGCATAATATCCCTTATTTCTGTTTGTAGTGTATGCACCGGGAGTCTCGAGAAGTCGCACCTTTCAATCCAGAAATTGAGAGGACACTACATAGACAAAGGAGGCACACACAACAGCAAGAGGAACAAGAGATTTGGCAACCGATAGAGGAAATTTTGATAGAACTACCATTTGCGGAAGAGATGGCCGAAAATGACCCAAATAGGCGAGTTCTACGAGATTATACTCTACCGGGAACACAAGGATCTCAAACAAGCATAGTAAGGCCTACGGTAAATGCTAACAATTTTGAGATTAAACCATCACTTATCCAAATGGTTCAACAATCTCAATTTGGAGGTAATGCAGTAGAAGATCCTAATACACACTTAGCTACATTCTTGGAAATTTGTGATACAATTAAAATGAATGGAGTTAGTGATGATGCCATAAGGCTAAGATTGTTCCCATTTTCATTGAGAGATAAGGCCAAACTTTGGCTACACTCTCATGCTCCTAATACTTTCACTGGATGGGATGAACTATCAAGAGCATTCTTAAATAAGTATTTTCCACCAGGTAAGACTGCTAAGTTTAGAATGGATATCACTAGTTTTAGCCAATTGGAAGGAGAATCATTATATGAGGCATGGGAAAGGTTTAGAGATTTGCTTCGGAAATGTCCACATCATGGACTGCCGGAATGGTTAATCATACAAACCTTCTATAATGGTTTAGTTTTTTCTACTAAAACTATGATCGATGCAGCTGCAGGTGGAGCTTTAATGGGTAAATCACCCCAAGAGGCTCATAATTTGATAGAAGAAATGGCAGCAAATAACTACCAATGGGCCAATGAGAGAGGTAATACAAGACGTCACGCAGGTATGATCGAAATGGACACTCTCAATATGTTGAGTGCTCAAATGAATAATGTGATGAAATTGCTAAGTAGACAAGGTGGAGTTGGTCCAAGTTCATCTAATGCACATGTAGCATGTTGTTCTATATGTGGAGGTGAACATGATAGTAATGAGTGTGTTGATTCTGAACAGGTACAATTCGTCAATAATTACAATCGTAATGCTCAAAATAACCCCTACTCGAATACTTACAATCCGGGGTGGAGAAATCATCCAAACTTTGGATGGAAGGATCAAGGAAATCAACCAAGGCCAACCAATCCACCGGGATTTCAATCAAGGCAACAACAAGCTGAAACTAAACCTGGTTGGGAGATGGCAGTGGAAAAGCTTGCAAAAGTTACCTCGGACAGATTTGAGCGAGTAGAAGGAAGGTTGGACCAACTCACTACAATGTACAGGAATGTAGAGGTCCAAATTGGTCAAATTGCTAGTTCTTTGAATAATCGAAATCAAGGAGAATTACCTAGCAAAACAGAGGTCAATCCTAAGGAGCATGTGAAAGCCATTACTCTTCGTAGTGGTAGACAATTAGAAGATCCTCCAGTGAAGGAAGTTGAGAAAGATGAGAATGAAAAACAAGAAGAAAAGCAGAGGAACCAAGAGGCGATTGTGGAGGAAAATAGTCGGGAGAATCCAAGAGAAAAGCAACCATCATCTTCCACTACCATTCCAATACCCCCTGCGGTTCCATTTCCACAAAGATTAAAGCAAAATAAGTTTGATAAAGATTTTGAAAAATTTGTTAAACTTTTCAAACAATTGCACATTAACATTCCTTTTGCCGATGCTATTTTGCAGATTCCATCTTATGCGAAATTTCTCAAGGAAATCATGACTAGAAAAAGAAAGTTGGAAGACTGCGAAACAATAGCATTAACGGAGGAATGTAGTGCAATTATTCAAAATAAGCTACCACCGAAGTTGAAGGATCCGGGGAGTTTTTCTATACCTTGCACCATAGGTAACGTTGATTTTTCTAAGGCATTGTGTGATCTTGGTGCTAGTGTATCATTAATACCTTTAACGGTGGCTAGACAATTGGGTTTGCATGAGCTTAAACGCACTAATATCACTTTGCAACTAGCGGATCGGTCTATTAGATATCCATTGGGAGTGTTGGAGAATGTATTGATAAAAGTTCAAAAATTTATCATTCCAGTGGATTTTGTGGTATTAGATATGGAAGAAGATATATCTATGCCAATTATTCTAGGTAGACCATTTCTAGCTACTGCAGGTACTATTATTGATGTAAAAAATGGCAAGCTTAAGTTTCAAGTAGGTGAAGAAGAGGTAGAATTTAATTTGAATGAAATGGAAAAATACCCTTCTTTTACCGATCATGCTTATTCTATTGGCACAATTGATAAACTAACCCAAGAGATGAGTCAAGTCAACTTTGACTTAGATCCTCTTGAGTATTGTTTAATGAGTTTAGGTAAGCAAGAAGATGTTTGTGAAGAAATTGAAGAATTGGCCAAATACTTGGATTTTCAAGCACCTTATAAAAGGGGTAATTTGTATGAAAGTCTTGGCCAAGGAAAAGGGTTTTCACAACCTTCAGAAATTGAACCTCCAAAGTTAGAGCTCAAGCCACTTCCGACTCATCTAAGGTATGAATTTCTTGGAGAAAATAAAACTTTACCTGTAATTGTTAGTGCTGACCTTGATGATGAACAGTGTGCAAAGTTGTTAAGAGTTCTAAGAAGGCGTAAGAAGGCAATTGGATGGACAATTTCAGACATTAAAGGTATAAGTCCTTCTATATGCATGCATCGAATTTTATTGGAGAACGGTTGCAAACCAGTGGTGGAAACACAAAGAAGACTCAATCCAAACATGAAAGAGGTGGTAAGAAATGAAATTCTTAAATGGCTTGACGCAGGTATAGTTTTTCCTATCTCCGATAGTGTTTGGATTAGTCCAATTCATGTGGTACCAAAGAAAGGTGGAATGACTACAATCGTGGGTAAAAATGATGAATTAATTCCATCTAGACTTGTGGTAGGGTGGAGAGTGTGTATCGATTATCGTAAGTTAAATACGGTAACAAGAAAAGATCATTTTCCCCTACCATTTCTTGATCAATTATTGGAGCGAATAGCCGGATATGAATTTTACTGTTTTCTTGATGGTTTTTCAGGATATAATCAAATAGCTATAGCTCCAGAGGATCAAGAGAAGACCACATTTACATGTCCTTATGGCACTTTTGCCTTTAGAAGAATGCCATTTGGGTTATGCAATGCTCCCGCAACTTTTCAACGATGCATGATGGCTATTTTTTCTGATTATATTGAGAAAATTATGGAGATATTTATGGATGATTTTTCTGTGTATGGTTCATCTTTTGATCAGTGTCTTCATAATTTGGAATTGATTTTGCAGAGATGCGAGGAAACAAATCTTGTACTGAATTGGGAGAAATGTCATTTTATGGTAAAAGAAGGAATTGTTTTAGGACACAAGATTTCCTCCAAGGGAATTGAGGTGGATCAAGCCAAAATAGAAGTCATCGAAAAATTGCCACCCCCAAGCAATGTCAAGGGGATAAGGAGTTTTTTAGGACATGCTGGCTTTTATAGACGTTTTATTAAAGATTTTTCTAAAATAGTAAAGCCATTATGTGATTTATTATGTAAAGATACTCCTTTTCAATTTGATGACAATTGTTTGGTTGCATTTGAAAGGTTGAAGAAGGAATTGATTTCGGCCCCAATTATAACTTCGCCTGATTGGTCACTACCATTTGAATTGATGTGTGATGCAAGTGATTATGCGGTTGGAGCAGTTTTGGGACAAAAGAAAGAAGGACGGTTGCACGTCATTTACTATGCTAGCAAGTTGCTAAATGAAGCACAACTCAATTATGCAACCACAGAAAAAGAGCTATTGGCAGTGATATTTGCTTTGGATAAATTTAGATCTTATCTAGTAGGATCTAAAGTTATTATATATACGGACCATGCGGCTCTTAAATATTTGTTACATAAAAAAGATGCAAAACCAAGACTAATTCGGTGGATTCTTTTATTGCAGGAATTTGATGTGGAAATAAAAGACAAAAAGGGAACAGAGAATCTAGTAGCGGATCATCTATCACGCCTAGAATATATTCCAGTCAAGGATCAAGTTCCTATTCAAGAGAATTTCCCGGATGAGTTTGTCCTAGCAATTATCAATTCTCCATGGTATGCTGATATTGCTAATTTTTTGGTAAGTGGAGAGATTCCAAAGGGAATTAATTACCATCAAAAGAAGAAATTCTTACATGATGTCAAAAGTTACTTTTGGGAGGAACCATTGCTGTATAAACATTGTGCCGATGGTATGGTACGTAGATGTATTCCCGAAAACGAGGTACATAATATTTTATATCATTGTCATAACCTTGAAACAGGTGGACATTTTAGCACCTCAAAAACTGTGGCAAAGGTATGGCAATCAGGGTTTTATTGGCCAACTATGTATCGAGATGTTCGGGAATATGTTAAAAGTTGTGATGCATGCCAAAGAACTGGAAATATATCTCGAAAGAATGAAATGCCCCTAACTACCTTCTTAGAAGTTGAATTATTTGATATATGGGGTATAGACTTTATGGGACCATTTCCAAGCTCTTTTAATAATAAGTACATCTTAGTAGCAGTGGATTATGTTTCTAAATGGGTAGAAGCAATCGCTTCACCTACTAATGACTCTAAGGTTGTACTCCGATTCCTTAAAAAGAACATTTTTTGTAGATTTGGCATACCTAAGGCCATAATAAGTGATGAAGGAAAACATTTTTGTAACAAACAACTGGATTCCTTATTGTTTAAATATGGTTGTAGGCACAAGACATCACTCCCGTACCATCCTCAAGCCAATGGACAAGCGGAGCTAGCTAATCGTGAGATAAAGCTCATTTTGGAGAAAACTGTGAATAAATCACGCAAGGATTGGGCTACAAAGCTAGATGACACACTATGGGCTTACCGAACGGCATTTAAGACTCCCTTAGGGATGTCGCCGTATCGTTTAGTCTATGGAAAAGCTTGTCACTTACCTGTAGAGATTGAACATAAAGCTTATTGGGCTATTAAAGCAATTAATATAGATTTTAATCTTGCAGGTGGAAGGAGATTACTTGAGCTGAGTGAATTGGAGGAACACCGGTTACATGCATATGAAAATGCCAAAATTTACAAAGAAAAGATCAAATATTGGCATGACAAGCACATTATTCCTAAACAATTTCAGGTAGGGCAAAAAGTGCTTTTATTCAATTCACGCCTGAGGTTATTTCCAGGAAAATTGAAGTCAAGGTGGTCTGGACCATTTGAAGTCACTCAAGTATTTCCCTATGGAGCGGTTGAAGTGGCAAATTCAAGAAATGAAAGGTTTAAGGTCAATGGACAACGATTGAAACCTTACTTGGCAGGTGAAATCGTACCCAAAGGACTCATATGTCTTTTGGGCGACTCTTCTTCAATTTAAGAAACTGAATGTGTGAGTCGAGCCAACGACTATAAACAAAAGCGCTAATTGGGAGGCAACCCAATATTTAGGTTATATTTGTTAACTTGGTGTGATTTTGTGGTTTGAATCAATGTTTTAGCTAAATTGTTGTTTTTGTAATGTAGGGTTGGCAATTGAAGGCAAGGATGACCAATTGAGTACAAAAAAGGCGAACTTTGATCAAACAACTCAACCCCTCGATTTGCGTTAAAGGTGTTTTTGATTCATTATAAAGGGGTAAAATGCATGTTTTTAATGTTTTACATTTGTTCCAGCCATTAAAATTGGCAAACAAATGATCTATGATGCATTTTGAGTCATTGGGGTACCTTTTGTAATTTTTCAAAAGTTGAAATTCTGCTAAAAATCGAAGCAGAAAACGCGTTTTCAAAGCAAACGCGACTACAAGTCGCGTTTCTAGGAATCGCGTTTTCAATTCTGCACCTGCAGAACAGAAAACGCGCCTTCAAAACGCGACCCAAAGTCGCGTTTTAATGGAAGTCGCGTTTTCAAGCCTGGATCAAGACTCAAAAACGCGACTTCAGAAACGCGACTCTAAGTCGCGTTTTCCATCACAGTCGCGTTTTCATTCCTGCAAGATTTGTGCAGGAAACGCGACTTCAAAAACGCGAGTTGAAGGCGCGTTTTTAGTCGCGTTTTCCGTGTCTGAATATAGCCTTCAGAAACGCGATTTCAGCCTTTCTTCTTCACTTCTCCAATTTTTCCAGCCGCGTTTTTCCCTCTTCCTTCTACCCAACTCACAAATTTTCATTTATACTCCATAATCTTGCTAGAAATCATCACCCCAACACCTTTTGAGCTTCATACAACCTTTTTAACCGATTAAAATCCAAGAAAAACACCTAAAATCAGGTTTTTGAGGGATTGAAGGTTAGGGTTCTTAAACTCTAATTTCTTCAATTGGAGGTCAATTGGAGGTTGTTTCATAGGGCTTTTTGCATTTTTAGCATCACCAAACATCCTTCTATGTGATTGAGGTAAGTTTCTTCATCAAATCTTTTGATTTTAGAAGTTCATATTTTTTATCCTGAGCTATCTGACATCTTTTAATTTCGAAAATTTGATGAGGTTCATGGCTATTTTTGATTTTATTCATGATTATTATGATTGTTTAAGCATGTTTAAATGTTTAAATGTAGCAATTTATTGGTTTTCAAGTACTTTAAAATTCACAATTGCTATATTTAGATGAAATTGGAAAAAGGAACTAGGATGTTTTCGAGCCATTGGTGATGTTAAATTATGGTTAAAAATGGTTAGTTGATGATGTTTAAGCATGTGCATTGTGTATAGTGAGTAATTTGGTTGATTTGGGGAGTTAATTAGTTTAATTTTTGCCTAAACATGATTATAGCTAAAAGCATATTATTATTGTTAATTCTAAATAGTTATAATCATAATTGTTCCTATTTTCACTAATTAAATTATAATTGATACATATCTTGTGTAATTTGGTGATTTTGGGCAACTTTAGGCATAAAATATGTCTTGTACGATCATTGAATGATTAGAACTTGAGCAATTGTATTTGAGGTTATTTGGATTAATGCTGAACTTTTGTTGCCAAATAATGAGTTGTAGTACATGTGGATAATTGAAATATTTTTTAGGTACTATGCCAAGGGGAAGAAGAGCGGTACTTTCATCCTCTAGTAGTGAGGAGAGGGAGGTTAATGAAGAGATGGAGGTGACTGAAGAGGAGAATTCACCTTCTCCTCCACCAGTTAACCGTCGACCTGGTGAGGGCACCTCCCGTGAAGCGGGTAGATCGATTTTTGACAGTGCTAGGTTCAATACTCGCAGGAATCAAGAATGGCATGAGGAGCGTGCTAATTTGGAGTTCCTGTTTGAGATGCATGTGAATCCAACAGTTGAGATGATGTACAACATCTCAGAGGCTTTTGCTCAGCTAGGATGGGCTCCTATTCTCACCCTTCCAAACCATTACTACCCAGACTTGGTGCGCGAGTTTTACGCCAACATTGAAAGTAAGGCGCGCCATAGTGGAGAAATAGTTGAGTCCTGGGTGCGTGGAAGACGAATCACCTTGTCACGGCAAGATTTGGCTGCTATTTTGGGGTGTATGGATGACGGACGTCCAGTAGACTTGAAGAAGGAGTTTGTTCCCCCGAATAGGAGGTGGGATCCCTCATTGGCCATGGCTAGGTTTGGTCTCGAGTACCAACCTTTTCGCTCTACCAGAAAGGAGACTATATTGGCGAATGTATTCGAACCTCGTCATCGTCTTATCATTTACATGATGGCTCACAATGTCATCCCAAAGAAGACGGGGCACACGGAGGTCCGCAAGAGCGATATCTACTTCTTGGATTACATGTTCCATAACCGGACATCTCCATATGCTCGGATTTCATTGCCTAACATCATCATCAGCCACATTAGGTCTACGGCGAGGCGTAAGACAACTTCCTTCAAACTATCATTTCCTCGTCTACTGACTTTAATCTTTCCCCGTTTTGAGGTTCCCTTGGAAGGCATGCGGCGGGAGTATGTTCCACCACGTGCTGAGATGACTATCACTACTCTTCGCCGCCTTGGTATTGGCACGGGAGACATTCCACGCCCTGTTCAGGAGCGGAGACAAAAGGCTAGACATGGTCGGGATGAAGCTGGACCTTCTACTGCAGCACCACCTCCTCCTCCACCACAAACTAATTGGCAGCGACTTTTTGATCATATGGAGGACTTTGCATTCCAGTTCGCTGACGTTAGGAATCGTCTAAGCCGAATTGAAGATCATTTGGGCATTCATCCACCGCCCAATCGTGATGCACAGGATGACGATGATGCTGAGGGGGATGACTGACTTGGCACACTGCAGAAGCTATCTTTAGTTGATGAACTTGCTTGCCTAATTATCTTAACTTGTGGAACTTAAGATGTTTAACTTCATTTTATTT
The DNA here is from genome assembly GCF_036785885.1 of Coffea arabica. Classification (NCBI taxonomy): domain Eukaryota; kingdom Viridiplantae; phylum Streptophyta; class Magnoliopsida; order Gentianales; family Rubiaceae; genus Coffea; species Coffea arabica. The sequence continues at coordinate 65,590,167 of NC_092313.1, read as the reverse complement.
TTCTGTTTTCTATGTGGTAGGTACTTGTATTTTGACAGTGGTTCGTGATTAGTGGCTGATAAGGATCTCAGCCATTGACTTGGGGAGTACTTCTTTCTTTTCTTTTCTTCTTTTGTTTCATTTCTTTCCTACACATTGAGGACAATGTGTAATTTAAGTGTGGGGGGAGAAATATGTGTGATACTTGTGGTTTTAGTTGTGTTTGATATAATTCTTGTGCTTAAATGGTGTTTCTTGTGGTTGCTGGCAGGGAGTTTTAGTCCACTTTTAAGGGGAGATTCTGTCAAAATTTTTCCAAAACCTTATACACATATATGTTATTAACTATAATAAATAAATAAAATGTTGTCACTTATCCTTTTAAAATAAATATATGCGGTTTTGATACTTCTTTTCTCATGAAATTTGGAAATGATTTTTATGTGATTATAATTTTTACATCTATAGGAAAGTATATCTAGTAAAATGGAGAAAATTATGCCTACATTTTGTATATTTGATGAAAATTCTTCTTTTTATCTAATTTTATAAGATAAGAAATTAATATGGTTAATAAGTGTCATACTCTTCTCATGATTACTCTTAGAGGGAATTTTATTATATATATATATATTGAAAAAAAAAAAGGGTTGTTCGACTCCAATGATTCTCATACCGAGTAACCGGGGGTTGGCATCTACAAATGTCGACATTCGCGTAAAAAGGTACTTGAATTAAGAGTATGCAAAGCAACTTGAGTATGTGAAATGTTGAGTAACCGGGGATCTGCATCTAAAAATGTTGATCTTCGCGTCAAAAGGCATTTTTCACAACTTAAGTAATATTTAACCCTTAAAATATAAAAAAATAAATAAATAAATAAATAAATAAATAAAAAAATTAATTAAATCCCTCTTTAAGAAAAATAAGAAGTTGATCATGAGATTAGTTAGCATTTTTATTGACTATAGGAGTTGCTTGCTTGCGAAATTGGATAAAAATAAGAAGTTGAGTTGAATTGGTAAAATTATGGTATACTTGGCTCTTCTTTGCTTGATATTATGAGTACTTGAACTTAATGGAAAGATCACATAAGAGTTATTTACCTTGATTCAAGGAAATGGAGTTGAAATACTACATATGTTTATTTTCAATTTTTTTGGATCATTGATGGTTAGAATTTTATATTGCTTGAGGACAAGCAATGATTCAAGTGTGGGGGTATTTGATAAGAGTTTATTTTACGTATTTTTAAGTGCATTTTATTAGTTAATTTTGAGTTGATTATTTAGTTTTATAAATAAAATAAAGAGGTTTTTGGTAAAATTATATATTTTTGGTAAAAGTGGATAATATTGCATTTTTAGTGATTTTAATGGTAAAACCTTCATTTTTATGCAGGAATGATGACTCAATCACCAAAGGATGGCAAATGAGGTGAAAAATAGAGATTTGGTGATGAAATTAAGTGGTGAAAAGAAAAATGAAGTGAAAAACGTTCAAATGAAGAATTGCACTTCAAGTCAGTTTTGACACTCTTCAGTATTTTGACCATATCTGGAGCTACACTTATCGGATTGAGGTGATCTTTATACCATTTTAAAGCTAAGAAAGAGACCTACAATTCGTATGAAGACATCGAAATCCATTTCTGCCATCTTCATGGGCAAAACGTTGGAATACAGAAGCTGCATTCTGTGGTCGGAAGTTAAAACAGAGGTTTGAACAGGTGACAGTATTTCGATCATATCTCAGGGTACAAAGCTCCGATTTGGATGATTCTTGAAGCATTGGAAAGCTAACTCAAAGGGCTACAACTTTTGTGTTTTGTACAAAAGCTAGTTCGGCCTGCATCATGGAGAAAATTGCAGTTGAAATAAGGCCAGAGTGAAAACGCGAGTAGACAAAACGCGAGTTATGCCGCGTTTTGTGTAGGCGCGTTTTATAGCCGAAATTCTGCAATTTGACTCAGTCAATTCTCTTGTGTTCATACCACTTTCCAGCTATAAGATGCAAGGGAATTCGGTGCACATGCTTCTGCAATAAAAGAGAAGACCAAATGAGTGTGGACAAAAGGAAACATCATATCTTTGACTTCTTTTTACAAAATCTGAGTGGAGGAAATTATGAAGTGAGAGGAATGGAATTTCTACCACCTTTTATGCAGAAATATGGGGAGAGGTCTGGGATCCATTCGTAGCTTAGCTTCTTACAGAAAATCATATTCTCTCTACCTAGGACTTGCAAGGGGCAATTGGGATTTCATCTTGTAATCATCTAAGTTCAAGACAAAGGAGATTTTTGGAAGGCTTCACCATATCTTGGCTAAGACTTTCTTTACTCTGTTTGTATTTGTAATTCATGATGATTTACATTAATGAAGTTATGAGTGTTTTATCATTCATGAGTAGCTAATTTCCTTTATCTAGGGAGTAGATGAAGCTTATGGCCAAATGATATGAGTTGATTGTTATTCATTCTATTCCTTTTGTGAAATTGCATTTATCTAGTTAAGAATTTTTGTAGTTGAATTACATTCTGAAATTTCTGCTCAAATTAATTGTAAGTCTAAATAATAGAGTAAATTAGTATCTAATAATTGTTTTAATTGCTCCTCGTGGGATCGACCCGATACACATCTTGTACTACAATTGCGACCTGTATACTTGCAGTCCAACGGGTGTAAATTCGGAATTAAACTTGCACTTAAAGTAAAAACCCGTCATGTTTAGCATTTTTAGTGTCGGTTCTAAAGCCACCAATTTTGCAGTAATTTGACATATATAACCTGAGTTATATGTGTTTAACTAATGACTGCATTTGTTGAAATTTCCACTTGCACAACATAGGAACTTGAAAGTGTACCGAATTGTGACTGAATTTAGATAAGTTTATGATCTGAATCTCTCGGTGGTTCCTTCTAAAAATAGTTAGAGCCTTGATTCTAGTTTTTAACGGATTGAAATTTTGAATTTTCCGAAGTATACAACCCATGTTATGCATGTTTAATGGAACTTTGTCCATGCTGAAAATGATAGATAGCAGTGCAACTCTATAGGCGACTCAAGTATATTGGCATAACTGTTGAGATGATTTACGTTCTAGATTACTACTAGGAGTTTCAAACAGATAATTAATATTTTGATTTTACTATTTTAGGGGAAGGATAAAGAAGAATTTGAGTGACACTATACACAAATTCCAATTTATCTTGACTAAGGAGTAAGTGGTTCTTTCATATCTCTATGGTTTTTAAATGTATTCATAAAAGGCTTTACTTGCTACTTGTTATGCAAGAATATATTTTGTTATATTAAATTGGATTGAGCATATGTAATTGTTCGATGACTATGTGCTTATGAATAATTGTACTATATGTTTCAAATGCGATTGTTATGCAATATTTCGAATATCATTAGACTTGCTTGAATAAATAAGGGACAGGAAAAGAATCTAGAATTGCTACATTTAAATACCGGTACAGCCCTTCCACGGGATATAATAGTAGACAAATGGCCCTATCACGCGAAAAAGTAGTGATCGTAGTAATTATTCGGAACTACGTTTTTAACTTATAAATGGCCTTATCACGGGAAAGAATAATAATATATAATAGTCTTGTCACGAGATATAATAGTGACCGTGGAATATTCTTTAACTGAATGCAAAGTGAAAAGAGAAAAAGATCCACAGATTGTAATTAAAAATTAATAAAATATGAATTCATGCATAGTTATGCATCGTATATGTAATATGCATGTAATTTTCTAATTGTGATTGAATTTTGTGAAATGATTTTACAAAACGTTCTATGTAATATTAATATGCTCGATCCAATGGTGATGTGACTAGGCTACTTACTGAACAAGTGGATGCTCACCCTAATTAATTTCCTCTTGCAGATGAGAAGCAGGTCTAGAATGGTTGGAAGATTAATTTTGATCGGGCTATATTTCTAGAGTTGAATTTTGCAAAAGTGTAGCCTATCTGGTTTTTGTACCCTAGTAATGTATATATGTCAAGAGTTTAGTATGAAGCATTATATGAGCGATTTTCTATGTTTGAAACTTTTGTAAATTCATTCGAAGGTTTATGTGATGGTTGCTTTGTATTTATGAGTTTGACAGACGGTTTTATATCCTCTCGGAAGGTATGCTGGTGCTACATTTCAAATCATAAGTTAAATATTTATTAAGTATGGTTTATCGGATTTGCCTGTGACAGTCCAACTATAGCGTCAAATTCAGTAATACGGAAGACTAATTTGCAGTCGCCAAGTGAGCAACTCACTAATACAGATTTTTGTACTTTTAGACGATCATTTCCCCTTTTGGGTACTTAAGAATTTGTCTAGTTTGTATATCCTCAACTTTGCTTCATATTAGTTTATACATCCTCCACAAGTCCTACAAGTTGCCATTGAATTTTTTCATATTCCATCAATATTTTGTACTAAACTTGTGCACTAGCACTATGTTTTGTGGTGATGTGTGAATTAGTGACTCTTAAGTCACAGTTACGACTCAAAAAAAAAAAAAAACCGAAGAAGAAGAAGTCACTGTTACATTCACGATAAAAGAAAATGTACTATTTTACTATTTTAGACCACAACCTAACACAATGAGGTTATAGGAGTCAATGGTGCACTGCTAAATATTACAATGGCTCAAACAGAAGTTGAGGAGCCACTGATCTAGTATAGAGATTTTTTATGTTTATACCTATCGATCATACAATAGAAATCATGATTCATTCCAATTAAACTTCCTTGCTTAATGTGCTGTTTTCACAAGTACAACTTTTTGTTATCATGGAAAGTGTAGGTAGAAGATACCGAGTCACGGGTGGAATCATTTTGGAAATTCATATCAAAAACTTTTTGCATACCAAAGCTAGGGAAAGGAGTCAGTTCGGTTGGAGTTTCATGTGGTTTGGTCATGTTCTATATTTTTATATTTATAAATACATTATATTATTGTAATTATAGTAAAAGTGATGTATATAAATAAAATATTTAATATATATTCTGTACAATAGTATAATGTATATTTATCCATAAAAAATTAGAACATGTATAACAACTCGACAGAACCACATAAGACACAACTAGAGTAAGTTCTTGTCCGTAAAGCTATGTATTTTGCCTACTATAGCATGTTTGTTAAAGGTATTTAAAAGATGTGTACGAGACCACAGACTATGTGAGTATCACGCACCATTTTTTTTTCAAATTAATAACTACCATTAACTATTACATTTTCTCTTACCAATTTGTTTACTTAATCTGCACATACACGTATATATATTTTGCTTTTCTCACTAGATTCGCACATCCACGCATAGTGTGTGTGTGTAGCTTTTCTCACTAGTATGCATATTTGTAGCTCTACCCTAGATAATTTGTTACGTACGTATTGTTTACCCCAAAAAAAAAAAGGAAAATTTTGGCTATGGGTCTTCTGTCATATATTAATGTCTAACACCCTCATGTATTAACATGTATCTATCTTAAGAATTCGACTTAATTAAAAGTATAATCATAATAATTCAAAAAAGATAGGTGTCGATGTTAAAGAAGGTGTAATATGAATGTTACACGCTACACTTTATTGTGTAATAGAAGACCTGAAAAATTTCCTCACCATAAAGGGGGAAATTAGGAAACCACAAAACTGAATCGGAAAAAGGATCCGTGCAATTAGAGCACATGAGTCAGCTCCATTCAATTAATGGTCCAAATCGAGCCACTTGACCCCGGCTCAATGCGGTGGTTGATTTCGAGATGTCGGGTCAACTCTCCAGCGACCCGAGATAACGTAGTCCGATCCGTCATCCAAAGTGAATCGACCGACTTGCAAGTTGCAATTGCGTGTCGGTTACGCTTTGGGTTTTCATAGACGTCAATGCTGACCAGCTCCAGACGCCTCAAAACTTGTACTGTATAATACCCTCTCATCTTCATTTCCTCTCACTCATTTATCGATCCTTCTTCAAGTCCTCTCTAAAATTCTTCAATCAAAAGCCTTCTCTGCTATTCTGTTTCTTCTCTCACAAGGTAATCAATTCCTTCATTCTCCGACGATTTATCCTTTTCTGTTTGTTTTCAGAATACATATAAAGATTTGTTGTTTGTTTGCTGCTTTAATTGATTCTGATATGGTTCTAGTTTCTTAATCTCCCAATCATAGACGTATCTGATAGTGATTATTTTGGTTGCCCTTTAATTATTTTTAATTAGTCCAATTTTGAAGCAAGGTTTTCTATAATTTCTGCAATACAACCCTAATTTTGGAAATTGGTTGCCCCTTTTCCTGATATTCGGGTCTTGTGTATGATCTATCAATTTAGGCTTTTTGTTCCTTGATGCCTTAATCGATACTGTAACTTCTTAGCCTTTAGATAACCGATGAACCCATGTGGATTAATTTGGTTGAACGAGAAGATTTTTGCCTTTTTAATGCTTTTAATTATGGTGGTCCGATTTTGATCTGGGTTTTTTTTATATAATTTTTGGGTTGAACCCCTAAATTAAGAAATTTGGTGCTCCTATTCTTCTGTTATTCAGGTCTTTCCTTGGGAGTGAGTTTTCTTTTGCTAGGGTATATTTTCTGCTAGCATTTTCAATTTTGGGGTGAGGAATTTATATTTATTAGATCTGATTTGGTGTTTTGGATTTTCTTTCTCAACAGATGCAGATCTTCGTGAAAACCCTAACTGGAAAGACCATAACCCTTGAAGTTGAAAGCTCTGATACTATTGACAATGTCAAGGCCAAGATCCAAGACAAGGAGGGCATCCCTCCGGACCAGCAAAGGCTGATCTTTGCCGGAAAACAACTCGAGGATGGTCGTACCTTGGCTGACTACAACATTCAGAAGGAATCCACCCTTCATCTGGTGCTCAGGCTTCGTGGGGGAATGCAAATTTTTGTTAAGACTCTTACTGGAAAGACCATAACCCTTGAAGTTGAAAGCTCTGATACTATTGACAATGTCAAGGCCAAGATCCAAGACAAGGAGGGCATCCCTCCGGACCAGCAAAGGCTGATCTTTGCCGGAAAACAACTCGAGGATGGTCGTACCTTGGCTGACTACAACATTCAAAAGGAATCCACCCTTCATCTGGTGCTCAGGCTTCGTGGGGGAATGCAAATTTTCGTTAAGACTCTTACTGGAAAGACCATCACCCTGGAGGTGGAGAGTTCTGATACAATTGACAATGTGAAGGCCAAAATTCAAGACAAGGAAGGAATCCCACCGGATCAGCAGAGGTTGATTTTTGCTGGTAAGCAGCTTGAGGATGGCCGGACTCTTGCGGATTATAACATCCAGAAGGAATCCACCCTTCACTTGGTGCTGAGGTTGAGAGGAGGAATGCAGATATTTGTAAAGACATTGACAGGAAAGACCATCACTTTGGAGGTGGAGAGCTCAGACACCATTGACAATGTGAAAGCTAAAATACAGGATAAGGAGGGAATACCACCGGATCAGCAGAGGTTGATTTTTGCTGGTAAGCAGCTTGAAGATGGCCGTACTCTTGCGGATTACAACATTCAGAAGGAGTCAACTCTTCACCTGGTGCTTAGGTTGAGAGGTGGAATGCAGATATTTGTAAAGACTTTGACTGGAAAGACCATCACTTTGGAGGTGGAGAGCTCAGATACCATTGACAATGTGAAAGCTAAAATACAGGATAAGGAAGGTATCCCACCTGACCAGCAGAGGTTGATCTTTGCTGGTAAGCAATTGGAGGATGGAAGGACTTTGGCTGATTATAACATCCAGAAAGAGTCCACACTCCACCTTGTCCTGCGTCTTCGTGGTGGCTTCTGAATGTTGAAGGCTGTCTTGCTATTGGAAGTTACATAATCCTGTTAATAATTTGCTTTGCTTGTGTCTCTTTGCTGCCCAAGTCATGGTGACTGGCTTTTTAAAGCCTTTGTAATTTTCGTTTTGTGGGATTGGATGGTGGTGTTATATTGTTTGTTGTGATGGGATTTTATGGTGGTGTTATCTGTTGCGAAATAAAATCGAGGACTTCTAAAAGCTTTTGTTAAAGTTTGCGTTATTATGTTTACTTGATTTCTTCTTGTTTTCAGTTTGTATATTTGCTGGGCTTGAGAGCATGCGTAGCTCGTTCAGTGGTAAATTGGGCCGTTTCTTGGTTCTTATGGGTGCTAAAAGCATTATGTTTCAACAGATGTGTCTGAAACTACAATGTCAATATGGCTTTCTTTGTGGTCAATGTCGGGACGAAGCACATTGAGGTTTTTTTGTCCTAAAATTTTCCAATCATATACTTTTCCCGTTTTAGCTCATCGTTAACGCACTTAGTATTTATCTAAAATATTACACACACACATATATTAACAAATTATTATCTCCTTATTTAATCTTGCCTACTCTTTTTTATGTTTATTTAGTATCTTTAATTAATTTTATATTTTTAAACACATAACATGTAAATATATTTTAATGAGTGTTTTATGAATATCTATTAGATAGATCGATATACACAGGCACACATACCTAGTAAATAGTAATCTAAAAATTTTATTTTGTCATCATTTGTAATTTTTTTTTTTGAAGTAGAGCGCAACCCCATCATTTGTCATCAGTAGTTGTTTTTGTTATTTTGATTAATTTCTTTAGATAAAGTATCTTATATCAAACTAGCAATTAGTTTTTTTTTTATATATATATAAATATACCATTAGTATCTACATTACCTTACGATTAGTACTATTTTTGAACAACAATTACTAAAACAGCAACTAATATAACATTGTATTTGTTATATAGAAAATCAAAGATTATATATAGGGTAATTGGTACTATTTTTCAAACAAATTTCTTATGACAGACTAACTCTTAGATTTTTGAAATGCTATAACTTTAAAATAGCAACTAATATAACACTGTATTTGTTGTATAGAAAATCAAAGCCAAAAAAAAAAAAAAAATCAACTACTGTATAAATTAGAGAATCTTCAACCACGATTTTAAACGCTTCTTAGTGATAGTGAATAGAAACGATATATAACCTAAGTTTCCCAATTTTTTCTTTATACTTTATCTTTAGTTTTTAAAAATTTCTTATTCCTAATTATAGTCTATTGAACTTTTGTGTTTACATTTATTGTGCTTTATTTGATATAGAATTTTTTTTGATATTATATTATTGATGATTCATCCCCCAAACTAAAATCATGAATTCGTCGCTGTGTACAAAAGCACAATTTGTATGTACAGAAGATCCACCACAAGTTAAGTTTTCAAATAAATAATAGAATATCAAGCCGCTGAACGAATTTGTCCTTGGGCACAATATATAAGAATTCTAATTTTTCCCTTATTTTATATAATAAGAATAATTTCATCCCAATATCTTACACTAATGGTGGTAAGTGCATAAGTGACACGATTTTGATTTTACCACATGCCGAACGTACCAATAAAGGGCCTATCGGCTGCCCTTACCAAACTGCTGCCGTTTGGATTGCAATTTTTAAAAAAATTTATATATATGATAATAATTTAATATATGTAAAATAAAAAGATAATTGAAAGATATACATACAAAGAACGTAAAAAAACTTTTTTACGAAAAAACTTAATGAAATGATATAATTTGTAAAAACTTTATAACACATATAAATAATAGTAAAAAAAAAAAATTTTCTTATCTGTGCCTAAATTAAGAACACAAAAAAAAGAAAAAAAGAAAAAAAGAAGATGAGATAGTCTCCTATAGAATTCCACCTGGGAATCAAGTATCTGTGTATTTGTGCGTATAAATGTGTGCGCGCACGCGCGTTGGTTCTTTAAAGGGCCAAAGGCCCATCACAGATTAATTAATCTCCCGTCGCATCAGTGACCACCAAGACATCTTTCTTGACGGGAAAGTCCGGCGCGCAGCCAGCCATTTCTCTACGTGCGTAGATTCTGCATTCCAATTCTTGCTTTTTTCCACGCCCTGATGATATTATTTATTTTTTCAAGTTCAACCGTTAAGCTTACTAAATAGTAATGAGTTCGGACCAAGATAAAAATTTTCATCCTGCCGCGTAGGATTTGTCTTTCATCAGAAGCATAAGCGGCTCATTTAATTTACTTCAAAGTCAGAGATGAAGTAAAGAGTCATTTTTACTGCTGAATCTGTGCACAAGTGCTTAGTCTACATGTTTTAAGTCAAATGAATACATGTAATACTCTCCATTTTGGTTGCAGAGAGCATAGGAGATTTGCTTCATCATCCTGACTATTGCATCTCTGCCTATTCATCTGTATGTGACGTACATCTATGTTTCTGCTCAACCGGAACTTCAACTGGTCTTGATAGCAAAGTATATTAATCCCTTGTTTAGATGCTCAATTATATTTTATGGTAGAAGAATTTGCTTGATTCTGATTTTGACTAGAATCCGTTAGATGGTAAGGGAAGCTATTCATCATCTTGTTTTAAATTTTTTGACACCCGTAACTTTCTTCTGATCAATTTAAATGCCTACCGAAGCGCATATTCAACTACTGATGGGGCCAGGGGCTTGACTATTGGGGAATAAAATTAGTAACTTCTCTGCTTGATTTGTTGGATTTTACATTATCCAAATTATCACACGCACTTATTAAAGATAAAGTGGCCAGCTAACGCATACGAAGAATAACGCTTTTTTAGGGAAAAGTACTGAAAAATAAAAGAAGGCATCGTAATTGAAATCCTCAATGACTGGTGGTTAATATTAGTCCAGGTTAACGAAGTTGTATAGCTTTGGAATCAGACATTATTCAGTGAAAAGGCCCTTTTTTTCCATCCTGCTATCACAACAAGTATTGATGGGCGACGCTGTTGTGATCCCGTTAACGATAATACCCAATGAAAAAATTAGGGGTGAAAAACTAAAGTAGGAATTCTCACAATGATAGACAGCCTTCCATTTACATTTAGACGCTATTAAACTCTCTATTTAATTTTTACATGCACAAACCGGCTCACAAATCGATAGTAAAAATAAGCCTACAATAAGCAATTCCATTTTCCTTCGTAGCATCCAATTGGGTTGCCTTTTCTCTCGTGATGGCACAATCGTTCCAGGGCCCACCGTCCAAGCCTTCCAACCCAATCAAATTCCTTCCTTAGAACAGGAGAACCAAGGTCAGGTCACCAAAAGGAATGCAAACTTGAGCTCTCAAAGCTGCCATGTGGCAGCAAGTGAAAGCGCGTAGAACGCGTTTAGGCAACTCCTTCAGTCCTAAGACGTCCTTAGGTGCACTAGTACGGACATTTGCGTGCTTTCAAATTACACTTTACCCACTTGCCGCTTGTGGAAAATGAAGTCCACCACAAGGGATAATTTCAGAAACCTCCCCTGAGGTTTCATGAAATATCACTTAGCTCCCCTAAATTTTTCAAAATCTCACTTAGCACCCTTGAAGTGATAGTAGGACCATATGCTAATATCAAAGGTGATGAATTTTCAATAATACCCTCATATTTAAATTTTCTAAACTTGTTTTTCTTTTTCTAAATGTTAATGAAATATAGGATTTAATCAATGAAATATTCAGTGCATTTGCAAAAAAAAAAAATAGCTGCAGGCTCTTTTTTTTTTTGTGTTTCACAGGTTTATTTAGTTATTTGTTCCTATTCATGTAGAGTGCAAGAGAATAAAATAACTAAAATTCCGAACTGCAGTTTTTCAAATTTTGAGTTTTTTATAATAAAATTTTCATATTTCACACCCATAAAAAAGTCCGTCTATTTTGAGTAAATTCTCTGTATGATATTGAAGTTGAATTTCATCTATTGCTGAGTTTTTCTGGCTCAAATGTATGATTTTTACATGCTAATTGCCTTCAATGCTATGGAGGGTTTTATTTATAGAAATGGTTTTAAAAATATTTGCTTTTACTGTCTCTCTCTACTATAGAAATAACTATTGGCTGTAATATAAAATCTTATCACTTTTCATTTCCTCACTTTTAAGATGGTTCCAATTTAGTACTTTTTTTCCTTGGTTTGTAAAATGTTCATTTTTCTATAGGTTAAGGGTATTAAAGGAGCTAAAATAATCTCTCTCCTCAAACATGAATTTTTTAATATTACTTTTGGTTAGAAGAGTAACAATGTTACCAAAATGTCAATTCGAGGGGTGCTAAGTGATATTTTGAAAACCTCAAGATAGTTAGGTGATATTTCATGAAACCTCAAGGGAGGTTTCTGAAATTATCCCCACCATAATTTTGGGGGTCGGCTCACTCGTGAAGTATCCTTCGACAAAATACACGTCATTCGACAAAACACACGTCATCATCCTTAAAAGGTAATTACGGAACAAGTGTTGAGGGGGGACGAGTTCGACACATGAAGTCCTATATAATATCGACTGCATCCATCCTGCTATCGCAACAAGTATTGATGGGGGACGCTGTTGTGATCCAACTTGATCCTGTTAACGATAATGATCTCGCCGGAAACCCACGCAGGTCAGTTGGTCACTCATGTACATATTCTAACGATCCTTTTTGTACTTACAGGGCTTCGAATGCTTTTCAGTCTTTTGCTTGTCTTGGCTTCTGCACCATTATATATTTATGTCAAGTACCAGTACAACTAGATAGATTTTGTCAGTGAATCGTATATCATGAGATAGTTTTACATACATAATGATGGGGCATGAATCTTGGCTATTTAAGTGACTTTGTGCATTTGAGATTCAGCACACTTTTTGCTCGGAGTGTGATTTGTATATTCTGTAGTTTGTTTGAATTCGTGTTTGAATGACCTCCTTTTGGCAAGCAAACATGATATTTTGCAATCTGATAGTTGGAACTTCATGGGCAAGTGCATGTCTGTTTTTCAAGTACAAAGTCAAGAGGTTAGCTCTGTTCTGTACAAAGTCTTGAGGCAATTGGTGCGCTGAGGTTGAACGCACTTTTGCCTGGGGAGACGGCGATGGTGTTTTGTTAACAATGGCAATACTTGGTTTGCCTATGTTTATCTGGTTAAGCTTGAATATTATCAACCTTCGTTATTGGTTTAATTTTGATTAATTTTCTAGAACTAGTTAAGAACATTTTGACCTGTGTTTGAGTTGAGAGTTTCGTTTTCATAAGATTCGGACTTGTGTGTGTGTCAAGAATAATGTATATCATATGCATGGTTCGCCAAATCGGCCGAGTCAACTCGGACTCGGCCGAGTCATAACCGGAGCTGAACTCACCGGTACGATACCGACACCTGGATCGCCGTTTCACCGGAATCCGAATTGACTCGGTTGATATTTACCGAGTCAACTCAAATCAATAAGAAATTAGTAAAACTTACCGAGTTTGGCTGAGTCAACTCGCGAGTCAGACAACAAAATCACCCACATGATTTCTTCTTTCTCCCACCGGTTGCCATCCTCATTCCATCACTTCTGCTAGTGCAACCCATCATGATTAGTTGAGGTTTCTTGAGGGTTGTGATTGTAAGACTCGTAATTTCGTTGGGATTGATCCCAATCTTCAGATTGGGAGTACGAACAAGAAGAGTTGGAGCAAATTTGGAAGTAAGATGAATCTGTAAAAATTTTGTGGGATTCGGGGTTTTGGAGATTTTTGTGGGTGGTGGTAAACTGGTAATGATGGTGGAGCTTGAGAAGAGAGAGACAGAGAGAAATAAAGGGGGGGAGGCGGTGGAAAGATGAATCTGTAAAAATTTTGCAAGATTCGGGGTTTTGGAGATTTTTGTGGGTGGTGGTAAACTGGTAATGGTGGTGGAGCTTGAGAAGAGAGAGACAGAGAGAAATAAAGGGGGGAAGGCGGTGGAATGGAAGGACGTTTTCTAGGGATTATGGGAGGCAGTGTGGGTTGTGTATTTGGGAATGTGATGGGATAGAATGGAGTGAGGAGAGAGAGAGAGAGAAACACCCAACAACAAAAAAAGAAAAAGAAAAAATTACAGCTAAATCACAGGTCAATGGCCACCAGATTCTATCTCACTTCCTTGCCAACTTTCTCTGTAACCCGAGCAAACATTTCTTGATCAAAGGGGGGATACCTAAAACTTTATTCCTCTGTTTTTTGAATGCATTCGCGTTTCCATTCATTCAACATTTCAACCCCCCTAACACCAAAGGAACAAGATTAGAATAGTCCAACAAATATTAAATTGGATTAGTTAACAACAAATGAACTGGATTTTTTTCAACATCTTTTGTTTATTAATTAGAATTGCGTCATTTTTTTTTAAGACTTACATGGTATCTATGTTAACTTAGGTTTTTTTTTTATCAAATTTAATTTGATAGTTGTATTGCTTATATTATTTTTTATTTTTAATAATTTTTTTAGAATTTTTGAAAGTTTTATATACTTTAACTTGCATATCACTAGATATTTAATCGATATGCCGTGATGGATGTGGAACAACCGGAACCGCGACGCGACAGCGACCCACGACCGCGAGCCATGATCATATGTGCACACATGCTTCTCATTAGGCTTGTTAGGTTACAAGTTTTGTTTTTGGTGTTTTCAATAATAATAATAATAATAATAATTTTCAATGTGAATGAATTCAATTGAGACAACCTGGTTTGCCAGGGCTTCAAGGATGTTATTAAAAGTTATATATTAGTTATCTGACAAGGAAAGTCAAATGGCGTATTTTGTTTTGAGATTTTGAGTTATATGCTAGCAATCATGTCTTTGCTTTTGGAAATGTACTTCTAGGTTTGACTCTGGAGGACATATTAAGATTTCTTAAAGTGTAAATTTTAAGATTTCTAAGGTGTAAATGAGGATTAGGTTGGGTCGTCACACCATCCACTCCATAGTCCATACTAAACATTAGATTCTATTTTTCAATTCTAGCAAAATTCTTTTCCCTTTTTCTAGCACAAAACCTTGATGCAATTAAGAACTGTCTTCACTGTCAAAAATAACAAAAATTAAGAACTATCTTCACTATCTTACAGGGATGAAGTGATTGAGGATCAACTGAACTCGACACCTCCCTGTCATAAACTCTTAAACTATTTGATTCTCTCTTTATCTGGGGTTGTTGCAATGAAGTATCAGGCCAAGTCTGAGGACCCATTTGAAACACATCCTCCGCAAACCTGGAGTTTCGTTGCTGCTATACTTTCCTACCCCCTATTATTTCTGGCTATCAAGCAATTGCAGAATCGCTGCCACACATATGTGGATATGTTGAATGGTGCTGCTTTCGCTACTGGAGTCCTCTCCAGTTTCTCATTACTATCCTTGCTCCTCCCGTACCACCCTGGGCTAGTGCTCCTTAAGGCTTCTTGGGCACTATCTGCTGCTATAGCGGCATGGCCGCTGCTTCAGTGCACCTGCTATTGGCTTTTCAGCGGCATCCAAATGCTGCTCAATGGGCTTAGATCCCATGCAAGAAGTCTGTTGACAGCATGGAACTTGCGTCAGCAAGCACCACCACGTATGCCCGTCTGAATTTCTCTGCTTCGAATGTCGGCAAAATAAACCAAACCTTGAAGTTTCTATTCATATATTTACTAGTTTCATTGGGATCCGGTTTTTAATAACTCTCAGGAGCACGTGTTTTATTTGGTAATTGTTCATATAAGTGGTTTTTTAACCTACAAGATCACATGCTAGTATAGGATTGCGAATGAAATCTAGAAGTATAGGATCTTTTGGTTAATTTGTCAGAGTAGCGTAACCGTACTCTACGTTGGTAAAATAATTTAATAAAAAATTTAATATTTATAACTTTTATTAAAATAGAGTTGTTTGAAACTTTAAAATTATAACGTGAATCAAGGGTTTTGATAAATAAAAATTTGCATTCACTCAAACAGGCCATTTTGGCCCTTAAAAATAGATTTTGATCAAGTTTTTAAACCTGTTTGAATTACAATTACATAATAGGCTGAGTTTTGGCTAAATTAGAGTTAAATCGATTAAAACCTAGCCCATTGAAGAGTTTTAAATGAGCTGAACTCAAGTTAATATAGAAAATTTTTCTTTAAACCGAGATTCAGACATTGAAAAGCTATACAGACATTGAAAGAAAACTCCAACATACAAAGCATTTATTCTCCTCTTTTTGCAAATTGAAAATCATAATTACGTGCATGCGTTTTCATTATCCTATGGAGCATTGTATTTTGAGGATACAAGAGAAACAACTCCATCGAGAAAAATAAGAATGAAGAGTTGGCTAAAGAAGATTAAGCTGCAAAAACTCAGCGGCCAAGAGCATGTTACTAATTAGCTAGAGTCTTTTAATTGGAAGAAGAATGCCACTTCGTCGTGCATGTACTATAATTCTTGACAGAACGTACATTCTGCACAGCAAAACTAAGTTTGCACTGCTGAAGGACATATTAAACTAACTAGCAGATAAATAGGTGTACATTCTGCAGAAACTTACCGTTAGGTTGCTTCAAACCACCAAAGACAGGTGAAAAAAAGTGTCTTAGATGGTGATGAAAGTGAGCCATTTACAGGTGAATCAGCCTTAGGGCAATGTTAAATTTCGTCCAGCGTGACCAGAAAAGCTGCAGGTTTGATTTATAGGGACAGTGCTCTTGTGTAGTACACATCTCCATTGGAGGCTTATCAGGGCTTACGTCAATTAAAATGTTAATGCAGGCTGTAGAAACAATGGATAGCAAACTAAAGACTCAGTTCATTCAATGATTATAAGTGGCAAAACAATTGTAAAATCCAATCTAAAAGCCAGCAAATCAAGCAGAGAAGTTGTTAACTTTATTCCCAATATTCAAGCGCCTAGTCCTATCAGAAGTTGATTACACGCTTCAGTAGGCATTTAAATGATCACAATAAAGCTACAGATGTCTAAAATCTAAACAAGATGAATAACTTACCTTACGATCTAATGGATTCTAGTCAAAGTCTGAATCAAGCAAATTCTTCTTCCATAAAATTGAGCATCTTATCAAGGGACGACTAATATACTTTGCTGTCAAGACCAGTTTGAAATTCCATAAAAGTGAACATAGATGTATGTAACTTACAGATGAATAGACAGAGATGCAATAGTCAGGATGACGAAGCAAAGCTAATAGTCTCTGCAACCAAAATGGAGAGTATTACACATATTCATTTAACTTAAAACAACATTGTTTGAGGGAAGTATGCAAAACATGCAGACTAAGCACTTGTGCGTAGATAGTCCATTGAAGAGTTTAAGATTAGGAGTGTTACTTCCTCTTAACCATTTCATAATTGCAATAATTGCCCATTTTCATACTTAAAAGGGTGACTTTACACATCTAAACAAGCAAATGAACTATCTAATTTCTAAATTCTTATATGAAATGCAAATATAAATGAAATTGCTCAAACACATACGGGATAGGGGAATATTACAAGAAAAAACAACATACAAATGAGGAAAAAAATGTCTAAAAATATAAAAAATATGTACAAAAATGAAATGAATAACATACAATACATGGATTTAATGTGCAAAAAATCTAAGATTCTAGCATTGAATTAACCTATTTTTACAAATCTTCACTAGTATTGGTTAGCAAATAAACAGGGAAGGTGCCACAACTAGCATTGTGCTAGTGTGATGGCGCTGAGCAGGCATTGTATACAAGAGCATGATATAAAAGGAGTAAACATGGAAAGCACACTCAGCACGTAACAAATAAGCATGATATCTAGATGCCAATCCTTATGAAAGCATGCAAATACGTAAGTACATAAGAGCACGTAGCACACAAAAGCCTTATCTATTACATTAGAGAACACAATCTGACAGGGAAATAATGAAAAATAAACCTATCTGATATGTGTGAGGTCCTAATTGCAATCTAACAAAGGGAGAACGAAAAACATGAACCCAACTATTTTATTTAATTAAATGAAAACAACTTGAAAAAATTAGAGTAAAATGAACAAGCATTTTAAAAAGCAAATTGCAACTAAGAAGGTAATATAATAGCAAACTAAGAAATTAAAACAACTTAGAGCATATAAACACATAATAGAACATAATTGAATGTAAAACCAAGAAGGGTACCTCCCTTTAAAGTGTTGGATCAAGGTTTTCCTATTTATGACTCACAACATGAACAAAAGGAGCAAAGATACCACTATTAGGTCATAGTAATGAAAGACCAAAACTAATTAAAGTCATTTAGTTGTAATAGTCATACAAAAACACATAAAAATGCATAATTGAGGAATAAATAGTAATTAAGAAATCAAACTGCTCTAATTGAAAAGTTATCATTCTAGTGGGACCTAATTGTAAAATTAGAGAGTTTTAAAGGTCAAAATCATATTATTAAAAAGATTAGGGATCAAAATTAAATATAGATAAAGTCCATGGACCAAAATGCATTAAAAAAATGGACCTAGATGCAATAGAATCAAAGTTGTGGGCCTATAGTGAGGTTTCAAGAAATTGATGGACCAAATTACAAATTTAGTTTCTGATTTTGAAATCCATTTTCAACCTTTTAGTGGAGCGGCGTAGTTTAGATGTGGGGCAATGCTAAGTAGTTTTACTAAAACTTAATTTTCCTTTTTTTTTTTGTTTTTCCTTTTCCCTCTTCTTCTTCCTCAACCTAGTCATGGCAGAAATGAGCAGTGGCAACGGTAGTGCTGCCGGCCATTGCCGCCACCAACCACCACCAGTCATAGAGCCTTTCGGTGATGGATTTACCCCAAAGTTTCACCTTTCACTAAGTCTTTCGCATAGATTCCATTTTCGCCCTCAGTTTTTAGAGAAATTGAGTGAAAAAGTAGCAAAAATGACTATTTACAGTCCGATCTCTATTTCATAAACTCATTCAAAACTAGCACATACTTCACCAAGCGTATAACATAAATATGCTCCTCATGAGACGTATAACATAAATAAGCCCACAGAATCAGCCATACAACGTCAAAAATAACAATTTGAAATTTTACGAAACCCATCTCATGAACTAGAACTTAAAGATAAAATGAAGGGACCTTGGCAACGGCTTTAGCTTTGCTATGATAATGGCAGTGCCGCTCTCAAACTCTAGAAACTTTGGAGGAACCCAACGTCTTCATCCTAACTTTTATTTATTTCAAGTGTTTACATCTCTGTTTTCAAACTCGGACCGGACCGGCCAGTCGAACCGGTCGAACCGGGAACCGGCCAGGTAGCCGGTCCGAGTCACATTAAAAAATCGGAAATTTAAGATCCGGTCAAAGCCGGTCAAAAATCGGGTTTGACCGGGAAAAACCGGTTTTTTCGGTTCAACAGTAATTTTTTTAAAAAAAAATTCAAACTTTTTAATATTATGTTTTGGCCCCCTAAATTGTTAAAACTTATTGATATACCTCAAATATTTGATACTTTATAAATATTGTCCTAAAATTTGATGTTATTTTTCAATTAAATTCATAATTTTAAGTCTAAACTTGTTAATATTTATTAAATAATATAAATTGCTACTTGATTGTTCTAATTTCTTTGTATTTTCTTGTTAAATATATTTGAAACATCAAATATATATGAATATACCTTTATTAATATCAATATATTATTAGATATTATATATATAATATTTTAATTTTTAAATAATTTTTATTTATGACGTCATCCGGTTCGACCCCTATCGACCCCCGGTCGAACCCATTGACCCCTGACCCCTGACCTCGGCCGAGTCGCTATTCGGTCCGGTTCTGAAAACATAGGTTTACATGTGTTTGTGCGCTCTTCTTCATCCTGACTTTTTTTTTCGGGGATAATTTCAGAAACATCCCTTGAGGTTTCCAACAATTTCATTGACCTCCCCTAAGGTTTTGAAAATGACATAAACCTCACCTGAACTTATAGTTGTAGTAACATGATCAACACATGTCAGAAAAATGAGCATTAAAAAAATATTTTGAGGAGTGAGATGATATTTGTGTTCCACATATGCCCTTTTTGCTTATCCACAACTTGTATTAGTAAATAATGAAAACTATTAAAAGACATACATAATTAGTAAATTCTAGTAGGTGTAATAGCAATTAGGAAAAGTGCAGTAACAACAACTTGAAGCTTCGGTTTGCACAAATGGCTAGTGCAATGGCCATATTTTAAGTTTCTTTCAAAAGCATATAAACGGCTCAAGCAACTCAAGAAATAATTTATTTTTAGTGTGATTATCTAATTTTGAGGTAATAAAAAGTGGCAAGGCTGGACCAACCAAAGACAATAGTTAACATGATACTCATCATAAATATCACACTAGGTGTTGTATCTATATTCATCCAAAATATAAAATCAATTGGATAAACTCTCGTAACAAATATAAAAGTGCCACGACATTGTACCAACTATTTTAAGTCTTTTCTGATTGTGTAAGAAGTCAACCAGTAGTACTTGTCAGTTGGATTGTATTTGGAAGAATTGTATGACTATTGTTTGATGACTACTACTGTGACTTTACTAAGAGATAATAAGCAACAACTTATTAGTTGAACTAGTTAGTAAGGCAACATAAGTCACTTGACATTAGTTAAAAATTGCTATAATTGTAGCAGTTGTAGTATTACATAACTATCGATGCAATCCAAGATAGTTTCAAACACCATCTGCCTCAGATGAATGAGGCAGATGGTGAGGATTGCAAAGCCAAATTTCATGACCATTGATTGTTTGTCACTAATGCCAACCATATACAAAAGCACGAGTGGGTAGCATGTCAATAATCTTAATGCAAATCAGCATATTTTAACCCGAGGGGAGCCATGTTTTTTTCCTTCTTTTCCTTCCATTTTTCCATCTTCTCTAAGTTCTCGTATAATACTATCCTTGTATTGCTCTTTGAAGTCATGTCCAATCACAAAAAATGGCTCCATATTGGTGCATCAATTAGTGTCATTTCTTAAGTGTAGTTACATTGGCTTATTAGAGATAGAACTACAGTTAATATCATTTAATTAGTTCATTTATTTAATGACCTAATTATATTTTTCCAGAAATTGGTTTCTCATCACCCTTTTATGCATAAGGGCAAAGTAGTAAATTCATTCCAGGTTACATCAGCAATGGGCCCCAAAATCAGTTGAGGGGAGGTCAGTGTTATTTTCGAAACCTCAAGGGAGGTCAATGAAATTATCAGAAGCCTCAAGGGAGGTTTCTGAAATTATCCCTTTTTTTTTAATTTCAAGTGTTTACATGTGTGTGTGTGTGCGCGTCTTCATCCTGACTTTTTTTTTTTTAAAAGAAATTGCCCGTCGTGCCTTTTTAAAAGCAAGCAGCCAAGCCACTGTATTTGATCGACTTTTTTGTCATCTAACAATATTCTGATCAATTGGCCTTGAGAATGTTAGGAATAATAAAAAAAAACAAGGGAGGTTTCTGATAATTTCACCGAGCTCTCTTGAGATTTAAAAAATTACACTTATTTTTCTTAATTTGATAGTTTTAATAATAAAATTTTAAAATAATATTGATTTGATCAAATTTTTAAATGAATATCCAAAAATGCCCTTGTGTAATGAGTTTTAATTTATTTTTCTATACAATTATAAGATTATCTAGTATAATTATAAGAAAAATGTGCCAAATTTTTCATGTTCATATATACTATTTAATAATCAACTATAATAATAATTTTATCACTATGATAGGATATTTTGATGGTATTTTATTATGAAGTTAAATTTATAAGATAGAAAAGAAAATATTGAAATAATTCATTTAGAGTTTACTAATTTTTTGAGTAATGGGCTAATCATAATTTAGCAGTGATTTTAAACCATTTCTTTTTAATTTATTGTCAATTTTAATACCAAAAAATATAAAACAGAGATCATCAAAAATATTGGATTACAAATAAAATTAACTCGTAAAAAAAATCACTAATTCAACATTTGGTTACAATAGAAATTAAAGGCAATAGTGTTAGTTCTATAGTTTTATTGATGAAAATTTAAAAAAAAGGAAAAAAATGAAAAAATAATTTTAAAAATTATTCTAAGTATAAGGGAATTTCATTAAAATATTTAAGGGTAAAATTGTCATTTTAAATGATAAGAGAGATATGTGTAATTTTTTAAATTTTGAGGGAGCTCAGTGAAATAGTTAGAAACCTAAGGGGAGGTTTCTGAAATTATCCCTAAAAGAAAATGTACTATTTTACACCACAACCAAACACAAGGAGGTTATGGGAGTCAATGGTGCACTGTTAACTCTTTCCACACCCTTTCTGAGGTTAATGAATGCTAGCTAAATATTTACTTTTCAAGACACAATTCATTTTTATTTTCAAATATGCCCTTTTAATGCTTTAAGAATTTTCAAGTACGTTAACTTCTACAGTATACAAAGGCTCAAACAGAAGTTGAGGTTGAGGAGCAACTGATCTAGTATAGAGATTTTTTTTTGTTTATACCTATCGATCATACAATAGAAATTATGATTCATTCCAATTAAACTTCCTTGCTGGATGTTTTGTTTTTACAACTTTTTTCTTATCATGGAAAGTGTAGGTAGAAGATACCGTGCCACGAGTGGAATCATTTTGAAAATTCATATAAAAGACTTCTTTTTTTGCATACCAAAGCTAGGGAAAGGAGTCAGTTCGGGTGGAGTTCGTGTGGTTTGTTCATGTTCTATAGTTTTATATTTATAAATACGTTATATTATTGTAATTATAGTAAAAGTGACGTATATAAATAAAATATTTAATATATATTCTGTACAATAATATTATAATGTATATTTATACATAAAAAATTTAAACATGTATAATAACTGGACAGAACTATATAAAACACAACTAGACTGAATTCTTATTCCTAAAGCGATATGTATTTTGCCCATTATAGCATGTTTATTAAAAGTATTTAGAAGTTATGTACGGGATCACAGGCTGTGCGGGGCATCACGCACCAATTTTTTTCAAATTAATAACTATCATTAACCATTACATTTTCTCTTACCAATTTGTTTACTTAATTTGCACAAACACGTGTATCTATATATATATATATATATATTTTGCTTTTCTCACTAGTTTCGCACATGCACGTGCAGTGTGTGTAGCTTTTCTCACTAGTCTGCATGTTTATAGCTCTACCCTAGATAATTTGACACGTACGTATTGTTTACCCAAAAAAAAAAAGAAAAAATTTGGCTACGGGTCTTCTGTCATATATGTTAATGTCCAACACCCTCACGTATTAAAATTTATCTATCTTAAGAATTCAACTTAATTAGAAGTATAATCATAATAATTCAAAAAAGATAGGCGTCGACATATTATGGACGTTACACGTTACACTTTATCGTGTAATGGAAGACCTGAAAATTTTCCTCACCATGAAGGGGGAAATTGGGAAACCACAAAACTGAGTCGGAAAAAGTATCCGTGCAATTGGCATATGAGTCGCTCCGTTCAATTAACGGTCCAAATCGAGTCGAAATGACGTAATCCGACCCGTCAATAGCCAATCTTAGGTGCCCCGGATCCAAAGTGAATCGACCGACTTGCAATTGCGTGTCGGTTACGGTTTGGGTTTTCACAGACGTCAATGCTGACCAGCTCCAGACTCCTCAAAACTAGTATTATATAATACCCTCTCATCTTCTTATCCTCTCGCTCATTTATCGATCCTTCTTCAAATTCTCTCTCAAATTCTTCAATCAAAAGCCTTCTCTGCTATTCTGTTTCTCCTCTCACAAGGTAATCAATCCCTTCTTTCTCCGACAATTTATCCTTTTCTGTTTGTTTTCAGAATACATAAAGATTCGTTGTTTGTTTGCTGCTTTAATTGATTCTGATATGGTTCTGGTTTCTTTATCTCCCGATCATAGACGGATCTGATAGTGATTATATTGGTTGCGTTTTTATTATTTTTAATTAGTCGGATTTTGATGCTAGGTTTGCAATAATACCCTAATTTTGGAAATTGGTTGCCCCTTTTCCTGCTATTCGTGTCTTGTGTATGATCTATCAATTTAGGTTTTTTGTTCGTTGATGCCTTAATCGATACTGTAGCTTCTTAGCCATTTGATAACCGATGAACCTATGTGGATTAATTTGGTTGAATGAGAAGATTTTTGCCTTTTTTAATGCTTTTAATTATGGTGGTCCGATTTTGATCTAATTATGATGGTCCGATTTTGATCTAGGTTTTTTTGTATAATTTTTGGGTTGAACCCCTACATTAAGAAATTTGGTGCTCCTATTATTCTGTTATTCAGGTCCTTCCTTGGCAGTGAGTTTTCTCTTGCTAGGGTGTATTTTCTGCTAGCAATTTCAATTTTGGGTTGAGGAATTTATATTAATTGGATCTGATTTGGTGTTTTGGATTTTTCTTTCTCAACAGATGCAGATCTTCGTGAAAACCCTTACTGGAAAGACCGTAACCCTTGAAGTTGAAAGCTCTGATACTATTGACAATGTCAAGGCCAAGATCCAAGACAAGGAGGGCATCCCTCCGGACCAGCAAAGGCTGATCTTTGCTGGAAAACAACTCGAGGATGGTCGTACCCTGGCTGACTACAACATTCAGAAGGAATCCACCCTTCATTTGGTTCTGCGTTTGAGGGGAGGGATGCAAATTTTTGTTAAGACTCTCACTGGGAAGACAATTACCCTTGAGGTTGAAAGCTCCGACACCATTGACAATGTGAAGGCCAAGATCCAAGACAAGGAGGGCATCCCTCCGGACCAGCAAAGGCTGATCTTTGCCGGAAAACAACTCGAGGATGGTCGTACCTTGGCTGACTACAACATTCAGAAGGAATCCACCCTTCATTTGGTTCTGCGTTTGAGGGGAGGGATGCAAATTTTTGTTAAGACTCTCACTGGGAAGACAATTACCCTTGAGGTCGAAAGCTCTGACACCATTGACAATGTCAAGGCCAAGATCCAAGACAAGGAGGGCATCCCTCCGGACCAGCAAAGGCTGATCTTTGCTGGAAAACAACTCGAGGATGGTCGTACCTTGGCTGACTACAACATTCAGAAGGAATCCACCCTTCATCTGGTGCTCAGGCTTCGTGGGGGAATGCAAATTTTTGTTAAGACTCTTACTGGAAAGACCATAACCCTTGAAGTTGAAAGCTCTGATACTATTGACAATATCAAGGCCAAGATCCAAGACAAGGAGGGCATCCCTCCGGACCAGCAAAGGCTGATCTTTGCCGGAAAACAACTCGAGGATGGTCGTACCTTGGCTGACTACAACATTCAAAAGGAATCCACCCTTCATCTGGTGCTCAGGCTTCGTGGGGGAATGCAAATTTTCGTTAAGACTCTTACTGGAAAGACCATCACCCTGGAGGTGGAGAGTTCTGATACAATTGACAATGTGAAGGCCAAAATTCAAGACAAGGAAGGAATCCCACCGGATCAGCAGAGGTTGATTTTTGCTGGTAAGCAGCTTGAGGATGGCCGGACTCTTGCGGATTATAACATCCAGAAGGAATCCACCCTTCACTTGGTGCTGAGGTTGAGAGGAGGAATGCAGATATTTGTAAAGACATTGACAGGAAAGACCATCACTTTGGAGGTGGAGAGCTCAGACACCATTGACAATGTGAAAGCTAAAATACAGGATAAGGAGGGAATACCACCGGATCAGCAGAGGTTGATTTTTGCTGGTAAGCAGCTTGAAGATGGCCGTACTCTTGCGGATTACAACATTCAGAAGGAGTCAACTCTTCACCTGGTGCTTAGGTTGAGAGGTGGAATGCAGATATTTGTAAAGACTTTGACTGGAAAGACCATCACTTTGGAGGTGGAGAGCTCAGATACCATTGACAATGTGAAAGCTAAAATACAGGATAAGGAAGGTATCCCACCTGACCAGCAGAGGTTGATCTTTGCTGGTAAGCAATTGGAGGATGGAAGGACTTTGGCTGATTATAACATCCAGAAAGAGTCCACACTCCACCTTGTCCTGCGTCTTCGTGGTGGCTTCTGAATGTTGAAGGCTGTCTTGCTATTGGAAGTTACATAATCCTGTTAATAATTTGCTTTGCTTGTGTCTCTTTGCTGCCCAAGTCATGGTGACTGGCTTTTTAAAGCCTTTGTAATTTTCGTTTTGTGGGATTGGATGGTGGTGTTATATTGTTTGTTGTGATGGGATTTTATGGTGGTGTTATCTGTTGCGAAATAAAATCGAGGACTTCTAAAAGCTTTTGTTAAAGTTTGCGTTATTATGTTTACTTGATTTCTTCTTGTTTTCAGTTTGTATATTTGCTGGGCTTGAGAGCATGCGTAGCTCGTTCAGTGGTAAATTGGGCCGTTTCTTGGTTCTTATGGGTGCTAAAAGCATTATGTTTCAACAGATGTGTCTGAAACTACAATGTCAATATGGCTTTCTTTGTGGTCAATGTCGGGACGAAGCACATTGAGGTTTTTTTGTCCTAAAATTTTCCAATCATATACTTTTCCCGTTTTAGCTCATCGTTAACGCACTTAGTATTTATCTAAAATATTACACACACACATATATTAACAAATTATTATCTCCTTATTTAATCTTGCCTACTCTTTTTTATGTTTATTTAGTATCTTTAATTAATTTTATATTTTTAAACACATAACATGTAAATATATTTTAATGAGTGTTTTATGAATATCTATTAGATAGATCGATATACACAGGCACACATACCTAGTAAATAGTAATCTAAAAATTTTATTTTGTCATCATTTGTAATTTTTTTTTTTGAAGTAGAGCGCAACCCCATTGCTTGTATAAAGAGGGGCAAACACGGAAGGGACGGACAGTGGCAGCAACCCCCAAAAAGTTTTTAAAATTTTAAGATTCTCCCTATAATTTTAGTTGTCAACTAAAAACTCTGACCCCCCTTAAATATAATTATCAATAGTTGTTTTTGTTATTTTGATTAATTTCTTTAGATAAAGTATCTTATATCAAACTAGCAATCAGTTTTTTTTTATAAATAAAAATATACCATTAGTATCTACACTACCTTACGATTAGTACTATTTTTGAACAACAGTTACTAAAACAGCAACTAATATAACATTGTATTTGTTATATAGAAAATCAAAGATTATATAGGGTAATTGGTACTATTTTTCAAACAAATTTCTTATAACAGACTAACTCTTAGATTTTTGAAATGCTATAACTTTAAAATAGCAACTAATATAACACTGGGTTTGTTTGGACAACTTTGATTTCAAATAAAAAAATTTACTTCACAAATTTTAATCACCTTTTTATCTTCCCAATTACCTTTTTATTTCACATACATCACATCATAAAAAGTGCTACAGTAATTATCTCAAATAAATCATCCAAATAAACTCTTATCCAAACAAACTCACTGTATTTGTTGTATAGAAAATCAAAGCTAAAAAAAAAATAAAATTTAACTGCTGTATAAATTAGAGAATCTTCAACCACGATTTTAAACGCTTCTTAGTGATAGTGAATAGAAACAATATGTAATCTAATTTTCACATTTTTTTTTCTTTATACTTTATCTTTAGTTTTTAAAAATTTCTTATTCCTAATTATAGTCTATTGAACTTTTGTGTTTACATTTAGTGTGCTTTATTTGATATAGAATTTTTTTTGATATTATATTATTGATGATTCATCTCCCAAACTAAAACCTTGAATTCGTCACTGTGTATAAAAGCACAATTTGCATGTACAGAAGATCCACCACAAGTTTAAGTTTTCAAATAAACAATAGAACGTTAAGCTGCGGAACGAATTTGTCCTTAGGTACAATATATAAGAATTATAATTTTTCCTTTTTTATATAATAAGAATAATTTCATCCCAATATCTTAGACTAATAGTAGTAAGTACATCAAACATGACATAAATACAATGCTTGTCTTCTCCAATAGTCAAATCTAAAAAAAAAATGACAAAAAAAAAAAAAACTCTCATAAGAATATCCTAGGAAAGAATAAAACTTCCACTATAAAAATGTACAAAAGACGAATTAAATTTGCCAACCAGTTTCCCCGTGGTGCTATATCTTCAGTCACTTTTACCCTGCAAATGCCCTGATAAGGCAGATTAAATTTGTTTCACTAATTTTTTTCAGAAGACTGGCAATCAATTCTTTCTGGATCGTTATAGATGCCTAAAGCATTATCCTGATTCAACTGATTTCATTGTGAACTCACTGTGTCTGCATATTTGACTGGTGCGAGGTAGGACTATAATCCTTATCAGTGTAGTTACTATTCTAGTCTGATATCCCAAATTTTATACTGCTACCCCAAACTCTTCTCAATAGAGCTATATCCAGTCGTCCTCTCCTGGAGTTTTCTTGAAAAAGTTTGTACAAGTTCTGAATAAACATGGCAGACTTTGAGGCTGACCCCTGTCTAACTCCATCTTCCTCTCTCCACACAAGGCATGGTAACTTGCCAGATACCAATCATGGATCAAGTCTCTCAGTAAAAGAAAAAACCACCAGGATCAGGAGACAAGAATTAAGAATTACCAATGGGGAAAACAGACTTGGGACAATGATACCTTGATGGAGAAATGTCTTGCGCAGATCTTTCTAGGTTCCATACTTGCATCAGCAACCTTTAAATGAACAATGTTATACTGCATATATAGATGAAGATCTTGCTGTATGAGGGTGTTCGGATATAAGTTGAGCTAAAAATGGGACAACTGAAGCTTTTCTCTTGAACTTTTCTCTTGAACTTTTCTCTGTATTCAATAACTGGGCTTTCTTTAGTTTTTCTCTACATAGGATCATACATGAATAGATTTCCCTCGTACAACCTTCTGTACCTACGACCATACATAGCATTTGGGTGGTGCAAATTATTATTATTATTGTTATTTTTTGGGGTGATGCATATTATATTGCCAAAAAAATGTATAAATGGTGCCAGTCCTGTATCATTGCAGACTATAGTGCATTTGAACTTTTCAAGAATTCGTTTTCACCTCCATGTTTCGATATATACATATATATATATATATATATATATATATATATATATTTTAAAAAATTCAGCATCTTATACTATTTCTTATTTGTTTTTTCAAAGATTGGCTTGTTGGCTTCGGGGAGATCACTACAAAAGGATCTTGACCAAATTGCTGAAACTGCCGATACATCCAGAGTAGAGGGCTTAATCTACATATTGACTGGTAAAAATTTCTAATGTCTTAGCGTATCAATCCCTTTTTGATTGCTCAAATGTGGACCATAAAATGCGCATAATCATATTTTTAAGTAATTCTTCATGTTTAGGATGACTGTGCATCTAACTCTTTTTTTTTTTTGAGAAACATTTAGTCTCTGCATTTATTCAGTGTTTGGTTGCCAAGAAAGGCATGGGAGTTTAGTTAATTTGTCATTTGTGTAGTCTGGTTAGTAGGAAAGCTCTACAGTTTCTCATACTTCACTATATTTTGCATCTTGCAAATGAAAAGATTGATTAACTATTCTTTAAACTTTTTCTTTTGGTTGTAAAATTGGTTCATACGGTTTACATCACTTCTCGTTTACCTGAGTTTTGTTGCATTTAACTTTCCCTGCATTGACAGAATCTGAACACAGATTGATGAAATGATGGAACATCCTTCCGCGTAGGATTTGTCTTTCATCAGAAGCATAAGCGGCTTATTTCACATCCTCTGAAGGAACAACCTCATTTAATTTAATTAAAAGTCAGAGATAAAGTAAAGAGTCATTTTTACTGCTGAATCTGTGCACAAGTGCTTAGTCTGCATGTTTTGCACATTTCTCTCAAACAGTATTGTTTTAAGTCAAATGAATATACGTGATACTCTCCATTTTGGTTGCAGAGACTATAGGAGCTTTGCTTCGTCATCCTAACTATTGCATCTCTGCCTATTCATCTGTAAGTGACATACATCTATGTTTCTGCTTGCTCAACCGGAACTTCAACTGGTCTTGACAGCAAAGTGTATTAGCCCTTGTTAGATGCTCAATTTTATGGTAGAAGAATTTGCTTGATTCTGACTTTGACTAGAATCCGTTAGATGGTAAGGGAAGCTATTCATCTTGTTTAAATTTTTGACACCCGTAACTTTCTTCTGATCAATTTAAATGCCTACCGAAGCGCATATTCAACTACTGATGGGGCCAGGGGCTTGACTATTGGGAATAAAATTAATAACTTCTCTGCTTGATTTGTTGGATTTTAGATTGGTCTTTTACATTTCTTTTGCCACTTCAAATCAATCGATGAACTAAGTCTTTAGTTTGGTTTCAGGGGTTTCTAAAGCCTGCATTAACATTTTAATTGATATAAGCCCTGATAAGCCTCCAATGGAGATTGGTACTACACAAGGGTACTGTCATAAATCAAACCTGCAGCTTTCTGGTCACACTGGACCAACTTTACCGTTGCCTCAAGGCTGATGGACCTGCAAATATCTCACTTCAACCATCTGAGGCACCTTTTTTTCACCTCTCTTTGGTGGTTTGAAGCAACCTAAGGGAAAGTCTCTGCAGAATGTACAAACCCTGCTCTGTTTATCTGCTAGTTAGTTTAATAGGTTCTTCAGCAGTGCAGACTTAGTCTTGCTGTGCAGAATGTACATCATCCTATCAAGAATATTATGTGCATGAGGAAGTGGCATTCTTCTTCCAAGTAAATTAGTAGCATCCTATCAGCCACTGAGTTTTTGCAGCTTAGTCTTCTTTAGCCAACCTCTTCATTCTTATTTTTCTCGATGCAAACCGTTCCTCTCATATGCTTAAATACATTATTCCATGTGGATCATGAAGACGCATGTATTTACTTATGATTTTCAATTTGCAATAAGGGGAGAGGTCACAAATATTTTGCATGGTGAAGATTTCTTTCAATGTCTATATGGCTTTCAAATTTAACATACTCTAGTTTGTGTAAAACAGGATCCACTGCTTGTACAATTCGTTTTATGTGGTAGTTTACAAGTCAATAGATGCCATCTAATGTATTCATTTTCGTAATGCTTTATGCACATCTAAAGAAATGGTGGAACTAGGGCAAAAAACTTGAGCAGCCACTAAACTATTGGTCGGATGTTACATACACAGATATTCACCATGGGCATTTTTGTAATAAGCAGGCTTTGCATTCTTTCTGTAATTGTTTCTTGTTTGAATTCTTGTAACGACCTAACAGAAATAATAAGTATCATGCATGGTTAGGAAATTAGTTACGTACAAGTCACATGCATGGCACGAATATGGAAAGACAGTGGAGTAGTTATAACTAACTCCTTCCACGCCTCTCTACATGCATAAAAGGCCAGGAGCTGAAGAAGATAGGTAGTGAATGTTTTAGAATCATTTCATTCTTTCCAAAATCTCTCTCTTAATTCTGATTATCAATAAAATTTCTATCCTTCATCACCAAGGGGCGTTCTCCATTTTCACCCCTTCTGATAAAGGAAATTTGGTCTCTTCCTGTCTTCTGTATCAGTGGTATCAGAGTTGGTTCATCCCAGCTCGGTAGGAAAGTCCAGTGAGAATGGCAGAAGGCACTAGAGGTCAAGAGAACCGGAAGTTCGAAGAAAATATCAGGAACTTGTTGAAGGAACAGAGGGAACAGTTCGAATGGGAATTGGAGGCAATCAGAAACTTAGTGGTGGAAGTTTGCAGCCTAAAGAATCAAGGACCACAAGAATCCCCACACATTTCTGAAAGTAATCATCAAGGAAGTCGTAGGGGTAGTTATCAGGCACCAACTAGATTCTCTCGCATCGAGTTCCCCAAATTTGGAGGAGATGACTTCAAGAGCTGGTTGTACAAGTGCGATCAATTTTTTGAAATAGATGAAACACCATCAGAAACGAAGGTCAGGGTTGCTGCGATGCATTTGGAGGGAAAAGCTCTTCAATGGCATCAAGTTTTCATGAAGGGTAGGAATTCCAGGGATCCACCTTCATGGGAGGAATACGTGAGGGCATTAGGATCAAGGTTTGGAGACTGCCTTTATGACGATCCTATGGGTGATCTGAAGAGCTTAAAACAGAATCGGACTGTGAAGGAGTATCAGGAGTCATTTGAAGAACTACTGAATTGAGTGGAACTTCCGGAGCAATATGCAGTAAGTTGCTTCATAAGGGGGTTGAAGGAAGAAATTCAGTTGGCAGTAAGGATGTTCATGCCACGTGATCTACAACGCGCAGTTGGTCTAGCCAAAATTGAGGAGGCCAAAATTCTGAGTGCATGGAAACAAAGCAAGTACCTGGGACCATCGAAAGTGCCCACCTCCTATTCCCCAAATGCTGTCACTAGTATGAACTACTCCAGACAAGGTAGCTCGAACAACACCCCTATATTACCGAAACCAGGAGAACGGGGGGTGAGTAATCTTGAGGGCCAGAGGCGAAACTCCAGGTTCTTAAGCACTGCAGAAATGGATGAAAAAAGAGCCAAGGGACTATGTTATTGGTGCAATGAATGGTATAGGCCAGGCCACCAGTGCCAGAGTAGGCAACTCTACAGGATTGAGTGCATTGAGGAAGGGGTTGAAGAGGATGAATCAGGAGGCTTGGAGGATGATGATCAGGCGTTGTTGACAGAAGGCAATTTAGCTCAAATCTCCACAAATGCCATGTGCAGCTTGATGGTTCCTAATTTCAGGACTATGAGAATACATGGTCAAGCTGACAAGAGAACCTTCAGTATCCTTATAGATTGTGGGAGTTCCCACAACTTCTTACACCCCAACATGGTGAGGAAGTTTGGGCAGAGTATAAGGACCTGATAAATTTTTTTACATGTTTAATTATTTATTTTTTTAATATATAAATAAACAGGTAATATTTTAGAAATAGTATCACTTACACCATTAAATCTTGGTATTAGTTAGCATTTGTTTAAAGAAAATGTAGAAAACATTTGCTTGAATGCATGTAAATGCCTAATATGTGCAAGAAACAAAATTTTGCATTTTCCATTCTAGTGAGAAACTAAAAGGAACTACTAGTACTTATTAGAAATCAAAATTTCCTACGAATGGCATTAGCTCGTACGTGAAACCAAAAGAGGATTGAACTATCACATGTGTTTTTGGTTGCCATTAGAACCAATAATGGTATAACTTACTAGCACTTTCATTATGACTACTTATTATGTCTTCCATTAGGAATTAAAAATGCTATACCACTTACTAGCACTTTCATTATGACTACTTATTATGTCTTTCATTAGGAATTAAAAATGCTATATCACTTACTAGCACTTCCGATTGTTTCTATGTGGAGCCTAGAGAAACCAATTCAAATTATTCTTGTCTACCACTAGTAATTAGTTAGAGTTTCTTATGCTTCATTCCAGCCTATACGTCACCACAAAAACTCACAAAAACAATCTCTTCTTCTCCTCACTTGACCGAATCTTCTTCCTCCATTTGCCAAGGAAATTTCAACTTCATCTTCTTTCTTTTTGCTCCCTAAATCTTGCTCTAACCTAGCCTATTCTCTTGGATCATCCTCAAGCTTAGTAGGAGACCTGAAGGGGGAGAGATTCTTGGTGATTTAGAACCTGATTTCTTGTGAGGGAAGGTAATTCTCAAAACTCTTATTTTCCTTCCATCTTATGGTTAGTTTTTAGTTAGTTGTAACTAGTTAAGTTGGGTTGTTGATGGGTTCTATGAACCTTGACACCAGCTAGTGGACTTGAGGTGGCTTGATAGGTAGAGGCCTTGAGGATTTTGTGTGTTTATTTGCTTGTTTGTTACTTGCTTTGATGAGATATGGCATAGTTTGAGTTGGAAAAGTTGGAAAGAAAGCTAGAAGAAGGAAAGTGTATGTTGTCCGATTTTTTTGTCTTGTTGAAGCCTTCATGTTAATTTCTAATTTTTGATGTTATTTTGGTGCAATAATACTTGATACATGTTGGTGGTTATGCATATGAAATATCTCCTAAAAAAAAAAAAGCTTTCCCTGTGGTTGTGTTAAAATAGGGTTAAAGTGAGGTTGAATTCTCGAAATTTTCTGAGCAGGAAATCCCAACCAGTGTTTACATTTTTTGTTATAACTCTCTATCTGGGAGTTGAAATAGAGTGCCGTTTATGGCATCCGAAACTAGATTTTGAGAACTTTCCGTTGGTATAAAATGCGACCCCTAACTCGTTTCTTATGAGCCGTAGTGAACCGGCAAAAATGACTGAAATTCTTCACTGCTTGCATCCGAGAAATAGTCAAAGGTACAGTTTGTAGCTCAATTTTGTCTATCTTACAAAACGAATTTCATGATAGTTCCTTCTAGTGATTTTAGCATTTTGAATCTAGTTTTCAACGCCGCAAACCACACTAAATTTCGAGTTGCGTAGCTTTAGTTATGATCAGATTCTTAAACTCTGTCAAGTATGACAGAACTGGAATTTCGTAAAAACAGGTTCTAAAAATCAATTTTCTTTGAAATGTTGTATCTTGATGTAGAAAGGTCCAAATTAAGTTGCATTGGTTGCATTTGAAAATAGATCTGGAGTTTTAATTGTTGGTATAAATGTCATACTTAAGTGTATGGGTGGTTTGAATAAAGTCTTGTGTTTTTAAAAGAGAAAAATGAGTTTTTCCAAGTGAAAAAATGAGTTTCCAGATTTTCGAATTTCACTGACTAGTCTCAGTAAAATACTTATATCTTGGTGTAGAAAAATCCGATTGATATGTCGTCAGCGGAATTTGAAACTAGACTCATGGGCCTTTGTTCTGTAAAAGTTTCATGTTTTTCCTCCATGTGTACTACTGTCCATGACTCCTCAAAGTAGACTGTCCTGCTTGAATGTCCTGTTCCTTCAGGAAATGAATTTTTGATTTGGATCGAATATTGGGCCTACTTGTGATTTGAATATTTGAAAAGTGTCTTCTGGGATGTGGTAGTACTAAAAATCTATTTTCCAACGGTATAAACTTTCATAATTTTTTGACTTGTGAAACTTGATTTGCAAATTTTTAAAGTTACTGTTACTATTCATCTCAGTAGATTCCTGAAGCATAGAAACGGGCTTCTGGACTTTAAAAATCTCGAACTTCCAACCTCTTACCTTGATTATTTTTTTTTTCACTACCTTGATTTCAAATGTATTTTTATTGGACTTCTCTCACTAATGTATCTCTCATTTCCTCAAACTTTTACACTTTTAACAAGTTATCTTAATTAAAGCAGTCAAGACTTGTACTTGGGCGTTTAACTAGGAAATTTTGACAAGAAAATAATCTTCCATATTTTTCGATTTTCGTACCAAAACTCAGCGATCTGCTTAAACCTCAAATTGGAGAATCTTGGACTTGATTTGACTTGAATTAATGCATTTTTAGATATTTTCAAATGCTATCCTCGTGGATTAAGTTAGTAAGTGATAATTGTCTTCGATTTGAACGTATTATCTCTTAAGTTAGTAGTAGGAATACTACTAGATCTTGGTTGAATACCTAAGTGATTTGTAATTGTGCATGTCTCAGGTGATCAAGAGAATCATGAGGAGCTCGTTTGATCTTGCCTTGCTCTTGCTTTACATTCTTGATTTCGGTGAGTGTCAAGTGCATGTTCAATGCTAATATGATTGAAATGATATTATACAAGTGTTATATGATACGTGAACTTGCCAAGGCGAGGGTGTACTTTACCGCCCTCGTCCTCTTTCTCTTGTGAATGAATGATAATTGTCAAATGATTATATATGACTTGCACTTGTACTTGAAAATATTTTAACTCGTGAGCATTGAGCGGTAGAATGTATCACACCCTATTTGGGTGGGAGGTACCGTTCATCCCGACTCAGTGCTATGAACGAGTCTGAGTTGATTGGAGCGTGGTCTCATCGATAAATCATGCTGGCGGGGATGCCCCAACCCATTGGCTAACCTTGTAACTGGAGCCAGCAAGGGCTTGGTCGAGAAGCCTGGTAAACCTTGGAAAATGATATAGTTTGATCTTTTGAAATCTCGCTTGGCATACTCGAATAGTATAGCCACTATATGAATGTTTGGTTCCGGATCCAATTGGGTGTTATGTTGGATGGAGGGAGTAAGTGGAGCGCTACGGTCATGATACTACTTGAGTTGATGGAAAGTCAACCCAGATGGTTTGAATCGGTCGAGACGTGAAAATAGCTCTTGAGAGCTCTTGTATCATTCCATGTGTGTTTATTTCCTACTTGTACACTTATATGAAAGTTCATGTTAAAACTGTTTTCAACTATGCTACTTGCTTGCTTGTTTAATTTTCTTGGCCTCACTGAGCGTTAGCTCATCCCAAGTTTGTTTTCCTTAACAGGTCTTGGAAGTGAAAGTTGAGGAATTTAGACTAGCAACTTTTGATCGAAACTAGTAAAATCCTATGTATGATATTGGAGACTTCTGAAGTGTAAATTTTGTTATATTTGAGGACTTTGGTTTGTAATTATAAATGGTTGTTTTAGAAGTTGTGACTTGTATATTTGAAGAATTTCTTTAATTCTAAATCTATGGTTGACTTGTGGATTCCTTTTAAGCCTGAATAAGTGTGTGAGTCCTGACGAGAGTTGGACAGACGTCTCGCTGATACCCTAGGGTTTGCCTTAGGGAGAAGTGGGGGCGTCACAGTTGGTATCAGAGTCTAGGTTTGAATTAGTTTGGACAAACTTGGAGTTTTAATCTTATGAATAGTATTTGAGACAGTATGAAATATTAGAATCTAGTTTATTAAGTGTATTTGAATTTGTCTAAGTCTTAAATTGTAATTGTAGGTCATGAAAGGAAATAGTGGAAATTAGTCGTCTCCGAGGCGCCTTCCAGTAATTCGTTATCGACTGGGACCTAGGGACGCTCTTTGGCGATGGAATCCTATTCGTCGAACTAGACCTTCATGCGATTGTAGGAGGATTTGCTCATACCCTAACTATGTAGTACTATCGGTAATCAATGATCGGATGCAATTGTCAAATGCAAATAAGATAACTCAAGAGGATAATCGAGGGTTGAGGGCAACAGTGGATTCACAGACCGTTAGGATTCATGAGCTGGAGACGAATGTACTCGAAGAGTGAAATAGAGTAGAGGCCCTGCGTGAGCAGCTTCAAAAGGCTAATCGACGACTCGTTAAGGTAGTTCAAGAGATAAGGGACCGAACTGAGGGAATGATGGCTGAGTGGGTAACTTTGGTTGAACAAGTAGTTGATGGCAAAATACTTGATGAGGGACAGGAGAAAACAACTCCTAGCGCTGAAGACGAGGTTGAACCTACTGAAGTAGCCGAGACTTCTGACTCTGCCAATCACTAAACTAGTAGTTTTATCAAGGATAGTTGGGGTTTACTAGTACGGTTCACTTAAGCTAGTGACCTTTTGATCTTTTGATTTTGCTAAGAATTTAGAAGCGATGATTCTCGCCTTAAAACCTTTTGTATTTTGTTGCATGTAATCCCATATTTTGAGGTACTTAGATCCCCGTGTGCTGTAATTGACATTATTGACTAGTTTTATGAACTCTTGATTTGTAGCATGAATTTTAATTGTGTAAAGAATTATGATTTTATTTCAAGTGTTTTTATAACTTTCATATGTTTTAAAAATTTCTATGCTTAATTATTTTATTTCATTTTCTCTTTTAATTATGCATTTAGACTCTTGCTAAATGGATCGGCGAGAACGTGGGCGTGGGCGTCGGCAACCCCGCACTCCCGAGAGAGGTGAGGGATCAGTAATTGGTCCGAACCAAAGTCTTAGGACGGAGGGGAGTGACCAAGTGGCTATGGGTCTTAATCGCATAACTGATGTTCTTGAGCGTCTGGCTGAACGCCAAGGTCCTGAACCGGTCAACTAACCTAGAAACTAAGAGAGGGGTGAAAATAGAGCTCTAGAGCGCCTCCTGAATTTCGTCCCACCTAAATTTTACGGAGGACCTAATCCAGAAGCTACAAAAAATTGGTTTGAGAGGATGGTGGAGATTTTTGCCGCCCTGGATTATGCCGAGGAGAGGCAAGTGAATTTCGCCTATTTTCAGTTTGAGGGAATGGCACGCGTATGGTGAAACGTTATTAGGGCGAAATGGGAGAGAGAACAAACTCCCTGGGTTTGGGCAAACTTTGAAAGGGAGTTTAATGTCAAATTCCTTCCACCTATGATACAAGAAAAGAAGGAGGATGACTTTATTAGGTTGAAACAAGGGTTACTAAGTGTGGCTGAGTACGAGGAACGGTTCACTAAACTTTCCAAATTTGCCCCTGAACTAGTGGTCACGGAGCACAAAAGGATAAGGAGATTCATTCAAGGATTAAACGTAAAAATTCAAGAATCCCTAGTAGCCGCCCAGATCACCACTTTTGCAGATGCCTTGGATAAGGCACAAAGGGTAGAAAATACTAAATCTCAATCCAAAACCTTTCATGTTAGAAAGAGGGGTAACCCAAATAATATCTCTGGACAGTCCGAAAAACCTACCTTACCCTTTAAGATAGGAAGAGGGGTTGGAGCAATGAGGTTGCCCGGAAAGTTAGGAGGAGCTCCATCAAAGGGAGTCTCGCCAAAAGGAAATTAGAGTGGGCGAGATCAGCAAAAAGGGAGTTTTCAAACTGGTCAGACCATGACTCCTCGTGTGATTTGTGGATATTGTGGCAAGTCTAACCACACTGAGACCGAGTGCTGGAGAAAGTAAGAAAAGTGTCTCCTCTGCGGTAGTACAGAGCATTAGATCTCGAGTTGCCCTAATGCCTCAAAGGAAGGAAGAAATACTCAAGAATTTGGTAGGTCCGCTTCAAAGCAGTTGAGTGCCGGAAGGAGCCGACCTAAAGTACCAACTAGGATTTATGCTCTAGACAATCAGCAAATTCCAAATCCAACTGAAGTAGTGGAAGGTACGATCCCCGTTTTTCATCGTCTAACTAGGGTTTTAATTGATCCCGGAGCAACCCATTCATTCGTAGATCCTAACTTTATGAATGGTATAAATGCAAAGTGTAATTTCTTACCTTTTGATTTGGAAGTTAAGACTCCTACAGGGGACCAGTGCCTAATTATTAATAAGGTTTATAAAAATTGTGAGATTTGGGTTGGTGAGAGAAAATTATTGGTGGATTTAATGAACCTAACAATTAAGGGATATGATGTGATACTTGGGATGGATTAGTTAGCTCGATATCATATTCAATTGGATTATAAGATGAAATTAGTAGAATTGCGCATTCCAGTGGAAGCAACTTTGGAGTTAGATGTGAGGGGTAAACTAGTATCATCTGCTCTGATTTCAGGGATTCGAACTAGAAAATTGTTGAATAGTGGAGTTAAGGGATATCTAGCATTTCTTATAAATACACCTGGGAATAAGGTGAAGTTGGAAAATGTGCCAGTAGTGGAGAAATTTTCTGTTGTCTTTCCCAAAGAATTAGAGACATTGCTTCCAGAGAGAGGAATAGTGTTTAAGATTGATGTAGTTCCGGGGACAGCACCTATCTCTAAGACGCCTTACAGGATGGCTCCAGCGGAATTAAAAGAGTTGAAATTGCAGTCGTAAGATTTATTAGAAAGAAATTTTATTAGAGAAAGTGATTCACCGTGGGGAGTTCCGGTGCTCTTCGTTAAAAAGAAAGATGGAAGTTTGAGGTTATGCATAGACTATCGAAACTTGAACAATGTGACAATTAAGAACAAATATCATTTACCTCACATAGATGAGTTATTTGATCAGTTGCAAGGGGCCGTGGTATTTTCTAAATTGGATTTAAGACAGGACTATTACCAATTGAGGATCTTAGAAGCAAATGTGCCTAAAACCGCTTTCAATTCGAGATATGAGTATTTTGAATTTGCAGTTATACCTTTTGGATTAGCTAATGCACCAGCAGCATTTATGGACTTGATGCATCAGGTCTTTAAATCATTTTTAGATCAATTTGTGGTGGTATTCATTGATGACATATTGGTATATTCTAAATCTCGAGAAGATCATGAACGACACCTGAGGATAGTCTTGCAAACCCTGAGAGAGCATAAACTTTTTGCTAAATTCAATAAGTGCGAGTTTTGGTTGGAAGAAGTAGTCTTTCTAGGTCATATAATCTCTAATGAAGGGATTACTGTGGATCCAGCTAAGATAGAAGCTGTTTCTAAGTGGAAACAACCAGAAAATTCTACCAAAATCCGGAGTTTCTTAGGGTTAATGGGGTATTATCGCCGATTTATCAAGAACTTTTCTAAAATCGTGAAACCCCTAACCGAGTTGACTAAGAAACATGACAAGTTTATATGGGATTCTAAATGCGAGAAAGGGTTTCAAGAGCTGAAGAAGTGTTTGACCGAGGCACCTATATTAGTATTGCCGAATGGAGGTGATGGTTTCATGGTTTATACAGATGCTTCAAAGGATGGTTTAGGGTGTGTGTTAATGCAAAACAAAATAGTGATTGCGTATGCCTCCCGTAAATTGAAACCTCATGAGCAGAATTATCCGACCCATGACTTGGAGTTAGCGGCGATGGTATTTGTCTTGAAAAAGTGGAGACATTACCTATATGGGGTGACTTTCGAGGTTTTCACTGATCATAAGAGTTTTAAATATTTATTCTCTCAAAAGGAATTAAATTTGAGATAACAGAGATGGATGAAATTTTTATAAAATTATGACTGTACACTTAATTACCACTCTGGAAAAGCTAATATTGTAGCGGATGCCCTAAGTCGTAAGGTACAAGTGGCCAGTTTAATGGTAAGAGAATGGCACATACTAGAGGAAGTTAGTGTTTGAAATCCGCGCCTTGAACCACAGAGGATAATTTTTGAAAATATTACTATGAGGTCTACTTTGTTAGATCGAATCAAAGAAGCTCAAAAAGGAGACCCTGAAGTGCAAAAATGGTTGAGAAAATTCAGAAAGGGGAAAAGTCTAACTTTAATTTGGGGACCAATGGAGTGTTAAAGTTTAGAAATCATCTAGTGGTGCCAAAGAAGGAAATTTTGGAAGAAATTCACCGTTCTAAGTACACGGTGTACCCTGGAGGTAATAAGATGTATCAAAATTTGAAGAACCTTTATTGGTGGGAGAATATGAAGAGAGAAATTGCTCAATTTATTCGAGCTTGTCTCACTTGTCAACAGATTAAGGCCGAGCATCAGAAATCATCTGGATTATTACAGCCGTTGAAAATTTCTGAGTGGAAATAAGAGAATATCACTATGGATTTCGTATCAGAACTACGAAGTATCTAAAAAGGGCACGATACTATTTGGGTAATAGTGAATCGGTTGACTAAATCTGCTCACTTTTTACCGATTAGTATGAAATATTCCTTGAAAAAATTGGCTAAGATGTATTTGGACGAAATTATACGATTGCATGGGATACCAGTGAGTATAGTATCAGATCGGGACCCTAGATTTGTGTCTCGATTTTGGCAAAAGGTGCAAGGAAATTTAGGAACTAAATTGAATTGTAGTACCACCTACCATCCGCAGACCGATGGATAATCGGAAAGAACAATCCAAATCCTAGAGGACATGTTGAGGTTGTGTAGTTTAGATTTTGGGAAAAATTGGAGTCAGTACCTTACGTTGGTGAAATTTGCTTATAACAATAGTTTTCATTCTTTAATACAAATGGCTCCTTACGAAACCCTTTATGGTCGAAAGTGTCGGTCACCGATTTATTGGGATGAAATTGGAGAAATGAAGATTTTGGACCCGACTACATTGTCTTGGATTGAGAAAGCTTTTGAGAAGGTAAAGTTGATACGTCAAAGAATTCAAACAGTTCAAAGCCGCCAAAAGAGTTATGCGGATAATCAGAGGAAAGATTTGGAATTCGAGATTGAGGATAAAGTGTTCCTTAAGATTACACCTTTGAAAGCAAGTCTAATGACGGGAAAAGGAAAGAAGCTACAACCGAGATTTGTGGGGCCTTATAAAGTCATCCAACGCATAGGAAACGTGGTTTATAAGTTGAAATTACCCTTGAACTTATCCAGAATTCATGATGTCTTCCATATTTTCATGCTTAAGAAATATCATTCGGACCCGTCCCATGTGTTACGACCAGAAGAAGTGAAAATTGATGAGAAATTATCATATGAGGAAAGGCCGGTAAAACTTTTAGATCGAAAAGTGAAGGAGTTAAGACACAAGCAAATCCTTCTAGTGAAGGTCTTATGGAGGAATCACGGAATCGAGGAAGCGACTTGGGAAGTCGAAAAGGAAATCCGAAAGAAATATCCAGAATTATTTATAAATCAAGGTATAAATTTCGAGAACGAAATTCTTTTAAGGAGGGAAGGATGTAAGGATCTGATAAATTTTTTTACATGTTTAATTATTTATTTTTTAATATATAAATAAACAGGTAATATTTTAGAAATAGTATCACTTACACCATTAAATCTTGGTATTAGTTAGCATTTGATTAGTTAGCATTTGTTTAAAAAAAATGTAGAAAACATTTGCTTGAATGCATGTAAATGCCTAATAGGTGCAAGAAACAAAATTTTGCATTTTCCATTCTAGTGAGAAACTAAAAGGAACTACTAGTACTTATTAGAAATCAAAATTTCCTACGAATGGCATTAGCTCGTACGTGAAACCAAAAGAGGATTGAACTATCACATGTGTTTTTGGTTGCCATTAGAACCAATAATGGTATAACTTACTAGCACTTTCATTATGACTACTTATTATGTCTTCCATTAGGAATTAAAAATGCTATACCACTTACTAGCACTTTCATTATGACTACTTATTATGTCTTTCATTAGGAATTAAAAATGCTATATCACTTACTAGCACTTCCGATTGTTTCTATGTGGAGCCTAGAGAAACCAATTCAAATTATTCTTGTCTACCACTAGTAATTAGTTAGAGTTTCTTATGCTTCATTCCAGCCTATACGTCACCACAAAAACTCACAAAAACAATCTCTTCTTCTCCTCACTTGACCGAATCTTCTTCCTCCATTTGCCAAGGAAATTTCAACTTCATCTTCTTTCTTTTTGCTCCCTAAATCTTGCTCTAACCTAGCCTATTCTCTTGGATCATCCTCAAGCTTAGTAGGAGACCTGAAGGGGGAGAGATTCTTGGTGATTTAGAACCTGATTTCTTGTGAGGGAAGGTAATTCTCAAAACTCTTATTTTCCTTCCATCTTATGGTTAGTTTTTAGTTAGTTGTAACTAGTTAAGTTGGGTTGTTGATGGGTTCTATGAACCTTGACACCAGCTAGTGGACTTGAGGTGGCTTGATAGGTAGAGGCCTTGAGGATTTTGTGTGTTTATTTGCTTGTTTGTTACTTGCTTTGATGAGATATGGCATAGTTTGAGTTGGAAAAGTTGGAAAGAAAGCTAGAAGAAGGAAAGTGTATGGTGTCCGATTTTTTTGTCTTGTTGAAGCCTTCATGTTAATTTCTAATTTTTGATGTTATTTTGGTGCAATAATACTTGATACATGTTGGTGGTTATGCATATGAAATATCTCCTAAAAAAAAAAAAGCTTTCCCTGTGGTTGTGTTAAAATAGGGTTAAAGTGAGGTTGAATTCTCGAAATTTTCTGAGCAGGAAATCCCAACCAGTGTTTACATTTTTTGTTATAACTCTCTATCTGGGAGTTGAAATAGAGTGCCGTTT
Organism: Coffea arabica; assembly: GCF_036785885.1. NCBI lineage: Eukaryota > Viridiplantae > Streptophyta > Magnoliopsida > Gentianales > Rubiaceae > Coffea > Coffea arabica. The sequence continues at coordinate 65,546,684 of NC_092313.1, read as the reverse complement.
ATGGCATCCGAAACTAGATTTTGAGAACTTTCCGTTGGTATAAAATGCGACCCCTAACTCGTTTCTTATGAGCCGTAGTGAACCGGCAAAAATGACTGAAATTCTTCACTGCTTGCATCCGAGAAATAGTCAAAGGTACAGTTTGTAGCTCAATTTTGTCTATCTTACAAAACGAATTTCATGATAGTTCCTTCTAGTGATTTTAGCATTTTGAATCTAGTTTTCAACGCCGCAAACCACACTAAATTTCGAGTTGCGTAGCTTTAGTTATGATCAGATTCTTAAACTCTGTCAAGTATGACAGAACTGGAATTTCGTAAAAACAGGTTCTAAAAATCAATTTTCTTTGAAATGTTGTATCTTGATGTAGAAAGGTCCAAATTAAGTTGCATTGGTTGCATTTGAAAATAGATCTGGAGTTTTAATTGTTGGTATAAATGTCATACTTAAGTGTATGGGTGGTTTGAATAAAGTCTTGTGTTTTTAAAAGAGAAAAATGAGTTTTTCCAAGTGAAAAAATGAGTTTCCAGATTTTCGAATTTCACTGACCAGTCTCAGTAAAATACTTATATTTTGGTGTAGAAAAATCCGATTGATGTGTCGTCAGCGGAATTTGAAATTAGACTCATGGGCCTTTGTTCTGTAAAAGTTTCATGTTTTTCCTCCATGTGTACTACTGTTCGTGACTCCTCAAAGTAGGCTGTCCTGCTTGAATGTCTTGTTCCTTCAGGAAATGAATTTTTGACTTGGATCGAATATTTGGCCTACTTGTGATTTGAATCTCTGAAAAGTGTCTTCTGGGATGTGGTAGTACTAAAATTCTATTTTCCAACGGTATAACTTTCAATTTTTTGACTTGTGAAACTTGAGTTGCGAATTTTTAAAGTTACTGTTACTATTCATCTCAGTAGATTCCTGCAGCATAGAAACGGGATTCTGGATTTTAAAAATCTCGAACTTCTAACCTCTTCCCTTGATTATTATTTTTTCCACTACCTTGATTTCAAATGTATCTTTATTGAATTTCTCTTGCTAATGTATCTCTCATTTCCTCAAAGTTTTACACTTTTAATAAGTTATCTTAATTAACGCAGTCAAGACTTGTACTTGGGCGTTTAACAAGGAAATTTTGACAAGAAAATAATCTTCCATATTTTTCGATTTTCGTACCAAAACTCAGCGATCTGTTTAAACCTCAAATTGGAGAATCTTGGACTTGACTTGACTTGAATTAATGCATTTTTAGATATTTTCAAATGCTATCCTCATGGGTTAAATTAGAAAGTGATAATTGTCTTCGATTTGAACGTATTATCTCTTAAGTTAGTAACAGGAATACTACTAGACATTGGTTGAATACTTAAGTGATTTGTAATTGTGTCTCAGGTGATCAAGAGAATCGTGAGGAGCTCGTTTAATCTTGTCTTGCTCTTGCTTTACACTCTTGATTTCGGTGAGTGTCAAGTGCATGTTCAAAGCTAATATGGTTCAAATGATATTATACAAGTGCTATATGATACGTGAACTTGCTAAGGCGAGGGTATACTTTACCGCTCTCGTTCTCTTTCTCTTGTGAATGAATGATAATTGTCAAATGATTATATATGACTTGCACTTGTACTTGAAAATATTTTAACTCGTGAGCATTGAGCGGCAGAATGTATCACACCCTATTTGGGTGGGAGGTACCGTTCATCCCGACTCAGTGCTATGAACGAGTCTCAGTCGATTGGAGCGTGGTCTTATCGATAAATCATGCTGGTGGGGACGCCCCAACCCATTGGCTAACCTTGTAACTCGAGCCAGCAAGGGCTTGGTCGAGAAGCCTGGTGAACCTTGGGAAATGACGTAGTTTGATCTTTTGAGATCTCGCTTGGCATACTCGAATAGTATCGCCACTATATAAATGTTTGGTTCCAGATCCGAGTGGGTGTTATGTTAGATGGAGGGAGTAAGTGGAGCGCTACGGTCATGATACTACTTGAGTTGACGAAAAGTCAACCCAGATGACTTGAATCGGTCGAGACGTGAAAATAGCTCTTGAGAGCTCTTGTTTCCTTCCATATGTGTTTATTTACTACTTGTACACTTATATGAAAGTTCATGTTAAAGCTGTTTTCAACTATGCTACTTGCTTGCTTGTTTAATTTTCTTGACCTTACTGAGCGTTAGTTCATCCCAAGTTTGTTTTCCTTAACAGATTTTGGAAGTGAAAGTTGAGGAATTTAAACTAGCAACTTTTGATCGAAACTTGTAAAATCTTGTGAATGATATTGGAGATTTCTGAAGTGTAAATTTTGTTATATTTGAGGACTTTGGTTTGTAATTATAAATGGTAGTTTTAGAAGTTGTGACTTGTATATTTGAAGAATTTCTTTAATTCTAAATCTATGGTTGACTTGTGGATTCCTTTTAAGCTTGAATAAGTGGGTGAGTCCTGACGAGAGTTGGGCAGGCGTCTCGCTGATACCTTAGGATTTGCCTTAGGGAGAAGTGGGGGCGTCATACTGAGGACAGTGCAAGTCGCTCCTGTTAAAGTAGTGGTAGTAGATGGTAACTCCCTCACTACAACCACTCTATGTCCAGGTTTCAGTGGAGAATGCAGGGACAGGAATTTGAGGGAGACGTACTAGTGCTACCTGTAGGTGGTTGTGAAATGGTACTGGGGATGCAGTGGTTATCTACTTTAGGGGATGTCAAGTGGAACTTTACAGAGTTGAGGATGGAGTTTGTTCAAAGGGGTAAGAGGGTAGTCTTAAGGGGGTCCAGGCAACAACCAGTCCAGGTGGTTTCAAAGAAACAAATGCAGAAACTCTTGAACAAGCCTGAACAGATTGAATTAGCTCAGCTATGTTTGGTAATAACAGAAAATGACTACGGGCAGGTGATTGCAAATTGTGCCACCATGGAACCTGTCATGAAGGTAACCCCCTACAAACCCCAACTTGAGTTACTTCTGTTAAAATACAATGAAGTGTTGAAGAGCCTGTGGAATTACCCTTGCTAGAATGCAAGATCACAGAATTTATCTCAAGAAAGGTACACAACCCATAAATGTCAGACCTTATAGATACCCTACGTTTCAAAAAGGAGAAATCGAAAGACTGGTGACTGAAATGTTGAATAATGGCATTATTAGGCCTAGTAATAGTCTTTTTTCCTCTCTTGTTGTCTTGGTAAAAAAAAGGATGGTGCCTGGCGAATGTGTGTGGATTACAGGGAACTTAACAAGGCTACGGTAAAGGACAAATTCCCTATACCCTTGGTGGAAGAGCTCTTTGATGAATTGTTTGGAGCTGTTATATTTACTAAACTGGATTTGAGGTCAGGATATCATCAAATCAGGATGCATATGGGTGACATTGTTAAAACTGCATTTCGAACGCATGATGGCCATTATGGGTTTATGGTTATGCCATTCGGTCTCACCAATGCTCCCTCAACATTCCAAAATTTAATGAATGACATCTTCAGGCCTTTTTTAAGGAAGTTTTTGTTGGTCTTCTTTGATGACATCCTAATTTACAGCAAGTCCTGGGATGAGCACCTTCAACATTTGACAAAAGTGTTTGATACATTACTTCAACGCCAACTCAAGGTGAAGAAGAATAAATGCTCATTTGCTGTTGAACAGATTGAGTACTTGGGGTACTTAATTTCGGCAGAAGGGGTGAGTGCGGACCCTCAGAAACTTACAAGCATACAACAATGGCCTATACCTGTTACTATTAAGGAGCTAAGAGGTTTCTTAGGATTAACAGGTTATTATCGCAAGTTTATCAAAGGTACGGACAAATAGCAAGACCTTTGATTGATTTATTCAAAAAAAATGCATTCGCAAGGCATGATGGAGCAACTGCTGCATTTGACCAATTGAAGGCTGCTATGACTTCATCTCCAGTATTAATCTTACCAGATTTCTCTCAGGAATTTGTGGTGGAAACTGATGCCTCAAACTCAAGCATTAGAGCTGTTTTGCTACAAAGAGGGAAGCCACTAGCATTTTTTAGCAAGGCTCTGGCACCTCAGCATCAAGGCTTGTCAGTATATGAAAAGGAAATGCTAGCCATTGTCAATGCAGTACAGAAATGGAGACCCTATCTGTTAGGGGGACATTTTGTTATCAAAACTGATCATCAGAGTCTCAAATATCTAATGGATCAAAAGATCTCAACACCAAGCCAGCAGAAGTGGTTGTCCAAATTGATGGGGTATGACTATGAGGTGCAGTTCAAGAAGGGTATTGACAATGTCACTGCTGATGCCTTATCCAAACAACCTCATACAACAGCCACTTCCTGGGCACTCCATGGTATTACCACTGATTTGTTAGCTGAGGTACAGCACTCATGGAGATCAGATCTTAAGGTGCAGAACATCATTCAGTAGCTGAATTCAGGGGACACTTCCAGGGCCAAGCATTATAGTTGGGACAACCAGGTGTTGAGAAGGAAGGGGAAGCTGGTAGTGGGAGCTGACCGAATGCTCAGAGACAAGATTATAAAATTTTGGCACAGTAGTTCTTTTGGAGGACACTCTGGGGTTCTGGTGACGTATCATAAACTAAAGGGAACCTTTTATTGGAAACACATGCACGAGGATGTTTACAAGTTCGTTGTTGCTTGTGATATCTGTCAAAGACATAAAGCAGATTTGGCAGCCTACCCAGGTCGCTTACAACCATTGCCTATACCCACAAAAGTATGGGCAGATATCTCTATGGATTTCATAGAAGGCCTGCCAAAATCCCAGGGAAAGCAAGTCATCATGGTAGTAGTAGATCGCTTGGGCAAATATGCCCATTTCTGCGCTTTATCTCACCCCTATACAGCACTGGCGGTCGCTCAGTCCTTTATGAATCACGTTTTTAAATTGCATGGCCTCCCTCAGACCATTGTGAGTGATAGGAATTCGATCTTCCTCAGCCACTTCTGGACAGAGCTGTTCAAACTCTTGAAGGTCCAGTTGCACTTTTCTAGTTCCTATCATCCCCAGTCAGATGGGCAGGCTGAGGTGGTAAATAGATGTTTAGAAGGATATCTGTGATGTATGGCAAGCGAGCAGCCTCGTACATGGTATTCTTGGTTACCTCTGGCTGAGTTCTGGTATAATACGAACTTTCATTCAGCTACGAAGATCACTCCATTTCAAGTAGTTTATGGACAACTGCCTCCTATTCATGTTCCATATTTACCTGGCTTAGCTGTGGTTGAGGCAGTGGATCGAAGCTTAGCTGCAAGGGAAAAGATATTGCACCTCCTTAAGCACAATATTCAGAAAGCTCAACATCGCATGAAGCAAATTGTTGATGCGCGTAGGACTGACAGGGAGTTCGCGGTTGGAGACTTGGTTTATGTCAAATTGCACCCATATAAACAACACTCCCTCAGATCCTCCGGTTGTCAGAAGCTAGCCCCAAGATATTTTGGACCTTTTCCAGTCATTGAACGCATAGGGAAAGTGGCCTACAAGCTACAACTCCCTGATCACCCACGCATCCATTCAACTTTTCATATCTCATTGTTGCAAAAGAAGGTGGGGTCTCATACTGTTGCACCTTATTTACCGTCGGCTATCACTGATCAAGGTCACCTGTTGCTCGAACCCGTAGCCATTCTGGACAGGCGCATTGCTAAGCGAGGAAATCAAGCTGCAACTCAGGTTCTGGTTCAGTGGAGTAACTCATTCCCAAAAGACGCTACATGGGAGTTCTTGCATGATTTACAGTAACAGTTCCCTACCTTTAGTCCTTGAGGACAAGGACTTTCTTGGGAGGGAGCATCTGTTACATACACAGATATTGACCTTGGGCATTTTTGTAATAAGCAGACTTTGCATTCTTTCTGTAATTGTTTCTTGTTTGAATTCTTGTAACGACCTAACAGAAATAGTAAGTATCATGCATGGGTAGGAAATTAGTTACGTACAAGTCACATGCATGGCACGAATATGGAAAGGCAGTGGAGTAGTTATAACTAACTCCTTCCACCGCCTCTCTACATGCATAAAAGGCCAGGAGCTGAAGAAGATAGGTAGTGAATGTTTTAGAATCATTTCATTCTTTCCAAAATCTCTCCCTTAATTCTAATCATCAATAAAATTTCTATCCTTCATCACCAAGGGGCGTTCTCCATTTTCACCCCTTTTGATAAAGGAAATTTGGTCTCTTCCTGTCTTCTGTATCATCGGATCAAGTTTTGATCATCAAACAATTTTTCGTCATAAATTGGCCACTAAACTGACTAATTAGTGCACCTGTGACCATTGTATCAATTAATACTCTTAATCTATGAAATAAGTAGAACATGTGGCAAAGTGCAGGGGCAGTTTTGTCCACCACTTACGCGATTAAGAGCAAAGCTATGCCACTTGTTATGCTTATTTCATATATTAAGAACATTAATCGATACAATGGTCATACATGTACTGATTAATTAGTTGAGTGGCCAACTTGTAATGAAAAATTGTTTGATGGCTAAAACTTGACCCGACTAATAGTTTAGGGGCAGTCGAGATTTTTGCCGGTGGAACTATTATGTAATGGTAAATCCATGTTGTGCGGATAGATTATTTACTTAAAAGAAATACAATGTCTACCTTTTGCGAAAAAGAGTAGTAGTTTCCCATCATTTCCTGATCTACTGCAACATGTGATGCAGGCTGACATCAAGAGGAGCATTGGACGAACGTGGTAAACTTGATGAGGAGACACTTGTCAATGTAAATAACTTGATGAAGAGAGGTTCAAAAATTAAGGGATCAAGTGGGTTTAGTAACGAGTACATGGTGGTAAGATCTTTTCAGTTGTTTAATAACTTAAAATCTCCATGTGGAAAATATGTTTTCCACACTTATTGCTTATGTATGTTTTCTGCACTTAATATATTAATTTTCTGATTGTGTCTTATCTTCTTGTAACTGTTTTCTGCTAGTTAATTTTCTCATTTGCTTTATCTTCACCTATTTTATTGATAACCTGAGAATGTTGTATTTTCTTGCTAAGTATTTGACGAGCGTTGGATACTTGATCGTGATAGTCTAGAGATTGTCAGAATTGACTTTTTCCTGACATTCAAACACTATAGTCTACCTAGGTTATCGTTCATTAGGCATTAAAACAATAGGATAGTCACTTCGGAGCCACTACTTCCACAATGATGTTGGACTGCTACACTGGAAGGAGTGAAGGATTTCTTATAGAAAATATGACATTTACACATTAACTTTAGTTGTCATCTTTGGAGATGGTGCTCAAATCTCAGTTATGAATCCTACTGGACATAATTCAAATGGTTAACTTTTTTAGCTGTGTACTTATATGGGGCGGCGTTTAAGTCTTAATCTTAAGGAAATTGAGGTGCTTAGATTTCTTATTAGAAACTCGCGTGGTGTTAGCTGTGACTAAATTCATGGTTTGTCTTGATATCATAGAAACTTTCCTTGCAGCATTTTGGGAGCATGGTTAGCCATCTCGGCCGAGTTGTAACAAAGGGATAAGTACGATATCGATTCCCGAATCGTGGATAAATTCATATCTGTAGTGACTCGTTCTGACTCGATCGACATTGGCCGAGTCAAATCTGTGATGCTTGAAATCGGCCCAAATTTTCGAGTCAACTCGGAGTCAAACAAAGACAGACAAAAAATTTGCAGAAACAGAAAGTTATTAGCCCACCATTTTACATGCAACAAATTGGAGCTACTCCAACGCTTTACAACGACAATTGCTTTCTATCACATCTCTATTGTTTCACCTCCTTTTTTTAACTTTTACTAAAAAATTGAACACCTAATAATTGAAACCAAACAAAACATGAACAAAAAGATTAGTGAAAGTGATTCAAAAAGTGAATGAAAACAACAAAATAGTTATTGCATCCAACTCAATTATTGCCATATGAATTCAAAACCTTCATAATAAGCACCAATTAGGGTTGCAAACGACTCGAACTGCTCACGAGCAGATCAAGTCAACCTCGACTTGAGCTCAGTCAACATTGATTTCGAGTCAAATTCGAGCTGACCAAGTCGAACTCAATCTCAAAGATACTTAGTTCGTTAGCTTGCAAGCTAACTCGATTATATATGTGTGTGTGTGTGTGTGTATATATGTATATATAAATTATTTTTATTTTAATAGTAAAATTACATATATATCTCTAATATTTTATTATTTTATTTATTTTTTAAAAAATAAAATAATTATTTTTTATTTTTTTAAATTCGAGCTCGAGTTCGAGCTGTTACATTAAGAGCTCATCGAGTTCAAATTCGAGTTTGAGTTTGATAAAACTAAGTCGAGACTCGATTCGATTAGACCAAAATTCGAATCGACTCAACTCGTTTACAACCCTAGCACTAACAAAAGGCTCAAAGTTATCAAACGTCCTTCCCCTCATGCTTTATTATTTTATTTTTCAGCCACAAAGACAAGGGAAAGGGGAAGGGGTAGGAGAAGATAAGGTGTAGAAAGTAGAGTATAGTAGAGAATCAAGTAGCAGAGAAATGTACCGACAATTTCATCACTGATTTGTTGTCAATCAAAGCATCAAGCAACGCACCGGGTTGTCTTGATTAAACCCATGATTCTCCAAGTGAGTTTGCTACATCGAAAATAGGAAAGAATAGAAAAGTTATTGCCGAAATTATAGTTGGAGTTGGAAGTGATTAAGTAGGAGGTAGTGTGAAATTGGAGTAAGAATTGTCTTTGCCTTCTATGAACATCATGAAGAGTAGAAAGGAGAAGAAAGAATGAAAGGGAGGAAAAAGAATGAAATGAACGACTAAATTTGGAGTGACAAGAACGAAGCTAAAATTAGACTAGTTGGGCTTTTCTAGTAGAGCCCAAGACAGGAAAAAAAGAAGGAAAAATTAAAAAAGTCCAAGTTTGACCCAAGTAATTAGGAGATTGCACTCCTAATTTTAAGCTCAAACATGAGGCCGAAAGGTTCGCATTTTCTTTCAAATTAGTTTCTTAGTTTTAATTTTTTTGGTTTTAGTATTCAAATGTGATATTTAGATATTTGTAAATTTATGTAATTCATTTTGGCATTTTTATATATTATTAGGTATATGATTAATTTGATTAAATTGGTAATTGTATATTTAATATATTTGTATAATATCAGTAGTCTCTTATATTTAATTTTTGATCTCATATAAAATAGGTTTAGAAGGCACACATGATACTAAAATCATTTATTGCTAATGCTATAGGTTTACGATAATGGCAGCATTATTTTATTTAAATAATTAGTAACTATATATGATAATGTAGGTATTTAGTAACTTTAATTTGATAAATGTGTCTTTTATGATATTTTATATTTTTAGATATTTTGAAAATTTTTATATGCTATAGCGTGCATATCATCCAATATCTAATTGATATGCCGCGACGGATATAGAACAATCATGACCGCAATGCGACCGCGACCTATGACGGTGAACCATGTTTGGGAGTGAATGATCATCTTTCGATTACCTATATGTATAGGTTACAATATTGGTGGCTGCTGATTGTGAACGTCAGCTGCGCACCATCAATGGTAAATCCGACTTGCGAAAAGCCTTGAACAAGCTTGGCTCCATTCCTTCAAGTAAAACTCTGGGAAGAAAATGGGGGAGTTTTCCTAAGCTAGCCTCTATCATTACCTGGCCCTTCTCCGTGTCATTTCATAAATGCTCTCCATGCAGGCAGTTTGAGGTGTCGTGGAATCCCCAGAAAGAAGATGATGTGTTATCAGATCAAGAATTGCTTCGAAAAGTACCTCTTTTTGAGGCCTTTATGATCAGTGACAGAGAGTGTCCTGGCTTTCAGTTTTGAAATACAGGAACTTAGGTGATGGGGAAATCAGCCACCTGGCGTCTTGCAACTTGGAAAAATGAAGTCCGCCAAAAATTCAACAGATAGAATCTTGGATACCTTAGGCCTTGTTTGGATTGCCGGTTTCGGTCGAAAAATTACGTCGTTTTTCGTTATCACATTTCCCTATTACCATTTTCCCTCACATACATCAAATCGCTAAAGTAATTTTTCCATGAAAAATCACGGAAAATGCAATCCAAACACACCCTTAGCTTTTAATGGTCATCAAGGATCCGGATTTTCCTTCACTATTTGTACATTTCAACCAAGTTCGTACATTTTTAAATAAAGAATAAAAGAATAAAAATGAAGAACTCTTGAATGAAACTAACTTTACTCCTCTTAAGTGTTTCTATTCTACTCTAATTTAGTCAAGACTTTACTCTTTGCATAAGAAACCTCACGTCAGAGTTAATTTCCAAAATAACACACTACTTTCTCAAAAATTATTTGCCAGTTTAATACTTTTCTAAAATTATTACCCAACATGAAATCATCTTTACCAACAATCAAAATAAATACACATTTCGGGTGTTAAAACAGACAACCGTGTGCCATTAATAAAAACGGCTCCTTTTGATTCAAAGCTCAAAGATAAAAAAAAATAGCTAACCAAAACCTAACTCTTGTCCTTGGTGCCTTGAACCTAGAGATGTAATCGAGTCGATTCGAGCTCGAGTAGTGCTATACTCGAGCTCGACTCGACTCATATATCCCTAGGCTCGAACTCGGCTCGATAACGAAGGGTATTTTGTAAATTTCATATAACTTATACCCATAATAGTCATTTTATAATTATAATACATATATATTATTTAAATTATAAATATATTATTTAAATAACCCCGGCTCGACGAGTAGCTCGATGAGCCTCGAGCCGGGGATTTTTGACTCGAAACTCGACTCGATTTTCGTTCGAGCTACTCGAAACTCGGCTCGAACTCGGTCAACCCGAGTTCGAGCCAAGTCGTTGACCAAGCTACTCGCGAGTAGCTTGGCTCGCGTACACCCCTACTTGAACCTAGCACAACCAACAAAAGTAGATCACTTTCACTTCCAAAACAAGGACAAGCATAAATAAAATTAAATAGCAATCATTAAATTCATGAATTTTTTCCTCAAATGGAGAAAAATTAATAAAGTAATCATGATCTAGATAAAAGCACCAGATAGTACCAAATTTTGAGCTAAACCAATATTTGGGACTTTTTTTTTCTAGTATTTAGCCACTAATTTGTCAAAAAAAAAAAGAAGACATAACAACCTACATATAGGAGTTGGATTTTTTTCTTAAAGAAGAGGAAGTAGTCTTTATTTATCAGAACAAGAGAATTATTATGACAAGAATAATTTTGTTTAAAAATTCTAACCGATAGAAATACTGGTAATTTTGAAAATTATTATGACAAAAATAATTTTGTTTAACAGTTCTAATTGGTAGAAATATGGGTAATTTTGAAATATTAATAATTTGTAATGATCAAAAGTAACTTTTAACTGACGGAAGGAAGGTAAAGTGCTCAAAATTAAATGTTAAGAGGCAAAGTGATTTTAGATTAAAAATGAGTTTATATATATAGCCTTGATGATTTTAAGATTAGGTTTTTGCTCAAACTCCCCACACGTTCAATGATTGGCCACAATTCGTTCGTAGATGTACCCAACATTGGGCCCGCTCCCAGATTTCCAGCTTCTGGTTTCCATTCAAGCTCTTCTTCCTCCCTTCCCTCTCATCTTTCTCTGTCCAAAAACATATCTTTGATTCTCTTCTAAACCCTTATTCGATTCAATTCCGGTTCAACTCAATTTTGCTGAATAAAACTTGTTGAGCTCATCTTTTATGGCCACAATTACCGCACCAAAACCAACCACTTTCTTGCTTGAATCCAACCTCAAATGGAACCCTTTGTTGCCCTCCCAAAATCCCTTTAAACCGTTCTTTAATTCCCCCAAAATTTCCCCAGCATTCAAGCTTAATAGCCATAAACCCTCTAGAATTTGCAGTCCCAAATGTTTCTTCTCCAATAATTCTACATCCAATGTTGATGGCGATGCTAGCAATTTTGGTTTCTTCAAGAAAACAGAGTCATCAGTGGAAATACAAGAGAACCCTGTTGATAAATTTGCTAAATTTATCTTAAAAGCCTTTAAAGCTCTGCAAAAGCCGGCAGTGGCTGCAGTTCTTGTAGGATTGTTGTTAATGTATGACCCCAATTCAGCATTGGCTGCCTCAGGTGGGAGAGTGGGGGGCAAATCATTTTCTTCGTCCAGGTCTTTTTCATCGTCATCATCAAGGAGTTATTCTGTGCCTAGGATGTCCGGTGGCTCGAGTTTTTCATATTCTGCGCCGTATTATGCTCCCTCACCATTTGGATTTGGTGGTGGTGGTGTCTATGTAGGACCTGCAGTTGGTTTTGGTTCGAGTTTTTTCTTGATTATGGTGGGATTTGCAGCGTTTGTATTGGTCTCAGGGTTCTTGTCGGACAGGTCGGAAGGTGGTGTGCTTACTGCTACTGGGAAGACTAGTGTTCTCAAGCTGCAAGTATGGTACTTTACTTGGCTGTAATTCGTTATTTCTTCTGTTAGTTTGGATACACTTAGGTATAGGTTATAGTTGGTAGTAGTGACTGGCAGACAATTCTTTACTTGAATTGGTTTAGATGGGTTATGGTGAAAATTTTATGAGTTGGAGGGGTGGGAATAAAGAAGAGGTTTGGGGGAATGTTGAAGGTGGAAAGCAAATTCTGGTTTGGAAAAATATATCTTAGATACTATTTGGAAGTTTGCAACTGAGAAAGTATATGCTTTAACATTAGATGCCTCAAATAGCTGAAAGGAAATCTAAAAGGTAAAATGCAGGGCTACCTCTAGGTTTGACATTTTAAATGATGGTTGAAGCATGTAACTAACAGGGGTTAGCACTGATGTCAATGTTGTGGCCTTGGACTATTTAGTTCACAGCATTTAACTAAATTGGAGCAAATCTTGCCATTCTGATTGCATGAAACATAGTTGCCTTGAGGTCACTAAAGTCTATAAATCTCTAGTCACGTTCAACTATGCCTAAAAAATTGTTTACTTAAGTGCTTACACAGAGGTATGTGTTTGAGTCTCTGCCATGCTTGCCATCATGTAGGACTTAATTAAAGAAATTCACTCCTTGTTCTTTAAAAAGTTATCTATTGGTTTTTCACTTGACTAGATTGGACTTGAGATGCTGAACTTTGAAATTTTTAGCTTTAAAATGCCTTAATTAGAAACTTAAAAGTGTTTTTTTAACTTTTAGAAGATTTAGACACTTTGTTTCTCAATCTTTATCCATGCCAGATTGATCATCTCCTTCTACTAATCTTGTTTTGCTCGTTATCAACTGTAATCAGGATGTCTTATGGTGCAACGAAAGGACATAATGATATGCCCGTGGGGTTTACCTCCACTTCGGTCTGATGTTTCCTTCCATTATATTGCTACTCATGCTTCTATTAAACTTCTATCTTCTTATCAACGGTTCTCCACAATATATCTCTAATATTTTGCAGCAGTTTTTGATAAATCATCTCAAAAGGTCATGCCAGCCCCCACCTCTCTATCTTTCTCTCTCTCGAACGCAAAAGAAAGCGTGACTAGTTTTCCATGTGCCAAGTTGCAGTTTTGCAGGATGTCGCTCTGTAGACCCCTTTCTTTGCTAAAAAAATCAAATAAAAAAAGAATTAGCTAAAGGGACACGGGCAACTAAGTGTGTTTGGATTGCACCTTATTTACACACTGACTTGCTTGCACCATTAACACATTTTCCAATCACCTTTTTATCTCACATGCATCACATCAAAAAAGTGCTACAGTATTTTTTTAAAAAATTATCCCAAATAATCTCCTAGCCAAGAGGAAAAGAAGAGATTAAGAGGACATGCTGAGCTAAGAAGACCAATCGTGGACGAGAATTGATATTCGTAGAAGTTGCTTAAGTGGATACTTCTAACTTTCATTTGTTGCAGCTGCAATCAGAAGATGATAACTTTTAACAAGGCTTTCTTGTTAAGTTTTGAGATAGACTAAAGTTCTTTTTAGGTGCAACATTTACTAGGTTTTTTTGAATCTTGATCATCTAGTTATGCAACTATGTTCAAAACACGAAAGAGAGGAGGTGCAACTTTTTGAACTATTATGGCATTATAACGACTGCAATTTCATGATACTGTTGCTAGGTTGCAAGCTTTACTGCTATTTGGCTTTTCACAAATTCATTTTCCTTATCTTTGTTGTGATTTCTTGCAGCTCATTATATAGTCTCTTATTTTATTTTCCTTAGGTTGGCTTGTTGGGCTTGGGGAGAACTCTCCAAAGAGATCTTGACCGAATTGCTGAAACTGCAGATACATCCAGCCCAGAGGGTTTAAGCTATGTGTTGACTGGTAAGGCTCCCAACCATGTTATCTTTTTATGGTTTTTCCAGTAGAGCAAGAAAATGCACTGAATACAGATTACATTTGTGAGCCTTAGACGTGGGGAATAGGTCTTCAAGTTTTGGATTATAGTATAACTAAGGTACCTTTAAAAAATTGCAAAAACATTTAAGGTAAATACAGAATGAAGTAGAAGTAAATCATTTTCCAAGTAAGATTCTTGTTGCATCTGATGTATCCTTTAGATGGTAAGAAGTGATTATCTATGTTGGTTGTGAGTCCCCTTGTTTACTGACCTGCGGACCGTATGAAGTTTAACTCGTAAAATACTCTTGCATAAACTAAAAGCTGCAAATGCCTTCTAAGTTTTTAAACTTCTAATGTTTATGTTACCTCTGCTCTATCCTGTAGATAGTGGTTTTGCTTGTTAAAATTGTGTCTATTTTTTTTTTTTTGGAGATTCATACTTGTAAAACTGTTTTTCTGAAGTCTTATAATGGAGAATTAATGATCTATGCTAGTACTCAAGTTGGAAATGTCATCTTGTTGGGTGAAATTTATGAAGTTTGGTCTTCGGTATTAAAAATACCAAGAATTTTGGGAGAGAGGAAGAGAAATAACAGATGTTTAGATTAGCATTTCTGTGTTTGACTTATTTTCTGAGTGAAAACAATAGTAGGTGGATTAGAGAAGTCTTCATGCAAAGAAATGCTACTTTAACTGATAAAATTGAGGCTATCATGTGAAATCAGTTGGACTAGTATGTACTAGTCAAACTCTTCGTTAATATGTGTAGTGCAGGTGCTTAATTTAAACACTCTCTCTCTCTCGCTGTTATTTATATCTTTTAAGTTATTCTATGCCTTAAATAAGCACTTATTAGTTACTGCTTTTGTTGCAGAGACTACACTAGCTTTGCTGCGGCATCCTGATTATTGTATATCAGCTTATTCATCTGTAAGTTGATTACATCATTGCTTCCTGTTGGCTACCTTGTGATTTGGATATCCACATCAGATTTCCACTTAATGCACTCTGAATTTGGTCCTTTGACCTCAATACAGCCTTTGGCTGGATTGCATTTTGATGATCTAGGGGAGTCATGCATCATGGTTGTGTTAATATTAATATTTGTAACTTTCACTAGATGGCCATGAATGCACACTGAAGTACTTATTATTGGTAAAAGACAAAGAAGTGGAAGCCGAGAGCATTGAGCTAGTTGTCATGGATAATTTTGCTGCATTCCACTCTGTTGGCTTTGGAACTTGGCCTTTAGGTTTATTTTGTTTTCTTTCACTTGTTTCTATAGCCTATCAATACCTATGAATCACCTCAAATGAAGATTAATATCTGACTTTTGGAAAGGATCTCTCCCTCTCAAACTGCATGATGTTGCTGTGATGTGGGATTAGAGATGGCAAATTTCTGCAGCCTAACCATTGCAAGTAAGGAGGCTAATTCTAAAAATCAAACTTGTGAGGCTTTCTAGGTAATTATGGACCAATTTGACTATTACAGCCAAGTCCTGTGACCTATGGATATCTTCCTCTTAATCTCTAGTGCTCAGGTACTTATCTTGGTGGTTTGAAGCGACTTAAGGGTGATTCTCCACTAGATTTAACTTCCTTCCTGTCTCTTTGGCAAATGAATTTTTAAATTCTGCTAAAGATTGCAGAATTACTCCTGACATGCAGAAAGAGTACTTCAACTGAAAATTTATGTGAGAGTTACATGAGAACACCCTTTCTTCCAACTATGTACGATGCGAGCTGGCCCATGTGGTATTGCCACAGCCTCTTATGCGCTACTGTGAGGATATTGAGTCTTTGACAGGGGATAATTAATATTATTGGATTGCTTGGTTTTGGTTATAAGTGAGAGGCTATGCTTTCATTAGCTTGAGATCCATATATTCTTCATCAACTTGGTTATTGTTTAAGGTGTGATACAATGGTACCTGATCAGTTTCATGAGTCACAGTTGGGTCTATCATAGGCTGCTGAAGGGGATCAAGTATGTAAAGATTGTGAGATTCAAGCTTTTCCATATGAGATAAAAGGATAAGTTGAAATAGTGTTGTAATACGAGTTGTAGTTGCAATGCGTACTCAATTTGGGATGCTCATTGCAACAAGAATGTCAAATACCTATTTAAATTGTGTCTCTGCTTATAATTAGCAGGACACAACTGTGGGCTAAGTGGGCATGGCATGACAATTTCCCATATCTTAATATACCTCCTTGAACTGATCCTTAATGCTGGGCTCAGTTTTATTTCTTTTCTTTTTTTATAACTGTATTTTTTTCTGATTGTTGAGCACTTAACATTTCATGCTCGGACCTTATGTCTTCATTTTTGTCCCAAAATTTCTCATGTAAACTGTCTTCAATTACTGATGATTTTCTCATCTGATCAAACACCTGATATATATTATATAATTTAATGAATCTGAAGTTGTTGGGGTCTTACCTTTGTACCTGGTGCATGTAATGCAGGCTGATGTTAAGAGGAGCATGGATGAAGGGGAAAAACGATTCAATAAGCTTTCCATTGAAGAACGTGGCAAGTTCGACGAGGAGACCCTTGTCAATGTGAACAACATAAAAAAGCGAAGTTCAACAGGCCAGAGAGCAAGTGGCTTTAGTAATGAGTACATTGTGGTAAGGATGACCTGCAGTTTCTTTGAATTGTTTATTTGAAATGCCCTAGGCAATTGGAAGATTAGATGATTGGATTTGATTCCTACTATTTAGGTAACAATATTGGTGGCTGCTGAAGGCGTGCATAAGCTGCCTACCATCAATAGTAGTTCAGACTTGAAGGAAGCATTACAAAAGCTTGCCTCAATTCCTTCAAGTAAAACCTTGGTAAGAACATTTAAGTTTTCAAATTTAGGCCCTGGATTTTCTTGCATGCGATGTCCCTTTGATAATGCTCTCAATGCAGGCCGTTGAGGTCTTATGGACTCCCCAAAATGAAGATGACGCATTATCAGAGCGAGAGTTGCTTCAAGATTACCCCTTGTTGCGGCCTCTATGAAATAAAAGACTGCCACGCCTTCAAGTTCTACAGAGGAGGCTTTAAACAAGCCTTTCTTCGTATTCAGAGTATGGTTGATCACAGAATCAGAAGCTCAGTGAAGTAGCTAGTACTGCAAGTCACAATTGTGCAAAGGTTCCTTCACTGAAACTAGTTTTGTTGAAGTGCCCCCCAACTAGAGTACATACCAAAGCAAGGCTGTACATAAAATCACACGTGCAATAACAAACAATTCTCTTCTAAATTTTGAGATAGTTTCACATCAATCCGAGTTATATCTCTCCTCCTGATTGACATGAGTTTCATTTCCTTTGAATTATTACGTTGTGTATATACTACCCAAAAAACAACAGCTATGGCAGAAATTAGCCACATTCTGTGCAGCATATGCCAAGGGGACTATTCTAATATGACCTTATCCAGTGGTAATTGAAACATCAATCATACTAAGTTATCCTTTTTTGGTCTTTTTTTTTTCTAAAAAAATTGACTAGAGTCTGTGATTTTCTTTTATTTTTTTAATTTTTTTTTCCGAAATACTTTCCCAGGGAATGGCTGAGATTTTCACTATGGAGGGTTGTTGTGCCTCTTTTTCTTATAGTGGGGAATTAACTAATGACATGCAAAGCAAAGTGGCTTAGTTCTTGAGTGTCAGTGTAAAGTAAATGGTTACTTCTCTTTAACCTTAGCTTTTGCTTTACTTTGTCCACTACTGGTTGAGACTTTTTCCTGTTGAAGAGTTCAGACTAATTTCTGTTAGGTCTGTAATATAACTTTGTGAGCGTGTATCAATGTCCTAATTAAAAAAAAAAAAATCAATTAAGGGATCAGATACTTCAATTAACATGCCCCATTAAGTTAGATTTGACTAAATTTTTGTGCTATCAATGTAGCAAAAAGATAAAGTAGCCTGGTTTACAAGGCAAACGGTTGACTGAGTACGAAGTTTTGAGTTCAAAACATTTCACTTATATAAAAAAAAAAAAAAAAACGCCTAGTTCACAAGTCTTGTGAAATGATTCATCTGTTTAGGGATGATATATTAATCCATTATATATGTATGTTGGAAAGACTATAAAAGTATAAAATTGCAAATAGGAAACCTGAATTGCTGTTTACTCAAGGAATAAAAATCAATTGGTTTTCGAAACCAAAAAAAAAAGAAAAGGTTTTAGACTTTTGGATAACTCAATTCGTTATATGCTGCTGATAATTGGACCTCACTGGGAACTTAAATAGGAACTAGGTGGGATAGGACCATAACTTGAAAAGTAACTTTTTTTCTTCAAAGATAGACAATTAAATTAGATTAGAAACACTCAGAGAGTTAACGGAAAGACTGGCCTAAACAATCTAAGGGGACCCACCAAACTTCCACGTCCAGCCAATTGGTAACTGGTCGAGAAGCCTGGAGACCTTAAACCCAGGATAAATACCCCACAATCTTCCGATGTGGGATGGTGACCCAACCCCCCCGGGAGCACACCCTCACCAAGTAATTGGTATTTTTTTTTTTCAAAGATAGACAATTAAATTATATTAGAAACACTCAGAGAGTTAACAGAAAGACTGGCCTAAACAATCTAAGGGGACCCACCAAACTTTCACGTCCAGCCAATTGGTAACTGGTCGAGAAGCCTGGAGACCTTAAACCCAGGATAAATACCCCACAAGCTTCCGATGTGGGATGGTTGAAAAGTAACTCGACTGGACCAACCTGGAAATAAAGCTAGTGTTCTGGGCTCTGCTCCTTTGGATGGGTCCGGATTTTGATTTTCGAGGAAGGAAGAAAAGAATGTAATAGTTGCCAAAATCCAAGTAGGGATATTACGTAAGTGATAGTGAAATTTTTTATTACTTTTTAAGTTCTCAATTTTGAAGTGTTCAATTGAATCTTTAAAAAAAAAAAAAGAATAAAAATATTATAGACGCTATGATTTTGAAAGTTACAAACTACTCTTAACCATTAGTTTTTTTAAAAAAAATTTATTGCTAGTCTATTTTCTTATTCTTGTGTTAACCCTTAACTTTTAGACGCTTTTGCGAATATTTAAAATTTAAAATGATATAAATAACAATTAAAAGAATTTATATATGTCTTACAACTTTCGGTGTTACAGTGTCTCTGATACTATTGAAATGCTTTTGAAAAATAAGTCAACAGCCTTTTTTTTTTGGTTGGTGTATAGGCAGAAAGTCAAAAAAATCGACTGTGGATTGGTGGAGGTGACAAAAGAGCAATGCCCTAATGATTCTCTAGGATTTTATTCCGGTGGACAAACCATCAGTTGACCGATCTTGGATTTTTTTAATCAAGTATTAAAATATGCATGTAAATCCTAACCTCTAAAGATATAGGATTAAAAGCACTAAGCTCCCTAAGGTTTGGTATTATGTGCACCTTCCCTCTAACATTTTATTTTTTACTGCACTTTCCCTCTTTAACTAGTGATTTGACGTTGGCGAAAAGGACATTAATGACCTCAAAATAACAATTAGTAACAACAGTACTTGAAAAGAAGATTCGATTTTTTGTTTCGGCGGAATGTCCTTAAAAGTAGAATTAAATGATTTAGGAAAATTACATGTCCTTGAAATCTATTCTAGAATTTAAAATAAAATCACTTCATGTACAATAAAGCATAAAATAATTAAAAAGAGACAAAAGAATACCATGTAATTTTAAGAGCGAATTGCGCAAAATGTCACTAAACTATTTCAAAGTGCCGGTTCTGGTCACTAAACCTTTTTATTAGCGCGAAATATCACTGAACTAGTAAATCTGTACCGTTTTGGTCACTCCGTGTATTTGTGCCGTCAGGAGAGACGGAAATCAACTTTTTGAGGGGCAAATTCGTCTGCACAGTCAAAAACCATTGTTGTCACGAGCATTTTTCCATGCTTCAACTGCCACCTTTACATCACGCATAATATTAAATAAAAACCAAGTTCAATCAGTGTAATATTTCTTTAATTGACGCTGCCAAGTAGCGCTCATAATATTTCTTACTTTCGTAAGAAAATTTGGGAAACAGATAGGTGAGTGCTTGAGCCCGGCAGGATCCTATTGCATCCGCCATCGACCCATTCTTCCACGTCCTCAAAATCCTTCCCTACTCCTTCCTCCGCCCTCCTCGTCTACGTCTAAAGCTCCCATCCTTCACTCTTCCATCCGCCATGACCATCTACGCCTTGATCCTCCTCACCTACTTCCTCGTCGTGTCAGGGCTCGTCTACGATGTCATCGTTGAACCTCCGGGCATCGGATCTACTCAGGATCCTCGCACCGGATCAGTTAGACCTGTTGTTTTCCTCCCGGGTCGGGTCAATGGGCAGTATATTATCGAAGGGCTCTCCTCTGGGTTCATGTTTGTTCTTGGCGGAACTGGGATTGTGCTTTTGGACTTGGCTTTGGACAAAAATCGGGCTAAAAGCGTCAAGGTTTCGTTTGACTCAGGATCCTGCTGGACCCACTGCATCAGGTCTAAACAACGGGCTTCCTTCACTACCAACCAGAGAAGCGTATTCCAAACTCAGTTCATTGCTATTCTCTCTGGGACATATCTTAATAGTAGCTCCACCAAAGGCCTGGAATTTCTTCTCACTGCTCTGTAAAGGAGACCCATCTCAAACATTGCAGACCTTAACAAAGGCTGCTCTCTTGCACCTATATTACCATCAAGAAGAAGATCTAGGAGTTTCTTCACGACAGCACACCAACCATGGTCTGCTGAGAACTGTATAATCCACTTGAATCGTGTGAAAGCAAATGGATGAGAATTTTGATCTCAGTGCCCTAGTTTAGACTTCAACTGACTTCTATGGAGAAGCCAACCAAATTCATGTATAAAATCCATGGCCAATTTTCTACTTTCGGTTTTCACACCAAGACAATCTGTCTCAGGTAATTCCATTTCACTTTCAAGCATACGGATCTCAGAGCAAACATCCTTTTCAGCAACTATAAAAGGAAAAAAGCTACTACTAAGGCCAAGATCTTCAAGCTGGATGGTTAAAATATATCAAGAGTAAGGAAAACAAGGAGAATTGCACCCAAATCATAAATTGGGAAAAAAGAATTTAAATTTTCTCACTATATTAAATAACCAACAGAAGAGACTGTGCAGACGAATTTGCCCCTCAAAAAGTTGATTTCCGTCTCTCCTGACGGCACAAATACACGGAGTGACCAAAACGGTACAGATTTACTAGTTCAGTGACATTTCGCGCTAATAAAAAAGTTTAGTGACCAGAACCGGCACTTTGAAATAGTTTAGTGACATTTCGCGCAATTCGCTCTAATTTTAACAACAAATTTTTCTGTTGAAATATTCAAATTCTCATGATATGCACATGAGAGATATCTTACCACATTCGAAACTTAGCTCCATTTATTGATGTTCATAAATTTTTTTTGTCGTAACGGCACATCTAACCTAACCTAATCTACTCCTACTCCTACCGCACGAGCGCTGGGGAGCGCGCGGGGGGGGGGAGGAATTTGACGAGGATTGATCCACCATCAAACCAGATGAGTGCACCACACTCCCTTATAGATTTAGAACAAACCTCATATTGAGGTATATTGATGGGAGATCAAGGGTTCAAACCTTGCCTCCCACCCCACAATTAATGTGGTGGCCAACTCCTCTAAAGGGAATTGGTTTATTGATGTTCATAATTTGAGAAGGAATAATTTTAAGGACAAATGATTCATTTGGCTCTTGAACTTTTAGTTTAGGTAAAATTAACCCTTTAACTATTAATAGTCAACTTTTAGCCCTCCAACTTGTAAAATAGGGAACCTGTGGCCCTTTTGGTTAGTTTATTCGATTTTGCAACTGGAAAAACAAATCACGTGAATGACAATATGTGAGGACCTGGAAAAAATTATTTATATTTTATTTATTTCTTTGAGTGCATTTTCTTTACTTTATTTTATTACCTTAATTTTCTAAATATTTTTATAAGTGAGGCGAGTGTTTAAATCATTTTCCTTAAATAAGTTAGTTCATATTACGTTAGTAGCACATTATGGACGTGGGACCCGATAGTGCGGTAAGTGCGATAAATTTTGACGACTAGGTGAAGTTTGGCATAAGTGGATGTTATTTTATAAAGTGCTATATGATAATTAGAGGTTAACTAGATAGATTAGTTTTGGAAGACAAAGAGATGAGATTAAACCCTAGGGCACCATTTGTCGCGAAACCGTTGGAAGTTAGATTTTGACCAAGGTTTCTTAACTTTACTAAAAACCAATTTTGACCAAAAATTGTCTTCATTTTTACCTTGCTTGGCCGAAAATTAGGGAGGAGGAAAACAAGAGAGACCTTCAACTTCAACCTCAATTTTGTGCTTAAATTTTGAGTTTCAACTAACCAATTTGCAAACTACTCCATAAAAGTGTTAACTAAGGTAGATTTCAAGGTGTTGGTGGAGTGATTTTGGAGGAAGAAGCCCTAAGTTTCCATCTTTCTTGGAGGTTCAAGGTAACTTGGCAAGATAATTCCCTCTACTTCAAATATTTGCTAACTAGTGGTTTAGGGTTTCAATTTTGGTAGTTTTATAAGATATTTCATGGTTTGAAGTAGTGATGTGGAAATTTTCAGTTTTTATGGTAAATTTCTGCCCTCATATGATGCTTAAGTGTTGGCCATGGTTTGGTAGATTTGCTATGTGAAATATCTAGCTTTTGTATGCTAGTTTGACTTACCCAAAGAAAATTTCAACTTGTGATTATGAAATTCAGCTTAGGGTTTCATTTTCTAGTTTGAGTAGATGATGGTTATATGCTCTATATATTCTTGATTTAATGAGTTGTTGGCCTGGTATATATATGCTTGATTTGAGGCTATTTTGTGGTGAAAATGAGGCCTTAAATTGGCTGGAAAAATTGATAAACACGAAGGAAGTGCTGCTGAAAATTTGTCCGCAGGGACCCTTGAGCAGTCTTAGAAAATCTGTTATATCTTGGTATAGAAAAGTCAGAATTGAGTTCTGTTTATTGTGTTTGAAACTAGATTCGATGTACTTTCAACTGTGAAAATTTCATAAATTTTCTCAATTCTTATGAATATCTATTTTTCAAAGTTGACTGAAATTGCATATATGTTCTGTCTTTTACTGAATGAAGCAGCAACTTGAGACTCGAATTTGACTGACTTATGGATAGAATCTTACAAATGTGTCTTCTGAGAAATTGTAACCCTTTGAATCTATTTTCTGAAGGTATAAAGTTTATCAATTTTGGACTTACGAACCGTGACATATGATTTTTCAATGTTGCGCAAAACTGAAAAATTCTGGTCTCTTAGAACCGTCCTTACCTTCATTTCCCACTTTAAGTTTGGAGTTGGTAAATCATTTTGGGTATGGTTTATGAGTGGAATTGAGGTTTAAGTGAAAGGAAATTAAGTCTTAGAAACCTTAATTTCTTCATATATTTTGGTTTTGTATTATTAGCCTTTTAATATAATATATGACCACAAGACTCGAGTGAGTTCAAGAGGAAGAACTAAGGTTAAAGTGAAGGGTTGCAATTGATTGGTGAGTGTTCCAAGTACATGAAAATATTTACATGAAATGTCTTCTTGTTTGAATGACATGCTAGTTTGGTTAAAGTAATTGCTCTTGAATAAAGAATTGATAACCTTTGGGACGAGGATGTACTTTATTATACTCGATCCTTTGTAGTTAACATCGTGATATTGATATGAAATGAATCGCTTTACTTGCACTTGACTTGTTGGTCACTTGGGTGATTATCCCACCGATTTACGTGTTACATGCTCATTGTTGTTAGAAAATGCTAGGTACTGGATTTAGCATCTCATAGGCAAGTGTATACTTTATCACACTTGACCTAATTTGACTAAACTTTTGACATCTTGTTCAAACGTGTACGGCCGTTTTGTTCCGGATTGTTGGCCGGATTTGAGGCAGTGAGCATAAAAAATTTTTAAGTTTTTTTCTGTCAATCTGATTTGTTGAGAAAATTTTTGATTTCTGTAGCTTTCTTCCGATTTTCTTGTTTGATCAGGGTTCTTCACCACCCGATTTTCAACGGTTTAGATTTGAAATTCTTGAAATGCTTGGAAACATGCTATGCTGAGTTTATTTGTGACTTGAGCCTATTTAAACGAGTGTGCTTTTATGTACACTCAATTGACCTGATTTGACTAAACACTTGATATCTCATTTATGTATGAACAAGTAACTTGATTTGTATATGACCTGTCTATTGACTTTAAATACTTGGAATGCTTGAGAATATGAATTGCTAGACATTACTTGTGACTTGATTATGGCGAGGCGAGTGTGTCCTTATTCGCGCTCAACCTCCATGAATTTGAATTAATCGATCTTGCGTGTGGACTTGCATGTTTATGTGCATGGTTATAAACCGGCTACTACCCTCTTGTAGCGGTTGAACTGTAGACCGACTACTACCCTCTTGTAGCAGTTGAACTGGGTCTTGGACCCTATCCGAAATGTTGGGTAAGTGAAAATTAGGGTTACTCATGCGAATGCATGAATGTAGGTCGGCAACAGCTGAACTGAGCCCTCGTTGGACCTCTTGCTTTAGACCAGCCTCAGAGCGGTCGGGTAAGTTGGGTAACCTTGGGTAAAGGACAAGTTCCTAACCTGTTTATTCTAGACTGGGATACTGATATTGTTGAATACAGAGCGTTAAGTATCAACTAACGTCTCCAATCTTTACTGCTTGAGCGTTGGATATCAGCCAACGACTCTATTACTGATTACTGAATATTTGGGACTATAAGCCATATCCTGAATTTCTGAATATCTAGGACTATAAGTCCAACCTAGGGTTAGTTGGTCGAATCGAGACAGCAAGGGTTTGGTCGAGAAAATCGATGAACCTTGGGTACTTCTTTGACGTTTGGGCCCAGTAGGGGGTTGATTGGTGGACTGAAATTGGTGTAAAGTGGAGATCTATGGACGTTATACTTTCGTGGTTGACGGAGAGTCAACGGACCTTGATCAAGCTACTGTGGAACTTGCTCCTAAGAGCAACCTATATCCTTTGTCATGAATGTGTTCTTTACTGTACACTTTTGCATAATCTATCTGGCTACTTGCTTAACTATATACTGGGTCATGATTTATTGGAGTTTGACTTGTTTCTTGACGTCTGGATATGCTATCTTGTCTCTTATTTTACCTGCTTGGTTACTTGGAATCTCACCGGACTTTTAACTCATTCCACGCCATTTGTTTTCCTTACAGAGATGAGAACATGAGAGGTTAAATTGAGGAAGGTCTCGATTTCTTCTAAATTTGTTAGTTGCTCGTGTGAGCACTGCATAGGTGTCTAGCCGACTTGTTTCATTTTATTTTTGGCAAGTTCGACTCTTTGGCTGTATTATAGACTCTGTAGATATTGGAGGTGCATGAATATCTATATTGAAGGTTGTAACTAATATCATTTTTATTTTGAGGTTCTATTTGTAAATTTTCATGAATTGTGACTGAATCTTGGCAAGAGTTGGGCAGGCAGTCCGCCAAACCCTTGGGTACGCCCTAGGGGGAGGTGAGGCTGTCACAGGTGGTATCAGAGCTATTTCGCGTGGTCTCTGCGCGAAGTGAGCTTGGACCAAGTGGTGATATGGTTCCAATTATGTGAATATGTATAAAGGACTAAGTGCTCTTCTTGAGCGTAAGTTGTAAATTATGAAAGCGGTAAGCGTAAAATCTTTACCATGCTACTTGAGGTAGATAGATATGTACGTCAGGTAAGAATCCTAAACTTTGTTGATTTGCACTTGGAAGCGTACCGCCTGAGTCGTAAATTCTCCTAGTTCTGGATTCTTGTACTTGAGTACTAAATACTTTTTCTGAGGGAATACTTGTGAATTCGAAAGGAATATAGTCTAGTGTATTATGATGTGAATAGAAATCATAAGTGAATTTGAGATAAATTATAATGGCAAAGTCAGAGCACGGAGGATTCTTGTATTGGACTTGAAATTTAACCAATTGAGGAGATTGGAACGATGAATGCTATCTTGGACTAGTCCAATAAAGGTTTGGCTAGGGTTTTGATAGATTACGGTTAGATTTGGACTTTAATACTTGCTGTGAATGTTTAAGTGTTAGCTTTGCAAACCTATTTCATTTCTCCTATGAATGTGCAAATTTGTTATGTGTTTACTTGATTTTGATATGGACTAACTTAAACTAAATATGTAATTATTTTGTGATATATCAGATAAATGTATTTTGGACTCTTGATTGACTACCTTTGTCTACATGCCTAACTAAATCCTATCCTCTTATGTATATATATACGGACTTATGGAAAAGAAAGTCAGGAAAATGATATTTGGGCATTTGTATAGGTTTAGACAACCTCGGGATTAAGGTAGGGTGATTGAAAATCTGCGACCGACCAAATAAAAAACCTAGGACCGAGATAAGGGACCAAGTAGTAAAGGCCATAAATTACATGACACTTTTGTGTTAGTGATTAGTACTTTGATAAACGTCTAAGATTGTATATTATCTGAGATTGAGAGTTTTGGATCATGTATGAAAATTCTGTGGAAAAGAATTTGGTATAGGGACTTTGAGGAAAAAAAAAATTTGGGTTCTATACCCATATGCAAAAACTTTGGATAGGGTGTGAAACTTTTGTGATACGAAGTATGCTTTAGGATTTCATTATGTACATAAGTGATAAGGATACTCCTTGTGTTAAAATCTCGGAATAAGAATAAGTGGCATAGTATTTTGAGATATTGTCCTACCTGTATTCTACTTCTTTGTCTATATCTCATTTGAGAATAGTTAAGTTTAATCACTCGTGGTTAGGTTGGAAGTGAATGGACTTAAAAGTTATATGGCTAGAGTTTTCAATTGTAATTAGTTACTTATCCTTGGATTTGCCTGACAAGCTATCATCGAGTTAAGTGAATCAGCAAGATGACAAATTTGACTGATCTGCATAAGAAAATAGAGATTTTTTGAAAGGAAGTAGAGTTTCAAAAGAGATTAGCTAAGCACTGGGAAGGACGATGGGAACAAGAATGCTTGGAGAAAATTGAGCTACTGCACAAGAACATGGAATTGGAAAAGAAATACAAAGGGATTCCAGAAGAGGTGTGGAATAAGTTTGAATTAGTGCATTCATCTAGTCGAATAGCATTTCAAGACATTTCTAGTAATCAAGATAAAAGGGGTGAAGGAACTTCCGTGATACTAAAGAAAAACGTAAAAAGATTAGTAAAGATGAACTTGCTATGAAGGTTAAAGGAAGGAAGGAAGAAATTTTGGTTTGAAAGGGTGATACGAGTCTCGTGGTACAATGGTAAAGATGAAAGGGACCTTACGTTATCTGTGATTTGTCAACGTACAGTGGATAAGTTTTAGAATTAATTAGAATAGTAGCCAAGTTTTAACTCTTCTTTTCATCAAGTTTGAAGTTTGTGTTACTTTTCACCTTTTGATACCTTAATTAATTTTTTTTAACACGTTAATTTAGCCATTGCGTTATTAAGATTTTCTCTCTATATAAGATTGTGGTAGCGGCATGAGTGAGGGAAAGCTCTTGAAAAATAGAAGAAAACTCTGTAGAATCGAGTTTTGTTAGCAAAAGAGAGAATTTCGAGGATAAAATTATGTTAAGGGGGATAGAGTGTAAGGACCCGGAAAAAGTTATTTATATTTTATTTATTTCTTTGAGTGCATTTTCTTAATTTTACTTTATTACCTTAATTTCTTAGATATTTTTATAAGTGAGGTGAGTTTTTAAATCATTTTTCTTGTATAAATTAGTTCATGTTACGTTAATAGCGAATTATAGACGTAGGACCCGCTAGTGCTGTAAGTGCGATAAATTTTGACGATTAGGTGAAATTTGGTATAAGGGGATGCTATTTTATGGAAGTTGGACTTTGACCAAGGTTTCTTAACTTTATTAAAAACCAATTTTGACAAAAAATTGTCTTCATTTTTACCTTGCTTGGCCGAAAATTAGGGAGGAGGAAAACAAGAGAGACCTTCTGATACGACCGGCGCCAACCTTATGACGAAACCCATACAGAAAAGCTAGGATCTAGAAGGCGATATTCACGTTGATGACTCGAAAATGCAGCGGAATCACCTAAATCCGTTGATCACGTGGTCAACGAACCTCGGTATTGGTAGAAGACGCCACAATCTAGCGCGGTCCTAAATTGATAAGTCAATTCGAATACCAAACACAATTCTAAGATATTCAAAGTCGCTTGAATGAAGCTTTTTGAGAGAACTCTCAAGTGTATTTTATTAATCATCAATGACTGAATAATACATACATTTCTTCCTCTTCTAATACTAATGCATGTAACCAACGACTAATGGGCCAAGTGACCCACAAAGGTTAGCCCACATGGCCTAACCAAGTGACCCAAGTGACTAGACTTAACCAAGGTTCAAACCACAAGCCAGTTGAACCTTTTTATTAAATACTACTAAACTAACAATGATCCATGACTCCCCAGGCAATCCATAGTGATCTAGTCTGCCTCAAGTGCTGTAAGTAAAATAACATGTCTTGACTCGTTGAGGCCCTCAATGGCCTTTGGCTCTCCACTAGAATCTCGGGCCACACGAACCAAGATTTGTAAATGGCCATTCAACCGTTTTGCTCGAGCTCTTGTTATAGGCCCCAATGGCACCTTCCCTTGCTCTACTTGAATAGCTCTGTCGACCTCCTCATCATTCCCCTCCTCTTGCGAAAGATTTGTTCTCAAATTGACCTCGTCATCTGTAAGATAGGGATTCAAATCAGCAACATTAAAGGTAGTTGACACATTGTACTCACCAGGAAGATCGAGCTTATAAGCGTTGTCATTGATGCGTGCAACAACTTGGAATGGTCCATCTCCACGTGGTAGCAATTTGTTGCGACGCTGTACCGAAAAATGCTCCTTACGCAAGTGTAACCAGACCCAGTCGCCTGGTTCAAACACCACGCGACGCCGACCCTTGTTGGCATGTTTGAGATACTGCTGGGTGCGAGTTTCAATGTTGGCTCTCACCTGTTGGTGCAAAGACTGGACAAATTCTGCCTTCTTCTTGCCATCAAGGTTAGTACGCTCAGACATAGGCAAAGGCATCAAATCTAAGGGAATCAAAGGGTTAAAATCGTAAACAATTTCAAAGGGAAAAAACTGTGTAGCACTATGGACTGTACGGTTATATGCAAACTCGACATGCGGTAAGCACTCTTCCCACGATTTGAGACTCTTTTTAATGATGGCCCTGAGTAAAGTAGATAATATGCGATTAACGACCTCAGTTTGACCATCAGTTTGTAGGTGACTGGATGTAGAAAATAACAACTTAGTTCCCAAATTTTTTCACAAAGTCTTCCAGAAATAAGATAGAAACTGGACATCCCTATTAGACACAATAGTCCTAAGCACACCATGCAAACGGACAACTTCCTTAAAGAAGAGATCAGCTATGTGAGTGGCATCGTCCGTTTTGTGACACGGAATGAAATGAGCCATTTTAGAAAATCTATCGACAATGACAAAAATGCTATCATGACTCCTTTTACTCTTAAGCAGACCAAGCACAAAGTCCATGAAAATGTCAATCCACGGTTCCAAAGGTATAGGTAAAGGTGTATACAAATCGAAGGGTTGTAACTTGAATTTGGCGCGGTGACAAGTAATGCAACGTGAAACCACTCTCTCCACGTCCCGTCTCATGCATGGCCAATAGAAATGTTCCTGTAATGCACTCAAAGTCTTGGTGACACCAAAGTGTCCCATCAGCCCACCTCCGTGAGTTTCACGAGTTAGTAACTCATAAATAGAACATGACGGAATGCACAATTTATCGTTACAATACAAAAATTCATCATGTACAAAGAACTTACCCTGACCCGACTTGGTACAAGACTTATAAATATCAGAGAAATTACAGTCGGTGTCATATAGATCTTTGATGAGATCAAAACCAAGGAGTTTAGCATCAAGTAGAGTAATGAAAACGTACCTCCTAGATAGTGCATCTGCAACTACATTGGTCTTGCCAACTTTATACTTGATCACATAGGGAAATATCTCCACAAAGGTGACCCACAGAACATGTCTCTTACTCAACTTGTGCTGAGACTTAAGATGCTTCAATGCCTCGTGGTCTGTGTGGATGACAAACTCCTTTGGCCGAAGGTAGTGTTGCCACGTCTCCAATGTACGAATCAATAAGTAGAGCTCCTTACCGTAGGTGGAGTAGTTCAAGGCAGTACCATTTAATTTCTCGCTAAAGTACACGATCGGTCTTCCTTCTTGGATCAACATAGCTCCCATTCCTACACTAGAAGCGTCACACTCGACCTCAAAAGTTTTATCAAAACTAGGGAAGGACAATAAATGTGCATGTGTGAGTTTGTGTTTAAGGAGTTGGAACGCCTTCTCCTAAGTTTCGCCCCACTCGAACTTCACATCTTTATTGATAATGGCGGTTAGAGGGCCGGCAATAGTACTGAAGTCCTTCACGAACCAGCGATAGAAACTCGCAAGGCCGTGGAAGCTCCTAACTTCACTCATGATTTTGGGCACAGGCCACTTATTGATGATTTGAATTTTGCTCTCGTCCACACGTATGCCCTGTGCACTAACCTTATAACCAAGGAAAATAAGTTCATTAGTGCAGAACATACACTTGTTAAGGTTAGCAAATAACCTTTCCCTGTGCAAGACATCAAGAACAGCTCTTAAATGTGCTACATGTTCCTCAAGACTCTTGTTGTATATGAGTATGTCGTCAAAATAGACAACAACAAATTTCCCTAAAAAAGGTCGAAGCACATGATTCATAAGGCGCATAAATGTATTTGGTGAGTTAGTCAAACCAAAAGACATAACTAACCACTTGTACAGACCATACTTGATTTTGAACGCTGTCTTCCACTCGCCGCCTTCCTTCATGCGGATTTGGTGGTAGCCACTTTTAAGATCAATTTTGATGAAAATGACTGCACCATACAATTCGCCAAGTATATTATCTAAACGAGGTATAGAGTGACAGTACTTAACTGTGATAGCGTTGACAGCTCGGCAGTCTACACACATCCTCCAAGTGCCATCTTTCTTTGATACGAGGATGACTGGCACTGCACAAGGCCTCATGCTCTCTTGAGCCCAACTCTTCTCTAAGAGTTCATCTATTTACCGCTGGATCTCCTTAATTTCCTCAGAACCCATCTTGTAGGCCGGTTTATTGGGCAAGGATACGTCAAGGACGAAATCTATCTGGTGCTCGATCCCTCGGAGTGGGGGTAGTCCACTTGGGATTTCATCCGAAAAAATATTCTCGAATTCCTGCAACAAAGAACATATTTCAGCAGGTAAGTCACTGAGTGCCTCATGAGGGAGTAAAATCACTTCTTTGTAATACAAAACATAAACAACTTGCTTGGACAAAAGTAGTTTACGAACTTCCCTGTTCTTTGCAAGCAAGCTATGTCTCTTTCCCATCTGGCTAGATGCTCCGTGGTTAGCTGCCCTCTCAGGTGGTGCTTTAGTGACGGTCTTAGAGTTAGTTTGCTTTTTAGCCAAGTCTCGCTCATGCTCTTGCTGCAATCGCACTTGGTCTTCATGCATCTGCTGAGGTATGAGAGGAACAAGTGTCATCTTCTTGTTGTGGTGCAAGAAGGAATACTTGTTAGTGAAATCATCATGGGTAGTCTTCTTGTCACACTGCCATGGTCGTCCTCACAAGATGTGAGAAGTTTGCATGGGGACGACGTCGCAAAGGATTTCGTCCTCATATTTCCCGATCCAGAAAGGTACCACTACCTGGTTGGTGACTTTGATATTGCCACTTTCATTGAACCATTGCAAGCGATACGGACTGGGATGTCTCAACGTTGGCAATGATAGATGATCAACCATGAGAGTACTCACCATGTTGGTACAACTTCCAGCATCAATGATGAGGCTACACACCCTTCCCTTGACGTGACACCAGGAATAGAAAATATTGTCACGTTGGGTCTCATCCACCCTCTTGATTTGTGTTGCAAGAGCCCTGCGGGCTACTAGGGCAACGCCCACTTGCTCACTAGTGGCCTCAACTTCTACCTCTGAATCTTCATCTCCGTCCATTAATGGTGACATCTCGGCCATTAATGGTGACATCTCAATGGGTAAGATTTCAGGTCTCAACCCATTGAGAAATCTTACCATGGTAGCCTCTCGATCTTCCACAATATCTGCTCGGAGTATGGTGATTTCAATCTCTTTATAGTACCACACTGCAATTTCCTTGAACTAAAGTCTGGAGTCTCTGGTATAGGTCGCGGTAGTAATGGTTGGGTACGAACCGTTTTCTCATGATGGTTTGCAACTCCTCCCATGTACTAACAGGCCGTTCTCTATTACGGCGTCTACTAGTGCGCTCCTGCTCCCACTAGACTATGGCATAGTCAGTGAACTCGAGGGTTGCCAGTTTGACCTTCTGCTCGTCGGTGTAGTCCTGGCATTCGAATACCATCTCGATACGCTGCTCCCATTCTAGGTAAGCCCCTGGGTTAGACTTGCCCTGGAATGAGGGAATTTTGATCTTCACCCCCTTTAATCCGTCATCTGTCCTCCTGGTGTCCTGTTTCGGCTGACGGATGAAGTCCTCCTCATCGCTGTTAGAAGCAAGCTCCTTGCGATGTGGAGCATCTCCTTGCGCCGTGATGGATCAAGCTTGAGAAAGCTCAAATTGATCCATCCTTTGGTGTAAGGATTCCATGGACTCCTAAAACATACGCTGAAACTCCCCCATTAATGCCTGATTATTCAACTTGGGGTCAAATTTAGACGTATCACCTCCTTCCGACATGTTTAGGTAAACCTGCAAAAAGTTAGTAGAGAAAACAACTAGATATTTTCCTTACTCACTCCCTCGCGTGTTTATACTCAACTCTCGTGTTTGTCGCTCAAGTGAAACTCTAATAAGCTCACCTAATTCTCCCAAAGCCTTCTGACAGCTTACCTTGAAGAAATTAGAACTCCTTCAGATAAACGATAAACTTACCAATTTAGTCACGAGAATGTGAACAATCCTCAATAATACCTCCGAGGTGATTAGAATGGAGAATGCTCAATGGATGGAGTAGTAACAATTATTGACTCGAGGGTCACAATGAAATGGACAGACTCGAGTGAAGGGAAGAATGAATAAGACACGGAAAAGTATGAAGACAAAAACACGACTCAACTGAAAAAAATACTTTTTTTTTTGCAAGCTACCTTTTCTTGCCTTGGTGTGTCCGAATTGCTCTCCTAAAAGGGATGACAAGTGGCGGCTAACTCCCTAAAATATAGGAAGAGGTGGCCAAATTTGAAAATTAGATGAATGGGCTAAGGAAAGTCCTAAAAAGTAGGAGAGGTGGTGGCTAAAATGTAGGAATGGGTCTTTGATTGGAAACCAACCAAGATTTGAAAACCACTCAAGATATGGAAACCAATCAAGATTTGGAAACCAATCAAGGTTTGGAAACCAATCAAGATTTTGGAAACCCAAGATATGGACTCACAATTAGGAAACTACTCAAGAATCACGGCTGGACCTTAGCCTATTAAAGACAAATCACGTTAAACTTAACTCGCAAGACACAATCAAGCTCGAATTTCTGGTCACAAACAGCTAGGCAGTTTCGGATTTTGCTCAAGACACGAACCACTAGATGGAAACTCAACAATATGATGCACTCAACCCTCTTCAGGCTCCCTCTCCAACGGGTTACCCAAGATATTCCCAAGAATGAATCAAAGACTCCAAGAAGACCTTTCACCAACGCTCGAGAGTACAAGAAGTTTTTCACTAGACATAAGAAACAAATTCCCAAGGATCAAGGCGATCAAGAACTTCAAGAAATAGTGGACCAAAACTTTTGATTTTGTTTTTGTAGTCTCGGATACAAGATGAAATCCTCGAATAGATTGGCAATAAATTTCGAATTTTTATTTTTTTGACAACAAAGCACAAAGTCAGTTGCTAGGGTTTTTTTTGGACTTTGATGGCCGCAAGTTTTTTTCTTTTGGTATGGCCGAGAGTAGTCCACTTCAAATTACCCCCAACTTGCCCAATTTATTCAAGATTCAACTTGTGCTTGTTCAAAAACTCAAGATTTTTAAGATCCAATTCT
Organism: Coffea arabica; assembly: GCF_036785885.1. NCBI lineage: Eukaryota > Viridiplantae > Streptophyta > Magnoliopsida > Gentianales > Rubiaceae > Coffea > Coffea arabica. Next base: position 65,512,210 of record NC_092313.1, on the reverse strand, counting down.
AGTGTTTCAACAAATTCAAGATTGGTGCTAGAACTAATCAAAAACTTCAAGATTCACCAAGTCTTGATTCAAGACTTTCCAACCCGCGACTTACAACCAAAACAGTCCACAAAGATTCACAAGTCAGCAAGTAACAATTTCAAATAGCCCACAACTACCTCCACACAAGAGACAACAAACCCTAATTTTCGAACAACAAGGGTAGAAAAGGTACGGCAGCAGCCTTTGTTTTTTTTTTTGTGACTCAAGGAACCCTAGACAAACCCTAATGACTCACGGCTATACATACCAAGGTTGCGGCAGCCCTAACACACGACACAAACAACACTAACAAGATGACGAGACACGACAACACAACAAACAAAGGAAACTCAAGCGGACGGATTATGCCTCCAAGCGACACAAATACGATTAATGAAGCAACAATGAACCACAAAACAGAATTTTCGACTCAAGAACAAGGCCAAACAGATTCGGCTTCACTTGGACAGATTATAGATAACTTGGACAGTTTTTTGACACTGGAACAAGAAAAGGAACGACACAAAGGAACAAAAACACAAGGGATATACGTGATACCTTCAACTAGCTCTGATACCAGCTGATACAAACGGCGCCAACCTTGTGACGAAACCCGTACAGAAAGACTAGGATCTAGAAGGCGATATTCACGTTGATGACTCGAAGACGCAGCGGAATCACCTAAACCCGTTGATCATGTGGTCAACGAACCTCGGTATTGGTAGAAGACGCCACAATCTAGCGCGGTCCTAGATTGATAAATCGATTCGAATACCAAAGACAATTCTAAGATATTCAAAGTGGCTTCAATAAAGCTTTTTGAGAGAACTCTCAAGTGTATTTTATTAATCATCAATGACTGAATAATACATATGTTTCTTCTTCTTTTAATACTAATGCATGTAACCAACGACTAATGGGCCAAGTGATCCACAAAGGTTAGCCCACATGGCCTAACCAAGTGACCCAAGTGACTAGACTTGACCAAGGTTCGAACCACAAGCCAGTTGAACCTTTTTATTAAATACTACTAAACTAACAATGATCCATGACTCCCCAGGCGATCCATAGTGATCTAGTCCGCCTTGAGTGCCGTAAGTAAAATAACATGTCTTGACTCGTTGAGTCCCTTAATGGCCTTTGGCTCTTCACTAGAATCTCGGGCCGCACGAACCAAGATTTGTAAAGCGTCATTCAACCGTTTTGCTCGAGCTCTTGTCATAGGCCCCAATGGCACCTTCTCTTGCTCTACTTGAATAGCTCTGTCAACCTCCTCATCACCTTCAACTTCAACCTCAATTTTGTGCTTGAATTTTGAGTTTCAACTAACCAATTTGCAAACTACTCCATAAAAGTGCTAACTAAGGTAGATTTCAAAGTGTTGGCGGATGATTTTGGAGGAAGAAACCCTAAGTTTCCATCTTTCTTGAAGGTTCAAGGTAACTTGGCAAGATACTTCCCTCTACTTCAAATATTTGCTAACTGGTGCTTTAGGGTTTCAATTTTGGTAGTTTTATGAGATATTTCATGGTTTGAAGTAGTGATGTGAAAATTTTCAATTTTTATGGTAAATTTCTGCCCTCATATGATGCTTAAGTGTTGGCTATGGTTTGATAGATTTGCTATATGAAATATCTAGCTTTTATATGCTAGTTTGACTTACCTCAAGAAAATTTCAACTTGTGATTATGCAATTCAGCTTAGGGTTTCATTTTCAGATTGAGTAGGTGATGATTATATGCTCTATATATGCTTGATTTAATGAGTTGTTAGCCTGGTATGTATATGCTTGATTTGAGGCTGTTTTGTGGTGAGAATAAGGCCTTGAATTGGCTGAAAAAATTGATAAACACGAAGGAAGTGCTGCTGAAAAATTTGTCCGCAGGGACCCTTGAGCCGTCTTAGAAAATCTGTTATATCTTGGTGTAGAAAAGTCAGAATTGAGTTCTGTTTATTGTGTTTGAAAATAGATTTAGGGTACTTTCAACCGTGAAAATTTCATAAATTTTCTTAATTCTTATGAATATCTATGATTTTTCAAAGTTGACTGAAATTGCATACCTGTTCTGTCTTTTACTGAATGAAGCAACAACTTGAAACTCGAATTTGACTGACTTATGGATAGAATCTTACAAATGTGTCTCTGAGAAATTGTAACCCTTTGAATCTATTTTCTAACGGTATAAATTTTATCAATTTTGGACTTACGAAGCGTGAGATACGATTTTTCAAATAATGTTGCGCAAAGCTGAAAAATTCAGTTCTCTTAGAACCGTCCTTACTTTCATTTCCCACTTTAAGTTTGGAGTTGGTAAATCATTTTGGGTATGGTTTATGAGTGGAATTGAGGTTTAAGTGAAAGAAAATAAAGTCTTAGAAACCTTAATTTCGTTGTATATTTTGGTTTTGTATTGCTAGCCTTTTAATATAATATATGACCAAAGGACTCGAGTGAGTTCAAGAGGACGAACCGGGGTTAAAGTGAAGGGTTGAAATTGATTGGTGAGTGTTCCAAGTACATGAAAATATTTACGTGGAATGTCTCCTTGTTTGAATGACATGCTAGTTTGGTTAAAGTAATTGCTCTTGAATAAAGAATTGATAACCTTTGGGACAAGGATGTACTTTATCATACTCGATCCTTTGTAGTTAATTTAATGATATTGATATGAAATGAATCTCTTTGCTTGCACTTGACTTGTTGGTCACTTGAGTGGTTATTCCAGCGACTTACGTGTTACATGCTCATTGTTGTTAGAAAATGTTAGGTACTGGATTTAGCGTCTCATAGGCAAGTGTGTACTTTATCACACTTGATCTAGCGCGACTAAACTTTTGACATCTTGTTCAAACATGTACAGCCGTTTTGTTATAGCTGAGATCTGGCCAGAATCCGGCCATTTTTTGGCCGGATTTGAGGCAGTGAGCATCAAGAATTTTTAAGTTTTCCCCTATCAGTCCGGCCAATATCTGGCTGGATTTACTGAAATTTTTTTTTATTTTTATAGCTTTCTTCCAGTTTTCTTATTTGATCAGGGTTCTTCACCACCCGATTTTCAACTGTTTGGATTTGAAATCCTTAAAATGCTTAGAAACATGCTATGCTGAGTTTATTTGTAACTTAAGCCAATTTGGGTGAGTGTGCTCTTATGTACATTCAATTGACCTGACTTGATTAAACACTTGATATCTTATTTACACATGAACAAGTAACTTGATTTGTATATGACTTGTCTATTGATTTGAAATATTTGGAATGCTTGAGAATGTGAATTGTTAGACATTACTTGTGACTTGATTATGGCGAGACAAGTGTGTCCTTATTCGCGCTCGACCTCAATGAATTTGAATTAATTGATCCTGCGTGTGGACTTGCATGTTTATGTGCATGGTTGTAGACCGGCTACTACCCTCTTGTAGCGGTTGAATTGTAGACCGGCTACTACCCTCTTGTAGCGTTTGAATGGTAGACCAACTACATCTCTCTTGTAATGGTTGCACTGGGCCTTGGACCCTATCCGAGACGTCGGGTAAGTGAAAATTTTGGTTACTCATGCGAATACGTGAATGTAGGTCGGCAACGGTTGGAATGAGCCCTCGTTGGACCTCTTGCTTTAGATCAATCTCAGAGCGGTCGGGTAAGTTGGGCAACCTTGGGTAAAGGACAAGTTCCTAACCTGTTTATTCTGAACTGGAATACTGATATTACTGAATACGGAGCGTTAAGTATCAATTAACGTCTCCAATCTTTACTGCGTGAGCGTTGGATATCAGCCAACGACTCCATTACTGATTACTGAATACTTGGGACTATAAGCCATATTCTGAATTTCTGAATATCTGGGACTATAAGTCCAACCTAGGGTTAGTTGGTCGAATCGAGACAGCAAGGGTTTGGTTGATGAGATCGGTGAACCTTGGGTACTTCTTTGACGTTCGGGCCTGGTAGGGGGTTGATTGGTGGACTGAAATTGGTGTAAAGTGGAGATCTACGGACGTTATACTTTCGTGGTTGATGGAGAATCAACGGACCTTGATCAAGTTACTGTGAAACTTTGCTCCTGAGAGCAACCTATATCCTTTGTCATGAATGTGTTCTTTGCTGTACACTTTTGCATGATCTATCTGGTTACTTACTCAACTATATACTGGGTCATGATTTATTAGAGTTTGACTTGTTTCTTGATGTCTGGGTATGCTATCTTGTCTCTTATTTTACCCGTTTGGTTACTTGAAATCTCACTGGATTTTTAGCTCATTTCACGCAATTTGTTTTTCTTATAGGGATGAGAACATGAGATGTTAAATTGAGGAAGGTCTTGATTTCTTCTAAATTTGTTAGTCGCTCGTGTGAGCACTGCATAGGTGTCTAGCAGACTTGTTTGGTTTGATTTTTGGCAAGTTCGATTCTTTGACTGTATTATAGACTGTGTAGACATTAGAGGTCTATGAATGTATCTATATTGAAGGTTGTAATTAATATCATTTTTATTTTCATGTTCTATTTGTAAATTTTCATGAATTGTGACTGAATCCTGGCGAGAGATAGGCAGGCGGTCTGTCAAACCCTTGGGTACGCCCTAGGGGGAGGTGGGGCTGTCACACAATATGTTTTGTAGTAGGGCTTTTTTGTTCACACAGAAACAAGCAAAAATCGAATGAAGTACATCATCTTTCCCTTCCGTAACCCAGCTAAACTGAACCCTCGAACTAATCCCTCTTCCTCATCACTCTTCATCTTCCCTTAAGGATCTTTGTTGAGGAAGAAGAGCAAGAAACGATCTATACTCTCGCGTTTCGGGTTTCAGAATAGCTGGGTATCATCGACATTAAAGCAACAATGGAGTGAAAAATCAGGCCACAAAATGAATAGTTCAACTTGGTCCTCGCTTACGGTATATAGCTTTGGAAACTATAAATGTGAAATAGCTATCTTACTCAGTAGTGGGATAGGTAGAAATATCTAGACTAATTCCTTTGATTATTGCCCAAAAATAAAAAAAAATCGGAAGAATATCGTTTTGACATGGGTATGGTATGAAACTACTAAACCTGACAAGAAAGAAAAAAAAATTTTTAACAAAAATGCTGGGCTACTGCTCTGCAGCCAAGCTAGAAATCTTTTTTTTTTTTTTAAATATGATGGCCTTTGACTATTTTTAGACTAAATTACCAATTGCATTAGATCCGAATGTCTGGAATGTTGTACTGCTAAATCTGACACTTTAGGATTATCTCCAGCCACAGAAGATTGGTAAGATTAGTATGTGGCCCTTTTGCTTCTACTCTGCTATTTGGTAGTTTGAGGAAAAATGGTTAACTCCATTCTTGTTGGCAGGTGCTCCTTTCTCAACTATGGATCAATATGAAAAGGGTTGCACTGCTGATAGTGATATTCTTTCCCCAAGATCTCCTAGAAGCGTATCATCCAATCAAGTAGAGTCTGAGTACGGAGAATCCAACTCCACAAGAGGCTTTATGGAGTTTTGGCAGGAGCTTAAGCTTACAGTCGTTGATATGATGAACAGTTTATCTGATTACTTTCAGGCACTGTTTGGGAGCTATTCTGATGATAAAGGAGCAGCAGATACTAATAGAAGTGTGTTCAGTAGCTTTGTGGATAAGGCTCTTGGGCCTTCATTAATGGGCTTCGCTATCATGGTTATATTGGTAGTGGTGCTAAAGCGAATTTAATAAATAATGATGTCTTTCCCATTATCAGGAGTTCTTTCCAGAAGGGGTAAGAAATCTAAGATAGCTTTGGAAATTGCTCATGCGTACATATGAAGTGGGAAGTTCTAGTTTTTGTTAAGGTTCCACACGTTTTCTTTACTAGAACGTTTGTCCTCCTTTTGACTAAATTTGATGAGTATTTTTGGGTTAGAGAGCTTTTGTTTTGCTAATTCTCAGAGGTTGATATGGCTTTTTTCGTTAAGGCCATCATATTTTTTTTAAAAAAATTTCCAGCTTGGCTATCGGGCAGCATTTTAAAAAAAAAATTTCTCAACCCGGCAGCCCAGCATTTTTTTAAAAAAATTTTCCTGCCGAGCTTAGTCCCGGCAGGCATAGTTTCATACCATACTCATGTCAAAACAATATTGTTTCAATTTTTTATTTTTTTTGGTAATAATCGAAGGAATTAGCCACAAGTGATAAATACGGGCAAGTTGTTGTAGGGTTTGATATTTTGGTGGTGAGGGTACTCAAGATGAGGTGGTAGTGGTCCTAGATATGGGGTTCGGTGGGAGGGGGACCTAACTTTCTTGTTTGGTTATTCAAAAAGTTTTGAGTTTTATAAATAATTTTTTAGCATTTGATTAAAATTTGGAACTTATTTAGTGTTTAACTTGGAATTCAGTATTAAATTAGGGTTATTTTTTTAAAAAAACATGTGAAGCAGAAATTGAAAAATAATTAATTATAGTTAATGTTGAATAGCATATTTATCTGCAATTCTAGTAAGCTAAACTTATATTGAAATGAAAAACCCACATATTGGTATGGAACTCTAGAATCTGAAATATTTAGCACAAGGTTACACCATGAGGGAAGAATAAATTGGGAAAAATGTGTAAGTTATGAGAATGGAGAAGTGGACTACGTAGATACGTGTAATGCTGAGTGTAAGTCAATCCATGAGTTGAATAACATGGTTCAGAAAGTTGGTTATCCTAATGTAGCCATTTTGTACTATTACCTAGAACCAATTGTAGACATGAGGACTGGATTGAGAGAATTGTCAACTGATACTTATGTTAGGGCCTCCTGTGATTGGGCATATAGTTTCAAGGTGATAGAAGTGTATTGTTATCATCTAACAGTAATGAAAATTGAAGAACTGAATAATAATCTAACAATGGAGTCACCAAATGAGGGAAAAAATAAATCTGGAGTTATCATAGAAGAATTGGTTGAGCAAGAATGCATAACTAGAGAATCTTGTCCTAATTTGAGAAGCACTAGAAGGAATTCCATTGCCGAGGCAGTAAGGGGTCAAAAAGGTGCAGAATGTAGTCATGTAGCTACTAATCTTGGGGCAGCAGGGGGTCAAAAGGAGTAGACTGTAGTCATACAGTAACTAATTTTAGGGCTAATGAATCAATAGGTATAGAAAATATTGAAAATGAAGTTGATTCAGAATCAGATGAAGACAATGATAGATTTAGTGGTGCTAATGACTATGGTGGTGATGAGGAAATACTAGACATGCTGATTTCTAATGTTGATAAAACCTCACAGGAGCACCAAGAAGATGGAACCATAGCAAACCAGACCCAGTCTTCACAATAGGCAGAGGTTTTAGTCATGCAAACAACAACTGACCTGAAATCACAATAGCAAACCAATCTAGCTAGGAACTAGAGCATACAGATTCACTCCAGCAAGATTACATCCCTGATCACGTAAGTGGTGACAATAACTCATCAGATGAAGAAAACGATGAATTCATAGGAAGATATAAGGACCTTGTCCTTGAGAAATTCCTTAAAGATCCCAAGTTCGAGATTGGGATGATGTTTGACTCGAGAGCACAATTCAAATCTGTTGTTACTAAGTATGGAATTAGGATGAATAAACCTATTTGGACCTACAAAAATGAACCCACCAGAGTGAAGGCCAAGTGTAGGGAACCATGTAAATGGTTTGTATTTGCTACAATAGAAAAGGCTCTCGGCACAAAGGACTCGGTAGTAAAGACCATGCGTGATGTCCATGAAACATGCAACCGTGCATGGAAAAACAAGAATATTACTGCCAAGTGGTTGTCCAACAGGTATGTAAGGAGAATAAAATAAAATAACAATATACCAACCAGAGAATTAAGGCAAATAGTCCACGAAGATTACAAGACAAAAATTTCTAAGCATGTTGCAACTAAAATGAAGACACTGGCCATTGAGAAGATTAAAGGGTCAACTGAATCACAATACAAGAAAATATTGCAGTATTGTGAAGAGATTAAGATGACTCATCCTGACAATATAATGGAGGTTATGTTCACTCCATTTAGAGAACCTAGATGTAATCCAAGGTTCATGAGGATGTACTGCCCTTTTGGCCCACTGAAGAAAGTCTTTAAAGATGGATGCAAACCTATTTTGTGTTTAGATGGGTGTCATATGCTAATTGCTATTTCAATGGACCCTAACAATGGCTATTGGCCAGTTGCATGGGCATCTATTGAGAAGAAGGCTACTGAGCAATGGAGATGGTTCTTAACCTTCTTGAGCGGTGACTTGGAGATAGAAAATCAGGGACATTACATCTTCATGTCTGACCAATAGAAGGTAAAAGTACAAAACAACTAAATGTTATGATATATCTTACTTATGCAACTTCTCCCAAATTCTAAGCACAAATACTGTGTTCAACATATGTATTGAAATTTCAAGAAGAAACATCTAGGATTAGGCTTGAAGGATAGATTATGGAATGTAGCAAGCTGCGCAATAATTGAACATTTCAAGAAAGCCATGGATGAACTTGAAGAATATGACAAAGAAGCACATGCATGGCTGAAGAAGGCACCACACCACAATTATTGGTGTAATACCTTCTTTTCCAAACATACACAGTGTGATATGTTGGTTAATAACTTGTGTGAATCATTTAATAGCCATATTTTAGAAGTTAGAGACCAGTACATTATTTCTATAATGGGGGCCATTAGAGAATACCTGATGGAAAGTATCCAAAATAGGTGGGTAGTAATGGAAAAATACAAGTTAGATGGTGGATCACTCATCATAGATATTGTGGAAAAAAGGGTCAAATGTGTAGCACAATGGGAGATAACATGGAATGCAAAAACTGGTTATCAGGTAAACGAGCAACGGGGAGCCCAATTTGCTGTTGATCTTGAGAAGAATGAGTGCACATACAATTTGTGGGCATTTAGTGGCATTCCACGTTGCTATGCCTTTGCTGCTCTACACAGAGCTAATAAGGACCCACACAAGATGTTGGCTAACTGCTACCGCAGGGATCTTTTCTTTACCATCTATGATGACGTGTTGCAGCCTATTAATAGAGACATTCAATGGCCACAATCAGATATGCTTGAGTTGGACCCACCGGTAAGTGTCACTCAACTTGGCAGGCCAAAGAAAGCTAGGAGAAGAGATGTTATAGAAGGAAAAGATCATGGGAAAAGGTTGCGAAAGAGGTTTGTTATTCATTGTAGAAAGTAGGGAGGGGTGGAATATAATGCTGCAACTTGCAAGAATCCTCCTAAGTCAGCTGGTGCATAACAAGCTCCTCAACAACCAACAGCTACTGAATAATTATCTAATCGGCAGTAGAGAGCTCCAACAAAAAGACAACATGTAAGTTTGCATTTCATGCCATGTAAGTTTGCATTTCATGCTAACTTCCCTATTATCTGAAAATTTTCTATGATTTGAAATCTTTTCTTTAATCTGTAGGCAAGCAGCAACCAACGACAAAGAAAGCAGCAAAAAACTCAGTAGCAACCTACCTTCAACCAACAGCCTATTTTGCAGCAGCCAACACATCGGTCTCAATCCCAACAATCCATCACAAAGCCACCAGTTCATAGGCAGAAGAAAAGTACATCAAAAGGGCTTTATTAATCTTAACTATGTTTATTTGGATAAAGATCAACCCTTCAATGTTGGAAATTGACAGGGAAGAGGTGGAGAAAGAGGAAGAGGAAGGGGGAAGGGGAAGGGAAAAGGGAAGACCTGTTGGATCTGAAACAAGTTCTGGATAGATGTCATCATCTTAGTCACCCGACCTAGGGTGGTCATTTATTGCTATTTTTGTGATGATTTTGTTGGCTGTAAACGTTTAATGGATGTAACTAGAAACTTTGTTAGATTCCAAACTTTTTTGGTTCGTCTTTTGTGGGGTTATCAAAGCATCTCAGTGTGCTTGGTATGTCAGAACACAAACAAAGGTCACTGCTTTTTGGCCATTAATTAGTTTCCTATGAATGATTCTTCTATGTATTTAGACAATGTGCACTGTTATTTCCTTTTACTGATTATATTCTAATGTTATGCAGTTGCTATCTTATATTTGTATGATTTGGTATAGCAGTTTTTGTTGATTGCTCAAATCAAATTCATCCAACAAAGCCAATGAAATTGCAATTGGGATAAATAATTCTCATCACATTACTTGGAGAAAAATATAGTTATCATTGATTGGGTTCCTCCACACTTTTAGACCAGTCCAACCTACTACAAAGACTATAATAAAAGAATACATACAACACACTTCTTCCTAACCCTCTACATCATACACCACACATCCATTTTTCTCAAAACTAGTAGTGCCCATGGCTGCAAATTGCAATTACACACTACCCTTCACATATTATCTCCAATTTGCATCATCCCATTATATTTAGCCCCAATTTGCAGCATCCCAATAGAGACTCCACCTCTTTTTTTCTCTATAAGCATCATTATTATAGCAAGCAGCCAACTCACCAGAAGTACTCTTAAAAGAAACTTATTCAACCATTTCTGCCACCGTAGCTGCTCATCTATTTCTCTTACTTTAGCTTCAACTTAGCAGCTTTTGCCTTGGATCTTGATGCTGCAGCTTCAAATTCATCTCTTTACTTTTCTATTGCATTGATCCTCCTTAGAAGACCAAGTATCAACTTAACAGAATGACATAACATCTCCTTATCGATCCAATCCCAATACCCTTAGCCACCAACTTCTTGTGAGCAAACAGCGTACTTTTTCCTTGGGTTTCTATCAGTCCACAAAGTAATCATCTTTGTGACTTTACCGCAGGGACAAATAGGAAGGGGAGGGCTACGATATTTGCGCATTCTTGCTTGCTCTCGACGAACACTTCTCTCCCTTCCCTCTGCAATTTGTGTGTTGAGAAGAGTTAGGGATTTTGTTTGATTGGGAAGATAATGTACTTCATTCGGTTTTTGCTTGTTTCTCTACGGACAAAAAGGCCCTTCCATAAAGCATACCACCATTCACGTGATTTGTCTTTTCGGTTGCAAAATTGGATAAACTAGACAAAATGGCCACGGGTTCCTTATTTTACAAGAGGGCTAAAAGTTGACTATTAATAGTTGGAGGGTTAAGTTTTACCTAAACTAAAGGTTCAAGAGCCAAACAAATAATTTGCCTTAATTTTAAATATAGCAAAATTCCGTATTTGCTTAATATAGTTAGATTTTTTAAATAGAATGAGAATATTTTGGAAACTTACTTCTTGATTTTCCAAAGAAACAAAAAAAAAAAAAAAAAAAGCAACGCTAGAAATGGGTGACATGAGAAGCTTAGGCAGGGAAAAGAAGAATAGAGAAAAATGGAGATCAAGACAAATTTGAAACTTTTGATTTTTTTTTAACAGTAAAACTGATGTGGCTTAACAAAGGGGAAAAAGTGCAAAAAAAAAAAATATTAGAGGAAAAGTGCAAATGACACCAAATGTTAGGCCAATAGCAATTACCATAAGAAACTACAAAATTTGTGGCTACATAAACACATACATAAAATTTATATTTTGACAACTAGTAAGCATTGAAAATTCAATGATTGATGAAACACTCTTATTAGATACATACAACTTACCAGCATCATCCAAATTCACTTTTTTTTTAGTCGTTAACCAAAACAAAATATGCATCAATTTGTATTTTCTTCTTGACTTAAGGGAAGAACATTTAACCCCCCAAAAAAAAAGTGTTACCTCTAAAGAAATAATTTTTGAGTTTTTCCTTGATGGAATAGTGCTTCTGTATTTACAAATCGTGATGAAAATTAACAATGGAACTGAATATGTGATTGACTTTCTAAATTATTTATCAAGAGCACATGGACTTTGACAATTGAAGCATTATTGAATCATGTTCACGAATTTTTGAATCCAATGCGTATGAGTGTAAAGTAATCATCCTACCGTTGAGTTACTTAATAAATATTTTGTGATGACATGAATAGCGCCATAAACATTAATATTTATTTGTAATGTTATTCATATTAATATCACGATAAACATCCAATGCTATTATTTATTTGTAAATATTGAGTTACCCAAAAATAGCGCGATAAACTTTAATATTTATTTGTAATAAACTCACATATTTTGATAGTCATATCCAAGATCTTTATTCCTGAATTCTCAATCTCGATTATTTTACCATTAAACAATGGCTTCATTGGTAAGATGAGAAACAACATCAATGATAATTAAAACTTTGTTTGCCTTTAAAGGGGAACAGAGAAAGAGAACAACTTGAGAATTGAACAAGAGATCTTATGGTCACCCAACTAATGTCCTTACTAGTTTAGAGTCTCCTTGTGACGCCCCGAAAGAATGAGTGTGAGAACCCGAAAATTTTCTAATTTTCTAGGGTTTATTTTATTTAATCGCCCGCATTTTCTACATTTTCTTTATTAGAAAAATTCCCCAGATAAAGTTTATGAGCAAAGATAGTTTTAAAATGATTTTTCTAGTATTGATTAGTTTTTGAGAAATTAAGAGCGTATTTTGGACGTGGGACCCGCTAGTGTGGTAAATGCATTATATTTTTGACAACTTGTTGGAATTTTGTATCAAGTGATATTATTTTACAAGGTGTTAAGATAATTGTATTGGAGAGACAAAAAGATAAGTTTTAAACCTAAAGGTGACAAGTGTCACCATAAGATTAAGTCTTGAGTTTGACTACTATTCATAACTTTACCATTTAATTAAAATTGGCCAAAAATCTCTTCATTTCAAGCTTCACTTGGCCGAATTCTCTTGCTCAAAGAAGGAAAGAAATCTTCCAACTTCCTACTTCATACTCTTGCTCCAATCTTCAAATCCAACCAATAAAACTCCAAATCATTCCATAAAATCTCTTTGCTAAGTGGTCTTGAGGTGTTTTGTGGAGTTGTTTGGAAAGCTAAGGTGACTAGTTGCTCTATCTCTTGTATTGCTAAGGTGAGTTGTGAAGGACCCCTCTCCTTCCTCTAATGATGTTCAATTCATGATTGGTGGTGGCATAAGATGCACTTTTATGGATTATATCTTGATTTTGGTTGAATTGGTGAAGTTTTATAATTATTGGGGATTTTTCTGTTTTAATATGGATATGATTATGTGGTCATGTATGATGATTGGAAATGATATTTAAGGAAGCTAGAAGGTGGAAAAAGTGGTTAATTGCTGGAAATTTCTGTTTTGGAAGGAAAATTGGAAAACTAGGGTTCATGTTCTTACATTCTGCCCGTTTTTGTAGCTCATAGTTAGAGGCTTAATTGGCCTTGGATTAAAACATGAAAGTTGTAGGGAATGATATTTTAGAGGTGACTACAAAATTTCAGGTCAATCGGAGCAGCGTAGCTTCTGAAAAGATGGAATTACCCTTGCTGTTCTGGTTTTACCCGAATTTGGGAATTGCTTCTGGAATTGATTATTTTGGTTAGGAATGCTTCCGAATTGGTTGTTGAGGTCTTCTGATGAAATGTATCCCTGTTTCTTAGCTTTCAGTTGGTTTTGGAATTTCTGGATTTGGATTTAGGTAACCTGATTTATGATGTTTGCACCAGAATGCGATTGGTGAACCTATTTTTACGGTTCTGGTGTAGTATCTTACATTTTTGACCTGGTTACACTCGATACTGGACAGAGTTGCCTTCTTCAACATTGTAGCCCGATCTCTTAGCTTCGAAACGGTGGGTCTTGGACCTTCATCCGATAATCGTAGTACCTTTGGTGCCATTACCGCAAAATGATGTCAAAACCTATTTTTCTGGGTTTGAGCTTAACTTTCATTTCCGGACTTTTCCCTAACTTGACTTGTATTTGTACTTCTGGGAACTTGCTGAATGGCTATTGAATGAACTTGTTGTTGTGTGTGTACCTTTGGGTTTGAATGAGAAATATAATGAAGCCATGACGGCTGGAAAAGTAAGCAAATTTAGGGGAAGTGCTGTCCGAACTTTTAAAGGGCTTGATTGCTTTGCGTTTGTGATCTAAGGCTTGGATTTGAGTAAGGCAATGATATTTGATGGATGGTTTCTGAGCCATGGAGGTGAGTGACCCTAAACTGTTTCCAAAGTTATTATTGAAATGTTTCTTGCATTATTTACTCGACGGCATCTCATGCGTGCTAGCATGTGAATTCATGATATGATTTTGGCTTCAATGAGTTTTGAGAAAGTCTTGTGCTGGACACCAACGTCTCCACCCTGTTTATGGTTCATGTTCATGTTATCTGGAGCTCAAAAAGGGGCTTCCTCTCACTGTTAATGTTAAATGATCTATTTGAGCGTTGGGTGTTCAAGTGCAATGATTTCACTGGCTCACGAGAGTAATAAACGTACATTTGATTTTGGAATCATGACATCATTGAAATGCATTATTGTGAAATATATTTGATGACTGCTTTTACTGATTACTCGCTGAGCTTCTAGCTCACCCCAAAACGATTTTATTCCCCTCCACAGGGCTCAAGGCGAAGGAAGGGCGAGTAGTACTTATTCATGTGGCTGGATGGCATATATCTTGTACAGTTTGGATTTGAAATCATTTGATGTATAGTTGAAAATTATTTCCGCTTCGCTTATGACATGTAATTATTGAAAAACATGTTGTAATATTTGAGATTTATATTGTAATTTATTTGAGGACTGTAGTGAACGACTGAGTCCCGGCGAGAGCTGGGCAGACGGCCCGCCGAAACCTCTGGTTCGCCTTAGGGGGAGGTGGGGCTGTCACACTCCTCATATTATAATGTCAAAAATTTCCCGCACAATTTCAAGATTCATTAATATGTGACGTTGGAGTTGATAATTAGGTCATACTATATGACTTTGCATATGAGCATCTAAAGCCTACTTGAGAACTTGCAAATTGCTCTACCTTATGTCATAGTTCTTGAACGTTAATTTCAAACTATGAGGCCTAAGTTCGACTAGGTTAATCATACAGTTGTCATATATGACTTTCACCGAAGGACCGTGTCAAGTCTAATGTTCATAATTAAACTTGTTTGACACACTAAATAATAATATAGAAATCCTTAAATATAATCTTAAACTCGTTAAATTAACTCCGCTTGTTTCGGTATTATTGTCAAAAGCATGTTGTAGAAAAGTATTAAATATATATTCAATTACCGTTTTATCTTACAAATGCAATTAACTACTTTCCCCGAAAAATGACATCCAAATAGGAACGTTATCATGAAATGATTACTCCAGTGGAGCAATTTCTTCTGACAAAGTACATGGTTTTACGTGTAATGTAGGAACCTTTTGATTTCTTCTATAATTCACTGGTTTGCTATTTACGTTACCATAGCTAAGATAAGGTTAGGTGGCCTCTATCTACCGTCCTATCCATTATAGGACGATTGAGGCATTGGCGGATCTAACCTACTCTTTGGTCCATAGAAAACTGATTGTTTTAGGTATGGAAATCTGAAAAAAAAAGGTTCATTTTTACCATATTAATTCGTAAATGTGTTCTCCCTGTTACCAGTATCAACTATTCAATACAGTATAGATAGTAGCACAACTGATGTAGATATTAACACAAGAAGATGGGAAAAAAAATAAGTATTTTTGACACATTAAATTTGTGTTCTACGTATAATTTCCTCCATCCAATTTTAAAACACCTAATCTCTCACTTTTAATTGCAATTTATAGTCACTACTGTGACTGCACAGAATCTCAATCCTCAATCCATGCAAAAGCAATATGTGTACGTTCATCTCTTTGTGGATCGAGAGGTCCACATGCTGCCGACCATGATAAAGAAAGGAGAAGAGACTTCTCGATCATTTCTCAACCTCTTCACCATCAACAGTATTGAGATAGCACTTGTAGTAAAGTTGGGAAAAGTGAAAATACAAAGCTTGTCATCAATCATTTTAAAGTGATACAAAAGTTTCTCGTCAAAATCTTTGCCATTTTGATTTGTCTCCCTTCTTTACTCACTTGTTTGCCCAATCAGTCACTCCTAATTATATACTATAATATGATTCAACATTCCACTTACTTGATGATAATTATTTCATCATCATGCAACAATGTAGAAAAATAAAAATGCCTCCTTAGCTGCCCACGTTTTTGTTGTATCCTTTAGTGTAAATCCATACTTCTTTATATAAATCCAGACTTTTTTTTTAATGAAATAAAAACTTGTATAGATGCAGATTTTACCACATTCACTTGGGATTTGCTCACACCAGAAAACATGAAAAAAATAAACCTCTGTCTCATAAATCTTGCACACATAAACTGTGTGATTCTGGGATTTCCAAGAGGATGCATACATAATGTGGCCTGTATTGGACACAAACATATGGACTAAAATGAGCAAAAGAAAGTCCACTTCGATTTATTTTCATTTTGATAGCGATTTTAATAATGTCTCACTTCCTTTTCTTTGAAATTGATCTTATTTGACTGAGATTGAAGCTCATGACCTTCCCGCTCGCGAAAAGCTCCTTTGGCCTCTCCATCGGATGTAACAATCAATCTAGAGTTTTCTTGGGTAATTAAAGAACTAAGAGTTTCTTACTAGGCATAATTTTTTGATAAAAAATTAAAGAACTTAGATAATACATTTTCTTGATTTTTTTCTTTTTTTTTTTAAAAAAAAAGACTAATATTTTATTGCTCCAATGTGTGAGACTTCTTGCTTTTTTGATTGCTGGGAATGATGGATAAGAAGGTATAAGAAGTTATAAATCCTAAAGTAGTAACTACCCTAGTAAGAGATGACCTAAATAGCCACATTTTTTCAGGATATAGAGCTGGAAAGAATAATGAATCTATGGAATGAGACAGAGAGTAACAGGTCTTCTATTAATCACAATGACTATCTCAACCTTTACCATGTCAAATGCATTCCGGTTGATTGTTGAAGATGTGCAGACAGTGGACTTCATCTCAGCATTTAGTTAATGTGATGACTAGCGAAACTGGAGCCACATTGGCCAGCAAGTGGATGGCCTTGAATTGAATACATTAAGCACAACTAGTTTGAAACATTAGTTAGGTGATCATGAAATCTTTAACGAGACTCTCGAGCGCTCTCGTTTCTTCTATTTTCTTATAAGGCTTGAAATTTCTCAAATTAAACAAACAAAACCAAAAGAATAAAGAACAGAACCAGAGATATGTTGGTCTTTGAGCTTCTATCCAAAATTGTTGTCCTCTTTTCTTGCTTTAGATGTTTCAAATTTCTCACTTTCTTTAACAATTATATGCACAATGCTAGATGTATATATATGTTACTTTTGAATCCAAATTAATTCAATATGACTTTATATTTTGCAAATCAGATCATGCCAGGCGAGTTAAAAAATATCAAATAGCAACTGAAGTGCTCATTGTTTATATATTTGAGCCAAAAAAAGTATACACTTAACGAGAAAAAAAAAACTCAAGATGTCGATTCTTTGTCTTTTTTTTTTTTTTTGGAAACGATGAGCGATTATATTAACTTTGTGTATGAACTATACACTTGAGGAGCAAAGGCACAAGATGTCCATTCTTTGTCAATGCCTAGTATTGGAACAATGCCTCAGCCTCCATGATGATGATAGTGTGGACAGTGGACCATAAGCAGCATTAAATAAGGCTTCATGCCATGCAGATAATGGGGTCTTCGGGTAGATTATGGCTGGAAGGAAGCATGCATGGCGCCTTTTTGTGGGACATATTCAATAATTTCAATTTGAGGAACGCCCTCCATTATTGGCCATTTGAGGGGAGCAAAATCTGGTAGGCATCAGCCTAGGAGTTCTCCAAAAAGGTTTCATTAGCCAACCATAACTGACGAACCAACTAATTTCACTTGACAACCCCGTATATGCAAGTCAGTAACACAACCAAACACCCACCCCCCAAAAAAAAATTAAAAAAAAAAGAGGAACAAGTAGAACAGGCAATCAAAGATCAAGAAATAGTTGGTACGAAACCAATGGTCAAAATCATCTCAGTATCACAGGAATCAGATGGAGATAACTGATAAGTTTATTACAGCTGAATATTCTGAAGCCTTGGTAATTTATACAACTCTTGTAATTTTACACATAGTCCTTAGTATGGTTCTCTTTATAGGTAGATCCCTAAAAAGGGTACAAACAAGGGAGGAAGGAATGCCCAAGGGCTGAAGGGTATACCACTACCTAGCGTTTGTACTCAAAATGATAGAGACTCTAAAATGTATTGCAATTTTAGACAATAAGGAAAATTGGTGAGGTTGCAAAAACATCAGAAGTAAATAGCACCAACTGGCAAGGATGTTGTTCTGTGAAGTGAGTTTGGAAGTAATGAATTTTTGCAAAATTTCTTAACAGCAACTATGTCCTTGACATTAGGAGTCTCCTTGGTCGCCTCGCATTTCCGGTCCCTTTGGGATACTGAATTGGGGCTGCTTTGCTGAAGATTTTGGTTCAAATCCAAGTTAACATGATCAGCAGAAGGCTTGAGAAGAATACTGGGGGATCTTGTTCCAATTTCACTGGTGCATTTGCTATTAGCTGAACTTGAATGAGATTTGCATGATCTATTTGTGAGTCCCAACTGTTGGTCTCTAAGATCCCTCAAGTTGATCTGATATTTTGCTCTAAGCCATCTCAATTCCTGCTGAATTTCATGTTCATAGTTATTTGAGAGCTCATAGGGGAACGAAGGAATTTGAGTCTAAAGTTTGAGAACCTGATAAAGATCTTATGAAATTTGTTGCACTGGAGAACTTACTCCAGTAACACTTTCTCTTTCTCATGGTCCTCTGAAGTTTCTTGATCCAACTTTTCTTCTTCGTCATCATCATCTTCTTCCAGGGAACAGCTTCCCACAGAACCTAATGAACTGCATTCATGGCTCTCATGCTGATCCCAAATCTCTACGGGATGGAAGCCATTTCTTTGGCTTGGCGAACCAGGATTATTTGCTTCATCCAATTCATTACGTAAAGAACTACCAACTTGATACGTGATCTCTTCAAACCGACCATGTGTAGCAGCACATCCATTCCCCAAGCATTGCAAGAATTGAATGTTCTGGGCACCAGGATTATGTGATAGAAAGTTGATGAGAGAACCTGTAGATGTGTGGTTGGAAGCACAATTTTGACAAAAGCTTGGATTTGCCAATCGGGGAGTTTCGATTATTCCTGGCCCTCGTTTCCATTCTGGCACCAAAGAAGCAATCTCTCCATCAATCATATCTGCTATTTTAGTGACATCTTGATCGGTCATATCCAGTTCTGCAACCATTTCGGTTGCAACACTTAGTGCTGTGTCCAATTCGATATCAAACGGGAAATAGATATTTCTGATGCGACCTGAAATGACACTAACTTACATCAGCTGCAATCTAAAGGCAAAACAACCTTATATGAAACTGACATTTAAGAGTGGAAGCATTTAATTGCTGACCTTCCTTGTCTGAAATCCGAAGCCTTAAAAAGATGCTACCATCTTCTCTTCTTTTCCCTTTAATGGTTACATCCACATGTGGAGATTCTTCATCATGATCTTCCTCATTATACTCAAAAAGATCGATTCCACTTTGCTCGAATTCATTTGGATGACAATCCCATCCATTTTGGTCTTCAAAAGCATAACCATTGGAATATCCCTTGAAGGAGTTGTCACTGAACGATTTTCCTTCATACTCTATATCAGGGTAAGGCTGCCTTAATAGAGCATTCATGTAATTCATTTCTCTCGGGCACTCAACAGCTCTTAATTCTGGTTCAGAACCATCAATCCTAAGAAAAGGATCATCTAAGAGCTCCCTTGCTGAGAGCCTGAGAGAAACCGTGGCCAAGCATTTCTCAACAAATTGTCGTACCTCAGGATCCTTTACTTTATATAATGCATTAGGCTTCTTCCCCTAAACCAGAAATTGTATGTTACAGGAGAAAAAGCCAAAAAAAAAAGAGGGCATTGAGGAACTCAAATGAAAGAATTCTTACAGAGATAACTTTCTTGTAGATCTGAGCAGGATGAGTGCACTCACTATAGGGATATTCAAAAGTGACCATTTCTAAAATGCACATCCCAAATGCATAGATGTCAACCAGTTCATTGTATTCCTCTGCATAAACTTCTGGAGCCATGAATTCAGGTGTTCCTGGTGAAAAGATCACCACTTCAATATCTCATGAGCATTATTAAAGCAACATATCATTGCTAATGACCAGCAAAGTAGGATTAAAAGGTCTACGGAACAAATTAAGCGCGTAGCAAAATTTTGAGCTTGTAACAATTGCAGAGTTGAATTTTGGGAAGAAAGCAACTTGCATACACGAAGAGAGTTCAATTAGAGGGCAAAATACCAACACAGTGTGCGGCATGAGATTTTCGCAGGATAGCAGCAAGACCAAGATCCCCAATTTTCACTTCGCCTTGGTTGCCATTAACAAAGATGTTGTCACATTTGAGGTCTCTGTGGATCACAGGAGGGTCAAGACTATGAAGATAGAGAAGACCTTTTAAGATCTGTCTGCACCAGTGCTTTACTGCTCTAATATTTACTCTCCTGTGCTTCAACCTATACCTGGCAAATCAAAACCAAAAAATAAATAAATAAAGTTATATATAAAAAGCAAGATTAAAATCATAACCTGTTGCTTACGGCAAACAAAGAATAGATCAGAGATTGAGAAGAAACAAAACGTCACTCACTGTCTAAGAGTCCCAGAAGTGAACATCTCAGTGACAAAATTGATGTTCCTGTTGGCAGTATCTACCCAAGATGTATAAAATTTCATAATGTTTTGGTGCTTCAATGTTTTGAGTAGATGAATTTCACAATAAAGCCTCTCAAGATCTTCAGGACTTTGCAGGAAATCATAGAGTTTGACCTGGTTCCAAGCAACTTCAATTCCTTCATATTCATCAAATGCTCTGTAACTGAATCAATCAACAAACCAAATCATATCAGAAAAGCAAATATATCAAAAATCCTTTTCAAAAACACCCCAAATCCCAGAAAGCTTCCGTCTTTATTAAAATGAAAAAGAAGGGAAAAAAAGAGAGTAAAGAATACCTATGTTATATCCACCTACAAACCTAACAAGCTTTTGAGAGATCTAAATCCTAAAGGGGACAATTGGCAAATCTGAAAAATATCCACTTTCCTTGTACTATAAAACTTGAATCAAATTTATTGCCTAAAATGGAAGTGCAAAACCATTCCAAAAGGAGTGTGCAACAAAAATCAAATACAAAAAAAAAAAAAAGTGGGAAAGAATAAGTTGCCAATTCATACACTGTCTTTGAAGCTCCTTTGCCAAGAATCTCGTTATACTGCAACCCAAGAAAAAAAAACCACAAAATCACACCTCTAATCAGAAACAGAAGAAAGCAAGAGGGAAAGAGGGATCTTTTTAAATACATACTCTGCCATATCTTCCAGTTGGATCAACTTCAACAAATTCAGAGTAATCTGGTTCAAGATGTGTTAGACCATTCATTCTGCACCTCTCTGCTTTATCAGCAGTAGTAACTGATTTAAGCTAATAGATTTTTGCACCTCCTTTTCTTTTCTTGACACCACCAGTACTAGTACTATTATCTGTACTCTCTCTTGGGCTCTGACAACAATGAAGAGATCATTGGAAAGATGATGATGATTGTGATGATCTACGCATCCACCAAGAAGCATGTGCCCATCTTTGGAACCTTTATAAGAGAGAGAAGACCACCAAAAAATGTCCAATTTTACCAGTACTAATGTACTTGTACTTAAAAGTTAAAATGTATGACAGACAAAATGCAAGAGAAGATGTTAGTTTATCATAAAAGACGATAGTTTAGGACAAGATTTTACAACTCAGCCGCATTTTTTTTTTCGAAGGGTTGCCACCCCACCATAAACGTGACAGAAGCCAACAAGAAAGTGAGAAGTATGGAGAGAAAGAGAGTCACTTTGTTAATCCTGTCTTTGCTTTTTGGCCGATGGAAATAAAGCACCAAAACAGCATAAAACAGCCTGCGGAAAATTTGTTGATAAATGAATCTTTCATCTTGTTATCTTGCTATTTTATTATTATTCAATAAAACCTACAGTAATTTGTAAGCATATAAAAAAAATAGCATACAAAGATGAATTTTCATTGATTAATCAAATATGAAATACATCCGATTCTCATATTGAAACTGATATTAACAACAATTCTCACTAATCTCCTATCATCCTCTGCTATAGTTTTGATGCCACAATTTTTTTACTGTTGCAAACAAAATACATGTCTAATGCTAATATGTGGTGTAACAGAAGATGTAACAAACATATTATTGTCTTCGAACTTGAATGCTATTTTAGAGATTTATTTTGTAATTAAGTAAAGTCATCACCGCTCAATTTAAACTTTTATAACATTTCTTAGAACATTTTTTTTTTCAATTACTTGGTACTGGCTTTCTGCTGGATTAAGAGTACAAGAAACAAGAAACAAGAAAATGTAGGGCCCAGATGAAAATTGTTGACTTTTGTGAGATCAACCTGTCTTTGATGACAGATTCAATTTGACTGTGGACTAAAAAATAAAAAAGAAAAAAAGTTTTTGCTTGCTTACATAGAATAAAATAAAAGAAAAACGTTAAAAGAAGAAGAGTTTGGTGATTCATAAATCAATGCAGCTTTCATGGTTTGGTTGGTGGATTTTCCGTTTTGTGTTTGTTTTTTCACTAAAAAAAAACTGTCCATTGAGGTGGAAACCATTACTGCACGGAACTAAAAACCTCCATCCAATGAAAGGTGTACCCCATGTACGGAAGATTGGTACGGTTCAACTTTCTTTATGTACCTACTTTTCGAACCTTTACTCCATCTGCATTAAGGAGAAGATAAACATCGTTGCATGAAAGAAAAAGTTCCCTTTCTTTTTTCATCCCTTTTGGTGGAACCAAAATTGACACTTGCAAACCGACCCCTTTTTTGCTGGCCCTTGTTAACTTGATTATGTTATCCTTTCATTGACGAGTTTACACTTAATTTATAATGTAAAGACATATACTTTATATCATGCCCTTGCATTTAAACACTTTCACGTTTTTATTTTACATTTATTGTTAAAACCTTTTTGTCAGTTCTCAATTGGGTATCAGTTAGACAAACTTTCTTTAGGTAACATAAATTAAGGAATTGGAATTCAATTATGGTGACTTTAATGTAACTTTAGTTAATACAAGAGTAGCTCAAATGTCCCTTAAATATAACGTATAACACAATGATTTTTCTTTTTCCTTTTTTGGATTTGTGACTTAAACTGAAAAAATGAAAAAAAAAAGGTAAATTAAATTTAGGGTCTGTCTAACGAGTGCTCAATGGTCACTCATTAAAATATATTTTAGATGTCATATTTTGAAAATATAAGATTAATTAGAAAAAATAAATAAATATAAAAGAGATTATGTAGAATTAAATAGAGAAAATATATAAATGGAAGGGATGGTAATAATTATTAATATGTGTATATACATAATAAATAAGTTAAATTTTAGATGTATTAACGAATGCTCACCGTGTACCCGTTAGAAAAATCCTTGTACTTATAGGCCTTCTTGAAAGTTGTCAAATTCAAAGAATTTATTACCTAGTCTCTCTTGGATTGGTAGTTTTATAGATTTTGTTTTTGGGATTCTCTTAACCTATTTTCCAACAAACTCTAAAAAAAAATGCTATAGTGACATTTTTCTATAGAAACTTCCAAAAATCAATCGTTGATCATCACAAAGATTTTTTAGCATGGTACCTATCTTCCTTTATTTTTTTAGTATCATCACAACAAAAAGATGGAGCGGAGATTTGGAAAGTTTGATAAGAAGCCAAAATTAATAAATGGATGTCTATTTGAATAGCGTGGAAGGTGAGAAGTCAGCACTACTTCGAATCTTCGCCTTTAGGAATGAATTGGACGAATTGATAGTTCAATTTTTATTTGTTTTGACCTAGTAAAAAATGTGTTGGACCTTAATTTTCTGGTCAAATTTTTAATTGTTATTTATTTATTATTAATAATTTTTTTATGGAAGGTTGTGATTTTCCTAGCAGCATCCCAATCTAGGGAACTTTACGCTACCTCAATTAGGGAAGTGAAGTTGAGAATGTTTAGTTTGGTGACTAAGGTTAGAAACCTAAAAATCAGAGGTCTTAGGTTTAAATTCCCTTTCCTCCTCCCCTTAGAATTAATCTTTTTTTTTATTTTAAAATGATGTAAAGGTGACTAGAAGCCAAAATTCATTGAGGAAACCCTATTACCTATATAGCAAAATAAATTTGATCTCTGTTCTTATTTGTCGAGTTAAACTTAATTGTCAAAAAAATAATAACTTGTGCAAAATGAGTACCCATTAGACACCTTTCGTTAGATAACATAAATTTAAGAAATTAAAATTCATTTAGCCATTAGCTTTTAATTATGGTAACTTTAATGTGATTTTAGTTAATACAAAAGCAGCTCATGTGTGCCTTAAACATAACGTATGACAAGATGTGTTTTTCTTTTCTTTTTTTTTTCTTTTTTCTTGTTTGGTTTGTGACTCAAAGCGAAAAAATTAGAAGAACTGGTAAATTGAACTTATAGGCCATTCTTGAAAGTTGTCATAATCAATAAAATTATTAGCTGGTCTTGCATGGATTGGTGGTTTTGTAGAAAATTCTTTTCGAATTTCCTTAACATATTTTTCAACCACTTTAACTTTACACATTACATCTCCAAAAAAAATAAATCATCATACTGTTATTTCTCTACAAAAACATTCAAAAAAATTGCAATCTAAGTCGGTTGATTATCATTCCAATCTCTCATTATCCTTTAATTAATATTATGGGAACAAAAAGATGGTGAGTATAAATGTATTTCAAAAACAATATCAAATTTCATAAAAAGCCAAAGTTAAAAACTGGATATTTGTTTCATAGCATGGAATATTAGAAGTTTGCACTGGTTTGAAGCTTCGCCCTTGGGATAAATTGGTCCAATTGATGATTCAATTTTTATTTGTTTTGACTTAGTAAAAAATGATTTTGACCTTAATTTTCTGGTCAAACTTTTATTTATTTTTTTTTTTTTGGGTGAAAGTCGTGCTTTTCCCAGCAGCATCGCGAAAAATCTTAGAAACTCCTTCTGAAATTCATGTTAAGCCAACTATGGAAGTGAAGTCTATATGCTACAAAATGGTGTCGTCATATTTTATAATTTTTTTTTTGGTTTTTTTTTTCCTTTGTTTCTTTGGGCTAAATGGTGTGATACGTTAGGTCATTATTCGAGAGAAATGTCAACCTATTCTGGTTGGTTGTAGACTAGTAAAGGAGAATTTGAATGGTTTTCCACAGAAAAAACAAAGGGAAAAAAAGAGGAAAAGTATGTTCCCAATGATTTTTCTTTCCCTGTAATATTTTCCTTTTTTCAAAAGAAAAAGTTGGAGGACAAAGAGAAGAAAAATGCGGAAGTGTTGAAGTTTAATGGAGTTGTTGGTGTAAAGGCCTAGGTTGGTTTTCAACAGCTCCTACTTTTCTATATCTGAAAATAGAAATCGTTTGAAAATTTTGAAGGAATTTGTTGGTTTAAATATTGTCAAATAGAAAAAACATTAGGCTATTTGGTCTTAAAATGAGGTAAAGGGGAATAGAAGGCTAGAAGCCAATATTTCTTAGGAAACCACCTTAATTTTAAGCAACAAATTTTTAACCTATATTCTTATTTATGTCGACCATTTTCCTGCGTAAACTTTTCTGAAGTGAATAGCTCTGAAGTTGGATAAGTCCTATTCGACTTCCCCTCCTCCATAATAAAGGAATAGAGTAGATTGTTGCCGTTAGATTGAATGAAAAAAAAAAAAACTATGAAATCAGAACCATCAACCATCGGAATTCTAAGAATATAAGCCCTTGCATACCTCCACTTCCATTTTCTTAGTATAGCTCCAATTATTGTAGATAAAAATCTTAAAAATTCTAACCCCACTCATATCAGTTTTCTTGGTTTCAAAACGATCTAATCAGCCAATTAAAATGCCAATCCTAGCTAAACTACTAAGATTAGGGTTAGTTTTTTGTCATCCGGTCTAATGCTAAACAAACGAAAATACACTAAATTTATTGTACATACCAATGTGGCAGGCATTCTTTTTTTTTTTTTGGCTACTGACTTTTATCGATAGTCTAGAAGCCAGGAGTCTTAGTTTGGTAGTAGAATTAAAAGGAAGAAGAAGATGTCGTCATTTCCCCCCTTCCCCCCCCCCAAAACAACCCCAAAAAAAATTACATTTAATCCAATTGAAATCTCAAAACCCGATTAACATCCATTTGTCAATTGGATCTGTCTTTGTAGAAAGTATAGATAACTTAGTATTCCACAGCCACAATGTTCAGCATGATTAATTTATTAATTGATATTTAATTGAATTTTCTATTTCTATAGTTAATATTCCATTATGACTACATTGATGATACAATCTAATGATTGACTCATTGGAGACTTCTCATGTAACAAACAGGAAAGAGGTAATTAATAAAAAGTAGGATTATATTTACAACTTTCACAAGGATTTTATGGGTATATAGGGTTACAAGCCTAATTCAAAATGCACGGTGGGATAAATACAAACTCTTTGTAACATATAAAAACATTGATGGGGATTTTGAACTCTACTTATAACATGTAAAATAATGATATTCTTTTGTTTTTCTAGGAGTTGAAAGTCTATTGTATATAAAATTTTTCGACGTGGGACCTTGAAATATCTCTGAAAAACAAGTACCCTTTAAGCACATATTTTACAAGTTATTCTTGACATCTTATATGTAATTTTTCAGAATTCTTGTCCAATATCTTATTATGTCATTTAGAACTGGACAAATTTAAACCTAAAACATTTTCTAGTTTTTTAAATTCTAAATCCCTATCATTTTACAAATCCTTTATAACATCGATAAATCCCATGAAAACTAAGTTAATCCAAGTGTGGACTTTATATTGCTCTATTAATAAAAGTGAAATGGTTACAAAACTATAAAAAACTGAGTAAAAACAATGAAATGGTTTTTAGAAAACAAAAAAGATAAATAATTGAAGGTCACTTGGATAGAGCCACGCACGATTAATAATTTTGCTGGCATAATTCATGAATCATGTGTCTTTTCCTATGAACTATAGCAAAACAAAAGTGCAGCATTAATCAGCCACATGATAATTATGGGAGTTAGGGTACACTCCTGGCCGCTACAGAAACTAAATCCCTAATTTGACATTTCGTTTTCAACGAGCAACTAATATCAAATTAAAACCAATTGATATTGGTGCAAGTGTAAGGCACTTGCATCCCTTAATCACGAGATTTTGGATTTAAAATTTATGAAAATTGAATGGACAACATTCGAAAAGTTTCTCTCCGTAAGGTGCTCGACCTAATTTGAACAAGAGATGCGGATACTTGTGGTTTATACAAAAAAAAAAACTAAAATCAAATTAATATGGCACAAATTGTAGTCCAAAGTCTAAACAGCTAAAAAAATTTTCTTGTGATCTATTGTCAACTATACACTCCATAGACAGAAGTGCACGGGCCATATTTTTGTAGGTCCCTATTCATTTTATTGTCTAGAATGTCTGCTTCATTAATCAAAGGGCTACAAGAATATGAAAGCGTGTTCGAGTCAATGAAAACGAAAGAAAAGAAAAATATACAATATGTGGTGATCATCACCTTGATGGATTTTTCACAAACAAGGCTTATCCTCATATTCATACTGAAATGTACTCTTATTGTATATAATATTAGGGTTAAAAACAAAAAAGTCCCCTGTGGTATACCTAATACACAGAAAAACCCCCCATGATTTCAAAACATACAAAACGACACCTCATATTTTGAACTAAATTGTAAACTAACAAAATTTGTTAAATTTAACAGAATCCGGTAAACTTAACGGAAAACTTAACAAAATCCGATAAATTTAACGGTAAACTTAATGGAATCCAGTAAGTTTAACAGCCGAAACCGTCATTTTCGTTAAGTTTAACGAATTCTGTTAGTTTACAATTTAGTTCAAAACATGAGGTGTTGTTGACAATAGTTTTGAAACCACGGGAAACTTTTCTGTATATTAGGGATACCACAGAGGACTTTTTTATTTTTAACCCATAATATTACCATCAAGTCACTTTATTTAACATGTCAAGACAAATAATTTTGTCATAGTTTGAAATACTTGTGGTCCCAGTTGTTTGTCTTCCTATACAGATCACTTGACAAGTTGTTTAGATGTTCAAACAGTAAGAAGTGAGTTTGTGGGAAAATCAGTATTCATTTTCTTGAAAGTGATTGGTTCTAGATCATTTGACAGCTGACATTCAGGATTATCAAACTCTCAATTATCATTTACCAACTCTATCAGCTTTCCAGGGTATATCTATTCAGAAAATTTGTTGTGCTTCAAGTAATAAATATATTGTTAAGATATTAACTGAAATTTGGGTTTGCCCATGAATATGTTACAAGTACATAGGGTTATTTAAAATGGCTAAAAGGTACAAGATTTAAGAGCTTAAGCATTGAAATAAGATTCATTCTGAAACTTGGGCGGCCATGGCATATTTCCTCGCCAAAGGAAATCAAATTTTAAAGGGCAAATTATACTTTACACCCTGTGGTTTAATTTTTATTTATATAACTCCCCTATGGTTTCAAAAATTATACATAATTTTCTTATGATTTGGATTAAAGTGTCAAAATAATGGAATTTGTAATCCATAACGGAGTCAACTAAAATATCAAAAATACCCCTATCATGAATATGTTACAAGTAATTAAATAGGGTTATTTAAAATGGCTAAAAGGTACAAGATTTAAGAGCTTAAGTATTGAAATAAGATTCATTCAGAAACTTGTGGCGGCCATGGCATATTTTTGTGGCCAAAGTTAATCAAATTTAAAAAAAAAAAAAAAAAAAGTTAGTCAAATTTGGATAGTTTAAAAAAGGTTAATCCAAAAAAATCTGCACTGGTGCCATTAATTAATTAGGACTCTTAGATTATCTCTTCACAGCCGCCCATATGCTATAACTAGCTAAAGGGCTCCACTATCTTTAGATTCTTTGATGGGAATTACAACTTATAGAACCTTACTAATTATGTTTAGTTTCTTAAAAGAAATCCGCAGGTTTGGCCAAAAAATTCACCAAAAGTTCCTAATCAGGTATGGGATTCTTATGATCTCGCTGTAATTAGTCTGGTGAATAACTAAGCTGAAGTATGAATAATCATAAATTGATAATGAAAAGTGAAGAGTTTTTAAGCTCCACTTGATCTTTTTGCATGGCTTGAACAATTTGGACCCTTAAATCGAATTTACGTGAATTGCATCATAAGTTCAACAAATGAACTTTACAAGAGGAGGGACCGAAAATAATACTAAAATCAAAACACCAATGTTTTTGTTTTTTTTTTTCTGAAAGAATCAATAAAATATAAAAGCAGCTTCTGTGGACTCTGAAGTAATTAGACTTTGAAGCATAAATTATTTCATTAACTAGGCTAAGAAAAAACTGTTTTGTTACCTTGATTTGATTATGCAACCTTGCGGAATTTCATTTATATTTCTTGTCATGTAATTTCTGGCTTTTGTTAGCTTCGTTTTCCCCGTAGACAAATGCACATGTGTACGCTTATCATGAGCTGCTATGTCTTTTCTATATACATATATATATATATATATATATATATATATATATAGTGTGTGTGTGTGTATTTGAGTGATAAAGATATTGTAGGGTTTCATTAACCATTTATAAACAATTAAGACGTTGCTTATCTTTAGATGCCAGATAGGCAGTAAAGATTGAAAGACACTTCTACATATCTTTCTAGAATGGACAGGTGCCCACACATTACTATCCTAGTTTAGTTCCTTTTTTTTTATGAATTAAAATCTACATTAACAAATGCAAGGCCAATACTGGGGAATTCATTGCTATAAGATCAGTCGAGGTTACAGTTTATAAGTTGAACAGGCAATACAATAATAGTTTCATTACTGCACCTGAATAAACACAATCGTATTTAATGATCCTTTGCATTTAAAGTCTTTTTTTTTGGTTTAATTCAATATTTTTATAAAATTATTACCTGATAAGTTTATTAACAAGTGCTCATAAAACACTAATCAGACAACCCTAATGAAAGAAGAAGAAGAAGAAGAAGATTATAGTCCTTGCGAAAACTAAATCCAACCCTTAAGATTAGTTCCTAACTTTGAGAAAAATGAAAAAGGATTTGGAAGTATTTTACAGATGCAACATGGTAGGATTTCATATTTGTTTCATATGATTACCTAGTTCTTGTATTCTTTTGTTTTACTATGTTTCTATAATTTTGTTGTATGCACAAATTATATTGTATACATTAACTCGTTATGTAAATATAAAACACCTCTATTAGCATTCATTAAATTATGAAAAAAGTGCAATAATTGTACTTAATTGCATCCCCACTCCCCACAAATCATACAGTAACCATTACACATCAAAATAACCAACTACTCCTATAATAGTTGGCCACCATGAAGAGTTTTAAGTTTTCCCTGAGTATGGCCTGCATTCTTGTCCAAGATTTTTTAAAAATTTCACCGGTGGGTGTATAGGCATCCGTCTAGTCTGGTAGCGGTTTAGATTCCTCCGGACCCCCTTTGACCCTATTGGATACACCCCATTCCCTTAGTGTAGAGTAGGAATAGGTGTAAAATATAATTTATCGTATCAAAAAAAATTACACATCAAAGTACCACTATAGTTGTATGGATACGGAACAGTTGTACGGGTGAGGGTACACGTTGGTTTGCTGTGTACCAGGTGGAGCCAGCCACAACTCACACGAAGATATACATTACAGATATTAGGGGGTTCTCAAGCTGTGCTGAGCATAGCCTGGTCCACAACAAAGACCAATTTTTTTTTTTTTGGTTTGAAAGCAACAGAAACATATTCATTTATATTAAATTTGCAAGAGTAGCTTCGGTTTCTTTCTTGGGGAGGTTCAAAAACCTTAGCACTACTTCTTCCCTCAAGAGACAAAGCCAATTTTGACATAATATAGATATGTATATTGTTTGATCTTTTCACATGTGCAACCTTAACGAAACCAAAATCATGTAATATGGATCTAATGCCCTGGATGAGGTTGCCCGGTCAAGGATAGATCAGCTTCTTTACTATTATTCTTCTGGACAACATTTGAAGCATTTTCTTCCACTAAAAAAAATGAGTAATGCCAAAATCCCTTGCAAACTGACCGCTATTAAGCATTTTCCTTCAAAGATTTTCTGGTTCCTGCATGTCCAAATGATCCAGATGGTCACAGCTATTAGCTCTGCAATATGCTCACCTTCTACTTGAAGAAGACAATCAAACCAGTTTCTAAAATTTGAGGCAAAAAATCTACCTATAGTTTTAAGGAAACCCATTCCTGACCAAACTTCTTTAGCAAAAGAGCAATCAAAGAAAATATAAGATGTCCTTTCTCGTTTATTCAAGGTAGACAGAAACCTGCTGGTTTTTTTTTTTGGTATGAGATTAACAGTTATACCTCTGCAATAGCATACCTCAAATCATAAATTACTAGTCATGCATCATTTGAATAGTGATAGAACCAAATACTTAACACGCAGGAATGAACTTTGAATATCACATATTCATGAAAAATGTGATAGAATTTTAAACTAGGAAGAGAGGCAACTTACTGATACAGAAGATGATTTGCTCTACCTTCTCCTTCCCAAAAGAAGCAAATATGAATTGAATGACATATGACAAGAGAGAAAAACAAATGCAGATAAAGTTGGTAAACAAATTCATAAAACAACTACTATATCCAGCTGAAGAAGGTATATATTATGAGAGAAAAACAATGCATTCAAAGCAACATTTCAACAAGATTCTTGTAGGTACGAATTGATTAAGGTCTAACAAGATTAATGAAGTTCAGGGCTCTAAAACAAAATGCTAAATGTTTTCCAATGACTAATATACTATTGACCAGGATCCTATTTCATGCTGAAGCAATTGAAAGTCAAAGTCCAGAACATCTAATGGAGAATAGGACATCCCTCAGGCATCGTATTGTGTAGCGCATAATATAACTAGAGGTGGCAAATTAACCCATTTAATTAAATTTACCCACACCCGTTCACGAATAGATGGGTATGAGTATCTTAAATTTTTGCATATGGGTATAAATGGGTTACCCAATACTACCCATTTATTAAATGGGTATTATTGGGTAACCCATCAAACCCAATTAACCCATTTAGAATTGTCTTTTCCCAAGTCTCCTCTCTTCCCCCACCTATTTTTTTTTTCAGATTTTTCATTTTGTCATGATGTTAACTACTTTTATTTCATTATTATTATTATTTGTTGGTTTTATCTTATCATTTTATTTTCTCTTAGTTTGTTAACTTGCTCATTTTTTAGCATTACCAATTTATGATAAGTTTTAACCTTTTTTCCTATCTTTCCAAAATGAAATTTTAAATTTATATATGAAAAAAAGGTTAGGGGTTCAAACTTTTTGGATTAAGTTTTTATGTTAGCTTTTATAGTACTTAGTTCAAAATTTTATATTCTTATTATTCAATTATTAAATAGCATGTATAAATTAATAACTTAGTTTGCAAAAATGAATTTAAATGAGTTTACAAAAGTTAAAATAAATGGGTAATTGGGTTACCCAATTCATTTTTTGACTTACCCATTTATACCCATCTAATTAAATGGATATAAATGGGTTGACTCACTTATACCCATTATCCATTTTACCCAACCCAAACCCACCCAAGTCACTCATTTTGCCACCTCTAATTATATAACCATCACAACAAGCAAGGGAAAAATCTTAGTGTAATAATATAGGCAGAAACATATATTTTTCAAGGAATACGTTTCTTCCTTGGTCTTTGTGAGAGCAACCAAGGACTAAAAGCAAAAAGCATAAAATACCTTCAACTAAGCAGACAATATAGCTAACTAAATAGTTTTTAATAAACAAATCAAAAGCTGCTACATATAATATAGAAGTTAGATTGAGACATAAGGCATACCTGGCAATAGTGGCAGCAAGTTTGGAGGGAGAAACGTACAAAGTTTTGTGCTTGGGATACAATGGAGATTGTCCAAGTAGCAGAACCCAAGGACAAAAGAAACATCAGCACAAAAAGATGGGAGAAAGAGGGAAAAAAAACAGCAACAAATCTCAAGTATAAGTTATGAAACGATATAAAAAAAACCTAATCTCCAAATTTTCACTAATAAAGGTAAAAATTTTACAAGAGCAAAACCCTAAAGTACCAATGTTCCAGGGAAAAGTCAGAAAAATAATTAGGAAAAAAGAAGGGGGGGAAATAATATTGTCAACGTCCTAATTTCTTACTTTGCACCAATAAAGGTTGCAAAATTAATAATAGGAAAACCCTAAAGTTTCAATCTCCAATGAACAACGTGAAATAAATAAAATAATAAAAATATAAAAAAAGAGAGAGAAGAAAGCATTCCAGTTGAAGAAACGTCTAAAGCAATCAGCAAACAACAGGACGCTGTTTTCTCTGTTATGGCAACAGAATAACAAGGTTTATTGGAAAAATACAACAAATTCAAGATTTAATCCATCCTTTCCTTTATCTCTACGTTAATCTATGTTTAAAACTTGATCGAGTACAATTGAAAAGAAAAAAATCTGTTTTGGGCAGAAAAATTAAAGAGGAAATGGTGGAGGAACCGGTACAATGGCTGAACTAGGCAGTGAAAGCTAAGGTCCCATCAATCAGCTCCTATTTGCATAGTTGAATCACAATCAGAACTGAATGAAAATTGATCCAAGGGTTGTAATGTAGCATTAGTGTATTAAGACAAATTTAACGGTAGTGAATTAGACAACACACTCACTTAATCAAATAATTAAGGTTAAAAAATACCCAATGGGCTTAGAAGGAGAATATAAGGGCCAGACTTGCTCGGTTTGATGTGAAGAAAGGGCCAAAAAACAAAAGAACGATCTGCAAGTGGTAACAAAAACCATTTAAAAGAAAAATATTAAACCTATGCCACTTGTTAAGTTATTAAAAAGCTACATAACAAAAATGACAATAAGGGAGGCAAAGAACTAAACCTCCACTCCTTTTATACAAGGTAGACTAGTAGGAACCAAACTATGCAAGCATAGCGTAGGCCCGCCTTTAAAATTCTAACTAAAATTCATCGCCCTATAATTTACTTTCAAATGAAGAGCAATTATAATTGTCAAAAAAATGAGCCTACAAAATAAAAAATAAAGTTTGTTTTAAGTGGAATGTTTCACAAGTGTGCTCCAACTTGCTTAATATGATATAGCAGAGATTTATCATACTGTATTGTATGAACAAACAATAGCAAAGAATTTAAAACTAAGAACATAAGAAATGCACAACCAATTCCATGTAACATAAATGATGTATGTTTCACAAAGATCAAATATCATGCTATTACTATTGTAAACAAATAAAATTTTACCACTATTTCTTTCTCAAACATGACACCATCATATAAAAACTTCCATATTACAAAATTCACAACAAAAATTGCAAGAAATTTGAAGAAAATCTTGGCAAAGAAAGGGAGAAAATATTAAAGAACTATCCTTGCTTAAGTTTTTAGAACTCTTAAAACTAAATGCATAGCAATCATTAACATGCTATGGTTATAAATGCTCAACAACATTGAATATTTGAAAATGCAAAATTAAATAAAGAAATAAACCTATTAGCATCACGACAATATTGTAGGCAACTTGTAGCAAAAAAAAAAATAACAAAGTAAAACAAAAGAGAAGGGTATCACCAATGTAAACCAATTTGATTCAGCACAACAAAAAAAAGTAAAACCAATCTTTACCTTAACATGATCTAGGACTATTATACAATTAACGGGCACATCTAATTTGATATTCAATCGATAGTTATGTTCTTTTTGGTGGTGTGATTTCACATTAAGAAGTAATATAATATTGTATAATGAAAGGAGTATAATTAATATGCATATCAGAAGCTAAGAGTGAGACTGGAAAATTCTATCTAATGAAGAGGCAATTTTGATAGTTAAAGAAGACTAATAAGGTATACAAAGTCAATTATCTTATTGAGCAGCTTTATTTGAAAAGAAAAACTTGCAAAACCATGGAAGTCATTTATACTTACTTCATTTCTTAGACAACTTACTAATACAATTATTTTTCGTTGGTCAATCGAAAGTTCTTATGAGGAAGGTTCAATGATATGTCAAGATCAAAAGCTTAACTTGAATTTACAATAGCAAAGTTGTAATAAAAAAATCAATAGTTAATCTTTTTTAAGGTAAAATTATGATAATTAGACCTCCAAACAAACTAAATGCTAGAAAATGAAATATTTTACACAAAGTTCCATCATTTCTGTATAGTACAATCTTTCAAACCTATATGATGGTTTATACTATGTAGATTGAAATGCATTGTTCATAGTTGCATTATTATTTTGTGGTAATTTATAAAAATTATAACATATGAAGGTGGAGGCTTACTTGATCATAAGCTTTCTTGAGTTGCTAAGCGGTAAATGGTATCAATTTCTCTAAATCTGCAGAAGATTTGTGGCACAAATCATCATCTACGAAAACTCTCATGTGACATCTATTATGTATATGTTGACAAAGCACGAAGCAAATTAGAAGATAGTACTCTCGCAACTGACCTGTAAATAATAGCATTCTACAACTATAGATAACATTTGCTTCTTCTTCATGTTTCATTTGCTGAAAATCGAAAGAATGTATCTCCTTTTGGCCATAAGCCTCGGTGAAAAAAAAAATTCAGCATTGTAACTTCCCAGCTATTTGGAAAACATATAAGATGTGATGAGATAGTGAAAAGTGAGGGCAAAAAAATATTTTAATCAGGAAGGATAAACAAATTTTTCTAACTCTTAAAGCCTATCTATGAACTTGAATAAGAATTTGCATTAAAACTATTGGCAAAATGCAGTAAAAATAGAGTTAATAGATCAAATGAGAAACTTTTTTACTTTTCCTTTCCTAGAAAATAAAATACAACAACGAAAAGGCGTCTACCAAGTAAGTACACACGATAAATGAAATTTGTGATCACTTCATAAAATTAAAATCAACTTTTCAGCTCAATTGATCAAAGAATTCTTCATTTATTTATTTATTTATTGTTGGGGTCAACTGATTTGGAGAATCGTCACAACGTATAACTTCAGAATGCTTTAGGTATTTTGTCATGATGGTATTTTACGTTTATAACTAGTCAAAGATCCACCGCACGGGGATGTGAAACTTCCTTGAAGAAATGAAAGATAACGACTGATTAAACAGTGGAAAACCAAGTTCCCAGAAAGGAAGGAAAACCAACTCCTACTTTTCTTTTCTATTAACTCTCTTTTATTTATTTTTTTAATCAGCTAATCCTATTTTTTCAGTTGGATTTTTTATATATGCACTTAGTTCTTCAATGTCACAAACGTGACGTGTTTTTGTGGTTACAAATTACAATGTAAAAAATGGGAGAAATAAAAGATCATTGCATTAATCAGTCAATATCTTAATTTGTCAACAATTATTGGCCCTTGAAGTGCTTATAAGAAATGTGTCGTTTGAAATTCTTACTGAACTGAGTTTACCTCTTACATCTTTTCTTGACAAGTCGCTCGTTTGAATTGCTATTTTTTTAGGTTTTTATACGAAAAATATACTACAATAACTTGATGTATGTGAGCTAAAAAACGATCGAAATTTTTGTCAAAATTATTTGCAAAATTTTTCTGCGAATTCAAGATTTTCATCAATGGACAACTGATTAAAGGAAACAAAACTGTTCAAGAAAACTCATCAGATGTGCAATTTCGAAATGAATGAATGATGAATCATGCTTGTCTCCTACGAGCCATAGCACAATGAAGTCGCAGCCCAACCACCCCACATGCTTATTAGTTGCAGTTAGGGTACAGTCCTGGCAACTGGGGACGCGTAATTCCTAAACAAGTCTTGGTTTTCAGTCTCAAATGCCATTATTTGATTAAATAAGGCATAAATTACTGTATAATTGTCTATTGTGGACACACATATTCTGAAGTCTTGGTCTTCCTAAATAAGACAAGACATTGCATGGCCTTCACAAATATATTGATAGGTACTTGTTCATTTTCTTGTCTAGAAAGTCTGCTTCTATCGTATTGGGAATTCAAATTCATGAAAGCGTGTTCATGGAGTCAATGAAATTGATAGAATGACCCAAAAAATTATTAATATACATGGTCAGATGCATGGTACACAACGATGTTTCAGAATAAATGGTTAATGCAATGTTAAGGACGTAAAACGCCCTAATAATCACGACAATTTTTTCTAATTAAATATTTACTCTCGACATATGTCAATACTTGTAATTTTGGTCATAATTTTGACGGTGATTTCTTCTAAGCATTTTTGTTTTTTTCCCTACATACAGTTATTGACTAGCTAGATGATTTGATGTACAAGTCTGCAAGTAATTTGTCTAAAAGGGACTAATTCCATATGAGTTGAGAGCTGATATTCCAATAATTGTATTGAATTATTGACTGTTATAATGACTATTCTCTAGTAAAAGACTGGGTCTGTTTGGATAGCGTATTATTTGATATATTATTTAAAATAATTACTGTAACACTTTTGTTATGTGATGTATGTGAAATAAAAAATAGATTGAAAAATGTGGTTATGATATAAGCAAAATATTATTTGAAATAATTTGGTAGCGGGAAGAGATTATATGTATTTCGAATATATAGATTATTTAGATGTTGGTATGTTTAGCAAGCTTCAAAACTTAATTACATGCACTTAAAAAATAAAAGGAAAAGGAACACCAACAATTCATCACATTTTACCACCAATCTCATGTTTTAATTCCTCCAATGCAAAATAAACCATTTTTATCCTGAGAACTGATTCATTTTGTATCGAGAGAATAAATTTGAAACTGTTTAAATGTTAGGTACGATTAATATAATTTTTCCAAAGAAACAAATAGATTATTTACTTACGTGCTCAAGGGAAGCCTTAGCCATTTGCAATTTTGGATTTAAGCAGTAATATATTATATCATAATTAATTATGAATCCTAATAAGGTTCAGAAGTACAGATAAAATTAGGTTAAATTTGTACAGAAAAATGCAAATTGCCATCGGGAATATTAATTGCACTGGAGCCCCGAATATAATCTAATTCTTGACTACCATACAGCAGATCAGAACTAATTGGACCACTTCATATGGTTTTTTAAACTTTAATATGATTTTTTACCTAACATTGACTCTTCCATATTTTACCATCAATTTGCCCTCCAAAAAAAAAAAAAGGGTTTTGCGTTGATTAAGGATTAGCCTTGCTTAAAGCAAAAATTGGGATTAGCCCTTAGCCCCTTAAGCTAAAAGGGTTTAATAGGCCTACCTCAAAATCAATGGGAAAAAAAATTAAACTTGGTACTTCTACATGGGATTTCAATATATTTATGGACTTATCAGCTCATCTGAAGTCACATCACAACTGAAAGAATTCATTTAAAGCATTAATTGTTCAATTAAGATGGAATTATTCCCTCCGTCTTATTTTGATAGTCTTGTTTTCCTTTTTCATCCGTCCCAAATTATAATCCACCTTTCAATTGAAAAATATAGTTAATTTTTAACTTTTTTAAAATACCCTTATTTAATATACTTATATAGCGTATTTTATTTAACACAATCAACTTTTTCACCGATAATTACTCTGATATATGTCTTGAATGGTACAATATACCATCATTATTGTTGTTGTAATTAATGTAAATGTAGAGTCATTAGTGATATTCCTAATATTAACGTAAAAATATTTTAAGAAAATATCAAGTTAGATTTACCTTTTCAACAAAATTAAGTAATTTTTCTTAAATTCTGTGAACAAAAAATCAAGATCATCAAAGTGAAACGGAGGGAGTATATTACTATTAGCAAGACCATTAATTATTGAAGGTATCTGGTTTTATGTAATTTCGTTTTCTCCATAGACAAGTGCACGTGTATGCTTATCATGTTGGTTGAGATAAAGACGACAAAGCTACCTCGTGGTGCTAACTATTCAGCGCAAACTGCCATGCCTAATTAACCTCAATTTGTTGAAGATAATCCAGGATTTGGTTAACACTAAGCTATTAATTAAATGATGAAGAAATTGTTTAACTGTCTCCATCTAACTTTGGATGCCGGACTTGCAATCAATAATATTACAATAAACTGCGGATGCTAATGACCAAACCAATCCCTTGCATTGGATTCTGTTACTGAAAGAAAATCTGTTTGATTTGTTCTCTTGACCAAATCAAAATTACAATAGTTATGACAAGAAGGGTTTATTTAATTGTTGTCTCTCTTTTTTTTCCCTTTTTTTTTAATCCTCTCACCCCTCCCAACATGATACAGATTTTTTTTTTTATCCTTTTACCCCTCCCAAAATGATATAGAATCGAAGAATTAACATGAAAATCAAATTCATTTAATAAGTCCATATAACACAATAAACAAAATCAAATTCATTCATAAAAATATTTTCTTTTAACAATTGAACACTTGATAACTTTCTCTTACTCACTCCACCAAATGTTTTCCTTTCAATTCTACAAAATAATCGTTCATCCAAGAGTCCCTCGTAGCAGAAAAGATGGAAGATTGACAAAGAAATTGTCTAAAGTTTAGTTTTTGTCTAATAAGGCTTTTAGCCTCCATTTCGCCACAAAAAAAAAAAAAAAACAAAGGTTTATGTTTTAGACAACATCATTTCAAGTTCAAATTGAGGAGAGGTGAAAGAGTCGGAGGTAATTTAATCTTAAACAAATGTCCAACACAATAATTCCTCTTTTTAAAATTAAATGATTGTTACCATAGTTGAAGTTTCATACTGCATCAGAATACAGTAAATTTTAGCATATGCAACTGCTGTCTGTGCACGTTATCTCATATATCAGATTATAATTGTAAAAAGATGTGAAGAATGATTTGGTACACATTTCTACCTTGTTTAATCTACGATTAGTAAAAAACCTAAATCTTGATATATCAAAAAGTAACGATTTTGATACTAATTTGTCAGAATTATTTTCTTTTTAATTAAGAATTTAATCATAAAGTGTAGTTATCAGAGAATAGAGTTCTTAAAAAAAGAAACATTTTCATCAGGCTTGAGTTTATGAATTTGAGTTAGATAAGCATATTCATAACTCTCAAATTTCTCATAACATAATTCTTAGTTTTTCAGTTCTTAGATCTAAGCGAAATTTTAAAGAAATGTAACCGAACATAAGCACTAAATTATTAAAGAAGAAAAATATTTTTTTTTTTACTGAATTTGGATTTTTTTTTTATGGGATAAATGTGAAGTGTAGTTAATGGCCCATGCTGCAACAAAAACTTATTTGTGAATGAGAAAAACTCTCTATCTTCAAAATATATGAAGCATAAATTTCTTTTAGAATAAACACTATTATCAAGAAGTAGGTCTTAGCTTAAGAAGTGGAGTCTATAAAAGAAAATACTAAAACATGGTTGAAGAAAACAGTTTTAGCAATATATAGATGTAGACATTTGAATTACATAAAATAACCGTAGCATTGAATTTCTTTCGAGTAAACTCAATCTACAAATATTAATCAATGAGGTTTTGATCTAATGGTTAAAGTTAAGGTTTCAAAACTTAAAGGTCTTGAGTTTCAATTTCTCCTTTTCCCTCCTCACTTCTTAAATTTCATCCCTCTCTTGCTGGAAAAAATCTATAAATGTTAAATAGCTCGGCTAAGATATAACAAAAAGTAATTTACTTCATGATATAATGATTCAATAAAAAAAAAATCAAGAATTGACACTTGGGTTGCATGTAGAGAACAAAATAGATAGTATCTAAACCCATAGATACTTGTGCATATTAGGATTGCTCATTTTGCCCCAAACCTCTACTTTCTTTTCCAACAGTTCCCTTGATCTAAATCCATTATTCAAATGCAAACCTCTTTTATGATGTCAACCATGCTAAGGAGAAACTTTTAAGTTACTTTAGACTTTTTGAACATTTATAGTGATTGACGTAGCTTTAATTTCAAAAGTGAATGCCCAACATGAAAAGTTTGGATCTCGAGGTCAAAATATTGGTGATTTGATTTCAAAACATACCGTGAAAGGGATGAGAATATGGGATATAATTTGGCAAAGTTTTAATAATATGAGGACTTTAATATGTACATGAGAGCAAGAAATTGAGAACCGGATAATAATTTATCAAATTTTCAATCAAATGAGGATTTATGTTATGGGATCTAATGGAATTTTTTCTAAAGTGTTAGAGGTGAAGTATAAGATCAACAACCTTGTTTGGATTGCGATTTTTCGTCGGAAAATTACGTTGTTTTCCGTGATCACATTTCCCTATTACCTTTTTCCCTCACATACATCAAATCGCTACAGTAATTTTTCCATGAAAAATCATGGAAAATGCAATCCAAACACAACCTTAATTTTGCTTTAACTATTAAGAAAGCACTTGGGCTGGAGGCTTCCACATGGCTTCATAACACAAAACTCAAGCATTAAACAACTTTCCTGCACTGGGCCAAAACCCCTGAATAATAGCCCCATCAGTGACCATGAATACTGAGTTGGCACTTGGCACCTAAAAAATAGTTTTGACAATTTCAAACATATTCGAGTCGATGCTAGATTCACATTCTAATGACATGTTTTACACACACAAAAACTACCAAAAAAAAGTGAAAATTTTACTAGTTAATATATCCACAGCCATACGCTCATCGATAATCAAGAAAAAAATCAGTTTCTTCCTACAAAAAAGAAAAAATGAGTGTAGTTTTCGTAGATGGTCCAGTAATAACAAAATTTGTGAATGACTCAGGTGCATTTACTGAATTTGTCGATGAACATTTTAACAAGCTAGATGCAGATGGTGATGGGGTGCTTTCGCTCGACGAACTGCAGAAGAGATTTGGGAGGTTTTCATCCAGGGGTTTTGAATTGCAATCCCAAGAAGAGATTGGGAATCTATATAATGTTCTCTTTGAGAAGTTTGATGCTGATCAAAATGGTACAATTGATCGTGAAGAATTTAGGAGTTTGATGAAAGAGATCATGGTTGCTAAGGCTCGTGGCATAGGTAATTCACCAGTTTCAATCATTCTTCAGGAAGATAGCTTGCTCATGAGAGCTGTTCAGCACAAAGGACCTGTTGGAGATGATAAAAATTAGATGATTATACAGTTTTCTGCATTTTAAATTTTAACAAAGAAATTAGTAGATTGGCTATCCATTTTTTCATCCCTGCAAGGAGATAAGAAATTTTTTATTAGACACATGAATGTAAGAGCTACAATTTGTTCTTCTTTTTTTTTTTTTTTGATGGCATAGATATCTTTTCTCCTTATTTTTTCCTTTTCTTTTTCTCTTCGAATCATATAAATCAGGCACTGAATGACTGAAAATTTCTTCCTTCCAATCTGCATCTTGTTCATTTTTTGTTTAAGGGTAGTTATATGGAATACAGCTTAATCTACAAGTATTGGGAGAGCATTAGAGAACAGTTATGAGCAAGTTTTAATCATGCTTGTCTTCTTTACTTATTTTCTTTTTTCCTTTTTCATTTAGTCCATTCAATAGATTTTCTTCAAAATTTTTGTTACATTGGAAAAGTAAAGAAATTTGTGAAAAGATCTCAAGATATTTTAGGAAAGAGTTACAGTTTATATTAATGAATGATGCTAGAAAATCCCCATTAAGAGGTTTAAGATTCGAATTCTGTATCTAACAGTTGAGGATGAAAATGGTGTGAGGAGGTGTAGAAGTTGGAAAAAAAATAAAAAAAAAATATTAAAAAAAGAGTAAATCCTATATATACTAAGAGTGTATACATTATCACCGTTTTAAAATTGGTACTATTAAGTATTAACTTCTCTTATCGGGCTGGGTTGTTATGAGGCCATATCCCAAAGTACACAATTTAGATCCCATACCATACTAGAAACTGTGCCCTTTGGGCCCATAAGAAATAAACCAAACTTCTGGTGGGCTGGTACCTTGTGGCCTTTCGTCGGCCTTGGATGTTGGGGTTTGCTACAAATCTACCTCACGTTCTCAGCTTCATTTCTCTTTTTGTTTTAGTTGGTGGAAGAATAAGATAAGATTTCGTAGGACAAGAGGTGGGAAGGGATTCGCCCCAAAGCAATTTTATCATGCAATAGATGACTAGAAGAATTTTGTGTCTCACTTTTCGTATTGTTTCTGTCCCATGTCAGGGGTTCAAGTTATTAAAATTGGTTTAATTTGAACCCCAGACCAAGGTTTGTAAAATAGGGATCCTATGTAGGATCGATTTTAGTTTTACAGGATGAGATCGTAGAATCGTAAGATCCCACCAAAAACTCTCAAATTAACTAAATTAATTAATTTGAAATTCATATACAGCTTTGTACAACCTAAACGATATCAAACAAGTAAATTATTTATAAACATATAGCATTTTTTACCTATAATTTGACAAGAAATAAAGAAGAAAAATATAAATAGTTATAAATTATGATTACAAGTTTTAAAACCAAATGCTTTACAGTTTACACATCAATAATTTCAAATCTAAGATAATCATTAATCTCCACCAATAATAAAAAGTTATAACTTCCAAATCCAAGAATCTAGCATTAAAATTAATTATTTACGTATCTCAA
The DNA here is from genome assembly GCF_036785885.1 of Coffea arabica. Classification (NCBI taxonomy): domain Eukaryota; kingdom Viridiplantae; phylum Streptophyta; class Magnoliopsida; order Gentianales; family Rubiaceae; genus Coffea; species Coffea arabica. Next base: position 65,468,406 of record NC_092313.1, on the reverse strand, counting down.
TTATTTTTAGACTTTTTTTGACTTCTAGTAAAACCCAAACCAATAGGCATATTGCAAGATGAGGAACTCTGGTTTCCTCAGTGCCATGGTACACCGATGGTATAGTACCTTTCGAGCCTTTGCTCGACATTATAAAGCTAAAGTTTATCTATAAAACCACTTATTGTTTCGGAAAAAAAAAAAGTAAAACCCAAACCAACATAGAAGAATAAACATCATTGATAGATTATTAGTAAAACCCAGACCAACATGGAAGAATAAACACCATTAACACAATTTCAGATGCAATTCACAAGAATATTAAGTAATACAAGGACAGCAAATATTAGAAACAAGTATTAGAATGAAATCCACAACTATATATATTTTAATGTCACAAAATAACCACACAAAAAAAAGAAACAGAACCCTAATGAAGTCCATAGCTATATATATATATATATATATATATCAGTGTCACAAAATAACCACAAAAAAAAGAAAGAAAAGCAACAAAACACCAAAATGAAAAAAAAAGGTTCGGGTGTCTTGTCTAATTAGAAATAAGAATACAACCCATCTTAACACTTAATAGTAAAAACATTTAGTACACATATATAGCTGATAGACATAATTAAAAGAAACAATCAAATTAGGGGTTACAGGTGCTCGCGGTTGTTTTCATTGGGTGACTTCTTCTGCCGGAAATTGCTTGAGATTAGACAAGGATACAAAGACAATAGAGAAGTAGAGATGGGAGATTGGCAAAATTTTGTGAAATTTTATTGAAATCTAGATAGGAAAGAAGTTTAGAATGGAGACGGGAAAAACAAAAGAAACCTTCTCTCTTTTTGTCCTTTGTGACTTTGTCTCTGTTTGTTTCATTCATTTGTTCCCAAACCTTTTTTGTTGTAACTTTTTTTTTTGCACAAAAATTGTTGCAAAATTATAATTAAAGGTTCTAATTCTTGATAAGTTACAAACCTGCTCCAAGTGTTTTCATTTAGTTTCAAAATTTAGATCCACATTTACAAAATTTTCAAAAATTCGTAGGATCGCAATAGGATCGTAGGATCGTACATCGTAGGATTCTAACAATCCTATGCATATTAAGGCAATTTTCGATTCGGATCGATTTTGCTAATCCGAATCGTAGGATCGTACGATCCTTCGATCCGGATCGTGATTTTGACAACCATGCCTTGACCTACATTCAGGATTGCAATTTATATGCCCTGCTCCAAGGTGTAATTAATTTAAAAAGTATCAAAATGTGAGGAGTGTAATAAATATAAGTGTATGCAAGGAGTGTAATAAATGAGTTAGGTGTGATTTAAGTGTATTAATGAGTTTTCAATAGACACTCATTACAAAAAAAAAATCTTTTTAAATTTCAACTTAACAAGTAACAAATAACTTGTGGGTGTCCAAATTCATCCCCGTTCAGCTTTGAACAAGAAAATTCAGCAGTTGGCGGGTACCTGATTCAATGAACACATTTCAAATTTGATGATTAAAGAAATTATGTACATTGAGACTGAAATGCAAATGAATGAGCTCATAACTTCACTGTTTATAGAAATTGAGAAGTAAGATATATGAGAGAGAGAGAGAGTAAGTAGAAGAGGATTTCCAATATGCTCCTGTCTTTTTGGATAACTAGATCCATTGTGCAAATCAGTCTTATTCCATGTAATTACCCGGGGTTTTGATGCCAAAGCGAAAAAAAAATTATGCTACCAAAATTCGAAAGAAAAAACTAGCCAACTAAGTTCTTCATCCGTATCTATAATTTGTATTGCATTTGCACTATAAATTTTCAATCAGTCAGTACAAATAGTCTAAAACTATAATAATTAGACTTTGCATAATTACAGTTTTCCCCAACCAGAATCTTTGATCTCTCTCTTTTTTCTTTTTTCTTTTTTTTAACTGAGTTGGCCACCAAGGAGAGATACTCTCTTTGAGTGTAAGTTAAAGAATCAAATCCTTCTGCTGCTTGTATTCTTATCTAGACTTTCCTAAAAATTTCACTAGTGTAGATTAATGGATGAAATCCCTCTACTTGCATTTTTATTTAGTTAATGAATGATAAGATTCATGGAAATGACTCAGTGCTTTAGTTATTTATGAGGATGATTTATATGGCATATTTTCATTTTATGTGGCATGACATGACTAGATTAGTGACTTTTAGATTGCTGTTGTTACTTAATAGTTAATATTTATAACCAGGCAGACTGTCAATTTTATGAGAGAAAGAGCATTGATTCAAATATCTTGAGCCTATTCATGAATGAGGCGAACACGAACACAATTTTGAAATTCAAATATTTTCGAACGAATACAAACCATGTTTGATTAGCTTAACGAATAAAATTCAAACATGAGATACTTGCTTCGATTCAGCTCATTTACAGCTCTAGAATTTAGAACTTCTAATTCTTAAGTTCTCAACATTAGCCACTAAATCAAGGACTCAACCACAGAATTTTGGATCACTTGTTTCATATCCCCTTTACAAATCCTTACCAATTATTGGGGAAAGGATTTTTAATTTGAACTTGCGTGCAGCTGGTGTATTTTTTTTTTTTTTTTTTTTTTTGTGTTTATGACGATGAATGAAGTCAATCAAATAAGAAGATTTAGCAATTTACTCAGCAAACCTCTAATTCTTTTATGTAGCTAATTTACAAGTAAGATTATCGTGCAACATTTTGATTAGTTTGGGTTGGATGCATTATTGTGATATTGTCCAGGTGGCTGCGTTAAACAACAAAGCAGCCTTAACTTAACTAACAGCTACCACATCAAAGCCAACAGAACGGCACTTAACGGTTAGTTTTTGCATCAACGGCGGCGGCTGTGGAAAAACCGGCGCTATATTAGTCGTCCTTTTGTACGCGCCAAGCCACTTGTTCTGCATGTACCGGTGCTTCCTCCACGGCGGAAGCAACAGACCTCTGCTCTTCAACGATCGCTTCGCGGCGTCGCTCATCACCTTCAAAACCTGCTTCAACTCCTCGCTCCTACCAATGAAAACCCTGGGTATTGACCGTACAGCGTGCTCGTACCGAGCGGTGGGCCTCGCGATCTCGAATTCCTTTGCGAAATCTAGGTCTACGATGTATCTCGTGCTCCCATTCGGCGGGTGGAACCGTAGAACGTCAATGAACTCGTAGTCACCGGAACTTAGTCCGCCGGAGCTCTCCCACTTCGTCTTGCAGATAGCAGCATTGTATCCTAATTTTCTCAGAAACGCCATCACGTTCCGCCGAAGCACCGGCATATTTGACTTCACACCAGAAAACACCTCCATCGCCTTGGTTACATCGGCGCAGAGCATCTTTTCAAAGGAGTCCGCATTTTTCTTCTGAGCGATGCGATTCATCGAGTCTTCGGCGGAGTTGACGGCCGAGTCATAATAACGTACCGAGGAATCGCGCTCGGAATCCGAGTCATCATCTGCAGGAGAATCGCTGCAGGCGTCATCCACGAGAGAACCGTAGACAAGCTCGGACAGGCTCGGCGAAATGACATCCTCTTCGTCGTAGGCGGCGGCGGCGGCGGCATCAGCGCTGTGATCACTTCCGCCGCTGCTGAAACAGTCAGGGACGATTCTAGCCTTGACTTTATCGTGGAGAGGATCGGTGACTCGTTTCATTCTACCAAAACCGGACATTTTGGGAGGGGTAATATGGTCTGAAATGAAATGGAAGATGATTAAAGGCTGAACTGAAGAGTGGAAGTAGAGGCGGAGAATATGCTTTGGTGTATTCCGGTCGTTGTGCAGTCAGTGGAAGGATATCCATCAGAAGCACAGGATTATTCGAGTGTGGTGCATGGGATGTTAGGTGGACGGACTGGATAGGGCCACGTAGTTAAGCATTTACTATGAATGAAATGGCTTGGAGCACAAGCTGGGCACGTGGAGGCAATCGCCATTCCAAGGGTCATTTCGTCGGTTTTCATGATATGGACTTTTAGGAAGCTTGCGGTGTATTCTTTTGGAGCGTGGAATTTGGGCCCTTTTGGCTTTTTGTTAGCTTGTCTAGCAACGTCGAATTATTGATGATTGAATGTATGCCACTCGTACCTTCGAAACAAAAAAATAAAAATAAAAATGCGCACATGCCACTCGTGTTGGATTTACTCAAGATTAAATCAGTGTAAAATTTTACGCCGTTGGTTGCATTGAAAGTAATATTATGTTTTTTTTTAATTGTCGAATGTTTTTAAAATATTTTTTATATTAAAAAAGTTAAAACTCTTTTTAGTCTTTTCTTTTAATATAGTTCATTCTTTTAATCATATGCATGTTGTCATTAAAATTTTAAATTTATGAGAGGCAAGACCAAAAATAAATAAATAAATACCACAATCAAATTATTATTTTTTAAAAAATTAAATTTTCGAAACATGACAAATAAATTGAAACAGATGGATTGGTCACTAATTGCTTATGGCTGGTCCGGTAAAGTCTAATCTTGTATAGTTAATTTTCCTCGTCTGACAAGGATAGACTTTTTTTTTTGACTTCTTCTAGGTTGATCTTTAGTAGTTTTTATTTATTTTCTTTTGGGATAATTTCAAAAACCTCCCTTGAAGTTTTTAACTATTTCACTTTCCTTATCTGACAAGGATAGACTCTTTTTTTTTTTACTTCTTCTAGGTTGATCTTTAGTAGTTTGTATTTTTCTTTTGGGATAATTTCAAAAACCTCCCTTAAAGTTTTTAACTATTTCACTTAGCTCCCTTAAAATTTTTAAAAACTACATTTAACTCTCTTGATTTGACATTTTCAGTAACCAAATCTTAAAATAGGTTAAAAAATTTAATGAATACCCTAAAATGCCCTTATCTTATAATATTTAATTTATTCTGCTAAACAGTTGTAATGTAATTTGCACAATTACAAAAGGAATGAGTGTCAAATTTTTCATGTCATTGTTTGTTGTTGAATAATCAACTATTACAATAAATCTATCACTATAATAGGTTACTTTTCATAGTGATTTATTGGGAATATAGATTCTTTTTAAGATAGAAAAGAAAGCGTTATCTTGATTTTTTAAAAAGTTTTTGGAGTAGTTCAATGGTAGAACTACCACAATTTGGTAGTGATTTTGGGGCATTTTTTTTATTGATTTATTCTTGATTTTGGTATAAAAAAAAAAGAGATAAAAATTTGGATGATATTAGAAGTTATCAAAAAAAAGTTATTAGTTTGATGTTTGATCAAGATAGAGATTAAGAACAACATTGATAGTTTTTCAGATTTTTTGATGAAATATAAAATGAAATGAATAAGAAGGAAAAAGGAAAAAAATATCCACTACTTTTATATTCCCAACTATCTTTTTATATTCCCAACTACTTTTTATCTCACATACATCACATCACAAAAAGTGCTACAGTAATTATTCCAAATAATATTTCAAATAATACACTATCCAAACAAACCCATAAAATCCATTCTTTGTCTAAGCATGGCGAACAAGAGAGTTTAATTAGAATATTAATACTAGTATTGTCATTTTAAATATCCACCTCTAGCAACATAAGATTTGATCCAGTAGATGGAAAAAAGGATTTACAAAAGGATGAAAAAAATGATACGTTTTTAGTTGAAGAAAAAATTAAAAATAAAAAATCATTCAAAATGTCCTTTACATTTCGCTAAATGAATTTTTTCGTTTTTCACTTTTAAAATATTAATTTTATCTCCATTATAAATTCATGTCAATAAATTTTGATCCCAACCTAGTTTTTCAATCACTTTTTAGTCTAAAAATCACCATGTGACTCATATGTGATCATTTTTAGGTACAAAAAGGTCAAATTCCACTTGTTTAGGGGTAAAAATGAATATAGATCAGCTAAGATCTTTTTTTTTTTTTAGGAAAAATGAATATAGCTAATTTCACTTTTTAAGAATGAAGCTGAGAATAAAGCATGAATATGAATTGGGTCATTTGTTTAAGTACAAATGGTATCTACTCATTAAATTGATCATGTGTGAGTTACATGATGGATTTCACGGTGAAAAGTGGTTAAAAATTTAGGTTGAGACCAAATTTTATTGACTTAAATTTATTTTTTTTTGGTCAAATGTCAACTTGTATATATATGTTGACTTAAATTTATGAGGGATGTAAATTTGACATTTTAAAAGTGAAAGAAGAAAAAAAAATTATTTAATAAAATGTAAGGGATTTGAATGATTTTTTTTTAAAAAAAATAATATTTAAGATAGACAATCGAAGGTCTTCAATTGTAGTCTCAGTGATATATATAGCTACGCTTGAATAGTTATTTGGGGGGGGGGGGATTTTAAACCCAAAAAAATCATTATAGTGATTTTGTTGATAAATTTATATGTAAAATAAAAAAACGGTTAAAAATATGTTTAGAATTATCTGAAATAATGTTTTATAGCAACAATTAATTTATTTGTTGTCATACTAATAAAAAATTAAAAACCCTTCAAGAGAGTGGTGGAATGGGTGGTTTGAAAAGAGGGAGTGTGAATACAAGATCTCGAATTCGAGTCTTTTCACTTATATTAAAAAAATGAATAAAATTAAAAATAAAAACCCTCCACATTTTTTTTTTTTTTTTGACAAAGTTACAGCTTGTTTCCACCAAACCAAACATTCTCTCTTCATACGAGGCACCTTTGCTGCTCATCCCATTTTCCTGGTAATTGTACGCCAGAAATGAATGGGCAAAACTTTAGGAACGTGTGATGGAATATACAATTTCAGTGTCTTTGCTTGAGGTTTACGGAGTGCTTGTTCCCTACAGACAACTTTCTACCTTTGTAAACTTTCTTGCAGAAAAGCATCTATAATTGCTTTCAACAAGTTGGTAGTTTCAAGTCCAATTCACACAACTTTGAAGAGTTTATTTTTCTTTAGATTGGAAAGTTTGTATTTTCAAGGAGACGTACGAAATAATAAGCTTGTTAGAGATGGGGATTTCCTCGAATAAACGTTTTGGTTTAGAGTTTTCCAACCTTGTGTTTGTGAAGCTAATGAGATTTTCCACTTTATTAACCATATAGATAAAGAGGGAACCGCCCCCTGCCACGTTGGATGGTCGTCCGCCCATGTGCGTTGTAGGGATTGGCCGCTGGTTATGATGTCAGCTTCCCGTACCAGGTGGTCTTCTTCTTCTTTAAGACAGGTAGTTTTTGCATGGTTTTTATATATATATATATTTTTCCCCAAAACAAATGAACTGATGTCATTAGTCATTAGTCATAGTCATCATTAGTCATTAGCGGCAGAACAGCCTCTTGGTCAGAGGTGAAATTACGTTTTGCTCCTTGAGAGTTTGTTTTTTTTACCTGTTTTTTTACTTCTGTATTTGTTGGTAATAATCTCTGCGGGTGTGCCCATCTGTGTCAAATGGCCTCTACCGCCAAATTTCCAATCTTCAACTTGCTTCGGCTTTTACGAACGAGGCATTTAATCCCTGTACGGCCATGCTAGGAAACCTCGTAACCGTTGGGTAATTCGGTCGGTTTCTGCTGGATATCTTTCTTTTTGGGTTCCATTTAGCTTGCTTTTGATTGCTCTGTCTTCTGTTCGCTGCTTTTTGCTATCGCTTGTTTGCTGTGCTTATGGTGAGTGTATTCTGTCTTCACCGTTGCTTTTGCTTTTTAAAATTTTGTGTTGTACTCTTTTAGCTCTGTTTGTCTTACATTCTTTTTGTTTCCTGGTTGTTAGCTCTGGAGTTGGTTATTGTTGCATTGCCGTCTTCCATAAACGCAGCTGCAGGTTCTTAGTCTTTTTCCTTTTGCTTTTTTATGCTGCACTGATGCTGTGTATGGTGATGTTCCTTTTGTTTCCAGAGATTTTCTGCATTTTCTCTATGTTTTAAATTTCCTCTGCATGTTCCCGGTCTTTTTCCTTTGCTTGTAGCTGGTTACTGTTGCATTGTTGTCTTCCACAACCACAGCTCTAGCTCCTTACTTTTCCTTCCTCTGGTTTTTTTAAATGCGGGTTTGTGTTGTTGCCTTCGTCGATGCTGTGCATGTTCGCGTTTGTTTTCGTTGCAGCCATTTTTTTATCATTTTCCCTCGGCTTTTAGCTCTCTTCGTTTGTTTGTTGGTCGCTTACATCCTCTCAACCTTGCCTTGTTCGCTGCTCATTTTCTTTCATCCTTCTCCTTTTTGCACTCTGTTTGTTCGCTGTAATGCTTGTTTGTGCTTTTTTTTTTGTCTATTTTCTTTGCTCTTATTTTCTTTCTCCATGTTATTCATTGTTGCTTCTGCTGTTGTGTGCGTGCTAAACCTTTCGTTGTTTTTCTGGAAGCTGTGGCAGTGTGTTGCGCCAGTTCTGTTTCACCTGGTGCCCTTTTGGCTTTGGAGACGTGTGCTTCCAGTCAGTGCTTGTTTGAGCCAGTTCAGGTTTTTAAACTATTCTAATCTCCTGTTCCTTCCTTTAAGCATATTCGTTCTTCCTTGTGCTCTTTCATTCTACTCTACATATTTTTATTATTGTCCTCCTGTGCTCGAATTTCTTGCTACAAAAAAAATGTTTTGTCCTCTACTCTGTGCCTCTGTTGCATGCCTCTGTGTTTGTTGCTGTGTGATTGTATCTATTCCATTTCTTCTCTTGCCTGTTCTGCACTCTGGGTGTTGCTGTGTCATTTTTCCTTTGGTTGTTGGGCTTAGTTTATCTTCTTCAGCCTTCCAGTCTAAGAACATGGATAGGAATTCAAGGCGTCGTAAACGCTATGCCGAAATGCCAGAGCAAGAAAAGGCCGAGCTTTTGCGCCGTCGCCGTGATGCTAATGCTGCAAAGAAAAGGAAAGATGGGCGGATGCTAATGCTGTCGCCGTGATGCATTGCCGTCTTAAAAAAGCACTAATGATTCTAACCTGATGATTGTATGCACTGATGCTGTTGCCGGCGACGGCTGTTGCTTTTGATTCCAGAAAAGGTTCTTAGACTTTATACTCTCTTTTTCTTCCCAGTATGAAACCAATGATTCTAACCCTTTGGAAAGAATTCGAAGAACTGGATGGTCCCATCATTAGAGCTCCTGGGCACCATTTTCCCATCATTATTGCGACAAGAGTCAGGGTGACAACAAACAATTGTAGCTATATACTACTCTCTTTTTCTTCAAGAACGTTAAATGCATATGTTTCTTAGAAAGCTGTTGGTTTTAACACTTTTTTTATTTCAATACCAGACCTGAGCTTCTCAACTTCTTATTGTTCAGCCATTACGGTGGCTCCATTTTTGCAACAAGCAATGCATCTTGATTTCTGGTCAGAACTATTAAATATATGATACACCGCTTTCCCATTTACATTGAGCCACTTAAAGACCGTTTCTCCCATTTTATATATATCAGGTACCATAGTCATGCACTTGCAATAGACAAGCTAATTGATAATGGAAGTTACACTGATCCGCGAGTTCTTCTCCCTCATGTTGCCAATAATAGAATTCTTCGTATTAGTGCTGCACTTCAACAGGTCACTGTCTTGTTGCTATTTATATTCTATAAATCATGTTTACCTCCCTTCTATCCTTATTATTATTATTTTACAGAGAACCACTACTGCATGGATTAGAGGAATCATTGAAATTTCCTTTAGGCCCCAAAAATTATTCTATATGGCATGCCCCCAATGTCATCAACCAAACAGCTTTGCAGGCACATCGATAGTTCAATGCGAATACTGTCAGGCTAACATTGAACTCTTACCAAGGTTTTTAAAGCTCTTCAGTGCATACAATCACTTTACTCAATGAATTCATGAAATCCATACTTTTTCATAACTGTTATACCATTTTCTCCCTTACAGAGCTTGTATTACCATTTTCATTGCTGATTCAAGCGGATCATTGGCTGCTACTGCTATGGGAACTGAAGCTGAAAATTTAATTAACTACTCAACTGCTGAACTCCATTATTTATACGAACAGGTGCCTATTCATCCCTATCCAGTCACGAGTGTTTTCTTCCCTTTATGTTTTCTTTACACTAATTTCTTCCCTTCGTTTTCTTGACCCAGAAAATTGATCTAGCTTCATACCTCATGCGTACTCTGCAAAAAAAGGACAAAACTGTTCTACGTTAAACCTTCCTCTTCCAGATTCGCCGGCATCAAATGTGCAGCCTATGAAATAATTACTTCATACGCTATGGATGAACCCATGAACATCAATCACATCAACTTCAATGGCCTTAACATCAACAACTAAGCTTTTCTTCGCTTGCCTTTAATTTTTAAGCTATTTCTAGCCAGATGGCTGCTAGACTTTGAACTTTTTTTATTATTCCCCCATCCATCTGTTATGAGTTATTGCAACTACATTATAGCAATTTATATGCTCTATGTATTATTGTCTGATTTCATTCCGCTTTCTTGCCTTTCTCGATTATCTCCGTTAATAGAATCTACCTGGGCATATACATTTTCAAATTTTCCCACCGCGCACTTGCGCGGTGAACCCCTCCTAGTAAGGAAGAAGGGAGAAAGAGGGGAGTTTGAGAGTTGGGCCAAAGATTTCACAATCCCCTAAGGAATATCCCTCCATCTAACGTGAAATGGCCTTTCTGTACAAATGATTTTGCTTACGGAACATGGGATAACTGTAAATGACATAAATTTCTATGCAAATTTTTTCCCAACAAATGTTTCATGCTTATGGGAAAAAAAGTTTGCATCTCTACATCATAAATTCATATTAAGTTTGCATCTCTCCATAATAAATTCATATTCTATTTTTTCTGTTAGCTTCGATGTCGCTTAGTTAGTACTAGGGCTGTACACAAACTGAACGTTCAATGAATAATTTGGTCTCAATTAGTTAAGGGCTCGATTTGAGTTCAATTTACAATGAACTTGAGCTCAAATTCCAATAGGAATTGGAATTCATTTATAGTATTAAATTGATTTCGAACTTGTAGATATTTGACTCATTAAAACTTGATTCAATTAGAATAATAATATTTTATTTAAATTATATATTTATTATTTATTAGATAGATATTATATATGTATTAGTGATAATTTAATATTAAAAATTGAAGAATTAAATAAATTTTTGAGCTCTCAAATTGAGTTTGAACTCATCGAATGTTAAATCAAATCGAACTCAAATTTAGATTTTGAGCACAAAATTTTGAATTGAACTCAAATTATGAAAAGTTCGATTCGATTTGATTCCTTTTCAACCCTAGTTAGTACCATTTCATAACGACAAAGTTGTTTTTCCAATTGAATAAAAGAAGAAAAATATAAATATGGACACATTTTTTTAGTAGGAGAGTTCAAACTCGAAACTTCTCATTTACATTCGCTCTTCTTGAACCATCCAACCCATCACTCCCCCAGATATGGACACACTTAATTTACCATCTTACTATAAAAAACTTCAATTGTGCCATTAATCTTTCCATATTTCAAGTGGACAATCTTAATAAAGAATTTCGCATGCCAATGGATCTAGTTTAATTGATTAAAAGAATTCATGGTTTTTAAAGGCCATTAAGAAAACGAAAGCAGGGAAAATAGAGTCAAATGAAATAAAGATAGCATTAAATAGAAGAGAAATAATATTACATCTATAAAACATATAAATTTTTAGGTTAAATAAACAAAACAAAATCATTTGTACTAGAATTACCTGAAAATGAGGTCTACGTTCAAATCCATAGGAATGGTATATGAAATTTTCAATTAGCAATAAAGCTTAGATTTAACCCTTGACAATTCTAATCTCTAATACTTTTCATTTGTTTGACACCAAGATTTGTAGCTCAGAGACGACTTTTACCAATACCGCGGTTTCAAAATCAGAAACACTGAAAAATCAGCTAATCCGACAAAAATCAATGGTATGCTTATGCAAATCATCTCAGTGAAGGACAAAGAATGAAAAATCAAGAAAGACTCGACTATTGAATTCTAGGAAGAAAGTGGACTAGAATGTTGCGTCTACATACAATGGCTTGCTTGTTTATTTCAATTAACAAATAAAACATAAGATTGGTCACTGCCCCAAAATCTGCACTTAGATCTTTTAATCAAGAAGCAAAAATTTGATGGGATTAGATTCATGATAAAATGCTTTTATATTCTACTAATTTTTTACACATCCCTCTATGTGACTTAAATTCTGAGAGTTTTGACTATAACAGTCTATCACCAATTACCCCTAATTATTGAATCACTAACCATGTATTTTCAATTTCAAATCCTTCTACTGATAGAATACAAGGAAGCAGAATAATACCCCTACAAATCAAGATTTCGAAAGTTGATCAATCTCTCTTCTACCAAGGCCCCATCTCAAAACCGATTGAGATGGCACAGTGGAAATTTTTCTTGTTTAAAGCAGAAAGGACCATCGAATCCCTTTTACAAAGGGGCAAAGGTAATCCAGATCACCTGCTCCTGTGACTTTTATCCATTTCTCAATCATCCCTCCTGGCTAGACCAATTAAGCTAGTGCATCCCAGCTCACCCCCGTATATAAATATTGCATGACCGAAAAATCATTTCTTCCTCTCTGTCAAAGCCGCTAATCAAGCTCTTTTGTGAAACCAACTCAGACGTTATATATATGCATTATCTGTGTGCGCTCAAGACCATCTTACAATATGCAAGAACAGATGATTATTGTGATAGAAATCAAGATAGCCAGCATGGTTATATATGGGGAGTATTATCACTTTTAAACAATATATTTATACCAAATCTCAATTTTGAACCCCAAGTTTTAATTTAAGTTTTCCAATCCCAATTAACCGTTGAAAATTTTGTATAATAAATGCATAAGTGCATATAGCCACATATGGAGTTGATGGGATACTTTAGAAATACATAATTCCTTGTGTAACATCGCATTATATCTAACTATTATTAGCTGAGTCTTATTGTCTACACTTTTCCCTTTTTCACTATGTATTGAAATAAAATGGTGGACAATTTTATTGTGTCTGATCAATAATTAAGTGGCCGTGCTAGAGATCTGCATGATAATACAAGACATTTGCGCCTGATCAATGGTTTGACATTAATAAAAGACATTAATAAGGTGTAATGTGTGAAAAATAGGACTTGTCCTTGCAACATAAAAAGTGGGGGGCTCAAAAAAAAATATAGCCCTAATTATATAAATACGCATCTTTATAGGTGCTTTTTTTCTTGTCATCATTCAACGTTCAAAGTGTCCACCCTTCCGAGTCCTTATACTTCTCCTTACAGCTAAAAAGCAGCAGAAAACTTGAGTGCCCTGCTCTCTTCTTGTTAAACACCATAAGATCACATTCATAAGCCTCTGAACTTTTTCTCTCCTCTCCCTTTATCTCTCTCTCTCTCTTTTTCACCTCCAGTGTGTGTTGTTCTATGTGCTATTGGAAAGGTTTTGTGAGGGGGATATAACGTTTTCTTCTACCATCCATCTATCAAAAAGCAAAGAAAAACAATGATCCCTGCATGTTTCAGCAGCCCAGAATCCAACTCAAACAGCTCGTCACCAACACAAATGCCTCAAAACCTCATTACATGCATTTATCAAACTCACTTGTGCAACTCACCAACCCATCTCACGCTCACCTGGTCAAAAACCCTCTTCTCCCATACCCTAACCATCCATGCACCAGGTTTTTTCTCCATAACCATTCCTCTGTACCCATCATCCTTCCCGTTCTTCAGGGCCCGGCCCGGATCTAAATCCATACACTTGACCAACAGCCATTATAAGAAACTGAAGTTGTACTGGGACTTTACTCGGGCCAAGTTCACTCAGCAGAACTCAGCTGAGCCCGAGTCAGGTTTCTACTTTGCAATTGCTTGCAATTCAAGAATGGAGTTCTTTCTCGGTGACCGGTTCGACGAGTTGACTCGGCGGGCCGAGTCGGTCTTTTCCAGAGTCCGGTACTCGGACGAGTCAACTCTGTTGTCTCGGCGAGAGCATGTGTTTGGGCGCAGGAGTTATGTGACCCAGGCTCAAGTTATGGGTTCCAAACACGAAATTGGAATAGATTGTGGCGGTGGAGTGCTCAAAGTAAAAGTCGACGGAGAAACAAGGCTAGTGGTCAAAAGGCTAGCTTGGAAATTTAGGGGGAATGAGAAAATTACTGTTGGTGGAGTGGAAGTAGAGTTTTATTGGGATGTGTTTAATTGGATAAATAAGTGTGACATTCACAAAAATGGGAGTGCCCATGGTGTATTCATTTTCCAAATTGGTGATGGTGGAATTTGGCCTGAAATGGTTGGAGCTGAGAAAAAATTAATGAGGAAAAGCTTGTCCTCTGTGGTGGCGGCCGCCGGGCAATCGGGCATGTCATCGGTGTCTTTGCCACCGTCTCCGTCGTGCTCTAGTGTGTTGCAATGGGCTGAGGAGAGTAGTGATTGTGGAAGAAGTTCGTGTTCATCTACAAGGTCAAGTGGGAGTGCTGGAGGATTTTCCTTGTTATTGTATGCTTGGAGAAAAGAGTAGTTAAAAGGTTTGAAATTGTGATTCAATTGATCAAATATTATTCTTGATTGTTTATAATTGACAATTTTATGTCTTGCACATTATTGTACAACTTTGATATAAATGTTTCTGAGGTTGTGCAAATACGAAGAAATTTTGTGTATTCTTGTAGCATCTGAGTGTACAATGGACTAAGCCATTTCCTTTTGTTCATCCATTAATTTTCGTATTTTTTTTTTCTCAGACCATGTTTTAAACCTTACTATAATGAGGCATAGAAGATGCGGAGTTTGGCTCCTCTCCAATGAATTCTCTCTCCATTTTCTACAATACTGTCTAGGTGAATGATGATGTGTTTTTAATTATTAGAAAGAGATATGACCATTTTAAATTTAACTAATTCTAATTTTTATTAATAAATGAAGACACGTGTCATGCATTCAGATATGCACTACGAAAAATAAAGAGAGAATCCATTGGAAATGAGCTAAATCCAGAAGATGCGTAATTAGACAATTGCACATGTCAAACATAATAATACACTCTGGGTATAGCTTCATAGTAATTTTTGTGTGATGCTGTTACTTAAATAGTAGTGGTTAGTAAATTTCAGTTAGGACACTTTTGACCATATACGTATTATTATTTTAGTTTTTAAGCTTCAATTTTAGACTCATTAACTCCTACAGTGTGAAGTTCATTCTACTTTAATTCTTGAACTTTGATTTTTGACACTTCAAGTTTATTCTACAAAATTGTCAAAACTATCAAAATAGTAAGCAAGTATGCTCAAAAGCCAAGGAGGTCTTGGTGTAATAATTAAGATTGAGGTATCTGAATTTAAAGGTCTTGGTTTCAAATTCCCCTCTTTCCTCTAGACTTCTTAATTAATTCCATCCCCTCCAGGAAAAAAAAAAAGGAATGATCGAAATTTAAGGACTAAAATTGGATGAATTTCATGTTTGAAGTGGTAAAGTGTCCAAAATTCTTAATTAGTTCCACCCCCTCCAGGGAAAAAAAAAAGAATGATCAAAATTTAAGGACTAAAATTGGATGAATTTCATGTTTTAAGTGGTAAAGTGTCCAAAACAAAAGAAGGGAAGAGGGGGAGAGCTAATTCTAATTTTTATTAATAAATGAAGACACGTGTCATGCATTCAGATATGCACTACGAAAAATAAAGAGAGAATCCATTGGAAATGAGCTAAATCCAGAAGATGCGTAATTAGACAATTGCACATGTCAAACATAATAATACACTCTGGGTATAGCTTCATAGTAATTTTTGTGTGATGCTGTTACTTAAATAGTAGTGGTTAGTAAATTTCAGTTAGGACACTTTTGACCATATACGTATTATTATTTTAGTTTTTAAGCTTCAATTTTAGACTCATTAACTCCTACAGTGTGAAGTTCATTCTACTTTAATTCTTGAACTTTGATTTTTGACACTTCAAGTTTATTCTACAAAATTGTCAAAACTATCAAAATAGTAAGCAAGTATGCTCAAAAGCCAAGGAGGTCTTGGTGTAATAATTAAGATTGAGGTATCTGAATTTAAAGGTCTTGGTTTCAAATTCCCCTCTTTCCTCTAGACTTCTTAATTAATTCCATCCCCTCCAGGAAAAAAAAAAAGGAATGATCGAAATTTAAGGACTAAAATTGGATGAATTTCATGTTTGAAGTGGTAAAGTGTCCAAAATTCTTAATTAGTTCCACCCCCTCCAGGGAAAAAAAAAAGAATGATCAAAATTTAAGGACTAAAATTGGATGAATTTCATGTTTTAAGTGGTAAAGTGTCCAAAACAAAAGAAGGGAAGAGGGGGAGAGGGAAGAGAGGGGAGGAAGGGGAAAGTGTTCACAATTGAAATTTAAGGACTAAAATAGGATGGATTTCATACTCTAAGGAGTCAAGTGTCTAAAATTAAAATGTAAAGACTAAAGTGGGAGTGAGTCTAAAGTTAAAGGGTCCAAAGTGGAATTTATCCCATGCAAATATGCACAATTAGGAAAGCAGTTAACATTCATTGACCCAATGACGAGGGCACATTTGTCTAAGTAATTGTAATTTAAGGATTTCACTAAAAGTCCAGATTCAAAACTGGTCAAACAATTTTAGATTAGAAATTGCACAAAAAGTAAAAGAAAAAAAAATTGAAAGAATACATAGCCAGAACGAGACAGAAAATGTTAGAGCCCGTGAACCTCCTCATGGCTGCAGCATTGTATTCCCATCTAATCCAAGAAGACAAATTTGTGTGCTTTAATTGACATATTAATTAACAATACAAGTGTACAAAATCCAAAAACATATATTGACAATTTTAAATGAAGGAGATAGAATTCTTTCTTCTTACCGAGCAGAGTTGGCCTCTAAAAATGAAAAATCTATCCGCTGGTCCTATTATTACCTTGCAGGCTTGCACTTTTCATTTTAGAAGAGAAAAAGGAGTAACAGGAATATTACTAACATTTTACAAATTAACTTTGACAATTCCAACAATTATGACATAATCATTTGTGGCCTGAACTCCCATATTTACAACTTTATTTTGTCTTTTTTTTTGTAGGAAAAAGTTTGAGTGAGTTCACTTTTAGTCATCATCACATTCCAGGATAACTTATATTTTTTTTAAGAAAAAAGTTTGGATGTGTTCGATTCTAATTACCATCACAAGTCAAAAAAACATATTTTGAGACTATAAATCGACTTGTAGAAGTTATTATAAATCGTCCGACAACACAGCCCTCACATGATTCGAACTTACAAATCGTGTTGGCCTTTTTTCTTTTTAATTTTTTTTTGGGTTTATGATTGTTGTAGAAAAGGACGATCCAAGAATCATGATTGAATAGGAGGGAGATCCAAAAGTCACTTTCTATCAACGTACATTTTGGAAGAATATTTATCAATTTACCAAACCATTTGTCAAAAAACAACATTGGAAACCTTTGCAGAGGCTCTTCTGAAGCTTTTCTTCCCATCGATATTATTTTATCATCTTTGTAGTTGGAGCCTTAGAGGGAAGCTTTTGTAGTCTTTAATCAAGAAATCCGATGACCACAAAAACTCGGAAGAAAGAAGAATAACAAGTCTGGGCTGCGGCGCTCCACATGCGCCGCTACATTGGATTCTCGTTCAAACGGAGACTATCAAAAGAAGCAAGTACCGCTACGTACTCAAGTCACAAGTCTTTTTTACTTATTTTTTGGACACTTTGCCATAGATCACGAGCAGCTCTCATTACTCTTTGTCCCTCTTTCTCTCACACGTAGTCACACACTATACTTCCACACACGCCTATGCATTGACTTATCACGTACTGTGTGTTATTAGTCTTCAATCTGTTAAGATGTGTTTGATAAAATTAAAGTTTGAGAACTGAAATTTGAAATCTAAAATCTGATACATTAAGTTATTAAATTTTTAAGTACTAAATCTGATACACTTTAAATGTATATCATATTAAGTGATAAGTAAATAATTTATCACTTATTTTTTAGAGTAAATTTTGTCTACGAAACTCAATGCCACTTAATTAATTCAAATGTTCAATTTTTCATTATCAAACGCGTCTAAACATATTAAAATTTGAATTCATTAGATTTAAATGCTGAATTAGTTATTAAACAAGACCTTAGTGTTAGAAAAAAAAAACGTGTATATTACACGAATGTCAATCTTACATGCGATTATTTAAAATAGAAAGATGTTGCACTAAACGATATATCAAATCGTGTCACATTTTGTAGGTGCACTCATCGAAGTATGCTTGCGTCTCCTGACTTGCATTGAAATAGAATTGACGGGAAAATATGCGATGTTTTGGGAAGAAAAAGTATAAAACGCGTCATACTACCATGTCGATTCATACGGTTTCAAAAGTTCTGATAAGTTAGAAAGAGTCGCAAATGTACTTTGCTTCTTTTACCTCCCAAAAACCAATGTAGATAAATGCTATAGTAATATACAATTCCATTTGGATTTGATTGTACAATTCCGTTTGGATTTGATTGTTTTTCATAAACCAATTTTTCACATATAAATGCTATAGTAAATAAACTCTACACCCTCTATTTTTCATCCATACCCCACCACCATCACCCACCACTATCCACCACTACCTCCTCATCTACTCTCTCCCTCCTTCTCCCACTTCTTCTTCCTCCTCTCTCTTCCCCTCCCCCTCTCCACCTTTTTGGTAGCCATCAACGACCAATTTGTAGTCACGAGTTGATCTAGTCACCATGGCAGGCAACCAGTTTCCGGTTGCGACCCATGATCAGATTTGGTCGTGGATGGTAACCAGAAAGGGAGCGTAGAGGGAGTGGTGGTTGCAAGAAGGGGTGAGGAGGAGGGAGGGGGGAAGGAGAGGGAAGAAGGAGAGAGGAGGAGGGAGGGAATGGGGGGAGGAAGAAAGGGAGGAGAGGGGAGGAGGGAGAGAGGGGAAGGGTGGTGATGGTGAAGTTTTTAAAATTTTTAAAAGCATCTCATTAAAATTTAGACAATTTATTTATGGATTAATTTTTTTATACACTGTCAGTGTAAAGATTTTTTATATATAAGCAAGTTTAGATTATAACACATAACATGAATTTAAATTTAAAATTCAAATCATTCATTTGTGGCATACATCCAAGGCTACTAATGTAGAAAAAAATATGACATTGTCGATGCATTAAAAGTTAATCATTAAAACTTTAAACCTTAAAAATACTCCAACATATATTCTCAAATACACCACTAAAAAAATGATTAAAAATATCTACAGCAAAAGTTTTTCACATGTATTACTCAAATAAAATATTTCAAAAACGCACCTAAAATTGTTAATCCAAATAAAGCTTCGTCTTATCATTGTTTTTTATTTATTATTTTCTAATGAACAGATCTATGATCAATTAACCATTGAATTCTTTAGTACATAGTTATTAAAGCCAACCCGAATAGGAACCCGGCGAAAGAGGTGAGTCAGCTGGGCTACTGGTTCAACCATCCAGTCAATTCTGGTTCAACCACTAGTTCTATACTAGTTTTATTTGGTTCAACCACTAGGTGCGTGGTTAACCGGTAGATCACTAAATATATTTAAATATTATGTTTCATAATTTTTGATATGGTTAAAACTATAATAAGCTATGCCATAGTAAATACTCAGTTAGTCTAATTTATTATAGAATTATTAATTCTTATAAGAATTAACAAAACCTAAATTTAATTAGTAATCCACCAAATTTCAAGTATAAAATTTTATCTAAGTGTAATTGTCTAGTTTATTTACAAATTTTAAGTGCAAAAGGTTATTAGGAACGATATTTGCTTTAAAATGAATTGTGTAATATGTTATTTTTTTTAAATCCATTTCATAATTTATAGATTTTGGGGAATAATAAAATTTATTAAAAGATTCCAAATAATTTTTTTTTTGAAAAAATAAAATAAGAATAAAAGTCTAATATATAATATAAGAATGACTAAACAACCAACAAATAGGTTGTTGTTCCGGTGGTGGTTACACTTACTTATACACACGAGATCCAATGTTTACTAAACCGACCGGTTCACCATGTTGACTGGTTAAATTGCTGGTCCGTTGACAAGTTAATGGTTTAATTGCTTAAACAATTCAATTAAAGATCCAGTTCAGCTCAATTACTAGTTCACCGGGTTGACCGATTGAACTGTTGGATCGGGCCGAGTTTAAAAACATTGCTTTAGTGTGAGCCTTTTCTATTCAAATTCTATTAGGCATTACATTTTAAAGAAGGCTGACAATTATATGAATCTAATTAGATAATACAATAATGATACAATAAATTCAGTGTGTTATATGTACTTATTTAGTCAATTTCTCAATAGTGGCTTTGTAAAGAGTTGTTAAAAGTGATGAACTATCAGAAAACTAAACCTAAAATGTAGCGGTTTTTCATGGCATATTTTTTTATCTGTAAAAGTTTATGTAAACATAAAAATGCATATATCTTTTTTTTTGTTTCTATTTTTTTACATATATCTTTTTTTTGTTTCTATTTTTTTACGTCGAATTTTCATCATAAAGTTTGAATTATACCCATAGGCGTCCTGTATTTTACTACCCATATTCTATTTTATATTGTATATATTTTTATTTCGAGACGTCTAATATATTATGCACTTTGCATTTTGATACATTCAATTATAAAATCATAATTTCAAATCAAATCTACGGCTTATGATACTAGCATTGTAAATAAATACTCAAATTACAGTACTCACTCCCCTCCCCCCCCCCCCCCACCCCCTCCCCTCTCTCTCTCGCTCTCACATCTAAATTGTAAGAGGTAAATTTTAGTAGACAAACCATAAAATTGAATTTCTTCAGTAAAAATTACCTTAGTACGTTTGGTTCCCCATAGAATTGGAGCGTAGAATTGGAATTGGAGCTCCAATTTCAATTCTTGTGTTTGGGTACTATCTTCCCTGTAGAATTAGAATCGAATTACAATTCCAAATCGATCGAATTCCATGGTTCCAATTCTTTGGCTGGACCAAAGAATTCCAATTCTAATTCCATAACTAAACGGGTTCACACGCGGATCTAGTATGGGTCAAAAATTAAAATCGGGTCAAAGGATATTGGCACCCCTTTCTTCTTGTCTAACTCACCATTTTCCTCAGCCGCTAAGGCTCTGCTCTCCACCATCACTTCCACCTGCAATCCTAATATCTTACCTTTCCCACCACCGTCTCCCCCCTGCCTTCGATTTCTCTGGCCACTTCCTCCATCCTTCGCCACTCTCGCCACTCGTCCACCCCAAATTTCAGACACATTTAGGGCTTGTGAGACACCCAGGAAGGATAATGCGAACGCAACACAGCAGAGGAGCACCTTTTGGTCTCTGAGATTTTGCCGCTACTATTGTCCCGAATCGAAATGGCCTGTGCGGAACTTTGAGCCTAAAGATGTACTAACACATGGCAACCTCGAATAGGGTACCGGTGGTTCGCGCTAAACACCCATCATATTAGGGAAATTACAAGCCAAGTTGGTAAGAGTTTGTTTCCTTTTTCTTATTTTGGGTTTGAGTTCAATTAGTTAAATTGAGTCCAAGTTTTAGCTTGTTGGAATATATAATGTTAGTTTAAAATCATATTGGTGATGAAGATGAAAGGGGTAATCTCGTATGTCTTCCTTAAAATGGTTTTTTGAGATCTATTAGAAGCTTTTGCATTGTGGAACCACAAATTGATACTGCATTTGGATTCTACACTGAAAGATGAGATATTTAGCTTTGTTGTGGTTCATGTCTACTTCATATCCTGTATTTTGTGCAAGCAGTGTTCTAGTAAATTATCAATATTCTGCAATGTATATTATTTCTCCATCATCTAGATAAGATTAATGTCTCATATGATTTACGGAAACTTGTTCTTGTTTAATTCTTATTGGTTTGAAGTACACTAAATTCTTGTGTTATGTAGAATTTCAGCTGATTATCCATCGATAATTTTAAGGATGCAACTCCATTAGAGCTTCCCTCTAAATGAGACTCTACTAAATCTTTCCTTTTGATGAGACTCATAGAAGGCTTTAGAAGGATTCTGATGTTTCTCGTAGCCAATTAGTCTTGTTTCTAGAAAGAAAGCTTTGTCGGGACTTTTCTGTTTCTTTCTTTTGTTGCAGTGTGCTGGAAAATCCTTACCAGTAGAAGCTTTAAGTCACTAGAATAAGTTTAGGACATCTCCAAACTATTTTGTGCACATAAGTGATGATCTTAGCAACATCTCCAAATTGCTTTTGCAAAAAGGTTCCGTCCAAATAAGTCAGCATAAGTTCTTCATTTAACATATGTATGGATTTTTCTGGTGCATATTTGCCTCTCACTTTTAGTTCTATAATGCAGTGGCTGTTGAATCTATTCTTAAGAACATGACATTGTGATGTTTTTCTGGTGCATATTTGCCTTAGATATGGCATCTGAAGCAACATCTCAGTCAAAAGGGAAAGGCAAAGGGTATTTCACTTGGACTCCTGAAATTGATCGTGTAATGGGCACCTGTTTTATTGACCAAATGAACCAAGGAAACAAATTAGATGGTAAATGTGCATGGAAAACAGTAGCCTACACCGCAGTAATGAATGCTTTATTCGATAAACTCAATATATCTGTGACAAAGGCTAATATTATATCTCGTTTCAAGACATGGGAGAAACACTATGACATCTTATACCCACTGCTCCAGTCCTGTAACTCTGGGTCTACAATAATATGGGACTACTCTAGAGGTAGAATTGATGTTCGTGATGAGGATGTATGGAATGCTCGAGTAAGTGAGAATCCAAAAATTCTTCCTTATAGAAAAAAAATTGTGGTTGAAAATTGGGAGGATATCTGTATACTGTTTTCACAAGATCGTGCAAATGGAGAGGGTGCCCAAACTGTTTTTGAGGCTAATGTTGAAACTGAAGTTGAAGAGTCTGCTAATGTAGAGGAATCATTTGAGACTGATTCGCGATCTTTAGAAGATGAAGTTATGAATGCACTGCTAGCTCGACAACGGTCAAAATCAAAAGCTTCATCTTCAACAAATGATCGTGGCACAAAGAGAAAACTAACGAGCTCTCAAGTACTTTACAAAGTGTTGGGAAGAATGGCAGATTCACTGGATAAGTACTTAAATTCAGAATGCTCAAAAGTTACAACAAAAATGGTGGAAGACGAGTTATCTAAAATTGAATTAAATAGATTTCAATTGTTGAAGGGTATTGACTTACTTATGAATGACAGGACAAAGTATGACACTTTTTCTGGTCTCGGAGATGACTTAAAAAAGGATTGGCTATTGATGCACATTGGTAATTGATTTTTTTTTTTGGGTAATCTCCAGTTGAAGTTGTTTTTGTAGAAGAAGTTGAGCTGATTGCTGGAAGCCCAAGTAGAGCAAGTAGAAGTTGTTACTACTCCATTGTGTATCCATGACTTTTTAAATTCTGATGAGTTCTTTGTTTTTTATGTAATGGATCAAAACAAGATTATAGAAAGATTCAAGGGAGTATTTCAGCTATTTTCTATCTGTTTTTGAGATGATAAGAATGGAACATTGGATCTTTTGTCTGATGAAATAGCATTTTAGATATTGAGATTAACATAGCTGCCTGTGTTGATGCCCTGACTTGTCCTTTAGCTGCATGAACCTTTGCATTCTTTCTCAAATAGTACGTTTGTAAAACAATTGACAAGGTGGATGTTTGAACTTTGAATGAGTATATGTGGATGTGGCGTGCCTCCAAATGCTGTACTGCCCTACATGAAGAGGAGGTGTAGTGCACTGCTGGACTGCAGAAATAGCAGCAGTAGCAAGTATGCATATGAGTATCAACACGTATTAAAAGGGTGATAAAATAAGCTTTGGCAGTGGGAAAAAATAAATTATTAAAGGCACAAATTGGTTCTTTCTTTTAAATCTTTAGTAAAAATTAGCTAAATGTAAGAAAAAAAGAAATTATTATATAAAAAGAAAAAAAAAGAAAAATTTTATGTAAGCAAATGTTTCATGAAAACAATTCTAATTCCTAATGAATTCTTCTCTCATACAAACAAAGAATTTGGAATTTCAAATAAATTCCGTATCAATTCTATGCATTTCCCAAACGAAAGAATTGAAATGACTTGGAATTTCAATTCATAGAATTTCAATTCTAATTCAATTCTAATTCTGTAGAACCAAACGTACCCTAAATGATTTTCTTTTATACATTGGCAATAAGTATCTGCTGTCATTGTACACGTGCGTGTATGTAGATATTATACACACACTGTGCATTTCTTGTGTACTCCGTGCATTGATGATTTCATTTGCCATCATATTGTTCCTAATTATTATAACAGAGGAATCCTTTTTGTACTTTCGTCCATCAAAATGATGACAGCAGAAACTTTTTCTTATTTGGGGGGATCCAGGCAACACATCTCAAATGTAATTATTCTTGCAGGTTGCTGCCAATTTCAAACAAGAACAAGGAAATTTGAGAAGTAAATTTCAATTTCTTCCAAATAATGGGTCAGATTATAACATTTAGTTTTGGTATTTTTGGTTGGGCCTGGTTCCACAGTAAATCTTGAGGCTGCCTTTTTTTTTTTTGGGATGAGAAAAGAAACTATTGTGGAACAAGCTTTAGTGGAACCTATTTGGAAGCAAATCTTGTGGATGAGGGCTAGTGGGCCTTAAATATTGTATACTATGATAAATCTTCAAATATGGAAGAACTCAAGGAATTGGAAACTGGAAACTAGCAATGGGATCCCTTTCCCTTTCACCAACTACTTTCCTTGGTTTTTGAAAGCACAGGAGGGATGGACTATGAAGTTCTGTGTTCAACTGTTACTAATTGGTAAAGCTGTAGCATTTTCAAGGAATTTGTTTATCCTTTTCCTCACTAATTTCATACAACCAAACACTGCGCAAATGTGAAATTCTTTTAGAAGTTCGAAAAATGTGTCCAAGATTCTCAAGTACTTGGTCAAAAAGTTCAGGTGATCTTGCTTCTATGAACAGGTATCATCTTTTCTGGTTTGGTATATGTAAGAGATGGCTTCTCTTACCATAAAAAGCTAAGAATCTTCTTTTACAAGCACAAATATTGGCAACCAAGAAGCAGGCTTAAATATAGTAAAACCATGCACCCAAAAGACATCAAAATCATTTCCTTAATTACTTCAGAAGATCACCAATCACATCAATATAACAATAAAAATCATAATAAACAGCATCCTACAGAGTTTATAATGTCAGAGCTACGAGTAGCAACAACTGTTTACATACTTTAGACCAAGTGGACCGTGAATCTGATTCTCAAATATTTGTGCATAGAAGTAGAATCATATTTCTGAAGTCTTTAAGAAAACTAGGGATCTTAATCATTCCTTATGAAGGCAAAAAGCCAACTAAGCAAATTAAGTTTTTAAGGGTAAGATACAAGGGGTGTTCTTTGTCATCTCCTGCATGCAGTTTCAGAATATCATTCAGGAAACTGTCACATAGAACTAACGCGTGTGAGGCCATTCATGTAATGCTTGTATATCCTTGCAGTATCGAGCATTTGATGCTTTTAGCTCTGAAAAGAGCACAGAGCGATTTCTCATCCCCAGAACAAGAGGGAGACTAGTTATAGATCAACTTGGGTCTAATACCCCAATGATGTAAGCAGAGCAAAGTCTGTTTTCTAAAGCTGATTTGGACAATCTGTCTTGGTCCATGTTGAATAGCATGCATGTAGAACAGACTGTTAAATTCGCCAGAGAATAAGTGATTCATTTATCTGACCTCAGAAAGCCTGGAGTAAATATCTGACCTATTGCTTCAAGTGCAGATATCTTCCAACTCTCAACATGCCTAATAACCTGCACAACATTTGAAAAAACAAGAATCACCAAGTTATACAAGCGTTATGATTTACGATTTGAACATGGTTGCAGGAGGAACATATATTCCACTTACTCTTAACTGATCGTCAATATCATAGGTTGTGGTTCCATCAATCAGAATGAGAGGCCTCCACAGAAGTATGAGATGGGTTCTGCAAATCAATGGTGCGATCAATTACAATCTTGAGAAACTTCAATTTTTGACAATCACTCCATTTCTACTCAGCATTTTCACAAGTCTTCTAGAAGCCAAAATGCAAGTATAGCTCAAGGAATTATTGTTCCTACTAAAGCTCAGATAGAGTTACAAATTATGGAACATAGAACCTCATAACACTACAGGTACACGAAATGCTTTGGGAAATAATTATATTGTTGTTTTTTACAGTATCCATTTATGCATGTGAAACAAAAAAGAAGAGCACTGACTTATACTCTTCCATTTCTGGTTTGTTCAACTTCAAAGAAGTTCGATGGTAAAATCAAGAAGCAAGTCCATATTGAATTAATCAGATGTTCCAACAGTCATTGCTTGCTTCAGGGACTTAAACAGATGCAACCCAGTAGCTATTCTTCAGAAATAATTATATACCTATTCAAGGAATAATAGAATTGCTTAGACAAAGGCTAGATACAAATTAAGTGATATTTACCAGGTACATGCTCAATAAACATTTGCATTACCTTAATTTCCACGATGCAATTATATATTTGGCTTTTGGATTGATGCCCTGCACATGAAAAGCATAGATTCAAATGATGGAGCAAACTGAAGCTTGGTATAGACTCATGAGCAACATTAAGGTAGAGAAAGCTACTTATGAAGGCAAGAAATTACATTAAGAACTGAAAAACTTACAATCAGAAACTAAATGAAAACTAATCAATATGACATGAAGATGAAACAAGGAGATATGACATGTTTGCAAACAGAAGAAGTAAACATCATTGCCAATCAACCCAGTATGAAACGCAACTTCAGTAATATTGCAGTGCGTAAAGACCAATTACAGAAAGTGACAACTAGAAACAATTATGGAATTTCAACTGATATATTTGGCATTTCAATTTTGTGATATGAAGTTTTGATAAGCAAATAAAGTGGTTGATTCATTTCTAATGCTCAAATGGAAAAAAAAGAAAATCCATCTTGAAGTTACTTTCCCTCTCCTCTTGATTTGACACTTGAAACAGACAGCAACTGCCTGCAACAGTTGCCCAACAAGAGAAGCTGACTAACATGACTGTTTGATAACTAGTCAATGCACAGCTCACAAAATCAGAAAAACTCTGTTCAGAGATCTTCTACAGAAGTATCCAGATCAACTATTCAATGCAACCTCTTCCTCATTGGCTTGTTTTTCTTCCCTGTGGTAAAGGAAGGAGGGGAGGAAAGGCTCTCACACCTTCCATTTCAGTTTCAGTGGAAGCTCAAAGTAAAACAGGATCTCAAGTAATGTTGCTCCAGCAATCTTTGGCAACTGCAGCTATCTTACTGGCTGTCTAGGCAATCCATTCTGTTTATTTCATTTCTTCCTTCTTTCTAGCCAACAATGAAGAATCTATAAAGTAATATGAGAATCATGTCATGAGATGATCTTGCACCTATAGACATTCAGTATATTGCATACTTCTCAATGAAAACATGACCAAATCCAAAGACGTTTTACATTCTTTATATGATTTGATAATAAAAATTTCCCTTTAATTGGACTAACTTTAACATGGAGTGCTAGCGGGGAAATAAATCTAACACTTTCAACCAGCCCTGACATCAATCAAACACAATTCCTCAATTTTTCCTAATTGCTGAGAAGTTATAGAAATCGTCCTAGTTGCCAATTCATAAAGCAGTTAGTCTGGCTTATAGATTGCTTTAAAAGCAGCCAGTAATCAATTACACATTGAATCCATGTATTTTGTTATTATTTTCCAACAAATTTTGGAACAGAGACCATCTATTAGGTAATAGGCAAGACATGTTGAATCATAAAAGGGTAGAGAAAATGTATAGAGTGATAGGCCACGTGTTTTCAATATCACATTTTTAGTTAGCCAGTATGATTCACTTCATGGACCATGATATAGGGAATATATGATTATGAAAGAATAGGGAAAACAAGAAAACTATTAGACTACAAGTGATTATATTTGCAGCTTTAAATGTTGTCCAATTAGTTTTAAAATTTCACCACATAAAAGGCATGTTTAGCATTCTTTTATACCATATCAAAATATATCTAGTTGAGTAACTCCAAATGAGCATCTATCAATTTACAATATCAAGTCCCAACTTGCCAATCCTAAAAATCAACACAAGGGTAATTCTTTTTCTTTCTGTAGTCAATGAGTAGTGCACTATTTTACTTGTATTCCTTGATACAACAAACTTCCAGTGCACTTATTATGAGAAAATCAAAGAAAACTAGTGCATACAGTCTATATTGCTGAATGTCGGGAAAATCCAAATGATAAGATATTGATTGAAACCAGTATCACTTCTATTTTTCCACTGTCTCTACTGATCAGAAGGCCACACCCTATTAGCAGATAAAAGCTTCCACTAACATTCATGTGTGGCACAGGTCCATCTGATATTGAAGGGATATCTGTACACAACATCAAGAATTCCCTAATACATACCTGATGTGATAGTATCCCTAAGACCTATTTTAAATCAATATGTCATGTTGCAGGATGTGAATGTGCAATATGATTGACCTGCATCAACCTCTTCAAAGGCCAAAAGAGTTGCTCAAGAGTTTATCAATAGGTTGTCCTAATGAAAATCATCAGGCACGTCCAAATGATACTTCATCCAGCATGGGATCAAGGCTCACACATCAGATCACAAAAGCTACTAATTTTTCACCTACATGTCATATCCAAAGGTGTTATACCTTATCACATGACACAGTGAGGGAACATGTTGCTAGATAAGAAACAGCATGAGTTGGTTGTGATGCATCAGAATTCTTTAATCTGGTAATGATTTGCAAATACTCTCAATGGAAAAATCAACAGAAAACAGCATACTGAGAGTACAAGCTTCAGATGAAACCCTTATTTCTGTTCTAGCTACTAATTTATGCATTATACTTCTGGGTGACAAAGATAAGATTGACAGTTGGCTATATGATAATTAATATTACGTGTTTATGTATGATAATAAGTTGGTAACAGGTGATAAAAGCAATGTCTGTCAAAGGCAAAGCTGAAAGAAAAATAATAACTTTGTATTTACAAAGTGCTACATTTCTTGGTTCACATGAGTATGTGACTAAACCAAGCTAAAAAATTATTAGCTTTCAATTTTCTTTGAAGGTTTATAAAAGACTTCAAGAGATGGAAGAAATAGAATTGATTGTCAGGATTATGGAGGTTTACAGATACAACTCATTCTTCCTATTTTTTCAGCCAAGGGAAAACAAAGCTTAAACAATGATAGCTATCTATTGAGAGAGAATACCTTCTTAATCTCTTTTAAGAATATGGATGGATTGTCAAAGAAAGGTACCAGCAGTTTCAAGTTGCGTGAATACAAATCCCTTCCTGGACGGAAAACCAAAAATAACATAAAATTCAACTGTTTTCAGTGCCCTGATGATTGTAAGTGATACCTTGACATGAGAAACTTGACATATGCATAACAAAAATGACAGAAAGCTAGTATCTTGCAGATGCAACTAAAATATTGCATGCATAAAAGATGAAGTTTCTTGATGCGAAGAGATTGAGAGATTAACTGAAACCAAAAAATAACTCAAAAGAAGACCATGTATGATACCCTCATCCACAGGAATATTAAATGAGACAAAACAGACCAAACAAGTAGTTGGACAGATTGCAAAACTCATTAACAGAACATTAAGAAGTGCGGGAAAATTAATAAAAGAGAGAGAGCTAACTTCAGTATCTTGACATGTATAGCTATAGAAATGCCTCAGACTCTAACCTATCATCTCATATCCTTCTCCACATCACTAGCTCAAGGAAGTATACCGCTATATAAAGTTCACTAGTAGGAACCAATTGGTTGTGCTGTGGAGAGAGCACTTCTGAAGGCTTTTAGCCTTTGCAAGATACCCTGACTAGAATCTACCCTTTCCAAGAATATATCAGCAAGAGCATCTAAAGGATGACTTCTAAAAGTATTGCAACTGAAATTAGCACAAATTAATTAAACAAGGCCCTTGAAGCTACCGCATATGAGGCTCATAAATGGCTCTTGAGCTCATTCTGCAATAATATGAACCCACAGAGACAACTCCCACAACTTAAAATTGGCAGGTGAACAGAAAGTTGAAGAACACGAGCTGTATGATATCAGGGAACACTCATCAATCAGAATCAAGAGAGTTTCCAACACAACAGAATTTTTTTGACACAGATCCGAACACTTAATGAAAGGGAAACTTTTTCATAAACTACTGATGCTTAAACTTGTTAAAGCATAATTTATAATAAAATAATAGGTTCTTTACCCACACCGCCAACCTTCCTAAACCTATCTTTCCAACTACCGCAAATATGCTTGATCAGAGATTTTATTTACCCAAATTGAAACCTGCCTCAACCAATCTCTTCTCCTACCACAGAATAAGGTCAAGGAATCCAAGGGAAATGTGAAAACTATAAAAAAACTATTTGTGCTAGACACCAATTGTACATAATAGGGACAAAGAAAGACAGAGTGACAAAACTAGAGGTTAAAAGAGTAAAACAACTGACATAAACTGTATTACCATTTCAGCTTGACACAGATCCCGTAAAACAGAGATAAAAGCACTACAACAGACTACAGAAAAATACATGGCACTCTAGCATAACATAATTAAAATGCTACATGCTCTGCAGTCCAGTGTAAAAAAGGTAGACAATGAAAAAGATCTCTCATTTGTACCTTGAAATTTAATAGTTGGATCTTCAAAAGTGCATTCATCTGCATAAATTGCTGAGGTAAAGTGTCCTGAGTGAAATAAAAATTCAAACTCAGTTCGAATGAAATGATTTATTAAACATGAAGGCTGTCTAACTGACACATTGTATATCTTACATGAATTGATGATACTTGTGTGCCTATTGTCATCCATCGAAGTTTACACATGTTAATGTGTTTATGCCTTGGAATTGAAATAAGCTAAACTATGTGATTAGCTCTTCCATAAATTAAACCAAAGCCTCTATACTACTTCCAATATCCTGTTTTCTGCACATAATTATGAACCAAGCATATTTTACAGTCCAATACTTTCTTTACCAGATTGAATTAATGAATAGAGCTTGACAAAATCCTATTGATGCTTGGCCCTGTTTTTACTCCTTAGGACTCATGATGTGTAGTCCTGATTGTTGACATCACTGAGATATAGGAAAATGACAGGATCTGAAAAATGTGTGAATGTTATATATACAGCCATTCATAGCTTGAGAAACAGATTCATGATTTTTGGTCTAATCCATAATCCAAAAGTAGCCACAGAATTACTTGACTTGGAGATGCAAAACGAAAAAAGAGGAATTTTTTAAGATTCTAACATTCAGTTAGAGTTTGTCCAAATCCAAGTGATTATGTATCCTTTTTGACCATTGTGTACTTCTATACAACACATAACAAGCACATTATCTATCTTTTTTCACTTAATATGTTCTTAGTTAACTTTGTCACTGTGTTTAGTTGTATGCGTGGTCTGTGTGTGTAAGCTTCCTATTCGGTGTACTACCATGTAGACAAATGCTTGCAGTGCTTCAAGTCTTCAGAAACAATGGGGGCATGTTGTCCTTCCATAGGAGTTTTTTCTGTTTCTTTATATTTTCTTGAAGAAGCTCATCTTCTTTACAGGAAGTGATATCTAATTAAACCTGCAACATGTATAAACATGAGTCTTGAGACACAAAACAACCATTGGCCACTGGACATTACCTGCACTTTTTCACTATGATGTCATTCTTATTTTGAAGTGTTCTTCACAGCATTATTGTGCTAAGTAAGATGTTAAAAAGCTTGGACAATTTCATATCTAATACAACGGCAACCTAGTAACTAGAAATTTTCGAATTATTTGCATTCAATCTGAGCATGGGATTGTATATTCACTATTCAATTGACAATAGCGTCGTAAAAATAGTTATACCACCCGACATACAGTTGATTAGCTAATGATTTTCAGTTCCCGAACTATCATACGTACGTCTTTACACTTGACTGATAGTTACTGTACTTGCTGCTGTTTTGGAAAGGAAGGGAAAAGATACAAGGTATTACCTGTTACAAAGTATGCTTTCTCATAGTCAGACTTGATAATCATTAGAATGTCATCTATATTAGAAACCAAATTTTCATCAATCTGACTGTTTATTGTGTCCGATCTGCATAACAACTGAATAGTCATCATATAATTTTTGTTTCGATATCTGGAAGGAACTTCACTCAATGCTACCCACGATATTTCAGTAAAAGACTTAAAATTATGTGCTCTTTTCCAGAAAAGGCTGCTTAAGAATTCCCAATTACTGAATACTAGGACTCAAAAGAAAACTTTATTAACCAATTTCGACTGTCATCCATCACAATTAAAAAATTTATACATAGAAGGAAGGAAGCAAGTCCATCGAGACAAAAGCTGCTAACCTTCCCTATATAAAACTAAGATGTTTCAAAAGAAAGCACCAAGAATCTTAGAATCAGTCGATCGATCACACATATGAACAGCGGAAGTGATTTACCAGACCAAAATACTCACTATTCTTTCTCAAGCTTGAGATGGTTGCTATGCTATGAGACTAGTAAAATTATTAATTAAGCTGATATAAATTTAAAATTCAAACTAGCAATGTCTGGTAAATGCTAAAAGAAGAATAGCATGTAAGGCATCAACAAGACGAGCATGAATATTGAGCTTCATATATTGTAAGCTCAGTTCAAAATGGAAACCAATCCTTTCTAGGCCATTCTAACCATCGACGTTTCTAGGAGCTATTTATAGCTTTTAGTGATAATTAAGACTACCATCTAAATTCTGCACTCCAGCCAAAAATATTTAGGCAATCTAGTTAAAGTTAACATAAGTCTCTGAATGCAATCATCCACAAATCTCAGACAATAAATTTCAGGTTTTTTTTTCTCAGACAGTAAAGGGAAACTGCCTTGTTCCAAAACCATAAAAAGAAATTATTCCTTTCTCTCTCTCTCACTCTTTTTTTTTTTTTTAAACCTTTTCCATTCCAACTCAATCCAATGCCAGTTACTTCTTCATTTTCTATTTCAAGCTAAAAAATCGAAGGCAACACAGTATACCATCAACACAGCACACCCACCCACCAAAAAAAAAAAAGGTGGGCCAAATTAAGGATAAAACCCACCCTTCAAACCCCAACCCCAATTCTTTAAAAAAAGAAAAAAAACCCCAGAAATCCCAAGTAAATGAAAAGTGGGGAAACTTCAAATAATGAATATTCCAAAGATACATGTTAACATGTTGAATTCCGACCAAAATACCTGTTTTTGTCAGACTGGGAGAGGAGTCTTAGAAGTTCAGTAACTCCGGTAACAGCAAGTTTCAAGAATTTTGGGGTCTGGGTTCTTTCCTTCCTGCTATTGGGATTATTGGAGCAGCATTGGAGGACACCATGGTTTCTCTGAAAAGCAATGAAAAAAAATACAGAAGAAAAATATTCAGTTATATAAAACAATTTAGCATACTTTTTTTTTTTTTTGCCTTGGTGGGATTTTAATGAGATTTACTTGTTTGGGAAGTAGCAGCATTTGATGGGGTTGCGGGAGGCATCCAATTCCCGCCATTGCCAGTCTTCATTCAGGTATGTTTGTTACTTATCTATTGTGCTTCCTTTTCTCTTCTTCTTTTTTTTTTTTTTTTTGGTCGACAAATATTTGGTATTTACTTATTTAATTTTAAAGAGAAAGAAAGTCAAATATATTGTTCTAATTGTTTTTCACTTTAAGGGACATTAAATGCAAACTAATAAAGTTGGTTGTACTTAGGCATGTCAAATAGATCGAATTTTATCCAAATTGAATGTACTTGGATAGAGTTTGCATTTAATTTCTCAAACTCAAATCCCGCTGAGACCCAAACCCTTTAAAAGAGTTATGGGTCTAGATAGGATCTGATTTTTCTATGATTATTCAAATTCAAACTCATACCAGACCTATGTATATATAATTAAATTATATATATATTAGTAAATTTATAAAATAATCCAATATTCTATGGTCATTGGAACGAATATACTAAAACTTCATGATTGTTTTCTTTTTTCGAACTAATTCTAGTTGTCATTGTAATTAATACAAACTTTTTCAGAAAAAGGAGAAAATTAATTACAAATAAATGAAAGATTGGACATAGATATAGTTGAAGTTTCAAAAATAAATAAAAGCAAATAATATTTATTTTTTTGAGTTCATAATATTACGTTCAACTTTTTGGATATTAATTTTATTATTTGAAAATTATTATTTGAATTCATAATATTGTTGCTCTATTCGTCTAGCGTCGAGTTGGAATAAAAACCATGGGCCTATTTGGCAAATAGGTTTTTTATTCAAGTTTATATCTTACCAGTTTTTTATCAACTTTAATTACAGTAATCTGAAAAAATTTCTTCAAATTTTTTACCTACATACTTCAAAATATCCAAAAAAAAAAAAAAAAAAAAATTCCCTTCCTCCTTTCTTCTTCCACCTCAACCCACCACTACCTTCGTCACCTACCAAGACCGGCCGACGCCGCGCTAGCCACCTCTTCCGATGCCTGTTCCGACAAATGCAACTTTTTTTTTTTTTGCTTTTTCTCTCCCCCTTTCCTCCCTCTCCCGCTCCCCCTCTCCTACCCTCGCCACCCTTCCCCTCTCCTACTACCAATGGAGTAGGCACTTCATCAACTGTAGCCTTGGAGGAATCAAGCTCGGCCAATAGCTCCTCAACATGATTCTCAAGGTCAATATCTCCATGTACTCTGGAGAAACTCAAAACAGCTTCCCAAACTTCAATGATCGGCTCAAAAGGCATATCCTCAATGAACTCCAAAGCTTCAACCAAGTGTCCAACTTGACCCAAAACATCAATAACACCCAAGTAATGCTCAATTCCTGGCAGAATTCCATAGTCATTTTGCATCATCTCAAAATAAAAGAAGCCTTCTTTAACTGCTCCTTCACAAGCACAAGCTGATAAAAAAAATTTCTTGTTTCTGTTGTTACAACTTCCGGCGGAGGGAGGGAGAGGTGGCGGGGGAAAGGGGAGGAGAGGGGGAGTGAAAAAGCAAAAAAAATTCCCATTTCTGGTGCTGCAACTTCCAGCGGAGGGAGGGAGGGAGAGGGAGAGTAGAGGGGGCAAGAGAAGGAGGGAGAGAGAAAAAGCCAATTTTTTTTTTTTTTTTTTTTTTTGCATCTGCTGCTTCCGGCTGGGAGAGGGAAGGGAGAAGAAGAAGAGAGGAAAGAAAAGAAAAAAAAAAGAAAGAAAAAGAAAAGGGAAAAAAGTTTCCATCTTAAAATTTTTTTCTACAACTTCTACAGTAAGTTACAGTAAAGTTTTAGATAAACACTCAAAAAACTCATTTGCCAAACGGAGCCCATATTTTATTCCTGCATATGGGAATTGAAGCAAGTAAAATTGGCTTAGGTCGAGTTCGGTATGGTTAGTGTATTGCTATGTACGTTGTGATGTACACTTACAGGGATAGGTGTATATTATGCATTGATATGGTGTACACGAATAAAACTTATGAGTACAATAAACTTATGTGAGAGTACATCATATAATGTAGAAAGTACAATAATAAGACAATCATACGAAATTGTCAACCATACCTATGGTACCCTAAAGATGATCGGCCCAACGGCACTAAATCCATATGTGATTTCTATAATTTTTATATTATGTCCTTCTCTTGTTCTCTTTGAAATTTTGATCTCATAATATATTTTCTCATGCCCTTCACTTTTGGCTTATAGAAGAAACTTAATGTCTATTCTTTTCAAGACTTGTGAAGTAATTGTACTCAACATTCATTGAGTCACACCCCTTTTATAAGTTCCTAGATCCGCCACTGATGATTGCCGACTTCTAAATCCATTAACTGATACTAGCAGCTTAGAAATATGAACTTCCTATACATATGGGAACTTATCTTCTAGATATGAGGATTTACTATTTAGTACGTAAAAAGTTCGATGCTCAATAATTAAAAGGGGTTAACTCACTTATGCCCCCTAAGATTGGTTGTAATTGCAGAAAACTTCTATTTTATATGTTAAAGGTTACGCTTACTCTCTCCTACATTCACCTTTTGGGTGAAAAAACCAACCCATGATCATGATATGAACGAAAAGCCCCATTGAATTTCCTCAAAATATCCTTGTAGAACTCTAAAGAACTATTTTTATTTATGGATTAACTAGCCCCATTCCTCCTGCAATTTGGGGTGTTACACTTTGTCCCCTTAGATTATTTTTTCATTGCTTTGCCTGGACTTGTGTTCACCATTATTGATTAAACTAGTTTTTTGGGCCCTGCTCTTTGTGCGAGCATGCATGATAGTGAGATAATTGTGCATGTTATTTGTTAATATTTTAATTTTGGCCAGATATTATGTTAATTGATGGATTTTGTTTATATTTGGTGTTTTGTGTTGTTTATAGGATTTTGGAGTAGAAAAAGGCACTGCAAGTTAAAATTTCCAGAAGACTATTTACTCCAAAGCATGTCCACGCTAGAGATTGAGAAGCTGAAGATTGGGGACTTGGAAATTATCTCTGAAGTTTGGAATTATTTTTTGGATGTTTGGTAGGAGTTTTTATTAGAGTAGGGAACTTGTTTAGTTAGCATTTTATTTTGCAATAAGCTAGCTTCATATAAGTTTTTGGAAGTTGATTAGGATAGAAAATAAAGGAAAAGTAAATTTACGGTTGGACAAAAAAAAGGAAGACAAGATGTGATCAATAACTCGGAACAGAAAGACATGGAAGACATTTTCTTTATATTCTCTTTCGTGACTTGACTGAAGAGAGCCGAGAGAAATGTGACCAGTAGTTGGATTTTTCTTTCGTACATTCAAATAACACTTAGTTAGGGTTTCTTTCTAGTTTACAAGCTTTACAGAACAAGACTTGTAGAAAGAATTTTATGGAGATTTTTAGCCACGTTTTATTCATGGAGCGGAGCCAAATTTATGTCTACTTGAGGAGTAATCAAGGCACGGTTTCATGATCAATTGTGAGATTTTTTAATTTTTTCTGTTTTTAATTTTACATGTTCATGAGTATTTAATTATTTCCTATATTTCACTGGTTACTATCATTTGGGTTTAGTTGAATAGTTTGGCCAGCTATTCAATTGTTTGAATAATTTAATGCCAATTAAGACAACAAGTTCATAATACTGGATAATTTAATATTAGTGGCAGATGACACAATTTCATTACTTCACAAGTGTCTAATCTATGTTGTGGGAATAATTAATTTAGTTTAAATAAACCTGCATATGTGTTTGTTAACTAGAATTGGGTCTCTTTAATATTTAAGGCTGTGAATAAATTAAACCCTATGAGTGTCTCTAGGATTATCTACTTTACAAAGGAAGTAGTTAATGAGCGTCTCTTGACTACCGAAAAATTAAGAAGAGATTGGTAGTTCGACGGTTGTTGAATTGCTATAACCAATTTATTTGTGAACATATGAGTTATTACTGGTATCAGTGATCAATTGAGTGAACCGTTGCCAAGATTATTTTCTTAACTCGATTTTGATAATTAATGTATTCTTGCATTTTTAATTATAATTTTAAAAAATTCTACAACTTTCCCCTCCATAATATTCATTGCACATTTTTGTGAGTAAAAATTTACCAGTTCCCTGAGGAGATGACCCTACTCATCACTATACTCATTAACTTTTAGGGAGTAGGTAATTGATATTTAATAAATTTTGATGGTTTGACATTCATCAAATTTTGGCACCGTTGTGGGGGAACACTAGTGCTTGAAGTGATTTGTTACTTTACATTTTAATTATTTTTGTTTTATGTCTCGATCTTTCCATATAGAAAAGCTTGAATTTGATCTAGAGATTGAGAAAAGAGCCAAGAGATTGGCTAAGAAAGCTAAATTGCATAAGCAACAAGCTTTATCACCATCTTCTCCCAAACTTAATTTGGTTGTTGACATAAGCAGATCATTTTGTGATTTGGAAAAGGCCGTAAGTGGATTAGAGAAAGTGATGGTAGCTCAAAGGACTTTGAGAGAACTCGCAACTCCAAATGTTAACCAGCAGCCATTATGCATCACATATTTGGAAACTGAGGAAGCTTTCGAATTTAAATCGGGTTTAATTCATTTATTGCCTACTTTTTGTGGTATTGCAAGTGAAAACCCACACAAACATTTGAAGGAGTTTCATGTAGTGTATTCGACTATGAAATCTTAAGGTGTTATGGCAGAACAAATCAAACTACGAGTTTTTCCTTTTTCTTTGGTAGACAAGGCTAAAGATTTGTTGTATTACTTGCCATCGGGATCTATAATCACATGGGAAGGACTTAAAAAGCAGTTCCTTGAGAAATTCTTTCCAGCTTCCAAGGCGGCTAACATTAGGAAGGACATATGTGGTATAAGGTAGACCATAGGAAAATCCCTCTACGAATACTGGGAGAGATTCAAACAACTATGTACTAGTTGCCCACATTACTAGATACCCGACCAACTATTGATTCAATATTTTTATGAAGGATTGTCACTGATGGATAGAAGCATGGTAGATGCAGCTAGTGGTGGTTCTAGTCAATAAAACAACAGATGAAGCCACAAAGTTGATTTCTAATATGGCTGAAAATTCTCAACAGTTCGGTGCTAGGACAGATGGAGTCACTAGAAGGGTAAATGAGGTAAATCATTCTGCCCTTGAAAATAGAATATCTGAACTAACTGCTTTGGTTTGCCAAATGGCTGTAAGGTAATCGCAGGTAGCAAAAGTATGTGGGATTTGTACTGCTCCTAGACACCCAAAAGACATGTGTCCGCTCTTCAAGAATATTTTCATGAGCAGACAAATGCTGTGGGATGTTTTTCAAGACCACCGCAAAGGAGGAATGATCCGTATCCACCTACATACAATCCTGGGTGGCAAAATCACCCCAACTTCAGCTACGCTCCAAAACTGCTAGGTTTTCCACAACCTTTTTAAGTGAGACCACCAGTGTGGCAACCATTTACTTCTAATATAGGTATTTCACTTAAGGATATGGTTAAATCACTTGCTAATAGTACTTGTCAAATGCAACAGGAGTTACAGAGATTTCCACAAGAAACCCGAGCCAACATTTGAAATTTGGAGACACAAATGTCACAATTTGCATCTTCAATGAACAATTTTAAAAATAATAAAGGAAAAATACTAGCTTAGGTTATTTCGAACCCAAAAGAGAGTGCAAGTTTGATGACCTTTCATAGTGGCAAGGAAATGCAGTCCTTAGTACCTCAAGCAAGAAAAATTCATGAAGAAAATTAAATGAAGAACTTGAGAAGAAAGAGCATTCAATTAAAAAGGTAAGACATAAATGCGATGCTTCTAAAACACTTGAAATTGACCCTTATTTTCCTGGTAGGATGGCTAAAGCAACAAAGAAGGAATCTGAGAAGAAAAATTTGGACACATTCCAAAAATTTAAGATTAACATTTTACTTGATGCGATTAAGCAGTTACCGAAATATGCAAAATTTTTGAAGGGATTATGCACTAACCAAAACAAACTTAGTATTGATGACAAAATAAGGGTTGGTGAGAATGTGTCAGCAGTCCTTCAAGGGAAGTTGTCTCAAAAGTGCAAGGATTCAAATATGTTCACAATACCATGCATTATAGGCAACAAAAGAATAGAAAAAGATATACTTGATTTAGGGGCATCCATTAATGTTATGCCTTTATCAATATTTAAAACCTTAAATTTAGGACCTTTTAAGAATACAAGGATAATAATTCAACTAGTTGATAGGTCTAATGTTTATCCAAAAGGCCTAGTTGAGGATGTTCTAATGAAAGTTAATGAACATATTTTTCTTGCTGATTTTTACATTATTGACATGGATGATGACTATTCTGTCAATTCATATTTAATTCTCTTGGGTAGACCATTCATGAGTACTGTTAGAACAAAAATTGATGTGCATGAATGTTCTTTATCTGTAGAGTTTGATGGAAATATAGTTACTTTCATTATTTTTATGCAATGAGATACTCAGAGGATATTGAGTCTGTTAATTATGTTGGTATTACTAGTTCCATTGTCCAAACTAACTTTGAGCAAAATTTTGTGAAAGACAAGTTGAAATTTGTGTTACAGCATAGCAAGATAGAAGTGGAAGTAGAACTTAAGGATGAGGAAGCTATACAAGAAGCAATTATGACTCTACAATCACTTCTTAAATTTCCTGACAGGTTAGTTAACTCAAATTTGTAATTATCCACTTCTATTGAGAAAATTTTGCCTTCTGTTGAACAGACACCCAATTTGAAGTTGAAAGAATTACCAGGGCATTTGAAGTATGCTTATCTGGGAGAGAATCAAACCTTACCGGTCATCGTTGCAAGTGATCTGACAATGGTCCACGAAGAAAAACTATTATGAGTTTTGCAAGATTTCAATCCTATTATCGGATGGACATTGGTAGATATCAAAGGTATTAATCCTTCAATTTGCATGCATCATATTTTACTTGAAACAGATGCAAAGTCAGTAAGGAAGCAGCAACGGAAGTTTAATCCAATGAAGAAAGAGATAGTGATGAAGGAAATTCTTAAACTATTGGAATTAGAAATTATTTATCCTATTTTCGATAGCAAGTGGGTAAACACAGTACATGTAGTTCCTAAAAGGACAGGAATTACGCTTGTTTGAAATAAGAAAAATGAGTTAGTGTCAATGAGACTTCAGAATAGTTG
Organism: Coffea arabica; assembly: GCF_036785885.1. NCBI lineage: Eukaryota > Viridiplantae > Streptophyta > Magnoliopsida > Gentianales > Rubiaceae > Coffea > Coffea arabica. Next base: position 65,427,611 of record NC_092313.1, on the reverse strand, counting down.
GAGAATGTGTATTGATTTTAGAAAGCTATATGCGACAACAAAGAAAGACCATTTTCCCTTACCTTTCATTGGTGAGATGCTTGAAAGGTTGGCAGGTAAATGTTTGTTTTGTTTTCTTGATGAATATTCTAGGTATTATCAAATTAGTGTTGCTCAAGAAAACCAATATAAAACTACTTTTACTTGCCATTTTGGAACTTTTGCTTACCGTCGCATGTTTTTTGGATTGTGCAATGCCCTAGGTACATTTCAAAGATATATGATGAGTATCTTTTCTGATTTGATTGAGAATTGCATTGAAATATTCATGAATGATTTTACAATTTATGACAATTCTTTTGATCAATGTTTGCATCACTTAACGAAAGTCTTGCAATGGTGCATTGAAACCAACTTGGTTCTTAATTATAAAAAATGTCACTTCATGGTGAAAGAAGGGATAGTTTTGGGCCATGTTATTTCATCTAGGGGTATTGAAATTGATAAAGTTAAGGTTGATTTAATTACTAGTTTACCTTACCCAACTAATGTAAGGGAGATTCGTAGTTTCCTTGGTCATGCATAATTTTACAGGAGGTTCATCAAAAAATTATTAAAAATTGCATACCCATTATCCCGTCTACTTCAAAAGGAAGTGTCATTTCATTTTGGAGATGATTATAAGTTGGTATTTCACAAGTTGAAGGCAATGTTGACTACAACACCAATCATTCAACCTCCAAATTGGAGTTTATCTTTCGAACTCACGTGTGATGCGAGTCAATATACTGTTGGTACAGTACTCGGGTAAATAAGTGGGAAGTGTAACTATATCATCTATTATATGTCAAAAACATTGACCCCAACTCAATGGAACTACACCACCACGGAGAATGAGCTTTTGGCAATTGTTTTTGCTTTTGAGAAATTTAGATCATATCTGTTGGGATAGAAAATAACAATTTTTTTTTATCATGTAGCTTTAAAATATTTTTTTGCAAAGAAGGAGTCCAAGCCAAAACTCATTCATTGGGTACTTTTACTGCAAGAGTTTGATTGGGAGATCAAAGATCATAAAAGAGTTGACAATTCTGTAGCAGATCACTTGAGTAGATTGATTTGAGAAGAGGAACCAATACCCATATCTGAAGTATTTTCTGATGAGCATTTATTTCATCTTAAGAGTAAGGAACCTTGGTATGCAGATATTGTTAATTTTCTAGTGACTCATAAATTTTCAAATGATATGAGTAAGGCTAAGAGGGATAAAATAATAAAAGATTTTAGGTATTACATATGGGATGAGTCATATTTATGAAAAATAGTCTCAGATCAGATCATCTGTAGATGTGTATCTAATGAAGAGATTCCTTCCATACTTATGCATTGTCATAATTATGCATGTGGTGGACATTTTGACCCAAAATGAATGTGTAGAAAAATTCTTGATTATGAATTTTATTGGCAAACTTTTGTTTAAAGATGCTTACTAATTTTGTAAAAACTGTGAGAAATGTCAAAAAAGGTTGAAAGTTTATCTCATAGGAATGAAATGCCTGAGATTCCTATTTTATTTTGTGAAAATTTTGATGTCTGGAGTATGAATTTTATGGGATCTTTTCCTAACTCTTTTGATTTTCTATATATTCTGTTGACTGTGGATTATGTGTCGAAATAGGTAGAAACAAAGGTGATCTGAACTAATGATTCTAAAATTGTTGCAGAATTTTTCAAATCTAATATTTTTAATAGGTTTGGCGTTCCAAGAGTAGTCATTAGTGATCAAGGTACCCAATTTTGTAATCGCACTATTGAAACTTTAATGTGTAAATATGGAGTGCATCATTGAGTTGGCTTACCCTATCACCCTCAGACCAACGAGCAAGTTGAAGTTTCGAATTGAGAGATCAAGAATATCTTGAAAAAATGAGTCAATCCAAATCGCAAAGATTGGAGTTCACAGTTGGATGACGCGTTATGGGCATACGACAAAGCATATAAGACATTGGAATGTCAACATATAGGTTGGTTTATCATAAAATGTGTCATTTACCAGTTGCACTTGAACATCGTGCATTTTGGGCAGTTAAACAATATTGGATAGAGAATTATTCCAAATAATTATTTGGAATAATTACTGTAACACTTTTTGTGATGTGATGTATGTGAGATAAAAAGGTGATTGGAATATAAAAAGCTGAATTGAAAAATATGTTTATGATGCAAGCGAAAAAAATTTTCGGAAAAATTGGCTATCCAAACATAGCCATTAATATAATTTGAATACAGATAGAGTTGGAGAGGAAAGGAAGTTCCAACTTTAGGAGTTGGAAAAAATTCGCCTGGAAGCATATGACAATGCAAGGCTGTACAAAGAACACACTAAATACTTTCATGATAGAATATTGCTTAATAAGAAATTTTCTATGGGTTAAAAGGTATTATTGTTCAATTCAAGATTGAAATTCATGCAAAGTAAGTTGAGATCTCGATGGGTTGGACCTTATGTAGTGAATAGTTTTCCTAATGGTGTTGTTGAGATCCAAAGTTTAGAAACTAACAAAATCTTTAAGGTTAATAGTCATCGTCTTAAGCATTTTCTTGATGTTTCTGAAATTGCTACTATTGAGGAAATTCATTGATTGATCCAGTCTATGAATAATTGTGCAGGATTTGGATTATATCTAGCCAGACACTATAGAAAGATGCTAATTCGGAGACAACCCAATTGATTTTTATTTCTTTTATTTTATTTTAACTTTTTTCTTTCTTTTTGTGTTCGTTAATGCTCTTTAGTTGTGCTTTTTTTTCAATGCTCATGAACTCTTTTTTTTTTTTTTTTTTTCTGTTAGGTTTAAAGACGCTACGACAAGTTTATCGCATCTATGGAACAGAAGACAAAAAGTCCTTTATTCTTGGGCATCCAATTGCAAAAAATGGGAAGTTAAATAATTTTTTAGAAAGTTATAGTTGATAGCACGTGCCTCGCTGTATTCTAGTTGAAGTATGAAAGAAAAATGTCATACGACTTTACTGCAAACAGTGGGTCCCACGTCTTTGAAAAGCAAGTCTTTTGATGAAAATTATCAGTGTAGACACCAAATTTTTGTCAATTTTTAATGTTTCCTTGAATTTTTTCTATTTAATGAGTTATTTATTTTCTTGTATTTTAATGTGCATCTTTTTTCTCATTTTTGTAGATTGGTTTTAAGAAAAAAAAAAGAAAAAAAAGGGAAAAAATCAAGAAATAAAAAATCATCCTAATCATTTTGTTTCACCGAAATCACTATTAACCCATTTTTACACTCAATTCCCATTTGACATTTCTTCTCATTTTGGTAAAAATCCATCATGTTATTTCATGCATCTTTCTTGTCATTTGAAAAACCATCATTTTTTACTAACCAAACACACAAACTCCAACTCTTAATACATTTCTCGGTTCTCTCTTCTTCTTCCCAAGACACAAACTAGCAACTGATCCCTCAAATTCCCTCTCCCTCTCGGTTCTCCTCTCCCCTCTCAATTTCACACACCTACCGACAAGTCAAACACAAAAGAAAGCAAGCCATTGGACAGTTGGAGGTTTGGAATTTCATCAAAACATTTTAACCAAGAAACTCCACTTTCGGTGAGGTATCTCTCAATTGTTTTTAGCAAATTAAATTCATGTTGATTGCCTAGTTTCTCTTGCTTTTATTGGGTTTTATTGTTGCTGTTGTGCTGTTAAATATTGAGGTTAAGTTACAAGCCAGATTAAAGAAAGAGAAATAGCTTTTGTGTATGCATGCTACATGTTTGATAAAATGCCAAAAAGGAAAAACGAATTAAAAAGCTGAACATTGTGCATGTTTTTTTTGTCAAAATAGATGACCATTTGCTAGTGTAGGTCCGAAAATGTTTGGTTGTCCAAAGTTTTAGAGTTTTTGAGCCTTAAAAGCATTGAAGGATTTTTTTTTTTGGACTGTTTTGATTTAATTTTGTCATATGTGTTGTTGCTTTTATTGATTTCAGTTCATAGTTATGTTGTAAAAATCACAATGAGTGTTGTAGTATAAATTATGTGGTTTTTGGTGAAGATTTGAGTGTTTAAAAAAAATAAAAATTGGACTGATTTCTTAGTATTTTGGTTACTTTCGGGTCCTTTTTTTTTTTTTTTGTAAAAACTAACTTAAAAAATGGAATCTACGCAAAAAATCGAGTGAAATGATGCATTTTGACAAAATTTGGTGACCTGAAAATTTGCCTGCATTCGGCGGTGGTGCCATGGGAGGCGGCCATAGCCGCTAGCAGGAAGTAAGCTTTAGCTTCTCGAGTGGAAGAAGAAGGAAAAAGAAGAATAAGAAGAGAAGGAGAAGGAAAGAAAAAAAAAAGAAAGGAAAGAAAAGAAAAAGAAGAAAAAAGAATTGGGCAAATGTTTATTGTTTGATGGGCCATTTTCTTTAATTTCGGTTGGGTTAGGGCCTTCTTTCTTTGGGGCTTTTTCATCTGGGCTTGTGTTTATTTTCATAAAAAATAGCCCACTTGTTTCTTCCGGGCCGGATGGTTCCGGCCCAAGAAAAAATAAAAGAAAGGCCTGATGGCTTTTTTCTTGCCCAAATCAGAAACCAAAATTTTCATTTTAGTCCTTTATTTTTGGAGTATTTTATTGTGACCCAGAAAATTTTAAATATCTTTCACTTAGACCCTTAAAATAATTGTGCTTTGCTCCCTGAACTTTATCATTTATTTAATTTTGACCCTTAAACTTTAGAAAAATTATATTTTTGACCCTAAAAGTTTTTAATTTTACAATTTAGTCCCTAGTGAATTTTAGCTCTCTTTATTATGATTGTTTCTTTTCTTTAATAGCTAATTATGTTACTTTTAAATATATTTAACTTGTAATTTTTAGATGTTCTTAAATTTCTTTACGTTTGACATATTAAAGTGAATTTAGTATTTTTATCATTATTATTATTTTTCAATTAAATTGGTGTCATGATTTTTTTGTTTATTTTGAGTATAAATAGGGCAATTTGACTCCATTTAGTCACCACTTCAAAAGAGAGGTACCCCTATTATTAGTATTTCAATGTCAATTACGTGCTCTTTTGTGCTCGTACGTGTTCCTATGTGTTTAAATATTTGTATGTGCTTTATTTATTTGATTTAAATGTTCATTCAAATTTTTTTATATTTATTTAGTTAATTTTTATAATTATTTGAGAGGCATTTAAATATCTCAAAAATATAATAGATAGGATACCTAGATTTGTTTTATTATATTTTCCATTTTAGATTGTAATTAGGTCCCCTATTGTAATAGATAGGGTAGATAGGATTTTTTATTTTCCCATTTTAGATTGTAGTTAGACTCCCCACTGTAATAGATAGGTTTTTGCGTGTTATGTGGCTTATGTGTTATGTGCTTTATTCGCTTTTGTTAGGATTTTTGCATATAGATATTATATTTATGTGTTATGTGCTACATGCTCTTACATGTTTATTTGTTTTAATTTATACCTTATTTGTCTTACTATGTATTAAGAATACATGACGTCACCGCACTAGTTCAACGCTAGTTGTGGCTTCTCCCTCCGCTTACTTGCTAGTCCAACGCTAGTAAGGATTTTTAGAAATGGGTTAGTCCAATGCTAGACTCTTAGATCGTTCGTGCGTTAGATTCATTTTTGTGTGACATTCATTACATTTTCCTGCATATTTTTATTTTAGAATACTTTCTCATTTGCATGATATTTCTTATTATATTATCACCTACCCTGTATATGTGTCTCCTATCATTTAGGATTGCACCTCATTTAAGAAATTGTAAAATAAATTAGTTCATTTGCTTGTTCATGTTAGGAGAATTATTCTTCAAATATGAGAAATGGGTAATTATAACTTTTTAGTTCAAATATTCTCCTGTATAAGAAAATTATGTCACGAATTTTTGCCTCCCATACCCATTATGTTGCATTCCCTATTCTTTGGTCACTTATATCTATATATATAATTTAACTTTCTTTTCTTTTAATTTCATCATTCGCATACTCGTGACCTATTTAAGGAATTATTTTGACCTTCGTAATTAATGCGATTGGTATTAATTAAATTATTGAATGGACATTTTGTCCCTCTCGACGTTTTTATAAATTTAGATTTGCATTTATGTAGGAAACATTCAAACGTGATAAATTTAAGGGTTAGATTAGGAAAATTTTTGACTAAACCTCGCAACTAATTTAGACTAGGTTGAGAGGGTGCCTTATGTTTGAATTAATCGAGCCTTTGCCTTTCCTTTCTTCAACCGTGACTCCCGAACTCATTTTCTCTTGTTTTTCAAAGACCTGGAGTTGTCGAAAAGGGTTTTATTTTATTTCATTTTTATCAAAAATACTTTTTGGTGATTTGGTACACCCAAACTCAATACCAAGTGATGAGTCCTTTTTTTCTTAAAAACCCTTTTAGACTAAATTTTGAATCCAAACTGTCGCATTCTTTAAAGACCCATTCTAGGTCATTTTTCACTTATTTTTAAATAAAATCACATCTTTTGTAAATACTTATTTTCATCGCGAAAAATGGGGCGCGACAATCGAAAGACTAAATTTCAAAATCATGCCCCAAGTGTTACAAGATGAAGTTTTCTACCCAGCACTCAAATACCAAAAAAAAAAGAGTCCTTTTTTACTTTGGTCTTCTTAGCAGTTATTAGAATACTTTTCTTTCGATTTTCTTCTTAGCAGCTATTAGAATCCTTTTCTTCCATTAAAAAAAAAAGAAACAAGAAACAATTCCTTTTTGGTTTAGAATCCTTTTCCATTGTGAATACTATTTTTCTTCTTTCTCTTTTTAAAGCCACAAAAAACTCAAGTTGTTCGTAAAGATTGCAGTGGCTCACAAGCTTTAATTGAAACTTCAAGTTTTGGGGAAATAACCATCAAACATCGTTGCTTCCCAGTTGCTTGGAGTTGTCATCTATTCAGCAAAATCTTCGCCATCTCCATCTACGTTCGTTGTCATTTGGTGTTGGCTTGCTGGCATTCGACGTTACCACTGATTCTCAAGGCTATTGTCAAGGCTGTTGTCGGCTAGAAACCAAGAAATTGAATGCAATTAGTTTGTTCAGTGGCCACCGTTTGAAGTTGCCTAACTTATTTGCTCTTGAAGTTTGTTCTCAAATTTGTTGGAAGTTGCCTAACTAGTTGCTTTGCATATTGTCAGTTATTAGTCACCATTTGTGCTTCACAGGTTTACATTGCTATTTGTTTAATGGAACTCAATCCCAACATCTTTGAAGAAACCGTCAACAATTATTATTAAAAAAAAATTTTCATTGATAACCTTTTCTTATTTTGTAGGACAAATTTGACAATGGCCAAAACAAGAGGAACCAAGAAAAAGACCAAGCTTCCAACCAAGACTCTCCAATCGATTCTAGAACTGAATAAGAAATGAGGAGTCCCAATAGAGCCTAAGAAGCAATCGAGATTGGCATCATCAAAGGAGTATTACCACATTCTATTTCCGAATTAGGGGGTGAACTTACTCAACTCACCAAGGAACAAATAGATACATTACACATTTTGAAGTCTCAAACATTTGCTTCTTTTAAGTACATTCATACTCCTACATTGGAACAATTAAATATTTTGACTGAGGTGAAAAGATTATTTATAGCAATTTGGTGGCAGCACCATTTGACACTTAATTATCCCACTTTGCTTGAATTGTATTGAAAATTTTATAGTACTTTCAAATTTGTGAAATCGGACAACTTTTCATTAGATACTCCAAATGTGGTTAGTTTTAGGTTATTTGGGGTTGATTTGAGTCACTCAATTACTGAGTTTAATTACTACTTAGGTTTCATTGATGAACATTTAGTTAAATCTAGGGAATGTCTGGCGAGTGTTTGTGACTATATTGAACACTTTGCTTCTTATTATGTCAGGATTTGGAAAGAGATGTCAATTGATAAGTTTAGATATGATCCTAGTCAATCTAAGACTTCTTATTTTAAAGACCCGATTTTGAAATATATTCAAAGGTTTTTGGCCTTTAATTTTTTCTAAGAGGAAGGATGCTTCAGGAACTATGAAAAAAGCTGAATTTTATTTTATTTGATGTATGTTGAACAATGTCAAAGTAAATTTTGATTTTTGGGTAGCGACACAATTTCAAATGATGCTCACAAAGAAAAATAAGCCAATCATTTTATGTTCCCTTATCACTAATTTGGCTATCCAACTTGGTATGCTAAACCTTGATGAAGATAAAGATTTACATGTTGCTTGCTAGTCAGAACCTTTGGATTTGGTTTGTTTAGCGAGGATGGGGGTCATTGAGTATAAAGATGATTGTTATCAGTTTACACCACCGAGAGAGATTAAACTCATGGTTAGGCAGGGTCCTAAGCCTATCATTTCTTCCCGTACTGCTCGAGTTGTAGATGGAATTGACTCCTCAATTGTAGCGCCAACTTCTTCTTCTTTTGATGATCAATTTCACCAGTTGGATAATCGCCTCTCCAAGATTGAGCAGCAAATGTCTCGGATGGAACGGACCTTGGATGCTTTCTTCACCTTGGTTGGATTCACACCTCTCACTCCCTCTCACACTTAGAGCTTGACAACACTTGCTCTCCTTTGTCAAGGAAGTCCTCTTATTTTCCCTTTCTATTTACTTTCATACATTGAGGACAATGTAATGTTTAGGTGTGAGGGAGGAGAATTGTTATGCAACTTGGTGTTTTCTTACTCGTGGATTTTCTCGTTTAAAAAAAAATCCTTGCTTCGAGTTTTTCTTGTTTATTTTTTTTAGTTCAATTTGTGGTTTCTTGTTTAGCTTTTCTTGTTTGAAAAAAAATAAAAAAAAGTGTGAATATTTTTTTTAGTTTTTTCTTATTCATTATATTATCAAGTTGAAATGTGATTAAGATGCAAGGATGAATAGTTAAATTCTTTTTGCTAGCATTATTATCTTATTGATTTGATGATGGATTTCAATGATGAATGTGCAAGGTTTAACTCAATTTTAACAAGTCATTGTGAGTTTTGGAGCTTATAAGCATTTCATTATATCTTGCTCCATTATCTTGTTAAGTGCTATATCATATATGGTTTGAATATTCTAGAACTTGTATTGTTATACATATTGAGACTACATTTTGAATTTGTGCATTAAAATGACAAGGGCAACAGGTTTAACCCTTTTTGACTTTCTAAAAACCCGCCTTGAGTATCTTATCCTTAGTTAACCATTTCGAGCTTAGCCCTTTTCTTTTTTATGTTACCCTCATTATAGCCCTAAAGCCTTTATTATTAGATTTTGTGACTTTGGAATCTTGCATCAAAGGAATGTGTTGATTAGTTGTATAAAACTTTGTGTACCTCTATAAATTGAGAAGTTTGGAAGAAAAAGTTGAATCGGATGTTGAAGGTGATTCAAGTTATTGCTTGTAGCCAGTGAAAAAAAAAGAAGAAAAAAAATTTTGAAAAAAAATTGAAAAATGAAAAAACATGAAATTGAATTTGTACTTCACTTGGCAGGTTGTGGAGAAATTTACAAGCTCGAGACAACTTGAATATGACAGTGCATACAGTTGTTGAGATTTGAATTCACGCAAGTAGTTCCTGCATTCCCTTTGATGTATTTGTACGCGATAAAATTTTAAGTCTGCAAAAGCCAAGAAAATACACGACAAATATGCAATATATAAATTTAAGAAAATATGTGAGTACAGTCTCCGTGATTTTCTCAAACTTGTAGAGAGTTTCCTTCTATTTTTCTCTTCAAACGCTAATCCAAGGGTTTCGCGGCTTGTTGTTGGATCAACCATTGATTCCTTCAAATCTTGATATGGAAGATTTGAATAACTTAGAAGATACTTGAAAATTCAAGTCTTAATATATGGATGACTTGAAGAACTTGAAGATGCAAGCCTTTGTTACTTGGAGTTTCAAAAGACTTGAGCACATGAGATGTGTCTTGATCTCCATTTGGTAGAGAGACCCCCTTTTTTATAGTCGTAGTATGAGGTAGAGGTTGAAAACATGTATATCACTTTACTTGTCTTGCAAGATATGTAGTTATATCAGGACTGTGCTAGTTTAAATATTATCTCCTCATTTTGTACTTATTAATAAAGAGACAATACCAATGAGTAGTTTCTTGATTGGCTAGGCTTGTAGGGACACATGATGTGGCTCCATTTGATTGGACAAACTATTACAATATATAAGATATCTACATGGATTAAATAACTCTAAATATTATTTCTTTAATAAAGAAATAATTATTTACATATTTATCCATAATTTTGCCAAGTCATAGAGACATGTGATATGGCACAATTTCATTAGCAGAGATATTCCAACAATTTTAATTGGCCGCAACATCTCATCTTAACATGTGGAGAGACATGATTGGTTGACGAATAGCACAACTTTCAAGCGTGCACGACATACGGCAATATCCAATTGGCTAAAAATAAGTCATAGAAATAATTTATAAACCAATGATAATGTTAAGAATTAATTAAAATTTCATTGTTTACAAATGCCCCCTTGAAACTTGTTTGCGAAGAGTAACAATTGAACATACAAGTTTTGACTTTATAATCTCCCAATTTGTTTAAGCAAACACGTTGATATTTTGGAGATCATAGTATTGAGACAATAAGGAAACCGGACTCTATGCTCCCTTCTACTGGCATTTAAAAAATGATGGCCATCAACTTTAATTATAAACATTTGTCTCTAAGAAACCCAATATGTTCATATATGAAACAATGCATATTGCATGCCTAACCATTCACGTGCATGGCACTTCAAATATGAACTGCTCTATAACATAGAAATTCAATTGATCTTCCATGCATCTTGTCTACCAATCACACACAGAACTCCACTGCTCCAAAATTCGAAACCACTTCTCTTTCTCGGCCTTGGGAACTAAAGTGACAAATCACCAATAATTCCTCTAATACGACTAGAACTCTTGAATTAACAACTTCCATTCCTTGTTAGTTTCAAACTTCAAACAATCTAGAAGTCCGAAACCCAATTGCAATGGAGACCACCTTCAGCGCAGAACTCATCTTCCCAATTGAGTTAAAAAAAAACTTACAAAGACTTTGGAAGGAATTTTTTTTCTTCAATCAAAAGTCTGTCAACTGCTACAGAGACTAAATTCTAGGATTTAGGGTCAATTTTTCATTATAAATAGCTAAGTCTAGGCCACAAATTCCTTAATAATAGAGAACTTGAACGAGTTTTATTCCTTGCTTCATTGAATTATCGCCGGTGTGGCTATTGCTATTACTGCTACTGCTTGCTCGTTCATCAAGCACTATTTCCGTTGTTTAGTATCAATCATTATTGCTACTACCAAATTGGTACCTACCTACTATTTGCGTTCTAATGACACCGTTTTCTGTTTATTAGGTATCCAAAACTCTACTTTCAGTACTTAATTGTTGAAACAAACTTCGGCAACGACTTTTGCATGTTTATTTTGGTTCATCCTTAGTGTCACGAATGTGATTGGTACTTGAGATTTGCATGTTACGCACGTTATGTTTTGAACTCGTACGATAACATAGCCTTCTAATCATCTTGCAGCATGGTTTTAATTTATTTCAAATCCAATCTTTAACATCATATTTGACCTGCTTGTTTCCCCATCAGTTAAAACATTGCACATTCAAGAATTTGATTTCAACATTGTAGAGTTATTCCTTTTTAGGCAACCAGCCACGAGGTTGAAAAGTGAATTCCGGAGCTCATCAAAAAAAGGACAGCTATCTAGGTAACTTGATTACCAAAATTTCACATAAACATATTCTCTTCATCAACTTATTTATATATGTATTTTTTAGCAGCCATGCAAATTAAAGACTATGCCACGCTGTTGCCACATATTTCATTGACGGATGAACGGGGAGGATCTTAGTTAAAAAGTTTGTCGTTATATGTTAATAAACCAACAATCGGCACCTTTGCTTTTATACCCCTTGAATGATGCTTTTATCTTAAAGATTGGACCAATAAGTGGACTAAGGAAGTTGTAGTGCCATCCACTTTTTTCACTACGTCGAGGAAAGAGGAAGTGGTTGTATTAAATTCGTCGCTTCATAATAGAGATCCAGAAATAGCCAAATTTACGCTTCTGTTTGTGGGTTTCAATATTGATAAAACTACATGGAAGATTCCTTCATCCTTCTTTGGTGAGGCGTGCTTTATTTCTCACTATTGGGAATCGATCGAGGACATCCTTGGAAGGCATAAAGAGACACTCACACGTACCGACATATTTGAAACTGTCTACGCGTCAAGATTCTCCTATGACTATTGTGAAAATATCTTACGAGCTTTCTTCAAATATTGGTGTCCTTCGACGAATACACTCCATACACCTATTAGGGAATTATCCATCACACTTTGGAACCTTTATCGACTTGGTGATCTTTTGATTGATGGCTCACTTTTCGATGAAGTCGTCCCTTCAGCTCAAAAACTTCTTACTTCTGACAAGGACGGAAAGCTGTGACAGCCCCACCTCCCCCTAAGGCGAACCAAAGGGGTCAGCGGACCGCCTGTCCAACTCTTGTTGGGATTCAGTCGTTCACTTCAACCCTCAAACAAAACTAGAATAAACCCACAAGAATAAATATAACGACGATCCAAAACTTAAAGCAAAACGTATGTACATTACTATCTCAAAAGGGAGTACAACCATCGAATATGTAAAGGTTCTCAATTTACCATACATCCAACCCGTACCGAGGACTAGGGTGAGAACCATTACAAAATCAAAGAAACTAGTTTATGCTAGTCTCTACCGAACTCTCGTCCTTACTCGCCTTCCCCTGTTAAGGAAAACAAAACTAAAGGGCTGAGCTAAAAGCTCAGTGAGGTTTCGAACACATAATCAAACAATCAATCCAATACATTAAACATAGAGTATCAATAGTTCAAGAAACATTTACAATGGAAAGCGATAATAACACATTCATTAAAAGGATACGGGCTCACAGGGAGCTATTCGTTCGTTCGTTCGTTCGTTCTCCTGTCATTCCCCTTATTCCTCCAATTATTTGAAAATGCTTTTTTGTAAGTAAAACCCTCATTTGCATTGACATTCGTTCATTCATTTCATTTCACCCCCTTCCGGACGTTGGCCGGACTCCACCCGACAACAAGGTAATACTCGAGTATACCAAACGTTCACCCAGGGTCACTAAATCACCCGACCGAGTCCGCTTCTGGCTCGAGTCGATCAGTAACGAAGAGCAACGCCCAGTTCAGCCAATGGCTTACATTCATGCATATATAATCATTCAATCATTGAAAATTTCACATTCATTTAGGTCGAGTGCGATAAAGTACACACTCGCCTAGAAAACTCATTTTTAGCAATTATTGAAAGCATTTAACATTCAATCAGATATCCATAACATGGAACAAGGCATATAGTCAAGAGTAACATAACAATAAGGAACACTCACCTATTTACGTAAAATAATGTCCAAAATATCCTTCCAAATAACACTCTCAATCACCAAGGAACCCTAATATAATCAAAAGAACACATTATGTTTCAACCATCAAAGATGTAAGTGATTCAAAGAAAATTCGAATACGTACTAGTATAAAGTATAAATATGATTTTGGTAGTGAAAAGAGGACATAAGTAATAAGTAAAATATTTGTAAAATTTAGACTCACTTGTAAAACTTTAAAATCACTATTTGAGTCGAAGTGGCAAAGAAAACATAAATACCCTAGATGGTTCACGTGGTATTCGCTTTCAAGTCTTACTCAGGTCGCAAGTATATCGACCTAGTTCTCGAGCGTAAATTTGGGCAGCACGCTCTTCGTATTTACCTATTTTTCAGCCATTTATAACTTCATTCTTTTCCTCAATCAAATCCAAAATCATATACAAAATCATCTTATCTCAATAGCCATTCCATAGGCTCCAAGTCTTACAAGTACAAAATCAAGCTAGGAGCATGTGCGGAAATGAAGGTTGAGTCAAGAAACAAAAGACAGATTTGATGTTATTTTGCGTAACGGACACAACTGAAGCTACGCTTATCGGATTGGTTTGAAATTCATACCGTTTCGAAGCTAAGACAAAGAGCTACAACTTTAATGAAGACCACTCAGTCCAGTTTGTAGTGTATCTAAGTCAAAATCTCAAATAACAGAACTAGAATCTCACATTCGGGCTTGTTAACCGCCTTATGCGTAAATGACAATAACTCAGGCTACCAAAGTCCAAACAAGGTGATTCTAGGGGCGTTGGAAAGCTAAGACATATCACTACAACTTTTGTGTTTTGGCCAAAGGCTAATTCAATACACATCAGGGTGAACAGACACGGTTAGTGTTGTGAAATATCAAAATTGTCCACTGGACTAAACTTATGAGAGTCAGGGGTATTTTTGTCTTTTTACATGTTACGTTGCTCCGATTGAGTTGAAATTTTGCAGGCACCTATAAAACATCATTCTCTACAATTTTCATGTTTTATGTTAAGCCTAATTCGGCCTTTAACATTATGAACTGGAACCGGACAGAACTGAAACTTGAATTTCCAGAAATCTGGACTTTTGTTATAGTCAAGCTATAATTCACATTTTTACCTTAAAATTACCACTACTTTCTCCTTTACAAGATTATATACCATACATATACACCATATAACACCTAACCCACAAGAAATATGAGTGAATAAATCAAAATCCTAACTCAATATTTCTCCCTCCAATCATCAAAACCATTTGAAACAAGAATCACAAGCACAACTCTAACATTAATACCCAACTTAATCATGATTAATGAAGAAAGAAAGAGTGATCAGCTATTATACCTCAAGACAAGACCTTGCAAGAGTGATCCTCTACTACTCCTTGAAATTTTTGGCTCCTTAAACTTCCCAAGCGCTCAAACTATTGATTAATCGATTTAGATTTCTTGTTTTCTCACTTAAGTGGATCAAACTCAAGATGAATTGTGGTTTCTTTCTCTTGGCTTTTCTTCCTCTCTCTCTCGGCTGGTAGGCAGAAAATGAAGACTCAATGAAGCTTTAAGAAGGTTAAAAATGATAGAAATGAACTTGGGTCAAAGGTGACAAGTATCACCTTTTGATTGGAAGTCAATTTTGTTTCTTTTTCCTTGATTTTCTGGTCAAGAATTTCGGCCCTTTGAAGAAGATATTTAGGGCCAATTTTACTGAAATAAAAGTGAGAAGAATAAGGAAATAAAGTAGTGTTCAAGTGGTGCACTCATCCGATAACAAACGGTACCCGTCGGTTCAACCCGTTTTTCCTTAAATCGCGTATACTAGGGTTTTATTTTCTAATTCACTAACTTATTATTATCACTTCTAATCATACACTTAATATCATCTAAAACTCACTCTTAATCACCACATTTATCGCACTAGCGGGCCCCACATCGATAATGCGTTTCAAATTTAACATCCACCAACTCATACTAGAAAAATGAATTTAAAACTGTACTTGCTTGTAAAAATGCATAGACATTTTAATATTTCCAAGGAAAGTATAAAATGTAGGCAAAGAAACAAAATAATCATAGTTCAATTGCCGCGCTCAACCGTACTTCCAACACATACACGTATATACATATCGTTCACCCAAATACACGTAATATCAAAACCTTCATTTGTTGAAAATAAATGGTTAACACATTTTCACTTGACAAGGGAAAGTGAGAATAAATAAAATGCTGAGAAAATGTGACAATTTTAGGGTTCTCACAAAAGCCACTTCTTCCTGAGAGTTGCAGGCATCTTTTTTTCGCTTATTATCACTTTTGGACGAATAACCAAGGAGTGTGGATGAAAAATTAGATTTGTTTCTGGTTTAAAGGAGAGGCTAGATATAGGGCTCCTTTGAACAACGCGAATAGAAGAAAGATCACATATAAGCTAAAACTGACATACAATTCTTCCAAAAGCGTAGAGTTTCATCACTTTGCTGATACAAAGGATTTTAACATTTCTTTTGACACGTTAAATATCCCAGAGTCGTTGAGAAAATAAACCTACATTGCGGCATTCATAACATATTAGATTTGTAAATTTCTTTTGCCAAGCAAGAAAGTCGATCGCATTCGTCCAAGTTTTTTCAAGGTTGCATGCTTGATAGCCACAAAAAAAAAATTTTCCTTGTAGTTTCCGTCCTTGCAAGCAAATATAACGGGTTGAGGGAAATCGTTTACGCCCCTAATCTTGGAGAATATGGGGTTGCTTTTCCGATCTATTACGTCTATACTTGGATTGGCCAATACTTCGACGTATATTATGAGAATAATCAAATGAGTAGTTACTATACGCGCATGACAAGATTTAGTGGTGAGAAAATGACAATATTTTATGGTAAATCAAAAGTTGAGGAAGTTTTCAAAGAAATAACTCCCTTGACGCTTTCCAAATTATGTTGGACTAAGAATGAAGAAAATGTGTTGATTGACGATGGATTCTTATCATCTAGGCTTATGAGCTTTTTTATCAGTCAACGATCTTGCTATTCAACTCTACGTAAGAATAATATATGCGCGCATAACAAGATTTAGTGGTGAGAAAATGATATTATTTTATGGTAAATCAGAAGTTGAGGAAGTCTTCAAAGAAATAACTCTCTTGACGCTTTCCAGATTATGTTGGACTAAGAATGAAGAAAATGTGTTGATTGACGACGGATTCTTATCATCTAGGCTTATGAGCTTTTTTATCAGTCAACGATCTTGCTATTTAACTCTACGTAAGAATAATATCTTTAATATTGAAAGATATAATCCTTATAGATTTAGTAGGCAATTTGGATTCTGTCAGGATATTCTAAATAACTTGAAGGAGATTACTCACACCTATACCTTGGGTGAAACTATTCAACTATGAGATTTCTCAATTCGCATGTAAACACGATCTAGGATGACTATGCCTATGCATAGAAAGCATTCATTGATCACAAAAAACTACGATGCCTAGTGGTCAACACGGCCAAATTGCGGTTCTTCTACTTCCTTTAAATTCACAGTTAAGATCCCTCAACAATTATCAAAGAAAGGCAAGATTACCTCTGTCAATGAATTAATGCATCACAATGGAGTTATAGAAATTGGAATGGATCCTACTGCATCTACATTAAAGAAGGGCAAAATTACTAATACTCGCTTGAAAAGTATTGTCACGAAAAATAAGATTTCAAAAGATTCTCAACGGGCAGTCAAAGAGACAAAACTAGCGACTCCAATAAAGAAGATGCCATCAACAATTTCAAAATCTTTAACCATGATTTCTATGGGAGAAGATGCAGAAATTAAAATGTTGGATTATCACGATTCTACCAAGACTATTGAAAAAGAAGGAACTCAAGTCCAGTGCATCAGATCTATTCAAAAAAGAATCCATTCATTTGCAAGCGGTGGTAGCAATTAAGACTGCCATTGGGATTGATCAAAGAAGAGTACGTCTTAGAGGAGATTTCCTTTACATCATCATTGGTTAGAGTATCGCCACTTAAGGTAATTAAGTTTAAGGTTAATCACAATTAATCCCCTTAAGGTATACCCCATTTCTCAATTTACCCCATAACCTTTAATTTTGCTTACTTAATCCCCTATAGGACAAAATTGTCCTTGCATTATTTTAACTTTTCATTTACCTTGTTTTCCTTTCTTTTATTTCTTTTTCTCTTTTTTCTTTATTTAATTCTCCACCTTAATGATTGAAATTAAAAAAGAGGAATTGTAGAGATCTATCTTATCCTTAAATCATTAAAAGAAATATTCAAATCAGTTTTCTAAAATACAATTTTTTTAGCTTTTCAATTCTTTCCTTTCTAATTTCTCATTTTATTCTCAAGAAAATATCATAAGATGAAATTGTTTTCCTTTCTTTTATTCTTTTTCTCTTTCTTCTCTCTTTCATCCTTCCCAATAGAAAACTCCATTTCAATGAAAATTTTTGTTTTGAGTTTGTAATTTCATATTTTTGGGTGAAGATTTAAAAGGTATCAAAAATTAATTTTAATTTTTTGTATGATGCCACATGTCACAAATTTCAATTGATGATTATTAATCAGGTCATAATTTCATCTTATGATATTTTTTTGGGAATAAAATGAGAAATTAGAAAGGAAAGAGGAAAATTCAAAATTAAAAGAATTGAAAGGCTAAAAAAATTGTAGTTTAGGAAAGTGATTTGAATATTTTTTTAATCATTTTAGGAGAAGATAGATCTCTGCAATTCCTTTTTTTAATTTCAATCATTAAGGTGAAGATTTTTGTGGGAAAAAGGAAGAATTAAATAAAGAAGAAAGAGAAAAAGAAATAAAAGAAAGGAAAATAAGGTAAATGAAAAGTCAAAATAATGCAAGGGCAATTTTGTCCTATATGGGGTTAAGTGAGCAAAATTAAAGGTTAGGGGATAAACTGAGAAATGGGGTATACCTTAAGGAGAATAAATGTGATTAACCCTTAAGTTTATATCATTTCTTATAATTTTTTTAATAATTTTTTTTTTTACTTTTTCATAAATTTTTTCTTTTTTTTTTTAATAAATTTTTAGCCATATTTTCTTGAATTCGGTCGAGAAGATGTTGGCAACAATTCACCAATGAAACTGATGATACAATTTCAAATAAAAAGGTGATGAAGTCGCTATTAGCATACTAAGACAATTCACTACCAGTGAATTTACCTCATCAATGCATAAGAAATAGTTGACTAGTTCGCACGAGATTGGAAAGAGGCCTAAGGTAGCATTGGTTTCAGAATTTTATGAGCAAAAATTGATCCAAACCCATCGAAAGAAATACTTGCAAAGTTTGTGGATGAATTTTCGTGGGCAGATCCTTGACATTGCTATCGAACAAATCTCTTCTTTAAAAGAGTGTGTAGAGAAAATTATTGCAGAAATTACAAGGACAGATCCTGTCATTGGTCTTCTGTTGAAAGATTTCTTGATAGAATTGTTCGTCAAGGCAGAGACATATAATATTCTGATATCTTCATCATGAAAAAAAAATAAGTAAAGAGACACATGCAGAACTTCTTTCTAAAGTGACTGCACAACTCGGGAAAGTCAAAACAAAGGAAAAAGAACTAACTTGTCATCTGCAGAATCTTAAAGAAAAGTTATAATCTATCAAAAATAGCAAAAAGTTCTTCAACTGGAACTTAAAGTACAGAAATCAGCTCAACTATTGATCAAAAGTATGAAACTTTCAAGAAGATCTAGATTGAGATAACCCAAACACATGAGAACTCTCCTCTATTGAAAATACTAGTGTTTTAACTGATGACATAGCGAAGGAATTTAAAGACATGAAATTCACACTTGAATCATGTAAAATAACTGTAGTAGATTACAAAATTGACATTTAGATTTTTCAACATGCCCTTCTTTTTTCTCAGAAATTTTTTTATCATTTTTTTCGTGTAATGAAAATTTCTACGAATAATAAAACACTTTTTGTTTCTTATCTCTTATTTTTTCTAAAATAAAAGAACTTAAATTAGTATTTTATTTTCATAGAAAGAGAAGATTTTTACAAAGAAAAAGGATTTGATTTGGGAGGTGTAACTGAATTTAAAAATTGCTCTCTAAATTGCCTACGTATCTCAAAAGGAAATCAAATCACATGTAATTCCTGCCGTTTAAGTTTGAATCTCATGCGGGTCAAGAGTATCTATTTGTTTAACACCTTAGATTTGGTGGAGTGTTTCAATAGTTTAACCACATACTACACTATTGGTGGTCGCCATTCACAGTCTTAGCTCAAGCGGACCAGGAGCAGCCTGCAGTTTCGATCATATGTTATGGAGTTTTCGAATTATGCATAATACCTTTTTAGTTATTTGTCATTGATAGGACCAACTCTTAATCCGTTTTCAGCAACCAATTTGTATGAGCCATTTGTATATACTCCTTGGACAACATATGAACTATTTCATTTAGGAGTAAACTTCCTTTGTCCATCATGAGCGAGAATGATTGGTCTCCGAACAGCAAGTACTAACTCTCTGATTTGAAAAGAGCGTGATCGAATGTGCTTATTGAATACTTTTGAAAGGCAAACTTGATAACACTCAATCCGTTGTTGAATTTTTAATCTTTTTTTATCAAGTGCTTCTAATTTCTTAAGGAGAAGATGAACATTATCTTCTTCACTGAACCCTTCTTGGATTGCAATTCTTAGTGAAGGTATTTAAAATTCAAACGGAAGAACAACTTCAATACCGTAAACAAGTGAGTATAGGGTAGCTTGCGTGGGGGTTCGAAAAGTAGTTTTATATGCTTAAAGAACTTCTCCAATTCGAAGATTCTAATCTTTTTTTGATTTATCCACAATTTTCTTCAACAGATTACACAAGGTCTTGTTGAATGTTTCGACGAATCCATTTGCAGCAGCGTAGTACATGAAAGAATTATATTGTTTGAAATAAAATTTTTCACAAAGCCTATTCATTGCCGCATTGCAAAAAGATTTACCATTATCAGTGATGATGTAACATGAAACTCCATATCGGTAAATGATGTGTAGACAAATAAAATCTATAACATTCTCCTTTTAGACCTCTCTTAGAGGAATTGCTTCATTCCACTTTGAAAAGTAACTTATTCCTGCCAAAATAAAAATGTGTCTATCGAATGATTTTCGTAGCAGTCCAACTATATCCAATCCTCAAGTATCGAAGCTAAACAGTCACAGTTGGGTGTAATGGTTCAGGAGATTGATGAATAAAATTGCCATAAAATTAACAAGCTTGATATTTTCTAGCAAAGTCAATGCAGTATTTCACCAACGTTGACCAATAGTATCCCATTATCTTAATGTGAAAGTATAATTTAGGGCTAGATTAATGAGCACCACATATCTTAGAGTGAGCTTCCTCTATTACTTGCAGGACCTCATCTTTCCCAAGATATTGTGGAAACACTTTATCAAACGATTTTCGATAAATCGCCCATTTATAGTAAATGAAACGTGGCATTCGGCGGTGTATGTCAATTCTTTTTTTGAGATTTTCTGGTAACTTTTCATGATAAAGGTAATCAATAATGAGATAACGACAATCCTCCTTTTCAATCTCATGGACGAAAATATGATAGGTATTTTCTTCTACACCATTATCTTTTTCAGCAAACATTGGAGGTATGACCCAAATTTGACATATTGATATTTGATTTCGATGAGAAAATAAAGTGAGTATGGACGCCAACTTTGCCAAAGAGTCAACTTGCTGATTGAATTTTTTAGGAATATGTTCTATAGTGATATTGCCTAAATATCCCATGAGTTATCTTGCATAATTATAATATGAGATTAATTCAGGTTTCTTGACATTATAAATATCAGGAAGTTGATTTATCACTAATTTGGAATCACCGTAGACCCTAAAATGCAATTGTTTCATGTCTGTAGCCATCTCAAGACCAAGAATTAATGCTTGATATTCGACAACATTGTTTGAGTACCGACGTGTTAAAGTGAAAGAGTACGGCAATATATCTACCTAAAGAGTATAAAAGACGACTCCCATATCCGTTCCATCACGGTGAACAGCGCCATCCAAATGCATCGGTCACAAAAATTCGACCATAAATACTTCTTCATCGGGGAGTTCACTGATTGATTCCCATTCAATAGGCATGGGATGATCAACTAGAAAGTCTACTAATACTTATCCTTTGATGGTCTTTACAGGTACATAAATAATTTAGATTTGTTGAAATTGAAGGTACTATCTCGCAAGACGGTCAGACAGCACAGGCCTTGTTTTGACATATTTAATGGGATTAGTTTTGGATGTGAGTCAAATAGTGTGTACTTAAAAATAGTGTTTCAATTTCTGAATGAAAAATATAAGTGTCAAACACAACTTCTTGATAGGTGAAAAATTCAACTCATTTAATTTCATCATCTAACTCAAGTAATACAATATGTTTTCCTTCCTTTTATCATTTTCTTGAGGAAGTAAGACTCCAGCCGATCGTTTTTGAGCAAAAATATAAAGGATCAATAGCTTTCTGGAAATTGGGGCAGCTAGCATAGGAGAATTCATAAGATAAGTCTTAATACTTGCAAAAATATTTCTATACATTTCATCCCACTCGAAGGGTACCTCTTTTTTCATGAATATTTTGTGGTTAAGGGATATTCACAATGGCATCAATTTTAAATCGATCAACCTCTATTCCCCGTTAATGAACCATGAAATCGAAAAACTTATCGGAAGCTACTCCAAATGCGCACTTTAAAGAATTCATTTTCAATTGATATTTTCGAAGGTCTTGAATGTGATCTTCTCGCTTTTTTGATTTCATCATGAGATCGTCGACGTAGCAATCCACATTTCGACGAAGCATATCATCAAAAATTCTTTGCATTGCCCTTTGGTATGTTGCTCCAGGATTTTTCAATCCAAACGGTATTACTCTATAATAATAAATTCCTATAAGAGTATGAAAAGTAATGAACTCCTTATCTTTAGTTGCCATGCGTATCTGATTGTAGTTAGAGAATCCGTCATGGAATGACAGTGTTTCGTTTCCCGTTGTAGCATTTACTATCAATTACGTGATGGGAAATGAAAAATCATCTTTCGGACAAATTTCATTTAAGTCTCGAAATTCTACGCACACTCGAATTTTTTCATTCTTCTTTTTCATAGGGACAATACTTGAACTCCATGTTGGATAGTTCACTTCTCGTATGAATTCAGTTTCAATCAACTTATTTACCTCATTTTCAATCATAGGAAGTAACTCGGGTTGAAAGCATTTTTGAGCTTGTTTAACAGGTTTTGTTCCTTGTTTGATAGACAAATTATGAACAGCGACCCTTAGATCCAAATCAGACATTTCTGAGTAATTTCAAGCAAAGACATCCTTGAATTCGAACAGCAAATTAACATACTCTTTTTCTTCTTCGGGAGTCATACAAGAATTTATGTAAATTAGGTGAGATTCATCACTTGTACCAAGATTAATCACTTTTAGTATATCGACTGTATTTTTTACTCGTTTAAATTCGGGGGAAACATCAACCGCATCTATTTTTTCTTCAGGATCACTGATTGTAATATGATGGCAGAAAGCAATACTTTCTTGACCCTGTTTTCCAAAAATGGTTTCAATTCTTACGTTAAACAAGTTTTCATAGTGCATGAAAAAAATTAGAGATTCACTTTCTTGGACCATTCTTTTTTATTAGAGCAAAACTTTCTTTCCTGACAGCTTGCTACTTTTGTTTTTTATTGCCTAATCTCTCATAGATGAGCGGTTTCAAATTCTTTGATTGTGGGTCAAGTCTGTCAAATATAGAAGTATACTTTAACTTATTTTTCAATTCATTGAAAATAGACCTCTTTCAACTTGTGATCTCCATTTTCTCGTTCACATAATTACAACTTGTACTTTTGATCACTATAAAAATAGGAGAAGGCGATTGATAACCAAGACCCATTGACGAACTTTCAACGTTATAGCCACTTTCTTTCAATATTTTCTACGTAGATGTCAATCTAAGAGTTTTGTCACTAGTCATTTGAGGAGGGAGTTTGTCCACTGCATTCTTCTTACTTGGGTTATAACTTGCCTTAGTAAGAAGCTTATATGCGTTTGGATCAAAACCTTCTTGAGTCCGATTGATTGGTAATGAGTGATGTTTCACTGCGAATTCTTCTTTAAGATGGACAAATCCTTCCAAGTTCACTTTCTCACTTTTGACAAAAGAAGACCGCCCTTCTTTTCTCTTTAGTTTTGGGATGTAGCACAAAATCGGTGCTTTGTAATCTTGAATTTCTTCCCTCACTGATTCTTTTCTTTTCACTTCTTTTTGAAAATAAAATTTGACATCGGCAAAATGTGTTTCGATTTCAGTGAAAAGTTTATCATCAACAGTAACTTTCTTAACTATACAATCTCGACAATATTTAAAATATTAATGAAAAGTAGATGGTATAATTTTATTTTTATAAATTCAGGGTCTTCCCAAGAACATGTTATAAGAGGTTTTGGCATCAATAATATGAATAACGCTCTTGAAAAAAATTTATCAATAAGCAATTCAATTCTTATGAGGCTAATTGTTCTTTGCTCCCTTGATTAAATTCTTAGATCATGAGGTGGTTTTGAGAGAGTTCGTCGCTTGAAATTTTGAGTTCCTTTATAGCACGCATAGACATGATATTGACAGCAAATCCACCATCAATGAGTATCCGATTTATCTTCTATTCTTAAACATATGCACTAACAAACAAGAGTCGATTGTGAGTTTGGAATCAACTATCAAATCATTATTATAAAAAATGATAGTCGTTGCACAATTTACAGGTGATTTATCATTAATTTTGAGTTTTTTCTTAAATTCAGTATCAATTTGTGTGACTTAAGGCTTTTCAGCTTTGATGATATTACAAGAAGTAAAATCATTATCATCATCTCTTAAATATCCCTTTAGTATAAATTCTCTCAGTGTCACAGATTATCGAACCTCTTGAAGGAACGGATAACTTGAAGGAACTGGTGTTACGGTCATTCCTTTTTGTTTCTTTATTATATTTTGTTGTTTTATTATCACTTTAGACTTTGTCGAACAGATGTTTTTCAAAGAGATATTCTTCTTTATCTTTGGCTTGTAAGTCCTTTTTCGAGTGACTAGAGTTTATCCTTCATTATCATCTTCGATGATATTTTTAATTGAAGATTTTTAACCTCCTTTCTTACAGATAGAGCATTACTTGATGTGAGTGAAACTTATATCAGACAACACACCGACCCACATATTATTGTTGTTTGGTTTGCCGATACTTTATCCTCATCGAGAAGGATTTTCCTTGACGGACCAATTGCATGATTTTGTCTTTAAAGACAAAGTATTTAGTGAGAGAGTGGCCAATCAAGTGATGATAATAACAACAATTTGGATCATTCATTTGGTCGGCTTCTTCTAAACGCTTCATGTCGGGAAGTTCAATGAATTTCTCCTTGTAAAGGTCATAAAACATTCCCTGTAAATCAGATTCAAGAAAGAGGTATTCTTTTTCTTGCATCTCTTTCAAGGTGGGCTTTCTTGCTGACTTATTCTGAAAGGGGTCTAATTTCTCAGTGATCTTTTGACTCACTTTAGTAGCAATTTTCCTAGGGGTTGTGTTTATTGTCATGGACTCTTTATTACTGAATTTTGAAGGAGGCTTGCCCCCTTTTCTATTTTCTTGTCTTTCATTGTTTAGACGTGGAACTTGAAGAGGAAATCCATCAGTTGCATTTTATTGTCATGGACTCTTTATTACTAAATTTTGAAGGAGGCTTGCCCCCTTTTCTATTTTCTTGTCTTTCATTGTTTTGATGTGGAACTTGAAGAGAAAATCCATCAGTTGCATTGCCTGCGACGCTCAATTCCATATCATGAGTACGAGTAGCTACTTCTTCGAATGTGTTTAGATGAATACCTTGTAGAATGTAGGTTAAACTCCAATGCATTCCTTGGATGCACATTTCTATAGTAGAGGATTCAGATAGTCTGTTTTTACAATTAAAACTCAAATTTCTCCACCTGTCAATGTAGTTGACCACAGGTTTATCCTTCCATTGGCGAGTGTTAGTTAACTCTAGCATACTAACAGTTCTTCTAGTGCTGTAGAAGTGATTCAAGAACTCTTGTTCAACCTGTTCCCAACTGTCGATAGACCCTGGTGCAAGATCAGTGTACTAATAAAATGTGTTGTCTTTCAAAGACCAGACAAACTGTTTGACTAGCAGGTCACCATAGGTTCCAGCATTATTGCAAGTCTCGATGAAATGAGCCACATGGTGTTTTGGACTGTCCTTTCTATCGAATTGTTGAAATTTAAGTGATTGATATCCAGCAAGCATTGCTAGATTATCAATCCTAGCAATGTAAGATTTGGAGTAAGTAAAGCTTAACTTTGAGCCACTCTCTTTTTTGTTTTTGATCACGTCTTCAATAAACCCCTTTAGTTGTTCTACATGGATAGTCCCGTCGGCTGTCACGTACATTTCTTTTACCTTGTCTTTACCTTTAGATGATGAAACTTCACGCTCTTGGTGCTCCTTGGAGTTCATATGACTTCCTTCAGGAGTGTGATCTTTCAAAGTAAATAGTTGAGCGATAAGAGCATCTTGATCTTTGATGTGTTTCATCATAGTTTCCATTATCTTGGACAAGTTCAAGACTTGAAGTGTTTGTCATCATAGCAGGCATTGCGGCAGAAGAAGTAGCAGAAACTTCAATGAAAAACTCTAATTGAAAAGCTTCATGGGAAGAGACTAATCCAGTACTTGATGAATCATCATCGTACTTAGAAAATTTGGATCCGAATCCAAATTCGAGTATGGCAAGAGTCTTCTCAATCGATGTAGGAACATCTTTGAATCCCACTGTGGGAGAAGAGAGCATTAGTGATGTTAAACCAAAGGTAGGAGTTGATGCAGATGGAACCTCCATGTTATTTTAGGTGGAAATTCTCGTCATACTCCTTGTTACAGGACCAATAGCACGAGCATTCGAGGCAACATATGCGACTTCCTTGGCAGGTTTGGCATCAGTAGTTTTAGAACGAGCAGTCATGGACTTATTGTTCTTCAGTGCCATCAATGATATATGTAGTTGAATAGTTAAAAAGAAGAGATAGAAGGTAGAGATGATCCTACTGGGCGTGCTAAAAATTTATACGCGATAAAATTTTAAGTCTGCAAAAGACAAGAGAAATACATGACAAATATGCAATATATAAATTTAAGAAAATATGTGAGTACAGTCTCCGGAATTATCTCAAACTTGTAGAGAGTTTCCTTCGATTCTTCTCTTCAAATGCTAATCCAAGGGTTTCGCAGCTTGTTGTTGGATCAACCACTGATTCCTTCAAATCTTGATTTGGAAGATTTGAAGAACTTAGAAGATATTTAAAAATTCAAGTTTTAATATATGAAAGACTTGAAGAACTTAAAGATGCAAACCTTTGTAACTTGGAGTTTCAAAAGACTTGAGCATATGAGATGTGTCTTGATCTCCATTTGGTAGA
The DNA here is from genome assembly GCF_036785885.1 of Coffea arabica. NCBI lineage: Eukaryota > Viridiplantae > Streptophyta > Magnoliopsida > Gentianales > Rubiaceae > Coffea > Coffea arabica. Next base: position 65,400,558 of record NC_092313.1, on the reverse strand, counting down.
GAGACCCCCTTTTTATAGTCGTAGTATGAGGTAAATGTTCAAAACATATATACCACTCTACTTGTCTTGCAAGACATGTAGTTGTATCATGACTGTGCCAGTTTAAATATTATCTCCTCATTTTGTACTTATTAATAAAGAGATAATACCAATGACTAGTTTTTTGATTGGCTAGACTTGTAAGGACACGTGACATGGTGCCATTTGATTGAACAAGTTATTGCAGTATATAAGATATCTACATGGATTAAATAACTCTAAATATTATTTCTTTACTAAAGAAATAATTACTTAGATATTTATCCATAATTTTGCCAAGTCAGAGAGACATATGATATGACACAATTTGATTGGCAGAGATATCTCGACAATTTTAATTGATCGCAACATCTCATCTTGACATGTGGAAAGACATGGTTGGCTGCCGAATAGCACAACTTCCAAGCGTGCACGGCATATGGTAATATCCAATTGGCTAAAAATAAGTCATAGATATAATTTATAGATTAATGGTAATTTTAAGAATTAATTAAAATATCACTGTCTACAGTATTTTCACCTAAATTTCAATTTTTGTTAAAGTCCCTTGGATTTTTGCATTGAATTCATATTTAGTGGTAGAGATGTGATATATTTGCAAGCTTATAGTAATTTTATTCCATGATGTTAATTTGAGTGTTCAATGAACCCCTAAATATTTTGAGTGCATAAAGTGATATTCTAGTGAAGGTAGTTAAAGCTTGTGCATTTTGATTTTTAAAAAATTGTAAATGAGATTGGATATTGGTGTTAGTCTTTGATAATTCTTAGTATGAAATGCTTGTTGTTTTAATTGATTTTTGGCTTGATTTTGTAATGAATGGTGTCTAGGATGTTGTATGCTTGAGGACAAGCATTGGTTAGGTGTGGAGAAAATTTGATAATGAGATACTTGTGCATGTTATTTGTTAATATTTTATCTTGATTTTGGCCGTATGTTAATTGATGGATTTTGCTTATATTTGATATTTTGTGTTGTTTATAGGATTTTGGAGTAGAAAATGGCACTTCAAGTTAAAATTTTCGAAAGACTATTTGCTCCAAAACGTGCCCACGCCAGAGATTGAGAAGTTAAAAATTGGAGATGGAACGCCGAAAATTATCTTTGAAGTTTGGAATTATCTTTTGGATATTTTGTTAGGAGTTTTTATTAGAGTAGGGAACTTGTTTAATTAGCATTTTATTTTGGGATAAGTTTTTGGAAGTTGATTAGGATAGAAAATAAAGGAAAATTCAATTTATGGTTGGAGAAAAAAAAGGAAGACAAGATGTGATCAATAACTGGGGACGAAAAGACGTGGATGACGTTTTCTTTATATTCTTTTTCGTGACTTGACTGAAGAGAGCCAAGAGGAATGTGACCAGTAGTTGCATTTTTCTTTCGCACTTTCAAATAATAATTAGTTAGGGTATCTTTCTAGTTTACAAGCTTTATAAAACAAGACTTGTAGGAAGAATTTTATGGAGATTTTTGGCTGTGTTTTATTCATGGAGCGGAGCTAAATTTATGTCTACTTGAGGAGTAATCAAGGCATAGTTTCATGATCAATTGTGAGATTTTTTAATTTTTTAGGTGCTTAATTTTATATGTTCATGAGTATTTAATTATTTCCTGTATTTCACTGGTTACTATTATTTGGGTTTAATTGAATAATTTGGCCAGCTATTCAATTGTCTGAATGATTTAATGCCAATTAAGACAACAAGTTCTCAATACTTGATAGTTTAATGTTAGTGGCAGATGACACAATTTCATTACTTCACAAGTAGTCTAATCTATGCTATGGGAATAATTAATCTAGTTTAAATGAACCTACATGTGTGTTTGTTAGCTATAATTGGGTCTTTCTAATATTTAAGACTGTAAATAGATTTAACCCTACTAGGATTATCTACTTTACAAAGGAAGTAGTTAATGAGCGTTTCTTGACTATCGAGAAATTAAGAAAAGATTGGTGGTTCGGGGGTTGTTGAATTGCTATAACCAATTTATTTGTGAACATATGAGTTATTTCTGGTATCAGTGATCAATTGAGTGAACCATTGCCCAGATTATTTCCTTAACTCAATTTTGATAATTAATTTATTCTTTAATTTATATTGTTGCATTTTAAATTATAATTTAATTATAATTTTAAAAAATTCTACAACTTTCTCCCCCCAATATTCATTGCATTTTTTTGTGAGTAATAAGTCTACCAGTTCCCTGAGCAGATAACCCTACTCATCACTATACTCATTAACTTTGGGGGAGTAGGTAATTGATATTTAATATATTTTGATGGTTTGACACCTATCAAATTTTGGCGCCATTGTCAGGGAACACTGGTGCTTGAAGTGATTTGTTACTTTACATTTCGATTATTCTTTGCTTTATGTCTCAATCTTTCTGTATAAAAAAGCTTGAATTTGATACGGAGATCGAGAAAAGAGCCAAGAGATTGGCTAAGGTAGCTAAATTGCATAAGCAACAAGATTTATCGCCATCTTCTCCCAAACTTAACTTGGTTGTTGACTTAAACAGATCATTTCGTGATTTGGAAAATGACGCAAGTGAATTAGAGAAATTGATGGCAGCTCAAAGGATTTTGAGAAAACTCGCAACTCCAAATGTTAACCAGCAGCCATTATGCATCATATATCCTGAAACTGTGAATTTGATCCGGAGATCGAGAAAAGAGCCAAGAGATTGGCTAGGAAAGCTAAATTGCGTAAGCAACAAGCTTCATCCCCGTGTAAAATGGCCAAAGAAGATCCTTCAAGGCAATACTGACCAATTCAATCAACATTAAAATGACACCTAAGATAAGCAATTCAAGAAAAAAAAAGGCAGGAATTTCTTGAATCTGTCAATATGCCGTGTAAAATAGTTGAAGCATAAAATCTAGTACAATAATACACTTCATTGTAGAATCTCTATCAGTTCCAACAAAGGAACAACAAATAGAAAAGGCCAAATGATCCACGCATGCACAATGTTATTTGTTCCAAATGCAACAAAAAACAAATCCAGAAAGAAGAAGTTAATAACATATCAATGTATTGGAAATGCCAATTAAGGTATCCATCACAACCTTTCAAACCAATGAACAAAAGAGAATTGCTAAAAATCCAAACACAAGTTGCTTTACAAACAACAGATAAATCGGGAGGATGTCCAGCACAGACGTGGACAAAAGTTTCCCAATCCAAGAACGAAGCAAACCTCATGAGATCCAGGTGCAATTCCGATGAAAGCCCGCCACTGTTGAGAAGAGTCACAATTTATAATTGATTAGATTATTGGATAATTAGCTATTTTGTCTAATATCTTTGCAGGTAGTCACCTGCAAAGAAATGCACAAAAACCAACCAGAATTTTCAAGAAATTTTTTGAAATTTTAGCATGTATTTCATGTAAAAAACCAGGACCGAGAAAAGCATAGCATCCAAGGACTAATGATGTGGCGATGTCTGCATGACCAAGCCCAAATCTTTGAAGCTTCAAGCTAATATTTAAGCTTAAGTGCTTCAAGCACAAAGCCCAAATTAAGGCAGTTCAGACACAAGTCAAGTGTAAATTTTTCCCGACTACATATATAGCGTGATAAATTATATCTCCAGTAATTGCTATACTGCTCTGGATGGAGCACTAATATACACAGAAAATATACGCAGAAAGCTGACCACTATAATCATTTTACTGTTGAAGAATTGCGGTAGCTTGATCTGATTGATCAAATGACTACCTTAGGACATTTTTTTTTTATTTAAAATGTCATATCCTTGGAACTTGTTTGCGATAAACATGATGATATCATATATTATATTTCTAAAATCATTAATTCATCCAAAATGGTGCCAACTTGAAGAGTCAGAAATATATTCACGCTAGTACGTATTGTCTTTTCGACATCTTAATTCTTAACACAAAATACTGCATAATTATCAACATAAATTTTCACCATAAGAAAGAAATTAGCAACTGATAGAAGTTTCATGCTTAAGATAACTCTATATGACATATTTAATATAATCCAAAATCCAGATGATAGTTATATGCATGTAACTTACAATTTTTTCATTACTTTAACTAATTGTGTGAATTTCACAATTATCTATTTTATTGGTTTTTATTTTTGATTTCTTATAGATTATTCCATATATCATTTAATAATTGCACAATAAATCAAACTTGCAATGTTCAAGTTAATAAACATACTCGCATGGAAATAAAAGACACTGCTAATTAACAATGGTGACTTAATTTCTTTTTTTTAGTGATATTGCTAATATCACTCACTAAGATTCTTCTTTAAAAACTTAATAGAAGGATAATCTTTGTTGCAACTTAAGTGTAAAATTTTTCTAACAAGCAAATTTGGATGCATGATATATGTGCAAAAAGAGAATTTGAAAATTGAATATTGATTTTATGTTGTGCATCCAAACCTACTAGTGTATAAAAGATTTTATACTAACAATGTGGCTAACAAAGTTGATCTTAAAAGATAAAATTCTTTCTCTAAATGTGATGTTCTCTCGATCTTTTTTTTTCATGGTGAAATAGGAGATGTATACACAATGAAGATACAAAAATTTCAATTTAAAGTGGATTTAATCAAACAACAAAATATTTGAAGACAAGGTGATTAATCGATTCATTAAATGAGAAGAATAGCTTTAATTTTATAGTGAGGCCTTGTTTGATATCCAATTCAGCACTTAAATTTAATGAATTTAAATCTTAAAATGTTCAGACGTGTTTGATAACGAAAAATAAAACATTTCAATTAGTTAAGTGGCTTTGAATTATTCACCCAAAACTTACTCAAAAAAATAATTGATAATATGTTCATTTATCACTTAATGCAAAATATGCTCAATTGTTAAGATTTCAACACTCAAAAATTTAGTAACTTAATATATTCAAATTTTCGAATTCAGATTTTAGACTTATAGATTTCAAATTTTAAGTTTATCAAATGTACACTAAGATAAAAAATTGAGTAAAATGGAAAAAAGATATTTCTACAAATAATCGTAATAAAAAGCCAGTGAGTAATTACACATCCATAAAAAAGGGGTTAAATATAGAATAAACCCCTTGTGGTATGATGAATTTACACAAAGCCTCCTCATGATTTGGAAACCTCAAACAACCTCCTTGTGCTTTGGGAAATGGTGAAACTGTCATCTTTTTTGTTAGTTTTAACGGTCAACATAAAAAGGTCAACCTTTCTAAATGTATTAATTTGGAATTATCAAATTGTCGTTTTGAATTTTTTTCTACAAATGACTTGGAAATTGGAATTGACCAACACTCTAGTTTTGGGATGAAATTGAAATAATACAAGGATTATGTGGGTAGGCCTTAAAATTCATTTTTCTTCCTCCTCCCACGATTTGTCTCACAAGCTAGCTACCATGTGCCCCTATTTCCCACTACTTCCCCTCCAACATACGAATTTATCTAGCTTCAGTTTTATCAAAATGTACAATTGCAATGGATCGAAGAACTGAGAAAAGATTGAGTAGATCTCATTCCTCATAATCCACAGGCAAATGTCCCAAACATTTTCAACAATTATTATTTTCCAAATATTATTGGCAAGATAGCCCATGAATCATCTGAAATCACAACTATTATCGAGTTAACATGACCATTTACACATAATGGAGGCGGTAAACAAAACCATGAATAGGAAAAAAGAACAAAGGCTCATGGGTGGGGAAGAGTGGTTGGCAACAGTAGAAGAAAAGTGGAGCCGGAGGAGAGTGCGAGGAAGCTCAAGGCACGGACGAAGACTTGCAAATATGGGGCATAGGAGGTGGAGCAGAGTTGATGTCTATTTTCTTTGATCGGAGGAACGTACGACAAAGGTGAGGATATGTGGGAGATGAGATTTAGGGTTAAGCCAAATTACTAAGATATCCTTGTAAGTCAAAAGTTATTCATGTTTGATTGTGGACTTTAACAGAAAAAAAAACGTCCCATATTCTTTCAAACTACAAGGAGGTAAAATGGATCCACTAGTTTTTCAAATAGTATAAAATTTTTAAAAATTACTCTAAAAAGTAGTCTAATTTTTTTTAATATTTCAAAATATATTTTAAAAACTCTACTACTTTTAAATATTTCAAAATATTTTCTAAAAATATTCCAAGATATACTCTAAAAACTTTGTTACAGTAAAATTTTTCAAAAACACCTCCCAAAAACAACTAATTCAAACGGAGCCGTAGGTTTTTAAATCGCAAGGAGTTTATGTGAACTTTCTATATACCACAACGAGTTTTGATGTATTTAACCCAAATAAAAAAGATTAGTTGATGCGCACGATATACAAATCAAGGTGAAAAAGAACTTTTCTCATGTTCTTGAATTGTAAAACTAACCATGATACTCGTTGATAAATTTAGGAGCGTCAATCGGGCCTTTTGAGTCGAATTTTGAGAAGATAAAACTTTGCTCACAGAATAAAGTAGAGATTTTGGGGGCTGGCACTTGATTGCAGGGACATAGTAGTAATGAACGCCCTTTTTTTTGTTTTTTGTTTGGTTGTTTAAACACGAAAACCTCTCAAACTTTTCCCTAAATTTGTTACCGCACCTTATTAACCATCTATTTCCGTAAATTTCCCTCACTAGAAGCCGTATCAGTTCTCATCCTCCAATCCCAATACCACCCTAACTCGAATAAGGGAGCGTTGCAAAAGATGAACACGAGGTTTCGGTTGCCTTCTGTTTACTCCCCTTCTTTCTCTTGTTTTTTTTTTGAATCTGGTTGAGTTGGGTTTTTATTTTTTTCTCCCATTTTTCTCTTGCTATCGAGAGTTCTAGTTGAGCTTTAATAAGGAGGACATGATTGTAGTAGGGATGACAATCAGATGGGGAAGAGGGACTGGCCTGTGTTTTAAAACCTACCCCACCCACTCCCTGTTCCCCGTGCCACTTGCTCCGCCCTGCCCGCTACCCTCACCGGTGACTATTATAATTTATGCTTTTTTGTTTGATCACCTTATTTTTTTCATGTATAATATCAATATCAATTCTATAAATCTTATTTTTTTTCCTATCCTCGACTAAATATCTAACTTTGTCAAATCGTTTTATTGTTTGGATGGACATAATGCTTTGAAGGGGCAGGAGAAGAAGGTTATCTTGCACATTGACATGTGTCTATCAATCTATAGAAATTAAAAAATCTTCAAAGATTCCATTTGGCAACGAGCAAGTAATCATTTGTCTATCAACTATTACAAAGGTTGACGATATTATCGTGCGAGCATATACACTTTTGTGGTTGATATGACTATGTGAAAACTTTGACCTGTCTTCTGCCTGACATGTTTGATGACTTATTGTTCATCAAAAAATCTCACAAGGCACCAACAGCCGGGCAATTTCTACGAATATTGTTAAAGTCACAAAATATCTCGATTATGATGTCCTTCAGAATCGTTTCACCACCTAAGGTCGTCGCATTTGTGATGACCATGAAATAGAATTTTATCGTGCTAGAAGTTCTGAAAAGGACTAAAAAGAAAATTTTTTTAAATGCATTGATCATTGGTGGATGCAATGACAGACGTGTCCAAAATTGGTTGTGTCCAAGTTATCTAATGCTTTATTTGGATTAGCTGTTTTTTAAGGTATTTTTGAAATATTTTACTGTAATAATGTATATGAAAAACTTTTATTGTAAATTTTTTTGTGATATTTTTGGAATATATTTAAGGGTATCTTTTAAAAATTAACACTATCACTCACAACCACTCCTACCCACCACAATCATCACCTCCCTCCTCCTCCTCTTCTCTCTCTTCCTCCTCCCCCTCCATCTTCCTCCTCTTCCTTCTCTCTCTTCCTCCTCCCCTCCATCTTCCTCCTCTTCCTTCTCTCTCTTCCTCCTCCCCTCTTCCTTCTCCCCTATCCTTCCTCGCCACCCCTTGCCTCTCCCCTCCCCCTAGATCACTAGTCTGGACTAGATCACAACAGGGAAGAGGGGAGGGGAGGGGGGGTGGCGAGGAAGAAAGGAGAGGAAGAGGGAAGGGGAAGAGAGGAGAAGGAAGAGGGAGGAAAAGGAAGGGGAGGAGAAAGGATGAGGGAAGATGTGATGGTAATAGGTGGAAGATGTTGTAAAATATATATTTATATTTATATATTTTTTGTATATATGTGAGTTATTTTTGATATATTATATGGATAATACGTTTTTGGAATTATTTTTATTTATATATTACTGTGGTATTATATTTAAAAAATGTATTTTTGAAAAATAAACCAATCCAAATGGAGCTTAAGTTCTCTTGTTTTTGGATATCTAAGTTCTCACCAAATTTTACCTACATGGTAACCAACAATAGAATGGGATACCAGGAATATCCCAAAATATTCAACCATGCCACATAAGATCAAACCTTCTGTTTTTTTTTTTTTTTTTTTCATGAGTTGTATAATATAAGCATGTCCACATGAGTACTTTGGCAGGGAAGACAAAGATTGCGGTGGTACGCAAATGTAGGTGCTTTGGCAGCTAGTGATCATGCTAGGGGTTAATCACAAAAACTCCTCGTAAGGTATAGTCACTTTTGCACTTTATCCCCCAATATTTTTTTTGCTCACCGTGTTCTCTAAATTGTTAGTTAACTCTAAAATTTTATAATGATAATATCAAAAAGATATTTATATCCCTAAGATTTAATTACGGTAATCACCTTAAAGTATAGTATGTCATTTTGATATCAATTTATTTGTTTGTTACTCAAATCATGAGTGAACTCCAATACTAATATTTGATAACACTCAGGACAATTAATATCTAAAAATTTTTATTCCTAACATAATAATAAAAACTGATATTTTTATATATACGGTCCTAGTTAAATTTCATTCTATAATTACATTTTTTTAGATTCAGAAGAATATCTTGCTAATTTGACTTAATAATGGAAAAAAAGACAAAATTTGTTATTAAAAAATTAAAATGTGAAAATATTTTTAAAAGTCTAAAAATGACTGGATATTGTCAGTTTCTCTTTGAAAATGTTCATAATGCTAAGTTTTTCTTTTAGTAGCTAGATTTTTTTATATGGAAATATACAATTTTTTTGTTTGTAATATTAAAAAGAGAGCGAGAGCAGCATGGTTGATTGAAGTTTAAAGTTTCCAAAGTTGTTCTTTTAATATACATGCTTAGATGCAATTAAAATTTATTTGGATTGGTAATTTTTTTTTTTAATTTATAGGTCGCCGCATGTAAGGAGATGTATCATCTCCAAATCGTGAAACAATAAAAAGACGTTGAGCAAGACATAAACATCTGGAAACAAGAAGTGCATGGACGATACTTCAAAATGCAAAAGCATCATAACAACTGCACACAAACAGAATAACTACCATTAAAAATTGAATAATATCGGGTTGATGGTCTCGAAAGTTCAAGATGATACATCAACGTTGATCAAAGGCTCAATTCATTTTCTCGTTTGTATTGACTGACATTGGTTTGACACGAAGAAAAAATTCCTTGGTGTCGCAGCCACTTTTGGATGCGGCTAATGGTCATTTTCACAGTCGCCGCATGCATCAAAAAAGAAATAAAAATCTTTAGTCGTTCTGACACTAAACAATAATTCAAAACAAAAATACTATTTCGTGGTTGTCGCATTTGGAATGGGATATTTTCTGAATTTAGCATTATTTCTAGAAATTTGCCTCAACAACCAATTCCGAAATTCAACTTTTTCATATTTTCTACTAATTTATATACATACATGATGCATGCATGCATACACACGCATATAATTATTATAATTTTTTCTTTTTTATTTGATCACCTTATTTTTTAAACATAATTTTAAAAACCTCTCCTGAGATTTGTAACAATACCACTTAGCACCCTTAAACTTTAGAAAAATCACTTACCTTCTGATGAGGTCATCCAAGCTGTCCAAACATCACATGACTCAAATGGTGACGCGGTTCGAGTTCTAACTAGGAGTGCAAATGAGTCGAACTTTGGCCTAATCGAACCGAGCCTCCAGTTAATTTTATGAAGTTCAAACTCGAACTCGAGCTTGACGAGCTCAAAATGTCAAGCTCGAGCTCGAGCTTAAAAAATAAAAAATAATAATTATTTTATTTTTAAAAGATTAAAAATAATTATTTTTTTTTTAAAAATGAATAAAATAATAATTTTTTAACAAATAATAAAATATTAGGGATATATATGTAATTTTACTATTAAAATAAAAAATAAAAAAATATATAATCGAGCTCACAAGCCGCTCGCGAGCCAACGAACTTAATATTTTTAAGTTCGAACTCGAGATCGATATTGACTGAACTCGAGTCGAGCTCGTATTCGAGCGCGAACGGTTCGATTCGTGAACAGCCCTAGTTCCAATGGGGCCAATTACAAGAGCTCATGCAAGAAAGATGCAAATGCACTTCAAGTGTTTGTTCGAGCCATAAAAGATCAAGTTGGAGCATGTAAGGCATTCGAGGGGTTTGATTAAAACAACACGAGGCTCGTGAATCTCTTACAAGTCAATGTAGATCCATGATCACATGTTTCTTAATGGGATCCATGAGCTTAACGTGAACTTAGGGTTTTGCTGGAAATTGTTTAGTTAGTTAGTTTTATACTTCATATGATTAGCTCATGTTGAGCAAGTGTGTCCGAGTAGTATTAGTTAGTTTCTAGTTGTTCTAGTACATTACTAAGCATTAATTTGTCAAAAATCCTAGTGTTAGTAGGATTTGTTGAATCGGCCAGCAATAAGGAAACAAAGGGCTGATTAGGGTTTCCGAGTTCCAATCGGTTTTGGTCTTGTAAACATCTATATAAGGACCTTTTGTCATGCATCAATAACACGAAGAATTTTCTAGCAATTGAAAGAGTTTCTCTAAACTTCTTTGAAGCAACCTTTGAATATCTTAGAATTTGTTCTAGGTATTCGCTTAGTTTATCAAACAAGAACGGCACTTTTTTGTGACGCCTTCTACCAAACAATCAAAGTTCTATCTATCGCTTGTTGTGGGTTAAAATTTCTTCTTAGTTCATAGGACAGGGGTTTATAGTGTTCAAGTTTCCGCAACAATCATCAAATGTTGATTCACTGTCTAGATCTGGACTTGTGAGATACGAGTTCTTCCAATCTTGGTTGGGTTCGTATCACCTTCCTTATTTTTAACTTTTTGTAACATCATCAACCCATTTCAAAATATATTACTAAAAAAACCATGAGTGGATAGAGAATATATTTTCATTCCCCTTTTCTTGTAAACTATTTTATTTTCACAACCAATCTAATTAATCCCTTAACTTTTGAAAACTCGGCTGGTATAATTTTTTATTTAGGAATTACAAGGTATTAACAAGGTTGAAAGACCTATTCATAATTGTCATGTTATTAGTCTACACAAGAAATATAGTAAAACTTTGAGATTCTAAATAATTTAGAAAATTTATAAAGTTATATGAGAATTTTACAATGAAGAAAATAACATTTTACACTTTAAATCCACCTTAAATAATTTTTCTAAATATGTTGTTAAGAATTTATATTTTTCAAGTTTTCAAGCCATGGGTCTAGACAAAAAATAGAAAATTCAAAAAACTTGTACATAATTCATAAATCCTTAAATTCATTCATAAGCACCTTTTGAATAAAAAAATTTGTTGTCATTGAAAAACCTCAAATGAGTTTGTAAAAGTAAACATTTCACCTTTTGTTCTAGTTTTAAACAATAAATTTAGAAAATTTAAAAATTGTCAAACTTTGAAAAACTCCTCAAATTGATCAAAAAAACTTCAAAAAAAGAAATAATTTTTTTGTCTTGAAAAAACTTTGAATATACATTCTTAAAACCGTTTTTTTAATGTCAAAATACCTATTGTTGTATTGTGTCTATCAAAATTACATATTTATACAATTTGTCTTTATTTTCAACTTTCTATTACATATTTTCAATTTTGAAAAAAGATTAAAACAACAAAGGGCATTTTTGAAATGAAAACAACTTTTCTATCTAAAAATAAGTTTTTCAATAATATATTTTGAGATGGGTTAATAATGCTATAAAAAGTTAAAAGTAGTAGAGGCAAGTGATAGTTTTTAATGTTATGGGATGCTAAATGAAATTGTCAGAACCTCAAAGGAGGTTTTTGAAATTATATCCTTTTTTCATATATAATATCAATACCAATTTTATGACGGATAATTTCCGAAACTTTTCTTGAGGTTTTTAACAATTGCCGACAGCTCTCTTCAGGTCTTCAAAGTTATAGCAAGTACCCTTATTTTATTGTTTAGATAACAATATAATTCCAATAAGCTAGAGTTTCTCTCAAAAATTTTTAAAGTAACCTACTAATAAAATTAGAAAAAAAAAAAGCAAAAATGGATTTATTTGATCACCTTCAAACCCATACTTCTGCATCTAATCAAATACTCCAACTCAATCCCCATAAATCTGGCAGAATCCCTAATTCAATCCCCACAAATTTTGTGGTCACAAAATCTCCAACCTTTCCCCAAACACTTTCAGTACAAATCAAGTATAGCCGTCAACCCAAAGATTTCCTCAATTCATCTCACTTTCATTTTTTGCCTAAGACTAACCAATCTTACAGTCCAAAGTGTGATCTTAGTGCCTATCATCTTGCCAAACACAAACTAATATCCTAACCTACCACCACCAAGACCAACACCACTACCAAAGAGCAACCCCTCAACATACCCAAGAACGTAATCCACTCGTACCCCTTATCTGGACCTCTTCCTCTTCTAGCCATCAATTTTATATATTGTTTTAATCTATCACTACTATCCTTTCGTCTCTATCTATCCATTTTAACGGTGAAATCTGCCCCCTCAACTTGTGATTTGGCAATTTCAAGCCACCAGTAAACCAAAGCATTAAAAGAGTTGGAAAAATGAGAGGATCGAATAGCTGTAAATGAGATGAGGACATTGCTTTATTGTGGGTTTTTATTGTTGGTAGGAAAGGGTTATGGGAAGGAGAGAAGAGATAGGACTTGAGGGCAAAGGGAGAGAAAAAGAAGGGTTAAATGCAAAAAACCCTCACGAACAATATACCCAATTGTAGTTTACTCTAAACTGTAATGATAGATATTTTGTCCCTTTGAATGATTTGTTTGAACAACACTACCCCTACTATCTTAAATTTTTTTCTTTTTTCTCTATTCGCTTTTTTCATTTTCTCCCTTTTCTTTTTCCTTTTATTTTCTTCTTTTTCCCCGTCTCTCATGGAACTAGCCAATGTTTCCCTCCGGTGCGAAAAGACTTACATCAAAATTTTTAATATTTTTTAAATTACTTTTTTAATTTGTTTATTTGTTAAATTCATTCTTAATAATTTATCATAAACTCTTTGTTATTACAAAATATATATAGCTTTATATTGTAAAGTGTATTAATTTAGTAATTCAACAATTTAAGTACCTATAAACCAATTAAAAGTTCTCAATTACTCAATTACTCATAACAAAAGTAACATATTATATATCACATAAAAAAAAGTTAACAATTGTTATTTGTAGTGAAATAAAAAGATAAGAATAAAAAACAACCATAGTTCATTTTTATTTGTTATTGATACTACTAATAATTGATTAATCAATATCTCTATTTTGTTATTATATATTTGAATAGTTCAATTTCTTAAATGACATTGACTTTAACATTTGGAAAAAAAATTTTGCATTCCATAGAATTCTTTTATAAGATAGTGACATATGAAATTAAGAAATAAACAAGTTTTGACTAATCTAATATACTGATTTAAACAATGCTTAAAGAAAAAAAAGGAAGAATCTAAAATGAAAATAATGGGGAAAAAAAGAAAAATAACAATGCTTAAGATAAAAGGGGCAGATTTATCCAACAATACCATGAGAGGGGGCAAACTGACTATGAACATAGTTTTGGGGGTAAACTACAATAATGTATATAATTCATGGGTGTTTTTTGCATTTAAGCCGAAAGAGAAAGTTGCCGGCTGTTGGGCTGTTGGTTGAGAATCAGTGGGAACTGGGAAGACGAGCTATCAATTCGTCATGATAGGGTTTTGAAATTTTGGCTTTCATTTTTTCGTTTCATTTTATCTATTAAGTGAAGGATTCGCTGCACCAAGGGAGGTCAATGTAATTTTTTAAATCATAAGAAGAACTGTGAAATTGTCAGAAATCTTAAGAACGGTTTCTGAAATTATCACATTTTATAAATAATTTTTTTTTTAATCCTCAGCTAAATAATTAACTTTGTCAATCGTTTTCTTGTTTCGATGGACATAAATTAATGCTTTGAAGGGACAGGAGAAGAAGGCTATCTTGCACATCAACATGTGTCGATCAATCTATAGAAATTAAAGCATCTTGCAAGTTTCCATTGGAGATATGAGCAAGTAATCTGTTATCCCTTACCAACTCAGGATAAGCTTCTCACTTGTGGTGCTATCGCATCAGCTTCATGTGTTTTGTCGGGCTAAATTTGAAAGTCATGATCATTTATTTTCTCTTGTCCATTCACTTACAGATTCTGTCGGTAATTATTGCAGAAACGCAATATCATGTGATTTGAAGGTGGGTGGTAGAAGACTATTACTTGGGCTACCAAAGTCAAAAATTTCCAGAATATGGTGCTTAAGTTGGTGTTAGCTGTTGTAGTTTTCTGTGTTTGGAATGAAAGAAATCAAAAGATATTAACAAACGCTTACATTGATACTATAAGTCTAGAGAAACACGTGTGCTCCTTAGTGAGAAGGAGGCTGATGTGCTTGACAGGGGTCACTAACTCTTGACCCAATGTGTGGCTACAAAGTGAGTGAAATATGTTTTAATCCGTGTTTCGATCTTAACTGTTGTTGATTATAACTATTGGTTGGATTTTGTTTGTTCACGTCTCTTTATTTGTTTGATTGATTTTACTTTGTGGATCAATTTTATTATACTGATTGTAACTTATAAGTTTAGTGCTTGAAAATAAATTTTAACTTACCAAAAAAGAAGTAATCAGTTGTCCACCATCTATTACAAATGTTGACAATCTTATCGTCGTATGAAGATACAATTTTGTGGTTGATATAACTACGAAACTGTAGAAACTATGACCTTTAATGTGCTTGACGTGTTTGATGACTTATTTTTTTTTATCAAAAAATCCCACGAGCCACCAATAGCTAATCCCAAAATTCAACATTTTCATTTTTTGATAATTTATACACACACATACACATATATGTATGTATGTACATACACACATACACACACATATAAACACAGTATGAAATTTATTCATAGGAAAACAACAAAAAAATCTCACGAACTCAAATTGAGTAGGCAGCGGAAGCAACAAAAAACAGCGGCACGGGCCAAGAACAAGAAATACGCACAGGCACAGCCATGGGGAGGCAATTCACTAACTTTATTGCTCAATTTCTTAACTCTTAAATCTTAATACATACGTAGAGCGTGGACCAACACGTGTATATGTAGATAGCTAAGATTCCTAGAAGTTTCCGAACCGCAAAGGAACCAATTACACAATTGGACTTGGACTTAAAAATCTCTACCGACATAACTAGGAGACTAGGACCAAACACTATGGAAACTAATAATAATAATAATAATAACAATCTTGGTTTAATTCTTACATTGCCTCCTTTAAATCAAGATCTTCAAACTTTACCATGTCAAGCATGTTCTTCAACTTCACGAACATCTCCAACTTGAGCAGCTTTGTCAAAATGTCAACTATTTGATCTTCACTCCTACAATAATCAATGACAATATCTTGATTTTGAACCAACTCATGAATAAAATGATACTTAATGTCAATATATTTACTGCGCCCATGAAAAACAGAATTTTTTGTCAACTCAATAGCAGACATACTATCACAAAATATTTTAGTAGAACCATCTTGTGTTGTAAAAGCCCAAGCATTCTTCTCAATCAAAGTGCTTGAGTAGCACTACTCACAGTAGCCATGTATTTTGCTTTACCTATAGACAAAGCAACCATCTGTTTTTTTTTCAAACCACGAAAATACACTAGAACCCAAATAAAATGATAACCAGAAATGCTCCTCCTTTGTATTGCGTCACTAGCCCAATCACTATTTGTATATCCAACAAGACTGTTACTATGTGAAAATGAGTAAAATATACTGTCAGACTGCGTACTTTGAACATATCTCAAAATTCTCTTGACAATTTGCAAGTGGGGTTGGCATGAGATTACATGAATCTACTAATCAAACTAACTTCATAAGTGATCTCAAGTCTTGTAAAAGTTAAGTACCTAAGGCTCCCTATCAATCTCTTGAAATAAGTAGCATCAACAAAATCACCAGTGCCATCTTTGGTCAATTTTAGTTTTTCTTTAACTGGGGTCATCATTGGTTTAACCACATTCATCTTAAATTTCTTCAAAATATAACCTGCAAACTTTCTTTGAGAAATAAAAATTTCACCATGCAGTTGACAAATCTCAATACTAAAAAAATAAGGCATCACTCCAAATCTGTCATTTCAAACTGATTGATCACAGCTTTCCTGAATTCAGAAATTAGTTTGGAATTGTTGCCTGTAAATATTAAGTCATCTACATATAACCATACAATAAGAACATCTTCTCCAAGGTTGAATTTGATATATAAAGTATGCTCATATGGACATCTCAAAAAATCATGCTTAACAAAAATAATTATCAATACGAGTATACCAACATCTAGGAGTTTGTTTCAGCCCATACAGCGCCTTCTTCAATATATAAACTTTATCTTCTTAACCCTTTCTAATATAATTTGTAGGCTGCTCAACATATACTTCTTCTTCAAGAAAGTCATTTAAGAAAGCAGATTTCGCATTCATTTGATAAATTTTTCAATAATCATTGGCAGTAAGTGAGACAATCATATGAAGAGTATCATGTCTGGTAACTAGTGCAAAAAATTCAAAATAATCAATACCTGCCTTCTACTTATAGCCTTTGACAACCAATCTCGCTTTGAAACGATTCACCTCTCTTGTTGGCTTATATTTGATTTTATACACCCAATTCACTTCTTCTCAGATGGGATAGTGGCCAAATTTCATGTGTCATTTTTGTCAATGACATGAATTTCTTCATCTATTGCATGAACCCAATGATCATCTTTGACAACTTTCTCAAATGAGACAAGATCATAATCTACAAAAGAGCAAAATTCATAATATCTTTATCAGATAAATCATCATCTCTACCAACAACATAATCATCGAATCGGGCTGGCATGCAGCGTTCTCTCTGTGATCGACTAGATGTCTCAACCTGCATAGTTGAAGTCGAGGGATCACCATGAGACTGCACAATTTGTTCCATTGATTACTTATTGGAACTCACTCCTATAACTGGAGAAATAGATGGATACTTTGACGATGTTTCAGGACCTTTCTTAGAGTAATCCCAAGTTCCATGTTCATCAAAAGTTACATCCCTGCTAACAATCACTTTTCTTGTGTTTGGATGAAACAACTTATGCTCCTTAGTCTCATGACTATAACCAATAAAAATACACTTATCTATATTGTCATCCAATTTCTTTCTTAAATGATTTGGAACATGTGCATATGCAAGACAACCAAATACTTTAAAGTGAGAAATATCCGATTTCATGCCAGTCCAAATCTCCTATGGAGTCTTCCTAAAATTGCATCTGGTAGCACATCTATTCAAAACATAAATAACACAAGACACTACTTCTGCCCAAAAGGATTTATAAATATCTTTGGAGTGCATCATAGATCTCACCATGTCTATCGTAATCTCATTCTTCCTTTCTACCACGCCATTCTAATGAGGTGTGTATCTAACCGTCAATTGGTGCTTTATACCACTTTTTACCAAATAATCATGGCAAACTTGAAATTTTTAAACACATCACATGCATCAGATTTATTTCTAAAAAAATACACTCAAGTATTTCTATTGAAATCATCAATGAAAATAATAAAATACTTGCTACCATCATTGGAAGGAATTTCAACTGTGCATAAATCTGAATGAATCGGCTCACGAGGGCTAATGCAAGGAAAAAGGACCTCAATGAATCAGCCCAACAACTAATTTCTTTCTTGCAAGAAATTTCAAACTCTCAAAATTCAAATGCCCAAAACACATATGCCATAGCTAAGAATCATCACAAGTCATGAAATTAAAGTAAGGTAAATCACCATAGTTAAGAAAAAGAAGTCACAAATGACTACGGTTTATTTTTACCTTGACAATTAATCCCAATTTTTCATCACTTATTGTGCCATCACCATATTTAAAATGTAGATCATAACTTTTTTCAAACAATTGTCCCACATGCAACAAATTATGATACAAACACATAAAAAATATCAGATATATAATTCGAAAGCCCATCTTGCAAGATATTCTAATTTTCCCTTTTTCAAGAATAGATACCCTTTCATTATTTTCAAATTTCACATATGTATGAAAAGATTTGTCCATATCAGAAAACATCTCCTTTTTACCACACATATAACTATTACAGCCAGAATCAATAAACTAGTCATTGTCCTTAGATTCTTCAGTTGCAGAACTAGAAAGCAACAAAGTCTTCTGTCTATCACCACTATTTTCAGCCACTGTAGCATGCACTTCTTTATTAGACTAACATTTATTCTAATAATGACCAGTTTTTTCACATTATAACATTGAATATTGGATCTATTACGTCTCTAAAAATTATTTCATTGATTCTGCTACTGATTATTTTGTTGGCCTCTATTAGAATTATTTCTAGGTTGGTACAAATAATTACCTCTACCACGACATGAAAGTTAACTCTGCCTCTATGTCCTCTGACTCTAAAATTCTGGCCCTTTTGATTTGTAGATGCACAATTCATCTCCTCTATATCTGATGGCTACTGATTCAAAGGCATCTCATACATCCGCATGCAATTCATCTTCCAATTCAGCTAGTGACAATGTATCAAGGTCCTTTGTCGCTTCAAGGACCGTCTTCTTGGTATGAAATTTGGTAGTTAGAGATCTAGGACTTTTTCAATAATTTTAACTTTTGCCAAATTCTCACCATTGGACTCCATATCATTGACAATTTCTTTAATTCTACCAATAAAATTTTTAACTAGCTCCATGGATTTCATTTGGGCCAACTCAAATCTCAATTTTCTCACATTAGCAGTACCTTGATTTGAGTTCACTAAAATTGTCCAAGCCTCTTTTGTCGACTTTGCATGTATGAATTTATTGGCTACACGCAACTCGACTTTGGTATTGAGATAGTGAAATGCCAGGTCATCTATGTGTCTACTTTTCTCTAATTTTGTAACTGCATTACTTGATAATTCTGTACTTCTTGTTGGTTCCGTGTATCATATTTCCACAATATTCCAAATTTCAATTACCCTAAAAACTTCTCCATCATCGACCTCCAAATCTCCAAATTGTTTTCACCATCAAAGATAAAAACATGATAATATTGTAAATAATGTGGATCCATATTTCAATTTTTGAGGATCTCATGCAAAGCTCTTGTACCACTTTATAGGAAATTTACCTACAGAAAAACAACAAATAAATCTCACAAACTCAAATTGAGTAGGCAGCAGAAACAACAAAAGACAGCGGCACAGGCCAAGAACAAGAAATACGCACAGCCACAGGGAGGCAATTCACTGACTTTATTGCTCAATTTCTTAACTGTCAATATATACGTAGAGCGTGGACCAACACGTATATATAGATAGCTGAGATTCCTAAAGCATAGTTTCCGAACCGCAAAGGAATCAATTACACAATTGGACTTGACTTAAAAACCTCTACCGACAAAACTAGGAGACCAGGACCAAACAATATGGAAACTAATAATAATAATAATAATAACAATCTTGATTTAATTCTTGCACACATGTTTATAAGTATAATATGTATATATATTGTTGTTTATAATTATATATTTATTTAATCTATAAGCGGGAGCTGGGACGGGCACTTGTGGCACTGTCCTCATGGCTATCGGAGGAGGGGCAGGGATGGTTACTGTTCCTGGCAATCTTGTCAAAAAAAATTGTAAGGTCCAGATTTCATCTTATATCTTGTTTTTAACAACATGCGTGGACCCACAAAATTTTGTTCCAGAGTTACGTGTTATTGAAAGTAAATTACACCGTATGCAAACAGAGTTATGCCATGTGCAAAATGCACATAACCTTCACGAACGGTTGCAGAAGCAACCGTTCCAGCCTCCGGGTCCATGGCCATCACTATTATAGCAATTGTACGTCACTATCGGAGGTAAGCATAATTTTGAAATGTAAAAGGAAATTCTCTTAATTATTATCCTATATTTAAAGTGTGAGGGAGGGGTTTGATGTAAATAAATTATGTTATTTAATGTATTGGTTAGTCTACCGTTATTTCTAAAGATAATTACATCAATCTAACTACCCATCTCTTTACAACAACTCCACATCTCTTGAATAACTACCACTTTCCTATAAAAAAACTGCCACTTCTTTGAAATACTAAAACAGATCAACTATTTTATACTACTACTTTCTAATAAAAAATAATACTAATCATTTATAATGTCTTTTTAATAGTTGTAAACACATCGGGTGTGTCTCAACCACTAGTATGTGATAAATTTTTGGGGAGGTGATTACATGAAATTTAGTCAAAATTTGAAACCCAGCAAGTAAAAGGATGCAGCCTTGCTCTTATATATATATATATATATATATATATATATATATATATATAAGGATGCAGCTAAGAAGCAAGCCGGAGAACATTTTGACTTGGAATAAAATAAAATAATTCTACAAGTAAAATATCCCTGGCACGTGGGGTATATTTAATAGTAGTGGTACCTCATCATTTCTGATTCCAATTATATATATAATCCAAAAGGAGAACAACATACAAAAACCACACTCAAAATTCAGAATTTGACAAGAGATATGGATACAATAGCATTAGAAGTCACGAATAGCAACCAGTATCTTCTCTATGCTACTCTCTTTATGATGCCCATCCTTCTTCATGCCTTTAGCAGGTGCAAAGCTAATAACAGCTTACATCTGCCCCCCGGCCCTCGTGCATGGCCCATCATAGGCAACATACTCGACCTAGATGGAGAAAAAACACATACATGTCTAGCGAACCTTGCCGAAATTTACGGTCCCCTGATCTCCCTAAGATTAGGCTCAAAATTGATAGTAGTTGCATCTTCCCCAGCAACTGCTAGAGAAATTTTCAAGACACACGACCAGGCTTTATCTGGTAGGCTTCCTTTGCGTATATCGAACGTGATTCCAGGCGTTAAAAGTTCTATGATCGTACTATCCGCGGAATGTAACCAAAGATGGAGGTTTTTACGTAGCACTGCACGTACCGAGCTTTTCTCCTGTCGAGCTTTAGAGTCACATTCGAATTTGAGAGCTGAGAAGGTCCAAAATATGCTAGATTTTTTGGGTTTAAAAGGAGGTGTGGTGGTGGCTATTGTGGACGTATTATACGCTACAATTGTCAATATTTTGACAAATACCATGATCTCCAAAGATATAATCAACCTCAAGGATAACGTGGGTGAGTTGAGGAAATTTTCGAGGTCTCTAGTTGAGCTTGCTGTGCCTAGTATGGCTGACATATTTCCTTTGGTTGGTGCTTTGGATTTTCGAGCTAAGCGAAAAGCAAGGGATTATAAGGAAAAAAATGAAGCTCTATGGGCTGATACTGTTAATGAGAGAAGAGGGAAGCAGGATTGTGGTACATCCGGAGCAGATTTTCTAGATGTTCTCATTCGACACTCATTTGATGATTGTGAAATCTTCAACCTCTTCAACGTATGACATCTCAATCTTCCAATTGGTTCATTTTGTTTAAATACTGTTAATTTGATTCTTTCCCATGCTCACAAATACTAACGAAATCAAAACTCGAGATTTCCACCTTACAATAGGCAATGTTTGGCTTAACAACAAATCTAAACTTTTTGAATTTTTTGAGTAAAACTTAAACCACAGGAAGCATTTCGCTAAGAATTACTTGGTTACTATAATAAAATACATAAATACATATATATATATATATATATATATATATGCATGTATGTATGTATAAGACACACATACCATATCTAATTTTTTCTATTTGTTCATTTAGCATCTTCATTCAACATGAAAGCTCTCATAGGCATGACAAACAACCCGAGGACTCATTAAAGCTACCTATTTCCTAACAAAATAACTTCTGATAACTTCTTTCTTTTTTTTTTTTTTCTGTATATCCTTCTTATTTTCATTTTTTTTGCAGCTACTATTTTTTTAATTGCCCCTATTAGGATAAATTTCACTAATGGACAAAGAATATACTGGGTAAATCTTTGTGTCTCTTGATCACCCCTTGGCCTTCCCAACACGTGATATCAGAGCGTGTGGTTAGGGAGAACTTGTGTTTTTATCTCCCACTTATACTGTGATATAATTTGTGTCGGCAGGACTAGTAAAAGTGATTTTTTTTTTCAAAACCTAGTTACAGTAATCTATTATAATTAGGATCAGAGACAAAATAATTCCGATGATGAAATTTCATTTCGGTTCCAAACGTTACATTATGTTAGTTAAACATTGAGGTTCAAAGAGTTAGAAGTCATGGAATCAAATCTCAATAACTTGTAAGTTTAGTCTAATTTTATGTCACTATATATCCCGCCGTGTATGCTGAGTTAGTTGTAATCTTGATTAGTTATTGTATTGATGCTCGTTTTAATCTTGATATGTTAGTTGTTATATGAAACCCCAAATTGCGAGTTATATTTGTAATCATATAAGAAAACAGAAATGCTCATTCTCTTGGTATAATCCATATGCAGGAGCTATTTGTTACTTCTGATTCAGTCAGCACCACGCTTGGATGGGCGATGTCCGAGCTAACAAAAAATCAGGATGCCATGTTAAAACTTCGTGATGAAATCACAAATGCCATTGGAGGAACAGGCTTGTTAAGTGAGAGTCAACTGGCCAAGCTACCATATTTGCAAGCTTGTATAAAAGAAACACTGAGATTGCACCCTCCAAGCCCATTTCTAGTGCCTCATTGTGCAGTGCAATCTTGCAAAGTGACGGACTATGATATTCCAAAGAACAGCTTGGTGGTTGTAAATGCATATGCTATTGGACGAGATCAAAAGACTTGGGAAGACCCTTTAAGCTTCAAACCAGAACGTTTTCTCGGCAAGAATCTGGATCTCAAGGGAACTCACTACGAACTTTTACCGTTTGGTGCAGGTAGGAGGAATTGCATCGGATATCCATTAGCTCTGAAGCAAATTCAATTAGTCCTTGCTTCATTGGTCCATGCATTTCATTGGTTTCTCCCTTCAGGGATGGATCCAGAAACACTTGACATGAGCGACGAGTTTAGAGTACCGATGGGAAGGGCAAGCCCTCTCCTTTTGATTTTGGAAAAAAGAAACGACCTAAGGATTGTATAGTCAATCTCCATTAAATATTTCCCGCATCCTATGTTCAAAATCATGTTTTGATATTCTGCAGGTTTCTAAATAACAGTTACACTTATGTATGTTTCCCATGGGAAGGCAAATCTCTCTCCTTTTGTTTGTTGAAAAGGAAAGTAGAAGGTAAAAAAAGGAAAGGCAAGAAACTGTTAGAATACCATGGGATACCATTGGAGCACGATTGAATCAGTGTATTGCCAGTGTACGTGGGAGCAGAATGGGGTAGGTCCGGTTGGTGTTAGGTGCGATTGGTGCACTACCTGTACAATGTGGATATACGCTTATAGGGACAGATGTGTTTTATGCATTAATATGGTATGTATGAGTAAAATTTATTAGCACAAAAAAGTTATATAGGTTTACACCATATACTATAAAAAATACAACAATCGCACAATTGTACGAAATCTCAAGCAATTGTACAATTGTGGCGTGTTTTGTGAGTGAATGAGAATAAATGTGTGGAATGCTATCCCACGGTATTCTGAGTTAGACTCATTTGTGCCTACTTCATCAAAGAGTTTCTTTGTAACTCTGTTAAAACTCGTTGCATCATCTTTCTCAACTAACTGATTTGTTGCATATAGTTGTTATCGAGCAAGAAAAAGGAGCACCAAAAACTTAAGAAATTGTTGGCACCAAAAATGAATTTGTCAAAATGAAATACGAAGGTGAAAAGGATTCAATGGTAGAAAGTTGAGACGTAGCCCTAACTTGCCTTAGCATTTGCAATTCCACTTTTTTATTGAAGATGTTGGAGACCATGTTTGACCTTGCAAGTAGCTCAAGAGGCAAATCTCCCCCTTCAATAGAATAAAAGGGTAATTTCACTCTTTATAAATTTAAATATTCTTTAAATTTGAAGAGCCTCTCACAATATTTGTTTCCCCCTTTTATAGAACTAAGAGCTAATTTCTCTTTTTATAAATTAAAAAGTTCTTTACAATTTGAAGGGACACTCACAATATCATCTTTTACTTTCTTTATATCTTCAATAAGCATCCTCTCTTATTTCCATGTTTAAGGAAAATCTCTTTCTTTTGAATATTTTCTCATTGTATTAATGATTCTTACACAGGGCAATCTTTTTTCTAATTGGCTGATAAGGCAGCCCACTATTAACTTGTATTATTTTCCTCAATGAAATATAACCCCAAAACCTTTAGTCTTTTAGCAAGTGTTAATTACATTTATCTCCCTTAAGGTTTGTCCATATTACAAAAAGGATCCCGTAGTTTGGCCAAATAACGCAACGCCTATCGTTGTCAGTAACTTTTGCCCAACTCTGTTAACAGTAACTGATTTAAAATATAAAATTTGAAACACAGTAAATGAACATTTCTTTTAACAAAAGGGGAAAAAAAAGACCAATAGATAGAGAGAAGAAAAGAATATAAACAAAACCAACTATTAAGGATGAAAAAAGAAAAAGGACAAAAAAGTGAAGGGAATAAATTAAAAAAGAGAGGGAGAGAGAGAGAGAGAGAGAAGAGCAGAGCTCTCAGCCACCCATGCACACTCAAAAAAAGGGGCATTATATTTTCCCGATGGTCTTGCATTTTTTGGTTTGCTTTGTTGGCTTCTACATTTGGATTGGACCATAAATAAATGGTTCAAGAGTATGGTGTCTGTCGTTATAATGTCGGGCCGGGCGGCCACTGCCGCGAAGAACTCCATATGCATTTTGGCTTGCTTAGTACTCCAGTAGTTTTCTTTGGCTGGGATTTTTGGCCGTTAAAGCTAATGAAGTGTAAGTATCAGTCTTTGTTGTAGCTTTCAAGTATGAATATAGACTTTTGATATAAATGGCGTTAATATCCCAAATTTGACTTGTGTTCCCGTGCCAAATAGACTACTACTCTTCAGTCTTCTACAAACAAAATAAATAAATAAAAGGGTAAAATGCACTTTACCCCCTATAGTTTAGCGATTTTTCATATAACCTCTCTGTAGTTTCAAAATTTATACATAATCTCTTCATAATTTGGACTAAAAAATCAATGTGACGGAAATGATTCTTTGCAACATAACTCAAAGAAATGTCGAGAATATCCTTATATAAAAACTAAAATGGCTGAAATGACCAAAATATATAAATAAATATGCATGACACTTTAATCCCTTATGGTTTTATGTTTTACTACATAACCCCCTTATGATTTAGTACTTTATCACATAACCTCTTTAAGATTTTCAAAATATATATATAATTCCGTGACAAAGAAATACTTTTGACATTTTAGTTGACTTCATCATGGAATGAAAATTCCATAACTTTGATACTTTATTTCAAATTATAAGGGGGTTATATATAGTTTTTCAAACCACAAAGGAGTTATGTAAAAAAATGCTAAACCACAAGGGGGTAAAGTGTATTTTACCCTAAATAAAAACTCCTAACTAAACTCATCTTATTTCTATATACAAAATAAATAAATAAAAATAAAATATCACCCTTATCTCTTCCTCTATCACTACCCCCCACCACTTGCCACCATCACTCTCCACCTTTCACTGCTACCCTCCCCTCCATTACCACCTCTCTCTCCTTCTTCCTCCTCTCTTCTCTGCATTCCGCTCCCTCTTCTCTTCTCACAGCCACTTCCCTGCTTAGTGACTGACGTGCGCGGAGTATACATATACAATTAAGCTCATCCTAATCAAGTTTTACATTTATAAACTCCTAAATACCCCACACGCGATTTATCGCAAGTATACGAATCGTGAGCGAGTATAGGGTATTAAGGGTCGATCCCACAAGGAAGATTGCAATTACCGGTACTACTAAAGCTTCTCTATTATTTAGACTATCAATGAATTATAACAAATTAAACCTACTGAAATTATACAAAATAACAAATGAAAGCTCCTTGGGTTGTGGTATCCCTAACTACTCATGCAAGTGCTATATTTGGATCATTGAATACTACATCTAGGCTAATTATGGTGTAATTTCCTTATGCATTTGAATCCTACTTTCGTAGTGAATCAATTATACTCATAACTAATCCATACCTATTTTCATGGTTATGAAATTAGCTACAAGTTCATTTCTTCAATGAAATTACATGAAATGAATCACTAAAAATCACATAAGTGCACCTCTACTTTCGTGAGTGTACTCCCTATGTTTAGCACTTCTTGAACTAGTGTTAAATCTCAATTTTCATTGCAGAAACAACACCTTAGATAATCACAATTAATGGTACCAGATTAATCATGATTTCAAGAGCTAAAGTGCTAAATAACTTGCTCAAATCATAGCAGTCAAATAACCAAATAATAAACACTAACAATTATAGAAAGTTCAACCAAACCCAAGGTATAAACTTTAGAAACACATAATGAACACAAAATCCAGAACTTGTATATTAACTAAACTTGGAATCAAATACAAAAGATAAAGAGTTTGGAAGGAATACAACCCTTGTCACATGAGCTTTCTTCCTTGCCTTCTTCATCCTCCATCTTCATCCTAATCTAGATAATAAACAAGAATGGAAAAGCTACACTACTCTATACTAAGCTAAACTAACACTAAGGAGATGAAAGAGCTACATTTCTGCAACTTCAAGCTTCTCCCGTAGCTCACTCTCTTTTCTGCTATGAACTCCCTATCTCCCCAATCTTCTTTTTTTTTGCAATGCATTTGGCTATTTAATGATGAAAGGTGGTCAAGAAATGAGGATTACATCTCCCTTTTACAGCTGGGAATGTTTCTCACATGTCTAGCATCCAATGTGAGTTGGTGGAGGTGAAATTGAGTTTTACGCGTACAGAGCAGCCTTTTCTGACCAGTGATCCGAGCTGCTACAGTACCTCGGATCCACTAACCCAGAAACAACCGAGGGTTCGGATGAATAGTGGATCCGAGTGTGGATCACTTGCTCTGTTTTTGGCCCAACTTCAACCAATCTTTTCTTGATGTTAGAGGCTGAACCAGCTCATGTCTAAAACACAAAAGTTGTAGCCTTTTGAGTTATCTTTCTAATGCATCAAGAATCACCTCATTTGGATCTGTGTAGGCTGAGATATGACTGAAATACCCTTGCCTGCTCATTGCCCTGTTCCAGCTTCGACCAGTAGAAATTTGCTATTGTAATTCGGCATTTTGACCTGGAAAACCTTCAAACTGGATTTAGATGTCTTCACCAAAGTTGTAGATCTATCTCTTATCTTCAAATGGGTTCAAGAATCATCCCAATCCGATCATTGTAACTCAAGTTATAGCCGAAATACGAAAATGTGTCAAAACTGTCAAAATACACAAAATCCAAGTAAAAAGTGATAAAAACCTCATTTAATCACTTAAAAGCATTTTTCACCAATTATAGCCAAAATGATTCATATTCTTCCAATAATATAACCAAAGTGACTAAAAATAATATAAAATGTCATACAATTATTACGTAAATTAGTCACTTATCAAACTCCCCCACACTTAAATCATTGCTTGTCCTCAAGCAATTCACACATAATCAAATTCAATGATTCAAGAGGTGAAACAATATATGCACTTTGTCCAATTTAATTCCTCAAGACTTGGAAAATAATCATTATACAATTATTCAATTTACACTAAATACTTATAATATCAAGTAAAGGAAAGATAATTATACCCTAAATTCAACAAGTTAAACTTAATCTCTTACCCTAACTTAATTTTACAAATAAGCAAATCACATAGTCAATTTATAGCTTTCCTCCTCCTATAATCATCTTTTTCTCAAACTTCTATAACTAAGAGGGATTTATTCACACAAATTTTACTTAAATAGTGAGAATGCCTTTTTACGCGAAAATCGACACTTTTAGGTGAAGATCCCCGGTTACTCAACATTTCACTTATTCAAGTTGCTATGCATACTCTTAATTCAAATACCTTTTTACGCGAATGTCGACATTTGTAGATGCCAACCCCCGGTTACTCGGTACGAGAATCATTGGAGTAGAATAATTTTTATTTTTTTATTTTTTTATTTTTTTTTTAGAAATGAAGGACAATAAATAGATATTCCCTCTTAGAAAATATATAAGACTAATCAAAGGAGGAGTATAACCTTTTATCAACTATGTCAATCACTTACTTACAAAATTAAGTAAAGAAAAGAAATCTCATTAAACATGTAAAATTATAGGCATAATTTTCCTCATTTTACCAAATATACTTTCTAAAATGTAAAAATTCTAATTGCGTAATAAACATTTCCAAGTTAAATGAGGACTAAACCTTCCAAAATACATATAACATTTCAACAATTGGAAGAATTAAACACTTGAGGTTGGAACAAATTGGCCCTTTTTGAATGAAAATGCAAAAATTTGAAGAAATTTTGGGCTATAGTGAAATATTGGAAAAGATTTTAGAAAAATTTTTACAGAGTTTCTCCTTATAAATGGAAGAAAACTCCCTGCCAACAAACCCAATTTCAAGCAAATTATCCACATGGCAAATAATTCAAACACAATTCCAATATTTCTAAGCATTTAAATCCACAAAATATCATCACATAGCATTAGAATGCAAAATATCATCACATAGCATTAGAATGCAAGTTCACATATTTCCTCCCCCACACTTAAACTTCACATTGTCCTCAATGTGAGAAAAGGAAAATAAAGAAAAAGTAAAAGAAAATACTCCCCTTATGACTTGCGCAATCCGAATCCATGTCCAAGTGATGAATTTTCAACCGTATTTGAGAAAGAATGGAAGTTCACTTATTGCACCCTGAAAAAGACAAAATCAAAACAAATAAATTTCTTAAAAATAAAAGGTTGCAATCAACAAAATCATGCAATTCAAGGAAAAAGGAAAAATGATCAAGCATGTGGAACCATACAATGTTCAAGGGATAAAAACATAAAATGAGCTAATCTTTGCTAATCAAATATATGCATTAGTATCCAAAGCAAAGGGAAGCTAATTTCACACAAAAAATCTACAATCATGAACAAAATAAGTTCCATTTATACATTTTGTCATCAATGATCAAATCCCCGCAAGTACAAAAGTAATTTCAAAATTGAGGCAAACACACCAAGCCAAAATATAAATGACCTTCTTGAGAATTCATGAAATACTAAAAACCATTGAACCACAAGGATTATAAGTGCATTTATGAATTTCATCAATTAAGGTCATCTTCAATTCACCTCTTCTTTTAGAATTACCTAAGAATTCACAAAATCATTCAATCAAGCACCTTTTCATTCATTAGATAATCTAAATTACTCACATGAATATCAAAAACTCCCACTAAGCTAATTAAAATGCTACATTTGGCTACTTAATATGCAACTTCGTTATCAAGCCAAATTAAGCATAAAACTAGCAAGAATTCACCAAATAAGTACAATAAATGCAAATCACAAAATATAGTTATCACTAACAATCACCAATAGCATCAATAAGCTCAAATAAATACACCTAACTTCACATATTAAAAATTGCCTAAAAATAGAAAATATTCATTCATGGCAAAATTCAAATAACAAAGTTAGGTGAAGAATTGTTACCTCAAGGTGGTTTGGTGATGTTTAGAGATGAATATGATGTGAAAACCCCCAAGAAACTTACTCCAATATGACCTCAATTGAGTGATTTCAAGAAGGTAGAACCCTAACTAATGGTAAGCTTGAAACCACTTTAGAGTTGTTTTTGAAAAAATATGAACTATGAAATTCACTCTAGAGGATGAGAGAAAGTGATTTGGTGAAGGTTATTTGAAGATTAAATGGTGAAAAGTGGTGTTTTAGTGAGTGGTGTGTGTTTGAGGTGTGAGTGTGTGTGTAGGTTGAAGAAGAAGAGAGAAAAATTGTGAGGAATCCGTGAAACGGATTCATCTTACGCTGGTTACTATTCACAATCCGGCCAGAAATTGGAGGGATTGCTGGAGGGATTGTTGGAGGGATTCTGGGCAGAAATTTTTTTTTTTTTTTTTTTTTACTGTTGCATATCCGGCCACTTGCTGGCCGGATTTCCGGCCGGATTGTTGGCCGGATTTGCTACAGTGATTTTTTTTTTTTTTTTTTTTACAATCCGGCCAGTTTTTGGCCGGATTTCAGGCCGGATTTATGGCCGGATATTAGGCAGTAGCTCCGAAAAAATTTTCTTTTCTCCCCTGACTATCCGGCCAACATTTGGCCGGATTTATGGCCGGATTTGCTGCAGAAAAAGCTGTTTTCTGCAGTTTTTCCTCCAAATTTGCTTGGCCAACCTTCCACATTCAACCTACTTCATGTTCTTTGAATAAAATTCAAATTTAACATGATCATGCATGAATATAACTTAAACATGAAACACTTTAAATGCATAAAATGCAGCAATTGAACATGAAAACTCCCTTTTTGCCTTAATATAAACACCTTTGCAATTGAGATCATTTGCATGAACTCTTGCCATTGCCACCTAACATATACAATTAAGCTCATCCTAATCAAGTTTTACATTTATAAACTCCTAAATACCCCACACGCGATTTATCGCAAGTATACGAATCGTGAGCGAGTATAGGGTATTAAGGGTCGATCCCACAAGGAAGATTGCAATTACCGGTACTACTAAAGCTTCTCTATTATTTAGACTATCAATGAATTATAACAAATTAAACCTACTGAAATTATACAAAATAACAAATGAAAGCTCCTTGGGTTGTGGTATCCCTAACTACTCATGCAAGTGCTATATTTGGATCATTGAATACTACATCTAGGCTAATTATGGTGTAATTTCCTTATGCATTTGAATCCTACTTTCGTAGTGAATCAATTATACTCATAACTAATCCATACCTATTTTCATGGTTATGAAATTAGCTACAAGTTCATTTCTTCAATGAAATTACATGAAATGAATCACTAAAAATCACATAAGTGCACCTCTACTTTCGTGAGTGTACTCCCTATGTTTAGCACTTCTTGAACTAGTGTTAAATCTCAATTTTCATTGCAGAAACAACACCTTAGATAATCACAATTAATGGTACCAGATTAATCATGATTTCAAGAGCTAAAGTGCTAAATAACTTGCTCAAATCATAGCAGTTAAATAACCAAATAATAAACACTAACAATTATAGAAAGTTCAACCAAACCCAAGGTATAAACTTTAGAAACACATAATGAACACAAAATCCAGAACTTGTATATTAACTAAACTTGGAATCAAATACAAAAGATAAAGAGTTTGGAAGGAATACAACCCTTGTCACATGAGCTTTCTTCCTTGCCTTCTTCATCCTCCATCTTCATCCTAATCTAGATAATAAACAAGAATGGAAAAGCTACACTACTCTATACTAAGCTAAACTAACACTAAGGAGATGAAAGAGCTACATTTCTGCAACTTCAAGCTTCTCCCGTAGCTCACTCTCTTTTCTGCTATGAACTCCCTATCTCCCCAATCTTCTTTTTTTTTTGCAATGCATTTGGCTATTTAATGATGAAAGGTGGTCAAGAAATGAGGATTACATCTCCCTTTTACAGCTGGGAATGTTTCTCACATGTCTAGCATCCAATGTGAGTTGGTGGAGGTGAAATTGAGTTTTACGCGTACAGAGCAGCCTTTTCTGACCAGTGATCCGAGCTGCTACAGTACCTCGGATCCACTAACCCAGAAACAACCGAGGGTTCGGATGAATAGTGGATCCGAGTGTGGATCACTTGCTCTGTTTTTGGCCCAATTTCAACCAATCTTTTCTTGATGTTAGAGGCTGAACCAGCTCATGTCTAAAACACAAAAGTTGTAGCCTTTTGAGTTATCTTTCTAATGCATCAAGAATCACCTCATTTGGATCTGTGTAGGCTGAGATATGACTGAAATACCCTTGCCTGCTCATTGCCCTGTTCCAGCTTCGACCAGTAGAAATTTGCTATTGTAATTCGGCATTTTGACCTGGAAAACCT
This sequence comes from Coffea arabica, assembly GCF_036785885.1. NCBI lineage: Eukaryota > Viridiplantae > Streptophyta > Magnoliopsida > Gentianales > Rubiaceae > Coffea > Coffea arabica. The sequence goes on along the minus strand of NC_092313.1, from coordinate 65,368,064 downwards.
TCAAACTGGATTTAGATGTCTTCACCAAAGTTGTAGATCTATCTCTTATCTTCAAATGGGTTCAAGAATCATCCCAATCCGATCATTGTAACTCAAGTTATAGCCGAAATACGAAAATGTGTCAAAACTGTCAAAATACACAAAATCCAAGTAAAAAGTGATAAAAACCTCATTTAATCACTTAAAAGCATTTTTCACCAATTATAGCCAAAATGATTCATATTCTTCCAATAATATAACCAAAGTGACTAAAAATAATATAAAATGTCATACAATTATTACGTAAATTAGTCACTTATCAGTGACCATAGCTAGTCACAGGAGAGAGGGAAGCGGGTGTAGGGAAGGGGTTGCAACCAGATTGCCTCTTGCACCCCTTCCCCTCCCTCCTGCGATAGATCTAGTCACGGAAATGAGGTGGAGAGGTGTGGAAACAGGGTCCTGTTGACGAGGGTGCAGTGGAGGGAAAGGAGTACAAAGAGGAAGGGGAAGAGAGAGAGGATGAAAAAGGAAAGGGTGGCGGTAGAAGGTGGAGAATGGTGGTGGCAGCAAGGTTGTGTCTTTTCATAGGTTAGTTTAATTATAGGGGTCTTTTCATAGGTCGCTTAACCAGAATGGCTGTCAGAAGATTTTTTTACTTATATATATTAGGGTAATTGTGGGCTTGTTTGGAACCTGAGTTTTTGCTCAAGTTTGTATTATACTAGTTTTTTTACCAACTTTAGCTACAATAACCTAAAAAACTTCTCAAAGTTTTTTATCTACACACTTCAAAATACCTAAAACACAAAAAAAAAAAAAAATTCCCTTCCCATTTTCTTCTTCTTCCTCTCCCACCCCTGCAATTTCCATATCCCAGCAAGCTGCTAAAGACAGAATCAACATCTTTTCGTACGAGCCAGCACAAATGAACATGCTGTTGGGAGCAAAGTCCAAAGCTCTAAATCCAGAAGCGCTTCATGGATCACTAAAAGTGAAGGAAGCCATATTTTGCCTAGCAGGCCCGTGAAGTTTGTGTTGCGTCCTAAGTCGGGAACAGGAGTTGCAGTCCCGCTGCTCCTGAGAATTTTGTACCATAGCCTTAACTGATCCCTCCGACAACACGATCTCTTTCCTTCGTAGATATATCATCTTACTCCTCCTAAATATTACCTCCGTTGCCGGCCACCACCTCTCTTTCCCAGGAGAGGGGAGAGGGAAAATTGCAAAAAAAAATTAATAATAATAAGTGTCTATTGCTGCTTTTTCTGGCAAGAGTAGGAGGAGAGAAGGGAGGAGAGGGAGAAGGAAAATTGGAACAAAAAAAGTTTCGCTTGTTACTTCATCTGCTGGCAGGTGAAGCAGCGGCGGACGAGGGAAGGGCAGAGGGGAGAAGAGGGGGAGAGGGAGAGGAAGAAGAGGGGTGGCGGGGAAAGGAAGGGGAAGGGGAGAGGGGACGAGAGGGGGTGAGGGAGAGGGAGAAGAGGGGTGGCGAGCAGGAGAAGGGGAGAGAAAAAAAGTAAAAAAAAAAAAAAGGAAGAAAGTTGCTGCTTCATTGGCAGTTTTGGGAGAGGGAACAGGGGAGGGAAGGGGGAGGGGGAAGGGGAAGGGAGGAAGGAAAAGAAAAAAGAAAGAAAAAAAAAGAAAATGAAAGAAAGAAAATGAAAAGGAAAAAAAGTTTTTCTACAACTTTTACAGTGATCTACAGTAAAGTTTTATACAAACACTCAAAAAACTCACCTTCCAAACGGGGCCTGTGTCATTTCATCCGTCTCCATTAGTTTTGATGATTTTCGTTGCAGTTTCAAATTAGTTTAAATCACGAGGAACTAGAATGTATGATTTGAAATCATAAAAGGCTTTTCCATAAGTTAATTTAACCACAAAAAAGGCTTTTTTGTATTTTACCCAGTACAGACTGTGCCAAAGTTTCTATTAGTTTGACATCATTTTGACTCGGGATCATGCTAAGGTGTCGAAATTCATAAGAATATGGTGCCAGCACATCAAGCTCATTAACACAAGGATTAATTTTATTATCTAGTTTTCAGTGACCATTAAATTCATCCATGCATAAACAAATGATTGCCAAAAATCCACTTTCCCTTTAAGAGCCAAAGTATAATAATTTGCGCTCAAGATACTATGATAATTTCAAATACTACTACCACATGGCATGTAAAAAATATACCATTGTCATTTAAATAATTATCCATGTGATATTTTTCATGTGGATCAATTTAGTGAACATGATCATTTTATTAAGTACCTTCATAATTAGTTTTGATATTGATATATTATAGTAAATGAGATCTACTAATTCTTTTAAAAGGAGAAAACATAATCTATGCGAAATCCGTATTAATAGTGTCTCGTATATTAAAGGTATGACTAGATCTATTTAAAAATAAACCCTAGTTAAATGTATTTCATAATCATAATATCATAATTACATTTATTTATGCATACATTTATTTTACTGACTCTATCTGTTTAATTGATAAAAATATAATTAATAAAATAAAATGCCATTCATTAAATGTAAATAGTAAAGTACATGATAAAGCCCTAGACTTTAGAGCATACATTTAACAACTTCTTCAAGATCCATTTTCACAAATAGCAATAATTTTTGACCTTTCTCCTTCCTCTTGCCCCGAGGCCCCACCACAAGCAGAAGAAGAAAAACAAAAAAAAATAGTTCACTTGCTTAAATCATTTTGACGCAGGAAAGTTGCAAATTCACATAGTCGCCCATTTAAGATTAGGAAACTTGCAAAATAAGAAATTCCTTATCGTCTGGAATATATCCTATTGCACACGCTTGAAATAAAGAAAATTACAGTGCAATAAAACTTAAAGAATAAACAGAAATATTACTTGGCTGGTAATAAAGCACAAATTTGGATTAAGAGCAAAGTTAAAATTAAAGCTGGCCTTTACAGAAAACAGATCGACTACAAGGCAGATAATACCTCCATAGGCGTGAGCTTAAAGCCATATTAAAGACTTGAAAACATTATTTTTTCAAATGATTCTTTCGACACTGTAAGCAGTTGAAAATTTAATTTAATTTATTTAGTCAAGATAAAAAAAAAATAAGGGAGGAAGAGAGAGAGTTAAGGCAAAGGGTAGGGAAGCAAGAAAGATGGTTTGCTCCTGATAAAGGGTGGATCAAGCTGAATACTGATGCTACTTTGAATCAGCAGACAAATAAAGTCGGCTGGGGCATTGTTGCTAGAGATTGGAAGGGGAAGCTGGTTGCTACATGGGCTTGTCCTTCCTTTACATGTTCAGCACCAATACTCGAGGAGGCATTGGCAATCAGAACTGCAATGGTTAAAGCTGCTTTGGAAGGCTGGGGAAGGATCATTATAGAATCAGATTGTAAGGCTGTAATAGATAGAATACTGAAGGATATGGATAATGTGGTTATATCCACAGCTTTGCAGGATATTAAGCTGCTAAAACATAACTTTGAGGAATGTTGTTTCTCCTTTGTTCGAAGGAAGTTCAACTCTGTTAGCCATAAGTCAGCAAAATTTGCTCTAAATTTAGGGTCTGTTGTTGATCTTGTTTTCCAGTTTGGTTGCTTGATAGTGCTCAAGCAAACGTTGAGGAGCAGTTGCTCCAGGATGTGTAACTTGGTTTTGATGAATGAAATGTTGCCATTTTGACCAAAAAAAGATAAAAAAATAAATTAAATTACTCTTGATTAAATTTAATTAAATTAAGTTTGTGGCAAGTCTAGTTGTGTTTGGACTGAAATTGGGCCAATACCACGTGGGCCTCAAAATGGAAATGCACGGTCCATTTGGTTTAAAGTGAGTTTATTACTTAAATTGACTCAAGATGGACTACTTGGGTCGAAATTAATAAATAACCGGTCAAAATTGATCAAAACTATCGAACTCGTGAACCTGTTCAAACTGTTAACCATCGATTTTTAAGTTTGTCTACACTAACTGCAACTCCAACAAAAAACAAAAAATCTAAAAACATTAATCCCTGAAATTTGCTCAAACTAGTAGTCGTCATCCATTTTTTTTCCCTCCTAATATCATTCTCATTTCTCTACCTCTACCTCTCCTTTCTCCCTTCTTAATTCTTATCCTCCAATTTGCAAAGCACAAATCCCATATCTTTTTTACTTTTCAAATTTCTAGATTTAAGAGTTGTTAGTTTTGCATTTCTTTTTTTTTTTGGTTAATTACAATAGTTGTTGGCTCCATGGCTTCTCAATTTTCAAAGTGCAAACTAATTTTCTTTTCTACATATTTGCAAACATGGTTTGTTTTGCAATTACATTTACTGGCATATTCCTTGGTAGTGCTTTAGATGTGTTTTTTTTTTTTTTTCAAATTTTTGCTTAGTAGGGAAATGGTGGGATTAAAAGTGGCAGTGCAGGAGATAAATTTCATAAAATTAGTGTATATGGGGAGGCAATTTATGTACATAAAAATATGTATGGAAGAAAAGGAATAATACCAATAATAATAATCTATTAATCACATCACAAGAACAAGGCTCTCGGTCCTTCACTCTTCTCAACTAAATACAATAATATGACTTCCCATTTATAGACTAGATGACTTGATAAACAAATCGTACAATAATAAGAAATTTCCTAATAAGATACTGAATCCTAAACAATAAAACTACCATAACTTGACTCCAATGAAATTACTAAAACCCTAATTTGACTAAAACACTATTAAATACTAATATGAAAATTTCTAAGTTTGAACCTTGATTTAATATGCCAACGTATTCTCTCTATCTGTGAAAACAACAAGATGAAAGTTGATTTGATATAACTTCTTATGACTACACTATAGGCAAATATGAAAGTCAATTAATGGAGAAGAATTGGGAGAAGTCGAAAATAAAAAGGATTAACATTTTATACACTGATAATAAAATGATTTTTTTACACTGGGAAACTTGAATATATATCACATGTGCATGATTTAAATTTTAAATTTAAACTTATGTTATGTAGTATGATCTAAACCTACTTGTATAAAAAACTGTTTACATTGACAGCGTATAAAAAGTTATCCAAATAAAAAACCAGAATATATATGCTATCATGGTACCAAAGCTTGAGTTTCAGGCTTTCAGCTTCTATCCTTAATCTTCTATTCATGTTTGAGTTGCTAAACTGATGAAAAATATCTTTCCAGGTTTAATTGTTGCATTATTTAGCCATTTATTTTAGCTGAAATTAGTCACTTAAATATGATCATTGACATTTAAATCCACTGACCAATGCCGGCTAGCAACTTATAAACACGGACCTCCACCAAATACGCTTCCATCCTTAATGTGTCATTCGTGTATGAATTGCTAATTAATTAAACTGATCAAGAATAGATTTTAAAGTACAAAAATGTCTTGCTTCACTTATTTTTGTTCCTCGTCGAAATGAATCAGTTATCATATATATGGTACAATAAAGATGACCATTGACTTTTAATTCCATTAACCAATACTAGCAACTTGTAAACTTGAGCTCTTCCATATGTTTATAATATCGTTAATGTGTCATTCAGGCATGAGTTGCTAATTGAACTAACTAATGCAAAATAGCTTTCATATTACGATTGTTGCTTTATTCGTTTAGAGTCTAGCCGGCGTGAAACGCTTCTAATATTTGTATATAGAGCACCATAAAGATGATTGCTGGCTTATTTTAACATTTCCCCCCTAAGAATTGTTGTAATTGCAAGATGCTCCCCTCATATGTTCAAAGTTGCACTTACCTCCCCTACATTCACCTTTTGGATGAAATATATTGATATGAATGAAAAATCCTATTGAACCTCCTAAAAATACCCTTGTAAAACAATGAAAAACTACTTTTCTTTTTGGATTATCTAGAAAAATTTCCCCTCTAATTAGGGGTAAGTTACACTTTGTTCCCTGAGATTATTTTATCATTACTTTGCCTAGACTTGTGTTCACAATTATTGGTTAAATTTTCCATTTCAAAATGCAATAAGAAGTTTTATATGTCCTTCAATATTTACTGTAGGGACTAATTGGCATTTTTTTCTTCTTCTCAAATTTGTCATCTCACAACTTTTTTAAATTTAAAGCGCATATAATCAAAGAGCAAAACCATTTAAAGACAAGGAGATGAATCAATTTATTAAAATGAAAATAATAAATTAAATTTCATAGTAAGAAAAAAATTGGGTAAAATGGAAAAGATGATATTTGTACAAATATTCATAATAAAAAGGCAGTAAGTAATTATTTATCCATAAAAGATAAAAAAAAAAAGTAGTCGATGTACATGATATCATAAAAGACCTTTTGTCATGTTCATGAACTGTAAAGCTAACCATGATATTTGATGGTAAATTGTTGATAAATCTATTTCAGGGCTGGCAGCCTGGCACTTGACTTGTGGAGGATGTAGTGGTAATCAAGCCTTGTATTCATTTTTCTTTTTCTCACCAAAACCTCTTTAACTCTCTCCTAAATCTGTTGCTACACCTCGTAAAGTCGTAAACCATCTATTTCGCAAATTTTCCCCACCTCCCCCCTAAAGAGAGGCACCCCTCCTGCTCTCTCTCTTGTTTTTTATGACTTAGGTAGAGTTGAGTTTTTGCCTGTTCCTTCTCTTGTCATTTATGATTCTAGCTGAGTGTTAAGTGGGGGACATGATACTAGTTTCAGGCCATGAATTGGGGAATTAAGTGTAATCTCTAAAACGTAAGAGGAGCTTCTTGTAAATTGTATAGGATAAACTTTACAGGGATGTTTATGTGAATTTTAGTCTAAATTTGAAGCCCGCCACGTAAAAGAATGCAGGCCTTGAAACAAGCTGGAGAACATTTTGACTTGCAATTAATAATTCCAATAGTAAAATATCCCCGGCAAATGGCCGTGGCTATAATTTATAGTGGTACCTTTCATCATTTCTGATTCCAAATACATATATAATCCAAACGAAAAACAACATACAAAATCCACCTTCAAAATTCAGAATTTGACAAGAGATATGGATACAATAGCACTAGAAGCCATGAATAGCAACCATTATCTTCTCTACTCTACTCTCTTTATTCTGCCTATCCTTCTTTGTATCTTTGGCAGGTGCAAAGCTAACAATAGCTTGCAACTGCCTCCCGGCCCTCATGCATGGCCTATTATAGGGAACATAATCGACATAGATGTCTAGTCAACCTTGCCCAAGTTTACGGCCACCCATCTCCCTAAGATTAGGCTCAAAATTCCTAATAGTTGCATCTTCCCCAGCAACTCCTAGAGAAATTTTGAAGACAAATGATCGGGATTTATCCGGTAGATTTAATTTGCGTTTATCCAATGTGATTCCAGGCATTAAAAGTTCAATAATTGTACTATTGAATGAATGTAACCAAAGATGGAGATTTTTACGTAGTGCTACACATACTGAGCTTTTCTCAAGTCGAGCTTTAGAGTCACATTTGAAGTTGACAGCTGAGAAGTTGACAGCTGAGAAGGTCCAAGAAATGCTAGATTTTTTGGGCTCAAATGGAGGTGAAGTAGTGGCTATTGTGGACATATTATACGCCACAATTGTCAATATTTTGACATATACCATGATGCCCAAAGATATAGTCAACCTCAAGGATAATGTGGGTGAGTTGAGGAAATTTTCCAGGAGTCTAATTGAGTTTGCTGTGCCTAGTGTGGCTGACATATTTCCTTTGCTTGGTGCTTTGGATTTTCGAGCTAAGCAAAAGGCAAAGGATTATAAGGAAAGAACTAGAGCTCTGTGGGCGGATATTGTTAGCGAGAGAAGAAGGAGACATGATTCTGGTACATCAGAAGCAGATTTTCTAGATGTTCTCATTCGACAGTCTTTTTTTTTTTTCGAATTGCAATTTTTATTAATTAAATAAAATAAAAATACAAAGATTTTGAAGGGGGCCAAACCTGACCTCAAGAGCACTTAAAAAGTACCTAAAAAACACTTTTTCATGACCTAATTCTCAATCCCACATGAAGGAGCGGAGACCCCTTCTTTTTGCCATCACCTAGTGACTTATTTTTTACTTTTACTTTACTTCTCGTGTTACTTTGCTTCTCGACATTCATTTGATGATTGTGAAATCTTCAACGTCTTCAACGTATGACATCTCAATCTTCCAATTAGTATATTTTGTTTTGATACTGATGCACGTTGATTTAATTCTTTCCCATGCTCACAAATACTAATGAAATGAAAACTCGAAATTTCCATCTTACAATGTAATGTTTTGCTTAACAACCATTCTAAAATTTTTTATTTTTTGAGTAAAATTTAAACCAAAAGCAGTATTTTCCTAAGAAGAGCTATGTTACAACTTTAATGAAGCAAAAAATTTTTTGGCCTATTTGTTCTTTTCGCATCTTCATTCAACATGAAAGCTCTCGTGGGTATGACGAGTAACCCAAGATCTCATGAAAGCTACCCGTTTTCCAACTAAATAACTTCTGATGACTTATTCTTATCTACTTTTGCATCTACTTTTATTATATATATATATATATATATATTTTTTTTTTTTTTTTTTTTTTTGTGAAATTGCACCTATCCAGGATATCGCTTTTCACTAATGGACAAAGAATATACTAAGTTCATATATTTTGGAAGATTAGTATCACCGAATACAAGTGGAAACTCCTTTTTTTTTCCCATAATCTCTCATTCATACCTTGGTATATTTTGAGTCAAAGTGACCTTGTTTTTTATTTTTTTCTTTTTGATACCTACTCAGAGTAGTCTAATATAATTAGGATCAGAGGAACAATAATTTGAATGAAGAAATTTCATTTCCTGTAGCCCAAATGCAACATTACGTTAATTAAATATTGATGTTCAAAGACTTACAAGTCGTAATACAAATCTCAATAACTTGTAAGTTTGTCTAACTTTATGATACTGTTTTTCCCACCTTTTATGCTTATTTTGTTGTAATATTGATCAATCATTATATTACTGCTAGTTGTGCTCTTGATTAATAAGCTGTTATATTGATCCCCCCATTGTAAGTTAAATTTAATCATATAAGAAAAAATTACTCATCCTCATTGTCTCGTCATATGCAGGAGTTGTTTGTCACGTCTGATTCGGTTAGCACAGCACTTGGATGGGCAGTAGCAGAGCTCACCAAAAACCAAAATGCGTTCTCGAAACTTCGTGATGAAATCACAATTACCATTGGAGGAACAGACTTATTAAGTGAGAGTCAACTGGCCAAGCTTCCATACTTACAATCTTGTATAAAAGAAACTCTGAGATTGCACCCTCCAAGCCCACTTCTCGAGCCTCATTGCGCATTGCAATCCTGCAAAGTGATAAACTATGATGTTCCAACGAACAGCTTGGTGGTTGTAAATGCATATGCTATCGGACGAGATCCCAAGACTTGGGAAGACCCTTTAAGCATTCAAACCGGAACGTTTTCTTGGCAAGAATCTGGATCTCAAGGGAACTCACTACGAACTTTTGCCATTTGGTGCGGGTAGGAGGATTTGTGTCGGAGTTTCATTAGCTCTAAAGCAAATTCAGTTAATTCTTGCTTCATTGATCTATGCATTTGTCTGGTTTCTTCCTTCAGGGATGGATCCGAAAACACTTGACATTAGCGAGGAGTTTAGTATACCGATGGGAATGGCAAAGCCACTCCATTTGATTCTGGAAAAAAAAAACAACATAAGTATTGAGTAGTCAATCTCTTTTAAATATTCCCTCCATGTGATCAAAATCATGTATTGACAATTTGCAGGTTTCTAAATAAGAGTCAAGTTTATGTTACTCCGGGAAGGCAAAACCATCTCCTTTTGTGTTCTAAAAAGGAAAGAAAGAAAAAGAGAAAAAGAAAAGCAAGAAACGACCTAAAGATCGGGTAGTCAATTTCTAGTAGATACTAATGAAACCTTTTTAGGAATGTTGTTTTTGTTTTTCTTCAAATGGGTAGACATGACCTGTGCCCCGCCCGTTTTATTCTATTATCTTTTGTATTTGCCGTTTAATGGAAAGCTGGGTTCAAAGTGGCTTCGGACCTTCTAGCCTGTAGGTTTTGACTTCAATGAAAGAGGAGAAGGAACAATATCTAACACAATAAAAAAGCAAAGGACACCGTTAGTATTTAGTATTTTATCTTGGCGAGCAATTTAGTATCCTAAATATTATTTTAATATTGAATGAATATACATCATTTGGGTGGTTTACAAACAGTCAACTAATGGCAGAATATACAAATGCATAATCAGATCATTAGAAAGAGCTCCCATTTGGATCTTTATTTTTTGGGAGTTTTTGTAAAAATATACACTTAACACTTTTTAATATGTGACGTATGTGAGATAAAAAATTAATTAAAAAATATCATAAGAAATATTCACGTGAAAATTCAAAAAAAAATTCCACAGAATGCAATCCAAACAAGGCCAAAGAAGTTTTGTTTTTTTGAAAATTTTAGCTTTATGACATGAATGATTTTCTTCTTTGGAATTTTATTTCTATCAATAGGGGAGAAGCCTGCACAATGCGCAAGAATGAGTGCTTGTGTTAGAATTTGTTAAGCATCATAAGATTAAAAAAGTAAAAAATACAATCAATATCGATAAGAAAACGAGGAAGTACAGTGATTTTTGAATGTACAAATAGAATCAAATACATTAATTTGTTTAAGTGGAGAAATGTAAAAGTAACCAAATGGCCACTTAATCACATAATCTTAAGTTAGTAGGAATTTTCACAAAATTTAACAAGCAAACGTTGACAAAAAAATTGAATCGGTTTCGTCATTGCAATTGTAATGACTAGAAAGAAAATAAAACCAAATTTTGCAGTATTTTCCTTTGTTACTAAAGGATTTGAAATTTCAGTACAATAATAAATTCAGCATTCTACAAAGAGATTGATCCTCCACAAACAATTCGAGACAACTTCCATTTGCTATCATGAAATTCCAATCGAATATGAGGCAAATTGATCTTGTAAATAATATTCTTTTGTAGTAATTTCTCCCAACCCTATCAATAAAAGTGGAAAGACATAATCAATCCACTTATATTAAAATAATAGAAATTAAAGCAATATAAGATCTTAACGAAGGAACTAAAGATGTAAAAGTATGATCTATCAAATAAAAAGCTACTAATACATGCGGGTCCAGTAAATAAGGTAATGTGTTGGATAAGACTGAAGTCTAAAACCAAAATCTAAAATTTAAAATTTGAATTCATTAAATTATTAAATTGTTAAGTATTAATCAAATATATTTGAGAGTATATCATATTCAGTGATAATTGAATAACTTATCACTTAACTTTGAGAGCAAATTTTATCTAAGAAATTCAGTGCCATTTAATTAATTCAAATATTTAATTTTTTGTTATCCACATCTGAATATATTAAAATTAGAATTTATTAAGTTTAAGTATTGAATTGGGTTATCGAAAAGGTCTTAGACCATTGCCAATTGCCATCAACTCAAAAAAAAAAAACAATAAAATTGGAAGAACAAAGTGTACATCAAATGTATTCGATCAAAACCAATAACAAACTATCAAACACTACCTATCTTCTATTAAAAGAATATGAAACTTGAGCCTTTAAGTTATACAATATATAAAAGCACAATATATAAAAGCAATTCAAAGAATCTAGATTTCTAACAGATAGTAAATCACATACCCTAATCATTGATTTTTAAGTGCAACTGTCAATGAGGGGGGCCTTCAACTTGTTGGTAGAAAACTCCTATTGACAACAGTACAAGAAAAATAAACATCAAACATTTTATTCTGAATCAAAGCATATAGTAAGCTAATTTAACAAAAAGATTAACTGAACTAAAAGATAAAATTATATCTCTGCAAATTACTACTTACAATGTCAAATCACTATAGCGAACATTATGAATCAAGAACATGAAGTATACAAATGAGAAAGAGAACAACAAAGAATTGCATACCTTTGATCAGAAGAAACATTGAGTAAGAAGAGGAAAAACTATACAAATAAAAGAAGATAGATAAAATTATAAACTAAGATGAAGAAGGAACAAATGGCCGGTTACAACCATACGACTATTCGGGCAACTTAGAGGACTGATGCACATCAATTTGTAATTAATTGACCAGGTGATTTTCGGGATGATGAACTGAGTAGTCTACGGCACACGCACATTTGTCAAGATAGAAACACAATCGGGGCTTTGTCTCCCAATCTAGTTCCGATGCTAAAGTCAGTTAAGTAACGAATCAGGAGTAAAAACAGCATCAGTAAGTAAGGAATCAGGAGTAAAAACAACATCAGTTGGGCAAGTTATAAGCCAGAGAGAAATCAAGCTAAAAATCCCCCCTTCCTCTTAGAAGGAGGGAAGTATTTATAGTAAGGAGACTGATAAGAGGAATGATGGAACTTACTTCTCGTTACCTGCAAGGGATCAGCCTAGGGCAGCGGTGACAAAGGTAGGTCTGAGCATGACAGCGGCGATAGTCACATCAACCTATCTGGCATGAGTCAGCTTTTGCCTATAGATGCCAGACGTCGAGTAACCAAATGGGTCCAACTGATCGAGGTGGGCTCACCTCGAGAGGGCAAAGTCGAGGATAAACACCAAGATAGCCAAGGTGGTCACCTCGACCAAAAGTATGTTGGGTTGAATCACCTCGGTGATGCATCAAACCGAGGAAGTCAGGGTGAGCGTCCACAATTACAATTTAAACCACTCTTGAAGTAAGCAACATGGAGGTTACAATTGGAATTTTCCAAACAATAGCTAAAGGCCAAAAAAGTAAATGAACAAGCAAGCATGCAGCCAACTATTGTACCAACTAAAAAATAGTATGTTGCCACCACTCCAAATTATTAAACTACCCTTTGATGATTCAGGACCAGGCACACAGTTTCTCTTTCATTTGTATATTCCCCAGAAAATTCCGTGGTTGATTTACTTTGTTTCTACTTTCCTTACCATTTTGATGACTCTTTAAAATAGGAATGACCCAGGGATCATCACCCATTCGTGTAGATGTCAAGGTAATCTTGATAGGGCTACAAAGGCAGAAAACCTTGATAACAGTAGCAACTACATACAAAATTATACTTCCCCAAGTAAATGACACCGTTAATACGTGAACTTTTTTGCAGAGTGACACTTTAGTACCTTAACTTATAGTTACGTCAATTGAGTACCACATCTAGAAAAATTGTGTCTAATTGGTTTACTTCCGGAGAAATTTATCAGCCGAGTTGGTCACATGCACAGCACACGTGGTCAAATTAAGGGTCATTTTGGAATAAAAAGTCAACAGTAAACCAAAAATAAAAAAAAATTCATAATTGGTCAACTTATTAATTATCTTCCTTCCTCTTGATTTGCTTCATTAATGGGTTTCTTTAAAATTTTGTATTGCGTCTAAGAATATTAATGATAAATAAAAATATATCTATACATTTATCTTTTCAATGACAGTTTGTATGAAAAAATCGCATTTAGAGATTAAACATGCATTTCTTTTTCTTCTTTTTTGCTGACTGTTGATTCTTTATTCCAAAATTACCCTTGGTTTGGCTACATGTGGCCATGCAGGTGACCCACTTGGGTTGGTAAATATCACTGGAATTGGGCTGGTAAACCAATTAGACATGATTCTATAAGTTCAGATACTCAATTGACGAAATTACAATTTCGGGTACCAAAATGTCACTCTCCAAAAAGTTTAGGTACTAAGAGTGGCATTCTCCGCTAAGTATGATTTTTGCCACGTTATGCAATAACTTTCTCCAATTAGTAAATAAGGATTATTGACCAAGTATCAACTTCTCTTTACTGACAAGAATTGATGCACCATTGTTCTTTATCCTATTCCAAGATTCTTCTCAGCCTTTCCCACTAAATTTATATACAACAAAATATGCTGTTCAATCTTTGGTGAATGGTGTGCGTAAAGCATATTTCTGTTATGACCTGGCCAAAGTCTTTGTATCCGAAGGTGACATCGTTTCTTGATGGACCCTTATGCTATATATTTTGGAGTTTTGCAAGAGTTATGACAACATACCATTGTTGACCAGATTATCTTCTCACGGATTGATGGAAGAAAAAAGCTTCTACAAAACTTTACGGATCAAACTTGCTACAAATTAGAAAAGAGTTACTACAAACTCAACGACTAATGTTATTGTTACATACAGGCCACTGCATCCCACCGCCACCCGAAAATGAAAGGATGGGAGAAGGGTGCAACTGTTCTGGGGATGAATAAACCTGTTTCAATGGACTGTACAATATTTCGTTCAATATTGCAAATCATTTTAAACACAGCTTAAAGGTATAAGACATTTAAATCCTTTAAGCAATACTAGCCAACTTGTAAACTTGGAGAGTTGGAGTCATCGACTCCTCCAAATATGCTTCTATGCTTCAATATCATTCAGGACTTGCTAAACTGATGACAAATTGTTGCATTATCATATTCACGGCACAATAAAGATGGACACTGACTTTTTAATCCCATAAACCGATGCTTCATATGGCACAATTTGTAAACATGAAGTCCTCCATATGCTTCTGTCCTTATTATGTCATTCATTCATGACTTGCTAATTAAACTAACGAAATATAGTTTTCAGAGTACGAGTATTGCTGCATTTATTTATCGTCTAGTTCAAATGAATCACTCATTACAGTTGCACCCATAGGACCGTTGATTACCTTAATGATTATCGATGACTTGTAAATTCATTAACTAATACTAGCTTCTTATAAAAAATGAACTTCCTCTAAATATGGGGAGTTATATTCTAGATATGGGAGACTTGCCGTTTTAGTACACAAAAAGTTCAATACACAGTTAAAAGGGATAATTTCACTTATGGCCCTAAGGCTTATTACAATCAGCAGAAACTCCCTCACATCTTCAAAGTTACACTTACTTCCCCTATATTCACCATTTGTAGAAAACTTTAAGAAGGAACCAACCCATTATGTTGATGCGAACGAAATATACTATTGAACTTCCTATAGTACCCTTGCATTTTATTCTAAATATCTTTTTGGGTTGATTAAATATCTTACGGAGTTACACTTTGCTCCCTAAGAATATTTTAGCATTATTTTGCTCAAAATTATGGTCAATCATTACTGGTTAAAGTTTCCATTTCAAAATGTAGAAAAACTCTTATATGACTTCAGTATTCATTGCAAGGACTAATTGGCTTTCTTTTATAACTTGTGTTTCATCTCAATTTTGTAATGCCAATACTGTCTCACCCATTCTATGATTTATCATACTTAGAGTGCATTTGATAAAAGTAAAATTTGAAAATTGAAATCCAAAATGTAAAATTTGAAATCTGAATTCATTGAGTTATTGGATTGTTAAATATTAAATTTGATACATTTTAGTGTATATTATATTAAGTGATAATTGAATAGTTTATCATTTAAATTTGAAACAAGTTTTATTTAGAAAATTGAGTGCCACTAAATTAATTCAGACGCTCTATTTTCAGTTATCAAACACGCCTAAACATGATAAGATCTAAACCCATTAAGTTTAAGTATTGAATTAGATTATCAAACAGGTTTTCGAAATACTTGCTTTTTTCAAATCTCTTTAACTTCTCGTTTTATTTTTCACATTTATTCATTTTAGGAGTTTGTTTTTCATTTCTTATAATTGAATTTTATATGATTTAGTAATTATGTAATAATTCAAATTTGCAAATGGTATAGCTAGAAAAATTAATCCTAAAAGATGTTAAATCTTTCTCTCTCTCTACACACACATATACATACATATATACATATCCTATGAAACACAAAAACTTAATCTGAAGAATATTTAGCCAAATGAAAAAATTATGCAAATCAAAGTGATTATTCAATCTTTAAGATGAAAATAATGAATTGAAATTTTTAATAACACAGAAATAGGGTTAAAAAAAGAAACAAACATATTTATACAAAAAATCATAGTAAACGGGAATCAATTAGGTACATGTTGATATAAAGAATGAAACCCAACAAAAAAAAAAAAACGAAAGGAAGAACAAATGAGTAGATGCACTTACTATACAAGGATTTGTATGAAAGACTTTTTGTCATATTCTTGGATGGTAAACCATCTCTTTTCCTAATTTTCCCACTCTACAAGCTCTATTAGTCCTTACCCTCCAACTCCGAACTCTTCCCCCCCCCCCTCTCTCTTTAAGCCCAACTCCGAATTCTTTCTACATCAACCATAACTCGGATCAAAAGGGAGTTCACAAAAGACGAACTTGAGGGTTGGGGTTTTATTATGACTTTGGTAGGGGATTTTTTTGCCCACTATCTCTTGAAATTTATGACTCTTACTTCTGAGGGATACAATAGTAATCAGAGACCACAAGGAAGGTAGGGTGTAATTTTAAAAATGTAAAGGGAGCTTCTTGCAATTATCATAAACTTCTGGGGGATTGTATATGTGAACATATGGGCATAGTTCAAATTGGATACCAAGAATTGCGGCCTAAGGACAAGCAAAAGTATGCGGCCCTAAAACAAGCTGGAGAATGTTTTGACTTGCAGAAAAGAAAACAGCAATTAAAAATTTGTGGCAAAAAATAATTGCAATTAAAAATTGTGGCACACGGGCTATAATTAGTAGTGGTACCTCTCATCATTCCTGAGTAATTCAAAATACATAAACCACTCCAAAAGAAAAATCACATACACAAACCACATTCAAAACCTAGAATTTGATAAGATACATGGATAGAATTATATCAGAAGTCCATAGCAACAATTACCTTCTCTATTCTACTTTCCTTTTGCTGCCCATCCTCCTCTGTATTTTTGGGAGGGGCAAAGGAAATAACAGCTTACAACTGCCACCAGGCCCTCATGCATGGCCTATCATAGGCAACATACTTGACTTAGACGGAGAAAAGCCTCATACATGTCTAGCCAACCTTGCCATCTCTGTACGATTAGGCACCAAATTACTAGTAGTTGCTTCTTCACCAGCAACGGCTAGGGAAATTTTGAAGACTCACGACCGCGATTTATCCGGTAGGTATAATTTACGTATATGCGTCTTGATCCCAGGCATTGATAGTTCAAACATCGTACTATCAACTGAATGTAATAAAAGATGGAGGTTTTTACGTAGCATTGCACATACCGGGCTCTTCTCAAGTCGAGCACTAGAGTCATATTCGAAGTTGAGAGCCGAGAAGGTTAAAAAAATGCTCGATTTTTTGGGTGAAAATGATGGTGAGGTAGTGGCTATTGTGGACATAATATACGCAACAATTGTCAATACTTTGACAAATAGTTTGATGTCAAAAGATATCATTAGCCTCAAGGATAGTGTGGATGATCAAGGATAGAAGATTAATTGAATTTGCTGTGCCTGGGGTAGGAGACATATATTCCATATTTGGAGCATTGGATTTTCGGACTAAGCAAAAAGCAAAGGATTATGAGAAAGAAGTAAAGCTCTATGGGGGAATTTTGTTAGCGAGAGAAGGAGGAGACAGGATTGTGGTACATCCGGAGCAGATTTTCTTGATGTTCTCAAACAGTATTCATTTGATGATTGTCAGATCTTCAACTTATTCAACGTATGACGTCTATTAATTCTCATGACATTTAGATTTGACATTTATCTTTGTTGATCTGATTCTTTCACATGCACGTAAATCTTGATGCATTGAAAAAAAAAATCTACCAGCCGACCATAGGTAATCGTTTGCTTTACAATCAATTTCAGTTTCTTCAGGACAAACTTTAATCTAAGTTACATTTGATCAAAACCTCATTCTCATATTTTACCCATATGCAGGAATTTTTTGTTACTTCTGATTCTGTAGGCACTACACTAGGATGGGCGATAGCAGAGCTAACAAGAAACCAAGAAGCCCTTTCAAAACTTCGTGGTGAAATTACAAATGCCATTGAAGGAACAGCCTTGTTAAGTGAGAATCAGCTAGCCGAGATACCATATTTATAAGCTTGTATAAAAGAAACATTAAGATTGCACCCTCCCAGCCCTTTTCTCATGCCTCATTGTGCTGTGCAATCTTGCAAGGTGAGGGACTATGATGTTCCAAGGAGCAGCTTGGTGCTGGTGAATGTACATGCTATTGGTCGAGATCCGAAGACTTGGGAAGACCCTTTAGGCTTCAAACCAGAACGTTTTCTAGGCAAGAATCTTGATGTTAAGGGAACTCACTATGAACTTTTGCCATTCGGTGGAGGTAGGAGGATTTGCATTGGAATTCCTTTAGCCCTGAAGCAAATTCAGTTGATTCTTGCTTCATTGGTCTATGCATTTGAGTGGTCTCTTCCTCTTGGGATGGATCCAATAGAACTGGACATGAGTGATAAGTTCGCCAGTTGGAGGGGCAAACCCTCTCCTTTTGATTCTTAAAAAAAAGAAAAATTTGAAAAATTAAATAGTCAATCTCTGTCAGATAATTCTCCATCCCACTGTTAAAATCATGTTTGCCCATTTTGGAGGTTTCTATATAAGATTACGTTAAAAAATTTAATGCAAAGCTTTATTAGCTTTCTGATTGCTAAGTTACTTTTCGTACGTACTGATGCACTCCTCTAATTTCATTTTATGTTTCACCAGAGAAGGTAAAACCCTCTCATTTTCATTCAGAAAGAACCAAAATAAAAAAGAAGGGTTAAGAATCGGCAAGAAACAACACAATGCAAAAGTAGTCAATCTTCTGTACTAGATACTAATGAAAGTCTTTTAGTTATTTTTTTTATTTAAATTGCTAATGCCAACCTAGAATAGTGCCCTACATGTTTTATTTTATTTTCTTTTGTATTTGCCTTTTTCTCTACCTGCTTTCTTCTGCTGGAACATTCCAATAAGGAAAGCAGAGTTCAAGATGGCCTAGGAACTGCTAGCCGGCTGTGCATTGGAGCAATTTCGTCCAAAACATGTCTAATCTTAGTTGGTAGTGCTAATAGCAAACTTACAGATTTATACATATTCCAAATTTTGCAAACACCCTTTTCTTTTGTTCATATATATTTTTTGTTTTGGAAACAAGAAGGTTAATGATTCCAATCCGGTGCCTTGTTAGTATTACTTGGCTGAATCTCGTTATTTGTATACAGTACTTTTCTATATTCAATGAAAGATTTAATATTTGCCTTAAAAAGAAAGCTAAGAACTTGTCCATCCTTATTTAATAGAAACAAAAGTAGCAGCCACTCCTTTGGAATGCTTCCAAATCAGTCTTCTTGCATATCTGGGGGAAATTTTAAATAAGATAAAGTTTGAGTTTGCTTATTTATCTGTGTACATTTTAATAACTTCTAACTATACGTTTTGGTACTGCAACAGCTTTAGGAGATTCATGCAAAGTTAATTGAGCGAACAAATTAAGAGAATTTTCCAAATAAACATTAGCATAGTTTGTCAAATTATTACCCATATTTCTTGTAAAAAAAAAATAAAATTGTGTGCATGACTTGTTCAACTTCAACATATCAATAGCGACCAAGCAAATATACATTCTGCCGTAATCTCGTTTCTCGAAATGCCGCTATGAAGAAACCTCATCTTCTAGCCTCATGGTAGATTTGATTAGGTTCTGCTTTGGTCCATGAAGATGCTGTCCTGGCCTATGATAAGGCTTGAAATTGGTCCAACCGCCTTAAATATAAAATTTAGGTTCACAATCTCCCCAAAATTTTAATTGTGAGCGTACAACAGTTAATGAACATTGGCAAGCTAAACTTGCGGAAATCATATAAATTTTCAAGTAACAGAGCATGGTTGGCTGGTATGCATATGAATTAAAAACTTTTCCAAAACAATTAGGCCAAATAGATTAGCAGAAAAAGGCTTATGCAGATAAAGGTCAAATACACGTAGTTTTCATGTTAATTATATTACCTTTTAGTAGTTTATACTCTTTGACTAGTGACAACTGCTCATATGGAATTTTAGACAATTATTCATAAGGAAAGTATTTTAAGCTGTATATGATTTCCAATCTAATAAAATTCATTCTAGAATTCAGCCAATTACATTTCAAACTTCAGCTAGATGACTTACAACCATTGCCATATATAACTCTAGTGCTTCAATTTTTCTTCATCCTTTTTTGGTGGTTTTAGTTCAAAAGAAGACTGCAAAACTTATAAGAGAAAAGGAAAAGAAAGGAACAGAGTAAAGAATTTAAGCATTGAACCAGAAACCACACGGTCACCTAATTAATGCCCCTACTAGTTAAATTGGATGTTGGAGACTTTCTATTTTCATTTTATTTTCTAGCTCCATTTAGTTTTATGATCTACTCCGAGTTTCTTTTTTCCCAATTTTCCTTTTCATAGAGCCATAGCATACTAGCCATATGCAAGTGCTTGTTGTCTACTTTATAAACCATGCTTCAATCCAAGTTTAGTGATTCATTGCTTTAATTGCAACGCATAACCTTAAGGCTTGCAAGCAAGAAAAGATTCCGTAAGATATAAAATAATCCTCACCTCCTATTCGATTAATTGATCCTGGTATTTTGCAATTACAAAAGTGCTGTAAAGTACGATTATTGGAGAAAAATGGGTGGGTCTAAAATTAGACAAATGAATTGAATATGTGATACAAACTTTAATGAACGACAAAACTAGAGGAGGAGTACCAGCGCATTGCGGGGTATTTGGTGCCTATGGTTGAAGAAGGTTTTTTGGTTGGACAAATAATAATACATTGCGAGAATAGTACGTTGCGATAAATAATTAGAAGCAGGTATGATTATAAGACAAACAACATAAGAGTCTTCCAATATTAGAATCAGGAAGTTCCGGAAGACAAATAATTAGATGCAGCAAGTTCTCAAAGGTGTACGGACAAATATTTATGAAATTGTTTCAGGTAAAAACTATGAGATAGATAGCAGAGTAGTTGAATAAGACATCATGTATGTCTACTTATTTAGTGATATGAATAGGAGTAAACTCATGAAGATGATGTAATAGACAGCAGTCAGATACGTTGCTTCTTAGTGATTTCTTCATTTTGGTCCCAACTTCAGCATCTACATGATGAGTGTAGAACATACATGATTGAGGGCCCTCCGCAACTTCCTGCTTCAACTACTCTGACTGCTGAAGTTGAAAGTGGAGGCAACACAGGGATGTTGGTGCCTTTTCTTGTCGGAGTAGCTACTCTTGGTGCTTTTGGCTTAAGGAAGCAAGTAAGCTGAGGGAGTTCTATGGTGAAGGACTACGCGCTGCTAATGTCCACATTCGGTCGGTCTTCAAGTGAGTGAGTCATTAACTTACCAATAGAAGGTGATTAACGACAAGCTGTAGCAGAATGAAGGCACCATGGGACCAAAATGAAGCAGAGGCCAAGTGAAAGCCTCATCAAATCCCAAATTAAGTTAATGACCCTCGTAAAGATTGTCGGTCGGGCCCTCCGAAACTTTTTGCTTCAGTGGGCGGTGATTGTTTCCATGCCTAGGATTTATGCAGTATAAGGGCATAAAAAAATATCCCAATCCCAGAATATGAAAAGGTTGAAACTGAAGAAGGTGAAGAGGAGGCATGGAAACAATCATAACCGACGCAGACGTTGGGCATTAACTTACCAATGTCTGGCTATTTAATTGAGGCTATAATGAGAAAGAAATGGAGTGTTTCGGCCATAAGCTCGGGTGAGAGGGGAAACGATGCGGCATTCTATTTCAGACAAAGGTTGCAAGAGAAAACCCAATCCCCGAAGCTCAGGAGCCATTAGTAGACCCATGTTTCTGGCCATTAAATTCAGGTATAAATGATAGAGAAAGAGGTCTAAAAGGAGGTGCTTCCACACCTGAGCTCTAACCACGGTGACGGTTGAGCAAGGTTGGCCTTTCTTATTCCCTTTCACTTGTGGGCTCCCTATACAAGTGATTTCCAAGTTCAGTGATCATTAGTCAAACGGTGCACTTATGATGTGTGAACGCCATTTCAGTAATGACCGTGTGATTCAATTGCCGTATGTATGGTCATGACTTTTTCTTTTCGTAATGACCGCACTTATGATGTGTGAAGGCCATTTAAGTAATTTCACAAACCCACAGACTTATATGTGTTGTACCAAAAGCAACAAATGGTTGCAGATTAATTGCACATACCATAAATACCCAGATGTTTCAACAACATAAGGTTTTAAATGTCTATAAATAAGGGTATTTCGGTTAATATACCTAACCACAAGCTTCCCTCACTTGTACCTATAGCTTGTAAAACACTATAGAATATTTTACATTCCCAAAAAGTCCCTGCCTATGCGGTTGAAATGCAACCCCCTCTTTCACCAAAACTCAATCTTATATAGTATAAGGATTTGTTACGTTTTCATACATTGTTGTCTTAATCTGCTCATTTATTACATTATCGTTTTTAGTTATTGTGTTCATTTGTTGTGTAGTACAATTACAACTAGTAATTGCACAATTCCTAAACCTATTCGATTGGTTGCGTTGACAGAGAACTGAAGTAACCTTATGATTTTGCCGAACATAAAAGCCCACCAAAGTCGTCCTTTCTTGCCCCACTATATGGAGACTTGTAACTCCATCAATAACGTCAATGTCTACCATTCGACAACTACTCTTAGTTAGGCAGCTAATGGACGCATGGTTTATGCTTTTATTGTGGGCTCCATTCTTCTTAACTGTACTTTGTATTGGTAACAGTCGCATTTCGAGGAAAAAGGAGAAAACTGACCAGGAAACCGTGTTCGAGCAAGGGACAAAGTGCAACTGAACCGTGGTTCTGATTCTGAGGGATATAGTGTTATTCAAGCATTTTTCTCCAAACCATAACTTCCCTAAATCTCATCCAAATCTCTTGCCCCAACCATCTCTTCAGATAATTATCCCTCTCACCAAGCTCTCTATGTCCTCTAAGGGTGGTCACTCCGGCTCGACTTACCCGAAGTCACGGCAATTCCATTGACCTCGGCTCTTATACCCCCCAAGTAGGCGTTCTATCTCGGCTGCACGCGAGTGATGTTAGCCAGTCTGACATGTCATTAAAAACTACTACTTTAACTGAGGCAACACACAGGGCTGCCTGGCAAAAAGTCTGAGCCCCTGCCGCATGTTAGGGATAGAGTCCGCAGGTGCAGAACAGAGCCGTGATACTCAGGAGGTGGGACCCAATGGTTTAAACCCACTGTCCTTCCTTCTAACCTCACCCTATAAATACTTCTTCACTCTCTCCACGCAAAAGAGGTTACTGTTACATTCGTACTGTTCATTACCCTTTATTTTCTCTCACCAAACTGACTTGATCGTCGGAGTGATCCCAAGGGACAAAGCCCGGCCTCTCGCTTCGGACCATCAAACCTATTTTCAACTTTCACTTCTCGCAAGAAGGAACTGAGTTGGGTCAGTTCGGCTACCTAATCAGAAAACACCTCTTCAATCGGCGCCGTCTGTGGGAACGAATACTCTAAGATGAGACCTACGCGATCCCGAAGTAGAAGAATTCCCTCTACTGGGGTTGAGCCGAGCTCGGCTGCGCAGCAAGATCACGTCTCTGAAGAGCAAGGATCCCCGAGGGCCCCGCCCACAAACGAAGATGCCATCGCCCGGATGGCCGAGTTTGTAGCAGAAAATCCCAACATTTTTGAGAAACTCGGGAGGTACTTCAAACGGCAGGGGAAGAAAAACACCGAATCTTCCAAAAGGAGATCTGCAAAATCCCCTGAGATGTTTTCCGGAGAAGACTCCGATGACGGGCATCCCGCCAGGAGCACCTCGAAATGCATTTCTTCCAAAGTCATCTCTAGAATCGCGTCCATTTCCAGGGCATTTTTCCGAGATTTGTTGGGAAGGCGAACTAAGGATGCAAACTGAGGATGCCCCTCGGAAGCCCGAGGGGTTGGCAGCTGATTACATGAGGGTTTCACCCTTTACTGATGATATAAATGGAGAAATGGTCCCCTCTAATTTCAAACTTCTGGTATTACCGCTATACGACGGACGAGATGACCGGGAGGACCACCTCCGGACGTTCATCTCGGTATTTTGGCTATACTGCATCCCCGACGCCGTAATCTGCCGAGCCTTCCCGATTTTCCTGCAAGGAACTGCCTGAAAATGGTTCTGGAACTTAAAACCTATGAGCATTTCCTCATTAGATGAATTGGTGGACATGTTCATGCACCGCTTTGTGTTATCTCGGCCAGTGACGAAAACCTCGGTCTATCTGTTGAACATATAACAGGCTCCCGGGGAGTCCCTGTGTTCGTACGTTCAGAGATTCCACGAGAAAAACGTGCAGATCCCCTACCAGAACGAGCAGGTGACCATAGCTGTTTTTACCGATGGATTGATTGCGGGCACCTTCAACACGGAAATAAATCGAGAGTACCCCTGAACACTCTAGAGCTCTGGAAACGGGTAGACCGAGGCATCCAAAGTGAAGATTTAAACCGCATGAAGAAAGAAGCCCAGGCAACTCGCGCAGGATAGGAGTCTCGAAAGAAGAAAGAAGCTAGCCGAGTTGAGCAAGGCCCTAACGGCTGGTCGAGCCCATTTCGGGATCGCCGCAGTGTCTTTGATAGGATTGTCAAGGGGAGACCATCCATCTCGGACGCCGATCTCACCCCCCTCAACACAAACAGGTCCCATATTCTTGCCGTCATGGAACAAAACCATCTCTGCCGAACCCCCTCGAAGATAGCGAGGAGAAGGGATAAAAGAACTCTAACCTTTACTGTGCCTATCATAGGGACATTGGGCATGAGACAGAAGATTACAATTATTGGAAGAAAAAAATTGAAAACTTGATCAAACAAGGGTACCTGAGGCAATTCATCCGCAAGGATGGGGGTTTCGGACGGAACAACTCCCACCGAAAAAGTCGCGATGACCCACATTGGGACGACAGGCGGGAGCCGAAAAGCCAGGGCCGTGGTCCTGAAGTCCAAAGGGAGTCTGGAAGGCCTCCCAGGGATGGATCCCAAGATTAGGGTCCAAACATCGCCGGAATCATTAACACGATCAAAGGTGGTCCGAAAGGGGAAATAGCCAGACTCTTGGAAGAGGACTTATCGTCAAGCCAGTCTCGACCATGCCGAGTCCAGCTTCCGGTTATCCGAGGTGATCACATACGGCCCCAACGACCCCTTACCGGCCGCCTCCAGTAATCACAAAGCCTTGGTGATTGAAATCCTCACTAACAATTACATTATAAAGAAAGTGTATGTAGATCTTGGCAGTTCGGTGGATGTCCTGTACTACCGAACCTTTGAGAGCCTGAAACTGATGAGAGAACAGCTCACCCTGTCCGAACCCCCCTTGTCGGATTCTGAGGACACGTGGTTCACCCGGAGGGAATGGTCTCCTTGATGGTGACTGTCGGCCATCATCTCCGCTGCCGGACTGTCCCCATTATCTTTGCGGTTGTCAAAGCAGATTCCCCGTACAATATGTTGATAGGATGGCCCACTCTCAACGCCCTCAAAGCCGTATACTCCACCTACTACTTGAGTTTCAAGTTCTCGACACCGGCGGGAGTAGCCGATGTGAGTAGCGATATGAACGTAGTCAGGGAGTGTTACCTCGCCACTATACAAGCTGCAGTCACCCCTTAAACTGAATCGAAGGCTGAGGGGAGGAGGCCAAGCGTCCTCTCTGTAGATTGCATAGACCCTTAGGAGGCCAAGAAGCTTGGCAAGCTTGACCCCGAAAATGAGATGAAAGAGGTAATCTTGGACGAGATGAGACCTGACCAAGTGATCCGAATGGGGACGAGCCTTCTATCACCCCTCAAGAAAGAAATGATTGACCTGATAAAGGAGCACCAAGATGTCTTTGCTTGGGCTGCAGACGAGGTGGTGGGAGTGCCTACGGAGCTCATGATATACCGACTTAATGTCGATCCACATGCCCGCCCAGTAAGGCAAAAATGGAGGCACTTCGGCCCAGAGCGCAGTGAAGCCATCTCCGGAGAGTTTGACAAGCTCTTATCAGCCAAGATGACCCGGAAAGTCCAATACCCTATCTGATTATCCAATCCCGTTATGATAAAAAAGGACGCTGATGGGTGGAAAATATGCATGAATTTCACCGACCTCAATAAGATTTGCCCCCAAGAATTGTTACCCCTTGTCGAGAATAGACATTCTTGTCGATTCGGCTATGGGGCATGAGATGCTCTACTTCCTCGACGCCTTCAAAGGGTACCACCAGATAGGAATGAGCGAGGAGAATCAGGAGAAAACGGCGTTCTACACTGACTAAGGTGTTTATTGCTACACGACAATGCCCTTCGAATTGAAGAACACTGAGGCAACCTACCAAAAGCTAGTCAATCGTATCTTTAAAGATCAGATCGGCCGCAATGTAGAGGCTTACGTGGATGACATCCTCTTGAAAAGTCAAACTAATTCGGCCTTTCTATCTGATATGAGGGAGGTGTTCAGCATTTTTCAAAATTTCAAGATGATGTTAAATCCGAAAAAGTGCTTCTTCGATATCACTTCGAAAAAATTCTTGGGATACCTAGTTTTCCGTCGAGGTATTGAAGCCAACCCTGATAAAGTGAAAGCTACCCAGGACATGTCCCCACCTCGAAACGTCCGAGAAGTTCAAAGACTAACGGCCGCCTAACCGCCCTAAACCGCTTTTTGTCTAAATCTGCTAAAAAGGCTTTACTTTTTTTCAAGATGTTGAAGAAATCCGACCAATTCGCCTGGATCGAGGAATGCCAACAAACCTTCGACCAGTTGAAGAAGTATTTGCACCACTTTCCCACCCTCGCTTCACCTCGTCTCGAGGAGAGGTTGTATCTTTATTTGTCCGCAGCGAACGAGGCCGTCAAGTGCCGTGCTGATCCGAGACGTAGGCACTCAAATACCCTTCTATTATGTCAACTGTGTACTTCGCGGACCAGAGACTCGGTACACCCAAGTGGAGAAACTTGTGCTGGGATTGGTTCACGCAGCTCGGCGATTGAAACCCTACTTTCTCGCCCATCCAGTATCCATAAGGATAGATCAACCAATTCGACAGATATTGGTACGTCCCGAGGCCTCCGGGCGCCTTACTAAGTGGCCTGTCAAACTGGGGGAGTATGACCTGTCGTACGAACCCCGTACAACAATCAAAACTCAAGCCCTAGCAGATTTTCTGGCCGAACTCAAGTTCTCAGTGAGCCAAAATGCCACTTCGGACTTGTACGAACAATAACCATAGACGTTGTATGGGGATGAGTCTTCTAATAATGGTAGCAGTGGAGCAGAACTACTCCTTGAAAATCCCCAAGGAGAGGCGTGGTCATACGCCTTCCGGTTTAATTTTGCTGCAACGAATAATGAAGTCGAGTACGAGACCTTAATTGTGGGTCTTCGACTAACCCGCAAACTCGATGCTCGGCAGATCCAAACCCGTACTGACTCCCAACTTGTAGTATGTCAGATACTTGGTGAATATGAGGCCAATGAGGAGACCATGCAACGGTATCTCTCTAAAGTTCACCAACTCACTGCATATTTCGACTCTTTCGCAATTCAAAAAATACCCCGGTTGCAGAATAGACGAGCTGACGCTTTATCTCGATTGGCATCTACTTCATTCTCAACTCTCAACAAGACGGTCCTAATAGAGGTGCTAGCCGAGTCAGGATACAGGGAGAAGATGGCCTACCATGTGCACTTAGGGGACACGTGGATGAACTCACTTATCCTATATTTGAGCCAAGGAGTCCTTCCCGATGACCGAGCTGAAGCAAGAAGAGTCCAGAGAAAGGCTGCTTGGTATGCACTTTGGGAAGGCGAGCTGTATAAGCGATCCTACCTAGGTCCATAGCTGCGGTGCATTTTCATCGATGAAGGGCACTGTATTTACAAAGAAATACACGAGGGCTTGTGTGGAGTCCACATTGGCCAAAGGATGTTGGATAAAAAGACCTTACTCCTCGGGTATTTTTGGCCTACTGTCCAACAGGATACTCAGGATCTTGTCCTTAGCTGCCCTTCCTGTCAATTCCATGCCCCAGAACACCATCAACCCACAAATTTCGTGGTTCCTGTCACCTCGTCCTGGCCGTTCGAGCAATGGGGGACGGATATCATCGGGCCCTTCCCCAAAGCAATTGGAGGTTATACTTTTCTCGTGACAGCTGTGGACTATTTTTTCAAATGGGTCGAGGCCAAGCCTCTGAGGACCATCACTAGACTAGCTGTCCAAAAATTCTTCTAAAAATACATAATGTGCCGCTTCGGCATATCTCGGGTGATCATCTCGGATAACAGGAAGCAGTTCGCTGACAATCCTTTTAAAAGTTGGTGCGAGAACCTTAGCATTAAACAGCATTTCACTTCAGTAGGTTACTCTCAAACCAATGGGCAAGCAGAGAATTTTAATCGAATTCTCTTGCACGGCCTAAAGACCCGGCTATACCAAACAGGATCATCATGGGTGGGGAAACTATCTAGTGTCTTGTGGTCTTACCGAACCACGCCGAGGTCGGCCATGCAAGAGACTCCCTTCTCCCTGACCTATGGATTCGAAGTGATCATTCCAGCTGAGATCTTACACCTAGTCCCCGAATGGCAGCCTACGCGGTCGAGGTAAATGAAGAAGAAAGGCAGACGGATCTATACCTTGTCGAAGAAAAAAGAGACGTCGCCTCGGCCTGGGTAGTTTCGTACAAGAACACCTTAACCCACTACTACAATGCCCGTATTAAATATCACCGATTCCAACCAGGAGACCTGGTCCTCCGGAAAAACTTGATCAGCCGAGCCGAACCGCAAGGAAAATTAGCCCCAAAATGGGAAGGTCCCTACCAGGTTGTTGAATCTAGTCTAAGTGAGTATTGTAAGTTAATCTACCGAGACGGTTCTCTCGTGCCAAGGACCTGGCATGCCGAGAACCTAAAAATGTATCATTCTTGAGAATTTTAATAATTATTCGATCACTTGGTTATTTTTTAAAATCTTGCCATTAAAAAATAAGGAGGACAGAAGTGGATGAAGTAAAAAGACAATTCCCATTAAAAGGTAAACATTACAAGGAAACTGATTTATAAAATGAACCGAAGCCAAGAATGCTCCTAAGCATTTCCCACTTCGGCATCACTGGCACCTATTTCCTTCTCGGCAGCATCCCCACCAGCAGCATCCCCTTCACCGACCCCACCCTTACCAGCAGCATCACCTTTGCCGACCTTACCCTCATCGGCGCCCTCTTCTCGCTCAAGCTCCTGGTCGAGTTCAGACAACCACTGGTTGAACTCATCCCGAATTTCGGATAAGTTCTTACCAGTTTGGATGCATTCGACTATCCGATCACATAATTTCTTGACATCTTCGTTATAATTATCTTTGCTCTTGAAAGACTCCAAGTCTTCGAGGGTCAAGAGTGAGGCGATCTCATTCACCTTCGAGGTGTAGCCGAACATGAAACTCAGCAAGGTCAGCTCGCCGAGATCCTTGGTGAAGGTCTCGGATTTCCTGAATGCTTCCACAGCCGAGGCCCCGGCACCCTCAAGCGATTGCTGATTCGACTTCTTCTCTTCCTCGAATCTCTTCTGCTCCTCCTACAGGGCCGACTGGAGCGAGTTGATGGTGGCTCGGTCCTCCTCCTTCTCGATCGCCATCCGATCACGTTCCGCCTGAAGCTGTCTCGTCTCGGACTCGGCCACGGCCAATTTCTTTTCCAACTTAAAGATCTTGTTTTGTAACTTGCGGGAGTCCTGCTGTTTAAGCAGGTCGGAGTACCTCTTCAACATCTCGGCCATGAAGGCCGAAGAAGAAGCCGAAGACACCATCAAGCTCTGGACCAGTTCAGGAGGAGTCAACTTCTTTGTGAACTCCACATCCCTCGGCAATGTGGAGTACGTTATCAGCTCGTGGGCCGCGCGTGGACTTGTGCACCGATCGTTGACCGAGAGCTACCAATCCGGACACCAATGACCTCCAGGGTGCTTTTTGTCGTCCTCAATAAATCAAGGTGCTATGTGGAAGCGGTTCCACAAGGATGACCCTATGACCGGCGCAACCGAGGACTAATGTTGCTTGCCCCGGCCATGTGGAAGTGCAGCAACGGTGACTCCTTGGGTAGCCACTCTTTCTGGCACGGACGAGGTGGATTTCGTCGCGGTAGCCGTCGAGGTGCTCTTAGCCACCGAAGTCTTCACAACCGGACCTTGAGTGGCCTTCTTCTTTGGTGCACAAGTTTCCCCCCAGCCTTCCTCTTCGGCCTCTTGGCCACGACGGCCGATCCCAAGGTGATGATGTCGGATACTTTAATCACTGCACAAAAATCAAGCATTATTATTTAGAAAAGCCGAAGCAAAGACTAGAGCTATGAAAGAAAATTTACAAGGGTTCTTAAGTCTAGTGGATAAGAATGGGGCTTCTCGGGGTCGACAACAGCTCGGCTAATCCCCTCATTGACCAACACCGCCTCGAGATAATTCCAACTGTTGATTCGGAGGCCCAATCCCATCAACGTCTAGAAGCCCTCCTCACCCAGATCCCCTAGAGAGGGGTCAGGTTTCGCCTTAGTGGGCCTCCACCAGAAACCCCATGGGAAGTCCCCGGTTGGGATGAAAACGAAGTTTTCCTTCCAATTCTTTATAGAAGTGGAAGCATCAACCACGAGTTTCGAAATGGTGTTGTTCCGATTGCAAATGTCGAACCACCCCTTGTCTGTCCCGTGAGCCTTGAGAGTGTAGTATAGGCGGAAGAGGTTGACTGTTGGGATCACCTCTTGGTTTCGGCACAACATTTCGAACCTCACCAAGATTCGAACCGCATTCGGGACGAGCTGAGTGATCTGGACTCCAAAATACTAAAGGACATCTTCGAAAAATCTTGTAGTAGGCATCCTCAGTCCAGCTTCTAATTGTTAAACATAGATAGCCACGGTGCTCATTGGGGGCTTCTCGGCTGAGTGGTTCGGTCCAGGTGTACCGATGCCATACCCCACTCTGAACGGGTACTTTCGCACTATCCTACTTGCCTAGGCCATGCTGACCCGACTCCTGAAAGATGGCATTTGGCCGAAATCTATGGTGGAGAGATCTCTTAGGGCGACGGGCTCCAACACTCCCTCATCGCGGGAGATTTCTATTCCGAGATCATCATTGAATAGGACCTCGGAATTCCCCTCGCTCATCTCGAAAGATCCCTCTGTTTGGGAGGCCTCGGCGGATTCCTCCCCGAGACTGGACGTAGACCCCTCCCAGAGCTATACGAAGTTTCCTCTTCTAATGGGTCGGGACCCTCTTCAGGTTGGTAGCTCGGTTTCACCGTTTTTTTATGTGTTCTATCTATTTTAGCCATGTATACAAAGACGAGATGAAGAAAAAAGGTACTTACTGTTTGCTAATGTGAGTTGGGGTCAGATAAGAAGGAGGTCTCGGCTGTCTAACTGCTGCTCTCGATTGGGAGGATGGATCTCGGCACCGGCTCGAAAATTTGTAATAGTTGACTGTAAAATAAGAAATGGTAAAAAATAGTGCGGTGAAAAAGACCCCTATTTATAGAGGTTGGAGGGAATGCGAGAAGGCGACAAGAATACGAAAAGGCGCCAACATTTAATTTCAAAAAAGATGTGCCTCTCTCTCCTTATTAATGGCTGCCTCTTCACTGACACACTCCCCGCATGTCCGTCCACTATCTCACGTCGCTTTACTCACCCGTACCCGTTCGGACACCCCACGTCCTTTCAGATTAACATGCTACATGGTACGTCATAACTACTTAGCACGATCTATGATGACTCGTTATAATTGTCCCAAGATCTCAATGGCCTCGGCATAGAGAAATCTCGGAACCTGACAAAGATCTGCATTCCCGAGGCTTGGGGAGCTTATTAAGGGTGGTCACTCCGGCTCGACCTACCCAAAGTGATGGCGCATGACCATGGTTCTTCCGTTGACCCCGGCAATATCTCATCACGGCAATTCCGTTGACCTCGACTCTTATACCCCCCAAGTAGGCGTTCTATCTCGGTTGCACGCGGATGATGTCAACCAGCCTGACATGTCATTAAGAACCACTACTTTAACTGAGGCCACGGGGACCCTTTATCGGGAACACACAGGGCCGCCTGGCAAAAGATTTGAGCCCCTGCCGCATGTCAAGGACAAAGTCCGCAGGTGCAGAACAGAGCCGTGATGCTCAGGAGGTGAGACCCAGTGGTTCAAACCCGCTGTCCTTCCCTCCAGTCTCACCCTATAAATACTTCTTCACTCTCTCCACACAAAAGAGGTTACTGTTACGTTTGTACTGTTCATTACCCTTTATTTTCTCTTACTAAACTGACTTGATCGTCGGAGTGATCCCAGGGGACAAAGCCTCCCCTTTCGCTTCGGACCATCGAACCTATTTTCAACTTTTACTTCTCGCAAGAAGGAACTGAGTTGGGTCAGCTCGGCTACCTAATCGGAAAACACCTCTTCATCCTCCAACCCCAAACCCTCTATCCATTAGGTTGATTTTGTTTTTCAATTTTTTCTCTTTCTCTTGATTTGTGACTGCTAGCAATGCCTCCCCCGCCCCTCCCCCCTTTCCCCACTCTTTGCTTTTAGCGACTCAAGATTTTTAATTGATCAAAACTATGATAATTTTGGTCACCAATGGAGGTAAGTATAACTTTTGTAATGTGAAGGGAGCTTCTTGAAATTATAGATGATATACTTTATGTGAGGTACCTATGTGATCTTATGCCTCATTAAAATTCGAAGTTCACAATTGTGACCTAAGAAAAAAATAAAAGCATGCAGGTTGTACGAGGGGTATAATTACTTCTTGTACCTCTCATCTTTTCTAATGCAACATCTATATAACTTGCCGAAAGAAGAGCCACGTACAAAAGCACCATCAACATTTAGTATTTGACAATAGATATGGAAACAATAGTATTACAATCATGAATAGCAACAATTATCTTCTCTATTCTGTCCATCTTTTTTACATTCTTGACAGGATCAAAGCTAGAAACAGTTTACAACCACCACCTCGCCCTCATCCATGGCCAATCATAGGCAACCTACTCGACATAGATGGAGGAAAAATGCACATGTGACTGACCAACCACTACAACAAAAAAGACCTTTCCGGACATACCTATAAGGAAACTTGTTTATATATGTTCTTATAGCACTTCTATCATGATACTCAGTATCAATTTAATAACACATACTTTAACTATTTTTTTATTTAATTTAATTTAAAAATAGTGTGTCCCTTTAGAATACCTATTGTGACAATTGATTCTATGTGAGATATCTCAAAGGATAAAAAAAGAAAACAAAAAATGATGTCGTTCCCAATTAGCACAATTTTTAGGTGCCTAAAACTTTGCCAATTCTCAAAATTTCTTTCGTGTGTTTTGTTTCACTATCTCGATCTCTCCCTCTGCTCTCTTATCGATCAGAACTTCTTCTCTCTCTCACCAAAACTTCTCTCTCTCTCTCTTATTAGAACCTTGTTTGATATCTCTTCAAATCTCTTATCAGAACCTCTCTATCTCTTTCTCTAGCTCTTTATATCTCTCAATCGATCCTTTCTTTTGAGTTTTTTTTTGGTTGAATCACATTGCAGCCATTGCTCTCTTTGTTCGTTCATTGCAGGTATGTATTTGCATGTTAAAGCTTTTTTTTTTTTTTGAGTAATTGCATGTTAAAGTTATATGAATTATTCACTACTTACACACTGAACACACCTACCACTATTGATTTTTTTTTTGTGGTTATATAGATATTTTTTCTATCTTTGAAGCCATTTATGAGTTGTATCAACAATGGTTCCTATTTCTGGACTTTTAATTGCTCTATTGTGTTGAATTAAGATGATTAAGCTTCAAAATTGGCCCTAAGTTAAAACTAGTTATGGTTAATCAATCTATTTAACGTTGCGGTAGTTGAGTTCCATTTATTCACTTTTATGTATGAAACATCTGTCAATTACCGGACTTTATATGAAAATTTGGTTGGTTTTCATTCTTTTATTAATTGGTATTTTTTTGTATTAATCTAGACATGTAAAGAGTATGCAATTTGGGATAGTGTAAAGAGTATGTTTTTTTTATTGATTTGTATTTTTTTGTATTAAACTAGACCTGTACAAAGGTATGCAATTTGGGCTAGTTTTGTTGTGGTCGAATCAATAAGTGAGGTAGTTACTATTTTTTGGACAAGACTTTGAGGGAGATTTGAAGAATCAGACACAAATCACTTGCAAATTGAAAGGTATGATTTTGCTTTGTTACTTTGCTTTTTCTTTTGGTTGATAAGTCTTGCCACTTTTAAAAAAGAACAAAAAATCTAATTCCATTATTGTTCGCTAGTAAGGCGGTTTATGTGATGATGGGAAGGGAAAAAAATGAGCACAAGTTAATTGCAAAAGTTTTATTTGGATCATGGTTTTTCATTCTTTGTATGTTGATGTTGTTATCTAGTTGGTAAACTTGCAATACCAGATAGACATAAACTATGTGGGAGCTTCTTGTGAGAATTAGGAACTAAACTAATCTTGTAGATAACAGTCAGCTATGCAAATGAAACCAGTTAATCTTGCATGCTTTTATAATTCTAGTCATAAACTGATGTAGAAATTTCCAAATTGCATGCTTTTTATTACACATGAAACCAGATTTAATGAGTTTTCAAATGATATAAGAGTCACGCCTTTATTCCTTTTCTATTAATACTAGTAAATCTGTAAATTGGACTGCTAATTGAACTATTCACATTTGAGGACGGTAGATGTCCTAACTTGCAAGTGAATTTAAGGTGGCTCGTAGTTAAATTCACCAAATGATGCATTTATAAAAAAATAGTATCCTAAGTGTGGTTTAGGATGGTACAAATTTTATATTTTTTCAACAAATGTATGGCAACTAACATCAATTTCACTGGGCACTAGCAAGAGCTATATAATCTATTAGCCAACAGTCAACGATGCATGCCTTTATTATTCTAGTCATAAATTGGTGTAGAAATGTCCAAATTGGATGCCATTTGTTGCACATGAAAGCTGATTCAATGACCTTTCAAATGGTATAAGAATCATGCTTTGATTCTTTTTCTATTTATACCAATAAATCTGTGAATTGGACAGAAAATTAAACTGGGCACATCTGAGAAGCATAGATGTCCTAAATTATATGCGAATTTAAGGTGGCTTGTAGTTAAAATCACCAAATGATGCATTTTATAAAAAGGCAGTACCCTGAGTGTAATTTAGGATGGTACAAATTTTATTGTATTTTGACGAATGTATGGTGAGTAACATCAATTTCACTAGGCACTTGCAAGAGATAAACTAATCTACTAGCTAACAATCAGCTATGCACCCCTTTATAATTTTGTTCATAAATCGGTGTGAAAATGTCCAAAATGTTTCCATTTGTTGTGTATGAAACTATATCCAATGGCCTTTTATATGAATAAAAATCATGCTTTGATTATTTTTCTATTAGTACCAGTAAATCTGCAAATTGGACTAAAAATTGACCTCTGCACATGTGCGAACAGATGTCTTGAGTTACATGCTATTTTTTTGGTGGTTTGTAGCTAACACAGAATAATATATTGTAGAGAAATGTAATACCTTTAAGTATAGTTTAGGATGGAAGAAATTTTGTAGCTTTTCAACAAATGTAAAGTGAGTTGCTTCGGTTTCACAAGGCAATGACATTGCTAGAAACCATGAGTGAACAATCTTGGTTTTGTCTTTACTTTCATTCATTATTTAATGTTTACTTTCATTCATTGATTTAAGGTTAACCTTTCCAAAGATTACGGCCCCCTCCTTTCTCTAAGATTAGGCCAAATGTTCAAAGTAGTCGCATCTTCCTCAGCAACTACCAGAGAAATTTTGAAGACACACGACCAGGATTTATCCAGGAGGCTTGCGTTATATCTCTCCAATTTGATTCCAAGCACAAAGAGTTCAGTAATCACACTATCAAATGAATGTAATGAAAGATGGAATTTTTCTCATATGGAGCTTTTCTCAAGTCGAGCATTAGAATCACATTCGAAGTTGAGAGCTGAGAAGGTCCAAGAAATGATAAGACTTTTTGGGTTCAATTGGTGGTACTGGTGAGGCTGTGGCAATTGTGGGCATAGTATATGCTACAATTGCCAATATCATGACAAATACTATAATCTCCAAAGATATTATTGAGCTTAAGGATAATCTGTATGAGTTTAAGAAATTTTTAAGGAGTCTAATTGAGTTTGCTGTTCTGTTCTGAGTTTTCCGTCATTGGTTAGGAAGTACTACTACCTACAAAAAAACCCAAGATCTGTCAAACAAAGACGATGAGCATGTTCTTGCTCACGTTCCACAATCGTACTATTTCAATTTTTTATTCGAGTTGAATATCTAAATTAATTTGATTTGCAATTTAAGTCGAGAAAGAGTTGTGAATATAGATCTTCATAAGAAGATGAGAATTATATGTCAAGTTTAACCGAGTAGTTTTAATTGAAATTTCAGTAGATGGCTAGAAAAAGAATGAAAATCCTATTTATCCATATAATATTTAAAGAGAAGTGCACATCATTGTTGAAAAGGCAAGTGATCAGAATGTTCAATTCAGCACCACATATGTATTGCATACAAGGGAATTAGGAGTCCAGAGCTTCGACGGTCAGAGAGGTCTTCTCTGATACTCCATGTTTATTAGAGTCAGATGGCAAGGAATCAAGCGCTGTTTCACATAGTACTTGTTTAAACTGTGAGAAATGTTGCTGGTGCTGGAATCTGTTGGATTTGTAGTTTTTTTTTATTTTAATGACAAACCCCATACATGGAGGAGGAATGTCACTCCTAAATTTTATTAAATAAATTAGAAAAACAAGAGTGGGACATAAACCTTACCTTCAAATAGTACAAAAGCAAAAATCAACCTCCGAAAAAGAAACAAGGAGTACCACTCCCTTTACATGATATGCTCATACATTTTCTAATCGATGAAGAGCCTAGTTTGTCTAATCTAAAAATCCTTTGAGCAAAGAGAGAAAGAACCGAAAGCTGAAGATATGTCCTGTTCCAACCTTCATCACAACAATATTATGAATATCTAAAGACTAGAAGACCAACCCTTTCAAGCTTAAGCTCACCCCATGCTGCTTTATGCAATGATGCATACTTTATAAAAATCTTATCCGAGTTAATAGTAGACCCAAAGTTAGACAAAATATCAGCAGTCCTATTTGCTTCCCTATAGCACTGCTGAATTGATGAACAAGAAGCAATCAAAATTTTTAATGTAGCTATTTCCTTCTGAACCTGCCATGGACATGCAAATTTTCCTTGAAGTATGTTCACTAGCACTTGTGAATCTACTTCTATATGAAAGTCAGAGAACCCTCTAGTAATGCAAAGATGGATGCCAAAAAGAAGCACCTTAGCTTCTGACTGTAAACTCGTGCACACCCCAAAGTTATAGGAAAAAGCCAAAATAAATTGCTAATTTTGTAGCACCTCTCCTCCAGCAGAGGCCCCGGGATTACCCTTAGAGCACCTATCTATATTCAAATTTAAAGGAAGCTATAGGTGGAATCCAACGAACCATCTTAACTTTAATCGGCTTATGAAAATGCAGAATAGAAGAAGAAAACTCCTGACAAGAATGAGTAGACTGCAGTAATGAACCAAACTTACAATTAAGTATATCCTTCACATCATCCCAAGTTAGGCTTGCAACAACCTCCCAAGGTAACCTTTTACCCTCATAACAAAAGGAGTTCCTAGCTTTCCATAAATTCCAGCATATTCAAATTGGAGTAACTTTCAAAAGACATAATGCTAAATCAAATTTTGCAGGAAACAACCACCAACACATCAATGTAATCGTCAACGCACTCTCATTTGAAAAAATACCCAAAGGAGACCCAAAGAAACTCCAATCTGAGCTACAAGTTCACCAGTCGAGAATAAATGATCTAATAACTTCACAGTTGGAAAATTACAGCACCCACACCATAAAGGACCATGAACTCCAAAACGACAAAATACATCATCGGCAATTTGTAATCGTCTGTATAGGAGATGTAACGTGAAGAATGACCGCTTAACAGGAAACCATCCATCCCAAAGCCTGTCAAACAAAAATGAAGAAGCACGAGATGGTCAAACCAAATGATAAGCTAAAGAAACTGAAAAAATCCTGAAGACTCTAAGGTCCAGAAAAGTGAGTCGTTATCTTGCAAATTGGGGCATGAAACCTGGAAAATCTTATGCACAACATGCCCAGGTAACCATAAATGAAGCATATCTATATTCTAGACTGCATTAGCAACAAAATTATTGACTTTACGAGAACCAACCACCTTAACCTTCTTATATAGAGATCCAATCAGCAGCTAATTTTGCACTTCCATTTCTAAGATGCCAAGCAATGCATTCTTCCTCTGCTACATCCCAAGCATGTAACATGCGCTTCCAAGTCAATGAAGAAATTGGAGAGGCC
Organism: Coffea arabica; assembly: GCF_036785885.1. Classification (NCBI taxonomy): domain Eukaryota; kingdom Viridiplantae; phylum Streptophyta; class Magnoliopsida; order Gentianales; family Rubiaceae; genus Coffea; species Coffea arabica. The sequence continues at coordinate 65,329,636 of NC_092313.1, read as the reverse complement.
GTAACGACGCAAGGATGAAATCCCTTACAATATTTACCATGAAGGAAATCAACCCAGAGAGACTTCTTACACTGAAAATTTGACCATAGTTTGTTGGAACAAGTTGCAAACACATCTTGCAATGAAAGGATCCCAATCCTACCTTCCTCTACTGGCACACACAAGTCCTTTCATTTGATCCAATGATACATAAAATCTTCATTCGAAGAGGCCCATAAGAAGTGAGCAAAGATTTTCTCAATGAACTCCGAGATTCCTTTAGGCAAAGTTGTAGCAGCTAAAATATGATTTGGTATTGATGCCAAAACATGTTTAATAAGTAATATCCTCCTAACCCCCCAGCCATAGTAATCGATTTTTCCAAGACAGAACTGGCATAGAGATGCAATTAACAAGGTCTGCATAATAACACTTTTTACACTTGCCAGCATAAAGAGTGCTACCCAAATAATGCACAGGGAATGATTTGGAAGTAAAACCCATAACTTGTGATGTAATATTCCTCCTAGCAGGTGACATTTGAGTGTGACAAAGGAAGCAACTCTTTTGGACATTTACCAACTAGCCAAAAATATTCATGTAATTCGAAAGAGTGTCCATTATTAATTCCAAAGATCGACGGGATGCACTAGAAAAAATGACTATGTCATTTGCGTAAGCAAGATGCGTAATCACAGGACATCCCCTTGAAAATTTGAATGGTATGAAGCCTCGCCTTTCTAATAACAACTTCAAAGATCTAGTAAGCCAACAAACAAAGTAGGGGACAAAGGGTCTCCTTGATGAAGACCCCTTGATGACTTGAAGAAGCCCCTCAGCGAACCATTTATCAAATCTGAACCAGCAGTTTGAAACAACCCTCCGAAACATATCTATCCACCTCTCCCCAAATCCAAAAGCATGAAGTACTTTAACCAAATAAAACCAAGAAACCCTATCATATGCTTTAGCCATATCTAACTTGAAAACAACATTCCCACCTCTATTCTTCTTACCAATGTGCGAGACCATCTCTTGTGCTAAGAGAAAATTATCAATGATCAGTCTATCTTTAACAAATCCACTTTGTTGAAGGGAAATGATCAAAGGAAGGACCCTTGCCAGTCTGTTAGAGAGCACCCGTGAGATTATCTTATTTACAAAGTTACAAAGACTAATAGGATGGTACTAAGCAAATTCCTGAGGTTGCTGTACTTTGGGGATTAACGCAATCGAAGTAGCCATTATCCACCGTAGAAGCTCAAAACCAGCAAAGAAAGCAAGGACAACCTTCTAGACATCAGCACCCACCACCTCCCAAGCATAGGTAAAGAATTTTTTAGTAAACCTGTCTGGGCCAGCAGCACTATTTCCATCCATTGCAACAACCACCCCCTTAACCTCTTCCTCAAAAAGAAATGCATCAAGCATCTCATTAGAGGATGAAGATATTAACGGAGGAATTTGTGGTTGATGATAATCCAATCAAAAGTGATGCATCTGCCTTAAAGATATGGTTGAAAAAAGAAATGGCTTCAGCAGCAATATCCTCTTCATTATTAACCCACACTCCAATAAAGCTTTTGATTCTATGTTGGACTTGTAGTTGCTGGAAAGTATAAATTCCTTTTGACTCAACTTCATTGTTAAATCTCTAGAGGGCACTTGTTTAGTTAGTGTTTCTGTTCTTGATATAATTGAATATTTGTGACCTTTCGATCCTCTTTACAAACTATCTCTTGGTGATTAATAAAAGTTCTGATAGTTGCCATAAAAAAATTCTTCTGCTTTCGCTAAACTTAGTTTGGTGTGTATTGGGGTAGAGTAATTCTACTATTGCTGCGAGGGACAAAATCATTTCGATTTCCGTGGAGCGTGCAAAAGTGGAAAGACAGACAAGTTTTTCTTGCCTGTAAGAACATGACAAACTCATGGTTAAAATGGAATGGTACTATTGTCACAATTAGGGCAGACCATCTATATATGCTTGGTAAATTATGAAAGAGAATGAACTTTTTGGTTTTTCAGTTCTTCAGACTGAACAGAATGGATACGAATAGACTGGGAATTTGCTCTAGCGAAAAAAAAAAGATCAATACTAGTTGACTCAAATGTTCCTAACTTCCATAAGTGGTTTGTGGTGCTAGAAGCATGCTCAGGTCGTAACAGTAGTTAAGTTGAATCTACCAAAACTTTTTTTTACTCAGTAAAGAAGAATTATCCTTTGATATTACTGTCAGTTTTGGATGAATGAAAATTTTACAAAATTTAAATTTAAAATCCAACTTTTGTATACATGTCATAGATCCAATGGCGATAGTATATACACTATCAGTGTATATAAGATTTAATCTAAAAGAAAGAACAAAAACAATAGGCTACAAATTGCTCCTTTCTCTTTTTGTAACAAAGTGAATTGTATTTGTTTAATCGGAACTGTATCATGAGCAGAAACATGTGAATGATATGTACCGCGGTTTTTAAAACAAATTGTTGGGATCCAAATGCAAAACAAACAACTATTGAGATATTAAGTATATAAAAATTTAATGACAAACAAGCCACAAACATAAAAGATAAACGATACACAAGATTTAATGTGACTCGACTCCATCATTGAGCCTACGTCCATGGAGAGAAACTTATTCTTTATTATAAGAGAAAAATCCTATACAAGAGTACAACTTTAATCTAATCCCAACCTTTGTATACCATCTCTCATCTTCCAAGAACCCTTTCTCACCCTCATGTATAAGGCTACATGTCGCCCTTGTGTGTAATTATATCTTATTTTGTAGTATACCAACCTACCTACCCACCTATTTATAAGTTACATTACTTGGCCAACATCCAAATAATAACAGGAAATAACTGCTAATTCCTAATCTCATACGGAATAAGAAATAACTCATAATTTCTAAATTCATACAAATAGGAAATTTCTTGACTACTACTTCAAGTAACTAAATCTAATTAAGAAACTAGTTATTTTCATACAAAATAAGAAACACGCCTAAAAGAAGTTAAGTCAACTTCCTAACACAAATGACTGGATGATATTTGAAATAATACATTTTCTAGTTAAAGTATCGTCTCTTTTTGTATTATATTGTGACTATGAACGAATTCGTGCTTACTATCATCGACTCTCCTTTAAATTTCTTCAAAAACAAAACTAGAAAAAAAAAGATGTTTGGACGAGTTTTGCGCCTTTTAATTAGAGTTTAGACATATTATACAAAATTTTGGAATTAATTTGTATGAGAAAAGAGATTTTATTTTCTTTTTTTCACTTCCTTTTTATTTTTTTGCCCTAAGTTTGATAAATGACTTTTTATTTTCCGTCCTTTTTTATGCATTTTTCCTCTTAAAAATCCCCAACAAAAATGACATTTGCGTCTTCTTTCTTTTCTCACGTCCAAATAATCTATCTATCCTGGACCATAAAAAGGCAAATTTTATTTTTTTATTTTATTTTTTTTTGTCTTACTTTTTTTTAATGATCAGCTCAATGAAGTATCCAAAATGCGCTATCCTCAAATACGTCCTATGCAAAGTTTCTTTCCATCCTCTCTACAAAGCCTTCTAAACAGCTTTTCGTCCTCAACGGGAGAAAAATCTGAATCTCAAGTCAAGATCTATCTTCCTCTGTTCTTATTTTTTTGTGTTTTCGATAAATTCTCTTCTAAAGTTTCCTTGTAAAAAATTTCTTTTCTATTAGGATTTCTTGGTGAAAGATTTTATCTCTCCTAGGATACTCTGCTCGAAGATTTTCTTTATTTTTTTGTCATTTCGTTATTAATTCCAAAAGTTTTTTCAGACCTTTATGTTAGATCTATGAAATTTTTAGATTCATTTGTCAGATTGCAACCTAAAAATTGAGTTTGAACTAGTTCAATAGCAAATTTCATGGTGTTGACATGCACAAATATTTATTAGATGTAGTGATTTATATAAATTTGGAATTCATCAGAGTTTCATGATTTATTTTATTATTTTTTCAGATCTGTTAGATTTAGTGATTTTTTCTATTTGTGACACTCATGACATGTTTGATATAGTTTTTGCTATTAGTGCAAATATATGCAATGAAATTTCGTGTTGCTTATAAAAAACACACAAAAAAAGCACTTCCTTTGCATTATTGGAGCACCTCATCACAGAGTTTTCCACTTTTAGGACGGACATAGGGAAAATACATAATTGTCCATAATTTCGAACAAGTGGTAACGTGAATGGTCAATAGATAATTCTTAGATATAGCTGTTTCATCGACCCTCCCAATCGTTCATCAATTATGTTAATTTTTAAAACGATATGGACAAATAATCTTCATTTGGTAATAGACATTGATCAAACAACACTTTGATTCTTTCTAGTTATAATAAAGGAGAATGATCATTGCTTTGTGAATATGTTCTAATTAAAATTGACAACTAGCTCAACCATAGTCAATCCATGAAGCTCTCAATCTGGATTCATTTGTGTACATGTCAATCTAATTATTCAAAGCATCACTTGGCCTAAAATCCATTTGTTAAATCTGAAGTACTTCTGAATCATAATATCATATCATCAAGAGGATTCCGAATGTATATCAGGCTTCATAGTTTCGCGTCAACCATTAGTCGACAAAGTTCATCATGCTTTTCTGCATTGGCTCGCACTTGAATAGACCTGGTGTTTAAAGATGTAATGGTTCAGATTGTGCCACACCATCTCACTAAATGATATAGCACCAATCCCGCCATTGAGTTTTTGAAAATTGGGTCTACTCAATTTTTGGCCTTCTTTGTCTGAATGGAATTATTGTCGTGCCCCATTTTTTGAAAAATAATTAAATTTATTTTAAAAGATGAGTGAAAAGATGAGATTTTGATTTTAAACAATAAATAAAGAAAGAAGGCCTAGTATGGGACTTACAAAATGAGACGATTTGGGCCCAAAATAACAATCTAAAAAGGGTTTTTAAGAGAAAAAATAAGAGTCGCCACTTAGTATTGAGTTAAGGTGTACCAAGTCACCCAGAATATGTTTTTGAATGAAAAATAAACAAAACCCTTTTTAGACGACTCCAGATCTTCGAAATACAAGATAAAAGAGTTTGGGAATCACGGTTGAAGAAAGGGAAGGCAAAGATTTGATCTAAGGCACCCTTTTAACCTAACTAAGGCTAATTGCGTGGTTTAGTCAAAACTTTTCTTAATCTAACCTATAAAACTTATCACATTAGGGCGTTTCTATACGGATGCAAATCTAGAATTTCTAGACCACATAAACATGTAAACACATAAACTTGCAAGTACACAAGCAAATAAACGTAAATAAAAGACTAACTATTACATTCAGGACCCTAACTACAATCTAAAGGGGGGAAATCCAAAAATAATAACCTAACTATTATATTTATCTGACTAAATACATTTTTAACAAAAATTAAAACCAATCTATTACATAGGCTAGTTAAATACATATCTTGAGCACCTATCTATTACAACTTGGCACTTAAATGCCACTCAAATAATCATCAAAATTAAATAGAATAAATGAAACTTAAAATAAATAAAATGGGTAATTAAAGAAAAAAGCACTCAAAACATGCAAATACACATAAAAGCACATAGGAGCACATAAAAGAATTTAAAATAATAAAAGAAGTTACCTCCCTTGAAGTTGTAGTTAAATGGGGTGAAATTTGCCCTATTTATGCTCCAAAATCAATAAAATAATCAAGGCACCAATTTAATTATAAAGAAATGGAAATAATCATGAAATCTATCAAATCAAGCACTTAAATAAAGTATAATTAACAATTAAAGAAAATAAACAACTTGTATTTAAGAAATCAAAACTGTTAGGAACCTAATTACAAAAATTAAGAAAGTTTTTGAGGTCAAATTATAATTATTACAAAGATTAGGGTCAAAATTAAAGAAAAATAAAGTTCAGGGACCAAAATTGTGATTAAATTAAGAACCTAATTGAAAGAAATCAAAAGTTTGTAGGAGCACAATATAAATAAGTGAAAGTATAGGGACTGATATGCAAAAATATTTTCTAGTTTCTTGACAAATCAGGCCACTGGGCCATTTTTCTTATTACTTTGGGCCAGGATTCTCTAAGCCCATTCGAAAGTCCAAGAAAACAAGCAGGCCAACCCATATTTTTCATCACTGAAGCCCAATCGAAAATGAATGGACTTTGGCTCCCCAAGCCTAAATCATAACCCAAAAACAAAACCCCAAAGCCTGCAACCAAACCCAACCAAAGTAACATTTACCTAAATCATAACTATTTTACCAAAACCCAACAAGATAAAAAAAAATTCAACTAGAAATTATTAAACCCTAATTATGTCCCAAAATCCAAAATTAATCTACCCAAGAAACCACTTAAAAATACAGAATAGGATGAAAACTTAAAAGGGGCAAAAAAGATTTATTTGAAAAAGTTTTTGGGCTATAATGGAATTATGCAAAAGTTTAGGGGTACAAATGTAATGTTAAGAAATCCATCCAAAGCTGGGAAGCTTTCTTTTTGCACTCTGGAAGCTTTCTCTGCAACTTTTCTGGGTTTGACAAAAACGCAGCAAAATGACCCAAATATCCGCTAAGATTTCAAACACAAATCTACAAGACAATAGCCTAGGATGCAATGTAACAAAACAATAAAAAGGACACAAATTCGGTGGCTGACATCCCATGACACAAAGAAAGCTGATAGCTTTTGTCCATAAGTTCCCAACAAGAAATCCAAAAACACAGCTTTGATTATAAGTTACACGACTTGCAAAAACAACAAAGACAAACACTCACGAGGGATAGCTTTCTCATCAACCTCTAAACCTTGTCATTTTTAGTCAAACAAGATACACCAGACCCAGCAAAAATCATAGAACCAGCAATCATAAGCCATAATCTGAAAAGGTTCCTTTTTGATGAATTTAATTTTTTTGCATGTGAACTGGAATGACCAAGGAAAAAGATTAAAAGTTACATTTATTGCTTCAATAAGTCGAATGAGTGCAGTAAACCTCAGGAAAAAGGGATCCAAGATCGGAAAGATGAAGTTGAAAATTTCTTAAACGGGCTTCAAGAGTTGACGGTGCTGCTAATTTGAGCCCAGATTAGACAAGCTTAGAAACGTTTTATCTGAACATTTCGAACACAAAAGTTCTTCTCCTACATCTATAGAGTATCATAAATCAAGAATCAATCCAATAGAAGTCAAGAAGAAGAATAAAATGGCCTATGAACAGGGCCTCGTGCTCAACCCTGGCTCAAGTTTTTCCAGAAAAATTTCTGCACTTTTTTCTTCCTCTTTTTCCTCTGTTTTCTATCTTTTCTCTCTGTTTTACTTTGTCCGCCGCCTCCCCTTCTCTATTTTCCCTCATGGCAGCCTTTTCAAGCCTTTCTCTTGCTTTTATATGGAGCAAATGTTGCTAAAACCTACTTTCAAGGGTGCAGATGAAACCCTTGTTTTGCTGGCAGATTTCTAAGCCATTTGATGGCTTCCATTCCAGAAGTTTTCTTGATTAAATCTTAATGGATGAGGTGTCCTTGTACTGGAGCTTGGAGGAAACCAAATTGCGTCAAAAAATGCTCCCAAAATGCCAGCTTGCAAGGCTGGTACTGTTTCTGGTTCATGGCTGCGAAAGAAGTGAAGAAGGACAGGCACGCGCGCTTGAAGAAATTTTTTTTGCAAAGCTGATTTTGATTTTTCTTTTCTTTTCTGCCTTTCTTTTCTTTCCTTTTTTTCGATTTTTCTACAATGCTTTCTCAAGAAATAGAAATGAAACAAAATAAATTAAAATTAAAATAAAATTTAACTAAAATGAACAAAAATAGGAATAAAATGATAAAATTTTGGTGTCTACAATTATGATTGCATTATTGGAAAGAAAAATCTTCATGTGTGAAGATAATTCACGCCTTAACATTTAGGAACATGTCTTGCAGTGATAAGAGGCCTGGAGAGAAAATTAGATCGCAATGGTAAATTGCCTTTGGGATAGGCTACTCGGTTAGTGCTCAAAAAAGAAAAGGTTACTAGGTTAGTAAGAATACGATCGGTTTCTCCCCTATTATGAATAAGTTATTTATTTTTTTTTTCAAAAGAAGATTTCAAACCCTACAAGATCATATAATACTGAACAAAAAATTCAAAAAATCATTGCAATTGCATAAAACCGTTAACCTATATAGATTGAATAATGTTACGTCCATGGGTAGGTCTATGGTTATTTATCCTTGGCAAAATAAGGATAACATTGTTGTTAGGTTATGAATATCCCATTTTATAAAAAGGGTTAACTTTTTATACACTTACAGTATAATATTTTTTTATATTAGTAGTTTTGAGTGTATGTCATATGTACATGATTTGAATTCATGTTATATGAAATGATTTAAATTTGCTGTGTAAAAAAATACTTACATTTACATTAACAGTGTACAAAAAAAGTTATACTTAACAAAAACTTAGGTCAAAATACCCTTTCAAGACAAAATTACAATTGTTATTCTGGACCTTTCATCAGTTTGATGTTGGGTAAAGAATGCACTTTTAGGGTCCGTTTAATTCAATGTAAAATATTTTCAACAAAAAATGTCTTTCATGAAAAATTTTATCGAGGAAAATAATTACCTTCTCCATGTTTTTTCCGGTGTTTGGGAGGAGATGGAGACTACAAATCTTTAGTGAGCTATTGCACAAGTGGTGGGTTTTGTTGTAAATCTTAAGGCTGGTGGGGGAGCTTGAATTGATAGTCTTACGACTTACGAGGCTGACATGGAAAATAATTTCAGTTCATTTATATGGGAAGTCATTTTACACCATCTAATGTAAAATATTTTCGGTAGGAAAAAATTTTCCCAAAGCGATAATGCAACCAAACAATAGAAAATCAGGAAAACATTTTCTGGAAAATATTTTCTTTCCAAACAAACAGACCCTTAATGGGAAAACACCGAAAGCTCACACATGGCGGTCAGCTATGAGTCTGTGACAATAGGCTTATGCTATAGCCCTGTGCACAAACACAATTAGTATCATCCCCGAGCTATACTACACAAGCCTAACTACATCACCGAAATTTTGCATAAAAAAGCATTGACTTCTTCTCACATTTTAATGTAGTTCATGAACCAATCAAGCCCTAAATTTTCCAATCAATTTGCCAAAAAAATTTCTGTAGAGTGTGAAAAAACCGTAAACTAGAAAAAAAAATTACATGCTAATCATCTTATTAAATTTAATTTTTTGACTGGCTATCTAATCATCTTATTAGCACTTGACTTTCTATAAATTAGTATGCAAGATTCAACTTAATTTTGTATGCATATTGCGTGCTCGTCATTTTCGAACCTTAATTTGGACATAAATTACGCCTCCAAGTTACTCATTCGTCTTGCAACGACCCAAAACAATATCTTTGTTCTTCTGAGTTTCTATAATCAACTAATGCTTAATACCGATAGAAATTCTCATGTCATCATAAGGTCTAACATAGTGAATGTCTACAAAGCCATACAGAACTAATTTCTCAGACCTATTTTGAGTCCAACCGTATCTTTATTATACTTTCATATCCACAGGTTTTAAGTGCTATTCCCTCATTCAGGAACTTCGATAGCAAGCTCATGACATGTACAATTGTTGCTATGAGATACATCATATTTCCTAAAACTGCAGGTTTCAAATTTCATGATCTCGCAAACTTCTTGAACATGGACTTGGCAATATGTCATATGGTGAGTGCAACAACCATCACTGAGATTCATTGGAGCTCTTGGTTTCATGGTAGGTCGGCACAAATAGTTGGTCCAGCTATCGTTGATTAACTATTTGAGCTTGATGTCATCTTTCAAGCTTGTTCGTATAAATCTTTTCCTTGTTTGTCATTCAATTAGAACGCCTAAACGAACAACACTTTTTAGGGTATCAATCAGGCTTTACGAGTCAATTTTTGCAAGTCCAAACTCCATTCACCAAAAAAATAGAAGAATCAAACATTCAAGATCCGGGATTCAGTTCAACAGGAGAAACTCATACTTAGCTGACAAATATATCAGAGTTTCAAGCTTATATCAGGCTCAGCCCAAGCTCGCAATTACTATTTAATTATATATTTGATATTATAAATATATATTGTATCTAAGTTATAAACTATATATTGTTATATATAATTATTTACTTATACACATATAATATACATATTTATCTAAGTAGTTACTGGAGTTGGATTTTAGTCAGGTTGAGCATGGTGAAGTCCAGGCTTGGCCGATAATTTAATCAGGTCTAATATTTAAGCTCAAACTCTGCTTGGCTCAAAATATGCAAGGCTTGCCTTCAAATTTTCAAGGCAAACCGGCTAAGCACGGGCCATCTCTACCCAAATGACAGCTAAAATACTTTTAAAAGAGTAATATCTTTTCACAACGTGGACATGGAAGAAATTTTCCTTTCCATGCTATATCCATGTTTCATACCACCACCCTCTTTCTTGTGCTAATTTTGCTTCTTTTCAAGTTTTTTTTTTTTTTTTTTACTTGAAAAGCACCTCGAATGATTTTCTCGTCTATAAAAAGCACCTTCTCTACTATTCTGCGTGCTATGCTATTACTACAGCAAGGTCTATGAAAATATCTCCTAAATTTTTAGCATAAAAAAACTTTTGCCACAAATCCATGAAGTGAACTCGCTATGACTTTCACTACTTCTCTTCTGTCGACAAGCTTTTGACCAACAAACTCCATCATGTTTACTGCATTGTATAGTATATTATTGTTTCTTCATCTGGAAAGCTCAAATTGTCTTTCAAGATTCAACACTTGCATTTATGCTGCTTAAATATGCCTTACAAGATTGAAACTAGATTCTAAATTAGATTCCAGTGGTTTCTTTTGCCATCAGAATTTGGGAAGGAAGCTTAAACTGTAAAATTTTGTTGCCATATAATACGGTATAATGATCCTTCGTGTTTTAAGCATATAAATGAACAAAGAGATCATTCTTAATTCAAGTTGTTTTTTGAAATTATGTTTCCTTTGAAATTCAAAATTCTTGTATTAGATAGATCAAATTTGCATAAAGCATATTATGTAAGGGTAATATATTTGATTCATTTTATTTAGAATTTCTTCAAGGAAGCCGAGAGAGAAGATCACATCAAGCATAAGTTGCGCATGCATAACAGATGTATTTCAATTTTTGGATAAAAATCACAATTTCGATTCTTTTGGAATGAATCTGTACTACTCACCGAAGTACATCAAACACAGACACATACGGATCTAAAAATTCAATAAATATAAAATAACATTGTTTAAATATGTTTAAATTCAGACCACAGAACATGTTTTGCACGCATCAAAATTGACATTGAAATACTCATGCTTCATGAAATACCCCACGATGATTTTAACCTACAAAGCTTATTTTATCATCACTTTTCATATTCACATTGTTGATGACAAGGTCTTCTCCCATTTTATCAACGAGTGGTACTCCAAATTTCCAATAAATAACCCACAAAAATAAATTCTCATCAATCAAACAAAACGTTGTACTTATAAACTAAGCAAGAAAATAAAAAGTGCATAAACATAACAAATCTGAAACATTTTAAATGCATAAATTATCCCTAGGTTATTCTTTTTAATTATGTCCTAAGTTCAAATCCCTTTGTTTCCTCCCCACTTCTTAAGTCACACATGCATAATCAATATCCATATCAGTCAAATAAAAAATGATGTAAATATGAATTTTATTTTTGGATAAATTTACAATTTCAATTTTATTAGAAAGAATCTATACTATTGGCAGAAAGTACATCAAACATAGCACAGATACATGCCAATCTAAAATTCAATAAACATAAAAGAACACTGTTTAAATTTGTTTAAATTCAAACCACAAAACATGGTTTGCACACATCAAAATTGACATTGAAACACCCATGATGATTTTAACCTTCAAAGCTTATTCTATCATCATTTTTCATATTGACATTGTTGATAACAAGGACTTCTCCATTTATATCAACCAATGATACTCCAAACTCCAGTAAATAACCCACAAAAAATAAATTCTCATCAATCAAACAAAACATTATTAAATACTTATAAAGTAAGCAAGAAGATAAAAAAGTACATAAATATAACAAATTTGAAACATATTAATGTTTAAATTATCCATAGGTTATTCTTTTGAACTATATCCTTTCAATTAGGTCTTAAGTTCAAATCTCCCTACCTCTTCCCCACTTAAGTTCTATCCTTCTCCTACTAGAAAAAAAATTTAAAACTAAAAGGCATAGCCTAGCTTAGTGTCGAGAGACACTATGGTGCTCTCCCGCAAAAGATAACATCCAATCCACAGTCGCTAGCACAATGAAAACCCAAATTAAACTTCTTATGCATACACTACTATGTTGGACATAATTCACTAGGCAAGTGAGTATGGGATAGCAAGGATATAAGGAGAACATATTAATACACTAAATTATCATGCTCAAACCCAATGGATTAGTGGCTATTTGAACTCATGAATTGAAAAAGTAAGATTCATTAACAAAAAATTACTAGAAGAATGTTATCATTCTTTAGCAGGTTGAGCAAGAACCTCAGCATCATCTTCACCCACTCGCAACAGAATCGCCTAGAGCAACAGCATGGTCGCCATCGTCAGACCACGGGCATCGTGAGCGGTGGCATTATATTTACGGCTTCAGAAAGATGTTCTTTTGGGAGCCCGTGTGAGTAATATTCATAGTAAATGCTTAAAGTGTCCCTCCAACCAAAAACATAGCCTTAACTTTGATTCTAAAACTAAAAGTATGAGCTAATGATTTTTACAAAATCTGATAATGGACATGAGTATTACATCACGTATAATGCGCAACCTGTCTAGATATGTACTCGAGTCGTGGTCCTTAAGAAATACAAACGGTGAAAGTCATAGCTTGTACAAACTGAACATGAAAAAACAAAAGAAAAATAATAAGAGGCATCACGAAGACTAGACAAATTAAGTCCCTAAATTTTATAATTTTGGTGTCTCTAAAATAAATGTGCCAAAAATTCGTTGATTAGAAGTAAATGCCTCTCAATGTTAGTTAAGTGTGAGTATTTAAGAAAGCAGGGACAACCCCTTCCAAACACACAATCTACTTGAAGTGTCAATCAGGAACGTTGTTAGCGAATATTGACTGAATAGTTTTTGCTCAATCTTGATCATTACTCTACTAGAAACCCAATCAACGTGATAAGTGACAATTTTGCACAACTTTTTGATGAGTTGTTGTGTCATTTTTAGCCACTTTTAGGACATTAAAGGTGAAACAAAGTCACTTTTGGGTAAAATTGGTTAATAAGCGTATTAGAGCCTTTAAGTGGCAGTAAAATTGGATAATAAGCTTATTAGAGTTTTTAAGTGGCATTTTATTTATAATTTTGTAGGATTTGGATTTAGACTTCATTTTGGACAAGAAATAAGAATGTATTATGCTGATTGAAGTCCTAAAATTTGTAAGAATGGTGAGTTTCAAAAGTGGTTTAAGTCACGAAAACAATAAAATGAAGAAACTTGTCGAAAAAGTAAGTTAGTTCGAATCCCTCCAAGAATCCATGCAAGGATTGCTAGAGGGATTCGAGGCATTGAGCATGGAGAAGAGATAAAATGCAAGAAAAAAAAGAGGAAGAATTCGGCCGGCAATCTGGCCGGAACTCTAGAGGGATTACCGAGGGATTTTGGTCAGACATTACGGCTGCAACTTGTTCCTCTTGATTTCACCTACATAATTTCACTTCTTTTTAGGAACTTTTTGCAGCTCAATTGCAGCTGTCATTATGATAATTTAAGCCACATGTTTTGGTCAGACATTGCAGCTGCAACTTGTTCCAGTTGATTTCACCTACATAATTTCACTTCTTTTTAGGAACCTTTTGCAGCTCAATTGAAGCTGTAATTATGATAATTTAAGCCACATTTTTTCTCTCTTATTGGAGGAGAGAAACTTGTCAGAAGAGTTTGGAGAAAATCTTCATTGTAACAATTCATTTTGGAGTAATAGAAGATCTTTTGGGGGTTGTTCATCTTTTGGCTAAGCTTTTTTTAACTTTCTTTTTATTTTATTCAATACGAATTAGTCCAATGAATCTTGTGCCTGCTTTATTTGATATGTTGAACTAACTTCTAGATCTAAGGCGTAGATAAAGCTAATGCTTCCTTGAATATGAGTTGAATGTGATTTACTCTTGTTGCTTCTTCTACTAACTTATCCATTTATTCATGTTTTAACTCTTCTGATTCCTTGATCACCAATTACAAGTCTTTAGTTGTTGCTAGCCAACGATAATTGGTAATAATAATGGAAAAGTGATAAATGGAACTTAAGGAATAGGCTCACAAGAGTAAAGATGCACTTAAGCGGATTTTTTTGAGCATTTCATGTAGCAAATGAGCCAGTTTTAGATCTTCACCATGAGAGTAGGGAGACTAAAATAGCCAATCCTTCATGGTTAAATTTGGAAATGAATCCCTAGTTAGACAAGAGTAGTAACAAGATGTGAGTTCATTCATTTGTAGTTTTGGACAATTACTAGATTCTACAACCTAAATTCTTAGTATTTGGTGCATTTTGCTGTTTGTTTTCTCTACAGGATACTTAGTTATGAATGGTGTATTATTAGATTTTTATTGCGTTTAAATTGATAATTTGTCTAAATAATAGAGTAAGCAAACGATCTAGTGCTTGATTAGAAGATCCTTGTGGGTGATAAGATGCAAATTGTGGTTTAAATGGGTGGTTTTGTGATGGAATAATTGTATGCTTTTGCACCTAAATTGGTCATTGAGCTGCCTAATTTAATTTTATTCTCATGTCGCAGGAAGAAAGGTAATTTGATCAGGAACAACAAAGAAAAGAAGCGAATTGAAGATTTCGACAGGAACGCTGTTGCCGGTCTTTGCACCGGTCTTAACACTGGTGTTGTTCTAGTAGAGTGAATGAATTAATGTATCCAAAGAAACACTAGCGCCGGTGTTATCGCTAGTCTTTATCAGACTTCTACGCACGCAATTTTTTCAACAACTTCAAGAAACCTATTCCAACTCGAATTCACTTGTAACTTCTAGTAGCTATAAATAGGAGATACCTAGGACTTTTTTTAGAGAGAAAAAATATTAGTTTAAATTAGGGCAATATATTTTCTCATATTCATACAATTTTTCTTGAAAATCAAGATCAAGCATGTGAGAATAGAACCAAGGAGCGCAACAGAGAAGTACGAACAAAGCACTGAGAAGTTTTCTTTTCCCCAACTATTTTTCTTTGTATTACTTCTTGGATTTGTGTTTTTAATTTCCATCATGTTGAACTAAACTTCTTCTAGGGCTAGGGTTTATGAAGGAGATTTGATTTATTCTTCCAATTAAATCCTCTTTCGCTATGATTTATCTATTTAGTTATTAATTACATGTTTTTGCCTGATCACCATGAACATGATTTTTGGGTTTGTATTGAATTGAGAAAGGAGATACAATCGTGCACTAGATAGATAAACATACTTAGTCTAATCACAAGAGTAGTTGGGATTTGTACAATGCACTTATATTACTTAGGTTCTTAAGGGGTTTAATTACATTTTTAAATTTTGAGAAAGACATAAGATTTAATTAAGCACACTTTTGATGCATCGGGAGATGATCTAGAATACAATTGTGTGATGTATTCATAGATTGGCAAGGAGATAATTGGGAAATTTATTCAAAGACTCTAGATTAAAACCTGAACCCTAATCTTCCACAACTACCATTTTCTCACTCACTTTAGCTTAGTTAGACTAATTATTGATTTCTTATCCAAAATCAGAACTTCTTTTGGCTAAAATTCATTTATGTTAGAATAATTAAAGTAGAAAATCAACTCATCCCTAAAGGTTCGACCCTTGAAATACTCCAAGTGGTTTTATACTATGATCAATCATGTATACTTGTAGGAATTCATCGGTCAATGGGATCAACCCTTATACACCCTAAACTATAAATTCGACTTGTATACTTGCAGCATTGAGTGTATTTAGGAAATAAAACTTGTGCACATATTTGTGACCTGTCACAATGTAAACAGACTTCAGTATGGTTGTCTAGATTTTCTTATGAAATCATCCTAACCTAATCACCGTCATTGTTATCTGGTAAGCACTACATAATTGGGTGTGTTGTTTGCCTAGTTTTAATAAATAAAGTTTTATTAAAATTTTAACTACAGTTTTTTGTTAAGTCACCCTAAATGTTATAAAAACATGTCCTAAAATACCAAAAAGTACACACCTCTTTCCCTTCTTCACTACCACCCTCACAAATCATTTCATTCCTACCACCAATGCCACCACCCTCATCTCCTCCTATCATTGCTGCTCCTACCTCTATTGCCACCCATCACCGCACTCCCCTGACTTTCATTGCCTCTTCCCTTAACCCCTTCCTTCTTTCCTCTTCCCCTCCTCCTTTCACCTCTCCTTCTTCTCCTCCTCTCTTTTCTCCTACCCCTCTCCCTTTTCCTCTTCCATAGATCTAGTCGTACGACCAAATTTGAGCAAGAAAGAGAGGAAGAGGACAGGGAAAAGACTAGGAGAGAGGAGGAGAAGAGAAGGGAAAAGGATGAGAAAAAGGAGAACGGAGGGATTGGTTGTATGACTATGGTGAGAGGAGTGAGAAAGGAAAGGAGAGGGGGACGGGTGAGGCTGGCTACTAGTGGTGCGTGGTGGGGGTGCTAGTGGTGGATGGCGAAGAGAGGAGGTGGCAACAATGAAGAGAAGAAGAGAAAGGGAAGGGTGGTTAGTAGGAGAGGTGCTGATGGTTACTAGTTAGCGTGGTGGTTGGGTTGAGCAACACATGGACGAAATCGAAATTTTACAACTATCTTTCAAATACTTCTAAATGCATAAGTTTTTGTAAAAATTCTACATTAAGTTAGAGTTAAATTTTATACAAATTTTTCAAACGAACACACCATCTGAATATATCCATTATTATCTAATATAACTTAATTTTTTTATAAAAATTTTCAAAAATTGCACCATCCAAACGAACTCATTATTATCTGATAAGCATATGTTTGGGAAGATTAGGAGGTGTAGCAGATATAGCCTCAATTTGACTAACTTGTATGATATACCAGGATGCGATAAAATTATCTACATGCAACGATTTTTTTAGAGAATCGAGAACTGAGAATCGGTTTCGAAATTGACATTCTCAAAACCAACTTGAGATACTGAACAACAAGGAAGTTTGCCCTTTTCATATAGTTCACCACAATTTACAGATTTTGTGAAAGCATTAAAACTACTAGTTTTCCATTGGCATCTACTGATGAATCAGTTTCTACATCACACTCATTTTGTGGAATAGAGTCCATTGGAATCTGGTGCTCATGAACTAAAAAAATTTGAATCATCATCATATTTCTCATTTTTAACTATATTAGGGGTCATGGGAGAACCAACTAAGGAAGGATGAGCAACAGGGTTATTGTCATTCAGACCTGCAAGATCTGAATATTTGCAAAGGACAATTGACACTGTAGTGCAAATAACTTCATTCAAACAATTGGTGTTAAAATTGTCTTCCATGGTATTGAGAGTTGAGAGCAAATTTGCACTTTCTTTCCAATCTTTTTAACCAATAGCATCCTCATTCTGAATTAGAGAAGCCCATTTATGTCTTCAATGTCAAACTTCCAACCACTGATGCTGCATTTAAACTTATTCTCTGACATTTCTTCTTTATGGCCATGGGGTATTTTCATTTGTGCTAGCATATCTTTTTCCTTTCTCTTTAATGCTTGAACTCAGTCACCAAGTGCAAAGAGACCATTTAATAGTGTTCTTGACAAATACACATTCGATCTCACTTCCTTGAAAAAAGATGTTTCAATAATTTCTCAGTCAAAAGACATTTCGAAGGGTCTTTTACTTAACAAACTCCTCAAACCCATTAAGATATAAACTTAGGTGTATGGAGATGGGAACCACCAACCATATAAGCTACAATCACGAGCACACGTGATCACTGACAAACAAACAATCCTTCTGTTTGGATCCAGGAGTTTTTCAAAAACTAGTTTTTCAAATACTATAAAAATTTTTGAAAAGTACTTTAAAAGGTACCCTAAAAAGTAGTCTAAAATTTTTTTAATGTTTAAAAAATATCCCAAAATATATTTTAAAAACTCTACTATTCTTAAATATTCCAAAATATTTTCTAAAAATATTCCAAAATATACTCTATGTCGCGCCCCACTTTTTGACGTGGTGTGAAAGTAGTGTGTGGAATATGTATGTGAACGTGTGTGAAAATGAAAATAAAAGGCCGTGGGACTTGAAAATGCGACGATTTGGCCAAACAAAGTTCAAAAGGGTTTTTGAATGGAAAATGGAGTCGCCACTTGGTATAGAGTTAGGGTGTACCAAGTCACCCAAAAATGGTTTTAGTATTTTGAACGAAAAAAGTAAATAAACCCTTTTAAAGAACTTTTAGGTCTACGTAACCAAAGAAAGGGATCGGGGGTCACATTTGATAAGGGAGAAGGCAAAGGCAAAACCTAAGGCACTCCCTTACCCTAGCCAAAGCTAGTTGCGTGACTTAGCCCCTCTTTTCCTAATTTTTTCTACCCAAAGTCTGTTTCGCATGTTGGATGTGACTAATGGATGCTAAAAAAATGCAATCCTAAATCTAAAATGTCTCTTATGAAGCTTTTTGGTCCCAACCACATGAGTTGTGGTGGCCAATAAGGAAAGTCCTCATAGAGGTCGCGAATGATGCAAATGAAGACCCAAATATGAGTGCAAGTGTGAAAATGTAAGAAAACGTGCATGTGTGCGAATGTAAGACAAGTGCATGTGTGCAAATTGAGAAAATAAAGGTGTTTGTGTGCTAGTGGATGAAAATATGATAGTAGATACATATAAGTGCAATTGGGTGCAATTTGTGAGGTAGAAAATAAATGATAAAAGAAGAAAAATGTGCGAACATGGCATGTGAATTGAGAAAAATATAAGTTGTGAGAAAATGGGGATAAAAGAGTGAGAAAGTGGTATGATAAGAATGAAAATGCATGAACCTAGAGGCATGCATCAAGTCGGGTACGGGAATGACTCCTAATTCCACGACTTTAATTTTTCCTTTGATTAGAAGGAAAGACTAGCGTGCTAAGGCTATTGGGTAGCCACACTCGCTCGTTTCCCTTATCGAAAAGGGACCCTCAAGCAAATGTACCCTATAACTAGCATGAAGATGCAAAAGCCTAAAATGAAGGGGAAAGGGTTGGAGGGGCATGCCAATATGCTAGAAAACTACGAAAAATGCATGGAGTGGAGCATGCAAGTATGAACTAGCGAGGGAAAACCCTAAGGGTCTAGCGCTGGACTAGCCCATATCTATGAATTCCTACTAGCGTTGGACTAGTGGAAAACGGGACAATGAGCCACAACTAGCGTTGGACTAGTGTGGTGACGTGCATTCATCCATCACATCCATCTATGACTATAGAAAGCAAGTAGACATGCAAATCACATATAAACACATAGCACATAACACTTAGCATGCTCAACTAAATGCAAGAGCCTAATAAAGCAAATTAACACGTAGCAACAAAAGCAAGCAATCAACCTAATGAACCTATTACATTTGCTAACTAAAACAAAAGGGGAAGGGGAAAAATGGGCAAGATGCTCGCCAGGCCCTATCTATTACAAATCAAGAGGTGTACACATACCCCATGAAGAATAACTTAAATAAAAGCAAAAGTAAATGAAATAAATGAAAGGAATTAAGGAAAGGCAAGGAAAGCGAAGTAGACATGCAATTTTCACTTAGCACATTGGATCACATAGGGTCAAATAAGGTCAAAATAAGGGATAGAGTGTACCTTCCTTGAATCGATGCCCTAACGAAGTGAACTTACTAATTTACCCTCCAAAATAATAAAAAGGTCAAGGTACCACTTTAATCATCAAATAATCACATGAAACAAAAATTAAACACAAAAATGAAAGAATTGCCTTTAGATTTAGCCCGCGCTTAGCTATTCCAATAAAAATAAAGAAAAGGAAAAGAAAAAGACAAGAGTTAGTAAATATCCAAAAAATTCGGATGCATGTCCTATGGGGAAACCCTTTTTGTGCCAAGGGTAGGTCTAGAATGATGTAATCCTCTGAGGTAGGCACGATACCATACCTGATGGATCCGATCAACTTATCGACATTTGATTAGAAAGTAATTTGGAAATTTTGGACCAATTGAACAGCGGAAGCTCTCCAACAAAATGAGGACAACTCCGAATGAATGATTGGTTTTGATTGGCACAAGAATTGATTTAACTTTGACGAGTTTGAGGAAATTTGAAATTTCCTAATACAGATCAAAACCCTAATTTATCCAAATCAAATAAAAATGCAATGAGTGATCTTCTTAAAACAACTGGGCGTTTCAATCTGAAATTTGACATTAAAACCCTAATTAGTTGACTAGGTTGGATGAAATTGATGACTTATTCAAAAATTGACCGAATCACCTTAAAAAAGGGTAAAATGGTCAAATGCATTGAATGAAATCTGATTATTTATTCAAAATTGAATGGATAACCCTAAGAATGAATTAAACTAATCAAATGAATTGAATGAAGTCAATTGATCAAACAGATCGAGTGAAATGATGATTTATTCAAAACCGACCAAATAGTAATAATTTAACAAAATATAGATAACTAATTAATAAAAATAACTAATGAAGAAAAGATTGAATACAATGAGCCGAATTAGGCACAAAAAAAAAAGACAAAATAAAATGCTAATTTTCCTTTCTTTTTCTTTCTTTTTTTTTTTCCTTTTTTTCAAATGAACCAATCAACAAATTAAGAAAACACGACTAAAATAGACAAATACTAAAAAATAAAACAAAATTGCTAATCTTAATAATAAAAAATCTTTTGATTGAGGGGCAAGTAACAACTACGAAGCCAGCTTCTGCAACCAAGAGTGAAGCCTGTTGTAGATTCACTTTCAAATTCAGATTTCGGACCCAAACACACAGCTTTGCTCGGGCAATATTCAACCAAAATCCTAATTTGAAACTAAGCAACAAGACACAAAACTTCAACATCCAAACAAGCAAGAAACATAGAAGGAACTGATGCAAAGTTCATGCAAAGTATGGTTGGCAACCTGAAACTCATTTTCCAGCAAAGTATTCGGCCATAGCTCAAGCATTTCAGACTTCAAAACATACAAACTCAAACCAAGCCTTCCACTTCCTTCCCTTCAACATCAGATTAAACTAGCAAAAGATGACTAAAAACCAGTTTTGTTTGCTATTGCTGGAAGTAGGGAAAAACAACAAGTAGGTGCGTAACCTTTGTCCTGCTGTTCACCACCTCTGGGTTTGAAGCTTTCGCTTGGATGCGATGACAGGACCAACTGCAGATTCGGATGAAGCAGCTATCTGGGTTCTCTCGGTCTCTCTCCTGGTTGCGGCTTCCTCTTCTGGCCGCTCCCTTCCAAACTCTCAAAGCTCTCCCTTTCACTCTCTCAGCCGTCAAAACCCTCAGCTTTCTGTTTCCTTTTACCGCCAACTTTATCTCTCTCTCTCTTAAAACCCCAGACTTCCTCTCTGTTTCTCTCCCGCCGTCCCTTTTCTTTTCTCCTAGCTTTCCCTGATGAAATCCCGTAGCTTTCTGCTCTTCCTACGCCGTTCACCAAAATATCCTCGTAGCCTTTTGTTTCTTTCCACCAGCCGTCAACTCCCAAAACCTCCTTCTCCAGAACCCTCGTAGCTTTTTTTTGTTTTCTTTCTCTACAGCCGTCCCTCTCATAAAACTCCCCCCGGCTGCGGCTTCTCTTTCCTTTTATATCCAGCTAGTAGCCCCAAAACCCTCCATTCAATGGCTAGAAATCATCTCCTCTCAAAACCTTTTTCTTGGCCATCCGATGGGCATGCATCCGTCCTTGCAAGCTGCGTTTCCGCAGCTTGCATGTTTTTTTTTTTTTCATAGTAATAATTTAACAAAATATAGATAACTAATTAATAAAAATAACTAATGAAGAAAAGATTGAATACAATGAGCCGAATTAGGCACAAAAAAAAAGACAAAATAAAATGCTAATTTTCCTTTCTTTTTCTTTCTTTTTTTTTCCTTTTTTTCAAATGAACCAATCAACAAATTAAGAAAACACGACTAAAATAGACAAATACTAAAAAATAAAACAAAATTGCTAATCTTAATAATAAAAAATCTTTTGATTGAGGATTTTCTTTTCCGATTAATAACACTAAAAAGAAATGAAACTTATCCCCTTTTTATGAAATTTTCTCCTTTTTGACAAATTTTAGGCTACTGTCG
Source organism: Coffea arabica (assembly GCF_036785885.1). Taxonomy (NCBI): domain Eukaryota; kingdom Viridiplantae; phylum Streptophyta; class Magnoliopsida; order Gentianales; family Rubiaceae; genus Coffea; species Coffea arabica. The sequence continues at coordinate 65,307,252 of NC_092313.1, read as the reverse complement.
CGCCCCACTTTTTTGTAAAAAATAATTGTTTTTTGTTGAATTTTATTGATTTGGGAAAAATGAATTTTGTTGATAAAAACAAAAATGGGTCTAAATGGGACTTTTGAAAATGCGACGATTTGACCCAAGAAAAATAGTTCAAAAAGGGGTTTTATATGAAAAATGGAGTCGCCACTTGGTATAGAGTTAGGGTGTACCAAGTCACCCAAAAAATGAAATTTTTAAAGAAAAAAGTAAGAAAACCCTTTTTAAACGACTCCTAGTCCACGTAAAACAAAGAAAAAGGTTCGGGAGTCACATTTGACGAAGGGGAAGGCAAGGATAAAAATCCAAGGCACCCCTTCGACCTAACCAAGGCTAGTTGCGTGATTTAACCCTTATTTTCCTATATTTTCTACCCAAAGTATGTATTGCAAATTGGATTTGACTAATGAATGAGAAATGCAATCCTAAATCTAAGAAATGTTTCTTATGAGGCTTTTGGTCCCATTCACACGAGTCGTGACGGCCAATAAGGAAAGTCCTCATAGAAAATCATGAATGATACAAATGAGGACTCAAATGAGAGTGTAAGTGTGCAAAGTGTAGAAAAAAGTGCATGTGTGCAATTTGAAAGTGTTTGTGTGCAAATGAATAAAAATATAAATGCTCGTGTGCAAGTGAATGAAAATAGTAAATATATAAGTAAAATAGGTGCAATGTGTGAAGTGAAAAGTAAAGAAAGTGAATAAGTGTGTGAATATGACATGTGGATTTAAAATATATAATTAGTGAGGAAAATAGTGAGAAAATGATATGAAAATGCATGAACTTAGAGGAATGCATCAGGTCGGGTACGGGAATGACCTCTAGTTTTTGTGATTTTAATTTTCCCTTTGATTAGAAGGAAAAACTAGCGTGCTAAGGCTATTTTGAAGCCACACTCGCTCGTTTCCCTTACCCAAGGGGGTTTCTCAGGCAAATGGACCCTATAACTAGCATGAAATGCAAAGGCCTAAAATGAAAGGGAAAAGGTTAGAGGGACATGCCAAATGCCATAAAAACTAAAAAAATGCATGAAATGTAGTGAACATGCAAACATGTACTAACGAGGGGAAATCCCTAAGGGTCTAGCGTTGGACTAGCCCATTCTATGAATTCCGACTAGCGTTGGACTAGTGGAAACGTACATTCATTCATCACATTCATTCAGGCTATGGAAAGCGAGTAGACATGCCAAACACTTATAAACACATAGCACATAACATTTAGCATGCTCGACTAGATGCAAGGCCCTAACAAAGCAAATTAACGCGTAGTAACTAAGCATGCAAGACACATAAGACAATTAAAGCCTTAACTATTACATTTGCTAGCTAGGCACATGACTTCGATAGGTCTTCATTGAATGCTCCTCCAAGCCCTATCTATTACAAGCCAAGAGGTGTACACATACCCCATTAAAAGAATAACTTAATGAAAAGCAAGAGTAAATGACATAAATAAAAGAAATTAAGGAAAGGCTAAGAAAGCAAAGTAGACATGCATTTCTCACGTAGCATGTTGGTTCACATAGGAGAGACACAAACAGGGATAAAGAAAATATACCGCCCCCTTCGAGTGATGACCAAATGAAAGAAAAATGGCTTCAAAACAATAAAAAGGTCAAGGTACCTCAAATAGTAAAGCAACACAAAGTCACCAAATCTCTCCTAATTGCAATTTAAATGAAATCAAACAATACATAGTCTTCAATAAAGGAATCCACCAAGGACCCAAATGCAAGCATTAATCAAGCATTCAAAGCCAATTAAAACATTTTAGAAAATTTGAAAGTCCAAGAGTAAGAAAAAAGGCCAAAGCCAATTTATTTCAGAAAATTCAAGAAGATAGGCGAACACAAGCTCATTTAGACACCAAGTTTCACAATCCATGCATTAAGCATCACCTTAGCAAAACATGATAACCAATGAAGGCAAACAAGCAATTGAATTGAAATATTAGTGCTGCCAAAGACTCAATTGTAAACACTAACCAAGCATTCAAGCTTAATCAAACACTTTTAAGAACTTCAAGGGTCCAAGGGCAAAGAGAAAGGCTAATAATAGTTCAAGTTGCAAATACTTTAGGACTCGATTTCAAGAACATGGAATGTACTCGGGCCATAATGCATTGCTGCAAAAATCACAGGGACCCAATTGATTAGTTTTCTCAAATTTGTGGGTCATAAAAGCATAAGGTAAAACTTGAGGGGGTTTAGAGGCAATTTTTGGAAGTCATATTCATGCAGACTCATGCAAACAACGTAGAAGCTCTTCTGCAAATCAAGAACCAACGCATGCTGCTGCCCTTTTGTTTCCAAAACTTCAGCAATTTTTAGCAGCAAATACATCCATTTCATCATACAAACAAGTTCACCAAACCAGAAATTATTGACCCAAATCAAAACATGAAATTTTGTTTGCAGGATTAAGACGACAAATCTGATTTTTGATCGACAGAGAAAAGGAAAGTGCAGCAAAGTTTTTCGGCAATTCTTATCCGCAAAGCTTTCCACAGCTCCTAAACACACTCAAATTCAATATGAACTAAAGCAACAAGACAACCACCTAATCATCTCACTTTGCAACACAAAACTTTAGGATTTGAAGCACAAAATTCAGGTAGAGAAAGCGTGCAGCACTGGATATAAAATTGCTGCAATTTCCTTGGTTTCTTGACCAAGCACAGAAAAATCAGCGTTATCCACTTCGTTAGAAGCCAAGTAATTTAAACGCCAAATCTAATCATTCTAATGAGGTTGAATACTGAATTTAAAACACAAACCAAAAGGCATGCACCTGCAACTTTCCTCCTATTTGGCCATGAGACAATGATGAAACCAGATTCATCAAAGTTCAAACCGTGAAACAAGGAGGAACCGTAACATTTTTAGCACATTCAAAAGGACAACTAGTTATGAAAAACTGCAGCAAAGATGCAAGAGAAAAGGCCCGTGGCAAACATGCTCAGGATACACCAATTAACAAACAAAACTGAAACTTGCACATAACAGGAACCTTAGTAACCAATCAAATGATCATTGCGGCAATAAAACAAACAGCTCCAATCTTGTTGCTGCAATTTTGTTCCAACTTCCAACACCAAATTCAGATCCAATCACATACCTTAACCAAGTTTTCTTGATATAACATCCGAACTTAGAACTAAACAAACAAAATTTTGACAATCGAACAAGCAAAGACATAGGAAGGAACTCAAAACGTAGAAATAATTGCTGCAACTAACCTTCACTTGACACATAAAGCTAACGATTTTTATGCCTTACCAACATAAATTTCTGTTATACTAGAATCACAAGCTGCAAAACAACATGCAAGCTCTCGGTTCCTCACTTTAGGTCCAACTCACATTTTTTTTATATATCAAAATTCCCTTCAGCCACAAATTATTAGTCACGGCTTAAAACCAACATGCAACCCGTATTCAGCTACATGCATGATCAAACAAACAGCTACCCATCAGATTTAATCCAAAACCAATTTCGGATGTCATAAAAAAAAAACATCTAACCAGAATTTCATCCAATTCTCTCGGTTGACATGCATGCAACCAGTTTTCTGTTTCATTTTCTTTTCTTGTTTAATCCGAACTGATTACCCTCGCGTATAGCATAATCATTTAGTTTCCAGCTAGCTAAGCACATAACTAACTCAGATTATCATGAGTTGGTCAAATAAAGTTGCAAATTTCCAGCTTAAGCTCTCGGCAACCACAGTTCCTTCAACATCAGATTTTTCTGTGACTTAATCTAACATCTAACCACACAACCACCACATGCAAGCCCATAGTCAACACCTCCTACCCTTAACTAGTCAATTTAATTCCAGAAATTACCTCAGCTTGGAGTACACACACACGATTAGCAGCAGAAATTATTTTCCTCCCCTCGGCAGTCCAGAAAAATGCAGACCGCTAGCTCTCTCCCTCTCTCCCTTGCTCTGGCTTGCGGCTGGATGAGGGAAATCTGGTCTCAAGCTCTTCTCCAGCTCACGGATGGAAGACAGGCTAAATCGCAAGTCTCTCTCTTCCCTCTCTAGTTTACGGACCGAAAAAAAAGAATCAAGAAGCTCGGCTCCCTCTTTCTCACTCTCGTCGATGATACCAAGGCCGGAAAATGGAAGTGAAGTGTTGTTGTTGTTTTTTTTAGGTGTGATAGTGGATAGGGAATGGTTCGCAGTTGAGAGAGGTGGAGTCTTTAAGAGGAGAAGATCATCCGGCAGAAATGGAATTGTGATTTTTTGATTTTTTTTTTTAATTGTTTTTTTTTTTTTAAATTATTTAACAAAAATAATAGTAAAACTAAATAATAATAAAAACCACAATTTTAATTACAAACACATCGAAATAAACAAACTAAAAATAACAAAATTACCATTTTCGATCTTTTCTTTCATTTTTCATCATTTCTCATCATTTTTTTTTCTTTTCTTTTTTTTTTTTTTTCAAAATAAATTAACAAAAATAAACCAAAATGCCAAAAAATTAAATTTGAACGTATTTTTGTGAACAATTTTCCTTTTTTTCTCTTTTTCCATGATTTTTCTACGTTAAAACTTAAAAATTAAAATAGAAACTAGAAACTAAAAAAAACTAAAAGCAACCACGACAAATGAGAATAAAAAGTAAAAGAAATTACACCAAAAATTTGGTGTCTACAGTTTGCCCCTCTTTGTCTGAGTTTTGGAAAAACTTGAGACAAAGAAGTAGACACCAAATACTTACCTGCTTTATTCGGTGGCAAACGTCACGAACGGTGGACGTTTTAGAAATAAGGACTGACCCCTTTTGGCAAAACTTTTAAAATGGAATTGACTTATACAGGAGATTTAAAGTGGGATTGACCCGAACGAAATTTAAAGACGGGACTGGCCCAAACAGGAACTTAAAGCGGGACTGACTCGAACAGGAATTTAAGAACGGGACTGACCCGAACATGGATTGAAAACGGGACTGACCCGGACAGGAATGTAAATGGGGTAGACCCACGGAATAGACCTGAACAGAAATTTAAATGGGATAGACCCAAACAGAAATTTAAATGGGATAGACCCAGACAGAAATTTAAAACGGGACTGATCCGAACAGAAAAATTAAAATTGGGACTGACTAGAGAAGGAAATTCAAATCATGGGACTGGCCCGAACAAGCTTTAATCGCGGGACTGACCCGAAAATGCTTTTGATCATGGGACTGACCCGAATAAGCTTTAATCGCGGGACTGACCCGAAAATGCTTTTGATCATGGGACTGACCCGAATAAACTTTTGATCGTAGGACTGACCCGAATAAGCTTTTGATCGTGGGACTGACCCGAAAATGCTTTTGATCGTGGGACTGACCCGAAAAAGCTTTTGGTCGTGGGACTGACCCGAAAATGCTTTTGATCGTGGGACTGACCCGAATAAGCTTTTGATCGTGGGACTGACCCGAAAATGCTTTTGATCGTGGGACTGACCCGAAAATGCTTTTGATCGTGGGACTGACCCGAAAATGCTTTTGGTCGTGGGACTGACCCGAAAATGCTTTTGATCGTGGGACTGACCCGAATAAGCTTTTGATCGTGGGACTGACCTGAAAATGCTTTTGATCGTGGGACTAACCCGAATAAGCTTTTGATCATGGGACTGACCCGAGAATCCTTTTGATCATGGGACTGACCCGAATAAGCTCTTGATCATGGGACTGATCGCGGGACTGACCCGAAAATGCTTTTGGTCATGGGACTGACCCGAAAATCCTTTTGATCATGGGACTGACCCGAATAAGCTCTTGATCGTGGGACTGACCCGAAAATGCTTTTGATCGTGGGACTGACCCGAAAATGCTTTTGGTCGTGGGACTGACCCGAAAATGCTTTTGATCGTGGGACTGACCCGAATAAGCTTTTGATCGTGGGACTGACCCGAAAATGCTTTTGATCGTGGGACTGACCCGAATAAGCTTTTGATCATGGGACTGACCCGAGAATCCTTTTGATCATGGGACTGACCCGAATAAGCTCTTGATCATGGGACTGACCCGAAAATGCTTTTGATCGCGGGACTGACCCGAAAATGCTTTTGGTCATGGGACTGACCCGAAAATCCTTTTGATCATGGGACTGACCCGAATAAGCTCTTGATCATGGGACTGACCCGAAAATGCTTTTGATCGCGGGACTGACCCGAAAATGCTTTTGGTCATGGGACTGACCCGAAAATCCTTTTGATAATCGGTCAGTGGGATTAAACCCGAGCCTGCCGTGATAAAATCTGTGTTGATTTTTGATTGATGATTTTTTCCTTTTTTTTTTTTTTTTTTTTTTGACTTTTGAAAATCTTTCCAAAAAATTAATTTGCCTCAGTATGATGAATTTTTGCAATGTGAGTCCAGAGTTGATTCTGTATCGCCATGCTGTTGCATTTTTTGATGAAATTTGCTTGCGACATTTTCAATCTGCCTTTGTTCACCGGAGGACTCTTTCCGACACCTATTCCAGTGCGAGGTGTGCTTACTTTCATCTGTGTATGCAATTTTTCTGCAAAAGAGAAAAAAAACAAAGAAATTGCCACCATCATTTGATCCGTTTTCCTTTGAGAATCGTGTAAACATGAGTCTTTCAACGCCTTTATCAACTTTTGCTGCGGCAGTCGATTGAGTTGGATTTTTCACCCTAAGGCTTTTCTGATTTACAAACTGATCAGGTATGTGCTTTGCCATATTGTGAAGTCTGCGTAACTGACTTTGTTGAACCTTAACCCTTTTCAAGAGATGACTGAACCCAAGTATGCTTCGAATAAACCACGGGGATTGTTATTCACCAAAATTCAAAGATAAAGAATGAAGTATGCAAGAAAATTCACATGTCATGAAAGAATAAATATGCACAAGAATGCACACATAACCACTTGTGCTTAAATTCTACAAAAAATGCCATGAATGCAAGTAATTTGGAAAAATGAGCTTCCTAAGAATGTATTTGCAAAAGAATGTTTTACAAAATGACACAGTTTTGGCCAACAAATGTCATATTCAATTCTCTGGATATCTTTGTTCTGGAATTCAAAATTGACAGAAGTATGACAAAATGAGAAATCCAAATGAACCAAATCACCAGCTGTTCTTCCTCGTGCTCGCTCGCTGCAAAATCCTACCTTGGTGCCCTTTCGGGTTTTTACCAAGGTTGCCCCCCCTTTTTTTGTTTCGTTTTGTCTTTTCTCTTTTTTTTTTTTTTTTTTTTTTTTTGAGGTGCCCTTTCGAGTTTTCACCTAAAGACGCAAATGAAAGAGCTCAACCATGATCGACTCAGGAGTATGAGTTGAAGATTTCTGGCATCAGTAAAATGCACTTCCCTTAGAAGTTTAGGCGAAGGCATTATGGACATCACTTGTCAGTTGATTAGCAAACTTTCCAATAGAAATACTGCAAGTGACGAAAGCCAGGACTTTGGGCTTTTGTAATGGGGTCAGGTGGGGTATGTCAAGAAAAGTTAAGGCTTGAAAACAATTTGCTCTTATGAGAGGTGAAATAACCTGAGATTGCATCATTTGAAATCATCTTCAATTTCAAACGAAACTGAGGGAAATTTGCCCCAGTTCGATTGAATCCTCTCTCCTTGCATTTTCATTGCATTTTCCTCACTTTTTGCATTTTTCTTCAAAGCTAAATTTGCCCCGGTGTGGGGTTTATTGTCTTCCATCTTTCTTTCAAAGATAGATTTGCCCCAGTGTGGGGTTTTACCTTTTCTTTCGGATCGTCTCTGTTCACAATGAATTTGCCCCAGTGTGGGGCTTGCAATCCTCAGGGGCTGCCAAACGAAAAAACTATTGTTCTGATAGCTCAAAAGGGATGACTAGGGATGAAATGTTTTGATTGGAAAAGAAGATGGCCTGACTTTTGTTTCGCTCCTTGCATGATTTCCAAAAGAAATTTGCATAATCAAAAATAAAACTTCTTACACATGTCTGAGTTGATAGGTTGAGAGACTGTTTGTTCGTCCATCTCTTCAAGGATAAGTGCTCCACTCGGTAGCACCTTTTTGAATGACAAATGGCCTTACCAGTTTAGGCCAAATTCGTCTTTGATTTCATCTTGCATTGGCAAATCTCGCTTTAACTCATTGTCCTTCTTCTCTAAAGGACCGGTGGCGGACCTTTTTGTTATGAACACAGGCCATACGACATTCAACTGCTTTTCATCCATCAAAATCAATCGTCGGTAACGCTGCTTTAACCAATCAGCTTAGAACTTGGCAGAGGAGGGATTTCTTGATGAAAGGCTTTCTTAGCGAAAAGATTTTCAATGAAGAGCTTTCTTAATGAAGGGATTTTTCAATGAAGGATTTTTAATGAAGGGATTTTTGGCCTTCTCAAAGAAGGGATTTTTCAACGAAGGGATTTCTGACCTTCTCAAAGAAGGGATTTTTCAATGAAGGGATTTCTGACCTTCTCAAAGAAGGGATTTTTCAACGAATCAATGAAGGGATTTCTTAATGAAGGGATTTTTAGATGAATGGTATTATCGGAATCCAGAACAGTGATATTCAAAGGGTCAAATAATTTCATCTTTGGCCATTTAAAAGAATTAAAATTCAGGACAATAATCAAATAAACAAATTGTGCATTTAATGGAAAAACTAATCAAAGCGAAAACAAGACAAAAACTTAATTGCGAAAGATGTTTTCATGAAGCTATTCACATATGCAAGAAATGGTTTTTGTGAACTTTAGTAAATAACAACCCCTAGATTTACCGAAATTCCCTTCGAGAGGGAAGATACTCGGCCATCCAAATTGTGCAAAGCTCCTTCAGGATTTTCAAATTTCGTCGTTGGAGGTGGATGCCTCGAAGGTGTCCTGGTGTTCAGGAAAAGGATTTGTACTTATGATCGGCCCTTGTTCACCTCTTTTCCTTAGCACTATTTCTCCTGCTTCGATCATGTCTTGGACTTTGTGCTTAAGTGCCCTGCAATCGGCGGTTGAGTGGCCAGGTACTCCCGAATGATAGGCACAAATAGCATGTGGATTGTACCCAGCAGGCATGCCATGAAGGTAAGTTGGAGGGGGAATCACGCCTATTTTGTTGGCAACCTTCAATTGCTCATACAATTGGTCCAAAGGCCTGCCTAGGTTGGTGAAGGTTCGAGTACGGCTTTGATTGTAGGTTTCAGTGGGTCGGGGATAGTTGTAGGTGGGTCTATTTGGTGGGGGAAATCTTTGGTGGTAAGGAGGCCGAGGACGAGCTTGTTGAAAGCTTGGTTGAGATATTTGGAAAGGGGTTGTAGGCGGGTTGGCATAATTTGGGCGAGGTCGAGGATGAGTGATATTGGTGTGGTAAACAGGACGAGGATTTGAGTAGTAGGGGTAAGGGTTTGAGTAGGTAGGGTATTGTCGAGGTCTGGGTCTTGGGACAGGGTTTTGATTCCATGTGAAAGCAGTTTCCCCCTCTTTCTTTTGGAATTGCGGGTTCTTCCCACTAGTCCCCTGACCTTGCAAAGCATCCAACTGTGACTTGAGGGTAGAGACATTAACAATCTTCCCAGCTTTTACGAAATCATCAAATTCCTCAAGCTTATTGACAATAGCAGCGAACGAGCATCCAGTCATGCGAAAAATTTCTTCGAAATATGGAGGATCATGTGCCTTAATGAAAGTGCGTATGATTTCGTCCTCAGTCATTGGTGGCTCGACTTTGGCAGCTATTTTCCTCCATCTCTTGGCATAAGTCTTGTGATCCTCGGAGGGTTTTCTTTTTGTTCCTTCCAACGTGGTTCGTGTCGGAGCCAACTCGCAGTTATACTCATATTGCCTTACAAAAGCATTGGACAAGTCAATCCAGGTTTTTACTTCTTCGGACTTCAAATTTGAGTACCAGTCGAGGGCATCCCCCTCCAGACTTTCCGGGAACAACCTTAGAGGCAGGTTCTCGTCGTCTACAGGCTTTCCCAACTTGTTAACAAATAGTCGGAGGTGTGTCTTGGGATTACCCGTCCCATCGTACTTGTTAAACTTAGGGGTTTTGAACCCCTCGGGCAATTGCACATTGGGAAAGAGACAAAGCTCATCGTAGTCCAGGACTCCTTGCTTGTTCAACCCCTGACTCTTCCTCATAAACTCATCGAAACGATCAAGGCGTTTGAGCAGCTTTATATCAACGGGAGCAGAAGATTCCCCCATTTCTGCCTTGGTTTGAACAATATGGTCCGGCAGGAATGGCTCAGCAGTAGGGTAATAAAAGGTATGTGGCTCAGGTGGTATATTTGAAGTGATTTGGGGTTGTGGACCTCGCATGTGAGTAAGAAAAAATGAAGGATGAGGAGGGTAAGTGTATGGCAAATTTGTGGTGGGATAGGTGAAAGTTTCTTCGGGTGCAATAGGAAATGATGGAGTAACAGTGGCATGGGCCGAAGGTAGGACAAACGGCTCTTGCTCAGGCTGTCTGGCGGGTACAGGTTCGGGTTGAACTTCGCTGCTAATTAGCTCATCATTCAACTTCCTTTGGGCGGCCATCTCAGACGCCATCTCTCCAAACTTGGTAAGCATCTCAGTCAACTGAATCCCCGAACTTGCAGTCTCGGGTTGAGCGGTAGTAGCAGACCTATCTGACTGTTCCGGTTGTGAACTCATGTTTACACGACTCCTCTGGGCTTGACTACGGGACCGCGTTATGATGGGGCTTCGACGAGAAGCTATATTTAAATATTACCTGAGAATTTTGAAAGGAATTGTCTTTAGATTCAACCCTTGCTTAGTTATTCCAATAAAAATAAAGAAAAGGAAAAGAAAAAGGCAAGAGTTAGTAACTATCCAAAAAATTCGGATGCATGTCCTATTGGGGAGCCCTTTTTATGCCAAGGGTAGGCCTAGCATGAAAATGCAATCCTCTAGGGTAAGCACTATACCATACCTGACGGATCTGATCAATTCATTGAGTGAAAAATAATTTGAAAAATTTGACCATTGGAGTGACGAGGGATTTGTCAAAATGAGGACAAGTCCGAATAGATTGATCACCTTTGATTTGCAAAACGCATGGGTTTGACCTTGACGAACTCCTATCGAAGAGATTGGAATTTGTCGACAAATTTCCTCAGTGAAGCATGAGTCAAAAACCCAACTGATTAAATAGTTGGATATAATGGATGGTTTTCTCAAAAATTGACTAGATTTCCCAATTTGGAATTTGATATCGAAACCCTAATTGGTCAATTGACAATTTATTAAAAATTGACTGGATTACCCTAAAAGGGAAACAGGTCAAATGAATTAAATGAAATTTAATTTATCCAAAATTAATCAAATCACCCTAACAAGGGTAAATCGATCAAATAGATTGAACGAAACTTGATCTATTCAAAAATCGGCTCGGTTGCCCTAAAAATGGGTAAATTGGCCAAAAGACCCTAAAAAGGGTAAATTGGTCAAATGAATTGATAATTTATTCAAAAGCGACCGAATGACCCTAAAAAGGGTAAATTGGTCAAAGGACCCTAAAAAGGGTAAATTGGTCAAATGAATTGACGATTTATTCAAAATCGACCGAATGACCCTAAAAAGGGTAAATTGGTCAAAAGACCCTAAAAAGGGTAATTTGGTCAAATGAATTGACGATTTATTCAAAATCGACCGAATGACCCTAAAAAGGGTAAATTGGTCAAAAGACCCTAAAAAGGGTAAATTGGTCAAATGAATTGGATGAAATGAATTTATTCAAAAATGATTAGATTGTACTAAAATTGAATGAATTGAAAAAAATGGATTGGATAAGATGGATGATTTGTTCAAAAATCGATTGAATTATTCGCCCACTGGGTGGTTTCAAGAAATCATTACAATGCCTTGGTCTATGAGCCTCTAAAATCAAAATTTGGCCTCTATATTTATCGTCTCAACAATGAGGAATCATTTGTGAATTTTCTTCGAATTAATGTCCTTTTACGCAAGGGAATTTTACCAATTTTGAGAAAATGGCCAAAAAGTGATTATTAGATGCTCATATTCCAAAAATTGCTTCATGAAAATGATCGGATCTTACCTTACCTTGTGCACTACCCCTTCGGATGGTACGAGAAAGGTAAACGTGCAAGTCTCATTTGGATTATATATCCGAGACATGGGGTGGTTTATTCCTAACACGGGATCCCCTAAATGGCATTCCCTTCCTAGGGTTTATGCGTGATGCCAGTTTATTAAAGCGATATAAATATGTGACAAATATGGCCTAAAGGATATAAATAATGCAACGGGGGAAAAGGTCTAAACATGAAATGTATTTACTGAAAGGTAAGTGCAAAGACTGAAATTTAGACATGTGAGCTATCTAGTGGATGAGTCACTAAAAGAGTGCCAAAGAGGCCCCTTATTGCTATGGCACATGAATGCAGGCCAAGAAAACAAAAAAAATGGTTAGTGCAGTTGATAGTACACATAACACATTGTAACAACAAGATAAAGCAATCAAAGCAATAAAAAGGAAAAAAAGGTTGGACCCCTCCCCTCGTGAATAGTGTCCCTAGCTTAGGATAAGGCCGACTCTACCCTAGGCAAGCTATCATGGATGCATGAGGTTGGGGTTCACTAATGCATCTAGACTCGATGAGCTCAGGTCCCCGAGCCTTCAGACTTAGAAACCAAGGGTCACCAATCCCAAGGTTCTTTGTCGGTGGCTCGAGCGATTCCCCAAACACCGCTACGCACACATCGTGTCACGGCTACGTGTTTGAGTGAATCTATCAAAACCTCAATCTTCGACCAAAAGCTAAAGGCTATCAACCAATAGCTTTAAGCGGAAGATTGAGTGACCCATTGGAACATGCTACACACACATCGTGTCGTGATCACATGCCCAAGTGAGTCACCTAATCCTAATAGGGTGGAGTGGCGTGACAAGCCACTAAAGAAAAATAAAAGGGATAAAAGAAGTAAAGCGTATGCTCGTATGCTAGTGCTCGTTTGGAGGGGAAGGGTCAAGAACCAGCGCGAGGCTCTAGGGTGACCCATACCTCCCAAAATGCAATGCAAGCGCGAGATAACAAGTAAACACACATCCAATCAACCAATCACACATACGTGAATGAGGGAATAGTTGGATACGCGCGCGAGGCAAAAAGGCCCTAAAAATGGAAAATGCAAGCCTAATATCCAAATGCAATGCATAAAAAGGGTAGAAAAAGGAAACGAATGGCTAAGTCAAATGCTTGGACCCACTTAGGAAGTCCCCAGTGGAGTCGCCAACTGTCGCGCCCCACTTTTTTGTAAAAAATAATTGTTTTTTGTTGAATTTTATTGATTTGGGAAAAATGAATTTTGTTGATAAAAACAAAAATGGGTCTAAATGGGACTTTTGAAAATGCGACGATTTGACCCAAGAAAAATAGTTCAAAAAGGGTTTTTATATGAAAAATGGAGTCGCCACTTGGTATAGAGTTAGGGTGTACCAAGTCACCCAAAAAATGAAATTTTTAAAGAAAAAAGTAAGAAAACCCTTTTTAAACGACTCCTAGTCCACGTAAAACAAAGAAAAAGGTTCGGGAGTCACATTTGACGAAGGGGAAGGCAAGGATAAAAATCCAAGGCACCCCTTCGACCTAACCAAGGCTAGTTGCGTGATTTAACCCTTATTTTCCTATATTTTCTACCCAAAGTATGTATTGCAAATTGGATTTGACTAATGAATGAGAAATGCAATCCTAAATCTAAGAAATGTTTCTTATGAGGCTTTTGGTCCCATTCACACGAGTCGTGACGGCCAATAAGGAAAGTCCTCATAGAAAATCATGAATGATGCAAATGAGGACTCAAATGAGAGTGTAAGTGTGCAAAGTGTAGAAAAAAGTGCATGTGTGCAATTTGAAAGTGTTTGTGTGCAAATGAATAAAAATATAAATGCTCGTGTGCAAGTGAATGAAAATAGTAAATATATAAGTAAAATAGGTGCAATGTGTGAAGTGAAAAGTAAAGAAAGTGAATAAGTGTGTGAATATGACATGTGGATTTAAAATATATAATTAGTGAGGAAAATAGTGAGAAAATGATATGAAAATGCATGAACTTAGAGGAATGCATCAGGTCGGGTACGGGAATGACCTCTAGTTTTTGTGATTTTAATTTTCCCTTTGATTAGAAGGAAAAACTAGCGTGCTAAGGCTATTTTGAAGCCACACTCGCTCGTTTCCCTTACCCAAGGGGGTTTCTCAGGCAAATGGACCCTATAACTAGCATGAAATGCAAAGGCCTAAAATGAAAGGGAAAAGGTTAGAGGGACATGCCAAATGCCATAAAAACTAAAAAAATGCATGAAATGTAGTGAACATGCAAACATGTACTAACGAGGGGAAATCCCTAAGGGTCTAGCGTTGGACTAGCCCATTCTATGAATTCCGACTAGCGTTGGACTAGTGGAAACGTACATTCATTCATCACATTCATTCAGGCTATGGAAAGCGAGTAGACATGCCAAACACTTATAAACACATAGCACATAACATTTAGCATGCTCGACTAGATGCAAGGCCCTAACAAAGCAAATTAACGCGTAGTAACTAAGCATGCAAGACACATAAGACAATTAAAGCCTTAACTATTACATTTGCTAGCTAGGCACATGACTTCGATAGGTCTTCATTGAATGCTCCTCCAAGCCCTATCTATTACAAGCCAAGAGGTGTACACATACCCCATTAAAAGAATAACTTAATGAAAAGCAAGAGTAAATGACATAAATAAAAGAAATTAAGGAAAGGCTAAGAAAGCAAAGTAGACATGCATTTCTCACGTAGCATGTTGGTTCACATAGGAGAGACACAAACAGGGATAAAGAAAATATACCGCCCCCTTCGAGTGATGACCAAATGAAAGAAAAATGGCTTCAAAACAATAAAAAGGTCAAGGTACCTCAAATAGTAAAGTAACACAAAGTCACCAAATCTCTCCTAATTGCAATTTAAATGAAATCAAACAATACATAGTCTTCAATAAAGGAATCCACCAAGGACCCAAATGCAAGCATTAATCAAGCATTCAAAGCCAATTAAAACATTTTAGAAAATTTGAAAGTCCAAGAGTAAGAAAAAAGGCCAAAGCCAATTTATTTCAGAAAATTCAAGAAGATAGGCGAACACAAGCTCATTTAGACACCAAGTTTCACAATCCATGCATTAAGCATCACCTTAGCAAAACATGATAACCAATGAAGGCAAACAAGCAATTGAATTGAAATATTAGTGCTGCCAAAGACTCAATTGTAAACACTAACCAAGCATTCAAGCTTAATCAAACACTTTTAAGAACTTCAAGGGTCCAAGGGCAAAGAGAAAGGCTAATAATAGTTCAAGTTGCAAATACTTTAGGACTCGATTTCAAGAACATGGAATGTACTCGGGCCATAATGCATTGCTGCAAAAATCACAGGGACCCAATTGATTAGTTTTCTCAAATTTGTGGGTCATAAAAGCATAAGGTAAAACTTGAGGGGGTTTAGAGGCAATTTTTGGAAGTCATATTCATGCAGACTCATGCAAACAACGTAGAAGCTCTTCTGCAAATCAAGAACCAACGCATGCTGCTGCCCTTTTGTTTCCAAAACTTCAGCAATTTTTAGCAGCAAATACATCCATTTCATCATACAAACAAGTTCACCAAACCAGAAATTATTGACCCAAATCAAAACATGAAATTTTGTTTGCAGGATTAAGACGACAAATCTGATTTTTGATCGACAGAGAAAAGGAAAGTGCAGCAAAGTTTTTCGGCAATTCTTATCCGCAAAGCTTTCCACAGCTCCTAAACACACTCAAATTCAATATGAACTAAAGCAACAAGACAACCACCTAATCATCTCACTTTGCAACACAAAACTTTAGGATTTGAAGCACAAAATTCAGGTAGAGAAAGCGTGCAGCACTGGATATAAAATTGCTGCAATTTCCTTGGTTTCTTGACCAAGCACAGAAAAATCAGCGTTATCCACTTCGTTAGAAGCCAAGTAATTTAAACGCCAAATCTAATCATTCTAATGAGGTTGAATACTGAATTTAAAACACAAACCAAAAGGCATGCACCTGCAACTTTCCTCCTATTTGGCCATGAGACAATGATGAAACCAGATTCATCAAAGTTCAAACCGTGAAACAAGGAGGAACCGTAACATTTTTAGCACATTCAAAAGGACAACTAGTTATGAAAAACTGCAGCAAAGATGCAAGAGAAAAGGCCCGTGGCAAACATGCTCAGGATACACCAATTAACAAACAAAACTGAAACTTGCACATAACAGGAACCTTAGTAACCAATCAAATGATCATTGCGGCAATAAAACAAACAGCTCCAATCTTGTTGCTGCAATTTTGTTCCAACTTCCAACACCAAATTCAGATCCAATCACATACCTTAACCAAGTTTTCTTGATATAACATCCGAACTTAGAACTAAACAAACAAAATTTTGACAATCGAACAAGCAAAGACATAGGAAGGAACTCAAAACGTAGAAATAATTGCTGCAACTAACCTTCACTTGACACATAAAGCTAACGATTTTTATGCCTTACCAACATAAATTTCTGTTATACTAGAATCACAAGCTGCAAAACAACATGCAAGCTCTCGGTTCCTCACTTTAGGTCCAACTCACATTTTTTTTATATATCAAAATTCCCTTCAGCCACAAATTATTAGTCACGGCTTAAAACCAACATGCAACCCGTATTCAGCTACATGCATGATCAAACAAACAGCTACCCATCAGATTTAATCCAAAACCAATTTCGGATGTCATAAAAAAAAAACATCTAACCAGAATTTCATCCAATTCTCTCGGTTGACATGCATGCAACCAGTTTTCTGTTTCATTTTCTTTTCTTGTTTAATCCGAACTGATTACCCTCGCGTATAGCATAATCATTTAGTTTCCAGCTAGCTAAGCACATAACTAACTCAGATTATCATGAGTTGGTCAAATAAAGTTGCAAATTTCCAGCTTAAGCTCTCGGCAACCACAGTTCCTTCAACATCAGATTTTTCTGTGACTTAATCTAACATCTAACCACACAACCACCACATGCAAGCCCATAGTCAACACCTCCTACCCTTAACTAGTCAATTTAATTCCAGAAATTACCTCAGCTTGGAGTACACACACACGATTAGCAGCAGAAATTATTTTCCTCCCCTCGGCAGTCCAGAAAAATGCAGACCGCTAGCTCTCTCCCTCTCTCCCTTGCTCTGGCTTGCGGCTGGATGAGGGAAATCTGGTCTCAAGCTCTTCTCCAGCTCACGGATGGAAGACAGGCTAAATCGCAAGTCTCTCTCTTCCCTCTCTAGTTTACGGACCGAAAAAAAAGAATCAAGAAGCTCGGCTCCCTCTTTCTCACTCTCGTCGATGATACCAAGGCCGGAAAATGGAAGTGAAGTGTTGTTGTTGTTTTTTTTAGGTGTGATAGTGGATAGGGAATGGTTCGCAGTTGAGAGAGGTGGAGTCTTTAAGAGGAGAAGATCATCCGGCAGAAATGGAATTGTGATTTTTTGATTTTTTTTTTTAATTGTTTTTTTTTTTTTAAATTATTTAACAAAAATAATAGTAAAACTAAATAATAATAAAAACCACAATTTTAATTACAAACACATCGAAATAAACAAACTAAAAATAACAAAATTACCATTTTCGATCTTTTCTTTCATTTTTCATCATTTCTCATCATTTTTTTTTCTTTTCTTTTTTTTTTTTTTCAAAATAAATTAACAAAAATAAACCAAAATGCCAAAAAATTAAATTTGAACGTATTTTTGTGAACAATTTTCCTTTTTTTCTCTTTTTCCATGATTTTTCTACGTTAAAACTTAAAAATTAAAATAGAAACTAGAAACTAAAAAAAACTAAAAGCAACCACGACAAATGAGAATAAAAAGTAAAAGAAATTACACCAAAAATTTGGTGTCTACAGTTTGCCCCTCTTTGTCTGAGTTTTGGAAAAACTTGAGACAAAGAAGTAGACACCAAATACTTACCTGCTTTATTCGGTGGCAAACGTCACGAACGGTGGACGTTTTAGAAATAAGGACTGACCCCTTTTGGCAAAACTTTTAAAATGGAATTGACTTATACAGGAGATTTAAAGTGGGATTGACCCGAACGAAATTTAAAGACGGGACTGGCCCAAACAGGAACTTAAAGCGGGACTGACTCGAACAGGAATTTAAGAACGGGACTGACCCGAACATGGATTGAAAACGGGACTGACCCGGACAGGAATGTAAATGGGGTAGACCCACGGAATAGACCTGAACAGAAATTTAAATGGGATAGACCCAAACAGAAATTTAAATGGGATAGACCCAGACAGAAATTTAAAACGGGACTGATCCGAACAGAAAAATTAAAATTGGGACTGACTAGAGAAGGAAATTCAAATCATGGGACTGGCCCGAACAAGCTTTAATCGCGGGACTGACCCGAAAATGCTTTTGATCATGGGACTGACCCGAATAAGCTTTAATCGCGGGACTGACCCGAAAATGCTTTTGATCATGGGACTGACCCGAATAAACTTTTGATCGTAGGACTGACCCGAATAAGCTTTTGATCGTGGGACTGACTCGAAAATGCTTTTGATCGTGGGACTGACCCGAAAATGCTTTTGGTCGTGGGACTGACCCGAAAATGCTTTTGATCGTGGGACTGACCCGAAAAGCTTTTGATCGTGGGACTGACCCGAAAATGCTTTTGATCGTGGGACTGACCCGAAAATGCTTTTGATCGTGGGACTGACCCGAAAATGCTTTTGGTCGTGGGACTGACCCGAAAATGCTTTTGATCGTGGGACTGACCCGAATAAGCTTTTGATCGTGGGACTGACCTGAAAATGCTTTTGATCGTGGGACTAACCCGAATAAGCTTTTGATCATGGGACTGACCCGAGAATCCTTTTGATCATGGGACTGACCCGAATAAGCTCTTGATCATGGGACTGACCCGAAAATGCTTTTGATCGCGGGACTGACCCGAAAATGCTTTTGGTCATGGGACTGACCCGAAAATCCTTTTGATCATGGGACTGACCCGAATAAGCTCTTGATCGTGGGACTGACCCGAAAATGCTTTTGATCGTGGGACTGACCCGAAAATGCTTTTGGTCGTGGGACTGACCCGAAAATGCTTTTGATCGTGGGACTGACCCGAATAAGCTTTTGATCGTGGGACTGACCCGAAAATGCTTTTGATCGTGGGACTGACCCGAATAAGCTTTTGATCATGGGACTGACCCGAGAATCCTTTTGATCATGGGACTGACCCGAATAAGCTCTTGATCATGGGACTGACCCGAAAATGCTTTTGATCGCGGGACTGACCCGAAAATGCTTTTGGTCATGGGACTGACCCGAAAATCCTTTTGATCATGGGACTGACCCGAATAAGCTCTTGATCATGGGACTGACCCGAAAATGCTTTTGATCGCGGGACTGACCCGAAAATGCTTTTGGTCATGGGACTGACCCGAAAATCCTTTTGATAATCGGTCAGTGGGATTAAACCCGAGCCTGCCGTGATAAAATCTGTGTTGATTTTTGATTGATGATTTTTTCCTTTTTTTTTTTTTTTTTTTTTTGACTTTTGAAAATCTTTCCAAAAAATTAATTTGCCTCAGTATGATGAATTTTTGCAATGTGAGTCCAGAGTTGATTCTGTATCGCCATGCTGTTGCATTTTTTGATGAAATTTGCTTGCGACATTTTCAATCTGCCTTTGTTCACCGGAGGACTCTTTCCGACACCTATTCCAGTGCGAGGTGTGCTTACTTTCATCTGTGTATGCAATTTTTCTGCAAAAGAGAAAAAAAACAAAGAAATTGCCACCATCATTTGATCCGTTTTCCTTTGAGAATCGTGTAAACATGAGTCTTTCAACGCCTTTATCAACTTTTGCTGCGGCAGTCGATTGAGTTGGATTTTTCACCCTAAGGCTTTTCTGATTTACAAACTGATCAGGTATGTGCTTTGCCATATTGTGAAGTCTGCGTAACTGACTTTGTTGAACCTTAACCCTTTTCAAGAGATGACTGAACCCAAGTATGCTTCGAATAAACCACGGGGATTGTTATTCACCAAAATTCAAAGATAAAGAATGAAGTATGCAAGAAAATTCACATGTCATGAAAGAATAAATATGCACAAGAATGCACACATAACCACTTGTGCTTAAATTCTACAAAAAATGCCATGAATGCAAGTAATTTGGAAAAATGAGCTTCCTAAGAATGTATTTGCAAAAGAATGTTTTACAAAATGACACAGTTTTGGCCAACAAATGTCATATTCAATTCTCTGGATATCTTTGTTCTGGAATTCAAAATTGACAGAAGTATGACAAAATGAGAAATCCAAATGAACCAAATCACCAGCTGTTCTTCCTCGTGCTCGCTCGCTGCAAAATCCTACCTTGGTGCCCTTTCGGGTTTTTACCAAGGTTGCCCCCCCTTTTTTTGTTTCGTTTTGTCTTTTCTCTTTTTTTTTTTTTTTTTTTTTTTTTGAGGTGCCCTTTCGAGTTTTCACCTAAAGACGCAAATGAAAGAGCTCAACCATGATCGACTCAGGAGTATGAGTTGAAGATTTCTGGCATCAGTAAAATGCACTTCCCTTAGAAGTTTAGGCGAAGGCATTATGGACATCACTTGTCAGTTGATTAGCAAACTTTCCAATAGAAATACTGCAAGTGACGAAAGCCAGGACTTTGGGCTTTTGTAATGGGGTCAGGTGGGGTATGTCAAGAAAAGTTAAGGCTTGAAAACAATTTGCTCTTATGAGAGGTGAAATAACCTGAGATTGCATCATTTGAAATCATCTTCAATTTCAAACGAAACTGAGGGAAATTTGCCCCAGTTCGATTGAATCCTCTCTCCTTGCATTTTCATTGCATTTTCCTCACTTTTTGCATTTTTCTTCAAAGCTAAATTTGCCCCGGTGTGGGGTTTATTGTCTTCCATCTTTCTTTCAAAGATAGATTTGCCCCAGTGTGGGGTTTTACCTTTTCTTTCGGATCGTCTCTGTTCACAATGAATTTGCCCCAGTGTGGGGCTTGCAATCCTCAGGGGCTGCCAAACGAAAAAACTATTGTTCTGATAGCTCAAAAGGGATGACTAGGGATGAAATGTTTTGATTGGAAAAGAAGATGGCCTGACTTTTGTTTCGCTCCTTGCATGATTTCCAAAAGAAATTTGCATAATCAAAAATAAAACTTCTTACACATGTCTGAGTTGATAGGTTGAGAGACTGTTTGTTCGTCCATCTCTTCAAGGATAAGTGCTCCACTCGGTAGCACCTTTTTGAATGACAAATGGCCTTACCAGTTTAGGCCAAATTCGTCTTTGATTTCATCTTGCATTGGCAAATCTCGCTTTAACTCATTGTCCTTCTTCTCTAAAGGACCGGTGGCGGACCTTTTTGTTATGAACACAGGCCATACGACATTCAACTGCTTTTCATCCATCAAAATCAATCGTCGGTAACGCTGCTTTAACCAATCAGCTTAGAACTTGGCAGAGGAGGGATTTCTTGATGAAAGGCTTTCTTAGCGAAAAGATTTTCAATGAAGAGCTTTCTTAATGAAGGGATTTTTCAATGAAGGATTTTTAATGAAGGGATTTTTGGCCTTCTCAAAGAAGGGATTTTTCAACGAAGGGATTTCTGACCTTCTCAAAGAAGGGATTTTTCAATGAAGGGATTTCTGACCTTCTCAAAGAAGGGATTTTTCAACGAATCAATGAAGGGATTTCTTAATGAAGGGATTTTTAGATGAATGGTATTATCGGAATCCAGAACAGTGATATTCAAAGGGTCAAATAATTTCATCTTTGGCCATTTAAAAGAATTAAAATTCAGGACAATAATCAAATAAACAAATTGTGCATTTAATGGAAAAACTAATCAAAGCGAAAACAAGACAAAAACTTAATTGCGAAAGATGTTTTCATGAAGCTATTCACATATGCAAGAAATGGTTTTTGTGAACTTTAGTAAATAACAACCCCTAGATTTACCGAAATTCCCTTCGAGAGGGAAGATACTCGGCCATCCAAATTGTGCAAAGCTCCTTCAGGATTTTCAAATTTCGTCGTTGGAGGTGGATGCCTCGAAGGTGTCCTGGTGTTCAGGAAAAGGATTTGTACTTATGATCGGCCCTTGTTCACCTCTTTTCCTTAGCACTATTTCTCCTGCTTCGATCATGTCTTGGACTTTGTGCTTAAGTGCCCTGCAATCGGCGGTTGAGTGGCCAGGTACTCCCGAATGATAGGCACAAATAGCATGTGGATTGTACCCAGCAGGCATGCCATGAAGGTAAGTTGGAGGGGGAATCACGCCTATTTTGTTGGCAACCTTCAATTGCTCATACAATTGGTCCAAAGGCCTGCCTAGGTTGGTGAAGGTTCGAGTACGGCTTTGATTGTAGGTTTCAGTGGGTCGGGGATAGTTGTAGGTGGGTCTATTTGGTGGGGGAAATCTTTGGTGGTAAGGAGGCCGAGGACGAGCTTGTTGAAAGCTTGGTTGAGATATTTGGAAAGGGGTTGTAGGCGGGTTGGCATAATTTGGGCGAGGTCGAGGATGAGTGATATTGGTGTGGTAAACAGGACGAGGATTTGAGTAGTAGGGGTAAGGGTTTGAGTAGGTAGGGTATTGTCGAGGTCTGGGTCTTGGGACAGGGTTTTGATTCCATGTGAAAGCAGTTTCCCCCTCTTTCTTTTGGAATTGCGGGTTCTTCCCACTAGTCCCCTGACCTTGCAAAGCATCCAACTGTGACTTGAGGGTAGAGACATTAACAATCTTCCCAGCTTTTACGAAATCATCAAATTCCTCAAGCTTATTGACAATAGCAGCGAACGAGCATCCAGTCATGCGAAAAATTTCTTCGAAATATGGAGGATCATGTGCCTTAATGAAAGTGCGTATGATTTCGTCCTCAGTCATTGGTGGCTCGACTTTGGCAGCTATTTTCCTCCATCTCTTGGCATAAGTCTTGTGATCCTCGGAGGGTTTTCTTTTTGTTCCTTCCAACGTGGTTCGTGTCGGAGCCAACTCGCAGTTATACTCATATTGCCTTACAAAAGCATTGGACAAGTCAATCCAGGTTTTTACTTCTTCGGACTTCAAATTTGAGTACCAGTCGAGGGCATCCCCCTCCAGACTTTCCGGGAACAACCTTAGAGGCAGGTTCTCGTCGTCTACAGGCTTTCCCAACTTGTTAACAAATAGTCGGAGGTGTGTCTTGGGATTACCCGTCCCATCGTACTTGTTAAACTTAGGGGTTTTGAACCCCTCGGGCAATTGCACATTGGGAAAGAGACAAAGCTCATCGTAGTCCAGGACTCCTTGCTTGTTCAACCCCTGACTCTTCCTCATAAACTCATCGAAACGATCAAGGCGTTTGAGCAGCTTTATATCAACGGGAGCAGAAGATTCCCCCATTTCTGCCTTGGTTTGAACAATATGGTCCGGCAGGAATGGCTCAGCAGTAGGGTAATAAAAGGTATGTGGCTCAGGTGGTATATTTGAAGTGATTTGGGGTTGTGGACCTCGCATGTGAGTAAGAAAAAATGAAGGATGAGGAGGGTAAGTGTATGGCAAATTTGTGGTGGGATAGGTGAAAGTTTCTTCGGGTGCAATAGGAAATGATGGAGTAACAGTGGCATGGGCCGAAGGTAGGACAAACGGCTCTTGCTCAGGCTGTCTGGCGGGTACAGGTTCGGGTTGAACTTCGCTGCTAATTAGCTCATCATTCAACTTCCTTTGGGCGGCCATCTCAGACGCCATCTCTCCAAACTTGGTAAGCATCTCAGTCAACTGAATCCCCGAACTTGCAGTCTCGGGTTGAGCGGTAGTAGCAGACCTATCTGACTGTTCCGGTTGTGAACTCATGTTTACACGACTCCTCTGGGCTTGACTACGGGACCGCGTTATGATGGGGCTTCGACGAGAAGCTATATTTAAATATTACCTGAGAATTTTGAAAGGAATTGTCTTTAGATTCAACCCTTGCTTAGTTATTCCAATAAAAATAAAGAAAAGGAAAAGAAAAAGGCAAGAGTTAGTAACTATCCAAAAAATTCGGATGCATGTCCTATTGGGGAGCCCTTTTTATGCCAAGGGTAGGCCTAGCATGAAAATGCAATCCTCTAGGGTAAGCACTATACCATACCTGACGGATCTGATCAATTCATTGAGTGAAAAATAATTTGAAAAATTTGACCATTGGAGTGACGAGGGATTTGTCAAAATGAGGACAAGTCCGAATAGATTGATCACCTTTGATTTGCAAAACGCATGGGTTTGACCTTGACGAACTCCTATCGAAGAGATTGGAATTTGTCGACAAATTTCCTCAGTGAAGCATGAGTCAAAAACCCAACTGATTAAATAGTTGGATATAATGGATGGTTTTCTCAAAAATTGACTAGATTTCCCAATTTGGAATTTGATATCGAAACCCTAATTGGTCAATTGACAATTTATTAAAAATTGACTGGATTACCCTAAAAGGGAAACAGGTCAAATGAATTAAATGAAATTTAATTTATCCAAAATTAATCAAATCACCCTAACAAGGGTAAATCGATCAAATAGATTGAACGAAACTTGATCTATTCAAAAATCGGCTCGGTTGCCCTAAAAATGGGTAAATTGGCCAAAAGACCCTAAAAAGGGTAAATTGGTCAAATGAATTGATAATTTATTCAAAAGCGACCGAATGACCCTAAAAAGGGTAAATTGGTCAAAGGACCCTAAAAAGGGTAAATTGGTCAAATGAATTGACGATTTATTCAAAATCGACCGAATGACCCTAAAAAGGGTAAATTGGTCAAAAGACCCTAAAAAGGGTAATTTGGTCAAATGAATTGACGATTTATTCAAAATCGACCGAATGACCCTAAAAAGGGTAAATTGGTCAAAAGACCCTAAAAAGGGTAAATTGGTCAAATGAATTGGATGAAATGAATTTATTCAAAAATGATTAGATTGTACTAAAATTGAATGAATTGAAAAAAATGGATTGGATAAGATGGATGATTTGTTCAAAAATCGATTGAATTATTCGCCCACTGGGTGGTTTCAAGAAATCATTACAATGCCTTGGTCTATGAGCCTCTAAAATCAAAATTTGGCCTCTATATTTATCGTCTCAACAATGAGGAATCATTTGTGAATTTTCTTCGAATTAATGTCCTTTTACGCAAGGGAATTTTACCAATTTTGAGAAAATGGCCAAAAAGTGATTATTAGATGCTCATATTCCAAAAATTGCTTCATGAAAATGATCGGATCTTACCTTACCTTGTGCACTACCCCTTCGGATGGTACGAGAAAGGTAAACGTGCAAGTCTCATTTGGATTATATATCCGAGACATGGGGTGGTTTATTCCTAACACGGGATCCCCTAAATGGCATTCCCTTCCTAGGGTTTATGCGTGATGCCAGTTTATTAAAGCGATATAAATATGTGACAAATATGGCCTAAAGGATATAAATAATGCAACGGGGGAAAAGGTCTAAACATGAAATGTATTTACTGAAAGGTAAGTGCAAAGACTGAAATTTAGACATGTGAGCTATCTAGTGGATGAGTCACTAAAAGAGTGCCAAAGAGGCCCCTTATTGCTATGGCACATGAATGCAGGCCAAGAAAACAAAAAAAATGGTTAGTGCAGTTGATAGTACACATAACACATTGTAACAACAAGATAAAGCAATCAAAGCAATAAAAAGGAAAAAAAGGTTGGACCCCTCCCCTCGTGAATAGTGTCCCTAGCTTAGGATAAGGCCGACTCTACCCTAGGCAAGCTATCATGGATGCATGAGGTTGGGGTTCACTAATGCATCTAGACTCGATGAGCTCAGGTCCCCGAGCCTTCAGACTTAGAAACCAAGGGTCACCAATCCCAAGGTTCTTTGTCGGTGGCTCGAGCGATTCCCCAAACACCGCTACGCACACATCGTGTCACGGCTACGTGTTTGAGTGAATCTATCAAAACCTCAATCTTCGACCAAAAGCTAAAGGCTATCAACCAATAGCTTTAAGCGGAAGATTGAGTGACCCATTGGAACATGCTACACACACATCGTGTCGTGATCACATGCCCAAGTGAGTCACCTAATCCTAATAGGGTGGAGTGGCGTGACAAGCCACTAAAGAAAAATAAAAGGGATAAAAGAAGTAAAGCGTATGCTCGTATGCTAGTGCTCGTTTGGAGGGGAAGGGTCAAGAACCAGCGCGAGGCTCTAGGGTGACCCATACCTCCCAAAATGCAATGCAAGCGCGAGATAACAAGTAAACACACATCCAATCAACCAATCACACATACGTGAATGAGGGAATAGTTGGATACGCGCGCGAGGCAAAAAGGCCCTAAAAATGGAAAATGCAAGCCTAATATCCAAATGCAATGCATAAAAAGGGTAGAAAAAGGAAACGAATGGCTAAGTCAAATGCTTGGACCCACTTAGGAAGTCCCCAGTGGAGTCGCCAACTGTCGCGCCCCACTTTTTTGTAAAAAATAATTGTTTTTTGTTGAATTTTATTGATTTGGGAAAAATGAATTTTGTTGATAAAAACAAAAATGGGTCTAAATGGGACTTTTGAAAATGCGACGATTTGACCCAAGAAAAATAGTTCAAAAAGGGTTTTTATATGAAAAATGGAGTCGCCACTTGGTATAGAGTTAGGGTGTACCAAGTCACCCAAAAAATGAAATTTTTAAAGAAAAAAGTAAGAAAACCCTTTTTAAACGACTCCTAGTCCACGTAAAACAAAGAAAAAGGTTCGGGAGTCACATTTGACGAAGGGGAAGGCAAGGATAAAAATCCAAGGCACCCCTTCGACCTAACCAAGGCTAGTTGCGTGATTTAACCCTTATTTTCCTATATTTTCTACCCAAAGTATGTATTGCAAATTGGATTTGACTAATGAATGAGAAATGCAATCCTAAATCTAAGAAATGTTTCTTATGAGGCTTTTGGTCCCATTCACACGAGTCGTGACGGCCAATAAGGAAAGTCCTCATAGAAAATCATGAATGATGCAAATGAGGACTCAAATGAGAGTGTAAGTGTGCAAAGTGTAGAAAAAAGTGCATGTGTGCAATTTGAAAGTGTTTGTGTGCAAATGAATAAAAATATAAATGCTCGTGTGCAAGTGAATGAAAATAGTAAATATATAAGTAAAATAGGTGCAATGTGTGAAGTGAAAAGTAAAGAAAGTGAATAAGTGTGTGAATATGACATGTGGATTTAAAATATATAATTAGTGAGGAAAATAGTGAGAAAATGATATGAAAATGCATGAACTTAGAGGAATGCATCAGGTCGGGTACGGGAATGACCTCTAGTTTTTGTGATTTTAATTTTCCCTTTGATTAGAAGGAAAAACTAGCGTGCTAAGGCTATTTTGAAGCCACACTCGCTCGTTTCCCTTACCCAAGGGGGTTTCTCAGGCAAATGGACCCTATAACTAGCATGAAATGCAAAGGCCTAAAATGAAAGGGAAAAGGTTAGAGGGACATGCCAAATGCCATAAAAACTAAAAAAATGCATGAAATGTAGTGAACATGCAAACATGTACTAACGAGGGGAAATCCCTAAGGGTCTAGCGTTGGACTAGCCCATTCTATGAATTCCGACTAGCGTTGGACTAGTGGAAACGTACATTCATTCATCACATTCATTCAGGCTATGGAAAGCGAGTAGACATGCCAAACACTTATAAACACATAGCACATAACATTTAGCATGCTCGACTAGATGCAAGGCCCTAACAAAGCAAATTAACGCGTAGTAACTAAGCATGCAAGACACATAAGACAATTAAAGCCTTAACTATTACATTTGCTAGCTAGGCACATGACTTCGATAGGTCTTCATTGAATGCTCCTCCAAGCCCTATCTATTACAAGCCAAGAGGTGTACACATACCCCATTAAAAGAATAACTTAATGAAAAGCAAGAGTAAATGACATAAATAAAAGAAATTAAGGAAAGGCTAAGAAAGCAAAGTAGACATGCATTTCTCACGTAGCATGTTGGTTCACATAGGAGAGACACAAACAGGGATAAAGAAAATATACCGCCCCCTTCGAGTGATGACCAAATGAAAGAAAAATGGCTTCAAAACAATAAAAAGGTCAAGGTACCTCAAATAGTAAAGTAACACAAAGTCACCAAATCTCTCCTAATTGCAATTTAAATGAAATCAAACAATACATAGTCTTCAATAAAGGAATCCACCAAGGACCCAAATGCAAGCATTAATCAAGCATTCAAAGCCAATTAAAACATTTTAGAAAATTTGAAAGTCCAAGAGTAAGAAAAAAGGCCAAAGCCAATTTATTTCAGAAAATTCAAGAAGATAGGCGAACACAAGCTCATTTAGACACCAAGTTTCACAATCCATGCATTAAGCATCACCTTAGCAAAACATGATAACCAATGAAGGCAAACAAGCAATTGAATTGAAATATTAGTGCTGCCAAAGACTCAATTGTAAACACTAACCAAGCATTCAAGCTTAATCAAACACTTTTAAGAACTTCAAGGGTCCAAGGGCAAAGAGAAAGGCTAATAATAGTTCAAGTTGCAAATACTTTAGGACTCGATTTCAAGAACATGGAATGTACTCGGGCCATAATGCATTGCTGCAAAAATCACAGGGACCCAATTGATTAGTTTTCTCAAATTTGTGGGTCATAAAAGCATAAGGTAAAACTTGAGGGGGTTTAGAGGCAATTTTTGGAAGTCATATTCATGCAGACTCATGCAAACAACGTAGAAGCTCTTCTGCAAATCAAGAACCAACGCATGCTGCTGCCCTTTTGTTTCCAAAACTTCAGCAATTTTTAGCAGCAAATACATCCATTTCATCATACAAACAAGTTCACCAAACCAGAAATTATTGACCCAAATCAAAACATGAAATTTTGTTTGCAGGATTAAGACGACAAATCTGATTTTTGATCGACAGAGAAAAGGAAAGTGCAGCAAAGTTTTTCGGCAATTCTTATCCGCAAAGCTTTCCACAGCTCCTAAACACACTCAAATTCAATATGAACTAAAGCAACAAGACAACCACCTAATCATCTCACTTTGCAACACAAAACTTTAGGATTTGAAGCACAAAATTCAGGTAGAGAAAGCGTGCAGCACTGGATATAAAATTGCTGCAATTTCCTTGGTTTCTTGACCAAGCACAGAAAAATCAGCGTTATCCACTTCGTTAGAAGCCAAGTAATTTAAACGCCAAATCTAATCATTCTAATGAGGTTGAATACTGAATTTAAAACACAAACCAAAAGGCATGCACCTGCAACTTTCCTCCTATTTGGCCATGAGACAATGATGAAACCAGATTCATCAAAGTTCAAACCGTGAAACAAGGAGGAACCGTAACATTTTTAGCACATTCAAAAGGACAACTAGTTATGAAAAACTGCAGCAAAGATGCAAGAGAAAAGGCCCGTGGCAAACATGCTCAGGATACACCAATTAACAAACAAAACTGAAACTTGCACATAACAGGAACCTTAGTAACCAATCAAATGATCATTGCGGCAATAAAACAAACAGCTCCAATCTTGTTGCTGCAATTTTGTTCCAACTTCCAACACCAAATTCAGATCCAATCACATACCTTAACCAAGTTTTCTTGATATAACATCCGAACTTAGAACTAAACAAACAAAATTTTGACAATCGAACAAGCAAAGACATAGGAAGGAACTCAAAACGTAGAAATAATTGCTGCAACTAACCTTCACTTGACACATAAAGCTAACGATTTTTATGCCTTACCAACATAAATTTCTGTTATACTAGAATCACAAGCTGCAAAACAACATGCAAGCTCTCGGTTCCTCACTTTAGGTCCAACTCACATTTTTTTTATATATCAAAATTCCCTTCAGCCACAAATTATTAGTCACGGCTTAAAACCAACATGCAACCCGTATTCAGCTACATGCATGATCAAACAAACAGCTACCCATCAGATTTAATCCAAAACCAATTTCGGATGTCATAAAAAAAAAACATCTAACCAGAATTTCATCCAATTCTCTCGGTTGACATGCATGCAACCAGTTTTCTGTTTCATTTTCTTTTCTTGTTTAATCCGAACTGATTACCCTCGCGTATAGCATAATCATTTAGTTTCCAGCTAGCTAAGCACATAACTAACTCAGATTATCATGAGTTGGTCAAATAAAGTTGCAAATTTCCAGCTTAAGCTCTCGGCAACCACAGTTCCTTCAACATCAGATTTTTCTGTGACTTAATCTAACATCTAACCACACAACCACCACATGCAAGCCCATAGTCAACACCTCCTACCCTTAACTAGTCAATTTAATTCCAGAAATTACCTCAGCTTGGAGTACACACACACGATTAGCAGCAGAAATTATTTTCCTCCCCTCGGCAGTCCAGAAAAATGCAGACCGCTAGCTCTCTCCCTCTCTCCCTTGCTCTGGCTTGCGGCTGGATGAGGGAAATCTGGTCTCAAGCTCTTCTCCAGCTCACGGATGGAAGACAGGCTAAATCGCAAGTCTCTCTCTTCCCTCTCTAGTTTACGGACCGAAAAAAAAGAATCAAGAAGCTCGGCTCCCTCTTTCTCACTCTCGTCGATGATACCAAGGCCGGAAAATGGAAGTGAAGTGTTGTTGTTGTTTTTTTTAGGTGTGATAGTGGATAGGGAATGGTTCGCAGTTGAGAGAGGTGGAGTCTTTAAGAGGAGAAGATCATCCGGCAGAAATGGAATTGTGATTTTTTGATTTTTTTTTTTAATTGTTTTTTTTTTTTTAAATTATTTAACAAAAATAATAGTAAAACTAAATAATAATAAAAACCACAATTTTAATTACAAACACATCGAAATAAACAAACTAAAAATAACAAAATTACCATTTTCGATCTTTTCTTTCATTTTTCATCATTTCTCATCATTTTTTTTTCTTTTCTTTTTTTTTTTTTTCAAAATAAATTAACAAAAATAAACCAAAATGCCAAAAAATTAAATTTGAACGTATTTTTGTGAACAATTTTCCTTTTTTTCTCTTTTTCCATGATTTTTCTACGTTAAAACTTAAAAATTAAAATAGAAACTAGAAACTAAAAAAAACTAAAAGCAACCACGACAAATGAGAATAAAAAGTAAAAGAAATTACACCAAAAATTTGGTGTCTACAGTTTGCCCCTCTTTGTCTGAGTTTTGGAAAAACTTGAGACAAAGAAGTAGACACCAAATACTTACCTGCTTTATTCGGTGGCAAACGTCACGAACGGTGGACGTTTTAGAAATAAGGACTGACCCCTTTTGGCAAAACTTTTAAAATGGAATTGACTTATACAGGAGATTTAAAGTGGGATTGACCCGAACGAAATTTAAAGACGGGACTGGCCCAAACAGGAACTTAAAGCGGGACTGACTCGAACAGGAATTTAAGAACGGGACTGACCCGAACATGGATTGAAAACGGGACTGACCCGGACAGGAATGTAAATGGGGTAGACCCACGGAATAGACCTGAACAGAAATTTAAATGGGATAGACCCAAACAGAAATTTAAATGGGATAGACCCAGACAGAAATTTAAAACGGGACTGATCCGAACAGAAAAATTAAAATTGGGACTGACTAGAGAAGGAAATTCAAATCATGGGACTGGCCCGAACAAGCTTTAATCGCGGGACTGACCCGAAAATGCTTTTGATCATGGGACTGACCCGAATAAGCTTTAATCGCGGGACTGACCCGAAAATGCTTTTGATCATGGGACTGACCCGAATAAACTTTTGATCGTAGGACTGACCCGAATAAGCTTTTGATCGTGGGACTGACTCGAAAATGCTTTTGATCGTGGGACTGACCCGAAAATGCTTTTGGTCGTGGGACTGACCCGAAAATGCTTTTGATCGTGGGACTGACCCGAAAAGCTTTTGATCGTGGGACTGACCCGAAAATGCTTTTGATCGTGGGACTGACCCGAAAATGCTTTTGATCGTGGGACTGACCCGAAAATGCTTTTGGTCGTGGGACTGACCCGAAAATGCTTTTGATCGTGGGACTGACCCGAATAAGCTTTTGATCGTGGGACTGACCTGAAAATGCTTTTGATCGTGGGACTAACCCGAATAAGCTTTTGATCATGGGACTGACCCGAGAATCCTTTTGATCATGGGACTGACCCGAATAAGCTCTTGATCATGGGACAGACCCGAAAATACTTTTGATCGCGGGACTGACCCGAAAATGCTTTTGGTCATGGGACTGACCCGAAAATCCTTTTGATCATGGGACTGACCCGAATAAGCTCTTGATCGTGGGACTGACCCGAAAATGCTTTTGATCGTGGGACTGACCCGAAAATGCTTTTGGTCGTGGGACTGACCCGAAAATGCTTTTGATCGTGGGACTGACCCGAATAAGCTTTTGATCGTGGGACTGACCCGAAAATGCTTTTGATCGTGGGACTGACCCGAATAAGCTTTTGATCATGGGACTGACCCGAGAATCCTTTTGATCATGGGACTGACCCGAATAAGCTCTTGATCATGGGACTGACCCGAAAATGCTTTTGATCGCGGGACTGACCCGAAAATGCTTTTGGTCATGGGACTGACCCGAAAATCCTTTTGATCATGGGACTGACCCGAATAAGCTCTTGATCATGGGACTGACCCGAAAATGCTTTTGATCGCGGGACTGACCCGAAAATGCTTTTGGTCATGGGACTGACCCGAAAATCCTTTTGATAATCGGTCAGTGGGATTAAACCCGAGCCTGCCGTGATAAAATCTGTGTTGATTTTTGATTGATGATTTTTTCCTTTTTTTTTTTTTTTTTTTTTTGACTTTTGAAAATCTTTCCAAAAAATTAATTTGCCTCAGTATGATGAATTTTTGCAATGTGAGTCCAGAGTTGATTCTGTATCGCCATGCTGTTGCATTTTTTGATGAAATTTGCTTGCGACATTTTCAATCTGCCTTTGTTCACCGGAGGACTCTTTCCGACACCTATTCCAGTGCGAGGTGTGCTTACTTTCATCTGTGTATGCAATTTTTCTGCAAAAGAGAAAAAAAACAAAGAAATTGCCACCATCATTTGATCCGTTTTCCTTTGAGAATCGTGTAAACATGAGTCTTTCAACGCCTTTATCAACTTTTGCTGCGGCAGTCGATTGAGTTGGATTTTTCACCCTAAGGCTTTTCTGATTTACAAACTGATCAGGTATGTGCTTTGCCATATTGTGAAGTCTGCGTAACTGACTTTGTTGAACCTTAACCCTTTTCAAGAGATGACTGAACCCAAGTATGCTTCGAATAAACCACGGGGATTGTTATTCACCAAAATTCAAAGATAAAGAATGAAGTATGCAAGAAAATTCACATGTCATGAAAGAATAAATATGCACAAGAATGCACACATAACCACTTGTGCTTAAATTCTACAAAAAATGCCATGAATGCAAGTAATTTGGAAAAATGAGCTTCCTAAGAATGTATTTGCAAAAGAATGTTTTACAAAATGACACAGTTTTGGCCAACAAATGTCATATTCAATTCTCTGGATATCTTTGTTCTGGAATTCAAAATTGACAGAAGTATGACAAAATGAGAAATCCAAATGAACCAAATCACCAGCTGTTCTTCCTCGTGCTCGCTCGCTGCAAAATCCTACCTTGGTGCCCTTTCGGGTTTTTACCAAGGTTGCCCCCCCTTTTTTTGTTTCGTTTTGTCTTTTCTCTTTTTTTTTTTTTTTTTTTTTTTTTGAGGTGCCCTTTCGAGTTTTCACCTAAAGACGCAAATGAAAGAGCTCAACCATGATCGACTCAGGAGTATGAGTTGAAGATTTCTGGCATCAGTAAAATGCACTTCCCTTAGAAGTTTAGGCGAAGGCATTATGGACATCACTTGTCAGTTGATTAGCAAACTTTCCAATAGAAATACTGCAAGTGACGAAAGCCAGGACTTTGGGCTTTTGTAATGGGGTCAGGTGGGGTATGTCAAGAAAAGTTAAGGCTTGAAAACAATTTGCTCTTATGAGAGGTGAAATAACCTGAGATTGCATCATTTGAAATCATCTTCAATTTCAAACGAAACTGAGGGAAATTTGCCCCAGTTCGATTGAATCCTCTCTCCTTGCATTTTCATTGCATTTTCCTCACTTTTTGCATTTTTCTTCAAAGCTAAATTTGCCCCGGTGTGGGGTTTATTGTCTTCCATCTTTCTTTCAAAGATAGATTTGCCCCAGTGTGGGGTTTTACCTTTTCTTTCGGATCGTCTCTGTTCACAATGAATTTGCCCCAGTGTGGGGCTTGCAATCCTCAGGGGCTGCCAAACGAAAAAACTATTGTTCTGATAGCTCAAAAGGGATGACTAGGGATGAAATGTTTTGATTGGAAAAGAAGATGGCCTGACTTTTGTTTCGCTCCTTGCATGATTTCCAAAAGAAATTTGCATAATCAAAAATAAAACTTCTTACACATGTCTGAGTTGATAGGTTGAGAGACTGTTTGTTCGTCCATCTCTTCAAGGATAAGTGCTCCACTCGGTAGCACCTTTTTGAATGACAAATGGCCTTACCAGTTTAGGCCAAATTCGTCTTTGATTTCATCTTGCATTGGCAAATCTCGCTTTAACTCATTGTCCTTCTTCTCTAAAGGACCGGTGGCGGACCTTTTTGTTATGAACACAGGCCATACGACATTCAACTGCTTTTCATCCATCAAAATCAATCGTCGGTAACGCTGCTTTAACCAATCAGCTTAGAACTTGGCAGAGGAGGGATTTCTTGATGAAAGGCTTTCTTAGCGAAAAGATTTTCAATGAAGAGCTTTCTTAATGAAGGGATTTTTCAATGAAGGATTTTTAATGAAGGGATTTTTGGCCTTCTCAAAGAAGGGATTTTTCAACGAAGGGATTTCTGACCTTCTCAAAGAAGGGATTTTTCAATGAAGGGATTTCTGACCTTCTCAAAGAAGGGATTTTTCAACGAATCAATGAAGGGATTTCTTAATGAAGGGATTTTTAGATGAATGGTATTATCGGAATCCAGAACAGTGATATTCAAAGGGTCAAATAATTTCATCTTTGGCCATTTAAAAGAATTAAAATTCAGGACAATAATCAAATAAACAAATTGTGCATTTAATGGAAAAACTAATCAAAGCGAAAACAAGACAAAAACTTAATTGCGAAAGATGTTTTCATGAAGCTATTCACATATGCAAGAAATGGTTTTTGTGAACTTTAGTAAATAACAACCCCTAGATTTACCGAAATTCCCTTCGAGAGGGAAGATACTCGGCCATCCAAATTGTGCAAAGCTCCTTCAGGATTTTCAAATTTCGTCGTTGGAGGTGGATGCCTCGAAGGTGTCCTGGTGTTCAGGAAAAGGATTTGTACTTATGATCGGCCCTTGTTCACCTCTTTTCCTTAGCACTATTTCTCCTGCTTCGATCATGTCTTGGACTTTGTGCTTAAGTGCCCTGCAATCGGCGGTTGAGTGGCCAGGTACTCCCGAATGATAGGCACAAATAGCATGTGGATTGTACCCAGCAGGCATGCCATGAAGGTAAGTTGGAGGGGGAATCACGCCTATTTTGTTGGCAACCTTCAATTGCTCATACAATTGGTCCAAAGGCCTGCCTAGGTTGGTGAAGGTTCGAGTACGGCTTTGATTGTAGGTTTCAGTGGGTCGGGGATAGTTGTAGGTGGGTCTATTTGGTGGGGGAAATCTTTGGTGGTAAGGAGGCCGAGGACGAGCTTGTTGAAAGCTTGGTTGAGATATTTGGAAAGGGGTTGTAGGCGGGTTGGCATAATTTGGGCGAGGTCGAGGATGAGTGATATTGGTGTGGTAAACAGGACGAGGATTTGAGTAGTAGGGGTAAGGGTTTGAGTAGGTAGGGTATTGTCGAGGTCTGGGTCTTGGGACAGGGTTTTGATTCCATGTGAAAGCAGTTTCCCCCTCTTTCTTTTGGAATTGCGGGTTCTTCCCACTAGTCCCCTGACCTTGCAAAGCATCCAACTGTGACTTGAGGGTAGAGACATTAACAATCTTCCCAGCTTTTACGAAATCATCAAATTCCTCAAGCTTATTGACAATAGCAGCGAACGAGCATCCAGTCATGCGAAAAATTTCTTCGAAATATGGAGGATCATGTGCCTTAATGAAAGTGCGTATGATTTCGTCCTCAGTCATTGGTGGCTCGACTTTGGCAGCTATTTTCCTCCATCTCTTGGCATAAGTCTTGTGATCCTCGGAGGGTTTTCTTTTTGTTCCTTCCAACGTGGTTCGTGTCGGAGCCAACTCGCAGTTATACTCATATTGCCTTACAAAAGCATTGGACAAGTCAATCCAGGTTTTTACTTCTTCGGACTTCAAATTTGAGTACCAGTCGAGGGCATCCCCCTCCAGACTTTCCGGGAACAACCTTAGAGGCAGGTTCTCGTCGTCTACAGGCTTTCCCAACTTGTTAACAAATAGTCGGAGGTGTGTCTTGGGATTACCCGTCCCATCGTACTTGTTAAACTTAGGGGTTTTGAACCCCTCGGGCAATTGCACATTGGGAAAGAGACAAAGCTCATCGTAGTCCAGGACTCCTTGCTTGTTCAACCCCTGACTCTTCCTCATAAACTCATCGAAACGATCAAGGCGTTTGAGCAGCTTTATATCAACGGGAGCAGAAGATTCCCCCATTTCTGCCTTGGTTTGAACAATATGGTCCGGCAGGAATGGCTCAGCAGTAGGGTAATAAAAGGTATGTGGCTCAGGTGGTATATTTGAAGTGATTTGGGGTTGTGGACCTCGCATGTGAGTAAGAAAAAATGAAGGATGAGGAGGGTAAGTGTATGGCAAATTTGTGGTGGGATAGGTGAAAGTTTCTTCGGGTGCAATAGGAAATGATGGAGTAACAGTGGCATGGGCCGAAGGTAGGACAAACGGCTCTTGCTCAGGCTGTCTGGCGGGTACAGGTTCGGGTTGAACTTCGCTGCTAATTAGCTCATCATTCAACTTCCTTTGGGCGGCCATCTCAGACGCCATCTCTCCAAACTTGGTAAGCATCTCAGTCAACTGAATCCCCGAACTTGCAGTCTCGGGTTGAGCGGTAGTAGCAGACCTATCTGACTGTTCCGGTTGTGAACTCATGTTTACACGACTCCTCTGGGCTTGACTACGGGACCGCGTTATGATGGGGCTTCGACGAGAAGCTATATTTAAATATTACCTGAGAATTTTGAAAGGAATTGTCTTTAGATTCAACCCTTGCTTAGTTATTCCAATAAAAATAAAGAAAAGGAAAAGAAAAAGGCAAGAGTTAGTAACTATCCAAAAAATTCGGATGCATGTCCTATTGGGGAGCCCTTTTTATGCCAAGGGTAGGCCTAGCATGAAAATGCAATCCTCTAGGGTAAGCACTATACCATACCTGACGGATCTGATCAATTCATTGAGTGAAAAATAATTTGAAAAATTTGACCATTGGAGTGACGAGGGATTTGTCAAAATGAGGACAAGTCCGAATAGATTGATCACCTTTGATTTGCAAAACGCATGGGTTTGACCTTGACGAACTCCTATCGAAGAGATTGGAATTTGTCGACAAATTTCCTCAGTGAAGCATGAGTCAAAAACCCAACTGATTAAATAGTTGGATATAATGGATGGTTTTCTCAAAAATTGACTAGATTTCCCAATTTGGAATTTGATATCGAAACCCTAATTGGTCAATTGACAATTTATTAAAAATTGACTGGATTACCCTAAAAGGGAAACAGGTCAAATGAATTAAATGAAATTTAATTTATCCAAAATTAATCAAATCACCCTAACAAGGGTAAATCGATCAAATAGATTGAACGAAACTTGATCTATTCAAAAATCGGCTCGGTTGCCCTAAAAATGGGTAAATTGGCCAAAAGACCCTAAAAAGGGTAAATTGGTCAAATGAATTGATAATTTATTCAAAAGCGACCGAATGACCCTAAAAAGGGTAAATTGGTCAAAGGACCCTAAAAAGGGTAAATTGGTCAAATGAATTGACGATTTATTCAAAATCGACCGAATGACCCTAAAAAGGGTAAATTGGTCAAAAGACCCTAAAAAGGGTAATTTGGTCAAATGAATTGACGATTTATTCAAAATCGACCGAATGACCCTAAAAAGGGTAAATTGGTCAAAAGACCCTAAAAAGGGTAAATTGGTCAAATGAATTGGATGAAATGAATTTATTCAAAAATGATTAGATTGTACTAAAATTGAATGAATTGAAAAAAATGGATTGGATAAGATGGATGATTTGTTCAAAAATCGATTGAATTATTCGCCCACTGGGTGGTTTCAAGAAATCATTACAATGCCTTGGTCTATGAGCCTCTAAAATCAAAATTTGGCCTCTATATTTATCGTCTCAACAATGAGGAATCATTTGTGAATTTTCTTCGAATTAATGTCCTTTTACGCAAGGGAATTTTACCAATTTTGAGAAAATGGCCAAAAAGTGATTATTAGATGCTCATATTCCAAAAATTGCTTCATGAAAATGATCGGATCTTACCTTACCTTGTGCACTACCCCTTCGGATGGTACGAGAAAGGTAAACGTGCAAGTCTCATTTGGATTATATATCCGAGACATGGGGTGGTTTATTCCTAACACGGGATCCCCTAAATGGCATTCCCTTCCTAGGGTTTATGCGTGATGCCAGTTTATTAAAGCGATATAAATATGTGACAAATATGGCCTAAAGGATATAAATAATGCAACGGGGGAAAAGGTCTAAACATGAAATGTATTTACTGAAAGGTAAGTGCAAAGACTGAAATTTAGACATGTGAGCTATCTAGTGGATGAGTCACTAAAAGAGTGCCAAAGAGGCCCCTTATTGCTATGGCACATGAATGCAGGCCAAGAAAACAAAAAAAATGGTTAGTGCAGTTGATAGTACACATAACACATTGTAACAACAAGATAAAGCAATCAAAGCAATAAAAAGGAAAAAAAGGTTGGACCCCTCCCCTCGTGAATAGTGTCCCTAGCTTAGGATAAGGCCGACTCTACCCTAGGCAAGCTATCATGGATGCATGAGGTTGGGGTTCACTAATGCATCTAGACTCGATGAGCTCAGGTCCCCGAGCCTTCAGACTTAGAAACCAAGGGTCACCAATCCCAAGGTTCTTTGTCGGTGGCTCGAGCGATTCCCCAAACACCGCTACGCACACATCGTGTCACGGCTACGTGTTTGAGTGAATCTATCAAAACCTCAATCTTCGACCAAAAGCTAAAGGCTATCAACCAATAGCTTTAAGCGGAAGATTGAGTGACCCATTGGAACATGCTACACACACATCGTGTCGTGATCACATGCCCAAGTGAGTCACCTAATCCTAATAGGGTGGAGTGGCGTGACAAGCCACTAAAGAAAAATAAAAGGGATAAAAGAAGTAAAGCGTATGCTCGTATGCTAGTGCTCGTTTGGAGGGGAAGGGTCAAGAACCAGCGCGAGGCTCTAGGGTGACCCATACCTCCCAAAATGCAATGCAAGCGCGAGATAACAAGTAAACACACATCCAATCAACCAATCACACATACGTGAATGAGGGAATAGTTGGATACGCGCGCGAGGCAAAAAGGCCCTAAAAATGGAAAATGCAAGCCTAATATCCAAATGCAATGCATAAAAAGGGTAGAAAAAGGAAACGAATGGCTAAGTCAAATGCTTGGACCCACTTAGGAAGTCCCCAGTGGAGTCGCCAACTGTCGCGCCCCACTTTTTTGTAAAAAATAATTGTTTTTTGTTGAATTTTATTGATTTGGGAAAAATGAATTTTGTTGATAAAAACAAAAATGGGTCTAAATGGGACTTTTGAAAATGCGACGATTTGACCCAAGAAAAATAGTTCAAAAAGGGTTTTTATATGAAAAATGGAGTCGCCACTTGGTATAGAGTTAGGGTGTACCAAGTCACCCAAAAAATGAAATTTTTAAAGAAAAAAGTAAGAAAACCCTTTTTAAACGACTCCTAGTCCACGTAAAACAAAGAAAAAGGTTCGGGAGTCACATTTGACGAAGGGGAAGGCAAGGATAAAAATCCAAGGCACCCCTTCGACCTAACCAAGGCTAGTTGCGTGATTTAACCCTTATTTTCCTATATTTTCTACCCAAAGTATGTATTGCAAATTGGATTTGACTAATGAATGAGAAATGCAATCCTAAATCTAAGAAATGTTTCTTATGAGGCTTTTGGTCCCATTCACACGAGTCGTGACGGCCAATAAGGAAAGTCCTCATAGAAAATCATGAATGATGCAAATGAGGACTCAAATGAGAGTGTAAGTGTGCAAAGTGTAGAAAAAAGTGCATGTGTGCAATTTGAAAGTGTTTGTGTGCAAATGAATAAAAATATAAATGCTCGTGTGCAAGTGAATGAAAATAGTAAATATATAAGTAAAATAGGTGCAATGTGTGAAGTGAAAAGTAAAGAAAGTGAATAAGTGTGTGAATATGACATGTGGATTTAAAATATATAATTAGTGAGGAAAATAGTGAGAAAATGATATGAAAATGCATGAACTTAGAGGAATGCATCAGGTCGGGTACGGGAATGACCTCTAGTTTTTGTGATTTTAATTTTCCCTTTGATTAGAAGGAAAAACTAGCGTGCTAAGGCTATTTTGAAGCCACACTCGCTCGTTTCCCTTACCCAAGGGGGTTTCTCAGGCAAATGGACCCTATAACTAGCATGAAATGCAAAGGCCTAAAATGAAAGGGAAAAGGTTAGAGGGACATGCCAAATGCCATAAAAACTAAAAAAATGCATGAAATGTAGTGAACATGCAAACATGTACTAACGAGGGGAAATCCCTAAGGGTCTAGCGTTGGACTAGCCCATTCTATGAATTCCGACTAGCGTTGGACTAGTGGAAACGTACATTCATTCATCACATTCATTCAGGCTATGGAAAGCGAGTAGACATGCCAAACACTTATAAACACATAGCACATAACATTTAGCATGCTCGACTAGATGCAAGGCCCTAACAAAGCAAATTAACGCGTAGTAACTAAGCATGCAAGACACATAAGACAATTAAAGCCTTAACTATTACATTTGCTAGCTAGGCACATGACTTCGATAGGTCTTCATTGAATGCTCCTCCAAGCCCTATCTATTACAAGCCAAGAGGTGTACACATACCCCATTAAAAGAATAACTTAATGAAAAGCAAGAGTAAATGACATAAATAAAAGAAATTAAGGAAAGGCTAAGAAAGCAAAGTAGACATGCATTTCTCACGTAGCATGTTGGTTCACATAGGAGAGACACAAACAGGGATAAAGAAAATATACCGCCCCCTTCGAGTGATGACCAAATGAAAGAAAAATGGCTTCAAAACAATAAAAAGGTCAAGGTACCTCAAATAGTAAAGTAACACAAAGTCACCAAATCTCTCCTAATTGCAATTTAAATGAAATCAAACAATACATAGTCTTCAATAAAGGAATCCACCAAGGACCCAAATGCAAGCATTAATCAAGCATTCAAAGCCAATTAAAACATTTTAGAAAATTTGAAAGTCCAAGAGTAAGAAAAAAGGCCAAAGCCAATTTATTTCAGAAAATTCAAGAAGATAGGCGAACACAAGCTCATTTAGACACCAAGTTTCACAATCCATGCATTAAGCATCACCTTAGCAAAACATGATAACCAATGAAGGCAAACAAGCAATTGAATTGAAATATTAGTGCTGCCAAAGACTCAATTGTAAACACTAACCAAGCATTCAAGCTTAATCAAACACTTTTAAGAACTTCAAGGGTCCAAGGGCAAAGAGAAAGGCTAATAATAGTTCAAGTTGCAAATACTTTAGGACTCGATTTCAAGAACATGGAATGTACTCGGGCCATAATGCATTGCTGCAAAAATCACAGGGACCCAATTGATTAGTTTTCTCAAATTTGTGGGTCATAAAAGCATAAGGTAAAACTTGAGGGGGTTTAGAGGCAATTTTTGGAAGTCATATTCATGCAGACTCATGCAAACAACGTAGAAGCTCTTCTGCAAATCAAGAACCAACGCATGCTGCTGCCCTTTTGTTTCCAAAACTTCAGCAATTTTTAGCAGCAAATACATCCATTTCATCATACAAACAAGTTCACCAAACCAGAAATTATTGACCCAAATCAAAACATGAAATTTTGTTTGCAGGATTAAGACGACAAATCTGATTTTTGATCGACAGAGAAAAGGAAAGTGCAGCAAAGTTTTTCGGCAATTCTTATCCGCAAAGCTTTCCACAGCTCCTAAACACACTCAAATTCAATATGAACTAAAGCAACAAGACAACCACCTAATCATCTCACTTTGCAACACAAAACTTTAGGATTTGAAGCACAAAATTCAGGTAGAGAAAGCGTGCAGCACTGGATATAAAATTGCTGCAATTTCCTTGGTTTCTTGACCAAGCACAGAAAAATCAGCGTTATCCACTTCGTTAGAAGCCAAGTAATTTAAACGCCAAATCTAATCATTCTAATGAGGTTGAATACTGAATTTAAAACACAAACCAAAAGGCATGCACCTGCAACTTTCCTCCTATTTGGCCATGAGACAATGATGAAACCAGATTCATCAAAGTTCAAACCGTGAAACAAGGAGGAACCGTTGTAGACACCAAATTTTTGTCAATTTTTAATATTTTCCTAAATTTTTATCTATTTAATAAGTTATCTATTATTATTATTATTAATGTGTAATTTTCTCATTTTTGCAGGTTTATTTTAGAAAAAAAGAGAATAGAAAAAAAAAACAACAAAACAACAAAAAAAAAAAGAGTTAAAAAAAAAATCAATCAAAAAAAAATCAAAAAAAAAATCAAAAATCAAAAATAAAAAATCAAATCAAATCAAAATCAAATTATTACAAAACTTACACATTTTCATCATTTTTCCTACCAAAAAAACACTTAACCCATTCCTACACTCAACTTTCTTGTCATCTGGTAAAAAATAATCATTTTGGCCCAACTCAACACTCCAGCTCCCAATACAAACTCTCGGCATTTTCTTTTGCTAAGAGGAGACAAGCAAAGAAAGAAAAAACTATCTCCCTGACTCTTCTCTCGGCTCTCCCAGACACAACAGACAACAAAAAAAAAAACTCCCTCAATTCCATCTCTCGGCTCCCTTTCCTTCTTTCCTCTCAATTCAGAAAACACAAAAGAAAGGCTCCATTCGGCTCCCTCTCCTTTCCCAATATACACACACAGAATCAAACACAAGAAGGCAAGCAATCGGACGTGAGGAGATTGGAATTTCATCAGCAATTTTACTAAGGTCATAAGAGGTATCAACACTTCCATTGAACCATTTCCCGTTTTTTTTATCATATTGAATTCATGTATTATTGGTTGTTCCTGCTGTTTTCTTGTTGTTGCTGCTGGTGTTGTTGAAATTTTGGGGTAAAGCCATGAATAAACGTTAAGAAAAAGAAATGGGCCTGTGAATGCATGTTAAATGTTTGTGAAAATGACAAAACGAAAAATGAATTAAATTAGTGA
Source organism: Coffea arabica (assembly GCF_036785885.1). Classification (NCBI taxonomy): domain Eukaryota; kingdom Viridiplantae; phylum Streptophyta; class Magnoliopsida; order Gentianales; family Rubiaceae; genus Coffea; species Coffea arabica. Next base: position 65,263,648 of record NC_092313.1, on the reverse strand, counting down.
ACATTTTGTGCTTATTTCTGGTGAAATAGACAGTTGTAGTTAGTATGTGGTTTGAAAAAGTGTTGAATTATTTAAGTATTTTGAAGTTTTGAGCCTTTAAAGGCATTGAAATATTTTCTTTATTTTTGGGGCTGTTTTGATTTAATGCATTCTTTTGTTGTTGTTTACTTGTCTAACTAGTATTATAGTTGTATTGTAGAGGTTATAAGGAGTATTGTAATATATTTTCTACGATTTTTGGTGAAGGTTTAAGGGGTTAAAAAAAAAATAAAACCGTGACTGTTTTTTGGCCATTTGACCACTTTTCTTTCCTTTTTTGTAAAAAATAACTCCGGAAATGGAACCTACGCGAAAAATCGAGTGGGGAGGTGTATTTTGAGGATTTTTGGTGACCGGAGAGGTCACCGGCGGTGGCGGTCGGCGGCGGTGGCGCCACCGGCGGCCACCATGGCCGCCAACTGAAGTAAGCTTCGGTTGGCCAGAGGAGGAGAAGAAACGAAGGAAGAAGAAAGAAAGAAAAGAAAGAGAAGGAGAAAGAAAGAAAAGAAAAGAAGAAAAAAAGGGGTTTGGGCCATTTTTTTTGTTCTGTGGGCTTGTGATTGGGCTTTAGTTTATTTTTTCTTTTGGGTTTCGGTTGGGTTCGGAGGTTGGAGCCCATGCATTTTTAGCTGGGCTTGAGGGATAAAAAGACAGGCTGGCCTGTGTGTTTTAGCTTGGGTTTTCAGTTGGGCTTAGGTAGCTTTGGCCCAAGTAAAATAAAAAGATTGGCCCGATGCCCTTTATCTTGCCCAGATCTGGTTACGATTTGCACTTTGGCCCCTGATCTTTGGAGTAGTTTTATTGTAGCCCAGAACATTTTAAATTCCTTTCACCTAGGTCCTTAAATTAATTGCATTTTGGTCCCTGAATTTTATCTTTCATTTAATTTTGACCCCTAAACTTTGGAAAAATATAATTTTTGTCCCCAAAGGTTTTTCAATCTTTGCAATTCAGTCCATGGTGAATTTTGACTCTCTTTGTTATGATTGTTTCTTTTCTTCAATAACTAATTATGTTACTTTAGAATATACTTAACTTGGAATTTTTTAGATTTGCTTAAATTTCTTTACGTCTGACATATTAGTGTGAGTTTAGTACTTTTATTATTATTGTTTTTTCAATTAAATTGGTGCCATGATTCTTTTGTTCATTGTGAGTATAAATAGGACAATTTGACTCCATTTAGTCACCACTTCAAACGGGAGGTACCCCTATTTTTATTATTTCAATGTCAATTACGTGCTCTTATGTGCTCTTATGTGTTCCTATGTGTTTATATTTTTATATGCTTTATTTATTTGATTTAAATATTCATTTAAATTTTCTTATATATGTTTTAGTTAATTTTTTACAATGATTCAAGAGGCATTTAAATACCTCAAAAATGTAATAGATAGGATAATTAGATTTGTTTTATTATATTTTTCCCTTCTAGATTGTAGTTAGGCGCTCCCCGATGTAATAGATAGGTTGCGTGTTTATGTGGCTTATGTGTTATGTGTTTTATCCGCTTTTCTTAGGATTTTGGCATCTAGATATTATGTTTACGTGTTATGTGCTACGTGCTCTTATGTGTTTATTTATTTTAATTTATGTTTTATTTGTTTCACTGTGAATTGTTAATGCATGACGTCACCACACTAGTCCAACGCTAGTTGTGGTTTCTCCCTCCGCTTACTTGCTAGTCCAACGCTAGTAAGGATTTTCTGGAAATTGGCTAGTCCAACGCTAGACCCTTTAGGTTGTCTTGCGCTAGATTCATCTTTGTGTGCTATTCACTACATTTTCATGCATATTTTCATTTTTAGGATCTTCTCTCATTTGTATGATATTCTCTATTATATTATCCCTTACCCTCTATAGGTACTAAGCATGTCATTTAGAATCGCATCTCATTTAAGTTAGTTCATTTGCTTGTTCATGTTAGGATAATTATTTTCAAACATGAGAAATGGGTGATTATAACTTTTTAGTTTAAATACCCCATTAATCCTTGTATAAGAAAATTAGGTCACGAGTTTTTGTCTCCCATACCCTTTATGTTGCATTCCCCTTTTCTTTGGTCATTTATATATGTATATAATTTAATTTCTTTTCTTTTATTTTAATTTCATCATTTGCATATTCGTGACACTTTCAAGGAATCATTGTGGCCTTCGCAATTAATGCGATTGGTCCAATTAAACCCTTGAATGAACATTTTGTCCCTTTCGATATTTTTAGATTAGCATCCATGTAGAAAACATCCAAACATGATAAAATTAAGGGTTAGATTAGGAAAATTTTGACTAGATCTCGCAACTAGCTTAGACTAGGTTGAAAGGGTGCCTTAGGTTTGAGTTAATTAAACCTTTGCCTTCCCTTTCTTCAACCGTGACTCCCAAATCCATTTTCTCTTGTTTTTCAAAGACCTGGAGTTGTTGAAAAGGGTTTTATTTTATTTTATTTAAATACACTTTTTGGGTGACTTGATACACCCAAACTCGATATCAAGTGGCGACTCCTAATTTTTCTTCAAAACCCTTTTAGACTAAATTTTGGATCCAAATTGTCGCATTTTTTAAAGTCCCATTCTAGGTCCTTTTTCATTTATTATTAATAAATCACATCTTTTTATAAACACCTTTTATTTTCCATCGCGAAAAATGGGGCGCGACAACTTGGCGACTCCACTGGGGAGGTTAGAGAGTCCAAGCACTTGGCTTAGTCGTCTTTTCTCTTTTTAACCCTTATATTTATCATATTTGGATGTTTTAGGTTGCATTTTTCTTTTTTAGGATGTTTTGCATTTCACACTCGTAATCGTTCCTCGTCTTGCGTGTATGTGATGAATGGCTTATTTATTTATTTATTCGTATCGCGCTTTGCATTTGGGTGGGGGAAAATATCACCGTAGAGCCTCCACACGTGTTTTAATTATAATCTCTCCCCTCAAAAGGAAGCACTTCATACGTGCATGCATTATTTTTACCTTTTTTTATTTTTCTCGTGGGCGCCATCCCACATCTCCTTGTAGGATTAGGATCGATTTCCTTAGGTAGGCGGATGGTGTGCTCTGCGCCCATAGCGATGCCTAAGGGATCACTCAAGCCACCGACCGAAGGTTTTGGGATTGATGACCCTTAACTTTTTGGTCTGAAGGATTGGGAGCCTGAAACCTTATCGAGTCTAGATGCATTAGTAAGCCAAACCTCATGCATTCATATTAGAAATTACCTAGGATAGAGTCAACCTATCCAATTAGGAACACTAAGCACGAGGGGAGGGATTTCACCCCTCTTTCTTTGCTTTATTTACTTTTCATTCTTGTATCATTTATTGTCACAACGTGTTATATGTTACTTGTTGAACTAACCTCTCCTTATTTTTCCTTTTTCTGCATACACAAACTTTAGAAATAAGAGTTCTAACATGGTACTCGTTTAAGATAAGACCGCCTCTTATATCAAGCATGTTTAAATTTTAGTCAATTGCATATGCATATGTACTGCACATCATTTTAGGCTTACCCCGGCATTTAAAGGGGGCACTTTTAGGTCACATTTCAATTATTTCATTGTATATTTAATATGCTTTAATAAATTGTCATCATGCATTAATCATAGAGGGAATGCCGCATAGGGAATCCTACGGTAGGAATAAGTCACCTTTTGTCTCGGATATGTAATCCAATGAGACTTGCATGTTTATGATTTTGTATTGCCTAAGGGGTAAAATCCCGAGGTAAGGTACTAAGAGTGAAATTCCTCCTCAGATGGCTCCGTGCAGAATGCTGAACCAGATACCTCGGGAACTAACAGACTGGAAAAATAATATGACACATGAGGTGAAAAGACTGTTCAAATATGTGGGACATTTACCGAGTCTTCTAAGCATAACCCCAAATGTTGCAATCATTCAAGCTCTACTTGGGTACTGGGATCCAGAAGGTTCTATTTTTCGATTCGGTGAATGTGAATTAACACCAACTTTAGAAGAAATAGAAGGATTATTGCAGATACCTGGGAAAGGTTATCCTATGATATATCCAACTAATGGAACAAGGGAACAGTTTTATAGGTTTTTGGGATTAAGGCAGGCTAGTATGAACCAACATCCGGATGCGAGATCGTGCCCGTTAGAGTTTCTGTATGAACGATTTGGAGAAAGAGGGTCCTATGAACAGTACCGAACCGATTTTTTTATAAGTAAGGAGCAATGGGTAGAGAAGCGAGTGCAAGCGTTTGGATTAGCTTTGATCAATCTGTTGTTGTTCCCGCAAAAGCATGGAAAGATCACATTTTTCACTATTAACATGGTTCAGAGCCTATTTTCAGGGATTAATGGAATGACCCCTACCTTGGTGCCTGTAATCATTGCCGACATCTTCACGGCCGCTACTGAATGTCAAAAGAAAAGAGGTTTCTTTTATGGGTCAAATTTGATACTCCAAATGTGGGCAATGGAGCATCTAGCGAAGAGAACGCTCAATCCTTTGGGATCTTGTCTCCCCGCAGAGAATTGGATCGAATCACACCGAGAAAGGGTCAAAAAGTATTATCGAATTGCATCTCCGACTCAGTTTATTCAAGAGTTCGATAACTTGGCACCTGAGAAAATACAATGGGTTTTGGATTGGACAAAAGTTAGGGATCCGGTTTTCACGACTACCCAACACAGTTTTATCCCCCTAGCAGGCACCAATGGATTGGTCGCATATGTTCCGCAACGAGTCATGAGGCAATTTGGATATCCGCAAAGAATTCCGATGATACAAGGGATTGAAAATATCAGACTCAACACAGTTGCTGAAAGTCGGAGCATGGTATTGGAAGCTTGGGGAAATCTTCTTAGTTTAGAGAGTTTGCACTTGGATCAAGTCAACAAATTGGAACCTAAGGTCATTTCAGAGTATAATGAGTGGATCAAACTGACAGTCGAACAAGCACGAAAGAAGTCACAGTCCGCTCCTGTCAGCCCTGTAGAGCAGATAGACAAGTTGAAGAAAGAACTCGAGGATTATCAATTGCAACTCATAGTGGCCGACCATGCCCTGGAAGACGCCCGAGCACAATTAAAGTGGGAGACAAGAAAAACTGAAAAGTTGGAGAGAGCCCTGGATGCATTTGACAAAATTCGAGAAGGAATTCGGAAGCTTAGTATAGGAAGTTTTAGGGAGTCTCAACGTACTAGTTTAGCAAGGCATGAGGATTTTGTAAAAATGGTCAGTCGAACCATCAATGAAGCTGTACAAAATGATTGAACTTGTCAGTGGTTAATGAGAATTTCTACATTCACTTACAGGTTTGAAATTGGGATTTTACCCCGAAGGTGTTGCATCATATTAGGCCGACCCTTGGCACAAAAAGGGCTCCCCCCATAGGACATGCATCCGAATTATTTAGATATCTACTAACTCATGTTTTTTTTCCTTTTTTCTTTTTCTTGAATAAATTACAGCAATTTGACAGAAAATCCACTCCTAAATCAGTTTCTTTTCTCCACTATCAGGTATTTTTCACAATTGCTACTCAAAGAAGCCCCATCATCACCAGGTCCCGAAGTAGAGCCTTGAGACAGTCTGTAAACATGAGTTCAATGCCTGAAGCTTCGGAAGGATCTGCTATGGTTACATCACCGGACTTCACAGCATTGGGAGCTCAGTTAAGTGAGGTACTTGGCAAGTTCAATGAGTTAAGTGCTGAAATGGCTGCACAAAGGCGTGTAATTGATCAGCTGGTCGCTAGCAACAATGGTGGTGGTGTCCCAAACGACCAAGAACCTATCGATAATCACCCACCTGCACAAGACTACCAACCACCCCACACATCCAATACCCAAACACCTTTCTTTCCTCCTTTCGCTAACCCTCTTGAAAATACCTTTACCCGACTAAATTCAGACTTTTCCTATATGCATCCGAATTATGTATTGGTGAACCCAACCAGTAGCCAAATCCCTCAAACCCATCCACAAACCAATCTGAACGCTCCCCCCAACCATCAGGGACCCCACCACCATACTGCAGAGCCTTTTGTACTGGATACTGCATCTCAAGGGAAAGCGGTGATAGAAGAACAATCTACACCCATTGATAAAGATCTGTTAAGAAGGTTGGACCGATTCGATGACTTTATGAAAAAGAATCAAGGATTGAGCAGGCATGGTGGTTTGGACTACGATGAATTGTGTCTTTTCCCAGATATTCAGCTACCGTTGGGATTCAAAACCCCTAAATTCAGCAAGTATGATGGAACTGGGAATCCTAAGACGCACCTCAAGATGTTTGCCAACAAGTTAGGTAAACCTGTGGATGATGAGAATTTGCCTATGCGTCTATTTCCGGAAAGTTTGGAGGGAGATGCTCTAGATTGGTATTCAAATTTGAAGTCTGGAGAAGTCAAAACCTGGTTGGATCTATCAACTGCTTTTGTGAAGCAGTATGAATTTAACTGTGAGTTGGCACCAACACGAACCACACTGGAGGGTACGAAAAGAAAGCCGTCAGAGGATCACAAGACGTACGCAAAACGGTGGAGAAAGTTAGCTGCCAAAGTGGAGCCTCCTATGATTGAGGAGGAGATTGTTCGCACTTTCATCAAGGCCCACGATCCACCTTATTTTGAAGAGATCTTCCGCATGACTGGAAGTCCATTTGCTGCTATCATTAACAAATTGGAGGAGTATGATGAATTTGTCAAAGCAGGGAAGATTGTTAATGTGTCTGCATTGAAGTTGCAATTGGATGCTCTACAAAATCAAAACAACAATGGGAAAAAGCCCCCATTCAAGAAGAAAGAAGGTGATACTGCTTTTATATGGGATCAAGGCCCGTCTTTCAGACCCAGAAACCATCCCACCTATTCTTTCCCTTACCCGTATTACACCAATCCTCAACCAGTCTACCACACTACTACCCAATTCCATCATTCCCGACCAAATCATTTGAATATCTCGCCCTTACCTCCAACTCCACAACCTGTCTTTCAAAATCACTCTCGTCCCATTTACCATTCCAGACCAACCCAGCAAAACAATAACCCTTCTCAAAATCCTTTGCAAACCAGTGAAATTCAAACTCAGAAGCAATTTCGAACCTTCACCAACTTGGGCCGACCTATTGATCAGTTGTATGAGCAATTAAAAGCAGCTGGAAAAATTGGCACTGTTCCTCCCAAAATCTATCCCAGAGGTCCCCCTGCCGGTTATGATCCGCATGCAATCTGTGCTTATCATTCTGGAAGTCCATGTCATACCACTGGCAATTGTTGGGCTTTAAAACATAAGATTCAGGACATGATTGACTCTGGAGACATCCTTCTCAGAAGAAAGGGAGAGCATGGACCGAATGTTAGTAAGAATCCTCTACCTGAGCATGGGAGCACTGTGGGGGTTATCATCGCTGATGAAGATTTTGTCGACCCCAGTCAGTACATTGTAGATGAAACTGAAGTATTTGGCGTGATGGAGACTGACCATGCGGAGATGAGGAAACTACTGTCTGTTGAAGAGTCCATAACTAAGGATAGTGCTGAAGAAAAGTTAAAATCTTTTGTGTTTGAAAAAGAGGAGCCGTTTATGGTAGAAGGAGGGCCTTCCGAAGTTGACAATTCCGAGGTTCCTTTTATTTTGGATCTTTCATCTTTTGAATGGGATATATCAGAGCCTGCCATTCTCGAATTTCCAGAGCAAATGCCTGTCAATAACTTGCAAGAGGTACCATGGAACTACGAGGAGTCCAGTCTGTTAATTGGGGGTAAAGATTGTTTGAAGGAAGATATATCTACTATTATTAGATCTGGGAAAATTGTGGGAAACTCCGATATTGATGTTCAATCCAGGGCCAAAGTTAAATCTCCGACACCCAAGCCTCGTGTGTCTGAAAATGAAGCTGTAGATTTTCTGAAAATGCTGAAAAGAAGTGAGTACAAAATAGTGGAGCAGTTGGATAGGATGCCTGCTCAGATTTCTTTTCTGAATCTTCTCTTGACTTCCGAGCTGCACAGAGAAGCATTGCTCAAAATTCTGAACGAAGCTCAAGTCCCTAAAGATATTCCGGTGGGTAAATTTTCTAACATTGTGGGGAATGTACTTGCTGCTAATCATATTACCTTCTCCGATGATGATCTGACTGCAGAAGGGATCGGGCATAACAGAGCTTTGTATATATCGGTCTGTTGCAATGGAAAGCTGTTGCCGAGGGTTTTAGTGGATAATGGGTCAGCGTTGAATATCTGTCCATGGAACACTCTCACCAAGCTTGGATTTCTTGATATTAAACTCCGTCCATCTGCAACTGTGATTCGAGGATTTGATGGTTCAAGGAGGGAATCTATGGGTGAAACAGATCTGGTATTGGGGATAGGCCCTGCTCAATTCCAAATTACTTGCCAGGTCATGGACTTCTCCAGTGTTTACAACATTTTGCTTGGAAGACCTTGGATACATACTTCCAATTCAGTGCCATCTTCTTTGCATCAAATGTTGAGGTTTATTGTGAATGATCAGCTCATTACTGTGTTTGCTGAGGATGACTGCACCATGATCGTTGATGCAAAATTCAATGATGAGAACAGAAAAAGCACTCCAACTTCATCTCATCACGTTGCTGACATCGTCTCTGTGGGATGGGCATCCAAGAATAAATCGCTGACTCAATCAGATTTGCCAGAGGCCAGTATTATGATGGCTAGGGAGATGATCCGAGGCGGATATGAAATAGGAAAAGGTCTTGGGCGGGAATTACAAGGAATTTTGGAGCCAATAGAGATCCTGACGCAGAAAGATACATTTGGACTGGGATTTCATCCAACTGTTAAGGATAGGAGGGAAATGCAAGCTCGAAGACAAGCTGAAAAGAAGGGCAAGCAAACTGCCTTAAATATCCCACCGCTATATCACACTTTTCCTCGTCCGTCAGAGGTAATTATGCCAGAAACGAAGAATCCTGTGGAGGAGATTGAAGTGGACCTGTCTCAGTTATTTGTCGGGGCCACTTGTGGGGAGGAGCCATCAGAAAATGCAGAATTTTTGCCAATTACCGAAGGAGCTATCCAGAATTGGACTGCTGATTATCTTCCCTCTCGAAGGGAATTTCGGTAAATTTAAGGGGATTGTCTTTTGTCTAGATCATATCCAGATAGGACAGTAGTCTGGATCTTTTGTTAAAAGAAATTGCTTTCATCTTTTAAACCTTTATTCTTGTTTCAGTTAATATAACTTGCTTTGTTCAAGAAAATTGCTGAAATGAAAATAAAGGTTTAGGGTTAAATATGTCTTTAAATGGCAATCATGTATGTATATTTATCTTTTTGTGAAGTCTCGATGCATTTTGAATTTAATGAAATGAAAGACTTCTCCAGTATTTGCTATTTGTTTATTACTTATGTTCTATTCTATTTTCAGATGGCCACAAATAAAATCCTTTGACCCTTTGGATGTCACCATTTTGGAATTCGATGGCTGCAATCTCGATATCTCTCATGAACTTGAAATCATGCAATCTGAAATTCAAAGCGAGAGCGATACTGAGGAAGAATTTGAGTCTATTTCAAGGGATTTAAAACAGTATGAAGAGAAACCCAAACCCAACTTAGAAGAAACAGAAATCATCAATATTGGCACTAAGACGGAGGTTAAAGAAGTTAAAGTCAGCATTCATTTGAATAGGAAACAAAAGGAGGAAATGATTGAATTTTTAATGTTTTTTCAAGATGTGTTCGCATGGTCATACGATGATATGCCAGGGATCTCTACAGACATAGTGGTTCACAGGTTGCCAACCGATCCGAATTTTTTACCTGTAAAGCAGAAGCCACGTAAATTCAAACCAGAAATGAGTCTCAAAATAAAGGAACAAATTGAGAAACAGCTCAATGCTAAGATAATCATGGTGTCTCATTATCCCATCTGGCTGTCGAATCCTGTGCCAGTGCCTAAGAAATCTGGGGAGGTGCGAGTATGTGTTGATTACAGAGATCTGAATAAGGCTAGTCCGAAAGACGATTTTCCTTTGCCAAACATTCATATTCTTTTGGACAATACTGCCGGACACGAAATTGAATCTTTTGGTGATTGTTTTGCTGGGTATCATCAAATTTTAATGGCAGAAGAAGACAGAGAGAAAACCTCTTTTATCACCCCATGGGGAACCTTTTGTTATAGAGTGATGCCTTTCGGGTTGAAGAATGCTGGAGCCACTTATCAGAGGACCATGACTACCCTGTTTCATGACATGATTCACAAAGAGATGGAGGTCTATGTGGATGATATCATAATTAAATCCAAGAAGGTTGAGCACCATTTGGTTGACTTAAAGAAGCTGTTTGAAAGATTGAGAAAGTATAATTTGAAGTTGAACCCTGCGAAATGTGCTTTTGGAGCTCCGGCTGGTAAGTTATTGGGTTTTATCGTCAGCAAAAAGGGCATAGAGATAGATCCTGCGAAAATAAAAGCAATTCGAGATATGCCCATTCCAAAAAGTCAAAAAGATGTGAAAAGTTTTCTTGGAAAGATCAATTTCATTGGCCGATTCATTGCACAGTTAACCTCTACCTGTGAGCCTTTGTTCAAATTGTTGAAAAAGAATGCGCCAATGGATTGGAATGAAGATTGTCAGCAGGCTTTTGATAAGATCAAGAATTATTTGTCAAATCCTCCGGTCTTAGTGCCACCTCAGCCAGGGAGACCTTTGATTATGTATTTGTCTGTTCTTGATGAGGCTGTCGGATGCGTTCTGGGACAGCATGACGAGTCTGGGAGAAAGGAGCAAGCCATCTACTATCTGAGCAAGAAATTTACAGCATATGAGGCCAACTATTCTTTCCTTGAGAGAAGTTGTTGTGCTTTAGCATGGGCAGCTCAGAAGTTGAGACATTATTTGCTCGGTTATACCACTTACCTGATTTCGCGTTCTGATCCTCTAAAATACCTGTTGGAAAAGTCGATGCCCACGGGACGTATGGCTAAGTGGCAAATGATCCTTTCCGAGTTCGATATTGTCTTCACAACACAAAAGGCAGTCAAGGGACAAGTTATAGCAGATCATTTGGCAGAAAATCCAAGAGATGATGATTATCAGCCATTGCATACCTACTTTCCTGATGAAGAAATCCTGTTCGTTGGAGCAGTTGAGGACATGAGTGAGCAGTATCCTGGATGGAGGTTATTTTTCGACGGTGCGTCAAATTCTTTCGGAGCTGGAATTGGAGCAGTTTTAGTGTCGCCTGAAGGGAAACACTATCCTGCTACAGCCAAATTACGGTTTTCCTGCACTAACAACATGGCTGAGTATGAAGCTTGTATTTTTGGATTGAAAATGGCATTGGACATGGAGATCAAGGATCTGATAGCATTCAGTGATTCTGATTTACTTGTGCACCAGACGCTTAAACAGTGGGTAACTCGGGATTCAAAAATTATGTTGTATCATTGTAACTTGCTTAGTTTGGCCAGCAAATTCAGGAATTTGGAACTCAGACATATTCCCCGCACTCGTAACGCCTTTGCTGATGCTTTAGCTACTCTGTCTTCGATGATCCAACATCCAGATGAGCTGGTGATTGAACCTATACAGATCCAACTTCAGAATAGGCCAGCGCATTGTCTGGTTACAGAAAGGGTCACGGGTGGTCGCTCCTGGTACAAGGATATTAAGGAATTCATGAAAACTGGATCCTACCCTCCTGATACTGATTCTGTTGCAAAAAATTTCTTACGCAGAATGTCATCAAGATTCTTCTTGAATGGAGAAGTGCTATACAAGAAAACATCTGATTTGGGCCTTCTGAGATGCATCAATGAAGAGGAAGCCGATTATATGATAAAAGAAGTGCATAGTGGGGTTTGTGGGCCACACATGAATGGGCATCTACTGGCTAAGAAGATCATGAGAACAGGGTATTTTTGGCTTACCATGGAGCACGACTGTGTAGATTTTGTTAGAAAGTGTGTTAAGTGTCAAATGCATGGCGATGTTATACGTGCTCCTCCTACAGAATTGCATAGTATGACAGCTCCATGGCCATGTTCGATCTGGGGAATGGATGTGATCGGAACTATTGATCCTCCTGCTTCAAATGGGCATCGATTCATTTTAGTGGCGATTGAATATTTCACCAAATGGGTTGAGGCCGCGTCCTATAAGCATGTGACTAAGAAAGTGGTGTCGGATTTCTTGAGAAATAATATCATCTGTCGTTTTGGGGTACCAGAGACGCTGATCACTGATAATGCCAAAAACCTCAACAATGATATGGTGGATGGATTATGTGAACAGTTCAAGATCAGACATCAAAATTCTGCTATTTATAGGCCTCAGATGAATGGAGCCGTTGAAGCTGCAAATAAAAATTTGAAAAAGATTATACGTAAGATGACTGAAGCACACCGGGATTGGCATGAGAAGCTGCCTTGTGCACTAATGGCATACAGAACTACCATCAGAACTTCTACTGGTGCAACTCCTTACTCTCTTATGTATGGAATGGAAGCAGTCCTGCCTGCAGAAGTTGAAATTCCTTCCTTACGCATCCTGATGGAAGCTCAGATAGAAGAAGCTGAATGGATCAAAGAACGTCAAGAGCAGTTGTCTCTGATTGATGAAAAGAGATTGAATGCCGTGTGTCATGGACAATGTTATCAGCAACGAATGGCTCGGGCTTACAACAAAAAAGTCAAGCCCCGCTTATTTGAAGTTGGAGATAAGGTTTTGAAACGGATTCTTCCAATGCAAGATGAGGCTAAAGGGAAGTTTGCTCCCAATTGGCAAGGACCATTCATTGTTAAGAAAGTGCTATCCGGAGGAGCGCTTATTCTTATGGAAATGGACGGTCAAGTTTTTCCCCAACCAATCAATGCGGACATGTGCAAAAAGTTTTTCATTTGATTAAAAAAAAAAAAAAAAAAATCTTTAAAAATACTGCAAGAGACGGATTTCAGGCATACTTCCTCTCATTTTTTTTCATTCCGATATTCTACCCCTAACTTTTCTTCTTTCCTTTTGATTTTCATAACCAGTTTCCTTTTCGCTTGGCTGTCCCTTAAGATCACTAACCCCATACAGGGGCAATTTGCTTCTTTAAAAAAAAAAAAAAAAAAAAAAGAAAAAAGAGAGAGAGAAAGAGATGAAAAAAAAAAAAGAAAAAAAAAGAAAAAAATAGGAAAAAAAGATAAAAAAAAATAGAAAAAAAAAGAGAGAGAGAATAGAGATTCTGTCAGAATTAAACTGGGGCAAATTTTATCTCTTTTTCACCCTAGATCGGGGTAAGTTTTGAAAGAATGCTATCTCAAATGATTGCAAACCCATCATATGATCCGCTGTCAAGCCTTTCAAGCCTTAACCTTTCCTTTGCTACTCTATCCGATCCTAATCGCAAGAACCAAAATTGCCAAATTTCATCTTTTGCAGTATTTTGAAAAAGAAAATATTTTTTTTTAATCAACTAGCAAATGATGTTAATACAAACTTTTCTGAAACAGGTAAGAGAAGATTGTCTCACTGATGCTACTCATTATCAAAGTATGACTGCATTGATATAGTTGGGGTTAAAATTGTCTTGTCTATGTCTCTAGGTGAAAACCCGAAAGGGCACCTTTCCAAAAAAAACAAAAAACAAAAAAAAAAGAAAAGAAAAGAAAAAGAAACAAAAAAAAAATGAAAATGAAAAGGGTGGGGGTAACCTTAGTGAAAACCCGAAAGGGCGCTGAGGTAGGGTTTTGGAGTACAAGAGAATCAGCGGCAGAGAAGAAGATGTTGAGGTCTGAGAGCTGGCGACTATGTTGATTTGGATCTCTTTTGTACTGTTGTTCTTTTGCCGACAATGAATTCCAAAATGGATGACTACGAAAGGGTCAGATGGAGCATGTTTCCTCATCAAAGGCCATCCTCTAAATACGAATCCAAATTTTGATCCTTGGGCCTATATTCAAAAAATTCAAAAAAAAATTTTGTTTTACTATTCTATTTGCAATTTATTTATTCTGCATCATTACTTATTTCACAATAGCATTATTGCATGGTGAATAATACCTTTTAAATTTTAATTAATTGTTTATGTTTCTCATTCATTGGGTCTTACCCAAAAGACAATCCCTTATAATTTATCCCAAAGAAGTCATGAAATCGAAGGTCCTGTGATAATAAAGTATGGGCAGTTGACATTCAACAGTTGCAAAGATTCTGAAGGGGATTATCGACCGAACCTAAGGGAACGACTTGGCGATATTGAAACTCATGTTTACATGGCTCTCAAGGCAAAGGGATCACATGGTGGTGGCAATCTTTTCATCACAGTCGCTTCTTTTCTTTTTTTTACTTTTTACAGGAAAGATTATGCGACAGACTATTGGCTTAGTTGAGCAAGATTCATACTGGGGCAAATGGCAAGTTTCGCTGTACATTCCCAAAGAAAGAAGCAGAAATCATTATTCCCTTTCTTTTAAAGTTAAAAGAAAAAAAAAATCATCATCAATCAAGAAAGTTGTAAGTCCACCAAGTAAGTTTGTCTTGATTTATTACTACTTGAGCAACATGCATTTTAATCTTTTAGTTTGATGGTATTGAACTTGCATTTTCATTTCTTTCAGTATTTAATTGGGCTAGAATCTATCCCACCAATTTGTTTAAAAAAAAAAAAAAAAAAAAATTCAAACCAGAAGATCATATTTAAATTCCTATTGGTGAGTCTCAGCGTCCACCACGCACCCTTCTATCTCCCCTTCTTGACAAATTTAATTTTCTGTTGGAGCGTAATCGCGTCCCTCCGCGCATCAATTTAAATTCCTGTTGGTTAGTCTCAGCGTCCACCGCGCACCCTTCTACCTCCCATTCTTGACAATTTAATTTTCTGCTGGAGCGTAATCGCATCCCTCCGCGCATCATTTTCAAAAAATACAAATTTAAATTTCTGTTGGTGAGTCTCAGCGTCCACCGCGCACCCTTCTACCTCCCCTTCTTGACAATTTAAAATTCCTGTTGGTGAGTCTCAGCGTCCACCGCGCACCCTTCTATCCCCCATTCTTGACAAATTTAAATTTCTGTTGGAGCGTAATCGCGTCCCTCCGCGCATGGTGAGTCTCAGCGTCCACCGCGCACCCTTCTACCTCTCCTTCTTGACAATTTAATTTCCTGTTGGAGCGTAATCGCTTCTCTCTGCGCATCTTTTCCTAAAAGACAAATTTAATTTTCTGTTGGTGAGTCTCAGCGTCCACCGCGCACCCTTCTACCTCCCCTTCTTGACAATTTAAAATTCTTGTTGGTGAGTCTCAGCGTCCACCGCGCACCCTTCTATCCCCCATTCTTGACAAATTTAAATTTCTGTTGGAGCGTAATCGCGTCCCTCCGCGCATGGTGAGTCTCAGCGTCCACCGCGCACCCTTCTACCTCTCCTTCTTGACAATTTAATTTCCTGTTGGAGCGTAATCGCTTCTCTCTGCGCATCTTTTCCTAAAAGACAAATTTAATTTCCTGTTGGTGAGTCTCAGCGTCCACCGCGCACCCTTCTATCCCCCTTCTTGACAAGTTTAATTTCCTGTTGGTGAGTCTCAGTGTCCACCGCGCACCCTTCTATCCCCCTTCTTGACAAGTTTAATTTTCTGTTGGTGAGTCTCAGCGTCCACCGCGCACCCTTCTATCCCCCTTCTTGGAGCGTAACCGCGTCCCTCCACGTATCTTTTTCTGGTTATGATAAGTTACTTTTCTTGACTGTTTTAGTTAATAATTGTGCTTTCTCATTCATTTTGTGTTTCATGTTTAGAAGTTCTTAGAAGCTCAAACTTTTTCAACTTTGCAAAGATCGCAGTTGGTCAATGCACTTGTTTCATTGTGGTTCACTTGCATTCGAACTACGTTTGACCTGATTCCCATGGTGGGATACGTAGGCAACTCTACATGAGTTCGGTCACATGTTTTGCAATTTCATTACATCTTTTGTTCACTAATTTCAGCCAAGTGTTGCTTTTCTTTATTTTAGCTCAGGTGCGGCTAGAAGAGACAGGTAAGCAATTTGGTGTCTACGTCTTTGTCTTGAGTTTCTTTGAAACTCTTGACAAAGAGGGGCAAGCTGTAGACACCAAATTTTTGTCAATTTTTAATATTTTCCTAAATTTTTATCTATTTAATAAGTTATCTATTATTATTATTATTAATGTGTAATTTTCTCATTTTTGCAGGTTTATTTTAGAAAAAAAGAGAATAGAAAAAAAAAACAACAAAACAACAAAAAAAAAAGAGTTAAAAAAAAAAATCAATCAAAAAAAAATCAAAAAAAAAATCAAAAATCAAAAATAAAAAATCAAATCAAATCAAAATCAAATTATTACAAAACTTACACATTTTCATCATTTTTCCTACCAAAAAAACACTTAACCCATTCCTACACTCAACTTTCTTGTCATCTGGTAAAAAATAATCATTTTGGCCCAACTCAACACTCCAGCTCCCAATACAAACTCTCGGCATTTTCTTTTGCTAAGAGGAGACAAGCAAAGAAAGAAAAAACTATCTCCCTGACTCTTCTCTCGGCTCTCCCAGACACAACAGACAACAAAAAAAAAAACTCCCTCAATTCCATCTCTCGGCTCCCTTTCCTTCTTTCCTCTCAATTCAGAAAACACAAAAGAAAGGCTCCATTCGGCTCCCTCTCCTTTCCCAATATACACACACAGAATCAAACACAAGAAGGCAAGCAATCGGACGTGAGGAGATTGGAATTTCATCAGCAATTTTACTAAGGTCATAAGAGGTATCAACACTTCCATTGAACCATTTCCCGTTTTTTTTATCATATTGAATTCATGTATTATTGGTTGTTCCTGCTGTTTTCTTGTTGTTGCTGCTGGTGTTGTTGAAATTTTGGGGTAAAGCCATGAATAAACGTTAAGAAAAAGAAATGGGCCTGTGAATGCATGTTAAATGTTTGTGAAAATGACAAAACGAAAAATGAATTAAATTAGTGAACATTTTGTGCTTATTTCTGGTGAAATAGACAGTTGTAGTTAGTATGTGGTTTGAAAAAGTGTTGAATTATTTAAGTATTTTGAAGTTTTGAGCCTTTAAAGGCATTGAAATATTTTCTTTATTTTTGGGGCTGTTTTGATTTAATGCATTCTTTTGTTGTTGTTTACTTGTCTAACTAGTATTATAGTTGTATTGTAGAGGTTATAAGGAGTATTGTAATATATTTTCTACGATTTTTGGTGAAGGTTTAAGGGGTTAAAAAAAAAATAAAACCGTGACTGTTTTTTGGCCATTTGACCACTTTTCTTTCCTTTTTTGTAAAAAATAACTCCGGAAATGGAACCTACGCGAAAAATCGAGTGGGGAGGTGTATTTTGAGGATTTTTGGTGACCGGAGAGGTCACCGGCGGTGGCGGTCGGCGGCGGTGGCGCCACCGGCGGCCACCATGGCCGCCAACTGAAGTAAGCTTCGGTTGGCCAGAGGAGGAGAAGAAACGAAGGAAGAAGAAAGAAAGAAAAGAAAGAGAAGGAGAAAGAAAGAAAAGAAAAGAAGAAAAAAAGGGGTTTGGGCCATTTTTTTTGTTCTGTGGGCTTGTGATTGGGCTTTAGTTTATTTTTTCTTTTGGGTTTCGGTTGGGTTCGGAGGTTGGAGCCCATGAATTTTTGGCTGGGCTTGAGGGATAAAAAGACAGGCTGGCCTGTGTGTTTTAGCTTGGGTTTTCAGTTGGGCTTAGGTAGCTTTGGCCCAAGTAAAATAAAAAGATTGGCCCGATGCCCTTTATCTTGCCCAGATCTGGTTACGATTTGCACTTTGGCCCCTGATCTTTGGAGTAGTTTTATTGTAGCCCAGAACATTTTAAATTCCTTTCACCTAGGTCCTTAAATTAATTGCATTTTGGTCCCTGAATTTTATCTTTCATTTAATTTTGACCCCTAAACTTTGGAAAAATATAATTTTTGTCCCCAAAGGTTTTTCAATCTTTGCAATTCAGTCCATGGTGAATTTTGACTCTCTTTGTTATGATTGTTTCTTTTCTTCAATAACTAATTATGTTACTTTAGAATATACTTAACTTGGAATTTTTTAGATTTGCTTAAATTTCTTTACGTCTGACATATTAGTGTGAGTTTAGTACTTTTATTATTATTGTTTTTTCAATTAAATTGGTGCCATGATTCTTTTGTTCATTGTGAGTATAAATAGGACAATTTGACTCCATTTAGTCACCACTTCAAACGGGAGGTACCCCTATTTTTATTATTTCAATGTCAATTACGTGCTCTTATGTGCTCTTATGTGTTCCTATGTGTTTATATTTTTATATGCTTTATTTATTTGATTTAAATATTCATTTAAATTTTCTTATATATGTTTTAGTTAATTTTTTACAATGATTCAAGAGGCATTTAAATACCTCAAAAATGTAATAGATAGGATAATTAGATTTGTTTTATTATATTTTTCCCTTCTAGATTGTAGTTAGGCGCTCCCCGATGTAATAGATAGGTTGCGTGTTTATGTGGCTTATGTGTTATGTGTTTTATCCGCTTTTCTTAGGATTTTGGCATCTAGATATTATGTTTACGTGTTATGTGCTACGTGTTCTTATGTGTTTATTTATTTTAATTTATGTTTTATTTGTTTCACTGTGAATTGTTAATGCATGACGTCACCACACTAGTCCAACGCTAGTTGTGGTTTCTCCCTCCGCTTACTTGCTAGTCCAACGCTAGTAAGGATTTTCTGGAAATTGGCTAGTCCAACGCTAGACCCTTTAGGTTGTCTTGCGCTAGATTCATCTTTGTGTGCTATTCACTACATTTTCATGCATATTTTCATTTTTAGGATCTTCTCTCATTTGTATGATATTCTCTATTATATTATCCCTTACCCTCTATAGGTACTAAGCATGTCATTTAGAATCGCATCTCATTTAAGTTAGTTCATTTGCTTGTTCATGTTAGGATAATTATTTTCAAACATGAGAAATGGGTGATTATAACTTTTTAGTTTAAATACCCCATTAATCCTTGTATAAGAAAATTAGGTCACGAGTTTTTGTCTCCCATACCCTTTATGTTGCATTCCCCTTTTCTTTGGTCATTTATATATGTATATAATTTAATTTCTTTTCTTTTATTTTAATTTCATCATTTGCATATTCGTGACACTTTCAAGGAATCATTGTGGCCTTCGCAATTAATGCGATTGGTCCAATTAAACCCTTGAATGAACATTTTGTCCCTTTCGATATTTTTAGATTAGCATCCATGTAGAAAACATCCAAACATGATAAAATTAAGGGTTAGATTAGGAAAATTTTGACTAGATCTCGCAACTAGCTTAGACTAGGTTGAAAGGGTGCCTTAGGTTTGAGTTAATTAAACCTTTGCCTTCCCTTTCTTCAACCGTGACTCCCGAATCCATTTTCTCTTGTTTTTCAAAGACCTGGAGTTGTTGAAAAGGATTTTATTTTATTTTATTTAAATACACTTTTTGGGTGACTTGATACACCCAAACTCGATATCAAGTGGCGACTCCTAATTTTTCTTCAAAACCCTTTTAGACTAAATTTTGGATCCAAATTGTCGCATTTTTTAAAGTCCCATTCTAGGTCCTTTTTCATTTATTATTAATAAATCACATCTTTTTATAAACACCTTTTATTTTCCATCGCGAAAAATGGGGCGCGACAACCGTAACATTTTTAGCACATTCAAAAGGACAACTAGTTATGAAAAACTGCAGCAAAGATGCAAGAGAAAAGGCCCGTGGCAAACATGCTCAGGATACACCAATTAACAAACAAAACTGAAACTTGCACATAACAGGAACCTTAGTAACCAATCAAATGATCATTGCGGCAATAAAACAAACAGCTCCAATCTTGTTGCTGCAATTTTGTTCCAACTTCCAACACCAAATTCAGATCCAATCACATACCTTAACCAAGTTTTCTTGATATAACATCCGAACTTAG
The DNA here is from genome assembly GCF_036785885.1 of Coffea arabica. Classification (NCBI taxonomy): domain Eukaryota; kingdom Viridiplantae; phylum Streptophyta; class Magnoliopsida; order Gentianales; family Rubiaceae; genus Coffea; species Coffea arabica. The sequence goes on along the minus strand of NC_092313.1, from coordinate 65,243,692 downwards.
AACTAAACAAACAAAATTTTGACAATCGAACAAGCAAAGACATAGGAAGGAACTCAAAACGTAGAAATAATTGCTGCAACTAACCTTCACTTGACACATAAAGCTAACGATTTTTATGCCTTACCAACATAAATTTCTGTTATACTAGAATCACAAGCTGCAAAACAACATGCAAGCTCTCGGTTCCTCACTTTAGGTCCAACTCACATTTTTTTTATATATCAAAATTCCCTTCAGCCACAAATTATTAGTCACGGCTTAAAACCAACATGCAACCCGTATTCAGCTACATGCATGATCAAACAAACAGCTACCCATCAGATTTAATCCAAAACCAATTTCGGATGTCATAAAAAAAAAACATCTAACCAGAATTTCATCCAATTCTCTCGGTTGACATGCATGCAACCAGTTTTCTGTTTCATTTTCTTTTCTTGTTTAATCCGAACTGATTACCCTCGCGTATAGCATAATCATTTAGTTTCCAGCTAGCTAAGCACATAACTAACTCAGATTATCATGAGTTGGTCAAATAAAGTTGCAAATTTCCAGCTTAAGCTCTCGGCAACCACAGTTCCTTCAACATCAGATTTTTCTGTGACTTAATCTAACATCTAACCACACAACCACCACATGCAAGCCCATAGTCAACACCTCCTACCCTTAACTAGTCAATTTAATTCCAGAAATTACCTCAGCTTGGAGTACACACACACGATTAGCAGCAGAAATTATTTTCCTCCCCTCGGCAGTCCAGAAAAATGCAGACCGCTAGCTCTCTCCCTCTCTCCCTTGCTCTGGCTTGCGGCTGGATGAGGGAAATCTGGTCTCAAGCTCTTCTCCAGCTCACGGATGGAAGACAGGCTAAATCGCAAGTCTCTCTCTTCCCTCTCTAGTTTACGGACCGAAAAAAAAGAATCAAGAAGCTCGGCTCCCTCTTTCTCACTCTCGTCGATGATACCAAGGCCGGAAAATGGAAGTGAAGTGTTGTTGTTGTTTTTTTTAGGTGTGATAGTGGATAGGGAATGGTTCGCAGTTGAGAGAGGTGGAGTCTTTAAGAGGAGAAGATCATCCGGCAGAAATGGAATTGTGATTTTTTGATTTTTTTTTTAATTGTTTTTTTTTTTAAATTATTTAACAAAAATAATAGTAAAACTAAATAATAATAAAAACCACAATTTTAATTACAAACACATCGAAATAAACAAACTAAAAATAACAAAATTACCATTTTCGATCTTTTCTTTCATTTTTCATCATTTCTCATCATTTTTTTTTCTTTTCTTTTTTTTTTTTTCAAAATAAATTAACAAAAATAAACCAAAATGCCAAAAAATTAAATTTGAACGTATTTTTGTGAACAATTTTCCTTTTTTTCTCTTTTTCCATGATTTTTCTACGTTAAAACTTAAAAATTAAAATAGAAACTAGAAACTAAAAAAAACTAAAAGCAACCACGACAAATGAGAATAAAAAGTAAAAGAAATTACACCAAAAATTTGGTGTCTACACTAAAGTCTTACAAAAGTAATAATAATAAAACAAAACAGTTAAAAGGACCAAACTAATGCAAAAAGTAAAAACTAAAATAAAAACAAATGCTAAAAGTTTAAAAACTAAAATCGTGACATTTAAAATTTGGTGTCTACACTCTAAAAACTCTGTTTCAGTAAAATTTTTAAAAACACCCTCAAAAACAGCTAATCCAAACGGATTTCTCGAGAACATTTGGGTGGTCAACCTAAACCATAGTTTGGGTGGTCAACCAAAACCATAGTTTGGATTTCTCGAGAAATGTTGTTAGATTTCAACTGCCACACCGACACAAAAATAGTGTGTGGCTCCATTTCTATTTTTTATCTATGGAAATCGAAATTACCAACTAACATGCAAAAAAATAAAATTTGCAAACAAAGCATTATCATCTGATAAGCATTTGTATAATTACTATCTAATAAACATTCAGCAAGTAGAAAGAATAAATGCATCGGTTTATAATATTTATGAAATCAAGGATTCAAAACTGATACTATTAACTATCCCATCTTCAACACCATCCACAATGCCTATACAAGTTAATATACAACTAGAATCATCTATGATTTGTTAAATTTACTATCTCCATTGTTTAGATTTCTGTACATATTTCTTTTATTGGTGTGCTAGAAAAAAAAAATTCAATAACTATTTTACACTACAACTTGTAAATTTTTTTCTTCTTTTTTTGTTGTTTCTTTAAGATAGATTTTACACATTGTTCATTAATGTGCTATTAGTATTTACAATGTTAAGAGGGAGTTTTGTCAGATAATATATCTAGGAGAATAAAATGCATATATTTGTGATAAATATCATAGATTTAACCAAGTTGAATAATCAAGAATCATTTAACTAATGTTTTACACAATCTAGAATTATAGGTGGAAGGTTAGCAAACAAAGATGTGGAAAATTAAGAAAAAACGTATTTTCTATTTGATGCCTTAAGGACACCCAATAAGAGAAGTCATCAGTGTTTATTTTATACATTTTTAGTGTATTTTATACCTCAATTTTTGGTGTGTTTTAGTCAATTTAGGTGTTATATAACAAAGTTTCTAGAGATATTTACATTTTGTGGTTTAAATGAGAAAATTGTATTTCTATGAATTTGAGTGGTTAAAATTTCATATTTTTGTAGGTTTTTTATGGACTTCAAACATATGCTCAAATTTTACTCCAAAATACACCTGTTTGCTACAAGTTTACAGGCCAAAATTATAGTTTAGGGCATATAAGGGTTGATCCCATGAGGAGCTTCTTATCAAGTATTAGGTAGGAGTGCTGTCGAGTCGAGTCGAGCTCGAGTAGTGCACTACTCGAGCTCGACTCAAGGCAAAATAACTAAGCTCGAGCTCGTCAAGCTTTTAAAATTCGAGCTCGAACTCGAGCTCGACATCAATTTATGGAACTCGAGCTCGAGTTTAATTAAATGTAATTAATTCAAATCAAGTTCAATCGAGCTTATTCGAGCTCAATCAAGCCTAATCAAGCTCAAGTAATAAAAATTAATATTTTATATATAATTTTAAATAAAGGATATTATTGACATTTCACAATAATAAAAATAAATATATATATTATAAAAAGCTCAATAGAGCTCGTCGAGCTCTCGAGTATTATATTTCCAAGATCGAGCTCGACTCGATAGCTCTAACGAGCAGCTCGAGCTCGAGATCGAGTTTGTTCAACCGAGCTCGAGCTCGAGCTGCTGACCAAGTAGCTCGCGAGCTCGAGCCGAGCTACTTGGTTTAGCTCCAACCCTAGTATTAGGTCCCTTGCTTACTCTATTATTTAAACTAATTATCAATTTAAATGCAATAAAAAGCTAATAATTCACTAATGAATAACTTAAATAAGTAACTTGTGAAGAAAATAAATGGAGAAAATACACCAAATACTGAGAATTTAGGCTGTTGAATCCACCATTGGTCCAAAAATACAAGTGAATGAATTCACTTCTTGTTACTACTCTTGTCTAATTAGGGATTCATTTTCAAATTTAACCAAAACTCACTATTATGAAATATTAGCTATTACTAATTTTAGACTTCCCTACTCTTGTGGTGAAAATCTAAAACTAGTTTATTTACTACATGAAATGCCTATGAAAATCCACTTAAGTGCAGTTCTACTCTCATGAGGTGACTCCTTAAGTTCCATTTATCATTGAATAACAACAACTAATGGTTTGTAATTGATGACTTGTTATCAATTATGTAATGGCTTGTTAACAATTATCATTGAATAACAACTAATGACTTGTAATTGGTGATTGAGTAATCACAAGAGTTAAAACATGTATAAATGAACAAACTAGTACAAGATGCAGCAAGAGTAAATCATATTAAATTCAAGAAACCATTAGTTTCATCTATTCCCTAGATCTAGAACTTAGTTCAATATATTAAATAAAGCAAGTAAGTACAAAGATTCATTGCAATCACTCATATTGAACAAAATAAAGAGGAGGTTAAGAAAAGCCTAGACATTAAATGCACAAGCTCCCAAAGATCGTCCATTACTCCTTCAAAATGAGTTGTTACAATGAATTTTTTCTCCAAGTTCTTCTTACAAGTTTCTCTCCTCTAATGAGAGAAAAATATGCACTCTTAGTGCTAAAAACTAGAACCTTTTCTTATTTCATAAAAAAATGTATATATAGATGAAACAAAGTCAAGAAATAAGGTTTAAAATATCATCATTACATTTGCAATTAAGCTGAAAACGTCCCTAAAAAGAAGTGAAATAATGGAGTTAAAATCAAGTGAAACAAGTTGTAGCTGCCAAATCTGATTGGAATCCCTCCAGCAATCTGGCCAAAATTTTGGCCGAATTCTTGGAGGGATTGCCTCCCTATTTCACATGCACTTTATTACTTCAAATCAACACTTTCTAACTTGAATGCCTCCTCTAATCCTTGCATAGAGTCTGGGAGGGATTCGAACTAAGTTTCTTCTCTGACAAATTTCTTCATTTTCTTGCTTTTGTGACTCGAACCACCCTTGAGACTTGCCATCCTTGCAAGCTTTCGGATTTCAATCAACATAATGCAAGTTTATTTTTTGCCCAAAATTAAGTCCACTTCCAACCCCTATAGAAACATAAACATAATGCAAATAAAAGGGACAAAAACCTCTTTAAAACCCTAATAAATTCATTAACCAAACTCTAGTACAAATATGACTTTGTTTCAATCTTTAACTTCCCAAAAGTGACTAAAAATGACAAAATATCTCTTTTTTTTAAGATAACTTTATTAATCAAGCTGCAAAGAGGAAACAGGGAAACAAAAAGCAAACAGCTACCTAACCAGCTAACTAAGCTCTACTTCTACGAAGGCTCGGAAGCCCCAACCGATCAAGAGTAATATCAAAAAAATTGTACAAAATAGTCACTTATTAGTTTTTAATGGTTTTATTGTCAAATGAAGTAAAGTGAGAAGATATTTGTATGATTTTTGATGATTTGACGTGATTTAAAGTGAACATGAAGTGTAAAACGATCAAAAGTGCAAAACGCAATCAAGTGAAAAAGAGCAAGATTGGTAGCCCTCATACATTGCATTATTTTGGGTATAACTTGAGCTACACATATTGGATTGAGATGATTCTTGAACCATGTTAAATTTAAGACATAGAACTATATTTCTTATGTAGACATCAAAGTCCAATTTACATATTTTAAGGGTCAAAATGCTGAACTACGAAGGTGCATTTCTGTGGGTGCATTTCTGTGGGTACAATCTGGAAATGTCTTTTGACCAGTCAAGTTTATTTCTATTATTTTTTAAGCTACAAAACTCCATATGACATAATTCATGATGTATTTAACTCAAAGGACTACAACTTTCATGTTTTATGCAAGAGCTAATTTAGCTTCTTTTATTGAGAAATTTGCAGCTCAAATTAATTCATAAACAAAGCAATTTCCAGAATCATCAGAAAATGCAAACCTATAGAGGAGGACAAAATGCGGACCAAAACGTGATGTAGCTCGCGTTTTCCACACGTTGTTTTCATATTTCGGCTTTGCAAGTTGCATGGCAATTGGAGCTTGTTCTGACCCCTTTTTCTGATCAAATTTCGGCGCGAACTATCCATGAAATCATAGGGACTTCAAGAATCAATTTTTGGCAATTCCAAGAAGCAATTTGCATCAACTTTAACATCTGCTTAGAGCTTGATTCTTCTATAAATAGACCATTCAAGACACATTTTTTGCTTAACTTTAGGGCATAGGAAAACACTACATAAATTGTAGTCTTTCATTAGAACTTCTTAGTTCATTAGCTTAGTGCACGATTAGTTTAGTTTCATCCATTCTTGTAATAGCTACACATAGATGAAGATTGAGAATTGAAGGTGGAGAGATTCATGTTCACATGTGACAAGGGGTTTAATCTCTTCAACTATTTACTTCTTGTATTTGATTCTTGCAATTATAATATAAGTTTGGCACTTATTTTCATTTTCTTTTAGTTTTGTTAGTTTTTATACCTAGGAAATAAATGAACTATTTATGTTTAATATGTGAGGTTTTCATGGTTATTTGAACTTATTTTTTAAACAAGTTATTTGGCACTTTTGTTATTACAGTCATAATTAATTGATCATTAATTTATTATCCAAAGGTACTACTTCATCAATGAAAATTGTGATTTAAACCTAGTTCATGAAGGCATTAAACCTATGGAGTATTCTCACGGAAGTAGGAAAACACCGTTCCGGGTTTAACCAAATAATTTCATATATTCTAATGAGCTTATACCTAGTTTCTTTGTCACGAAATGTAGGCAAGAGATAGTTATAGGTATTTTTGCTATACTGGTGAAAATGCGTATTACTTACATCAGGAAATTAGCCATGACTTAACTAAGATAATCAACTTCAATTAAGCAGTAATTTTCACTTGCAAGAGTAGGTAGGAATCCCATAACCCTTGGCACATTGTCATTGTCATTTTTACTACTTTTATTGCATTTTAGTAGAGTAGAATTGCTTGCTTTATTTGTGATCGTTTAAATAATAAAGGAGTTTGAATGTCACTTGTCATTGACAATATTTCCTATGGGAACAACACTCGAATATTTCTTTTACTCGTGTACAATCTATGTACTTGCAATAGTGGAAGTTTGAGCTATATTTAAAACTTGGAAGCAATTAAGGTTCAAATTCCCCAAGCATCAAGCAATGCAAAAGAAAGATAGGTCCACTATTAAAGCTTTAAAATTACCATTCGTCAATCAATCACAACACTTTTGCAAAAGAAATTTGTCCTTGCTAAAAAAAAATAGTAAGTACTAGGTGTGGTAATGATCTGAGTTCCAAGCCCATGTGAACTTAACATAAGTTGCAAGAGTCTGATCAATCAAACAACATTTATTATAAATTATGATTCTATTCTTTCCTTATTATGTGTTTCTAAGCAAGTAAATCTAAGTTGCAAACATCAACTAAGGAGTAAAAATAACAATAAAAAATTCTTAGCGTTTTAGAACTCCTATCTAATCTTGCAAGTGAAATTATCTATTAATTGAGTGTTATTACCTTGGCTAGTTATGATACGATTTCCTAATGCAGGTGAAATGTACTCTTATAGTAAATCATATATACTCTTGTGGTTTTGAAATTAGTTACAATTTCATGTCTTCTATGAAATTATAAGAAATAAAACAACAAAACCATAAAGGTTTATCTCTACTCTCATGAATGTACGCCTTAGGATTTGTACTTTTTTGAACTAATATTAAATTTCAATTTTAATTGCAATAGTAACACCTTGAAATTGTCACAATTAATGGCTAGTTAATCTTGATTAGATAAGCAAAAGTGTTAAAAAACTTGTTCAAGAAATAAGCTCAAATAACCATGAAAACCTCACATAACAATCATAAATAGTTCGTCCATCTCTTAGGAAAAACTACTAGCAAAACATAAAGTAAAGAGAAACAAAAACCAAACTTGTATTAGAACAAAACCTAAGATTCAATACAAAAAATCAAGTGATAGGAGAAAAGTCACACTTATCACATGAGTTTCAAACTCTTCATATTCATCCTTAATCTCCACCTTCATTTAGCTAGATACAAAAGATTGGATAACTACATAAAACTACCCTAAGCTAATGAACTAGAAATTCTAGAGGACTGCATTTTATGTAGTTTCCTAGCCTTCCAAAATTTTTTCAAACTAAAAGAACAAGCCCCTATTATTAGAAAAAATTCCAAACTCCTTGTATCTTCTCCAACATGAACATTACTTTCAAAAGGTCAAAAGTTGTGGCTCCATGGAATCTTTAAGTTTGAAATGACCAAAAGTGTCTTTGAGTTTGCTTGAACATATTCATCTAGCCACTAAGATGTCCCATCAAATTTACAACCAAAACCAAGCAAGGATGGGCCAAGACTATGGCTTGCAAAAATATCCAAAACCCAACAACCCGCCCAACCCACCTACTAATTTGAGAGGTTGGGTTGGATCTATTGGATGTTGGGTTAGTTGGGTATTGGGTGAAAAAAACCCCAAATGAATTCTGTATGATTTGGATTTTTAGTTGGGTACTCTAACCCAACTTTTATCCATATATCAAAAGAAAAAACAAACTCAAAAACATTGTATGCGGCAGCATTGATTTGGTCATGCTGCCAAATCGCAACCAAATCAATACTACTACTGTACTAGTACTCTTGCACATTGACTTCAAATAGTATCTTCCCTTTTTATTTTTGCTGAATGTCAAAAAAAAATAGTATGATGACCATAGGAGCATAAGGTAAAATGAGAAACATAACACATAATCAGAAAAAAAAAAGAAACCCATAATTGACTTGTTCCATTTGGCGTAGTTTTTTCTTTTCTTCTTCTTCTTTTTTTTGATACAACATTTGGACCAGATAGTTCACTATATGATTTATTTGGTTAAAGTGTGATTTATTTGTTTCACGAGTTTCCTTTTTTCTAGATACTTACTGTGGAAGCACGAGATTGGATTCCCGAGAAAGTTGAGATTGGCAAGTTCTGGATCGAAACTCCTACACAAAACAAGAACAAAGACAGAACTAGCTCTCCAATTTGACTCCAATGCCTAAGTTAGCAAAGGTAGGAGCTCAGTAATAAATAAACGAGATGGAATAATTGTGTTATCTGTTACCTTAAGGGATCTTTAAATGGGGGTATTTTTAGTGAAGTCATAAGTGGATTATTGGACTTCGGGCTGCTTTAATGAGGTAGGGTGCGGAAGTAGGATGGTTGTAAACCTAGTTACGCAACCACATAGGCTTACAAAAGTCTGTCAAGGAGTAGAAGGTAATGTAAATCACTTCATGTTGACCACATGCTCTGCTCGTAAGACCTTCCAAGTTGTACGAACACAATTTTGCTTAGTAGGTAGTCCTCGAAAAAGAGAGAATCCCTAGGAGGAGATCTCGGGTGCCTCATCTGCCCCTCCCAACTCGAGAAGTCCCCGAGATGTGTATGTCTATCATGGCAGATAGATGATTGATGGGACATCCCACAGACCAAAAAATACGTGATAATTAATGCTGAGCACAAATCTTGATCTTATCATGAATTTCAAGGCAGCGGGTAAGTTAAATAAACCGACCCTTTTGCTTCCCCCCTCTATAAATAAGGAACTTAGTCTCATTCTCTATTCCTTTCCTTTTAAGCATACTTGGTTGATTTTTTATTCCCGCAATGATATGATTCTCACATGATTTTCTAGTCAATTTCAGCAACATTTCTCGAAACTACGCATGGATTTTCCTATCCTTTAAAGTAAATCCAAGTAAGTAATCCAATATGGTATGTAGAATACAATGCCACCCACAAATTTTTGAAGAAGAAACGAGCATTGTAAGGGGGGATTTGAGTGATCGAGCCAAGTCGAGCCATGCTCAAGGAGTCTCCGAAGAACGAGGGGGGTCACAAGAGGAGATTTTAGGGTCCCGACCGAGACCATCATCTATGAGTTTGCTGAACCTCCTGCCATACCCAATCTTCTCAAAATCTAACTGAATTTGACTTTGGGTAGCTTTTGGACTTCAAAAGTTATGTGTCACGCCCCATTTTTAAATGAAAAAATAACGAGTTTATAAAAATGAATTTTTGATTGAAAAAATGAGTTTTGATTTATTTTGTTTAAAAAAATGAATTTTTGATTTTTAGAAAATAAATAAAGAAAATGGGCCTAGAATGGGACTAGAAAGTGCGACGATTTTGGCCCAAATTAAAAGTTTAAAAAGGGTTTTTAAAGGAAAAATAGGAGTTGTCACTTGGTATTGAGTTAAGGTGTACCAAATCACCTAAAATGAATTTTTAAAGAAAAAGTAGAGAAAACCATTTTTAAACAACTCCAAATCTATGAAAATCAAGAAAAAAGAGCTCGGGAGTCACGGTTGAAGAAAGGGAAGGCAAGGATAAAATCCAAAGCACCCTTTCAACCTAACCAAGGCTAGTTGCGCGATTTAGTCAAAAATTTTTCTATTTTAACCTAAAAATTTATTACATTTGGATGTCACTATATGAATGCAAACTTAGACCTAATGTATATCGAAAGGGTCAATATGTCTCTTCGAGGCTTGGTTGGTGCAAATCGCATTAATTGCGACGCCCAAACGTGATTCTTTGAAAAGGTCATGAATATGCAACAATGAGACTTGAAAAAATGAAAAAAATTTTATAATATACAAATATACGTGGCCTAAGGGAATGCATCATAATGGGTGCGGGGAACTAACACTCGTGACTTTCATTTTTCCCTTTAATAGAAGGAATACGAGCGTGCTAAGACTAGAAAGCCATACTTGTCCATATCTCATATTCGAGAGGTATTCTCCTATCTAGTCAAGCAAATGATCTAACCTAGTTCTAATTTTCTTAAATGAAATGCAAGTCTAATATCATGTTTTTACACACAGGGGTAAGGGATGTACATATAGGGGAAATATGGGATAAGGGATATACATATAAGGGAATATGGGATGAGGGATATACGTATAAGGAGGAAATGTCATGCAAAATGATAAAAACCTAAAAAGTGAAAAATATGCATGAAAATGTAGTGATTGTGTCACACAAAGATGGTCTAACACGTGAACGGTCCCTAAGGGTCTAACATTGGATTAGCTCACGTCTATAAGTTCTCACTAGCATTGAACTAGCGAGAAATCGGCACAAAGGGCCACAACTAGCATTGGACTAGTGTAGAATCGAAAAAAATATGCCACAACTAGCGTTGGACTAGTATGGTGACTTCATGCATTTATTACAATCAAATAAATCATATAAAACATAATAAAGCAAATAAACACATAAATCACATAAAACACATAGCACATAAGCATGGTATCTAGATGCAAGGCCCTAAGAAAGCGAGTAACACGTAACACACAAGCGTGCAAAACACATAAAACAAATAAAGTAAATAAAACCCTAACTATTACATTTGGGGGCCCTAACTATAATCTAAAGGGGGGAAGGAATAAAACAAAATAAAATATCTAACTATTACATCTTGACATTTAAATGCCTCTCAAATGACCAAAATTAAATTAAGATAAATATACAAAATTAAAATAAGTAAAGTGAATAAAGAAATAACTGAAATAATAAAAAACATTCAAACAAGCATGCAATTTCGCACGTAAAATCACATAGTAGCACATAGGATCAAGTAAAATCAAAATAAAGGAGTAGAGTGTACCTCCCTTGAATTAAAACATGAAATCATCCCACCCCAAAACAAAGAAAAGGGTCAAGGTATCACTTTAATTAACAAATAATTATAAAAGATGAGAATAAACATGAAATTGAATCAATCAAAGCATTCAAATAAAAGTAAACAACCCATATTCAACAAATTAAAACAAATAAGGACCCAATTGAAAGAATTAAAGAAGTTTAAGGGATCAAATTATTATTATTACAAATGTTAGGGTCTAAATAAGAATAAAAATGAAATTAAGGGCTTAAGATGATACCTATCAAAACCAAATGATAAAATTCACAAAAATAAATCAAAACCCCTCTCACTAAACCCCAAACAAAATATTACCCAAGTCTAAACTATTTTTACAAAATTCAAACAAAGAAAAATTAAGTAATAATATTTAACTCCAACTATCCTAAATTCCAGCATTAATCTACCCAATGAACCACTAAAACATGGAAAAAAGAAATGAAGTCAAAAAAGGGTAAAATTGGTTCAATTTGAAAAGTTTTTGAGCCATAACATAAATAGATAAAAAATTTAAGGGGTTAAAGTGTAATTTTCAGAACTTATTCATGCATGCTTCGCTGAAGCTTTCTTCCTCATTGCTGGTTTTTGGGTTCTGCAGTTTCATGGATTTACAGTACTCGTTCTTTGTTAAACACAACTTGGGTCTCAACCCCACATCAACTTTTGATTTTGGAGCAACGAAGCACAACAAATCAACACCCCAACAAGTAACAAAATGCAGTCACAGGAATGCAATCTTCTTAGCAGCTTATTGAACACAAATATTCGAGCAAACTCAAACGGAATCCATGAACTTATTTTACAAACTCAAGGTAATTTGCCCACAGAAAGAGGAAAATGAAAGAAAGAAACAACACTATTGAACCAGCATAAAAAAACAGCAAGTGATCAAATTGAAAGCGAAACAACAACTTTTCTTCATACGCTTGGAGAACTGGAAACTAATATGATGAAACAATCACAAACCAAATGATAAACTTCAATGCTAACAAATGCAAATGAGTGTGGAGCTTGTGAGTTGCTGTGTAACAACTTTATAAGCTGCGAACTTCATGAGTTGCGAACCGTGCAGCATTTTGACAAAAAAATGGTTCCAGCTAACATGGAACTCTCTGTTTCATGCAACAAGAGAGAAAACCTTGAGGCACGAGGGACAGACTTAAGACATTACAAGCAGAATGCAAGCAAGGAGAACAAGAAGGACAGAAATGTGGACATGCAAGTAACCAACAAAGAAATGGAAAAACACATCAGGGCATGACTCACATTCATCAAAGAGAATCTCAATATCCGACCAGTTATTCAAAGAAAAGCATGCAACGGAGGGAACCCATGAAATGGAAGAAACAAACAAGAGAAAACAGTGCATAAGAACTAGCGAATGAATTGCTGTCTATTTTCACAAGAAACCCACAGATTCGAAAGACAGATTTAAGCAAAACTTCCTTCTTCTAGAAAAAACTTTAACTGGACGCTTTCTAGACTTAAACAACCACAACCATGACAGTTAACAGGGGAAAGACAGGGATAAGCTTAACCATTGAGAGGAAACGCAAAATTTTCTGATACATCATAGGTTTAGGCTTGGTTTTCAAAGTTTTAAACAAAATGCAACTTATTTCACCATGACCAGGCCAATCAACTAGCTCCCAGTCTCTTGTCAATAGCCAAACTCAACCACAACGCAAGGGAGTCAAGTGATGAAATAATCGAGCAGCAAGAAAACATCACTCAGAATCCAACAGTGGCATGATGAAAGAAAAAACTAAGGATTTACGCCTGCTGGTATTCTAATTAAGAGAGAAAAGAGTTTACTGTTGCGTCACAATTTGATCTGGACGTGCAAGATCCTCCAGCAGTCGAACAAACTAAAGGAAAAACCTCTTTTGAGTAGACCCAGAAAAGACCGGAACTTTCGAGCTTCTGAGTTTGAGCCTCGATTTGGATACCTTCCTGGTAGTATTTCAGAAAAATCCCTGAACAAAAATTCTTCCCCTCATGTTGTAGATATCCCAGATTGCTCAAACCGCCCAAAAAGAGATCGATTTGATTGGAAAAATTGTAGCCCAATATAGCAGACAATCAGCCTGATCCAAAAAAGGATTTCTGCAAAATTTTCTTTCTTCCTCCCGTTCTCTCTTTCTTCGTTTTCTTTTGCCGTTTTCCTGTTCTAATCTTCCCCCAGATCTCCTCTCCTGCTCCCTTTTCAGTTTTTCCTTCTTTTTTTTCAAAACTCTCTCTTTCTCTCTCGGTTTCTTTTCCCCTCCTAGTTCTTTCCTCTCCTCCCTCGCTTGTCTCTTTCCCTTGCTTGCCTTCCGAAGCTCTCACCCAGCTCCTCTCTCTCAATCCCTCTTTTCCTTGCTCCAGCCGAAAACCCTTTTCTCCTCTTTTCCTCGGTTCCCTCTTTTTCCTTTGCTTGGTTCCCGAAGCTTCCCTCTCTCGGCTCTTTCTTTTTCCTTCTTTCTTTTTCTCTCAAACCTCAGCCCATAGATTCCTCTCTTTTTTCCAGTCTTTTTTTCTGGTTTCCCTTGCTGCCTTTTCTTCAAACCCGTAGCCTCTTCCTTTTTGCTTGCCTTTCCTTTTCTTCCTTTTTTTTCGTAGCTAGTTTTTTCTTTTTTTCCAGCCGCCCCTTGCCCCCTTTTCTTATTTTTCTCTCAAATTTCCTTAGGCCTCCATGTCTCCTAACACCTCACCTTCTAGGTGTTATGTTGTCAAAGAAATAAAGAGACACTTGTCCCTATTGCATGTGCCCCACTTGGCCCTATTGCATGTGTGTCATCTATTATTTTTGTTTTGTATTTTTCTTTCTTTTCAAAAACCAATTTATGATAAATAAATACTAATTTCTAATTACCTTATAAAATGTCATTTTATTTAGCAAAAATTGAGTTTGAAAAAGATAAAAATGGATTTATTAAGAATTTTCTTTTTCTCAAAATTTAGTGTAAAAAATGTTTTAAAAAGAAAAGAAAATGATGAATCTAAATGCATGTACCAAAATAAAAACAAACACCAATTACTATTTTGCCACCTTAAATCAATTAAAATAAAATAATAAAAAATGAAAACAAAAATAAATAATAATAATAATAATAAATAATAATAAAATAAAAATAAAAATAAAAGAATAAAGCTAAAATTGAATTAAATAAACAAATAAAACAAAAATTGTATTAAATAAATGAAATTTTGGTGTCTACATTATGTTTCACGACAAAATGTCCAAAATATATTGGACCACTATCTTGGCCTCCTAGTTTGTAAGCAATGGTCCTCTAGAGAGGCGTGGAGCTTGCTGACCTCCCACTGACTATGTAGTGATCTATCATGAACATGTGAAGATCGGGTTGAGACTTCTCTTGATGAGGTTCTTCCGTGCGAATCTCTTTTACTGGAGGGTCCAAATCACCTAGTTGGTACTGAATGCCGTCCGCATCCTTATAAGTTTTGAGATGATGTGTAAGCACCTTGAGATAGAAGTCTTGATCGGTTTATTTTGGAGGTTCTACACCATCATGTGCAAAATTCAGGACAATTGATGGTTTTACTTCGGCACCCATCCTCTTATGAGACCCTTGGTAGTGCTTCGACCTCAATAAAGCACTAGAAGTATGGATTTTTCTATATTTCTACTCGGTTCTTTTCTAAAGGATTTTGGAGGCTAGGTGAGGAGGGTATTTCCAACTCGGATAGCGCTGGGGGTCCCGTCCTGAAGTACTTCGGTTCCGACCGCCTCGGCCTATCATCATCGGGAATTGACTTCGGCCCAATTACCGCCTTGGCCAAGGCTTTCCCTCATAAAGCCGAAGTGAAGTATAATGACCTGACAACCGGAGTTATGGAACATGACCTTTGACACCTCTGATAAAGCTGCTCTGACATACGCCGCCTGACACACGACTGTTCCGGCGCACCTTTCCGCAGAGCCCATCAAATCACCTTGATGCGCTGACCCTGCCAGATCTCTAGGGACCAGTGCAAGCAGTCCCTCTTTCCTGTCCATCCTCTATAAATACTCAAGACTTCTACAGAGAAGGGGGATGACCAATTTCCTGGTAAAAATCATATACTGATCCTCTCTATATTAAATTATTTTCCCAATCCCGAACTAACTTAAGATTTGGAGTTCTACCGGGGGATTCAGCCCCTTTCGTAACCTAAGCAGGTGATCCAAACCGATGTGACCTCTTCAACTGGAGCACTACCAGTTCACGGTTCACTCTAGCCGGTCCGAATTCACCACTTCAATTGGCGCCGTCTGTGGGAACGCGAAAACATCAGAGAATGAAGCCTACGCGTTCTAGGAGCAGGAAAGCTCTCACTATTGGGGTTGAGCAAAGTAATGCGGCTCAGCAAGAAGATATTTCTGAAGGGCAGGAGTCCCCAAGGACCCAGCCCGCAAACGAAGAAGCCATAACCCGTATGGCCGAGTTTGTGACCGAGAACCCTAACATTTTCGAGGAGTTAGGGAGGTATCTTAAGAGACAAGGCAAGCAAAATGCCGAGTCCTCTAAAAGGAAGTCGGTTGGATCTCCTGAAGGTTCGTCCGAAGAAGAATCCGACGGGAGACGCTTGAGCCGTAGTGCTTCGAAGAAAGCATTCTCCAAGGCCACTTCTAAGGTAACCTCCCTGACCAGGTCTTTGTCAAGAGGGCTCTTGGGCCGACGACCTGAGGAATCTCGACCCATGGAGAGAGTTGGGGTGGATTACTAGAGGGCTCCACCCTTCACGGATGACATCAACGAGAAGAGGCTTCCTCCCAATTTCAAACTTCCCTCGATACCATCTTACGACGGCCGAGGAGATCCTGAAGACCACATTCATGCTTTCATTTCGGCCTTCCGCCTATATTGCATCCCTGACCCCGTCATATGCCGAGCTTTCCCAATATTCCTCCAGGGGACAGCCCGAAAATGGTTCTGGGGTTTAGAACTTAGGAGCATTTCAACCCTGGGGGAATTAGTGGAGAAATTTCTTCACCGGTTCGTCTCCTCCCGGCCTACGACCAGAACCTCGGCTTATCTGTTGAATATGCAACAGAACCCGGGAGAATCACTTCGGTCGTACGTCCAGAGGTTCCACGAAGAAAGCGTACAGATACCTAACCCTAATGAGCAGGTCACCATTGCTGCTTTCACCCATGGGCTCGTTGTCGGGGTATTCAATACGGGGATCCACAAGAAATATCCCCACTCACTCCACGAATTGTGGTTGAAGGTCGAGAAGGGCATCCAGACCGAGGACCTCAACCGCATGAAGAAGGAGGTCCAAACTGCTCGTCCGAAGGTAGACCCCAGAAAGGGGAAAGATCTTGGCCGAAGTGAAGTGGGGTCAGGGAGTGCCTTCCAAAGTCCTGACCGAGACCGCCGTAGCATTTTCGACAGGATTTCCAAGGGGAAGCCACCCATCCCTGAGTCCGAGTTAATCCCCCTGAACACCACCCGATCCCGGGTGTTGTCCGTAATGGAGCAGAACAACCTCGGAAAGGCCCCTCCCAAAATGTTCGGCAGCAGGGATAAGAGGAACTCGAACCTCTACAGTCTGTATCACCGGGATATCGGGCATGAAACCGAGAACTGCAACGACCTCAAAAGGGAGATCGAGAACCTCATCAGACAGGGACACCTGAAGCAGTTTATCCGCCGAGGTGGAGGTCAACCTCGTAATGAGCCTCGACGTGACAACCGGGGTGATCAATGCCGAGACGAAAGGCGGACGTCGAGAAACAGTTGTAGGCCCCCGAAGGATCCTAGGGAGACGAAAAGGCTTCCCCGAGACGGATCTTCGGGTCACGAATTAGGATATAGATCCAACATAGCCGGGGTCATCAATACAATCGCCGGAGGTCCAACGGGAGGAGATAGTCAGAACTCCCGGAAGAGTACCTACAGGCAAGCCAACCCGGATCAGACCGAATCAAGCTCTCGCCTATCCGAGGTGATCTCTTATGGACCCGGCGATCCTGTCCCAGCAGCCTCCAGCAGTCACGAGGCTTTGGTGATTGAAGTGCTCACCAACAATTATATCGTGAAGAAAGTCGACATTGACCCGGGAAGTTCGGTGGACGTCATGTACCTCCGCACGTTTGATAACCTCAAACTGGCCAGGGAAAGCATGACCCCGGTAAGAACCCCCCTGGTAGGGTTCGGGGGGCACGTTGTGCATCCCGAATGGGTGATAACGTTGACAGTGACTGTGGGGCATCATCTCCGGTGTCGAACCATCCCAGTCAACTTCGTGGTGGTTAAAGCTGACTCCCCGTACAACCTACTCCTGGACCGACCTACGCTCAACGCTCTGCGAGCGGTATACTCTACATACCACTTGAGTTTTAAGTTTCCAACCCCCGCAGGGGTCGCCGAAGTAAGCAGCGATGTCTGCGCTGCCCGAAAATGCTACCTCGCCACTTTGCAAGCGGCCTCTCCAATGACCTCTGATAGAAGGTCCGAGAAGAGGTCAGACATCCTGTCGATAGATTGCCTCGACCCTCAGCAAGCTGAGAAGTTCCCGAGGCTGGAGACGGGGGACGAGATGAAAGAAGTCTCCTTGAGTCCCACAAAACCAAATCAGATCGTCCGCATCGGTATCCGTCTGCCTGGCCCAATTAAGAAAGGGATGGTGGATCTCCTCAGAGAATACCGTGACGTCTTCGCCTGGGCCGCAGATGAGGCCCATGGAGTCCCGCATCACCTCATGATACATGAGCTGAATGTCGATCCCCAAGCCCGCCCAGTCAAACAGAAAAGAAGGCACATCGGCCCTAAGCGCAGCCGAGCTGTGGGAGAAGAAGTGGACAAGCTCCTACCCGCAAAGATAATCCGGGAGGTCCAGTATCCGATCTGGTTATCCAACCCGGTCATGGTCAAGAAGGACGCGGGGGCTTGGAGGATGTGCGTCGACTTCACCGATCTCAATAAGACCTGCCCCAAAGACTACTACCCATTGCCCAAGGTCGACACCTTGGTGGACTCGGCGATGGGTTATGAGGTCCTCTGTTTCCTTGATGTCTTCAAGGGGTATCACCAGATCGGAATGAGTCCAGAGGACCAGGAGAAGACAACTTTCTACACTGACCGAGGCACATACTGCTACACCACCATGCCCTTCGGGCTGAAGAATGCCGGGGCAATGTATCAACGCCTGGTCAACCAGGCTTTCAAGTCCCAGATCGGGCGAAATATCGAAGCCTACGTGGATGACGTCCTCCTTAAGAGTCAAACGACCTCCACTTTCCTTTCCGACCTGAGGGAAGTCCTTGAGATCCTCCGGAAAATCCGGATGATGCTAAACCCCAAAAAATGTATCTTTGGGGTCACCTCGGGAAAATTTTTGGGCTACCTCGTCTCCCGACGAGGTATAGAGGCAAATCCTGATAAGGTGAGAGCGATCTAGGAGATGTCTCCACCTCGGTGTATTCGCGACGTGCAGAGGCTTACGAGGCGGTTGGCAGCCCTGAACCGGTTTCTGTCACAGTCAGCCTCCAAGGCATTACCCTTCTTCAAGATTCTCAAGAAGGCCGACAGCTTCTCCTGGACTGCGAAATGTCAACAGGCCTTTGAGCAACTAAAAGGATACCTTCATCACCTCCCAACACTCACTTCGCCTCGGCCAGGGGACAAGCTGTTCTTGTACCTGTCTGCTGCTGCCGAGGCAGTAAGCGCAGTGCTGATAAGGGAGGAGGGGATACAGATGCCAGTCTATTATGTCAGCCGAGTCCTCCGGGGTCCGGAAACTAGGTATACCCAGGCGAAGAAACTCGTACTGGCTTTGATCCACGCAGCTCGCAGGCTCAAACCCTACTTTTTAGCTCACCACATTTGTCTGAGCACCGACCAACCCCTCAGACAAGTCTTATCCCGGCCAGAGGCTTCCGGGCGCCTCACTAAATGGGCCATCGAATTGGGGGAGTACGACTTGTCTTATGAACCTCGTACAGCAATCAAGGCTCAGGCTCTCGCGGACTTCTTAGCCGAGCTCACTTTTGATGAGGCAAATGAGAATATCTCGGCTAAAACTCCGGCCACGGCCGAACCTCAACGGTGGATCCTGCATGTGGATGGCTCGTCTAACAGCGAGGGTAGTGGAGCAGGTTTGCTCCTCGAAGACCTCCAGGGGGAGGTGTGCTCATATGCCTTAAGGTTTGACTTCGTTGCTTCCAATAACGAAGCCGAATACGAGGCAGTCATTGCTGGACTCCAGCTAGCCCGCAAGCTCGGCGTCGGGCACATCTTGGTTTACAGTAACTCCCAACTCGTTGTGTGCCAGATATTGGGTGAATATGAGGCCAGAGAGGAGGTCATGCATCGCTACCTCTCCAAGGTCCACTAGTTGATCTCACACTTCGAGTCTTTTGAAATTCAAAGGATACCACGATTTCAAAACAAACGAGCTGACGCCCTCTCTCGACTCGCCTCCACCTCATTCTCTGACTTGAACAGGTCGGTACTTGTGGAAGTCTTAGCCGAACCGGGGTACATAGAAGAAGTAGTGTGCCCCGTTTACCCCGGTGACACCTGGATGGGCCCCTTGATCCGATTTCTCAGTCGGGGGGAGCTCCCTGATGACCGAGCTGAATCAAGAAAGCTTCAGCGCAAAGTAGCTAGGTATGCCCTTCGACAAAATCTATTGTACAAAAGGTCCTACCTCGCCCCGTGGCTACGGTGTATCACACCCGAAGAAGGCCAAAGAGTTCTCCAGGATATACACGACGGACTCTGTGGTGCTCACGTCGGCTATAGGATGCTCGTCAAAAAAGTTTTGTTGCTAGGGTATTTCTGGCCCACCATGAGGGTAAATGCCCAAATCCTGGTTCTTAGCTGTCATGCTTGCCAACATCACGTCCCTGAGCACTACCAGCCGACCAACCTCATGATCCCCATCACCTCGCCATGACCGTTTGAACAATGGGGGACTGATATAATCGGCCCATTCCCCAGAGCCCCTGGTAATTATGCCTATGTGGCAGTGGCGGTGGATTACTTCACCAAATGGGTAGAAGCCGAGCCCCTGAAGAGCATCACTGGGGCCGCCGTTCAAAAATTTTTCTGAAAGAACGTGGTTTGCCGCTTCGGCCTGCCTCGGGTGGTGATCTCGGATAACGGCAAGCAGTTCGCTGATAATCCCTTCAAGGCGTGGTGTGAAAACCTTGGAATCAAACAACATTTCACCTCGGTTGGACACCCCCAGGCCAATGGGCAGGCCGAAAATTTTAACCGCACTCTCCTCCATGGCCTCAAAACTAGGCTACATTGAGCCGGATCGTCCTGGATGGAGGAGCTTCCAAGTGTGTTGTGGTCTTACAGGACCACCCCGAGGTCGGCAACACAAGAGACGCCGTTCTCTTTAACCTATGGGTCCGAAGCGGTCGTTCCGGCCGAGTTCATCACGCCGAGCCCAAGAATTGGCGCGTATGCTGTCGAAGTTAATGAAGAAGAGCGGCGGGTTGACCTCGACCTCGCCGAAGAGAAGCGTGACATGGCGGCAGTTAAAGTCGCTATTTACAAAAATATCCTAACTAGTTATTACAATGCCCGAGTAAAACACCTACGGTTCAGTCCGGGAGACCAAGTGCTCCGGAAGAATTCTGTCAGCCGAGCTGAATCTCAGGGAAAACTCAGTCCCAAGTGGGAGGGACCCTACCGTATTGTCGAGTCTAGCCAAAATGGATATTGTAAATTAGCTTACCGGGATGGTTCTCGGGTGCTCCGAACTTGGCACGCTGAGAACCTCAGATTGTATCACCCCTAAAGGGTATGTACTCTATTATTTATTCAACTCATCTGTTATTTCTTCCTTAGAATTATTTCATGCTATTCTAAATAAAAAAATAAGAGGACAGAACGTGTATATTAGCCGAGATTGAATAAAAGAGAAGTGAAAATTGAAAGTCATTGTATTAATGATAAAAACAAGTTACATAGTACCGAGGTCGGGTATGAACCCGTCACCTCGGCGACTTAATAAAAATAAGCCTACCACCTACGCACCCCCTGCCCCGGCTTCCTGGTTGTCCCCGGTTGCCTCAGCCTCGCCGCCTCCGCCATCAGTGCCGTCGTCATCTCCGCCATCACTGCCGTCGTCGTCGCCATGGAGTTCGGCCCCATCCAGATCAAATTCAGACAACCATTTATTGAACTCTTCCTTCACCTCGGCCAGATCTCTTCCAGTCCGGATGCCTTCGGCCATGCGGTCGAACAGTTCCTTGGCATCCTCGTTAAAATTATCCTTGTCGTGAAGGGACTCCAACTGTTCCGGAGTGAGGAAGGGAGCCGCATCATGAACTGCCGAGGTGTATCCGAACATGAAACTCGGCAAGGTGAGCTCGCCAAGATCCTTGAGAAAACCCTCCAATTTTCGGAAGGCCTCCAGCGCTGTGGTCCCAGCTTCTTCAATGGCCGCCTTAGTTGACTCTTCCTCCTGAGCCCTTCTATCTTTTTCTTCGGCAAGGGCAGTCATCAAGGAGTTCTTGGTAGCCTCGGCCTGTTCTCGCGCTGCCTCGGCCTTATCACGTTCCTGCTCGGTCGCTTTCAGCTTCTCCTCCAGCTCGGCAACCTTCTTCTCCAGCTCAGACGAAGGTTGATAGTTTTTGACCAGCCTAGTATAGTGTTGAGTCAGTTCGGCGAGGAAAGCTGTGGTGGAAGCCCAGGAGACGGAGGCACTTTGCATCAGTTCGCCTGGAGTGAGCTTCCTGGCATAGGTGTTATCCCTGGGCAGAACTGAATGGATCAGAAGCTCCTGAGCGACCAAGGGATTCTGGCAGCGGTCGTTCACGTTGAGCTCCCACTCCGGACACCATTGAGCGCCGGAGTGCCTTTTATCCTCCCCGGCTTCTTGTGAGGGCACGTTGTGAAGATTGAAAAGGGAGGACCCCGTCACTGAAACTACGGGAAACGCTGTTGTCCCTCTGCCCCGGGGTGGAGAAGTTATGGTTACCCCTCTGATGGGCACCCCAACTGGAATGGCCGAAGTGCGGCCCACCCCGGCTGGAATTGTCGAAGTGCGGGAGCCCTCCCCGGTGATTATCACGGGAGACCTCCGGCTCGTCGTGGCCGTAGTGGTTTGAGCCGGGGTCTTCTTCTTCTTCGGCCGAGTGGACGGTTCGGCCGGGTCCTTACGCTTGAATGACCTCTTGTTTACCCCGGAAGCCCCCGCGGTGATCAGGTCGGAAACTTTCGTCACTACGAAGTATAAAGGGAAAGTTAGTTAGAATCAAGGAAAAATAAACAAAGTAAGGAGTAAGGAAGTACAATGTTTTTCAAGCCTATTAGAATAGAATGGCGGACAATCCGGGCTGATGAGAGCTCGGCTGATACCGCCGTCAACAAGAACTGCCTCGAAAAAATCCCAACAGTTGATCCAGAGGCCCGACTCCGTCAGCTTTCTGAAGTTGCCCTCCTCCAATTTACCCGGAGAGGTCTCTTTGACCGGGGTAGGGGGCCTCCACCAGAACCCTCTAGGGAAGTCATCAGCCGGGACAAAAATGAAGTTCCTCTTCCACTTCTTGATGGAAGAGGGTGCATCTACCACTAACTTCGGGACCTTGTTCCCGAAGTAGTACCATCCCTTTTCAGTCCTACTATTCTTGAGTGAGTAGCAGCGACGGAAGAGGTTGACTGTGGGAGTTATCTCCTGATGTCGGCACAACATTTGGAAGCCGACCAGGACCCGGATCGCATTAGGGGTGAGCTGAGTGATTCTCACTCCCCAATATCTCAGACAGTCCCGGAGAAACCTCGTGGTCGGCATCCTTAGCCCGGCCTCCAACTGGTCGAGGTATATGGCCACTCTACCTCGGGGAGGGAGCTCGGCTGACTGGTCCGGCCGAGGGGGATAGATGCTGTAGTCCCTCCTCCAGGGATACTGGCGGACCACCTCGGCAATTACGGCTCGATTCATTACGCTGCCGAACATAAGGACTATGCCGTAGTCAATAGCCGCCAAGTTCGGAGGGATGGCTGGTTCTTGCACTCCCACATCCCTAGGAACTTCGTCGCCGAGGTCATCGTTGTAGAGGACCTCCGCTTCGACCTCGGTTTCCTCATTTTTTTCCTGGGGTATCCCGACCTGATGAGACGCTTCGGCCCCCCCTTCCCCTGCCTCAGAAACAGTTCTCTCTTCGGAAGGTTCAGGCCTCTCTGCTTCGGTGAAGTCGGGCCTCACCGTTTCTTTGTGAGTGCGGGCTGTCCTAGCCATTACTAGAGAAAAGAAGAGAGACTTACTTGAAGATGTTGTTTATGAGGTTGCCGAGGTGAAAAGACAAAGAAACGAAGCTTTGGGGTGATTTTGAATTTCTGGTAAAGAGTGAAATGGTAAAAAGGGACCCCTATTTATAGGCTAACAGGGGGAAGGTGAAAAGGCGGAACCTTTGGGGTTCTCGAGGGCACAACCTCTCTCCTCATTAATGAGGACATTGTTCATCTGACCGTTGATTTCACGTCCATCCATGGATTCATCATTAAAGCTAACAGCCGTCCTTTCACTCCTCATCCAGCCCCATCCGTGTGGTCATGACGTGTCCCGACGTTCCGTGTCCTAGACACTTGTCAGCCTCGGGAAATAGCTACCTCGGAATGCCATGACCTCGCCCTTCCCAAGGTTTGGGGGGTTTAGTGAGGAGGGTATTTCCAGCTCGGATAGCGCTGGGGGTCCCGTCCTGAAGTACTTCGGTTCCGACCGCCTCGGCCTATCATCATTGGGAATTGACTTCGGCCCAATTACCGCCTCGGCCAAGGCTTTCCCTCATAAAGCTGAAGTGAAGTATAATGACCTGACAACCGGAGTTGTTGAACATGACCTCTGACACCTCTGATAAAGCTGCTCTGACATGCGCCGCCTGACACACGACTGTTCTGGCGCACCTTTTCGCAGAGCCCATCAAATCACCTTGATGCGCTGACCCTGCCAGATCTCTAGGGACCAGTGCAAGCAGTCCCTCTTTCCTGTCCATCCTCTATAAATACTCAAGGCTTCTATTGAGAAGGGGGATGACCAATTTCCTGGTAAAAATCATATACTGATCCTCTCTATATTAAATTATTTTCCCAATCCCGAACTAACTTAAGCTTCGGAGTTCTACCGGGGGATTCAGCCCCTTTCGTAATCTCAGCAGGTGATCCAGACCGCTGTAACCTCTTCAACTGGAGCACTACCAGTTCACGGTTCACTCTAGCCGGTCCGAATTCACCACTTCACTAGCCAATGTTGATTCCTATCCCGAACCAAGAAATGTGAAGGAGGAATTTTTTAGGAAACTAAATGATTCAAATTTGGTGATTTTTAGCTATTTCTTTCCCAAGATTGTGCTGGCAGACGACGGGATCAGTTAGTCGTATATCAAACCAGGCAGCAAGCCTCATCACTGCAAGAGGCTTGAAAAGAATCATAAATTTTGTTCCTTTAGTCCTTTTTCAAATACTAAGTTCACTAACTGATAAGCCATTTCGATTTTGCATTGAAGAATATAGCCGACATGATCACCTCGGATGAAACCGAGATAGTGAAAAGGAAGAGAAAGACGATGTGAGGCACCTCCAATAAACCCCTCACAAAGATAGCCCGAAGTGAGATCTCGACTCAACTGACTACAATCTCATGGTCCCAGCCATTTATTATTCCCTAGAATACTGTGGTAATGGTGGAATCCAAGTCTGCAACCACGATCCCCGAGAAACCTTCAAACCCATGAAGGAAAAAGGGTTGATGGTGATGCAAGGGGCCCCTTTGCTTTGGTCTAGGAATCCAATTCCTCCAGTGGCCACACGAGCGAAAAATACCATCCATTCTCCTAAGCACTTTTGCCCCAACTAGGAGATAAATATCAATGATCACGCTTCCTTTTCTCAGGTGGTTCGCGACCTATGTCTCGACCCAACTCTACTAAGAGATCGAACATACGCCAAGTAGAGAAGCCCAACCGAGCTCCTCGAAAACTATTTCCTTACCAATGCGGGGGTAAGTCAATAATTTGTCGATCTTCACATTCTATCAAATACCAATTTCTAACTCATTATTGTTTGATGCAGAACGGTGCTTTTATTGCCGAGATAATTTCTCGATACAGCTCGCTATTGGATGAACAGCTCAAACTATTGGAAAAGGTATGAACGGTCAAGGTCAAGACTCAAAAGGCCAAGGACTTTGAGCCCATTAACAAGAATTTGACGGTTCAGCTTCAATCCCTGAAGACTGCTCTTGAAGAAACTTAAACTCAAGAAGTAAATCGAGACCCATAAAGTCAAGCTTCATTTAGCCACTTGGGAGGCTGTAAGCACATCCATTAAATTCGAGCAGTTTCTTGAATATTTGGTGGATATAAACAATCCGGTGTTCTCCTTTGTATGGACTTCGACTATAGGCGAAATTCAATAACTTCACCCTTAGCTCAACACCGAACTCCTTGAAGTCAGCCAACACTATAATCCCAATGATAAGGAGTTGGCTAATCGAATTCTCCAAGAGATGCGTTCAGGACATCATCCTTCCTTCACCATCTGATAGTACAATGAGGGTGCTAATATTGGGCTATCCAAGGAAGAAAGAAAGGAAGAAGCCAAACAAGAGCCGGAGAAGGATACCAGTGAGGGCCATGTCGAAACTGATCCATCTGTAAAAGAAGCTGAGTCTACCCATCCAAAATGACTTTAGAATTCAGATTTTTTTATTGTCTAAACTTGCAACTTTTATCAATGAAAATATTATTCAAGATTGATAAATCGACTCATATTTTTTATTTATCCCATTTTGTTGAAATGCTCTGTATATTCTAATTCTCTCTTGCCCCCATCTTTTTAGCATTATCTCAAAAGGATAAACTAAAAAGAAGTAAATAGTTTAGGAATAGGATTAATCTATTGAATACATTGTTAATACAAGGAAATTTTTTTTTGGATTGTAGGCGAGTAGCATATATCGCTAAATCATAAATTGAACTTTCTGAGATTTGTTGTATGCCATGCCCACAAGACTAATTAATGTGTCATCCCTATAAGCGAATTTATAATAACTAGACGGACTTTTCGAGACAATCTTGTGTAGTCCTTCCTATTTGGAATCAAGCTTCCCCGAAAGATAAGCTCGGCTAACAAAATTTTTGCAAAACATCAAGTCTCCTACATCAAGAAATCTCTCTCTGACTCAACTATTGTAATACCGAGCTACGGTGTTATTGTAGCCTGAGATTCAGATGTATGACAACTCCCATTTTGCTTCAAGAAGATCCAAGTTGACTCGCCTTTACTGGTCATTGACTTCGGCTATATAATTGAGTAAGCATGCACTTGGAATGACAACCTCCGCAGGGTCTATTGCTTCAATTCCATAGGTCAATGAAAATGGCATCTCCTAGGTTGCTGTATCAGGGGTAGTTCAATAAGCCCATAGAACACTCGGTAGTTCAATAACCCAAGATGTTTAAGTCCGAGTTAGACGAGTCTTAAGGTCTTGTAAAATTGTTTGATTCGATTAAGGTTCTGAACTTGACCATTCATTTGAGAATGTCTCACCGAGGTAAAGTGTTGGCGG
Source organism: Coffea arabica (assembly GCF_036785885.1). Lineage (NCBI taxonomy): Eukaryota > Viridiplantae > Streptophyta > Magnoliopsida > Gentianales > Rubiaceae > Coffea > Coffea arabica. The sequence continues at coordinate 65,216,894 of NC_092313.1, read as the reverse complement.
ATATTCAACACCTAACACCATGCTTAGAATAGGTTTTAGGTGAATTGTCAATCATTGTCTGAGATGACTATTTGGGGTATTCCAAAGTGACTAATGATTTGCATCCAAAAAAAAATTTTCACAGGTCGGCTAGTAATGGTACTTTGAGGTTCAGTTTCTATCCACTTTGTAAAATAGTCTATTGCCACTAGAAGAAATTAGTGCCTACAACTACGTGAGGGTCTAAGGATATCAGTCTCTCCATTTATTCAAAGGGCTATGGAAAGGTGATGAGGATCATCTCAAAAATCGATAAATGATGTTTCAACATATGCCGTTGATAGGACTTGCAAGCACAAACGAGACTTTAAGAGTTGCAAGTCATTGTGAACCAAAAATATCCCAAGAGCAGTGCTTTCTAAGCTAAAGTTTGAGGACCACAATGTCCGCCACACAAGCCCTCATGATTCTCCCTCAAGACGTGACCCCCTTCTTTGGAAGTAACACATCTCATGATTCTCTCTCGCCATCTCCTGCTATATCTATGAGGCTATCTATCGATCCTCGAGTAGAATTCTTCCAACAAAATACGTTGAAATGGAATCCAGCCACGTGGGAGCCCCCTCGACAGGACAAACTGGTTGATAACTGTGATTGGGATGCTTCAGGATTTTCATAAAACAGACCTCGTGAAAGACGTAAAAACGAATAACACTAGTTTAGACAACGCATCTGCCCTTTTATTTTGAAATCTCGAGATACAGTAGATATCGAAAGACTGGAATATTCTAATCATGTCATGAATACGGATAACATATTTAGATAGGTTGCTATCCCTAGTTTCATATTCTCCCGAAACCTGTCGAACCATTAACTGAGAATCACTATATTCTCGTAAATTTTGGATACCAATGTTTTGGGCTATATTCAGTTTAGTGATAAGAGTTTCATATTTGGCCTCATTATTAGAGGTAGGAAAATCAAAATGGAGCACATAGGTGCATCCATCCCCAGCAAGACTAATAAGCAATAAACCGGCTTCACTGCCTTCTTATCAGAGGATCCATTACATACACGATCCAAGGAGAAATAGAAGAAGGAACTATCTGAGTCATCACATACGGGTGTCAACTCAGCAATGAAGACCACTAACTCCTGGCCTTAATAGCCATTCTTAGCTTATAAATGATATCAAATTCAATGAACTCGATAGCCCATTTGGTCAATCTTCTCAAAGCCTCAAATTTTGTCAAGATTTGATGAATAGGGCTAATCAATCATGACGCAAATGAGATGGGATTGGTAGTAAGGCTACCTCCGAACTGTATGCACTAGACAAAAGATAAGTTTCTCCACCATGGGGTATTGCTGCTCAGGGCCCTGGAGAGTCTGGCTAACGTAATAGACTGATTATTGAAATTTTACCTTACTTTTGACAAGAACAGCAGTGACAACCTCCACAATATCAGATAGGTAGAGATATAGTACTCTTTGAAAACTGGAGAGGCCAATGTCGACAAGGTTTGCAGGTGACGTTCGTTTTATTAGATTAATAAAATATAGGTCTGGTTGCCCTCCCTCGTGTACGGGGTTTGCTAAAAAAAATGTTTGCAGGTGACATTTAAGATCATCGAAAACTTCTTGACACTTTTGTGTCCATTGAAAATTTCCATCTTTATTCAGGTGTTTAAAAAAATAAAATCCATGAACTGCTAATCTAAAAAAAAAACTGATTAAGAGTTTCCATTCATCTTGTGAGACACCAAACATCTCAAACCGTTTTCGGCGACTCCATATCTTAGATAGTCTGAACTTTATTGAAATTAGGTTCAATGCCCTTTTTTGACACTCTAAATCCAAGAAATTTTTTCAAGGATACTCCAAAGATGCACTTTTTCGGACTATGTCTCATTAGACTGCTCTTCAACATGTCAAAAAACTTCTCGAAGGTCTCCTACCAACTCATTGAGGTTGCGGTTTTTTACTAAGAGATCATCAATATAAGTTTCCATACTCCGACCAATCTAGTGCGAAATATTTTATTTACTAACTTCTGGTATGTGGCCTTGACATTTTTGAACCCAAAAAGCATGATCGTGTAACAAAAGATTCTTCGATTAGTAATAAAGGCTATTTTTTCTTGATTATCTTCGTCCATCCTAATTTGATGATATTTTTTGAAAATATCTAAGAAGTAAAAGACTTTATAATTCATCGTGAAACCCACTACGGCATCTATACAAAGTAAAGGATAATAATCCTTTGGACAAAATTGGTTGAAATTCGTAAAGTCTACAAATATTCTCCAGTCCCCGATATATTTCTTGACCAATAGAAATTGAAAAGTTAGGTCAAGTACTGGACTTCTTTGACTATTTTAAAACATAAAAGTTTATCGATCTCGAAGGAAATAGTAGCTAACATCTCTAGTTTAAAATTCCTTTTCTTTTGTTTAACAGGTCGTGCCATAAAGTCCACATTCAATTTATGGATCGTCAAATCTCTTGGTATTCTCGGCATATTCTCGGTGGACCAAGCAAAGATGTCTTTATACTCCCAAAAGATGCTAATGAATTTAGTCTTAATAAACTCAAAAAGATTGGATTTGATGTTTGTCCAATAAATCATCGAACATCAAAATTTCTTGGATTTCATCTCCTATCATTAACCGAGTAGACTTTCCGATCTCTTGAAATTTTAGAGTCTCTAGGGTTAATACTAATAGTTTCCTGAGGTATAGAGATCGTAGTTCTTTCAAGACTGGCATCTCATAAGGGGTTAGATAGCATTTCCTTGCGACTCTCAAATCATTACGAATCTTAGCAACTCCATGGCTGGTAAGAAACTTCAAATTGAGGTGACAAGTTGAACAAATTGCCCTTAACACATTAAGAGTTGGGTGCCAATGAGCATATTATAAGATGAAATAGCTTTAACAATGACAAGATTAATAGATAAAGTCTGATATCGAAAGATCTCTCTTATAGTCATTGTGATGGTAATCACTCCCTTATAATAGAGTACTTACCCCCCGAGCCCTATAAGAGGAGTCCGGATAGATGCAATCTTATCATCTCTTAATTTCATATCCTCAAAAGCCTATAGTACATGATGTCCACAAAATTCCCGAGATCGATGTACACCTTCTTAATAATGAAGTTATTTAACATTACCTCTGTGACAACGGCCTCATGGTTTTGTGAAGCCACAGGGACAGGATCTTCTAGGTCATAAGATATCAGGTCAGTAAATTGAAAACTTGTCTCCATAAAATCTAGAGTGGCCTACCAGTAGGTTTGTTTCCAAGAGTGCTGACTGTCTCTACTAGTTGATCCCCCACTAATGGTACTTATCATCCCGGTGACATGTCTACCGAGGTTAGGAGACTGGTCCGGAGGAGACCTATCTTCTCGCCGATCGTTAAAATGTCAATCATATGGACGGCATTCCCATCGATCGTCTTGTGACTATCGTATTGCTCTTCCCGACGATCTACTTGCCGATCATCTCGGGAATCAAACTCCCGTCTTTTATCCATAATCTGCCTTAAGTATCCTTACTTGAGCAAGTTCTCTATCTCCTTCTTGAGATTATTGTAATTCTTGATCTCATGTCTAATGTCCCTGTGGTAAGCATAATAAAGGTTTGGATTCCTCTTTTTCCTTTTTTTCGACATGTTTGGAGGATAACGGCCTAAATTTTGCTGTTCCATCACAACTAAAATGTGGGCTCTAGTGGTATCAAGGGAAGTAAGATCTTGGTTAGAGATGGGAGGTTTTCCTTTCGAAATTCTATCAAAAACACTCCATCCTTTGCAACTAGATCTTGTCGAGTTATTCGTTGAATTCTTGCCTTGCGTATGCTGTCCCCTCCTTTCTCTAGCAGAAGGAGGTGCCTAGGTTTCCCTTTTCATCTTGTAAGAGCTTTTGCCTTGAATGAACTTGTTGATCCATAACCAAAGCTCGTTCAAGGTGTCACAATAGTCTCTTTGCAATTTCATATTAAATGTTCCTGACTCAAATCCATAAATGAAGACAATTATCGTAACTTGATCCATAAGATGTGGAATTTGGAGGCTCTCTTCACTGAAGCAAACTAAGTAAGACCAAAGGGACTCATCCGATTGTTGTTTGATGTTCAAGAGATACACCGAGATTTTGGTGATGGGCCTAGACGAAATGAAGCAATGGACAAACTAATCCACCAAATGTTCAAGTAATGATATGCTCTTCGCCTCTAGTTTTCAGAACCATTTTCAAGCATTACCTTGTAGAAAGGAAGGGAACACCTCACAAATAACCGCGTCATAAATTCCGTAAAGTCTGAATGCCGATAGGAACGCATGAGAATGATCCTCGGGGTCTCCTTTCCCGTCGTAAAAAGGACCGTTGGGTAACTTAAAATTAACTGAAAAGACTTCCTCATTAATGTCTGGGGTGAAAGGAGAGGCCCTTATACAGTCTCCATAAAGGGCCGAACCATTCCGAGAGTTTTCCTCATTATCCTTGCTCCGGAACGGATTCTTGAATAGCACCCTCAAAATCGAGGCCACTTAGAATGAACTTTACCTTTGAGTTTTAAAGGATTTTCCTTCTCCTTCTTCATTTTGGGATGATGGACATTTGAATCATCCTCAGAAGAGTAGGATGAGGGAGTTTCTTCGAGTTTTCTTCTAGAAAATTCGGCTCTCTTCTTCCCTTCCATGTAGCTAATAATCTCTTCAAAAAGTTTCGGGTTCGACACCACAAATTTCGCCACCCACGCAATAGCCTCACCCTAGGGCTGCAAGGAGTTCTTAAGAATTTCTTGGTTCCGTAAATCAACATCTCGACATTCAGATGATCAAGGGTTCTAATTTTCATGATCGGAGCAAATCTTTAACATCAAAAAGTAGAGCACCTAGATTTCGCTTTCGGTTCTCACAGACATCACCAATTGTGCAAGCATGAGATCAAATTCCCAAGAAGGTCGAGATCAGCAAGTCCTAGATCGAAACTCCTACACAAAACAAGAACAAAAATGCGGCCGGCCTTCCAATTTGACTCCGATGCCTAAGTTAGCAAAGGTAGAAGTTCGGTAATAAATAGATGAGATGGAATGATTATGTTATCTATTACCTTAAGGGATTCTTGAAAGAGGATATTTATAGTGAAGTCATAGTAGGTTATTGGACTTCAAGCCACTTTAGTAAGGTAGGGTACTGCGGTAGGTCGACTATCGGCCTAGTTATGCAACTACATAGGCCTGCAAAAGTCTGTCAAGGATCAAAAGGTCATGTCAATCACTTCATGTCGACCACAGGCATTGCTCGTGAGACCTTCTGAGCTGTATGAACACAATTTTACTTAGTAGGCAGTCCTCAAAATAGAGCAAGTCCCGAAGAGGAGATCTTGCGTGCCTCACTTGCAATTCTAGATATTTTTTATAAGTTAGTTCAGATTCTTTTTCGGTACATACTTTGTCATGCCGTGGACATAGTAATATCTCCAACATGTGATAAAAGTGATAATTATATAAGAAAATTTACATAATCCCATAATTGACTTGCTGCATTTGGAGTAGTTCTTTTTTATTTTTAATTTTGAAACAACATTTGGACCAAATATTTATCTATATGATTTATTTTCTTTTTTATGATTTCCAATTTTTTTATGAGTTCCAATTTTTCTAGATGCTTTTGATTCTAAATATTTTTTATATGGTAGTTTAGATTCTTCTTTAGTACATACTTTGTCAAACTGTATGTCTCTACCACATGATAAAACTGATATATGTAAGAAAATTTCATAAACCTTCTCCAAGATTTTAAATAATTTTATATTCTCAAAATCTTGATAGGTAAAATTGATCTAATTTCATGGAGTTATCGACTTGAAACCCATGAAAACAAAAGAGAGAGTATGATTCTCTAGTGACTACTACTAATTAATTATTTGTCACCACTTACCAAACATAAGAAATAATCCATCATAATTCAGCCATTGCCTGAAAAGCCAATATCATTAACAACATTTTTTTTATAGTAGTTGGAGTTTTCATAACACAACATTTAGCATATTTTTCAAAAATGATTGCCCATTGTGCATCATGAAAGAAAAAAGATCTATTTAAATGACTCAATTTGCTTGAATTCTACAATTCTTCAATTTAATTCGGTGATTCCTTTGATTGCATTTTACATTATTTGATTTGCTGTTAAAAAAGGATTTTCTACACTTAATTTGTCCATCCAAAAAATTTAAAAAGTTAGTATGTGTGAAAGAATGTTAGTGTGTGTTTTACTTTGTCTGTGTGTGAGAAAATGATTGGTTTCGTTTGAATTAGCTGTTTTTGGAGGTGTTTTTAAAAAAATCTACTGTTCATTTTTTCGAAAACAGAAATGTTGTTTGGATTACTGTCATTCACAAACAGACTGTTTTTGAAAAACAAACGTATTTGGATTCACTGTTTTTGAAAAACAGCAGTTAAATTTTTTCTCAATCCTAGTTGCACATCCTTCCTAAAATACTTAATTTGTTTGTGGTACAATTAAAGATAAGCAAAACGATAATTTTGCATAAGACTACATGTCATTTAATTTGTCCGTGGAAACATTAATTATTACAAAGGCAACAACAATCGCTCTTATAGTTAGAAAGCCCCACGAGGGAGAGATCACCATGTTCTACTGATATTGGTGATAGTACATGTGATCGGCTATTGCTCTCCTATCTTCATTCCAACCTGCAATTCCTTGTGCCGACATATCGACTGGTTGTGGTCCAAACATTTGGTTGCCCTGAAGTAAATTATCTGCCAATGCTGCATCAGTTTCTTCTTCAACAAAATATGCGTCATTGGGAACATGATCGCGCATGAAGTTGTGCAAGGCACAACAAGCAAGGACAATGTTATTTTACGTTGCCATCGAATAGTTCTGCATGGGCCCTTTCAGTATCGAAAATCGCTTTTTCAAAACACCAAATGTGTGTTCTATAATATTTCTTAACGATGCATGGCGTCTGTTGAAAAGTGCTTCTGCTGCCCGCTCTTGTAGGGTTTCCCGTGCACCCGTAAAAGGAACCATAAATCCTGGCATATTTGTGTATGCCACGTCCACCGCATAATATTTGCATGCATATCATGTATAGATAGTTATGTTCATTATGGCAACTCAAATTTAGTTATAAGATAACAAAATAAGGCCAGGATTTATGATTTAATTTTCACGCACCTGCTGGTGGCATTGGAAAGGCACAATTAGGATCAAGTAAAACATCTCGTAAGATCCTAGAATTATGGGCACTACCCTTCCACCCTACTTGACATAAGTGAATCTCATATTATGGTCACACACGGCTAGAATGTTTTGTGATAAGCCGCCGTGCATGTTCCAAAAATGATCCCTGTCTTCGACTCTACACCAAACTGATACGTGTGTTCTGTCAATAGCTCCAACGCAATCCTAATCACATGGGCCAATGTTACATATTGGGAATGGGTTTTCATAATGACTAACTAAACATTTAGGCCCTAACCTTAAACCATGGCCAGAACAACACACTTTTCTGTATTCTTGGATGAATTATGTGATAATCTATTGGCCTGACAAAGTCGCGTCCCAATCGAACGAGAAATCGAAGGCAGTGTCGTAGATGGCGATCCATTGTTTCAGAAAACTGTTGGAATATCTCGGTTAGCACCCTATGTCGCTCATTATGACTCAAGCATAGAAGGCAAATAGTGACAGACTCTTGAATTCCCACCCGTTGTGTAGGGCGCGGCTCCCAATAGCCTCGCTCAAGTAACAAGTCACATAATTGCAGGAATATGGGAGTTTCCATGCAAAGGTTGTCGAATATTCTGTCTCGATGGCCATTTATTAGCTCTACAACCTATTGTTCACCTGACAGTGAACCATCTCGAATTCGTCGCCTCTGCAAAGGGTTTAGGTACGGGTCGAATAAGGCCAATCCTAGAAGAACAAACATGGCAAAGGTCAAAAGGAGCTCATTCTCGTCCGATTCATCAGGAGTTTCCATACCATGTGCATAATGATCATTTTCCATCAAGTGTTATTGGTTCTGCGTCGTCAAAGGTGAATTTGCAAGGTTTATGGCAGCAATATAGATCAATTTCAAGAATACTAGAAAAATAAATCATAAGACTTAAAAACTACTATATACCTGGAATAGTTAATATCTGAAATTAGATGTTCTTACAAAGCAAGTCATTAATTGCCTTGTAAACACCACCGAACAAGCTAGTGTTAGCAGCAAATGGTATCATAAAAGTCAATTGGAGTTAGAATGATGTTTGGAAGTATTGGCGGCCAATATGCAAACATACAAGAGCAACATATGATTCGGCCACAAATATTATGAATCAAACTTCACAACTAATTGTTAACTTGTCTGAACTATAAAAATTATAAAATACTCAACAAAGTCATGGCCACACAGCGCGGTGAATTTAAAGAAACAAATGACAGCCCAAGAAAAAACACTCAAAGTTCCGGTAGCAAATGCTACAACTAACGGTTTCAAGCATAAACAAACAAAGGCAACGACGATCAGCTTTAAAGAAGTGCTCCTAATGCACAAAAGACTATAATGGGGGCTCCTGAGTGCCATGTTCAGGCGGGAGATAGCCTTGACCCTTCATAAAGGTGATGCGATCGGCGTCTGATCCAGCTAAATCCCAAATAACTAGCTCTTGACGGTCCTTCAATATTTCAACAGCGGCCATTTTGGCTTCGTAGGGCACGTTCTCTAATCCCCGAAGTTGAGCAATGGCAACATCGTACTTCGATTTATTTAATCCATCTCGGCCAGAACGATGCTTGGTCTTCATAAAGGTGATGCGATCGGCGTCTGATCCAGCTAAATCCCAAATAGCTAGCTCTTGACGGTCCTTCAATATTTCAGCAGCGGCCATTTTGGCTTCGTAGGGCACGTTCTCTAATCCCCGAAGTTGAGCAATGGCAACATCGTACTTCGATTTATTTAATCCATCTCGGCCAGAACGATGCTTGGTCGGAGAGCTTACTGACACACTCATGCTGCTACTCTTCTTTCAACTAACAAGCGACTCAATAGTGTCAAGAGCCCTGAAGTACCTATCAGTCACTGAACTGGAGGCGGTGGACATAGGACTATTGCTTGATGCGTCACCAGACTTCTGCTTTCCTTTACCCTTCTTCTCTTTCTCTTTATTTGCCCCTACTACCTGTACATCAGCATCGCAGTCCGCATGGTCGATCTTGCCCTTTCCCCTTGCACATCGTGCAACATTCTCCATTTCTAGCTCATCGGCTGAAGTACGGGGATCGTTTTCGGAGCCAGAGTTGTAGTCTCCCATTGCGCCTTGATTGACAAATACTTCCTCAAGTAAATGATAGACTAAGCAGTCATTTTGAAATTTTGGGTTCACCTTGTACAAAAAACACAGCCAAAAGGGAGTTAACGAATTACCCCAGATAAGGAAAATTAAACGTGCAGCCGCACCTTTGTTTTCTCATCTTAATTAACCCATAAACAAATCCGGAAAGGCATAAAAGAAATGTATTGACAGGCATAAACATTCAAGATACAAAGAGGACATACTTAACAATAACCAAATGGGATGAGGAGCAAGAAATTACCTTGTAGTAGTTAGAAATGCACGGCGTTAAATCGTTTTCACCCCAAGCAGAAATGGATGCATGAGTAGTCTGGACGCTATTCCGTTTCAATATTGGCAACATAATTACAAAAAATTACTGTCTGTAGGCTAGGCATTGAACAAAGGGGAACTAAGCAAATATACCTTTAAAAGCAGGGCGGGTAACAGGGGGCATGTAGCCTTAAATGGCGGCAACCATACAAGTGTTATCAACCTATTTTTTAGCACCCCACGAAGTAAGAATTTAGGCAGCCTACAAAGTCTATCACAAGTTGAAAAAAAAATTTGTGGCATTAAATAGCATCAGCCAATGACCTTGAGGAAAAAACACAGTAGCAAAAGAATAATATGGCAACATGAGTTCAGTTTGCAATTAAACAATTCAAGACAAAATCCCTGTCATGAAGGTGACGCAAACTAAGAAGCAGCAAACAAATGTTGGTTGTATCTGGTATAGAAATGCATCTAGAGCATCAAAGTCGCTCATTATATCCATACCAATGGCGGTCGTTTATCATCACTAAAAAAAAGAAAGAAAATAAAATCCAATCGAACGGTTTATCATCCACTAAAGAAGGGAGAAACATACGACAGAAGCAAATTTGTTTTTTTGGGTAGCAAGCTAAGAATCAGCAAACAAACATTGGGGTGTTGAATTTCTGCTAAGAAGCAGCAAACAACCTGGATGAATTGCTCTCATATTTAATTGTAAAGTAGATTATACCCTAAAAATAGCAAAGGTCAATTGTAATGGTGGCCGCTTCTTCCCTAAAAAAGGGAAAAAAATGAAAGCCTATGGAACTATTTGCAATCCAGTAAACAAAGGGGAGACTTACCACAAAAGCTTCTTCGACGGGTAAGGAACTAGCACCCCATCGTACTCCGGTTATCTGCTGGTGGAATGTCGAACCCAAATTAGCAAATCTGGGAGTGGGTCGGTTGACAGAATCGCAGATGGGTGAGAAGTTCCTTGATGCCTCTCGAACCCTCGCAACGAGTCGGCATGCCAAATGTCTGAAAACGTAGGGTTAAGCGGGGGAAAGGCACAACTCAGTTGGAGAGCTTTCTTTAGATCTACGACACTAGAAGGAGAGAAAAGCAGGGTTTGGATTGAAGCGGCGTTCTGTCTCAATTGGGAATGGGTTGTGTATTGTGCTTGAGTTTTCAGCTACCAAATACAACAATTTGGGTCAACAGTGCAAAACGACGTAGGTCAGCCTTAGTTTCACTGTGCACTAAATTGCTTGTGGTGTGCAGTATTTGTGTCGCTCAAAGACAAAAATAGTTTTTGGAAATAATTGCCAATCCAAACATAGCGGATATCTTGGCATTAACAAAAAGGAGAGAACAAATAGGAAACAAAGTCATGATGCTTCTTGATAAGTGATTATTTTATGTATTTTTGTGTATTTAGATATGTGTGCTTTAGTGTGTTTTTAATCATTTTAGAGTTAAACATTTATGCCTTTGTTTGCTTTTGAATATTATTTCCTATGGTTCGGTGAAGTTTTTGGTGTAAATGGACCAAGATTTTTTTGAAAGTTTTGTAAAATGATGAGTAAAAAATTAACCTTGGAGTTTTGTTTATGTAAATTTGATGATTTTGTGTTTATATAAGGTGAGGCACATATTTATCAAGCGTAAGAATCTTAAAATCCTTTAACTAAGAATCCACCATTTTTTACTTTTTTAAGCTTCAAAGGAACGAGCTTCTTTTTTTTTTTTTGTTCAAAAGTCTAGGTTTTTTAATTGTAACATGCTGTTACATTCCAAGATAGAGAGGAATAATAATGAAACTAAAGTGAAAATAAGCGTACGATCAAACACCAAATTCATATTCCAAACTTGCAACAAAAAGAAAAAAATGAAATGAAATCTTAATCCAACATTCCAGGAGAATGAAAATGAAGTTTAAGGAGAGCCACCTTTGGTGTCTATGAAGCTAGATTAATGGCGGAGAGAAACAAAAATTTGAAAAAATTACGATGGTTCCAGTTGCTTGCTTCTTTAGTCGCCGGTGACAAGGGTTGGATTTATGCCGACTTCAAACTCATATTTCATGACCTTGTAATGATTTTCTCCACTACAACTTTAAAGTATGCAAAAAAAAAAAATCAATCAAAACGAAGCTAAAATGAATGAGAAAAGTGTGTTCAAACAGGGCTAGTTCGACAGCCCTATTTTTCAGGTTTCTAAAATATTTTTACTTTCTTTCTTCTCTTTTTTCTCTCTCTAGATCTCTCCCTTGCGGCTGATAATTAGCAAGTATCCTCTCTAAACCCTAAAAACTTCTAAAAATGGTATTTATATGAATGAGCCTAAGAATAAAAATCCTAAAACCCTAAAATTGATGGTTAGAATGAAATGGGATGATGTGTTACTTCCTTATCCTTTGATAGATTTTGTTTGGTGGTATTGGACAGTATTATTAAACTTAGCTCGGCTCGACGGTTCAACCGGTCAACCCAACAACTGAGCCGGGGTAGATCTTTAATTGGACCATTCAAGCAATTAGACCGTTGACTTGTCAACGGACCGGCGGTTCAACTGATAAACCCAATGAACCGGTTGGTTTTTCAAGGAACCCGAACCATATGTTGTTATAGGAAAATTTTTGTGCAAATACTTCAATGAAGGTGTGAACATAGGACCTTACGCATAGAAATAGAGCACATCACCACTGAACCAACAATTCATTTGTTAGTAATTTTGTTCTTTTTATATGATATATTATATTTTTATTCTTCTTTTATTTCTCCAAAACAAAATTTATTTGGAATCTGTTAATAACATTTTATTATTCCCCCAAACTCTATAAGTTATGAAATAGACTTAAAAAATCAATTGAAATTCATTAATAGTTTTAGTTCATAATTGAAATACAAAATTCATAAATATTTTTACCTTTCATTTTAAATGTAAATATCATTCTTAATAAACTAGATAATTACACTAAGATAAAATTTTATACTTAAAGTTTGGTGGATTACTAATTAAATTTAGGTTGCTAATTCTTTAATTCTTATAAGAATTACAAACTGAGCATTTATTATGACATAATTTATTATAGCTTCAACCATAACAAAAATTATAGATATAATATTTAAATATATTTAGTGACCCATCGGTTTGACCACTCATCCACTGATTGAACCAGTAATCCGTTGACCCACCTCTTTCGCTGGATCTCTCCCCAGACCGAGTTTAATAACTATGGTATTTGATAAAATTGTGAGTTTTTCTTGTACGAATGAGGCTTGGGAAAAAAGAAACAAGGAAAGAAAAATAAAGTAAAAGAAAAAAAAAAAGAGGAAATCGCTCACTAGTAATGAGGAGGAAGAAGAAATGCACACGAAACCGGCACGCGCATGTGAAATGCTCCTTTTTTTAACGAAATGGGCCAGCAAGCCTCATTCCTTTAGGCTTTTCTTTTCTTATTTTGCTGGCCTTGGTTGGGTTTTGTTTGGGCTTGTTTTTTCATTTCTTTTGGATTCAGGAATTGGGTTTTGGGATTTGAAGAAGAATGGCCCATTTTGATTGATTTTTTTCCTCTTTTTTTTAGCTCTTTTCTTTCTCTCTTTTGTTTAGCCTTGCAAAGAACCTACACAAAATAAAATTAAATGATTACTTAATCAATTTTTATTCATTTTTGAATTAAAAAAGATAAAAAATAAATAAAAATAATAGACTTGAGAGAAAAATTTATGTCTACAGTGTTTAGGCTTCTTAGGTTACTAAGTTGGGTGGACCTGGACTAGTTAGATTTGAATTATATTACCTCTTAGCATACATTTTGTCAAGATTCAACTAAATTGAATTAGTAAAAATTCCTCCCTTGAAGTTTTTGACAATTGTAGAGAGATCCTCTTAAATTTTAAAAATTACATCTACCTCCTCTACTTTTACAATTTAGGTAACAATGTACATCCTACAAACTAGATTTTCTTGCAAAAATCCTAAATTGCCCTTCCGTACAAATCTAAAAAACAAAAATACAATATACTCAATCACTTTCTTATTGACTCTACACAATCCAACTATTCTAATCCCTAAAAAACACCCAAGCAAAAACTCTAGTCCCAAATCTAAGTAATCACCCAAAAGATCTCAAATTGTATATACAGCATCAATGCTTACCATAAGAAAAAGAAAAAAATACACCATTGACAACCTATTTTATACCCCAAAATTAAATTTCAATGCCCCAACACATTTCCAATACAAGTGAATGTAACCTAAAACCACCATTACAACACTCCCACGTCGTCAAAAATATTAACATCTTAGAAGTAGAGAATAAATTCTACCTCCACAGTAATATCATAACCAATAATTATCAATCCAACAAAAGAAATCCTTGTGCAATTAATTGACATTTTACATCAATAGAAAAAATACGTTAAATTCCACATCTTTAGTCCTTCTTCATTTTTCAATCATCAATTTCATTATTTATTTCTTTATTACTGCAAGACTCTTCATTTCCTTTTAGTTTGACACATAATATGCTCTTTCTATGGATTTTGTAATTTCAATTTGCTAATATCCATAAAACTAAAGATTAAAAAAACAGAGGAGTAAATAACTAGAAAAAAAGGAACAAAAATAAACAAGAGATAGAAAAATAGGATTTTTTTTCTCGTAAATCTATTGCCTTATACTGTGAATTGTCTACCAAGTGAAAGGCATTATAAGTACTTTACTACAACAATAGAGGTAGGTGTAACTATGTATACCTAAGGAGAGCCGAGTAAAAATATCAAAAACCTCAAGGGAGGTAGGTGTTATTTGCACTCCATTTTTTATTATTTATACTCTCACCATTTGTTTTATTATATAATCTATAAATGAAAATTATATAATTAAAATGATAGTCGGAGTATGATTAACAAAAATGAAAATGCAAATAACATTTTTCTAAACTTACAATAACATATAGTTGCAACTCACATTCTGTATGAGTACCGGAATAGTAGTCAACTTCCTATAAACAGGGTAGGCTACCTGGAAAACTAAAAAATGCTTTTACTCAATGATCTTAGATCATTTTCCACCTAATATTGTAGACTTTATGTATGTTAGTGGAATAATTATCAGTTAATTTATAAATATCCAAAATTATGTTATAAGCTGGTAAACCAGTTGATAGAATGTCTGTATGAGAACATTTTGAAACTTAAAAGTTTACATACTTCTTTGCTAAAGGAAACCCCCAAGTACCATTTTATAAGTTAGAATTGTGTCCAATAAGAACTACATCTGCTGGCTCTATTTGGATGGGAGTGTTTTTCAAAAACTAGTTTTTCAAATATAATAAAAATTTTTAAAAAGTATTCTAAAAGGTAATCTAAAAATTAGTTTAAAATTTTAAAAAATTTTAAAAAATTTCTCAAAATATATTTTAGAAACTCTTCTACTGTTAAATATCCCAAAATATTTTCTGAAAATATCCCAAAATATAATCTAAAAACTCTACTATAGCAAAATTTTTCAAAAACACCCCAAAAATAGCTAATCCAAACTAAGTGCTTTGTTTTCACATACTTTTGTGCCGAAAACAACCCCAAAGTACCACAGTATAAGGGATGGCAATCAGGTAGTGGATCCCTCCCCCATCCCCCACTCCATCCTCTAAAATCTCTTTCCGCGTCGAAACCATACCCCATGAGTGCCCCTGTGATTGTTAAATTATATTTTTATTTTTATTTTGATATTAATTTTTTATATATAACATAAAAAACAACATTGTAAAAAACGTTTTTAGATTCTTAACTAAATATTCAATATAAAATCAAGATTAAAAATCATTTTGATTTTTTAAAATTCATTTCTCTACTTTTAATACAAATCTAAAGTTATAATCATCATTTTTTTAAACAACTTACAATATGTAAAAAAAAAAAATTGAAGTAAACTAAAAATAATCAAAACATCATTTTGTCATAGAAATTATGATTTTTTTGGTTCTCAAATTATGACAAATATGCATATATTATTGAAATGTATCTATAACGTGTATAGTAAATCTAAATTCACAACCATCATACTTATTTTTTATTTATGTAAAAAATTAAAGTAAATTAAAAATAATCAAATAATCATTTTATCATACAAATTATGATTTATATGCATACATTATTGGTATGTAGTTACAATGTGCATATATATATAGACAAACACACACACATACATACATACATGTATATATGTATGTATGTATGTTATATATATGTATGTATGTATACATATATGCATATGTATGAAACTATATATAGACATTTATTTTAAAAAAAAAACTTATATTAGTAGCAGGGAATGGAGCAGGGGTATCCTCCCCTGTCCCCGCCCTGCCCCATGACTACCTTTGTTGGTATCCACCCCCATTGTCATCCCTAAGTATAAGTTAGAATTGTGTCTAATAAGAACTACATCCGCTATCACCTTGTTTTTTATTGTGTCTAATAAGAATTACATCCGTTGTCACCTTGTTTTTTTTTAAATAGCGACACTTTTTAGTCAGAGACACCAATTGATATAATCCATTTGCGTAATGACACTACTCGACAGTCACATAAAAATTTAGATAAACACAAACTCAATAATATTTCATAGCTTGTATGTATAATTAAGAAACTCATCGTAATTAAATTTTGAACACATTTACAAGTTTGGAAAGATAAAATAAAGTTATAGTTTCTAATTAATTTCAAATCACTAATTAATCCAACATAATTCATATACTATATATTCTTTTTATTAACAAACAAAAATTAAGCGCCACACTTTGCAATCTAGCTATTCTGTCCATTCCCCCCCCCCCCCCCCCAACAACCCAATTCTGTTCTGAGCTGATCTGACTGTTGTCTATAAAAGTTGCAAAAGTTACTTGAAATAAATAACAAAAGATAGATCAATAAATAAGTAAAAGTGAATAATTGGAGTGTGTGAATACCCCACCTAGTGTTGTCCAAAGCTCTTCTGGACACTTTGACATTTTTGGTAACGTTGGCTATTGCCATAGTGAATAGCTCACTAAATGAATGGTCAAAATTTTTGAGCTGAACATTGCCTGGAAAATGCATCACCAAGTAATTGTCTATGCGTCTAGAGCCGTTCTCCATTGTCACAATAATCAACTCCAATTAAAGGAGCTAAACACAATGAAAGCTAGCAAGCCAATTCCACCCTCAGTTGTAAACTATCTTTTAATTTTACCAGTAGCATTATCTCCTAAAATCACAACTTCGAACCTTCTTTTTTTCTTTTTCAAATTGTAAGCATATTCTTATTTAAAAGTTTCCAATGCAACACATTATTTTACCATCATAAGAAATTCTATCTCGACTTGGAATACCAAACATGACCTTAAGAAGCATTGGCAATGACTAAAAAGCTTATAACAAAATTCAAAAACTACATTCGTAAGTAATTCATGAATTTAAACTTCAGAGAAGCATCTCCATCAGTGGTGGAGTCAGGACCTACACTAACAGATGTCAAATTATTACCAAACATAGTTTTACAAGGTATGAACTATTACATTATTTTATACGTGTTCTACAAGTACCTATCTTTTAAAATGGTTAATCATTCAATTCATTGTTAATTTTGTTAGAAATATTATTGTTTTTCAACATGAGTAACTGAACTATCGTCCAACCATCAATTTTTCATTGATTATTGACCATGGAGCTCCTTTTTAACAATCTTTATTATTGAAAAAGTTATCTCTACAGTTGCAATGCGACAAATAAAATAATAACTAATTTCATAAAGATATAGAAAAATGGATATACAATATCCCTCTTGGTTTATTTTTTTCAAATATTTTTTCAACTCTTAAAATATTTTACAATAATTTTTAATATTTTATTAACTATCGGTTATTTGAGTTTTTATTTAAGAAATATATTTAGAATGTAATACAAAATAGAAATTATTAATAAAAAGGACTAAATCCTATTTTACTTCCTACTTAATCATCAAAATTTTACTAAATTTAATAAGATAGTATTAAATAAGACAAAAATAAAAAGTAATACCTATTATAAAAGTACTAAAATTCTATCACCAACTAGTCAGTACTTAAATAAACGAAGTTGAGTTAACCTTAAAGTTAAAAATATGATATTAAAAATTAGAATCAACTTACACTGAGTGATGTTTGATATTAATTCAAAGAATAAATAGCAGGTAGCACATAATCATTTTTAAGGAAAAACGATTGCAAGTTGTATCTCAATTTCATTTTTGTTTTTAAATGGGAGTAAATCTGTAACACTACTATATAATAGTACATTATACATAAGGATGGCAATGGGGAGGGGTTGGGGCGGGGGATCCTTCTCCCGTCCCCTGCCCCATTGTCAAATAACTCCCCCGTCCCCCGCTCCTTCCTTCACCCGAAGACCATGGGGAAAGAAATCAACCTACTATATTTAACAACCTGCTCATCTAAGGGATAATTTTATTATTCATTCTATTTCAAAATATTCAATAAAGACATGCTCAAGTATTCAACTTTAAACCATTCAACGAGTTACAAATACTAGTAACTAAAAGAGATTAGCAACCTGTCAATACCATGAAAATGATATTAAAATTTCTTATTGAGATATAATAGGATCAAGTCATAATTGTATGTTCACAATTATGTTATTAATTATATTATTAAATATAAAGAATTAGATTATAACTAAATTATTATATTGTGTATATACATATATGTATTATATATACCTCTATACATTTAAATATATATATATTTTTTTTTTATTTTTTTTTTTTGGTATGCGGATGTATGTTACCCTGCCCCTTGCCCCGTTTTAGGGAGGGGCAAAATTTTCTCCCCCGCCCCAACCCCATTTTTATCCCGCGGGCACCCATCCTGTTGCCACCCCTAATTATACATGGACTTTTTTAAAAATTAACGGGGATCAATTGACCTTTACTTAAAACATACCTAGCTTCACCAACGATCTACGCTACTATAAACACATGAATCGCTATAAAGATTACAAACGAAGAACGAAGAAAAAGGAGGCCTCAGAAACCTAAGGAAATACCACAAAGATAACTGACCAAAATCGAAGGTCGGTACTTGGTTCTAAAAAAAAGTGCTTCGCTTCACAATCTACTCAAAAATGATTATAACAACCATCAAAATATGCTATTATCAAGCCTCTTTCATCTTTTTAACAGATCCAATTTTTACATGAAAATCCAAATTAAAAAAAAATTACCTTAATGGACCTTCCAAAATCCAATTTTTCTGCTCTTAGCTCTACTATTTTTGTACGTAAGGTTAGGTAAAGTGAGATTTTGTCCTTATGTTTTTCCCTTTTTCTCTTTTGAATGCGAAGTCCAAACTTTCAGCTGGGCGCCAAATGTTTTTCTCACTTCACAACTCAGCACTTCAGTGTGCTAGTTTTTATTTCTGTTTCTAACTAAGTTAGTTTCCCATTAAGTAAAAACCAATTTTATCATTTGGGTGTTTTCCTAAATCATTAATAAAATAAAACTAAGCTATGGAGTCTAACTTTTATTCTTAATTTTTTTAAACAGGGAGAAATAGGATTAAGAAGTAGGGAGGGGGCAGGAAAATTGGAACCCAAGACTTGTAAATCATGGGATTAATTGTTGACTTTTAAATGCAAAAGAAACATAAGTTAAAGGTTGCATTAGATTTATTTCTTTACTAATTAGTCACACATGTAGAGATTACATTGCGTACTAATTATACAAACAATAAATATTTTCTAAGTGAGAGATCTTGGGTTCGATCCCTCTCATTTACACTAAATTAAAAGAAAAAGTATATATTGCTTTTTCTTTTCTACAATGCAAGAAAGTATACGGGTATATACAAATTAAATTTTAGGATCTGCACCCAATTAACTTGAGTACAAATGCAAAATTAAGTACATTATGCACAATGTAGAGGTACTTTTTGAGCAAAATTGATTATGATTAATATACAATATATATTGTTACATACATTTTTTTCTCTCAATATTAAAATTATTGCACAGCTAAATCAAAATATTATGTTACAAACATGTGAATTTGTTTTATAATATTGGAAAGCATTTGTGCACATGCAACAAATATATATATATATATGTATGTATGCATATGTATATATATGTATGTGTGCACGCGTTTGTGTCTATATATATATATATATATATATATATTGTTATGCTAGAGAGTATAATAAGAATGTTGTTAAAATGATGATGATGATGATGATAAGCATGTTGTTCATAGATACTTAGAAATATATAACTTAGAGCGTGATTTTTGAAAATATAGATGAAAAAATTGCATATACTTGATGTACTATTTTTTAGGCTAATTTGATTTTAAAATGTGCTAATTATATTTAATTTTGCACAAAACTTACTAGTATAATGTGCATAATGTATTTAGTGTATGTATGTATGTAATGTTATCAAGTTATGTACATAATATATCATTTATTTTAATGCAACTTATAATTTTTCTATGTTGCAAAATAAAGGAAAAAAAAAAGGTCCAGTGCTAAAACATAAAGTGTAAGTTTAGTTATTTAACCAATAACTCTAAATAAGTGCACCTAAAAAATAATTACGTTTTATCCACTTTGCCCCGGATCATGATCAATTTGGCTTATTTTATCATAGTTGCCAAACATCTTTTTTTACTAATTCGGCATGTTGCGCCTTCAGAGAAATTCTATTAGAATTTTAAATTTAGAATCTGCAATCCTTCCGCAGGGGCGGATTTAAGGTGGGGGCACGGGCCCCCACTGCCCCCTTAAATTCCTATAATGCTTATACAATTTTAATATAATTTTAAGTGTGTCCTAGAGTTTTTTTAGAAATGATGTGAAAGAATTACGTGATTTTTTAACTTAGTTCATAAACTAAAATTCTAGAAAGATACGTGGGGCACAAATTCCATTTAAAATAAGCTAAAAAAAACCTTTTCATTTTAACTAGCAAGTGCCAATCATATCATTCACTTTCTTTGAGCCTCACTCCCCAATTTCCCTACCCTCCTTCGGTCCCCCATTTTTCCCCCACAACCGAGAGTCACTATTTTCCACAACCAAGTAGCTAGCTACTCTTTCTCTTGATCAATTCATCCAATCATATCATTCACTTCCTTTGTCCCCACTTCCCAATTTCCCTTCCCTCCACTGGTCCCCCATTTTCCCTCCACAACCAAGAGTCATTCTTACTTCCACAACCAAATTAGTCATCAAAATATAAAAGCTCGCAGCGAGCAATTGTAAATAGTTTAGTTTGTTTTTGAAATAAAATTATTATTACATTAATAATTTTGAATTTGCCTTTTTATGTTTTTCATGAAATATATGCATCATTTGTACTTGCTGGTGAAAAAATTTATTTATTTTTTGCTTAAAAAACTAGAAAAAGAGTAGGTAAAAAATTTTAGTATTGCTTTTGCCTTCACTAAGAATTTTTTCTGGCTCCGCGCCTGTCCTTCCGCCTGGTTAAATGGAGGTTGCAATTTCTGGCTATAGCAAGTGCGAGGAATCCTTTGGACCTAACATCATCAGCTAACAAAGCTCTTCACGCAAATATTTTCTAGTACCACCTAGACAGACATCAAATGGACAGTTAGGGCAATTACCTTCACTAAAACCCCACCAAAATCTCCATATGTATGTGAATAATTAAAGGTTTAACCCCACAATTGGAGAAGATTGCCCCACTACTTTTCAACGAAATTTTATTAGCATTTCATACCAATTTTATTTGTCCTACAACCAAATAAGTCAATACACTAACACCTTGTCTAAACAATGGGAGAGAGGCTCAATTTTCCATTTATTCTTCTGCTCAATCCTTCCAATATGCTCCAGTACATTAATCCATTTGAAAATTCACAAAAATTGCTAATTTTTTGTTTCATCTTAATAAAGAAATATGGAGAAAATTTATTAGAGTTGTGAATGGAAAAGCAGAAAAGTTTTTTATTATGAATTTGATAAATGAGTGATGCTTTTTTTTTGGCTCAATTTTATGTTGATTATGTAGATAACTTTTGGCATAAATTGGTTATATTGTGTGGTACGTTTTCCCTTGATATGTGTCAAAATATGCTTTCTCTAGACACATGAATGCTAAAATCCAAGTAATGGAGAGGCGCAGAAGTATAGCTCATTTGTTCTCAACCTAGTTTTGGATAAGCACATTTGGTAGATAAAGCAAAAAGAACTAGTTTATCACCACTAAGGGAACAGCTGTTTATGGTAGAAATGTGCAGAGACAGATTCCAGAAAATAAGTCATTAACATTGATTCTGTTGACGAGTTATTTTATATTTGGAATGTAAATGAATCTAAATCAATAGGAATAATGTCTTCAAAGAGCTGTGCAGTCAAGGGAACACCGGTCGTAGATTTTTGTGCTTATATTTGTGCAGTGTTCTGAGATATGTTAGTGTATCTAGCTAAGATGGGAGATCAAGTGCTTTCAGAATCTCAAATTTCTCTTGATACAGAAAGCATATATATTTACTCTTGAGGCTGCTAATGCCTAGTCCTGTTGGCGTGGTTACACTAACAGCTGGGATGTATTGTATGAGCAGGTATGCCACTGATATTGGTGTTCGCACGGATGTCATCAAGGTGGCAGTTGAGGACCTGGCCGTAAACCTTGGCTGGCCAGGCAGTAGGGAGGAAGTAGGAGCAGAAATTCAGTTGTCTAATGAGCAGATTGGCCAGTGACTGCATTCTTCCCGTTTTGTATGTGAAATCAAAGAGAAACATTTGGTTGGAGCTAAATAAGATTCCAGTCACAAATTGAGTTGGAACCATGATGTGCTTCGCTTCATTCAATTAGGTTTCTGATTCAAAACTACCATATGCATGGTGGGATATTCATAGATAATTCTTTCACTCTGAAGCAAAAGAACTTCTTGGAATTGGTTTGATTTTTCATCTCATGATCTCATCTTATTCTGATGAAAACCTTCTTATTTCTGGAAAATTTCATCAATTTCTGAGAGTATATAAAATCGAGTTCATTCATTCAGGTGGAAGTTATATGGTTAAAAGGTCATAATTTGAGAGAGAAGTACTTAATACTGGAGGATTTTCTGTTTGGAGGAACTTAAAGATAAAGGCAGCAGAGTTATGCTCGTTAGCCAAGTCTAAACCTAAAGCCCTACTTAAGCTGAAGTCAATCACATACTATACAAGAAGTAAGCTAAAATGGGGTATTCATTTCTGAAATTCACGTATATCATGCTTTCTGATTAGACGAGTTCATGCCTGATTTCATACTGTCTACCCCTGGATTCCTACTAGTTTACCTCCAAAACATGCCTGTACTAGTAAGCTGTCTAGTTTACTATGGTATGCTTCTTGTTTCCCAAAAAGAAAAAGAAAAAAAATTAAAAATATAGAGTAATTTATTCTGTCCATTGTGCAAAATTACAACTCAAATTTTCACTAGACTACACAACATCAATGGTCCACAACTATATAAGAAGCCTCGTACTCAAGTAGACTTGATTTTTAAAGGATGTTGCTGCAGTATGTTTAGTAATCAAAGAAGAGGTGTGGAAAGTAAAGCATATGGCAAAGAAAGCGGCACGTTGCAACCTGACATGTACGGATCAAGAAGGATTATTTTTACAAAAGTACGTGGTGACCTATAACCGGGATTTGGAAATGTTGTGTACTGCAGAAGTTAAAAATGTGTTGGGATGTCACGAAATTAACATAAATATAAAGGGCCTAAGAATAAAACATTTGTGAAGAAGCGTAAGCAGTACTAATTACTAAACAAAGCCATCCTGGGGCCACGGATTATGGGCATTACATCAACAAAATACTATCTATTTATGGGCATTTTACTCTGAATCATTATATTTATGTAAAATACATAAATATTTTGGATAGCACGGATATTCACACTAGCTGTCCTTGTACTAAGTTTTATGGGCATTTTACTCTGAATCATTACATTTTGGATACTACTTTGATTAGAATTTAGTTTAAAGACATTCACTGGAGCTTGGACGCATCC
Source organism: Coffea arabica (assembly GCF_036785885.1). Taxonomy (NCBI): domain Eukaryota; kingdom Viridiplantae; phylum Streptophyta; class Magnoliopsida; order Gentianales; family Rubiaceae; genus Coffea; species Coffea arabica. Next base: position 65,193,228 of record NC_092313.1, on the reverse strand, counting down.
AGAGAGCACCGATCGATGTATGTTCAAGCGTAAATTGAAATAAATATGCAACTTAAATTTTTTAAAAATAAATTACTACTGCATATCTGAAATTTACTTTTTGGAGAGTAGGTTTAGTTCATACTATTTTTCATAGTATTTTAAAATATATAAGTACAACAAATTTTAAATTATACCTATAATCATGTATTATACGAGTATATTATGAGTACTTACTAACTAAGGTACTAAGTTTTAATCATTCATAAAACATCTTATCGTTATTTCAAATAAACTTCCTAATACTAGTTTGAGATAAGTTTTAAAGTAAAATAGTACATACGTCCCATAAATCAATAAATCTTGATTATTAATCAAATTTGCCATGTTATCAGTAATAATTACTATTTATGTATAAAAACTTACTATTACTTGAATTAAACTTACTAAGGTATATTATGAGTGCTTACTAACTAAGGTACTGAGTTTTAATCATTAATAAAAACATCTTATCATTATTTCAAATAAACTTCCTAATACTACTTTGAGATAAGGTTTTAATGTAAAAATTGTACATGCATTCCAAAAAATGGTAAATTTTGATCCTTAATCATTTTTATTGCCATGTTATTAGTAAGAATTACTATTTATGTATAAAAACTTACTGTTATTTGAACTAAACTTACTCTTTTAAAAGTAAGTTTGGGATATCAAGTAGTAATCTATTTATTTAAAAATTAAGTTTAATATTTATTCCAATTTACCTTTTGAGGTATAAAAGTTACTAATCTATTACACTTAACTTACTATTTTAGATAGGAAACTTACTTCTATAATTTTAGGTGTTATTTTATTTAGGCGAATAGTCCAACAATAAATCAAATGATTGCTAAAAGTGCAACAACGTGTTATATCAGGTAAAAACTATTTCGCTATCATAACTATCGTTTAGTATCTATATCTAAATGTATTGCTGAGGGGGTTTTGGATAAGGAGCTTCCAAAATTATCAAAAGTCTGAATGCTATTTTAATAGAATTTTACATTTTTTTAATTAAAAAATATTTATCTCTTAACTAATCATGTAATCGGCCCTACAAATCCTATAATCATACTTATATTTTTTTCACATTTCCCTCATGTTTTTTCCACTACCCCATAAAATTCAAACTCCTAAACTTTAACTAACGGATAATAACCACCCTTGTAAAATGATATCTGCAAATTCCAATTCACATCTCACATTTATTACTGACACTTACCATATCACTTAGAGTAATAACTAATCGTTAATTTAAGAAATTCGCAACTACGAAAGTCAAATATCCAAAATTTAGGAGCCTGTTTAAATTACAATTTTTACAATTCAACGTATCTTATTGTCATAATATATTTTACTCTCACAATCATTCACAAATTATAAAGGCATTAAAAATAAATAATTTTTTTAATAAAAATTAATTCAAAGGTAGTTAATTCACACACACACACATATATACATACATATATATATTCTCATAATGCATATATATAAGATTATCAAATCGAATGCATAATATTGGTAAGTATTTCATTTTAAAATAAAAAAAATGCAATTACATTTATTTCTATCCATATATCATTCATTTTCTAATATAAATTATTATTATTATTTTAAGATCCATCTTTTGCAAAAACACAATTCTTGAATGATTTACAGTTTTTGTCATATTTTGAACTATTGTTAGACAAATCTTAAATTTTAATTATGTTGGTATAATTTTTTTAACTTTTTTCAAATTAAAATGGTATAATTTTTTAATTTATTTTAATAATGTAAGTACCGTGCGTAGCACGGATATTCACACTGGTTGTCCTTGTATGACCGAGCCTGAGAGTTTGAGCATGTTTTGGTTGAATGTTATAATTCAAAATTTGGGGTTTGGAGGGAATATGTTATATCCATTGTAATCAAAATTCAAACAAAAGTGGGGATAAGCTTGGTTGTCACAACGAACTATATAAAGTGGATTTATTTATTTATTTGCAGAATGCTACCTTATTTTTTCATGCATCAGAATGGATTGATTACAAGTTGCATTTGCTTGCCTTTTGCTAGAATTTTGGCTAATTAACAAATTATACTAATTGTAGAATAGTAAGTTTGTAATCATTTTCAATTTTTGAAAAATTTGAAAGTTTGGATAACAATAACAACAAATCTTCCTAGTTACATGTAGAATATCACTTGTTTCTATATCACAATTTTTATAGCTTAAAACCTATGAATATAATAAGATAAAATTATTATTTTATAATACGATAAAATTTTATTATTTTCTAAGGTTATGTGAAAGGTCAAAATATTTTAAAATATATAAGTACAAAAGAATATTAAATTATACATATAATCATGCATTATACAAGTATGTTACAAGTACTTACTAACTAATGTACTAAATTTTAATCATTTATAGAATATTTTTATTGTTATTTCAAATAAGCTTCCTAGTATTCATTCGGTATAAGCCATAAAGGATTAAGTAATTTGAGTCAGTTGCTTCCGTGTTAATTTTGACTGTGGTTAACAAACTCAATGATTTAGTCCGTCTAACTTAGGTTAATGGGAAACTGGATCACAGTTGGCTGGAATAAAATTGTAATAAACCCGTTTTTCAATAAAAAAATAAACTCTTTATGACTTTTCTCTACCCATTTTCTTAAAAAAAATTATTTATCAGATAAAATAAAAATAAACCCATTTTTCAATAAAATTCTAACTCTTTATGCCATTCCTCTATTATAAGAACCGTGTATCCATTTTGCCATAAACAAATTTATTTATTGGATAAAAAAAAATTTATTTATCGAAAAAAAAAATGAACCCGTTTCTCAATAAAACATCAGCTCTTTATGGCTTCCCTCCCTTATAAGAAAAGAGTATCCATTTTGCCATAAACAAATTTGTTTATCGAATAAAATAAAAATAAACTCTTTTTTTAATAAAAAACCAGTTCTTTATAACTTTCCTCCATTATAAGAATATAGTACCCATTTTTCTAAAAAAAAATATTATTTATCGAATAAAATAAAAATGAATCCGTTTTTCAATAAAACACAAGCTCTTTATAGTTTTCATCTATTATAAGAATAGAGTACCTATTTTTTCATAAATAAATTTATTTATCGGATGAAAAAATAAATATATTTTTCAATAAAACACCAGTTTTTTATGATTTTCCTCCCTTCACTACAACAAAAAAAGGTATTAGCGACAACAACTTTAGGAAGAAGTAGAAAGCTTGACGCTCTTAAGAGGCTTATAGCAAGGAAAAGGACAATACCTCCCCAAAAATTGGAGCCATCATATACTCTGCGAGGGCAAGGACTTTTCTCGCTTAAAATTCTCGCCAAAAGGAGAGCAGGAAAGCTTCCCTCCAAATACTGATTCTAGTGGGCCAAAGTTTCTATGTTATTGGTGAGAAATCATGGGTGTTTTTTTGTGAAAATTTCAAAATTTTGCTCCCTTACAATTTTTAGCAGAGCCGCGCATTGAAAATTTTTTAACCATTCCCGGCACAGCACTTGTCAAGTCTAGCACCACATGAATTCCAAGCCTTCCATACTTGCAAGGCTACTTTCCCAAATATTGTTCTCAGATTAGAGCGCTCGAAAGTTCAATCGCAACCTCCCCTGCACCTTTCTCCTTCTATCTCTCTTTCCCTCTCTATCAATTTTCAGTTTCCCATAGACATATGGTTCCCCTCTTCCTCTCTAGCATCCAGATCTGAATTTATACAATCATGGACACACTTTAAAGACCCTTCCGATGCAATGGCAGACTTCAAGGAAAAGCGATAGTGTAGGTTTTTCAATATGTTATTTTCATCTCTGTTTTGTCAATTGCCTTTTTCTTGCATTTTTGGTCAATTTAACAATCGCAAGAAAAACTCTATTTGACAATATATTGGTATCTCTTCAGGTGACATCTGGAACTCTATTTGACAATGTATTGGTATCTGATGATCCTGAATATGCTAAGAAGTTGGCTGAAGAGACATGGGGCAAGCATAAGGATGTATGTGGAATTTTTTTTCCCCAAGCGATGCACAAAAAATAAAAAAATAAATAGGTTTAAATTACTTTCGTCTGCTTGTTGACACATGAAAATGTTCATGTTGTAGGCTGAAAAAGCTGCTTTTGATGAGGCAGAAAAGAAGAGAGAGGAGGAGGTACTTTTCATTAATTCTCCTTTGTTGCATGATGTCTTGTGTACATTTGAATTCCATTTCTGTATAGTTTGGACTTTGGACTTCCTTTATACTGCATTATTTGAACAGTGATCATTTGATTATGAAGAGACAACTTATATCTCAAACTCCTGTCTGATTTTGTTTCAGGAAGCAAAGGATGGCCCAGTCGATTCTGATGTAAGTTCCTGACTAAAATGTTGCTCTCAAAAGAGACTCTTTTTGGTCCAGATTTTATCTGTGATATGTTCTTATTACGTGCACTTTCTTAATGGGAAAAACTTGTTCTTTTAGGCTGAGGAAGGCGATGATGATGATGCTGCTGATGAAACAGATAGTGATGATGCAGACGCCAAATCAGAAACAAAGGAAGATGTTACTGCCGCAGCTGAGGAAAATGTTAAAGTAAGGGCTTGTCTGATCCTTCAGTGTTGAGTTAACCATGATGATTTGTTATCAGAAATTTCAATTGTTTTAACTCTCTTACTTCCACCCTTTTGCAGGACGAGCTGTAGGAAAGTACGTGCGAGTGCTGTGGTTGGCCCAACATGCTGCTGCGAAGAAGAGCTTTGTTGGCAATTGAGCTCTCGACATTTTCCATTTTTCGTTTGGCTTTTAGCTGTAGAATTGTTGTTTAGGGAAAAAAGATATTTTTGGCTTTTGGCTGTAGAATTGGCTTTTGGCTGTAGAATTGGCTTTTGGCTTTTGGCTTTGAGTATCTTTGTGCTTTGTACCGTTGAAAAATGGTTGAAAAAAAAAGTAGCAACTACAGTCACAAAGCTGCTTTTGGCAACTTTCTTGCAAGAAAATCATTTAGTTGCATTTGATCGTCTTTGGTAAGGGGTCGATGGTTTCTAATTAAAGAAGTTACTTGTGTATGACAAAATGGGCACTCTTTTCTTATAATGAAAAAAAGTCATAAAGAGTTGGTATTTTATTGAAAATGAGTTTATTTTTATTTTATCCGATAAACAAATTCCTTTTTACTTTCAAAATGGGTACTCTGTTCTTATAATGGAGGAAAGTCATAAAGATCTGGTGTTTTATTGAAAAAATGGGTTTATTTTTATTTTATCGGATAAATAAATTTATTTATGGAAAAATGGGTGCTTTGTTCTTAAAATGGAGGAAAGTCATAAAGAGCCAGTCTTTTATTGAAAAACGGGTTTATTTTTATTTTATCCGATAAATAAATTTATTTATGAAAAAATTGGTACTCTGTTCTTATAATGGAGGAAAGTCATAAAGAGCTGGTCTTTTATTAAAAAATAGATTTATTTTTATTTTATCTGATAAATAAATTTATTTATGAGAAAATGGGTACTCTGTTCTTATAATCGAGGAAAACCATAAAGAGCTGGTCTTTTATTAGAAAATGAATTTATTTTTATTTTATTCGATAAATAAATTTAGTTATAAAAAAATGGGTACCCTGTTCTAATAATGGAGGAAAACCATAAAGAACTGGTTTTTTATGGGAAAGTGATACTTTACACAAAGTGACCGTAATTTGGTTTATGAAATAATCCCAAATAAAAATTTAGAATGAATTTATTTGTTTTGAAAGTTGTATAACGGTCGTTAAAACTCCAGAGATTGGCAAAAAAATTTTGGGGTTGCATAAAGGCAGAGCGAAGAAGGAGAAGAATTGAGCTTTTTGTCCGTTGCAATTGTTCCGTTAAAAATGGTTCTATTCGATTTTACCCATTTTTTGTTGGGTAAAATCGTTGGTTCTAACGATCAATTCTTCATTTCCCGTCAATTGTCCTTAATTGGCCAAAATTACGAAACTTTGAGGATGCAATATGTTTGGGGTGAAACTTTGAGGATGAAATTAGCCAACCACCTAAACTTTGAGGATGAAAAGTGCATTTTTTCCTATAAAATATTTAATCAAATGTTATTTCTTATCTTAATTTTTGTTATGACTATATTACATATTTATTAAATAGACATACCTTTATAATTAAAGTTAATATTTGATATTTTAGGATGCCATATATTTAAATAGATGAAAATTATTTTGAACATAACATATTAAAATAATTTTATTTGTCAATCATTTTGGCTCCCCCTCCAAGGAAAAAATCTTGATTTCGTCACTGCTTAGGAAGAAATTGGGGTCTATTGCTAATAAAAGATTGTGAAAATTTACCTTTATATCCTAATTATTTGAAAAAATCTAATGAACAAATTTTGCAAAAAAAAAACCTTGTTTCTTACCAACAAATTAAATAACTAATAAAATCACCTGTAATGTTGTTTTAACATATTTAATTTATGTTAAATACAAATTTTACCAGTTTCTCTTTCGTAAAAATATAAGTATAACACCTTTTCAATTTTAGTTACAAACATTTATTTATTTTACAAAAATGTAGTGATTCAGAATAAAATGCCCATAAATAGCTAGTATTTTGTTAATTTAATGCAAAAAATCCATAAAGAGCTGGTATGTTATGGGCGCAATCTTTTTTACTTTCACATATTTAAATTTTGTTAAATACAAAATCTACCAGTTTCCCTTTCGTAAAAATATAAGTATAATACTTTTTCAATTTTAGTTACAAACATTTATGTATTTTATATAAATATAATGATTCAGAATAAAATACCCATAAATAGTTAGTATTTTGTTGATGTAATGCAAAAAACTCATAAAGAGCTGGTATGTTATGGGCAAAAACTTTTTTACTTTCACATATTTAAAAATTGTTAAATACAAAATTTACTAGTTTCCTTTTTATAAAAATATTAGTGTAACACTTTTTCAATTTTAGTTACAAACATTTATGTATTTTATATAAATATAATGATTCAGAGTAAAATACCCATAAATAGTTAGTATTTTATTGATGTAATGCAAAAAACTCATAAAGAGCTGGTATGTTATGGGCAAAAACGTTTTTACTTTCACATATTTAAAAATTGTTAAATACAAAATTTACTAGTTTTCTTTTTGTAAAAATATTAGTGTAACACTTTTTCAATTTTAGTTACAAACATTTATGTATTTTACATAAATATAATGATTCAGAGTAAAATATCCATAAATAGCTAGTATTTTGTTGATATAATGCAAAAAAAATTATAAAAAGCAAGTATGTTATGGGCAATTTATTTTTTACTTTCAAAATCAGTTTATGCTAAATACAGGACAATCAGTTTACCTTTCACAAAAATATTAGTGTAACTGTTTTTCAATTTTAGTTATAAACATTTATTTATTTTACATAATGGTAATTATTCAGAGTAAAATGCCCATAAATAGATAGTATTTTGTTAATGTAATACCCATAATCGGGAGAATCAATTGGAATCCACTATTCCTCAGTCTTGGACGCTTTATGTAAAGTAGAGATATTTGTATTCAATTAAATATGAAACAGGCAACAATCTGTCTTCCCATGAACCTAATTTCCACAAATGTTAATATTTTACTAATATAACAATTAAAATCAATTTCAATAATTCAAATTTAGTAGGTTAGATAAAAGTTGTTAGACAAGTGAGAAACCAAAAGAAAAATAACTCAAATTTATTAAAAGTCCAAAAAGAATTTAGTACTTCAGCTCTAGAAATCCTCCAAATGACTATATATTAGAACAGCGATAATCAAAATAGATTACATAATTAAAAAACTTAATATTTCAAACATTTATTTTCTTAAGTTTCACTTTTTAAAGGCTCTCAACTCGTTATTCACTAATGTCCATATGTTGTTTCAAAACCAAGCATGGCTGTGTTTAGTACTGCTTACGCTTCCTCTTCGGTGTTTTATTTCTAGACCCATTATATATATGTTAATTCCGTGACACCCCAATACATTTTCAGCTTCTGCCATACGCAACATTTCCAAACCGGCCCGTGCCTGTTATAGGTCATCACTTGCTTTTGTAAACATATTCCTTTCATCATCCGTACATGTCAGTTTCTGTGCCATATTCTTTACCTTTCCACGTGCCTGCTTCTTTGCCATATTTTTTACCTTTCCACACCTGTCTTTGGATTAGATGAATACACTACAGAATTTACCCATGTAAGAACGTCACCATGGTGGGTCTCAGACCTTTAGGACATTTGTCATTTTAACGTTATCTAGACTCTCTCCATTGGTGGATCTGGCTTTGGATTTTGGGTTCAAATTCTGATTCACTTGCGAATCGATTAATTCCCTCCACAATTCCCTCTACTCTTGTTGCCATTTCTGTCAGTAATGATGCTGCTGTTACTAAGGGAATGATGCTTCGAATTATTTATCACATTTAGGGAGTTGTGCATTTTTTTCATCGGTAGCCCACAAAGCTTTGTTTTGGTCTAGTTTCCTCTTCTATCCCCGTAGCTTTATTGGAAAGATAAGAAAGGACTTCTGGGGTCATGTCATGTAGTAGTAATGTTTCCTAGAGCTAGCTCGTGTCTGCACGCACTGGGTTAAATTTGTACCGCAAATGACAAGCCACACTCAGTTCAGACCTATTTTTGGATTGCTATTTTTAGGATTTTTTTGTAACAAAATGTGAGGCAAAGGGAGAAGAAGAAGAAGAAGAGAGGAAAGAAAAGAAAAAGGAAAGAAAGAAAAAGAAAAGGAAAAAAAAATTTTCATCATAAAAAATTTTTTCAAAAACTTCTAGAGTACACTACAATAAAAGTTTTAAACAAATTTTCAAAAAACTCAGATGCCAAAGGACCGTTATTTGCCATTTAAGGTAAATGACAATTACTTTGAGACAGATCAAAATAGAAAGTATAATACTAGATGAAGGAAACATTACTGGGACTTTTGTATTTGGCTCTTCTGCGCCACTGCCAGAAGCTGCCACGGTTACTTTTGGGTTTGTAGTCAATTTTATTTGGAGGGATTCTTCTGTTGTTGAGCTATTAAGTAGACGCTCATAGCCTAGTGATTTTTCACCCAAAGGATGGATACCTTTATGGTAAGAACCTGCCTATGGTAGGAATGCCGGCAGAGAGCGACACGTGTTGGGGGCAAAACGGTCCAAACGGAGACGTTAAATTGTTGGAGAGCGCGTGCACAGGGATTCAAGTAGAAGCGTGTACGGATGGAAGCAAACAGCAGACTGACTTCCGTACTATGTTATTGCAAGTCTTTCCTTTGAACCAAATATTTGGTGACCCCACTTCTTCCCCATAGCGTCTGAAGTAAGCTTCAACTTTGGCTTTCCATTATTGAAGTTCGGCTTCCACTATGGACCCGAATACCGGATGACACAATGTAACTACATTCATTTTATATTCATTTTTACATTACATATGCATGTCATTCTTTTTAGTGGTTGCACCTTATATTCGTGAACTATCTGCAAAAAAAAAATAAAATTTTAGACTATACCAAATTTGTTATACCAAATATGTTATTCTTATTATTGTATTATTTGTTACGCCACTTTTCTCATTTTGTTAGGTCTACATTAATGCAAGTTTAATTCTTGTTATGTCTCGTGTATCAGAAAATACATATTATCTTATTGACGTTGATACGTGCAATAGGTAATCAAATTGATGCTAAAATTTTAGAATGAATAAGTTGCTTTTGCATAACGGTTGTAAAGGTTTCTTGAGAGTTTATGAATTATTCTTCTTGCGTTTGCAAAAACAATTGCAGAAGATTTTTTGTAGTGGAAATGGAGTTAAAACTTGCTATAGGTTACTTTCCTGTATTTCAATTTTATCCTAAAGGGTAATTTGCTGTTCAACCTAATTTTATTCCAATTTTATCCAACTAGTAAATTAACTTATGAAAAATAGTGGAGTGGATAATTTATGGAGGCAAGCCGTAAATAGTGGGTGGTTAATTGTAAAACGCCTTTATGTTTATTTTATTTCGATAAATAAATTTGTTTTTGAGAAAATGGGTACTCTTTCCTTATAATGCAGGAAAGCCATAAACAGCGACTGTTTTATTAGAAAACGGGCTTATTTTCTTTTTTTTCGAAAAGAAAATTTGTTTTTGGAAAAATGAGTGTTAAAATAAATTTTCTTTTAATCCGATCAATAAATTTTATCTAGACATCCATACAAAAATTTATTTATCGGATAAAATAAAAATAAACCTGTTTTTGAATACAACACTAGCTCTTTATGACTTTCCGCCATTATAAGAATAGAGTACACATTTTTCCATAAAAAAAATTTATGGATAAAATAAAATTCTGCATAAACCCATTTTCTAATAAAACACTAGCTCTTTATGACTTTCCTCCATTATAAGAACACAGTGCCCGTTTTTCTCATAAAAAATTTTATTTATCGGATCAAATAAAAAAAAGCCCGTTTTTCAATAAAACACTAACTCTTTATGACTTTTTTCCATTATAAGAACAGCGTACCCATTTTTCTATAAATAAAAAATTTTATTTATCTGCTAAACTAAAAATAAACACATTTTTCTATAAAATACTAGCTCTTCCTGACTTTCCTCCATTATAAGAATAGAGTACCCATTTTTGCATACAAAAATTTTATTTATCGGATAAAATAAAAATAGATCCTTTTTGAATAAAACACTAGCTCTTTATGGCTTTCCTCCATTATAAGAACAGAGTACCCATTTTTCATAAACTAATTTATTTATTGGATAAAATAAAAATAAATCTATTTTTCAAAATAAGCACCAGCTACTTATAGCTTTCCTCCATAAATTATCTATTTTCTTAAGTTAATTTATTAGCTGGATATAATTAGAAAAAAAATTAGGTTCAACAGCAAATTACCCTTTACGATAAGATTGAAATACAGGAAAGTAACCTATAGCAAGTTTTAACTCCATTTCCAATACAAAAAATCTTCTGAAATTCTTTTTGCAAACGCAAGACACCTAATTCATAAAGTCTCAAGAAACCTTTACAACCGTTATGCAAAAGTAACTTATTCATTCTAAATTTTTACCATCAATTTGATTATCTGTTGCACGTATCCACCTGAATAGGATATTTATGTATTTTCTGGGACACGAGACATAATAACAATTACACTTGTATTAATGTAGACGCAACAAAATGAGAGAAATAGCGTAACAATTAATACACTAATAAGAATAACAGAGTTGGTATAACAAAATTAGTATAGTCCAGAATTTTTTTTTTCTGCAGATAGTTCATGAATATGAGATTGAACCACTAAAAAAAAGACATCTATATCTATCTATATCTATATAAATTTGAGAAAGAATTTTTAGCAACAAGCCTTCACACGTCTTCCCACTACCAATTCTATTTTTGTAGCATTTCACATTTAATTTAATTTATAAAATATATTTCTCTTAACTTCCACATCTACTCTTCACATTTGAAATTGTTAGTTACTTTTTAAAATCATTTCATTTCAAATTGTTGGTTAATGTGCATGTTATCTTATTTGTACTTCAACCTATCACGTTTTCGATTACCTTGCGTTATTTATGATTCTACTCCAATTAAAACTTCTATAAGACCATAACAAGAGATAACAAATATGACATCCTTTCATGCTTTCTTATTAATTTAAATAAGTAAGATTATTTACACTATATTTTTGTTATTCACACTTCAATAATCATTTTGATCATATAGTTTTCATTAATTAGACTATATGATAAAACAAATGGTGGAATTACAAATAATAAAAAATGGAGTGCAAATAACATTTTTCTAAGTAAGAAGTGCCTTCCATGCCTTTCTAATTTAAATAAGTAAGAAGTGGCTCCACTTATATAGGAATTTGGTTTGAAATTTATTAGTGGGAAGGTAAATAAAGAGAAAACATTACCAAACTTAGTAAAAGTAAAAAAGTAAATAATAATATTTTATCTTTTAACTTAGTAATCCTAAGTAAAATAGCAAAATTATACAGAAAACAAAAGGAAATAATGTCGTGGATTTAAAAAATCAAGAATGGTACCATTCATGAAATCTAAATTATGAAATCACTGAATAAAAAAAAAGTACTACTGGCCTTTTAACGTGGAATTTTTATTTTTTTTTTGATAAATATGATAATAACAACACCAATTCTACCAAAAATTTTAAAAAAAGTAACATTATAGTTTAAGAAAAAAATATAGAACATTCGACCCTAAAATACTACTTAATTTGTATATATCTAACCCAAATTTGACCATGATTAGATTTGAATAAGAATGTAAAACCCAAACACTAAGGATAACTTTTGGTATCATTAATTATTTTATGTATTCTTATTACCGTCTTCATATGTAAATATGTATTTGCTATGTTAAATAAAAGTTATCTTTAATTAGTTGGCAATATCTAGGCTGACTTAGTCTTTCAAAACAATTGACTATTGTATTCATATAATAGGCAATATCCGAACCTGTGCTTTTACCTTGCAGCTGCGGACAACATGTTAACGTTGCATCTCCACGCGCGATTCCATGGTTTAATGTCTCCGTTTGCAATCCATCCACCTGCAACACGTGTCGGCCTCTGAAGACCTTCCTACCATAGGCACGGTCAACGCGTTCCCACCATAAAGGTATCCCCCAAAGGATTCCCTTTTGCATCCCCTACTCCATTTTTTGAAGCAGTCTGCAACATGTCGAGGATTTGAAGTTTTCAAATGGTCAAAAAGTGCAGCATAAGATCTCTTTCGAAAGCAAGGTATTTACGGTGCTTCTTTGGAGGCAGAAAAGACTAAAAAAATAAATGAAGTAATTACCAATCGAAGCATACCACTTTGGCTACCCAATATACTACTTGATATTACTTCCATTGTTCTTGTCAAGCGTAGATGAAGGATTAATTGATGTGTACAAGATCCTAGTAAGACCAAATATATTGAATTAACATAGCATGTTGTCCATCATAGTTCCAAATAAAAGGTTATGTATTCGAATTTCACAATCGATGTGAAAACTGTATTAGCAAACAATCTATAAGAACCCCTATAAGTAACCTATGATCTGAGTGCATATTTCGACTCGTGATAGTAACCAAATTCAAATTCACTCAAACCTATTCTTATCCAAAAAGAAAAAAAAAAGTTCCAGCACTAATATCGTAGAAAACTTATATGACACCAAAACAAAAGTCGGGGAATTTGAAAGAGGGATAGATTGGGTGGGTATGAGTAGGAGGCATCCCACTTATGTGTAAAAAAAAAAGACTAGGAGAACTTGGAATTTAAGTACAACTTTAATTTCAGTGTCTAAAGGTTAGTTGCTAGAAATGAAATGAGAATTTGGTAAATCATTTCAAGTGGTGCATAATTATTTGGTCTCACAGGCTTTAATTAAATCATTTCCTGTAAAAAAATTAAACGAATTGTTATTGACTGTTTAAAACAATTAACAAAGATTTAGCTAGACAAAGTGGAGAGGACAAAGTCGAGTCAAAATCCTTCCAAATCAATCTAATTTCTGATGCACACAAGACAAAAGGTAGAGATGGCTTTTTTTTTTTTTTTTTTTTTTGAAAAAGGTAGAGATGGTTAAATGTCATATACTACTTAACAAATTCATGATAATTAAAGTGATTATCTATTTAGTTAGAAGCAATAAGTGTTTGTCTTTCTTTTTCTCCTTTTTTTTTTTTTAAATATGCTAGCAGGTATAAGGGAGTGTTCGGTAACTGGGTATGGAATGCGAAAATTTTGAGCTTAATTGTAGATTGGCCCACTATGATTAGGAATTGATCAAAATTTTCCACCACTATGTTCACAAATATATGCAAGTTGCCCCAGATGACTCACCATTGCACTAACACGTGGCCAAATATGCCCTCTACATTATAACTTTTTCTTTTAATTTTGAATTTTTATTTCTCTTTCTTTTCTTCTAATTTATGACAATTACATACTTTCCATGAAAACAAAATGTATGACCACATAGATAACTAAATCATTACATACCTGAGGGTATTAGCCTTCGTGCAATAAAAGTTAACTGATGTGTTTGGCTATTAGTCATCAAAGGACAATATGTGTATGTCTCGAATACATGGAATCAATTGCTATAACCTACAATTAAGTCATAGATAAGAGTTGTAAAGTATTTAATGATGCTAGAAGTTAAAAGGGTATTTATAGGATTAAAATCTCTTCTCACTCGTAACATTATTTTTTTAGCCTCACTTTTCTTCCGAGTTAGCCTAACTGTTACAAAAATTTATGAATAAAATTAATTTTTTAGCCTCACTTTTCTTTGAGTTAGGCATGTTACAAAATTTTATGAATTCCAAAAAATTTATAATATGTTCGAAACCTCGTAGAAGATTAGTATTATTTAAAAGAAACTTCACGAGATTCCAAAAAAATGACTAAAATCATACTCATAGCTCGGTTTATGATTTTGATTCCTATTCCGAAACACGAACAAATTTTATGATAATTTCATCTCATCGTGTATCTAACTGTGACGTCTTTCATGGGCAGCTCGGTTGGTCACAGGAAGTCTCCTAAGGTCCTGTTGTCCATTCTCCCCCACCAGGGATCGAGTCCCAGTGGTTACCGGTTCGAGAGAATGGGGCCTCTCCTCTCGGAGCTCAGGGGAATTAGTCGGGTCCGGCATACCCAAAGCCCGGATACCCCTTGAGTAGGAAAAAAAAAAAAAGTGTATGTAACTGTGACGGTACTGTGTATTAGTGGGTGTATCAAGTTGAAATTTTTTTCTTTTACGCATTTCCAACTTTATTATTAGAAGTTGGATGAAGCACCAAACTCTAGTGGTGGTGGCGGCAAACACCATACCAAAAGCGCCAATAACAAGGCCCCCATCGACAACACCACTACCAAAACACTTCCTGTCACATTATCCGCCAAACTCGAACACTTCCATCCATTAACATCCAAAATTCCGACCCAATAACCGTCCAAAATCCTGCTCAGAATCTAACTATTTTGTTAATGTGCTGACAAATTTCCTCAGTCTCAGCATCCCCTCCTTCGTCTTTCCAAGATACCCTTTAATCCTTCTCTCTTATACTCTTGACTGCCACTCATTTTCTTGCTTCCTAGTTGAGCTAAAATCCCTTCAATTTTCTCTCAATTTTGGGTTTTTCTTGGTGGGTTTTGGAGCTTGAAGGGAATTGAATTGTGTGTCCGAAGAAATAAAGAAGGAAAGTTCACATGGCTTGTTCATCTGCTTCTATTTGTTATCCTGGGACATCAGCTACTGGTGGAGGAGGGAATAACAGGGCTCTTCTTACCGGCTCTGGGCCAGCCGGAGTTTTAATATCCGGTCGCCGGCTGGGGGTGTCTACTCAGTTGAGGTGTAGGAGCTCGATTGTTCGGTCTGATTTGGACTCTAATGTCTCTGACATGAGGAATAATGGTAAAAGTCATTTTGCACTTTTGGAAATTCAATTTGTTGGATTTCTGTTTCCTTAATATCTGCTGTTCTTTTTCTGAATTGTGCATCCCAAATGATCCTTCAATCTGTCTTGAGGGATAATTGGTTAAATAGATAGCTGCAAGCTAATTGGTTAAATCGATAGCTGCAAGCTAATGTTTTCCAGAGGCAACTTTGATTAAGTTGATTGGGCATATTTTAGTGTGAAGGATTGAGAAGAAAGGAAAACTCCTGATTTCCTTTGGCCAAAAAACAAAATGATGTAGTGACTAACTAGTGATTGCTATCATTCTTCTACCCTCTCTCCCCTGTATGTCATAGCAGCTAAAAGACTTCCGTTGAAATTAATTTTAGTCTTTTCTAGATGGTAAGTTGTCATGATTGCGAATTTAGCAGGGAAAAGAAAAGGTTTTAGTTTTCAAAGTACCAATTGTCGAAGTAATCACATTTTGGTAGTCAATGCAGTAGTTAAATGAGCACTGAGATTTCTGCTGAGTGGACAGTTATAAATGATTGGATGTTACCGCTTTTCAATTTACATGTCTTTATATTCAAGAATCGAACTTTTGTTTGTTGCTTCTGTCAGTGAAGCCGTGGATTCTATAATCTTTTCATGTTTCTGCTTAAAAGTTTGCCGGTAGTGCTTACTAGTCCTTGGTTGAAGAGTAAACTGGACTTGAAAGGGGACAATTGCTTGAACTTATTCCTCTGAAAAAATTTTGAGTGGCCCTTATCTGCTGCAAAATAAACTTGTATAAAACTGGGATGCTATAAGTATTTACATTGCCATTCGAAGGGGAGTCCTGGGAAAGTGTGATTAATTCTTCTGAGGTCTGATCTCCATAACTAACAGAAGCTAATAATGAAATTAAGAGAAAAGAAGTACATTGTTGTGATAGTTACTGAAGAAAACATGACGTAATAGTAAGGGAATTATTATATTTTGCAATTTGTTGGAACTAAATTAATAGTCCATTTTGCAGCTCCAAAAGGCTTATTTCCACCAGAACCTGAACATTATCGTGGACCAAAGTTAAAAGTAGCAATTATTGGAGCTGGGCTTGCTGGCATGTCAACTGCAGTGGAGCTTTTGGATCAAGGCCATGAGGTTTGGTTGAACGCTTCCTCCTCTCTCCTCCAATTCTGGCTCCTTCCCAAGACAGCCCTAGGAGAAAACCCCCAAAATCCAGAAAAGCTATAATAAAAAAGAATCATGTTTATCTGCTCCTCTTCACCCTTTCTAGTTGATCTCTTTATCTACTTTCGGATTGTACCTGAAGATTCAGAAATATTGTTATTTATACACTTTCTAATACCCCTAAACTAGTTTACCAGCTAATAACCACATAAATCTGACATGATGAGTTCTCTATTAATATGCAATGGCAGAAGAATGTCTTGACCATAGTACATTTCCTTTGCAGGTGGATATTTATGAATCACATTCTTTTATTGGTGGTAAAGTAGGTTCTTTTGTTGATAAACGAGGAAATCACATTGAAATGGGACTGCATGTCTTCTTTGGTTGCTACAACAACCTTTTCCGCCTGATGAAAAAGGTGACATAAAGTCCCTTTTCTAAAGTTATTATCTTTTTTCTTCTCACAGATGAATAAAATAGATAAACATTTGGTCAAAGCTATTGGAGAACTGTCCTTTTAGAAGGAAATGTATCATGATACCTCACTAGCCTGGCAGGAAGAATGCCATCTGGTTACTTAGAGACGGTAATGCATTATCTATGCTTTTGTGCAACCAGTAACAGAATCTCCACAATATATCACATTAGAATTGGTCGAAGTTGAGCCCTCAATGATCAAACTTTAGAGGAGTTTTCTTTTTCTTAAATCTTTAATCTGTATATAAGCTCTTTGTCGTTTTACATTTATTCCCTTCTCCACAGGTATAGAAACTACCAGTCTACCTAAATATTGCCCATTATAGTGCTTTTTATCAATTAAGAGTTCAATGCATGATATAGTTTTGGACGCCACTAATTACCTTCGGGATGCTTCCTAATGCAGGTAGGTGCTGATAAAAATTTGCTCGTGAAGGATCATACTCACACATTTGTTAACAAAGGGGGTGAAATTGGTGGTAAGAAAACAGCTTGATGTGTGTGAAAAATAGTCCTGGATGTTTAATGCGTATAGTTTCTAATATACTTTTATATGTTACAATCGTTATTCAGTAAAATGGCTTACAATCTGATTTGTAGCTTACATGTGGTTACAGAACTTGATTTCCGCTTTCCAGTTGGGGCACCTTTACATGGAATTAATGCATTCTTGTCTACCAATCAGCTAAAGGTAGTAGACCTTGTAAATGCTCCCTTGTTTAGATTGTCATAGATTCTTAATATCTGCATCAAATAATTTAGTGGCTATTCTATTCAACAAGGATCCTGCAGTTCGTTCTTCTGAAATCCTATATCTGGAGTATATGAGTGAATCACATGTCCTGGGAACCAGAACTCAAGCACTTGTCCCTTACCATTAGGAATGATCGTATAACCTCCAATAACTAGTTTTCTGTTGGATTTATACTATGAGGTATCTAGTGTGTAAGCATACGCAACATACTTTTGACTTACACTAAATCTCAACCATCAGACTTTTTAGTGGTGAGAATCTGAGGCATTTACTAAGTACTTGTATGGATATAGTTACTATTCCTTTTGTTTCGTCCTGTTGACTTGGAAATAAACTGGAAAAACAACTGTCCTATTTTGTGGAAATCATTTCACTTGGGAATCTTCTTATGGGGAGAGGGAGGGGGAGAGAGAGAGAGAGAGGCTTAAGCAGGGCATACAACAGTGCATTGAAAGTACTAACAGTTCCTGAAAAGTGGCAAAGAAGATTGAAGAGTACCCCCTTGGATGTGATTCTTCTTGTTTGATTTGGTCATAAATACAGCAAATCTTCTGAATCTGTTGAAGTTATAATAATTTCCTTGTGTTGCTGGTGAGCTCTGCCTATAAGATACATTATGTTGTAGCTTTAGGTCTTTCTCACTTCATCTACTTCTCGTCCCCCACCTTTAAAAAAAGGAAGGAAAAGGTCACAGTACTCCCCTCAGATTGTGGAACCACGTAAAGTAGACGAAATGAAGGTAGCAATCCAGTGCCTAGACATTGTTGTAGTCATGAAAGTTAATACACAACTAAAATCGCCAAGACCAACAGAATTGCGCTTCCCTATTTTCAGTTTCCACCTTCATTATGACATTGATTACCTTGAGCTTTTTTTATTTTTTTGGTCTTCAAGGTCTCTAAAAAATTATATTTCCCCAATTTTTTATATATAATTATATTTGATAAAAATAGCTGGCAGAGTTCTTAAATATCATTGTGTTCTCAATTTTTGCTTGCAGATTTATGATAAGGCAAGAAATGCCGTGGCTCTCGCGCTTAGTCCAGTTGTACGGGCTCTGGTTGATCCTGATGGAGCGCTGAGGGAGATACGGGATTTAGACAGGGTAGGAACGTTATCCCTGTACATGACTACCAATATTTGGCAGCACTATATATGTCATTTTCTCAATAATTTTTATCTCACAGTAGTGACATTTTAACAGATAAGCTTCTCAGATTGGTTCTTATCCAAAGGAGGGACTCGCGCAAGTATACAGAGGATGTGGGATCCTGTTGCATATGCTCTTGGATTCATTGACTGTGATAATATCAGTGCTCGTTGTATGCTTACCATATTTGCATTGTTTGCCACCAAAACTGAGGCTTCCCTACTACGGATGCTGAAAGGTTCTCCTGATGTTTATCTGAGTGGCCCTATTAAAAAATATATCATGGACAAAGGAGGCAGGTAAATCAAACTGTATGCCTGATGTTTTGATGTTGTGCTGGTCAAAATGATTCTTCTGACACTGTATTTCACTGCTCAAATAGATTCCATCTTAGGTGGGGATGCAGAGAGGTACTCTATGAGAAATCTCCTGATGGAGACACATATGTCACTGGGCTTTTAATTTCCAAGGTAGAATATTTTCTTTGCAGTAATCAAAGTATAATTATGAAGATCGGACAGCCAAAATCTCTTCACTTGGTTTTATTTCAGAATCTGTTGTAGACTACCTGTAGAGCATCTGGTAAATTGTTGGTTCATGATCTGACAAATCCAGAGGATAGCCCTGCAAGGCCTGTTCTCCTTCACTAACCCACTATTTTCCTTGAGATATCGAATAGCTGTTTTGGTGGTAGATCTATTTCTTATACTTTAAATGGCATTTGTCTTTTTAGAATTTTCTTTTGCATGCTTAATTTGACATATGCTTCAAAGATCAAAATGGAAATATTTGTAATGCAATCCACATTCATCAATGGACTTCAAGGAACCATCAGTACCTGAGATCCTCTAACATTTTGGGATCTTTTTGTTTTTTAATCTGAATTAAGCCTTGACATATTAAGAAAAGTGGCATTATCGTGGTGGGATCTAACAGCCCATTTGCCTCTCTGTTCAGGCTACTGAAAGAAAAGTTGTAAAAGCTGATGTTTATGTTGCAGGTCGGTGGTTGATCTTAGCTGTATACTTTTAATCTTTATCTTCAGATGTAACTGATGTGCAGATTGAACATGTCATAAATGTTCTCTTTCCTTTGCAGCATGTGATGTCCCTGGGATTAAAAGATTAGTTCCTCAGAAGTGGAGGGAGTGGGAATTTTTTGACAATATCTATAAACTGGTTGGAGTTCCTGTTGTTACTGTGCAACTGAGATACAATGGTTGGGTTACTGAGTTACAGGATTTGGAACGTTCAAGGTAGAACTTTTATGTTAAACTTCTGGTGGATTCTATGCGGATTAGCGCTGCAAGTTGCTAACTGACTTCTGCTTTCATGTTAGTATAGCATGATCAAAATGAGTTGTTTCTTGATTAAGATTAGAATAATTTCCTTCTTCAACATTCTTAGGCAATTAAGACGAGCTGCAGGTCTAGATAATCTCCTCTACACACCGGATGCAGATTTCTCTTGCTTTGCGGACCTTGCACTTGCATCTCCAGAAGATTATTACCTAGAAGGCCAGGGTTCGTTGCTCCAGTAAGGACTTTACCCTTATGATACAGTTTGCATTCTAGCTTAAATTTTCTATTCCTCTTTGCTCCACTAATCTTTTCTACTCGTGTTATATTTGCTTTGGTGACTGATAGGTGTGTACTAACTCCTGGGGACCCTTACATGCCCCTACCTAATGATGAAATCATAAACAGAGTTGCAAAGCAGGTTTGTAGTCCTTTTCCAGATGGTGACTGCCATTGGAGTGACAAATTTTCATCAGTTATTAGATTAGGTTCTCAATAGCTATGAGTTGATTGTTTCGTCCTTTTCTTATTCTCTTCTAATTGGCACATTTTTCTTATTCACTCATCATGGAGGTCAACACTTTCTACCAGTTAGAAGATTGTTATGTACTAAACTGATCATGGAACTTTGGGTATCAGGTTTTGGCTTTATTCCCCTCTTCCCAAGGTCTGGAGGTTACTTGGTCATCTGTTGTGAAAATTGGGCAGTCGTTATACCATGAAGGACCTGGTAAAGATCCATTTAGACCAGATCAAAAGACACCAGTGAAAAATTTTTTCCTTGCTGGTTCATACACAAAACAGGTGAATGGTTGTCTTGTTTTAATAATCATAATTTTACTTGTTCCCACTCGCAGAAGTTCAGTTAGATCCCCATATTATCTTATTTGTTTTGTTGTTGGGGAAAGCATACATCTTATATCTACAGCTTCTAATTTCTTAGCATTCCTTTTTGAAAAATTGGTCTGAGGTACTTGTTGGCTTGCGGTTGGCATCTTTGTTCGGAGAAGAGTGCGTTAGTGAAGTTGCGTACCACTTAGTGATACTAAACTATTTAACAAGAAATGGAATTGTTGCAGAGATTGAAATGGGCTCATTTCTGAGAAAAAAATTTACAAATTTCTGATCAAACTGTCAATGCTGAAACACCATTAGGCAATACAGAAATTTGTCTAGGATTAAGAGCATCTGCTTGCTCTGCTCAACAAAAGTGCAGCAGTTATTCGAGGAAATCAATGGTGTCATAAAATGACTTCTCAGCTTGAACTGCTTCATCTGTTTCAGGATTATATAGATAGTATGGAGGGAGCAACACTGTCAGGTAGACAAGCTTCGGCTTACATATGCGATGCTGGAGAAGAGTTGGTGACCCTACGGAAGAAAATCGTGGCAGCTGAATCCAGCGAAACGACAGAAGCTGCTATTACATCTGACGAGTTGAGTCTCGTGTGATCGAAAAATTCTTTTCTTCATCAATGAGATGCGATACATTATTGACTTAGGGAGCGGATACAAAAACACTGCAGTTTGCCTGAAGAGCAGGAGGGAACTGCCAGCACCATTAAGTAGGAGGAAACTGAAGGTCAGAAGAGCCTGTATGTGCATTATGTATCTAATGTAATTCATTTAATCAAGAATGCAACTTGTCAATTATATCAATGCTCAATACAGCCCTATTCAGTTCTTGTCTTGAAATCTGTCTGCCAAGTGATTTTTTATGGCAATCTTCCATCCTAAATGGCAATCTTTCATTGATTTTTTATGCTTCTTCTATCTGTCCCTTGTTTAGTGGTCCCTTTTTTCAAAGTTCTCCCAAAAGCATCGTCCACTGTTAACATCCAAAATTCACCAAACTTCTTCAAGAAAAATGTTAGTACAGAAGTTTTATATTTGAATGTGTTTGTGTGCATAAAAAATTTGGTTTATCTTGAGAAAAATTAAAAGATATATGAGATACCTTACTCTATCAAATTATGTGGCTTCATAAAAGGCCTAAACTGTTATAGTTTTAAAAAAAAAATTAAAGGCCTAAATAAGTAAGAAATAGATGGAATAAAATGTTCCTTTTTCTTTTTGTAAGAAACGGAAAAAGATTTTTTTCCACTGAATTCATTTTACAATGAATGAGAACTCGGACAAATGCACCTCTCAAAGACTTAGATTGGCTTAGGTACAACGAAATTGATGTCTGGCAAATAAAAATGGAAATGGCACTGCCGAATGCTTTGCAATTGCATTGATCAGAAACGTTGAATATTGTGGTCAAAAATCAGAATCAAGTTAATTTCCAACTGTTTAATACCAACCTTGAGCTGTAATTCAAGATTTCAAGAAACAGTCAAAAGCAGTGTACATATCATATATGTACATGATTGGTAAATTGAGAACCAATTTGAGGTGCACCTGAGAAATTGGGAGGATCTCTTCATCTAGAATAGCAAAGACATCATCCAGCTAATAATTTTTTTTTAACCAATTCCAACCATAGAATAAGGAACTTTAGATTCTATTATTCTGAACATATTTGACCAGAACAGAACATACCCCCCCCCCCTTTCCCCCAACAAACAAATGCTTTAAATAGCCCCATCCACAAAACTAACACTCTCATGGGCCACAGGCCATCTAGCATTCAATAAAAGAAAAACAACTAGAGAGGAAAAACAAGAAGAATGGGGAGAGTGCAAGCTCTTTTGTTTGCTGTTCTAGTTCTTGTTCTTGTTTTGAACCATGAGGTGGAGGCGGATTCACCTTGCGCCCGGGAATGTCCCAATATCTGTCAGAAGTGGGAGGAACTGGAATTCGCCTGTTATATCTTGTGTGTTGATCACTGCATGAGTATGTTTCACAGCTCTCCTCTTTTCCTTCTTTTTTCACAATTTTGTTGTATTTTTGCTCTTATATCTTCTGGTATAGTTGCATACAAATCAATCAAGTCGTTTCCATTTTAGGAACTGATGAAAAAGATGTTCAAAAAGATTACAACTAAACCTATGATTGATTTTTGATAGATAATCTGAAGTAGTTCAATCTAACCATATGATATCATTCATGGTACTGATCGAACTACATGAGCTCGATTCAATTTGGACTGTTGATTTTAAATTTCAAATTTTGAGATCAACGGTCCAAATCAAGCCAAGCTCATGCAGCTCAATAGGAATCATAATTGATGAATTGGATGGTGCAGTTGGATTGATAACCCCACCAACGCTTAACACATAACCCTTTCCTTTTTTGTCTTTCACATGCCCTGATAAACAATGGTACCTTGTAATTGGAAATTGTTATGGCAAAAAACCTCAACAGCCATTGAACTATTCTCGTCGTCAATTTTTAACCATTCAAACTATTTTCCAACATGCCACTCAACAAACTAATTAGTAGACTGATGGCCATTTCATCAGATTTAGCTCTTAATTTACAAGGTAAACCAAACACGCGCAACTCAAATGTTAAAAGTTATAGGTATGTTAAAATTTATAGGTAAATATGTCCACCCACAATTTGGTAAATGTGTCCTTGTGTTGAGAAGACCCTTCTTGTGGACGGACATATTTGCCTATAAGTTTTGGCATGTAAGTTGCGTGTTGGGCTTATCATCTAAATTAACTTAAAACTGCCGAAATGGGTCCTAATATAGTGACTAATTAGGTGAGTGACTTATTTGAGACGGAAAATAGTTTGATAGTTGATTATAGTAATAGTTTAATAGCCGTTGAGGTTAAGATCAAACCATGGCGTAATTCCCTTATTGCTGCTCATAGCCAAATGAAGTTTGTGCCAAGTTTAGTTATGCCTGAGAATGGTTCACTACATTATCTGGCACAATATATCTTTAAGGCTTTTCAAATCATGCCAGCATTCTCCTATATAATTACAAGATTCAGTTTCTGGCAAAAAGGATAGCGGCCAAAATCCACAGGCAACCAGGATTGTGTTTCAATCAAGAATCAAGCGGTACAGTTACATTATCACACAACTACAATGTTCAGATTCATCATAGTCGGATGGACACATGCAAAATTATAGACAATCAAACAATTTCAGCTTTCGTATAACCTAGTTATGATATTGAGATATTGAGATTTTTTCACTCAAAAGCCATTCAGTGCTTGTATGCTTCAAACTGCTCTCACAAAAAAAAAATAATAATCATCATCTGATAAGCATCACATCAATTGCTGCCAACTTAACTATTGTCAATAATGCTTTTAACCTATTTAGATGATCCACCTGAGGCAGAATCAACCAAACAGCTGCTACAAAAACGAACTCCGGAGATGGAAGCCAAGCTGCGGGACATCGAAAAGCAATTTACAAGTGCACCAGCAAAGATGCTTCTTGAGAGTCGTGGTAAACATTTACAGAAGGCAACAGAGGCATCCGCCAAATACCATCCATTGCACAGAAAAGAATCACAAGAAAACCAAAGGCAGCAGAGGCATCCCCATAAGTACCAAATAAGCACAGACAAGAACCACGAAGAAAATGACTTGAACTAATGAGACAGATACCGCCCAGAGCCATTCCTAGTTGACAGAAAACATCGAGCAGCTCAGGTAGCCAGAGAAGCTCGTGTCCCATAAAACATACTAATGGCAGTTATAAAGCAAGGAATATACATATTTCTCTCATATCCTTCAATTCCGCCATGTGTTTTTCTCATGAACACTTCTTCTCCCTAAGCATGCAATCTTCACTAAATAAAATTACTCACTATTTCTTTGAGCAATTAGCATCTTGGGTTTGCCCAAGTTTTATCATTCTATACACTTCTGAAAGGACTCCAAGTAATAAAGAGTGAAGACAAAACATACATATTTAAGCTCAAAAGATTCCTTATCTATAATTATCAAGGTAGATTTCATGAAAATAGTAGCTTCACGAATGATGCAGGACCTTAATTTCAGCTTCCAAACTAAGCACATCCAGTTTGTGATGGAGACAGAGAGAGAAGAGGCTAAATCACTATTAGCTTTATTTTAAGAGGCTTTGCAGGAAATTGCAACGCTTCTGTGCTTAAATGGAGTAGAGTTGATGGTTGAGGAGGTATTTAGTTAACGATAATGCGGTGAATACATGAATGAAGCATACGCTTTTGAAAGTAGATAAAGCAAAAAACTAAGAAACAGAAGAAGTTGAAGAAAAGGATCGAGAGAACTTGGGACTCACAGATAGGGAGTTCTTCTTTTTTTTTTTCTTTTTTTCTTTTTTTTTTTTCTTTTTTTGTGGGTGACTCAGAGAGGGAGTTGGTTTCTGGATAACATTCTCCATTTCATAAGCTACCCAATATGCTCTGATACATGAAAATTTGGTAGGGAAATTACTCTTGGGGACAACACTACTTGATCTCCAAAGTTTCAAATAAAAACTAGAGATGAAGATCTGACAAGATATGACTGATCTTATTTCATCTCTACTGCAAGGCTATGCTACACTAAGGCCAGAGCAAAAGTTATCGATGCAGCAGCCCGACATTAAGCATGCGGACAAATTTGCAAAATATCCTCAGCATACAATTTTTATATCAGCTTCATACAAAAACTTTCCAGAAGACAGCATTTGCATTCATAATCAAGTTCCACATTCTCTCGTATTATCTTCTAAATCTCCTTCATGTAATCTGCATCAATTGATCTTGAGAGGAGAAAAACAAAACCTCCTCAATTGAAAAATTCAATTTTGCTACTAAGTGCTGAATGCAACATCCAAATTTGAAACCTCAACAACAATTTGAGTGTGAAGGAATAAGTAGGAATATTCTTAAAAGAAAATACTAAGGATTCATTCCGAATTATAAATTGACAGTTCAAGAATATAATGATCCAAGTGACAAAAGAAATTGATGGTCCATAAAACTTATGTTAATTCCAGGTAAATTGTATCACAAAATTTAGAACTACATCAATAGATCTTGCCCAAAAAAAAATAAAAATACAAACTTTTCAATCGAAAAATAAATTTTGCTACTATTTAAGTGCTGAATGCAACATTTCTCAAACACTCGTGCTGTGAATCTGAACTGCAATAATTTCAAGTGAAAGCTAAGCAATTTAGTAGAACTCTTTCAGTTACCATATCCCAAACGATTTGATATGGCTGCGATGAAGATAATGCTTAATAAGTAGGCATAATATTCCAACTCACAGTCACTTCATGATCTTTTAGCCACAACTTAATGCAATTGACATGAAAGAAACAACAGTTTTAGCACTATAACCAAGACAGAAAGGAAACAAGAATTAAGCATATTGTGCCATTGAACCGTAGGTTGTATGCAAATCCAAATCTGAAATATCAACAACAATTTGAGTGTGAAGGAATAAAGTAGGAAAAGAATATTCTCAAGAGAAATTGCCGAGGATTCATCTAAATCATAAACTGAAAGTTCGAGAATATATTGATCCAAGTAACAAAAGAAACTGATGGTCCGTAAAACTTATGTTAATTCCAAGTAAATTGTATCACAAAATTTTGAACTTTTGAGCACTCTCTTGCCCCTGACTATAGTTCTACGCAGCATTGTTGATTTGTATGGCTATCCAATGGGATATATAAAGGCATAACTCGCAAAAAGAAATTTGACAATGTGCGCCCTACTCAAAAAAGTAAAATCAATTTGCATAATATATTATAAGTTTCTCAGCCAAAACTATGTTCTTACAACATGATGACCTTCCCATTCCTCTTCAATTTATACACTACAAGTAAACTTAGAGTAATAAAAATCTAAATCCTCATCTCATACATTTGAGTGGAGGTACACTCAACTTCCCAATATTTCTTCTTTCTAGCATACTAAAGCTAAAATACCATGATAATAATAGATAAAAAGCACTCTGTCATAATCCAACATGTGAATAGTAATTCGAATAGCTTCAGTATTCTCCTCTTCACCATTAACCAACAACTTGTTCATCATCAGAATCCCTTAAATTGCACTTTAATTGAAAAAAGACATGATATTTTCTCATGATTCATTTGTTACATCAAACTCAAACAAAGATATTCCTCATTTTCTGCTTGGGGATACAGCAAAAAGCAAATTTTACATCAAACCAAACATAAACCTAATCGAATATTTCAAACTAAAACCACCCATATAACAAGCAACTGAAGCAAGCAACTTTACTCATAGAGACGTACTAGAAAGTAGTACAATTTTTTTTTTTACCATCATTTTACATTTCCAGACAGATCCCACCAACTAATTTGCATCCTTTTCTGCAGCAGCATGGGCAGCAGCAAGATCCTCATCCAGGAAGATATCCCAATGCCCATCCCACTTGATGAAGAACTCGGTATCCTCAAAATACTTGACTCTATGCACATCACCAGCAGGGGTAAACAAGTAATCTCCCGCAACCAAATCATACTTCGTCCCTTTAGTCAAGTTCCACACCCTCTTGCTCCCCTTGGTCACCACCAGATCATGCCCAAATGTGTGATGATGCGCCGGCTCCATCGCCCCGGCCTTAAATCGAACTATAGCCGATGTTGGATTCTCCCTGATGATCTTCATCGACGCCCCGGGCATTATATCCACGGGAGTAAAATCCCCCTCCTTCCGATTCTTCAGCAATGAGCATAAGTCACACGGAACATCTACCTTCTCCTCCGATTTTCCTATTCCTGACATTTCTGAGACGGAATTCTCCAAAAATGTTTCGATTTCAGCCGGCCAGGGGTTCGACCCGAAGGCAGGGCAGGGAGATTTGAACGGAGTATCTAGAAAATTCTGGAGAATCTTTTTCGCGGCATCGGGCTCCGTCAACATGCCGGAGACGGCGAGGACATTGCAGTTATTGATTGATCGGGCGTTGTGGGCTTCTTCTGGGGTGACACACGTTGCGGCGTAGACGCCGGGGAATTTATTCGCGAAGATGCCTACGCCGACGCCGGTGCCACAAGCGACCAGGCCACGGGTTTCGACTGATGAGTCCGGGTTAGCCGAGGCTTGGCTGACGCGTCGGCCGATTTCTTCACCGACGGAGTAGTATTTGTTGGTGCCGAGGTCTTCGACTTCGATGCTGAGATCGCGGAGTTGGGAGACTAAGTTGTCTTTGAGTGTGCAGCCGAAGGAGTCGGCTCCGGCGATGATTTTGAGCTTTCTGGTGGCGGGTTCTTGTGCCATGGTGGCCGGCGGGAGAAGTTGATTGAGTGATGACCGGAGAGGAGACTGAACTGGAGACTGAGAGCGTTGAGGAGGATTGGGATTTGGATTAGTTGACTTTCGAACAGTCCTTAAGAAGTCTCGTTTTGGTCTCGTTTTAGTCCTTCACCTGTTTTTGTTTTAATTATCTTTTTATTATACAAACGTTACATCGTTATAAGAAAACTCTAATTCAAACCGAAAATTTGCATCCATGATTTTCAAAATCACATATCTAAATAAAGATACATAAGCGACCCAAGCACAGGATTTAAACCTCATTTTAACTTTCATGATTTACAGTTATCGAACTCAAGTTTAAGAAGTTTTTTTTTTTTTTTTTTTCTGACGGAGTGAGTGTTCGGGTTAATTCTTACGGGGCCCGACTAATTCCACTCCAGTCCGGGAGGAGATGCCCCATCCCCCGAGCACGATAACCACGGGATTCGAACCCTTGCGGACACTGGACACCAACTCCTAAGAAAGCTTGCTGAGACCAACCGAATTGCCGGGCCCGTAAGAATTGATCCAGTGGTTAGTTTAAGAAGTTAACTGAGGTCTAAGTCCCGTAAATCATCAAACTCAGGTTGGATAGTTATAAATCATGAAAGTTAAATGAGGTATAAATTTTGTGCTTGGGTCTAGTTTGTACTTTTTATTTTATATATATATATATATATATATATATATATATATATATATATATATATATAAATAGATCATATGCATTTCAATCAGCAATTAATTGGGCAATTACTTTGATACGTTGCAATTGAGAGGAGAATATGTCCAAAACTAAGTAGCGGTGCTAATTTGGCCAATTTAGCACAATAAGCAGTATTGTACCATTTTCAGAAGATCTGTTGATCCAATTAATCCAGCCATCCTTAACTGAATGTTCGGGATCCATGTTGTGGAGCTGAACCCAGTTCATGTATGACAAAGTGGCTTGTCTTTCATCTTAATGAATATGTGGGAAATTTTTCGAAAATAGCACATATTGGAACAAAAATTTGTATTAATTATGAGACTATGAACACTAAAGTGGATTGACGTTTTTATTTACAGTTTAACCCTTTTTTTGGCATGTTTAGACACAAATTTTTTAATGAAATTTTGTTTAAATATCCTTTGTGACCTCTTCATCAATTATAAATCCCAAATCACCTGTTTAGCAGATTTTTAAATATATTTTGAAATGATTGTGAAAGAGGTACATTCTTTGGTGTAATTTTAAGACATTAGCATGTATAAATCTCCCTAAATAATTCCCTTCCAAATAAAAGTAACCATGTTGCTAGGCTATCTAAAGGTTTTTCAAATAGAGATATCACATTTGATTGTTTTGGAAGGCATATAATCGGGGTATAAATTTAAGATCGTGAAATCGTAAAATCTTGTTTAAAATGCAACAAAAAAAAATTGTTTTATTATTTGTGAGCTTACAAACAATAGATATAGACAATGTAACATTAAACATAAGAAAATGCAAGTCACTCTTTGGGGGAAGGTTGGGTTTGGTGGTACGGGAGAAGGGAGTATAAGTGAGAGGTCTCGAATTTGAGTCCTCCTGTTTACATTAAAACAAAAAAAAAAACAAAAAAATGCAAGTCACTCTAAAACTTATCTCACTCTTTGGCTAAAAATTGGTTTATTGCAGTTTGCGCCTCTAAACCTTAATTTTAGCAATCAACAACTTTCAAGTTTTGATTTTTGGCAATCTACTACAATCCACTAAACTCTGGCAATTAAAAGGACCATTATCGTCTTTTGTTCCAAAAATACCCTTTTTTATCCATATAATATAGGATTAATTTTTTCCTGCACTGACAATAACACTATATACACTATCATTGTATATATATGCAAATTTGGCACCAATAATTAGCTAATAAAAGTAAAGGGTTTCAAATGAAAAAAATTCCTGCATTGTGAATTCAATCACCAGAGTCCCACAAAACCCCATCATAGAATTATCTCAGAAAACAAACAGTAGTGAAACCCAACTCCTCGCTTTCTATCCCCTACCCAGCTTCCCCAACTCCACTCCCAGAGAAGAAGTTGCAACACCCCACCTCTCCCTCCTCCACTGCCTTCACGCTTCCGGTTTGCTGTCCCAAGGAAGGGTTTTACGCCTCCCATCCTACCAACGAGGAGCTGAGCAAAGGTGGTGTGAAATTCAATCTTGGAGGAGTTAGAAAATTTGAATTAATTGTTGAAGGATTGGAATTTAAAATATGGTGTTGACAAAAAGAAAAAAGGTTTTACTTTTTCTGGAGGGAAAGATGGCCATCCTAATGGATTCGAGAGGTCGAGAGGTTATGGTAACAGTGTGGTGGAAATCCACCTATCATGAAAAGATTTGTGTATGGGATATTTTGTTGTTGATTTTCCTTTTTTGTCTGATGATTTTTCGGGATTAATTCATTGGATAAGGTTTAAGAGGCTTTGATGGTGCTAAACTTACGAGGTCGTGGTCGTGGTGTTAGTGTGGCTGTTAATGGTGATAAGATTTGGATATGGAATTTTTTATCCTTTTTTTTTTGTTTTCTTGTCTTATGATTTTTTTTTCTTTGGTGTTAATTTGTTTGGTCTGATAATAAGGTTTCTTTTCTTCTTTTTTTTTTCTTGGCTGGTATATTTTTTGGTATTAATTTGTTTGATATGATAAGATAATAGTGGTGGTAAATTGGTGGAGAGGTTATGATGGTATGGGAAGAAGTTATGGTGCTAGTTGACGTGCTGATGGTGGTGAAATTTGACATGGCATTTTTTTTTTATTTTTAGGTTGTGTGTTTGAAGGTGTTCCAAAAGATTTATTTGACTTTGTTAGTATGAAATTGAATTGGGCATTTTTGGATGTTTAGTAGGAAATCGAGAATAAACTAGTACAATCCTTCTTTTCTTGATTTACTAATTGTTCTAAAAACTAAAAGGTGAAGGTAATAGATTGTTGAAATTGAGAGTTCGGAGTGCAAAGTACAATAGTCAAATTGCTGAGTGGTGCAAACTGCAATTAATCCTAAAAATTAAAAGAATGAAATTCATGAAATATAAGACTTTAAATTTCAAATTATTTTCACATCTCTTAGTTTACATGTTTAAATCCGTAAAACTCTAGTTGTCTAACTGTAATTTTACAAACTCTAGTGGCCGGAATCGTATTTATCAATTTGAATAATAGGACCAACCATGGTCCTTCTTTAAAGTTCCACCCCAAATTTTTTGGATCTTTTTGCAACCGCAGATCAAATGAAATAGCTTAGTGGCCCACTTTGGGTAGGCCCTGAAATTTTATAATCACTTCATGTCGCAGGTACACTTGTGACATATGGTTAGAGTAGGACTTAACGTAGCTTCTCTTAGATTTCGTACGAGTGACTCTTACATTCTATGATTCGATAGTGGTTCAATATCCATAAGATGGCTGAAAAATGTAAAAGTCTTTTTTAGTGAAAAATTGCTTTTCAAACAAGGCAATTTTAAGTAGAACTTTCATCATTGATCATTCTTAGAAGAAAATCATGACATTTGTAATTCATTTTTTTCTAAATCTTATTGTATGTTAAAGGTAATTTGTCATGATACTATAACAAATATTTTATGTTGTGGAGGCAGATAATACCTTAAAAATGGTGTCAAATACACCTCAAGATCATCATCCACAATCTTACTTTCTTTATAAAATTTGTGTACTACAAATTTTTGCATTTTTGTATGCTCGTATACCACCTAGACCAACATTAAGAAATTGTGGTCATAATATGGGTAGCTTTTGTTCAACGTTAAACAAGATCGATTTATACATGGCTACTCCTATCCGTCGCCATTTTCACAAGCACAGGCTTTTTCCATGCCATTGCATTGAAGCTAGTATTAAGCAAGTATGCATCAATTAACTCATTAACAAATCTGGCTTTATAAGGAAGGTGTAATTTGAGCATTGAAGGAATATATGCAAACTTAGGTACTATCAGTTGTTATACTGCATAGATCTTTGAAACAATATTTTGCTAGTTCAAAGAAATGTTACATGCCAAACTGCTTTGGATGTAACATTATTCTGGATCGTGTGGTATATGTCAAATTTCGTTGATGCAAGATATTGCCTAACAACCCGTATGCCATAAGCCTGGAACTAACCGGATAAAAACGTCAAATTGTACCCAAAAAAAAAAAACAACAACAACAAATATGGCCTTGTTATCTTGCAGATGCAAGATGAATGGAAACACTCCAGATAACTGTTTTTGGGGGCATTATTGAAAAATTTTACTATAGCAGAGTTTTTAGAGTATATTTTGGGATATTTTTAGAAAATATTTTGGAATATTTAAGAGTAGTAGAGTTTTTAAAATATATTTTAGGATTTTTTTAAATATTAAAAAAAATTTAGATTACTTTTTACAGTACTTTTTAAAAATTTTTATAGTATTTGAAAAACTAGTGTATCCAAACAGATAGCGATCCTAGAATCCTGAGGCATGATGCCCTCATCTAGGCCTACAACAACATATCACAAAAATTAGACATTTAGACATGAATTTTGGGAAAAGATTAAATTTAACTTTGAACAATTTATCAATACTTTAAAGTAAATCTTATATACACTGACAGTGTCCGTATACTATCACCATTAATTCTATGATACGTGTACAAAAATTAGATTTTGAATTTAAATTTTGCATAGTTATCATTTACTCAAAACTGATTGTATATACATGTATATAACATTAATCTATAGCCTTGCTTGGTAAGTTCTTAGAGAGGAATGCCTCATAAAAGCCCCCCTGCAAATGTGCTCTTGATATACCTGAGAAACCCAAAATGCAAAGAGGTATATGTGTGGGCCTTAATGGGACGTTAATGTGAGAGAGAGACAGAGAGAGTTATCGTTGTGTAAGCGAAAGATCTTTGCTTGTTTGCAAACACAAGCTTTTTTGCATCACTCACTAATGCTGCACATTCATCTCAGCTAGTTATGCATATTTAAAAGATCACATCGTATATTTGGATTAGAGTCTTGTGATCGACTTTAACCCCATTTTTAACGGCTAAGAAAACAATAGTTGTCAAAATGTAGCAATATCCTTGCTCGAGCTGCAGGTTTCTAGCTGTTTAGTTCCTCCGTTTAGAGTGGTCATGTCTAGCTACTTCTACTTTTGAACATACATTAAGGAGGCATTTACTTTGAATTTTGGAATGAAAATAAGAATCAGAATGAAATATAGGGATACAATTGAGTCTAGTTGAATTTGAATATTATACTATTCGAGTTAAAAAACTTGGGCTCGAAATTGTCGAGCTCGAGCTTAAGCTAGATTTTATTTTACCTTACTCGAGTTCAATTTCGAACTCGTGAAAATCGAACCCAGTTCATAATCAAATTTAAGAAATATAAATTTATGTTTTATATAATTTTAAACAAGGGACAAAATATACATTTCATGCTAATAACTAAAAAAAAAATTTAAAAATCATATATATGTAAAGCTTGATTGAACTCGACTAAACTTGAGACTGGTCGAGATTCACATATTAGCCTTGACCTTGATTCATCAAGCAACTCGAGCTGCTTGAACTCGAGCTCATACTCGGTTGACTAGTTCAAGCTTGAACTCGGACAATACTAGTTCGAGTTTGAGTTTTGACTGAGTAAGTTCGTGAGTTACTCAATTGAATTTGACTCGTTTGTACCCCTAATAGAATCAGCATCTGTATTGGAATTATATACTTCAATGTGAACATCAATTTTGGTCATCCCCCTAACTTGTTTGGTCTAAAACTAGAATGGGTTTCATTCTCCTAGTTAGTTGATTAATTTGAAACCCAAGACATAACTGAGGAATAATATGGGTGGCACACTGTGACCTTCTGCATCAAAGTTAAAAAATTCATAGGGATGCAAATCATCTTGAAAAAGAAACATTATGTGCCCCAACCTTACTATATTTCTTAGTTGATTGTCAATCTTGAAGATATTGAAGCTTTTGTTCACTCTGCCATGCTAAGTTACCTGAACAGTAAAAGTTTACATTATTTGGGTAATGGCGAGGCGAGATGATCTTGAGCAATTTTATTTGAGAAAAATGTGGTTTAGTCCCCAATGTTTAGCAGCTATATAGTTTTACTCTTTAAAGTTTTTGTGATCCGGAAGATAGTACAAGTGATTAGAAATATAGCAACTGGAAGGAGGAAGTTACCAAGAACTAAACAAATTAGGAGCTAAGCTTAGAGTGGAATTTTGATCCTGAGAGCTTTTCCCTGAATTAATTGTGTTAATCACTGATGCAAAGTGTCACGCCCTAAATCTGGGTACTTGAGCTCAATTTGCAACGTGGCATGCCATATCTATGAGACCTTACTCCCATAAATACAAGGCATCATGATCATAACTTACAAATTTTCACTAAAATTTATATCTTATGTATACCAATGAAATACATACATTTCACTAAATTGTATCTACAAAATGCTTTACTCCAACTTCTCAAAATTTAAACATCTATCTATAAACCTTTCTCACTTATCTTTTAAACGTACACGAGTCGGCTTTCTTGATCTACAAGAAAGATAAATAGACGTAGGTTAAGCGACATATGCCCAGTAGGTAGTACTTACTCCCCTGTTAGATCATTTAGCTATATACATACTATATATATATACAATTGCAAATTTGGTCACACCATGTCACATGCATACATCAATTAAAAATGTTTGTCATCCCATTTCATATATTACATAAATATATTTCATTGAAAGTGAGTGGCTTATACATAAGTGGCATCTATCGGAGGTGACACTTAGTCCCGTAAGTTTTAGAGATGGCTCCTGCCGAACATGGGTTAGAAATACACATAATATGGCATGATTATATTCATTGAACATACTTGCAAATCATAAAATATATCAATCATGCCATCTCATTTCATAAACATAGCTCACAAACATGCACATGCAATATGCGGCTTCTGAGTAGTCAGTCTAGAAATTAAACCCCTTCTATGTGGGCGACCAATAAGTTTCATGACTACCGATTGGTCTCATTACATATATAGGTCAATCGGTCGGGGTCTATACCGAACTACCATGATAGTCAACTGGCCAGCTTTATACCGAACTACCATGATTGTCAATCGGCCGGACTTTATACCGAACTACCTTGACCTTGTCAATCAACCGTGATACGAACTCGACCCAGCAAGAACCTGTCTTGAAGAATCGAATCGATCAGGCAGCGGAAGGATCTATCTTGATTAGGTTATGAAACAATAACTACCTTGCTAGACCTAAAGAGAACTCGTCTCTAGAAACCTAATGGATTGGTTATTGGCTTGAAAGAACAAGATGATGTAATCATCTTGCCTTGAACACCACAAGTATGCAAGCTAAATACTTGATACAGTTCAAGAAGAAACTCAAGTTCCATCAAGAAACTCCATAAAAGGAGACAACTCTCTTTTTATTAATTCATCTTCAATATCATATATTGAATGGTTAAATAAATTTGGCTATTTATAGCCTTACAAGACTCAAAACCCTAATCCAAATTGGAAACAATACAAGTTTCCTTATTTGACTTGACTTCCAAACTTGACACAACTTCCTAAACAAATTTGGAAGCAATTAACTACTTTCCTAAAACTCTAATTCAACTAGAATAGGAAACTAACTAACTCAAATTGGCTTAACTATGGTCAACATGACCTTAGCCTTTATTCCCTAATTCAAACAACTTACTTAACTCTCAAATTAACTCTAATTAACAACTAACATTGCTAAAAACTCAATTAAATAAATGATAACAAGAAATAAGCATGACACGGGGTTGGATCTTCAATGATTCTCGAGCCCGATTGCACCATCAACCATTATTGGAATGTGAAGACTTGTAAAATGAATTTTCTTGGACTTGAAAGGAATCCAAATCTTCATGCTCTCATCATTCCCCTCCTCTTGAAAGATGATTTGTCCTCAAATCGAGTGCTTGCTTACAAAGGAGTAACTAGGAGAATGTCTTGATATATGCAATCCAAGAAGCATGTTGCCAACTCAACTTGATTATGAACACGAACCATTGCACATGCTCCATTTGTCAATCCAATTGTACTTGGTTGGAATTTGGAAGTTTAGTTTGTTTGATTCTTGAATTCACTTTTGGAAAACAAATTGCTATTTTGTGAAGGTTTCCTAAGTGTATTTTTGGATTTTGGCAACTGATAATATGAACCAAGTCTAACAAGAATTAGAAATCAAGAATGTGGAAATAAGATTCCAAATCCCTCTCAATTTCCAAATCCAGTGCAAGGCTGCCTTTTCTTGTCTTTGTGTGTCCGAATTGTTTACCTAAAAAGGGGTGACAAGTGGTAGCTAACTCCCTAAAATATAGAAAGAGATGGCCGAAAGTGAGGATAAGATGAATGGGCTAAGGAAAGTCCTAAAAAGTAGGAGAGGTGGTGTCTAAAATGTAGGAATAGGTCTTTGATTGGAAATCAATCAAGATTTGGAAACCAATCAAGATTTGGGAACCAAACAAGGTAGCCACACTTCAAGATTCAAGAGGATGTCTTTTAGGGTTTTCAAAATATCAAATTTTTTTCAAGAACCCAATATGCAATCCACGAACTTTAAGAAATTACCAAGACAACTACAAGACTCAAGAACAACAAGAAACAAACACAAGGTATGGGAAAAAAAATTTCGAATGAACAATACTGCTACAGTAGCGGCGATGAATAGTACTGCTACAGTGTGTGAACAGTACCAATGAACAGTATCTCTGAATTTTTTTTCTTGCCGATTCAATACAAGTTACTACGACAGATTTTGACAAACAACGAAACAAGATGCGACACAAAACAAGACACGATTGGAGACTCAACTAGAACAACGACACAAATAAAGCGGTGGAAATTCATACCCTAAGGTAACAATTTTATTTTTTTTTGAATTGGGAAGGGTTTGGTAGAAGAATAAAGGAGAAAACAAGAAAAGAAAAGGATATTAACCTGAATCAAGAGCCGAAACTCTGATACCAGATGATCCGAACTCGACCCAGTAAGAACCTGTCTTGAAGAACCGTATCGATCAGGCAGCGGAAGGATCTATCTTGATTAGGTTATAAAACAATAACTACCTTACTAGATCTAAAGAGAACCCGTCTCTAGAAACCTAGTAGATTGGTTGTTGGCTTGAAAGAACAAGATGATGTGATCATCTTGCCTTGAACACTACAAGTATCCAAGCTAAATACTTGATACAGTTCAAGAAGAAACTCAAGTTCCATCAAGGAACTCCATAAAAGAAGACAACTCTCTTTTTATTAATTCATTTTCAATATCATATATTGAATAGTTAAATAAAGTTGGCTATTTATAGCCTTACAAGACTCAAAACCCTAATCTAAATTGGAAACAATACAAGTTTCCTTATTTGACTTGACTTCCAAACTTGACACAACTTCCTAAATAAATTTGGAAGCAATTAACTACTTTCCTAAAACTCTAATTCGACTAGAATAGGAAACTAACTAATTCAAATTGGCTTAACTATGGTCAACATGACCTTAGCCTTTATTCCCTAATTCAAACATCTTACTTAACTCTCAAATTAACTCTAATTAACAACTAACATTGCTGAAAACTCAATTAAATAAATGATAACACGAAATAAGCATGACACGGGGTTGGATCTTCAATGATTCTCGAGCCCGATTACACCATCAACCATCATTGGAATGTGAAGACTTGTAAAATGAATTTTCTTGGACTTGAAAGGAATCCAAATCTTCATGTTCTCATCAAGCCGGATTCTATACCAGGCTACCATGACCATTAGACAGGACTATAGCCCCTACCGTTTATTTCATTGTCATTTAGAGCTTTTCGTAATATAAAATCATTTCACACGTTACATGCACCTTTCTTTCGTTTTATGAAAATAAGCCACTCATTCCATAAAATATTGCATAGCAAAATATTTCAAGTATTTGTAATTTCATGCTTGCAAAACATTTGAAATAGGCATACCTGATCCTTTTCTTCATATACCAAAATAAAGCTCTTACTTTAAAAATATTCATATTTAACATTTCAAAAATATAGAGGGTAAGCACCACCTACCTCAAACTATTCTCTTGAAGGGATTCTTAACGCACCCTTAAACTTGCTTCAAACCTATAACCAATAATATATATACCTTAATCAATTCAATTATCTTCTTTTTAAAGTGTCTAGTCCTACCTTAAATAACCCTAAAAAAAACATGTTTGGATATTCTCTAAAATGCACTTGAATAGTTTCCCAAAAAAATAGAATGGTTCCCCTTCCTAGAAAATTTCCTAACTTAGACAGTTTCATTTCATTTTTTTTCTTTTTCAG
This sequence comes from Coffea arabica, assembly GCF_036785885.1. NCBI lineage: Eukaryota > Viridiplantae > Streptophyta > Magnoliopsida > Gentianales > Rubiaceae > Coffea > Coffea arabica. The sequence continues at coordinate 65,154,366 of NC_092313.1, read as the reverse complement.
AAAATTCCTCAATTTGAAAACTTTACTTTTTTTCTTTTTCTTTTTGGAAATTGCCTAAATTCATATATTTACAAAGAAACTTTTATATTCTATTATAAACAACCCTACATTAGTTCAGACCGAATTTGAGTTTAGACTAGGCCTCAAAGTTATGTCCATTCATGAAAAAGCAATGTTCAAATTGATATTTGGATTCACAATTGAATTGGGTACTTAAAAGAGTTTTTGAGTTCATTCAGCTAAAATTGGTTCTTTGTGATAACATGGGACTTTTTAAAATAAATTCTTAAATTTAGGTCTTTACAATAAATCTGGTGTTTCAAAATAATCTAATTTTATGAAAATGACTTGGTCTAATTAATTTAGAAATTTCATTACATTATTATATTTTGTTGGGTTAATTATAAAACACTTTGGACTCAATTTAACCAATAGGACTAGTTAATTCAAAACTAGTCCAACTTCAAACCTTTTGGGCCATAAAGGATATTTCAAAATATTTTAATTGGTTTATCATCATTATCTTAGAACTTTAGAGGTCATTTTGCCATAATAACATATTTTGAAACTAAATCTGTAATTCAACACGTCTTTCCCGAGGAAGTAATCACTAACAGCTCCTTCAATCCCAAACCGTCACCACCATTCAAGTAACCATCTGCACTTGTTTTGCACATTTCTCCAATTATAGCTCATCTTTTTCTATTTTTGTTTCTACAAAATTCCACCCTAATCAAGGTTGTTCCCTATTTTGAAAAATTCCAATTCCAATAGTCATCTTCATGAATCATCAAGAGGAAAGCCGTCAACCATGCATATTCATTGGACACAAGATGCTTTCGCCTTATTGTGCTATACTTTTTCACGTTAGAAACAATACTAATATTGATTGCCAACTCCTAAACGTGCATAAGAGAAAGTCTATATATAACAACACAAACATAGATATTTGACTCTTATGTTCATTTGTGAATTTGATCAATTCGACCAAAAGAAATAAAAGCTTATTCTTTTTTTTTTTTCATAGAAACACAATATTCCATTATGTGTCCCAGCACCACATAAAGGAATTTAGCCTAAATTTCAAAGTTTAAGAAATAAATTTGTAAAGAAATTAACAAAAAGGTCAAGTCTTACGTGGTCGTGATCCTAGACGTCAAACCCCCGAGTCATCTTCTCACTTTGCATCCCTTGCTCTCTCTATTTCCTTCAACGATGCAGACACAAAATTCTTCTTATTCTTGGTGATTGCTGGATAAGAAAAGTAAGGGCCCATTCATTTTGATACTGGTTGGTGAGTCACGTAACATTCTCCCCAATTTCCTCCCACTCTCCTTAAAACTACCCTCTAGCTTTAGAAGTAGTGATAAGATAGGACACTAATATAAATCTCCAAAAAATAATTAAACTAAGGCTCCGTTTGATAAAACTGAATCTGAATTTTGAATTTTGAATATTGAAATAATTAATTTACTGAATATTAAGCACTGAAAAGAGATATATGAATATCTGAATCTTAATGCTGAACATATTTATACTGTTTGATAAACATTTATAACTTAATGCTTAATAAGCTAAATTGTACAATTTTGCCCTTCTATCTTTTAATCCAAAAAAGATATAGAACCTATGATTTAATTAGCTTAAAATTGTTAGGTATGAAAATGACAATATTTATTTTTAAATCAAAGTAATATAAAAGAAGAAATATATTATGGAAAAGTCCAAATATCGGTGCAAATATATTTTTAAATCAGAGTTTGATAAGAAAAGTCCAAATATAAGCAAAAGGAAGCTGCAATAAACAAGTTTAAATTCACACCAAACTATATAGAAATTTAAATACTTCAATGGAAAAATGTTGACGCAAAACAACAAATAATCAATGTCACTTACCTTGGAAATAATGAATTTGAGATTGGTGAGTACGGTAGCAATAAAAAAAATTGGGAGGAAAAAAATGACAAAATTATGAAAGAGTAGAAAGATGGAAAAATATAAGGAGTAGACAGATGTGAGGAGCATGGAGAAATTGTACAAAAGTCATTAAATAGGGAGAAAATAGGAGTAGAAAGCCATTAGACAGAGAATGTCAGGTTGTTTAATTAGATAAGGATTTTGGATAGAGAATATTAGGTTGTTTAATTAGATAAGGATTTTGAATGTAATTAACAAACAAGGATAAATTTGGTAGATAAGATAAAGTAGTTGAAGTAAATCTCTTGATTCTTATCAAATTAAGCATTCAGTTATGATTCTTGTGCTGAAAAAAATACATACAAATTCAGCACCACTTAATAAGTTCAGCAGAAAAATTTTTATTTATCAAATACCCAAAACATCTGAATGTCTGAATGAATTCAGTTTCAGCACTTTTTTATGTTATCAAACAGACACTAAGTAAAATACTGGTAAAATAATTAATAATATTGGTTAATTAATTAGTCTTAATCAAGAGGGAGATCGAAAAATTCGAGGTTTTAGACAAAGGTGATGTAAAGGAATATAGATAGGAGTTTACTGTATAGAGCAGGAATTCACTTACTTGTGAATATTTATTGCTAATTTTTTTTAATAAAATTCTAATTTCGTCCAAAAAAAATTTTTTGTCAAAAATATATCTAGACCGAAATGTTTAGTAGCTAAACAATTTTACTCCTTAAAGTTTTGGCAAGAACAAACATGGTCCCTAATGTATCTAATTTAAAGCAGATTTAAAACATTCAAAAAAGATTTTCAATTGTTGGTAGAATTTAGTCATGCACAATCATGTGCCTATTAATTTGCATTTAAAAACAAAAAGTAAAATAGTGGCTTAATTTAAACCACAAAATTTAGGACTAATAATTCGCCTACTAACTAATTAACCTATAAAAAAAAAAGAAAAAAAATTGTCGAACTTCAAAATCGAATCCAATCAAAGCACCTAATTTATCGGTCCAATACTTAGTTCACTTTCTATTCCCACAGTGCCCAAGCAAAAATCTGTAACAATCAATTTTTATATATAGTTTAATAAATTCTTTTTTTTTATCTTTCATGGTTAATTAGTTATTCATGTGTCATCAGGTGAGTTATTTTTATTATTCAAAATTAGCTCTGATTTTGTTTTTTTAAACAATTTAATTTAGTAAACTGTGACTAATTTCGTCAATCATTGGAAAAAAAATCTGTAAATTGTCCTAAATTTGTTTGGAATTGCAAAGATAGGGACCAAATTCGTTTTTGCTAAAACTTTATGGACTAAAATTGTACCAGGTGCCAAACATTGGGGTCGCATTTATTTTTGTTGAAACGGGACTAAAATCACAAATATACTGAATATTGAGGATCAAAACGGCGTTTCTACCATTTTACTTATTTGAATTTAACTTGAGAAATTATTTTCAATTACTAAATTATATTTGGTCCAAAGGCCAAGAGAAAACAACAGTACTACGAGATTGTCACATCAAATGCCCAGATTTTTTTTCCAATGGTAAACAAGAATATAAACTGTTAATTTTTTTTTTCATTGCCCATTTTAGCAAAGCACAGACTTGGTTCATCCTCCATTCTTCCCCACCAGCTGCCATTACATTGAAGCCTTCACATACTGAATTTGAAAGAAGTTTGCAATTATCAACTCATCAAAGAACATAGCTTTTATGTTATTGATCAACAACAAGATCCGAGAGAGAAACCATAAGGTGAAACTTGAACATTTTTTGAAGGAATAAAATACAGACTTAGGCAATATCAATTGGTAGCCACATAGATGTCCGAACAAGTCAATATACCATAAGTTTGGAACAAGCTGGATGAAAATATTGAATGCACAGAAAAACAATTTACAACATAGTGCAGTTTTATCTTGCAGATAGAAGATGATTTGAAAGCAAGCTAACAACAAAAAAATGTTGTTACAGTTCATCTGCAGAATCTTGCTAGGTATGATGCCGCCATCTAGTCCTGCAACAACATGAATAAACACACAACAATTAGACTACATGATTTTCAAAATGAATTAAATTTAGACTACATGATTAATCTTGTATACACTGTTAGTGCATACATTATCACCGTTAGATATATGACACACGTAAAATTTGAATTTGATATTCAAATTTTGTTCATATAACATTCATCCAACCGTGATAGTATATATCCTGATAGTGTATATAAGATTTATACTTAAATTTATCTTTGAGCAATTTGATAATACTCTACCTTGTCAGCTATGTTTCTAGAGAGCCATTCCATGCCCTCATAAAGCCCTTCTCCAGTGGTTGCACATGTGCTCTGGATATACCTGAGAAACACCAAAAAGAAGATCTTAGTTTTCCCCCAAATGTAAAGAATCTCAGCTCTGGATTCACTGTCAAATTGTAAAATGTCACTGCTCTGGATCATCCAGTGCATTCAGACAAGCACAGCAACCAATTGAAAAGGTTACTAGACAGCTAAGGTACAAGTCACAAACACTATATATAGCATGGGGAGATTCTATATATAGTTCCTTTGGTATCATACTCTCGACTTTAATTCACCGTTGGACGGTGAAATAAGTGTTTTAAACCTTTAGATTATATCTGTTTCAATCGTTTAAAATTTGAACAACTATCATCACTTTGAGATAGAAATTGAAAGAATGATTCCCGAAAGAGACCATAGAATTTCCCGTATCTCATGTGTTACATCATTATCAATAGTACCTATAATCAATTATATGTAAGGTGCATTTCTTCTTCAGTAACAAAAAGCAAATAGAGGGAAAAGGGGGATGAAGATGAAGAGAGAATTTACCACTGGCGTTGACTGATGGAGTGAAGACCGAGTTTGTCAGTAAGTTCTGCAACATTCATTGCATTGGGAAGATCTTGCTTGTTTGCAAGCACAAGCAGCAGAGCATTCCTCAATTCATCCTACAAATTTATCTTTGTTAGAATGATATATAATTTCAAAGATGATAACATGTCACCTGAACCACAATCTTGTCAATGACCTTTACTCAGTTTCTAACTGAAGCACAAGTTATATATTACAAGAAAATGAGCAAACAGAGAAAGTGAAAGAAAGGATTCATGTTTAAGTTGTAGAAAGTTTTCCTGACTTCTATCATCAAATCAACCTGAAATTGGAATAGGATACCTCATTTAACATCCTGTGAAGCTCATCCCTAGCCTCAGCTACACGATCTCGGTCACTACTATCAATGACAAAGATTAATGCTTGAGTACTTTGGTAGTAATATTTCCACAATGGTCGGATCTGAAAATCAAGAATAAATGGTGAACAATTCATGCAATTAAGACTCAATGAATCCTCAACTTCTCTTCAATGGATATTTTAATGCCAGTCAAGCTTCCAAATTGATGACCATGTTATCCAGTTGAAAGAAAAGCGGGATATGGTTACCCTATCCTGACCACCAACATCCCAAACGGTAAAGCTGACGCTCTTGTATTCCACAGTCTCCACATTAAATCCTGGCAAAAACAAAGAGAAAAAAATAAGTAAATGATGACACTTAAAATGTATAAAAGATGCTGAATTGACAAAATAATTCATGACTAAGAACACTTAAAAAGATGCTGAATTGATAAAATGTATAGTTCCAAATATATTGAGACATTATTCATTAATCATTGTGTTCTATCTTCACAAAGTTCTAATTGCACAAATTTTTTAACAAAACAGTAACAAAGTTCAAACTCAAGTTGTCAGTCGTTTAAACTTTAAAAATACAGTTCAAGAGTACAACACAATGTCCTGCAGTAACACCTTGCTAAAATGAACATTCAAGTACGTATTAAAAATTTTTCTATATTTTTCTTCAAAGAATTGAAAAAAACATTAGGAACCTAAGGTAAGTAGGTTAGTCTAGTGAAATTTGCTGTGTTTTTGAAATTCGTATTCTAACATAGGTTTTTCTAACGGATGGATTATAGACACTCACTAACAATTATTACCCTCTTTTGCATCTATATACTTTTCATATTTAATCTTATCTACCATCCCTTATATTTATTTACTTTTCCTAGTAAACTTTACATTTTTCAAAATGTGACACCTGAAATATATTTTAATCAGACTATAAGCATCGGTTAGTCAGACCCTTATAATATTTATATCTATTGTACCAGTGCATAAACTCTACATTGAGTCAATAGTGTGCAACTGTGACAGGCAACCGTAGAAAGTTCCAAATACCAATGATAGAAGATTTATACCAACTTTCTAGATGGGTTAGAAAAGCCAATGTTAGAAAAGAGTTGATGGAAGATTTATACCAATGGTAGGAATGGTAGTCACAACTTCGCCCAACTTGAGCTTGTACAGCATGGTAGTTTTGCCGGCAGCATCAAGACCCACCATCAGCACCCGCGCTTGCTTCTGGGCAAAGAGTTGGCTCAGCTTGGTAAGTAACAATCCCATCTAGTTTAATTTCTTCTTCTTAATTACACCTGCAATAGCTGGAAACAAGATATTAGGGGATTCTACCGTCCTTTGTAGATACCATACCCTCCAACTAAAATGATAACCGTTGAATAGTGAAATAAGTAATTTTGATTCTGGGGGAGGGATGGATAAACAAGAAATAACAAACCAAAAAATATCTTCATCATCCATGAAAATAACGCCAGCAAACCTCGATCAGAACTCAACATAATCATATAAGCAAGTAAATCACAAAAATGATAAAAAAAAAAAATCAATAGAAGAAAATAAAATTGTGAGGACTTACAATGAAATAGGAATTTGCTAGTATATTGCGAACGAAAACTAAAAAAAAAAAAAAAAAAAAAAGTGATTAGGGAACGATTTGGTATGCTGAAAAAGGAGAGAATATCTTGCTTCGTTATGCCTCCAGCAAATTTGTATATATACATGTATACATATAGACAAAAGAACCTAAACCCAGTTGTCAAGTATCCAGTGTGGCACAAAGTTATTGGCCGGATGATTCGGTTTTGATGTCTTAGGAATAAAATTACTGTCTAATTCTTGTCCTAATTCTTGACTAGTTGAAGGAATAGTCAAAGCCTCTGACAAGTTCATCCACTATTTTGTGAAGTATTACTACTAGCTTAATCACTAAGAAATCTAATAGGTTGTTAATGCATATATATATATATATATATATAGTAGTACTGTAGTACATCACTGATATGGAAAAATTCTGAATTTCTTTTTTTGGTAATAAATTTTTGGGTGAAGGTTACTAATTGGATTAATTACATTTACCTCCCATGAGGTTAGGCCAAACTACCAAATTTACCTTGAGGTTTAGTTAAATAACATTGACCTCTCCTGCCAGTAACACGTCTAAACTCCATCCATGGAGGTCATAAAAATGACAAACAACATACCCCTTTACTTTTTTTTTTTTTGGTCTGACGGAGGGGGTATCCGGACCATCGGGTAAATCGGACCCGACTAATCCCTCACCGGTCCGGGAGAAGAGGCCCCATCCCCCGAACACGATAACCATGGGACTCAAATCTGGCGGGCACTGGACAACGGCTCCTAAGGAGACGTGCCGTGACCAATCGAGCTGCCCATGAGAGGCAACATACCCCTTTACTTGAAAGAGTCAAATTGAAATTCAATTTAAAATTGATATGCAAAAAAATTTTTAACGAATATGCAATACAATAGATATGTAAAATCCACAAAACTTTTCTAAATCATGAAACGTCTATCAATAAAAGAAAACCAAATGTAAAAAAATGAAATCATCCAAACAAATAAACAAATGTCCACAAATACATCCAGTTGAATTTGCAACTCATGAAATTGTAGAGAAAAGATCTAAAACGCAAGGGATTCAGCTAAAGATGAGTGGGACAATTTCATATTGAAGATCTTCTGTTGGGTATTAAAATAGTAACATCTGACACATTCTAAATACTTATTTGATATTGGTTGAAGCATTTTCATTGCATTTGATGAAATTAAATGGTTTCCCAGATGTGGTCATGGAGTCACAATAGGCTTTATTTGAATATTATTTTGTTCCTATCTTGAAATTTTCAAGTCAAAACTCTGTTGTGGACAAATCCAAAGACGGGAGCTCTAGAAAGTTGGATTGACTATAAAGAAGAAGAATTTGATGCCCAAAGTATGGTGGCGGCATATATATTTAGCAGCAAGGTGGGTGCAGACTGATAGCTGGGGAAATGGAAGAAATGATGGTTATTTTTTGAACTTTCATTGTATAAATATGTTAGGATTTAGCAGTCAACGTCATCTTACTAACGGCAGTAGGGACCCTTTTGTTATCGTTTTGCAAGATTAAAGGATTATTTTGTAATTTAGTCAAACCTCAAAGTTTATTTTGTAGTTTGGTCCAACTCAAGGGGGGGGGGGGTAAATGTAATTAGTCCTTACTAATTTGATTCATAGTTGACAAATTGCGTCTCTTAATTATAAGTTATCCGCAGGATATATTTTTTTTTCCTAGAGAGTACTTGGAAATTTGGATGGGTGCCAAAATAAATTGGACGTTAGAATTTTTTTTTTTTTTTTAGTTTAAGTGTGAGTTTTCAAATCCGAAACTTCTCACTCATACTCTTTTCCCTCATACCACTCAACCCATCATCCGCAAGAGAAATTAATACCTCATGTGTCGGTCAAAAAATTTTAGTTTTTTAAAAAAATCTTTGTTTCAAAATTTCCGATGATGTACAAGCAGGGGCGGAGCCAGAAAAAATTCTTAATGGGGGCAAAAACAATACTAAAATTTTTTATCTACTCTTTTTCTAGTTTTTTAAGCAAAAAAAAAAAAAAATTTCACCAGCAAGTACAAATGATGCATATATTTCATGAAAAACATAAAAAGGCAAATTTAAAATTATTAATGTAATAATAATTTTATTTCAAAAACAAACTAAACAATTTACAATTGCTCACTGCGAGCTTTTATATTTTGATAACTAATTTGGTTGTGGAAGTAAGAATGACTCTTGGTTGTGGAGGGAAAATGGGGGACTGGTGGAGGGAAGGGAAATTGGGAAGTGGAGACAAAGGAAGTGAATGATATGATTGGATGAATTGATCAAGACAAATAGTAGCTAGCTGCTTGGTTGTGGAAAATAGTGATTCTTGGTTGTGGGGGAAAAATGGGGGGCCGAAGGAGAGAAGGGAAATTGGGGAGTGAGACTCAAAGAAAGTGCATGATATGATTGGTACTTGCTAGTTAAAATGAAAAGGCTTTTTTTAGCTTATTTTAAATGAAATTTGTGCCCCACGTATCTTTCTAGAATTTTAGTTTAAGAACTAACTTAAAAAAACACGTAATTCTTTCACATCATTTCTAAAAAAACTCTGGGACACACTTAAAATTATATTAAAATTGTATAAGTATTATAGGAATTTAAGGGGGGCAGTGGGGGCCCGTGCCCCCAGTGCCCCCACCTTAAATACGCCCCAGTGTACAAGATTCCTATAGCTTAATCCTAAGAGATCTATATGTTGCCTGTGTAGTCCCTCGTTGTATATAATACTAGCCCAATATATAGTGTCAAAAATATTGAAAAATTTGCTGGTATTCTCATTTCTTTAAACAATTCTATCATGAAGACATATTAATTTTTGCTCTCATATTTTAGACATCAATCAATCATTTTTCATATTGAGTGACAACAAAGGCCCTTAGGAAGGAATGTAAAGCTTATGCCATTCTGGACCATAATGAAGTGCATGCATACCTCCACATAAACCACGAAGAGTCCGGAGAAATGAGCACATATGCAATATGAAAAATAAACATGAATGAAGAACTCAATACACTCAAGTTAATTAACTCACAGTACACAATCTTTCTTTCACACAGAAAGATACAGACTCACATACAATTCCACAGTTTTACAATAATTTGTACAGCTCGAACAAGGATTATGACCCAAAAAAAATTCAAATCTTGGGCTAATTCAAGCATGTTGGACTTTGAATTTTCAAATATCGATAATAAAGATACGTAAACAACACCAAAACAAAATTAACTGAATCGTAGAACAATAGTCCATAACTTTACAAACACTTTGAAATTCTTTGCAGCCCAAATGTTTGATGCCAACATGTGACGTTCATTGCAGCCCCAAATGGCACCACGCAGACAATAGCTTTCGTATAGCACTTTGAAATTCGTTCGTTTAGCCCTAACAATGTCAGGATTGATATTAAAAAGGTCATTTCTAGTCATTGCTAGTTTCCTATGAACTCTAACAGGAATGATTAGAAGGTCCATGCCAGCGAGGGCATCCTCCAATTGCTCTTTCTTTACAAAACCATGCAGCTAGAAATGTAAACCATAGATAATCAGTATATGCCAAATTCAATAATTTAGAACATAAGAATTTATATAGCACAAAAAGGGACATCCCAATTTTCACTCATTGAATTTCGTTTATCAAATTCCTGATCCCTGGATTTACCAACAAAGTTAAGGTAAAGTGAACTAAGATGAGATAATGCTAGCATGCTGCAGTCTTTTCGTTGACCTTAAGGGCAAATATGTGAAGAAGAGATGTTAGAGAATTACCAAGTGGATGTTTGCTGAACATAGGAGATAGACAATATTTGTCTGCTATTGGCATGTAGAAAAGCTAACAACAACGAAAAGAGGGCAAATTAAACTTACCAAAGAGGACTCCATAAAAGGAAAAGTGGAGAGCAAGGCGGGTTGCTGCTGCTACTATTTCCAAATTAAATGGAAAGCCCAAATTGATTGTGTATAACATCTAGATTCCTAAAACATTCCCATTGAATAAAACTGAACTCAAATGCAATTCATGGTAGTTCTTGAAAGCTTACTGATAGGTTGTGTCCCCTGATAGAAACAGCAACTGTGATTGCAGCAAGTAGGTGATCTTCCTTGATCATACTCGTTTGCTTCTAATACATATCAATCTATTGATTACCCAGCCTCACCATAGTCGTATAAAGCATACGTTCAGTTAATAAGTGAAAGCAAATGAACCTACAACTGAAAAAATTATGAGTAATAGATGAAATATAACAAAACTTAGGCACAAACATTATAGCATGTAGTCAAGGAAGAGGAGAAAGTGACCTGAAATTGAAGCAATTCCTTAGTATAAATCTGTGAACCCCAAATAAAAGGCTTTTCTGCACCAACACTTTCAAGTTGTAATTAAATAAGTGCAATAGAGTAGATATATGGAGAAGCATATGTAAATTTTTAACTTATATGAAAAGTAAATCGCTCATTTGCAACGTATAGAAATACTGCACATATTATTGATTGCTAGAGAAGCTTATATGACATATGAGTATTAGAATGCACTACTCTATCAAAAGATATTGGAGCAATGCATTCTAATACTGGATTTTCAGCCTGACAAAGTCATGAACCTAGGCTTTATAGGTTTATGGTTCTGGTAATAGGAGTCGTTAGCAGGTGAGGGAGGGTGTAGTAATTCTAAGTATTAGAATGCATTGCTCTATCAAAAAATATTGGAGCAATGGATTCTAAAACTACAATTTAGGCACGATAGACCTGCTAAGCTCTTCTCTAGCAATATCAAAAGGTTTTAGTACGGGTTGGGGAGTGTTCAATTCCCTTTTCCTTCCTGTTTTGGTTTCTTTGTTGGGCTGGCAGCAGTTTCGTCGATTGGGGTGGTATTTGGTGAAGCTGAGGTAGCAGTGTCTTCAAGCAGTTTGTGACTGGTTGTTGCAGCAGTTGTTGATTTAGTGATGAAGCTTTTTTTAGTAGCAGTGGATTCGGCTATTTCTTGAAGGAGCAACTTGGCTGTTGGTGTGAACGTTTGTTGTTCTGCGACCTTTTTTTGCTTGGTGTTTGATGTTGTTCCAGTTTCTGAAGCTTGGAGAGTTGTTGGTGAATCTAATAGAGCCAATGATATGTTGGGGACTTCAGCTGTTGGGTAGGCTTTGATGATTGCATTTCTTCTTTGAAGTTGTCCTTGAAAAGTTGTCTCATATGTTTTGATAAAACAGATCAACCTGTACTTTTTCATGATGGCAGAAAGTTCTTGGTTCATTGTTATTCCCTGAAATGATAAGCATCAATGTGAGTGTTTATATATTAGTATTTCTGTATATAAATGTTGAACGAAAACTTGAAAGTTAGGTGTGCTGATTTACATGTGCCTCTGCATCCTTAACCTCCGTAGCAGTCAATTGTATCAGTCTTTCAGCTTCTTTTCCAGATATTAAGCATTGAATGCTTGCAGTTGGATCGGTCAGTGTTATTCCAATGCGACACCTTATGTGGAATGTCTGAGTTTTAGTTTATTGTACAATGTACAGTATAAAAGAGTTAATTTTAAATAGGTTAGATGAGAAACAATACCTTAGTTCCACTTCGGCTTCTTGTCTACATGATGAACATTTTATGATCCAATCTGTATCTGCTTCAACAGTTTTCAAACAATTTGAGCATGCAGTGTACCAGAAGCGAGTTTGGCCAAATGATAATTGCACTGTACCGCTTATCCATGCTGTTTTTTGCTGCAAATGAATTGAACTCTAGTGCATTACTATTTCATTTTCTTCAAAGTTGAAGTGTAAAATGATAATACTGATTGGTTAGGGAAAAACTGGGGCACTCTTACTGTTCCGAATGAGATTAAAGCATCATGAATGGTCTTGATGTCCTCTTGGTTTGGTGGTGGAAGCAGAAATTCTGGATCTTTATATGCTTTTGCTTCCAATAAAATCTTAACTTCATCTTTATGGATGCTATACCATTCACGACGTGGCAATTCGTCATGGACTGGTGGATTGATGAGAATGCATGATAGTCCTATTGTTGTTAATGATAAACCTGTTTCAGTAGAGAATTAAGATTTTTATGTGTGAGAAATATGAGTGATATGCAATAAATGTATACAGAATTTTTAGAGTAAGGGACTCACTGTTGAAAGTAGAGACTTTCACTCTCATAGCAAAGATCATAGGAGCAGTTGCAATGGTGTTTACAAGGATATTGCCTTCATACTCTTGGAACTCATTCCATAAAGTGAGAAGCATCAATTTTTTTCCTTTAAACAATAAGGACTCAATAAAAAGGATGATGTTAAATAATAATGTATGTGTCAAGTAATAGAGGGAAATGAGATTTCTTACTCTTCATTTACAATCAGAAAATCCCTTGTGACTAAATCTGGAGTTGCTCCTTTTTGAGGGAAGGCATATATGACCAATGCTTTGACACCTATAGTTTGAAGTAGTTAGTCAGATTTGAAAGTATCTAAGAATGTAAAATTGGATAAAATTCTGCAGAGATATGTTTTTATATAACACTTACTTATCAGAGTAATATCAGATTCTGCATGTTTATGTGCATCAGAAAAGTTGTCAAAGGTGAAAGGACATGGAAGCATTGGAGGAATTGGTTCGAGGTAGCGCTCAATCAAAGTTGAGTAATGAAGGACCCAAGAGTGTGGATATTCGCTAACTTTGTATGTAGGAACAGCATTGATAATAGTTGCACCAGAGACGTAGTATCGCTGGTACGGAACTAACAGATTTCTGAACAGTCGGATGCAATTTTCATAAACTGCTGCAGAGACTTTGGTTCCCTGTTTGCAGTGTTTGTAGTTGAGTTAGTATGCTATAAGGTAACATTATTGTGTATCTTCTATATGGATATCCGCATGAATGAGTATGCAATCAGGTAGGAGTAATCAAGTACGACTTGTGATTTTTTTAGAGTAAATCATAGACAGTTAACATTTTTTTGACCGTCTATGTATAGTGGAATCTTAGGTTTATGGATTGTAAATTGAGGGGAATAGGAAGAAACTCTTGTTCATGTTTTATTGGTGATTATGATTCATGATCATGTATGAGATAAAAGTCATGAGCAGCAAGAAGATGATTCAAAGTGGTTAAAGTTATTTAAATGTGTTCAATATTCTTGTGAATTAAAAAAGGCAGCAAGAGGAAGCAATTTGTATGAATTTTCTGCTACATAATAAGAGTATTATAGGAAAGTCTAGTTTATTAGCATAGCATTGCATATTGAACTTTGAATGCTAAGTTTTTATGTTTTCTCAAATCTCAGGTTCAAAGAGAAAAAGGAAAGCTGTTGTTTATGTTTTGTTTTTGTTTTACTACTGTTGAGACTGAATTTTCAGAAGGTGTTAAACATTGATTTGGATCAGTTTGAAGATATACAAATTTTTAAAAGTTAGACATATAAATTTATTAAGTGTTGTTAATATAGGTGGTTCTTAGTGGTTAGTACTGATTGTATATTTATGTATACATCCAGAATCTGTTGTGTAAAGTAATAGTCCAGATAAAAATGAACTTGCAAGCAAGCTGAAATTTAGATATATCATATCTAGGCTATTTTTGCTAAGTAATCCTATGCAGGCAGATCTTCGAATATATAGAATACATAAAACTTTAAAGTGCAACAATTTCTAAAGGATAGGGTATGAGTAAATTAGAAATCAAATATTATTTTCTAGTAAAGTGTAAATAAAGCTATGCAGTCATTTTTTCATCGATAGTCTAGGAGAAAAAAAATTTAAGGAGTCGTTGTACGAATGGAATTAATCTATGGTTATTTATATTGGGTGATGAATGTACATAGTAGTTAGTAAAGTACTTGGGCGTCAGTGAGCATGAATCGTTGGATCCTTCTAGGTGGTGCTTTCCAAGTGTACTGAATGTGATTCCTCTCAACTACTTGAATAAGAACTGTCCATTTGGTTTATGCCTCTTTTTTAAGTTAGAAAAATCAACTTCAAAGAGCATCCATCAGTACACCTACCGATTTCTTTGCCTACTTGCAATGTTTTATTAGTGTGTTTTTAGTTATCATCATCCTTCTTCTTCTTCTTCTCGGTCGGTCCATCCATCCATCATCTCAGGTTAGACACCCAAAGTCAAAAAGCTATTAAGTATTAGCAGTAATTAGATTGTTGTTTCCTTTAACAAAGAGAACGTAAAACAATAAAAAAAATTAGTGCTTTTTGCACACTCAATGTGTGTTCAATAAATAGATGTATAATATTTATGGTAAGTAAATTTTATATGAATTTTTCATTGCCAAAATAATAATTAATCTCTTACATTTGTTTCACATAATAATTGTTATATTGATAGTTATAATGCTTAGTATTAGGTATGTTTAAGGTAAATAATTAAAGTAAAACATGTTTTGTTCTATAAGAGTAAATCGAAAGTTCAAAGAGTGACAAATAATGTTTACACTAAATCGCCCTTTATATATATTATATAGACTAATGTTAAGGGCACACCCAATGTACGTGCAGTTTCGAAATAATTACTAATGTTTATGAATATGTTAATTTTGTTTTTACAAAATTAATTTTATATCAATTGTTCATAAAAAATTTGCAATTTATTAGTAACTTTTTCTTTAAAAACAGCTATAGTTTATTTGGTAGTTATAATATTTAAGGGAGTTATGGGAGATTATGTTAGCAAATCTGATTAGAAGAGTAAAAATTAATTTTTAAGGACAAAATTAAAAATTCATAAAATGACACAATATTTATTCCAACTGCCACCTCTCTCCATTTCCTATACATATATAAAAAGCAGTTTGCATCTGACTCTTGGGAATTTTTCATCTGTTTTGTGGAGGAGTATTTTAGGTATTCTGTGTGGAGCAGTTTGTGGAGGGAAATGAGGATTATTCTGTATAGAGGTATTTTGGTTAGAGGCAAGTAGGGAGAAAATGGTGAAGCCTAACATACAATACAACATGGTAATACATTTGCCAATGTTGGTTGCCTATAATACCCTCTTAAGTGGGCACATAGCTTTTGAATAATGAACTTAATGGCTTAAGTAGTCATTGAATTTGTCACTAATACAAATAGAAAATGGGAAAGCTGATGAAGTTACAAAAATGCAATTCAATTTCTCTGAAGAATGGGAACCACACAAATGGTTAAGAGAATTGGAATGCTTGTAAAAGAGGGGAACGTTTGTTAGAGAGAGCTTTAATTGGAAAATCACTTGAGTATCCGCAAGAAGTGAAGTGATAAAGCTTTGTTGGAGCATCATCAAGTGAAGCATCATTTGCAGTCAATACAAGTGTTATTGCAATACTTTTGAATGGAAATTTTATACATATTAAAGAATCTTGGCTCACATATTTGTGGTCTGTTTGCTCTTTTGTTTAGAAAGGTATAGTCACTTCATGCTGCAATTTCACCATTTTTTATGTGTAGGAAGTTAGAAAGCCAAATATATATTACGTACATAGAAAGCTAAAGTCCAACTTGCATATATATATGATTATGCATGTCCGCCTATTCCACAACTTCTGTCCGTCTCACTCACTGCCATGTCCAACTTGCAAATCCACGACTTTAGACCCCAAAAACATGGATACAAGTAATTACCAAGTATCAGACCATTCCTTTGCTCTATCAACAACCAAAATCCATTTCACCTACACAATCTTCTATCCCCTCCTATCCACCACTCAAAAATACCACATTCGTTGAATTGGAGGAAAAAAATAGGAGAACTTACAATCTATGGACTTGATACTCACAAGGGAACTTAAAACTGATAACAAAAAAAAGTAAGGGAAAAAAATTCAGTCGACAAGTAATAACTGAAAGCAAACGAACTTACAACTGAAATCTGTGAACGCTAAATCAGAAGCTCTTCTGCACCAATTCTTTCAAAGTGCAATTAAACCCCTGAAGAAATTTGGCAACCAAAATAGAAAGTATATAGATTATCCAATCTCTTCAAGACTCGTGTGGAAAAATATTAGGCACAGAATATGAGTAGTTACCTTTAGTCGGAAATGTTACATAGCAAAAGGAGGAAGAACCGTTGATTTTTTTTGTGAGCAGTGTTTGTGTTCCTAATGTATATAAAAACACAAACTCTATCAGTTGTTAGGAATTTTTCTTTCACTAACGATAATTTGCCAAGTGGGCAACAGAAATAAAAACAAAAGGAGAAATCTATATCCCTGGCAATGGTATTAGGCATCATGAACACAATAGATAAACACAAAATTGATGAGTTGTTAGAGATTTTTCTTCTCACTTTCGATAATTTGTGAACTGGCAAATGAAAAGGAAGGCAAAAGGACAAACCCTATATCTCTAGTAATAGGTAGAAATCATACCTCATACCTGACTCTTTGTGGAATGATCGTATGGTTGGGATATGGATGGGCAGCCACAATTGACTCTTTGTGGAACAATAGCACGATTGGGATATGGATGAGCAGCCATATTTTGGGGGAAAAGATGGTCAAATTATTGACCAGGTGTTGGAGCGGATGAATTGGTACTTTTCTTTGTCTGAATCAGGAAGAAAACAAAAAAGAAACAAAGGAATGGAAACAGAGAGGGAGGGACGAAGGAGAAAAAGTAGAGCTCAACATGAAAACAAAATGAAATCTGCAAACATGCTTCTTCTGAAGCAAAAAGAAAACGAAATGGAAACAACGGGAAAAAAAGGGCAAGAATGCTAGGGAAAAAGTCAAAAACACTTCTAAACAATTAGCTACTGATGGAAGAATTGAAGTTGTACTTTTCTTCGTTGAACCAGCAAGAAAAGAAAGGAGAAATAAAGAAACGGGAAACAGAGAGAAAGAAAGGAAGAAGAAAACAAAGATGATGGGCTAAAGTTGTAAAATGAAGTGCAAATGGAGTGTTTTGCTTTCCTGCCATCGGTGCTAAAGTTGTTTGACTTTTTGGTTTCTTGTCTTTCATAATGGAGACAAAGAAGAAGTGGAGAACAGAGCTAATGCCAACCACCAGTTTCTTTGGTCTAAGGAAAGAGGGGAAGAGACGGGAAAGCCTGAGAAGTAAAGCAAAAGAATATGCGCAAAAAGTAAGAAATAACCCTCAATAGTTAGTTACTGTTTTGGGGCTAGTTATTTTTCTTTGGGCAACATAGTAATTTCATGTAAAAAGGCCAAAATGACCTCAACAGTGATATACTATTAGAAGAAGTAGTAAACCTTCCCAGGACATAAAAGGAAGAAAAATTTTCTCCATCCTCTAATGCGGCCAGGTGGATCAATGTGGGAGAAGAAGTCTTAGCTTTTTCTATATATGTAAGATATTGCTAATATGGAAAAAGCCTAAATTTTGACGTTTCTGTCAAGAAAAGAATATGTAGTGTAGAAATAGTTGATCTAAATCAGTTCAATTAAGTTTTCCAAAATGGAGAATGAAACAATTGCTTTAATTAATCAACCTAAACTACGGTTTATAATTAAGAATTCACAAAGGCCCAAAATTAGAAGCATGTGATATAGAACAGTGAAAGTTTTAGTTTACTAATGTTTTTAGTTTTGCTTTTTCTTATTCACTTTTTTTTTCAGTAAGTAGTGACAAGCATAGTTGAACCAACTATTCATAGAGTATTTAGTCACTAAGAGAGATTTAAATCTCTATTTGGATGTAGGTCAAGGGATTTGCATTTTAAATATCTAAGTTTTCTTGAAAATTTCGTCATGAGTGTCTATATAGTATGCACTTGTTTGGATCGGCGATAATTCAGTTTCCTCCAAATTTCCCGTTAACCTCTTTAAGTCCCCCTCTCCTTAGTATAAAGTAGAAATAGGTGTATAATAAAATCCATTGTGTCGAAAAAAAAAAAGCATTGTTGAGGGGCTTGATGGGGGGCATTTCTTATTCTTGTTTTTATTCTTTTCTCTTTTTTTGTGTTTTTTTATACAAGAGGGCTTAGGTATATGATTCCTTTATCATCTAAAGTGTGGTGGAGCTAATCCACAACAATTATCACCTAAAACATGTAAATTCTTTGTTTAATATGTTTCATTGGATTATAAATTACGTGTTCAAACTTTGCGCCCTTCAGTTAATAAAATTCAAAAAGTGGACAACAGTACCCTCCTTTAGTCTGGATAGGTCTTATGTAATATAGCAAAGGTGTTTTTGTTTATAGGATTTTGAAAAAAATAAAATAAAATAGAAGATGTAAAGCCCCAAGACGGCTGGAGAAAATGTTCCAATTAGTTCAAGAGCATGACCAGTAATATTACCAATCACATTAGGCACTGGCCTACTCCATTGCCTTCTCTTAGAGTATGTTGTATCAAACATGAAACGTCCTTTCCTATAAGCTCCTTTCAATCTTGAATGATAGTAATTGTTGTGTTTTCCTAAAAAGTTCTTTCCCTAATAACAGGTTGCAACAGCTCAGTGAGTCCTTAAAGACCCAAAAAAAATTATGCTATATGATTATGTCAATATCCTAAGCTAACTGCATAAGTGTAAATTTTATATACATTAACAGTGTATACACTATTATCGTGACTAGATATAGTCGTTGATTGCAACCAAAATATAGGGGAGGAGAAGGGGGTTACGGGAGAACTGCCGAGGGGAGGGGGGGTGAAGGAAGGAGGAGGAAGAAGCGAGAGGAAGAAAGAAAGGAGAGGGAAGGCAGAAAAAGAAGAGAGGAGGAGGGAGGGAAGGAAAGGAGTGGTGGATGGTGGTAAAGTTTTTGAAATTTTTAAAAATATCTCACTAAAATTTTATATCTTAAAAATGCGCCAAAATATATTTTCAAAAATAGTTTCAAAAAATACCACAACAAGTATCTACAGTAAAAAATTTTCACATATATTATTATAGTCAAAATATTTCAAAAACACCCAAAAAATAACTAATCCAAACGAACCACTTAAATGACAAATTTCCTAAAAGTAAAAGGGCTATAAAATTTTCTAATAATTATAAAGAAGTGCGAAGCTCGTAAAGCCCATTAATGGCAAAAAACTCAGATCACACATGTTAGGTTTATCTATGCATTGAATGGCCCAGATTATATCAATGTCATGAGTCTGAAGAGAAACTTTCACGCTCAAACTCAATCCAAGCCCAGGGCTTGTGAGACGATAATGGGTTTGGGCACGTCTTTGTACTTCAGCTCAGACCCACCATGTACTATGAAACTTGTGTACAGGGTAAATTTGTAGTAAGAGCCTCGAAGCATCACCTAATTTGTACTTTGCATATCAATTGTAGCACTTTAATTCTTATACTATCAATTTGAAGTACATTCTTGAAATTAGTTGAAAAAGAACAAAACTTTTCTAACTATTTTTGAGTGAGAACATTTTAGTCCCTAAATTAAGTACGCTTATCAAAGTGCTTTTATTCATTTAGGTTTCTAATAGTCTTGTGTTGTGTTAAAAAATAACTATCAAAGTTCCTATGGATTTTAACTAGTTTAAGTAATGTATTATGATTTTTTTAGTATATTAAATTTAAGTGCTACAATTGATAGTTTGAGATAAATGGTTTAGATCAGTGATAGTTCAAATGTGCTTACTGTAATTAATTGTAATGCATATATGTACACATATTTTAATCATATTTTACTATTTGAAGACTAGTAATTGTACTTTCAACTTATGATACATTAATTAGAAAGTACTTTTTCGAAGAAAGTTTTACAACTATCAACCTTCATATAATCGACTTTTAATACAAAAGTTAATGATCCAACAACCAAGCACTAGAAGATTGAGTGTTTTTCTCTTGAAAAGAAACTTTAAATCTTACAAGGGATAAAAAGAAAGGATTAATTCCATTTTGCAACTTTAACTTTTCTAATATTACCACTTTAGTTCCTAAACTCTAAATTAAGACATTTCAGTCCTTAAACAATATTTTAATTCCCTTTTTAGTTGATAAGTATTTATTTTACATATTTTTAGTGTGTTTTATTACTTAGTTTTTGTTTGTTTTTAGGGTTTTAAGGATGAAAAATGCTCCTTTTAAGCAGTTGCATTTAATAACCAAAACTTGCATTTGAATGATTTAATGTGCAAAACATATTATTGATTTATGGGTTTTGATGTTTTATGTTCATTTCAGATCAAGTGAAACATAAGTAAGATGTTAGAGATGATTTGAGGACGATTTGGAAATGACAAAAGCTACAAAATTAGTCTTCCGAGGAGAAAACTGATAAGTGACTATTTTGTGGTATATTTGAATGATATTTTATATTACTTTTAGTCATTTTTTCAATATTATAAGAAAAACAATGATCCATTTTTACTAGAATTAGTTCTAAGAAACTACTTAGAACTTAAAGGATAATTTTGTCCTTTTTACTTGCATATTTTTTATTATTTTTGTAGGATTTGGAAATCAACTTCATTTTGGATAAGAAATAAACTTGCATTATGTTAATTGAAGTTCTAAAGTTTGCAAGATGATAAGTTTCAAAGGTGGTTCAAGTCACAAGAAAAAGAAAATGAAGAAACATGTTGAAAAAGAAAGTAGACTCAAATCCCTCCAAAGAATTCGGCCAGTTTTTGGAGGGATTGTCGGAGGGATTTGAGGCAATGAGTTGGAATAAGAAGCAAAATTTGAAAAAAAAAAAATAGGGGAGGAATTTGGCCAGTTTTTGGAGGGATCACTGGAGGGATTCCAGTCAAATTTTGCAACTTCAACTTGCGCAACTTGTTTTCACCTCCATTCTTTCACATTTTTTGAGGGATGTTTGGCATCTCATTTGCAACTGTAAAGATGGGATTCTAGCAATAATTCTTGACCTTATTTCTTCAATAATGATGTGATTTTGTTTTCAAGCCAAAATTGATGACTGTTTAGAGGTATGTTCGCATGAAAGATACAAGTGAAGTATTTGAAGATTTCTCTATAAATAGAACATATATCTTTCATTTTAAGAGAGTTTGGAGAGAGGCAAGGAATACTACAAAAATAGGCCTTGTTTGGAACCCAAGTTTTTTGGCAAGTTTGTTTGCTACTAGTTTTTTAACAGCTTTTGCTACAGGAACCCCAAAAACTTTAGATAAAACTTTCGTAGCCCCTTTATGAAACTTTTAACAAAACGACGTCGTTTTGGCACGTTGTTTTTTCCCTTTGACTTCATAGCAAAACAGAAGACTCTTCCTTGTTTTTCTTTCGTTGCACAAAAGGCTAGGGCTCTCTGAGTAGTTCTCCGGAGTTGACCAAGCAATACGTCAGAGTGTGCAGCTGATCGGAGCAAAGAGAAGCGGCGGGATTATTTTTTTCTTTGTGAAACCCATTCGGTGTGCTTGATTGGTCCACCGAAGGTTCAGAAACTGGGGTCTTGCAATCCCATCCGGCACTCCGATAGTGGCTGATTCATCCCCTCCACCACGCTCCGCCCTGCAAGAAACGGCTGTTGTCATTGCCAAAGGAAGATTGTTGTGCTAATTTTAGGTGCATTCCCTTCTAACTCAACTATTGAATTGAGCTCGGCATTTTTTACTTCCCCAATTTTTTTTTTACGTAGCGTATAGTCAACAGTTCATGGAAATATTTGTTGATTACTCCCTCTGTATTAGATACTAGTGAAGGATTATTGGCGGTTTTGTTATTAAATATGCTAATTTTTTGGGTTTAGGCTGCTGAGTTAATTAATTAGAAGGCAATTTGATTCGAGTAGTATGCTGAGGATGTTTTTGAAGCTGGAATCTCTACCACAGTTTTTCTCTTTTGCTGCTTTTTAAATTATATATATGTTGTGTGTCCGTGTGTTTGTCCTTAGAATGTGGCCGTGTGTCTAACTTCAGAGTTTGCTGGAATCCTTAGAGTTTGTTTGTTCCATTGTTTGTAGAAGCTATTGCTTCTTTTCTTCCTTAAAGGATTGAATAACAATTTGACTGTACTGATTGTTGTATACATAGGTTATTGTAAGTAACCTTAAGTAGAGATACGACAGAGATAGACAAATGACTTATCTTGGGGCTTTGGTAGCAGTTTTATCTTGGGGCTCCATATTAGGGCTTTGGTAGCAGACTCGAGCAAGCTTTGATGGCGGTATACATTTCAACTTTAGACAATCTCAAGTCATTGAAATTCAAATTGGTTGTATATTGGATCCTTAGGATTCTATTGATAATGATTATTAAAATTTATCCGTTACGCCACTACTGGGACCTCAGGTTAGATGGCATTGTCACTTGTATCCAAAGATTGAAAGCTACTAAATGATATTCACATGACGAACCTTTTATAAACTTGAATTAGTTGTGTTAGCAACTTTTGTGACAACGTTCAATATCTTAACTAAAGAAACCAAATAGCAGCAGAAGATACAGGCCTAAAACAAAGAGGGGTTGCCTGCCATATCCAAATACAATCTAAGAGCCTGCATTGAGGGAGTAATGTTGAATTTTCTATATAAGATTCCTGATGCTGAAATCTATCCAACCCCTAAACTGCACACCTGTTATATAGGAACAGTGAAAAAGTAGTTTATTATTCATATGCTGATATAAACCCCTCGTAGTTGGGAAAAGTTTACTGTTCTTATGCTAGCTCAGTTTTGTGGCAACATGTTCTCATTTTGTCCTGATTGCCTTAATGGTTTAAGAACTTTCCATCCTTCTGAATTTTAGTATTCTTTTCATTGTTTTCCTTCATACTTGAAATTGTCCTTCTTTCTGAGTTAGTTGTGCCTTTTATATGAGGTTGGAGCAATGATTGCTAATAAGTTATGGGAACATCTTGCTGATTCGGATGCTATTCGGATTGGGATTGACAAAATAAGTTAGCCTTTCTAATTGGGATTTAGATGCTATTTGTCATGTGAACATCTTGTTTCTGTGGTCCAGTTGTATAGATCCCAGGCATCTGTCTTTTAATTCTTTTCTTCCAGTTGGGTAGAAAATAGCAAACATATATAAACTGATTTTTGAACATCTGAAAAATGCAAAGATACACAGATGGTTTCATCCTAGTTGTTATGGGCAATAAGGAATTACTACTTTGGTTTTCAAAATCTGATGTTGTGAAGGTGGACAATAATCTAGAATTTGTACAACATTTCTCTTCAAAAGAGTCTGCCTCTTAACTTGAGTTCTGCTTATTTTTCTTGTTTCTTGGCGGAATATCTGATATTTTAGTACCTCTCTATTAGACTTTCTGATCATACACCTTGAAGTCAGAAATAGGTTTTGAGAGCCTTCTAATTCACTCCAAAATATCACCTGATTATGAGGGAGTCGTTCAAACAAATCTTTCTAAGTGTTCTAGGAGTTTAATTCTTTTTTGAATTGAATTTGGTCTATTAATTTTGCTTTGGTTTAATTAATCCATGAGTAGTAGTAATATTTTTCATGGCTTCATTTGATTCGAGAAAGATAGGGGGCTAGTGGAATTAGTTCAAATTCTATGTTGTTTGGCAATATTTTGAATGAGGAATTTCATTTCTTTATTTAGCGTAGTTTTCTGTTTTATTATAGAAACAAGTAATTAAGCTAAATTCCAAAATTTGAGATATAGGCATACTTTCTTTTGTTAACAAGTTTATGCCGCCGTGCACTAGATTCATTTCTAGAGGTTTGTTTTGGGGATTTCTTTTTTTGGCTTTGCATGTTGGACTGTTAAGAATTGTAAGGGCTAATTTTCACTTTCGCTCACAGTCGAAAAACTCATACTTCCTGATCCTATGAGCGCTGCCTGATCTGAGTGTGGAGAGAACAACTTACAACTTTGCATCACTAATTACTTCAAGGTATTATTTTGTGTGTCTCTTTTTCCAACCCCGTCACTAATTACTTCAAGGTATTATTTTGTGTGTCTCGGTTTCATGGTCCCGTGTGCTGCTTATTGGTATTATTTACACATGGTCTTCACCTGTAACTAGAATTAGGCTATATATGCTGTGAAAATAGATGCATAACTTCCTCTTGCATCCTTTATGGCCAACTTTCGCTAATACATTTGTCCTACATAAAGTGCAAAAAACCAATGGCTGGTAAGGCTGTTTCATCACGGCAAGGTCGAGCCCAATTTCCAATGGAGAGAGAACTTGAATTTGCAGAGTACTTGGTCGAATTTAAGCGAGCTAATATAATGAACAAGGGCAACCTAAAGAGTGAGGTCTTCCGGGCAATTGTTGATAAATTTGCCAAAAAAGGATGCCACTTTGATGCATCTCAAATCAAGGCAAAGTATTATGCATTACGTAGTCTGACAC
Organism: Coffea arabica; assembly: GCF_036785885.1. Classification (NCBI taxonomy): domain Eukaryota; kingdom Viridiplantae; phylum Streptophyta; class Magnoliopsida; order Gentianales; family Rubiaceae; genus Coffea; species Coffea arabica. The sequence goes on along the minus strand of NC_092313.1, from coordinate 65,129,424 downwards.
AAGAATACAATCGCATGCGATTGCAGGTCATTGGGGCCGGATGGGATCCCCTCCAACAGACTGTAACCATGGACGAAAGCAAATGGTAAGTTGTGATTAAGGTTTGAAATTAATTTTTCCTGTTGTATTACATAAGCTTTTACTACTCATACAAGTTTTTTTAGTCTACATCTTATGTTCTTTTTGGTGTTAAATGTATAGGAGAATCCATCATTTGAGAATTACCACAACAAGAACTGTCGTGTTTTCTACATATTATCGGAGGTATTTGACAAAATGGATGTCCAAGGACCATATGCAAGGGATGCAAACCAACCACCAATTGACATCAATGCTGAGATAAAAGCGAGGCAAAGTCAACCATCTGGCAATATGGGTGGACAAGGCCCGGAGCACGTGGACTTAACTGACGATATGAACCCGCCTATGCAGTCAATTGAGAAATCGGATGCCAAACATTCAAAAGGCAAAGGGAAAAGGAAGACTCCGGAATCTTCTTCCGCCAGAGATCAAGACGGCGATCTCTCACATGGTCTAAGTCGCACTTCCTACAATAATGCAATATCTTGGATGGATGTCACGTTTGCTTCCGATCGGATCACGTCCCAGAGCGTAGATGCCCCTCCTCCCCCACCTACAGCTACTCCTGCTCCTCCAATTTACTTGGATGATGACCCTTACTCGGTGACAAAGGCAAATGAAGCCTTAGAAAAAATAGAAGGCTTTCCCGATAAAATAGCGATCACAGCAGCTTTCCAGTTGGCTGATTTCGATGCCCATCGGAGAATATTATTGAGTCAGAAGAGTGAGGCTAGGAAGTAGTTATATGAACAAAAAATTGGGGGGGCGAACTAGATGACTATGACCTGCATGTGCCTAGGGGGTCATCCCCTTTTGGAAGGCTTCACTTGCATGTATTAATGTAATAGATTTTTATTTGTGATTGGAAGATGCTTGTTTTCCCTGTTGGGACAAGAATTTGCACTTTCGTTGTGTTATTACGTAGTTTGGATCATTTTAAGACTTACCATAATATTTCTCTATTTCAAATATTTGACTTGTTCATGGCGAATAATAAATAGAGTTTTACTTCAATATAAGAGTAGTTTCTAAGTTCTGATCTTCCTTGTTATGGTTCATTTGGTGCTTATCCGTCATATGTATTCAAAGTACAGGTGTTGCCCGAACAAAGTATAAATGGCTATGGCTCCGCCTAATTTTGGAGTGAATTTAGATGACTCAGATGATGCAAGACAAGCCGCAACTGCTGTGCTAATACTATTGTACCACTTTCAAAGACAACAGGTACCAAGGATAAGGCAGTTAGTCCGAACAAATGCTATGTCAGGTCAGGGTTGGGTTGACGAGCTGTTGGAGGAACATTGCATCAGGATGCTCGAGAACATGCACATGAATATGCCCACGTTTGTTCAATTATGCCGGATATTGCGAGAACGTGGATACATTACTGAGGGCTCCTGTGATAAAGTGACTTTAGAGGAAGGAGTAGCAGTTGCGTTATATGGAGTGAGCCATGATTTGACACAAAGAGTGCTAGGTGAGCAATTCTAGCATTCCATTGAGACAATTCATCGACACGTGCGCCGGCTGTGTCAGTCCTTAGTCCAATTAGCACCTATTGCATTCCGACATAGGAACACAAATGCTACTCACCCTAGAATACGCAATAATAGACGATTTTATCCCTAGTTTAAGGTGCGTGCCCCTCATCCTAAAACTAATAAGTTAAATTTATGTTTAATTTACCCAAGCTTTAATGTAGGACTGCATTGGGGCTATTGATGGAACCCATGTCTCGGCAAATGTGTCAAGAGAGGAACAGGATGCCTTTCGTAACAGAAAGGGCACGATTTCACAAAATATTTTAGCTGTAAGTGACCATAATATGAAGTTCGTATACGTCAGAACTGGTTGGGAAGATAGTGCCCATGATAGTCGTGTCTTGTTAGATGCTATTTCCAATCCAAGTGCAGTATTTTCCGTACCACCGGTTGAAAAATATTACGTAGTTGATGCAGCATACAGACACATGCCAGGTTTCATGGCCCCTTTCAAGAGTGGTCCAGGAGGGAGATCACAGACTGCACAGAAAGGATTATTTAATCGCCGCCATTCTTCGGTTCGGAATATAATAGAGAGGACGTTTGGGGTATGAAAAATGAGATTTAAAATTTTGGAAGGTCCTATGAAAAACTATCCTATTGAGGCACAGAAGAACATTGTAGTGGCATGATGTGTACTGCATAATTTCATTAGGGAGATACAACCATATGACGTCTATTTGACGGATGAAACTAATATGGATGGCGGAGGTATCGAGGGAGTTCAAATGTCACAATTCCACGTCACTCCAGAAGTACTCCATGATTGGAAGGAATTACGAAATGCAATAGCTGATCACATGTTCCTTCACCGAAACGAGTAGTATATGGTTGCCTGTCCTAATTTTCACGCTGATTACTTGATTCCCACGTAGCCCAAACTAGGTCATGTAGCAATTGAAGCCTTCTGGTCATATACTTGTTTACCAGATTCTTTAGTACTTGTATGAATGTAATAGATTTTCACAACTTCTCCAAATTATTTTGGAATGGCTAAATTATTTGCATACTTATTTGAGATTCCATATTACTGTGAAATATATGAAAATCTACATGTTTACTTATTTGTATCAATTAGTTGAAAAAAGTAAAAAAAAAAAATTGCTATAGTAAAATTATTTTTTAAAAAATTTTTTTTTGCTACAGTAAAGTTTTTTTATAATTTCTACAGTGATCTACAATAAAGTTTTAGACAAATTTTCAAAAAACTCAAGTTCCAAACGGGGCCGTAGTTTCTTAACTATTTAGTTTATGTGGTGTAGGATAGTTAGTTTAGTTTAATTAGCTCATCCTTTCTTGTGTATTTGTTAGATGAAAATAAAGTTAAAGGATGAATAAGGTAAGGAGGAAGCTCATATGATAAGGGTTACTTTACCTTCCTAACTCTTTATCTTTTGTAATTGATTCTAAATTTGGTTAATATACAAGTTTGGATTTTTTCTTCATTATGTGTTTCCAAAGTTTTTGGTTGAACTTTCTATGATTATATTATATTGATTTCTTAGTTATTTGAACTATTATTTTAAACAAGTTATTTAGCACTTTTGCTCCTCTGATCATGAGTAACTTGGTATCATTAATTGTGATTATCTAAAGGTGTTGTCTCTTCAATAAAAATTGGGATTTAACACTAGTTCGAAAAAGTGTTAAACCTGGGAAATATACTCATGACAGTAGAGCTGCACCTTTGTGGTTTTGGTAGCTTTGTTTCATATAATTTCATATAGGTAATGAACTTTTAGCTAATTTCATAACCACGAAAGTAGGTTTGGATTAATTATGAATATAGTTGATTCACTACAAGAGTAGGTTTCAAATATATAAGGAAATTGCACTATAACTAGTCAACGTAATAGTGCTTAATGATCCAAAAATTGCACTAACATAAATAGTTAGGAATATTATGGCCTAAGGAGTTTTCATTTGCTATTTTCTTGCATAGTTTAGCTTAGTTTTTTTTTTAATTTGTTGATTATCTAAATAATAGAGGAACATTAGTAGTACTGATAGTTATCCATTCTTCTTTATGGGTTCAACCCTTAATACCCTTTATTCAATCAAAACTTGTATACTTGTAGAAAATTGCATATAGGATATTTAGAATTTTATAAATTTAAAAGTTGACTGTGAATTGAACTTTATTGTTGTATGCATATCTCGTGCTCATAAAAAAAGAGGACGAAGATAAGGGTAACCCACGTTTTGACCCTCAGATTGGGATTAAACCATTAAAAACAAGGAAAATGCAGGAGAGGAAAAACGAGGTCATCACTCGCATATTTTCACCTACATTTTCTGATGGCGGCTGTGCAAGTGCATAGTTTTCTCACAAATTTTATAGCTCATTCCCAAATTGAATTTCAGCTGTAGCTACTCAAGAAATCTTAAAGATTTCAAGAAATAAATTTTGAAGATTCCAAGGAGTTATTTGGGCAACTTGAAACAAGATTATTTGGTGTATGATTCATCTATATATCGGCCTTCTTGTGAAGCATTTTTGTAACTTTAAAACCTAAAGTAACTATGCCAAATGAAGGCTTTCAGTAGAATTTCCTAATTCATTATTTTAGAGTGGATTAGTAGTTTATCAATCCTGTATCTAGCTAACATAGATGAAAATTAAGAATGAAAATGGAGAAGTTGAAAACTCATGTGACAAGGGTAACATCTCTCCTATCACTTTATTTCTTGTATCGATTCTTATATTTGGTTATAATACAAATTAGGTTCTTGTTTTTTTATCTTGTATGTTTTGCTAGTTTATATACTTAGGAATGGATGAATTATCTATGCTTGTCACATGAATTTTTCATAGTTAATTGAGTTAGATCTTATATAGGTTATTTAGCACTTTTGTTACTACAATCATGATTAATTTGGTGTCATTAGTTGTGATTATGTAAAGGCATTGTTTCATCAATAAACTTTGAGATCTAATACTAGTTTACGGAAGTGTTAAACCTAAAAAGTTTACTCACTAATGTAGGGTTGAACTTGTGTGACTTTAATTTTATAATTTCAAATAATTTAATGAATCTATAACTAGTTTCATGTCACACTAGTAGGTGTGGAATAGTTATAAATATGGTTGGTGTACTTGCGGAAGCAGATATCACATATATTAGGAAATTAGCCATGACTTAACCAAGATAATAAACTCAATTAACTAGTAATTTTCACTTACAAGAGTAATTAGGAATTTCATAACCCTAGGAACCTCTTTCTTGTCATTTTTATTACTTTTGTTGCATATTATTAGTGTAGATTTAGGTACTTTATTTGTAGTAGTCTAAATAATAAAAGAATTTGAATCACACGGGTACTTGACAATGTTTCCTGTGGGATCGACACTCAAATATTCCCTATAATCGTATACGATCGATGCACTTGTAGTCGTGGTAGTTTGAGTCATATTTAAAATTTGGAAACAATTAGAGATCAAACTCCCTATGCATCATTGGTCCCTAAACTCTAATATGAGATACTTTAGTCTCCAAACTATCCTCTGATTCTTACTTTGTTCCCACACTTCTATTTTCTCTCTAATTTTGGGATATTTTTGGGTTATAATTGCTTCTCACTTGACTAGTATTTCATTGGTTTTGGGTCTTCTAATAATGATTGTACTTAAGTAAGATGAGTTTTATATTTTAGGGACTAAACATCTCAATTTATAGTTCAAGGACCAAAGTGAAAATTAGAGTATTATTGAAGAGTGTAAGACTGTAAGGTAGAATTAAGCCAAAGAGAAATGAAGAAGTTTAGTTTAAAATTAACACAAAGAGAAATGAAAGGCTCTGTTTGGACTACTAGTATTATAGTGTATTTCATTTTTTTACTTTTGGAACAGTAGGATTCAAAATGTCTTCCGACTTGTTGTGACCCAATAATTCATCCCAACTTTTCTATCCCAAAATAGTAAAAAGCCAAAACATTTTTCTGACCGTTGTACTGAGTCTATGCAAACTGACAAACACCTTCTAGTTTTTCTCTGTCTTCTTCTTTACTCCCCCTCTTCATCACCCCCAACTATTCACTGACATAGCATTATCTTAGACTCCGGCTTTGTAGTTGTTCGATCAAGGAAGTAACCAGCTTTGGGTGAAAAAACCTTCCACTTCCTATTACACCAATCTGATAGTTTCAATCAAGTCCAGTTCGATTAAGGTTAAACATCGCTCAAGGGCTTGTTCCACCGCTGACCGTCATCATCTCCGACGTATTTAATTCTCTGCGTTTCCTGCCAATTTATAGTGTTCAAGGTACGTTTCCTTGGTTGCCAACAATGCTTGGGATTTTTCTTGCAAGGATGTGCTGATTCTTTTGAGTTCGGTTTTATAAACAGAAGCATATGAACAGAGTCGTATTTTTCAATTTAATTAGGGTTCGGCAACATGTCGGAGCCAAATCTTCGTTCCTGAAACATATGCAAATTCCTACATTGTAAATACTTTCATAGTATTTGGTGATATATATTTCCTTGTGGATCTCTGCTGCACTAGCTCATTTTTTTTTATTTTAAGTTTGCCATTTTTCAAAAATTAAATGCACTTAATTTGAAAAAGTCGTACAAGTCTACCGGCATGGAACCAACATTGTTAAGCCCAAGCAAAAATTCGGTTTGGTAATTCCATATTTTACCTAGCCCACTAGAGCAATTTGCTCCGTGAAGCAATTCAAACCTACTGCCAATGAATGGAGACGCCTCTTTACGACATATGTGAGTGTATTCTAGGTATTCGCTATGTCAGCTATATGGCTTTTGATGTGTTAATGATTTTTTTTGTTGGTGTTGGTTGTTAGTTGGGGGAAACAATATTGGTGTTATACTTGCACAAATAGAGGATTACACTTCATTTGGTGATTTTTTCATGCCCGTTTTATTTATCCTATTTCGCATTTGTTTAGATTGCAAAATCAAGTACTTATCCCTACACAAAATAAATCTGCACTTAATTTCATAGAAATGAAGGCTTGTCTCAAATTATATGTACAGATATATGAAGAAAAACCTTAGTTATGACATTAGTTGAAAAAATTGTATTGTATGTCCTCATAGCTGCAGTTTGTGCATTTAGTTGCCTGAAATTCATTACCATATGCAATCCTTTTTTGTTGCCTGAATTTCACTCGTTATTGCTGCATTTTTTTTACTTTAGCAGCCAGTTGGTGTGGAACTGTTACGTTCCTCCATTTTTCGTCGTACCCACGTTTATATGCCACATAAGCGTCGTCGAGTCTGTAATGGCAGCGGTAAGACCCTCGGTCATGTAAAATTCTGGCCAAATTACTACTTGTATATATTACTTACCAAAAAAAAACTCTTTCATATTTTTTTGAATACTAACGCCAAAAGTATTTGTAAGCTAACACATATGAATGGTTCACATTCCTTATTAAGCCCCTAACTGCAGTCCTATTGTTTATATTTCACTTTAATGCAGTCCAGCAAGTACATTCCGAAAGCGGTTCAAACGATTTGGGTGCTTGTGCGAGAAACTACTTCATAAAGATATGTAAATGATTCCACAAACTGCTGTATCAGCTCCCATTTATGATTTTGTGTTTTCTTCTACAATGTACCTGCGCTTGACTATGGATTATATACGTTTATTGCATTAGATGACTGATGATTCTGAAGTGGCCGATTGAAAAAATCACCCTACACTTGAGGCATCCTTTGTAGCGACACTTGTAGAATGGCATAGGAACGATGCTTGGGACAGGCACCAAATGGGCAGGTCAAATTGGCACCATCTGAGCTTATACATGAATGACAAGTGCCACGTCAACTTGAGGTGGGAGCAATATCAGTCAAAATTCTATAGGCTAGAAGCCGAGTGGAAGTGTTTTGTCCGCTTATCGGGGATGTCACAGTCAACAGCATAGACGGGAGTTGGATTTAATTTGAAGCTTCTGTGCTTTCAGGCTATGAAGGAAAAATGAAGCGCTCTAAAGCGGGTAAACTTCCACTATGTCTCCATTTTTCAGCTTCAATTGACCAAAATTTTGTATAACTTCAGTACAGTTCCATAAATTTTGGAATGAATGAGATGGTACAATTAAACTCAACACTTTTTTTGGCCTTGTAACATGCTGCAAGTAACAGGCTTGGGAGATGAAAATGCGTTTCTATGTCTTTTCATCAGTTGCATACTTCATTCGTTGTCACTTCTTTTCATCAGTGTGCTTAGAGTTTTTTGCTTGTTTCTGAGATATAGTTGGTCATTCCTAGGGGTGTTCACGAATCGAGCAGCTCGCGATCGGAATCGAACCGCTCGCGAGCCGATCACGAGCGGCTCGAATACGAGCTCGACTCGAGCTCGTCAATATCGAGTTCGAGTCAAGCTTGAGCTAATTAAGTCGATCTCGAACTCGAGCTCGAGCTCAAAAACATTAAGTCCGCTCGCGAGCTCAATTATATATTTATTTTTTATTTTTTATTTTAATAGTAAAATTATATATATATCCCTAATATTTTATTATTTGTTAAAAAATTATTATTTTATACATTTTTAAAAATAAATATTTATTTTTTATTTTTTAAAAATAAAATAATAATAATTATTTTTGTATTTTTTAAGCTCGAGCTCGAGCTTGATATTTTGAGCTCGTCGAGCTCGAGCTCGAGTTCGAGTTTCACAAAATTAACTCGAGCTCGGCTCGATTAGCCAAAGTTCGACTCGAGTTCGACTCGTTTGCACCCTTAGTCATTCCCCTTAATTCTTGAGAAATTAATATGATTAAATTTTGGGCTTCCCAAATTGCTTTCATAGTCCAGCTGGATAGTTTGCCCTATTAAATTGCTGCCCTGTTTTAACCATTATAATGTGGATCTGTCACTGCTTGAGAGTCACTCGAATTATGACTTATTTAAAAGTTGCAAGATTTTTTATTTTTGATTAGTGCTGAGCTTGGTTGATACTATAAAAACTGAAGGTGTATTTTTTATGTCAGCACTATCAACTCCTTTGATTGCTTATGGGATTTAAATTTTGCAATGGATGGGGCGCTGAAATAGCTACCAACCAGATTAGTTGGTGCAATCAAGTTATGGTTTAAGCTGCCCTGGTTATGGTTCATTGCTGGCCTAAATATCTTCCATTAGTGCTGCGATTTAAATATTGCTTTGGGGTCACAGAAATTGTTACTTATTTGAAGTGTGGCCTGTAATTACATTTCCATGCCTGTTCTATCAATTGTATGTAGTTGTCGTTTTGAATTAGCCGTCATTTCACATGACTTGTAGGAAAACAAATTCTATGCTAGATTCAAAGAAGGGCGCAGCTGCAGTTGCTTCTATGAATTGACAGACATTCTTGAGGGTCAATCAGCCACAGGAAAGCATGCCCAATCATCTGCTCAGAGTGATGTCTACCACTCTCCTTGGTCTGCCGAAAAGACTACCGTTTCTGCATCAAGGCACAAGAGAAAGGCAAAGGTAGACGGACCTACTTCAGACTTTTGGGGGGAGGATGTTTATATTCCTGTTCTTGATGAAGAAGTCGAATTCATTGCTAACAGCCGGGTAAACGACCGGTATCGAGTCGGGGGACGTCATCCTATGATGGTTCAAGAAGCACTAAATCTCAGAAGACCGGGGAAGCTCTGCGAGACGCAGCAACCAACATTGGCAAATTGTCACTGATCAAAATTGAGAAAAACGCTAGACGAAATGAGTGGTGTGTAGTGGCGCTAAAGATTTGGGACCAAAGCTACCCAAAACATGAGCCAATTGATCTGTGGTTCTGAAAACGGCTTGCATGCATGAAGGAGTTTGAAAATAGTGAGAGGTGCTGCCATATGTTTCTTCAGTCCGATGAAGGCTTCCAGTATTGGTATGCTGACACCATTCTTGACCCGAAATAGTTGTTGCGAGCTGCTGGTGTCATTTACTATTTGAGGAAACTTGGCTGGGTTGGGACAACCGTGTCATTGGTGACCAATTTTGGATTGCTTGTCTCAACCAAAAAATTTTCCAGTCCTGCGGATTTATATCTAATTAGCTTGCCATTAGAGATACAGTTGTAGTATGTATGTAATTGAGACTTTTAATCGCTTTGACTTATGAATTTGATGGTGTACTTGTACTAATTTTATATGTTGTCCGAGCTGGTTGCTACTCCCATTGTTGGGTTACAATTTATGACTGAGGACAATTGTATTCATTTACATACCAGCAGATTTTTTAGCTCCAGTTCTTAACCAAAAATGTTGATCAGCTATTTTGGATTTGTATATATATATATATATATATAAGGTTTACTTGTAACATATATATATATATATATATATATATATATATATATATATATATATATATATATGTAAACTTGTGCCTAAAAGCAGGAATTTGAAACTTGTGTAAACTCTATAGTCTGAAACCCACGGATGGCACACAAATTCAGTTTGCCCCTGCTTATGTCCATATCATTTTTTTAATAACTCCTGGCCCACAATTTGTCTTGCAGCCAAAGGGGCTAAATATGGAATTGAGTAGCTTTTCAATACGGACAAGTTTGCAAGTTTGCACTTGAATTAAACAGTTTGCTGGATTTTTTTGAAACTTTGGGATGCAGATGGTCCCACATAAGTCGCTCAATAGCTTATTTGCAGGAAATGCACATGGGTCTTTGGATCTTCACAGGAGCTCAGATGGCCTTTAACATTAATTATGGCCCCAGTAGGATTCTGCTCACTATTGGCTTTTTCCACTAAGTTGTCTGAGTAATAGTAAAGATCTATCAATCAGTAACAAGCTACCAACACGCGATGCACTATTTGGCAGTAACTTTTTTTATCCAGCCCGTCATAATGATTCAAAGTGTGCACTATGTGTAGTGTCGATAGCATCAAATAGTTACAAAACATGTTTCCAGTCTAATTTATATAAAGCTAAATTTTATAGCAGTTTCTACTATGTTTTCATAGTTGCTACTAAATTCACAAACCCAGTAAGAAAAGCTGCTATAGGAATCCTGCTTCGTCTACGGCGACCAAGCCTCTCAGTATCTACTTCCATACCCCAGTATTGCTAATTTATAACTTATCAGAGCCATATCTCTGGTGTTGGGCAATTTTAAAATTAAGGTGAAGTGGTCATGGTCCGTATTCATACTTATATATATATATATATATATATATATATATATATATATATATATATATGTAATTGTAGTTCAAATTATTTATTGCATGAGAGTTACAAACCTGGAAAATTTGGAGATATATATGTGTATATGCATATACTTAATTACTACCTAGTCGGTTTCTTAAATTAATGTTGGATACTATTGTTGGTTGTTGATGATTTTCAAATTTTTTTAAGCGGATTATGTTTGGTATTATACATTAGATACATCTAAAATCATTTCTACGTTTCCCAAGCGATGTATTTGATTAAAAAAATACTTTTTAGTCATTTTGCAACAAATTAGCCAGAGCTTCTTTAATGAATTGTACACCAGGTTTGATTCACGGCCAAATTAGGAACATGGATGGCAGATGGAATACTTGGGATCATCATCGAATTATGATGATAACGAAGACAAGGACTAGCAACTTATCCATGGGCAATCGTTATTCTATTCAACCCTGTGGCTGAACGGCTTGCCAGATATATATTGCCTCTACCATGCCAAAATAGCATGCTAACTAGCAGAGATTATGTGCAAGAAGTTATTCATGGTCATCCTGCAAGAGTACTTGAGAACTGTAGAATAACAATGGATTCTTTCATGCGCCTATGTGACATTCTTGTGAGTGGGGGACATTGTAACAGCCCCACTTTCCCCTAAGGCGAACCAAAGGGGTTAGCGGACTGCCTGCCCAACTCTCGCCAGGACTACGGATCAGATTAGAGCTATCCGCTTCAATCCGAAACTTACAAACTCGCGTAAACAAATCAAAATAGTAAAACAACCCAAGATGAAATGAAATGAAATCCGGAGCCGGCCATGAATAGTAACCGACCCGTCAGAACCCAATCGAAATAGCTAACAAACATTTACATCTGATCTTTAACGTTTACAAATCAAAATGACATACAAAAGCTTTCAAAAGATAATACATATACACGGTTTGCCAAATCAAAAGAGAAACGCCCCAAAAGTACACTTAGGGTTTTAACACATGAGCTATACAAAAGATATGTTCAACTAGCTCAAGTCGGCAACCGATTATCAAATCCAGTCCAAAAGTATTTATTTTTCCTGTAAGGAAAACAAAATGAACAGAACGGGGTGAGCTTGCGCTCAATGAGGTACCAAACATATAGCAATAAAATCATGGCATTTCACGTTTAGCAAATCAAATCAAGTACACATGCCAGATATAAAGCAAAAGAACCAATGATTCAAATCAGAAGGATACGGGTGGCTCTCAGGAGCCAAATTTCCAGTGCAGTGCTTGATCTAAACCGGTTGACTCTCCGTCAACGCATATAGAACCAAAACGTCCGTAGACCCCTCTTAACAACGAATTCCGTCCACCAAACACCCCTTTACCGGGCCCGCTCACCTCAAACGAACAAAATGGTAATACTCGAGTATACCGGAATCAAGGGTCTCAATACCCAAAAATCCCCGAACAGACTACCGTGGTTCGTTATCTAATCGTCCAGGCCCTTGCCGGCCCGACTCGAATAACTTAGCCACAGGATTGAGCTCATAGGTCATAGAATCCGAACAGATGCAGACACAGATAACAGATTCAAATTTTTGCATAGTAAATTGGCATATGAACAGACTAGAGAACGAGTGTGATAAAGTACACTCTCGTCTCGAACAAATAAACAGATTGCAGAGCAGAAATCAAGTTAAACAGCAATGGAGGGGAGTGGTACACTCACAGGCTCAACTTCAAAAGTTTTCACTTCAGATTGGCCTTAATCGCCAAGAAACCCTAAAATAATCAAAATAAACCAATTGAAGGTTTCATATTCAAAATCGAGTAAACGGAATGCACAAGTGAGGCTCGACTACACGTCGTACGCCTTGCCAAATAAATACAAATGCAAGGGTGCAAAAACATGATTTTTTTTGGAAACAAAAGATAGCATAAAGACCTAGGTTCCAAAAACCCAAAAGCCCTTTTTATTTCTATCCAAAAGGCAGATCCAACTTAAAGGAACCAAACGGCCTAGAAAATCGGGCAGCACCTCCCCTAAAATTCTTACTTTTCCAGCCATTAAGGCTTCATTATTTCCTCAATTCAGTCCCAACATTCCACACAAAAGTCATCTCATTTCCCAAAAGCCATTCACTAGGATCAAAATAGTACAAGTACAAAAGTTAGCTAGGAAATGACCGGAATGAGAGCGAGCCCTAAAACATGCAAACAAATACATGGAGACTTGATAACGAGTCATAGAACAATACTGAACACAACCCCAATAGGGTCTCATATGCATAAATAAGCATGATAGCAAACCAGAAATTAGAAATAGCATTAATCTTGGCCCCGAATAGAAAAACTGTTTTGCCTTTATTTTGCGGTAAAGGCGTCAATTTCACTATGATTATCGGATGGGGGTGTAAGACCCACCGTTTCGAAGCCAAGAAACAGAGCTACAACAATGTAGAAGGTCACTCAATCCAGTTCCTAACACAACTAGGTCAAATATGCAAAATACTATACCAGAATTCCCAAAACAGGTTTGCAAATCACATAAAACTGTAATTACTATAACTCAGTCTATACAAGTCCAAATGCTGAAATTCCAAAGGCATATGATAGCTAAGACATCCAGTAACATTTCATCAGAAGACACCAACATCAAAATCCAAAGCAATTCCAGCCAAAATAGACAATTACTATCGCAGTTCGCACATTCTGTTCACCCAGAACAGCAACAGTAAAACCGGCATAACTCACTCTACACTACTCCAAATGCCCTGAAATTTTGCAGGCACTTCAAACTCATCAATACCTACAACTTTCATGTTTTGACCAAAGTCCAATTCGGCCTCTATCTATGACCTAAAATTTCGGACAGAATGTTCAACCAAGAACCCTAATTTTCCAGAAATTCTTCCAAATTCAAAATTGATTGCATTTTCCTATCATATGCACCTACTAGAGCCAAAGCCCCTTATTACCAACCATCAAAAACAACCACACCATCAAGATCATATGAAACCAGAAAATTCCTCAAAAAATAAAAAACTCAACCAAATCACTTCAAACCAAGAAATAATCCACAATTTCTAGCACAATAGCCACCATTAGGCATAAAATAAGCATCATTAGATATAAGGAAGTAGTAAAACATCACTTACCTAAGAACAAGAGATATAGAGAGGTTGGCCACCTTAGAGCTTCAAACAAACTTCACTACAACCCTTACTAGCACTAGAAGATAGGATTTTATGGAGTGAAATCTAGTCTAAGCTTTTGTTTATGGAAGATTGAAGCTTATGGAAGCTTGAAAGTTGGTGGAATTTCCTTCTTCTTTGCAAGGAGAGAGCCGGCCACAAGAAAGAGAAAAATGGTGAATTTTGGGCTTTTTTTTTTTATTTAATCCTTTGGTCAAAAAAAGTCAAAAATGTGAATAGTGTTTCTTAAAGTTCAACCAATGAGAAGATGACATGTGGCACTTCCATAAATGCATTCTTATCTTTCTTTTCTCTCTCACATCAATCAAATCTCACTCTCTACTTATCTCTTAACACCCGATAAATTTTACACAGTATCCGAAACTTAACCTTATTGGCCGAATTTTTCCGAACTTTTCGTACTAGTGGGTCCCACGTCCATAATATATTCTTAATTTTCTAAAAACTCTCCAATACTAGAAAAATTATCTAAAAACTATAATTGCTCATAAAATCCACCAAGAAAATATTTCTAAGCCAGAAAATGCAGAAAACATGCAATTAAGGAAACTAAAACCCTAGGAAAAGATTAGGGTTTCTACGGGTTCTCACAGACATGTCCCGCAAAATTCCCAAAAAAGAGTCCTCGTAGAGGAAGTATTATGCATGACATTAGTTATGTTAAGTCACAATCATTGAATGCGGTGCCTTGCTGAGCGATTCCAACATTCCTCGGAGACCATATGTAGGAACATTCACGAGGTGTTACGGGGGCTTTGTGAGTTGGGAAAATTCTCATTCGTCCAAGACGGTAGAACGAGGTTCATCCTAAGATTTACACCGGTCGGAAATTCGCCCAGTGGTTTATGGTATAGTATTTATAGAAGAAATTTATACTAGTAATATATAGTATTGCTTGTGGTTTTTTTCCAAAAATATTACATCATAATCCAATGATTGTGTTCCAATTGTGATTTATGCGCTAAGCAACTAACTTTTGGGTTCAAAATCTATAGAATGTTGTAGGTGCAATGGATGGTACACATGTTCCAGCACATCCTTCACCCGGAGAGCAAGTGGCGTACATGAATAGGCATGGCCAAGCAACTCAAAATGTACTAGCCATTTGTGATTTTGATATGCGCTTTTCATATATTTATGCTGGTTGGGAAGGAAGCGCCCATGATGCACACGTCTTGGATGGAGCACTAACAGGACCTACACATTTTTCGATGCTCCCTCCAGGAGCACTCAATTCTTTTTCAAATTGTTTTGCTTCTGTGCAACTGTGGTATGTGAGTATATGACTAGAGACCGAGTGTGTTTTTACTTATATTTGACCTTCATTCTGGTGTTTCTAGGAAAATACTACCTTGTGGACTCAGCATACAGAAATATTCCTGGATTCCTTGCACCTTATCGTGGAACACCTCGACAACCTGCACAGGGTCGACGTGGGTTTTCCTCCCTGAAGCAACTTTTCAATACTCGTCATTCATCACTTAGAAATGTAATTGAGAGATGCTTTGTGGTGCTTAATAGGAGATTCGCTATCCTACGCGGTCCTGTACCTAATTTTTATATGAGTACACAGATAAATGTGGTGATAGCTTGCTGCACTTTACACAATTTCATACGGGATGAATTGCCAGATGATGACATATTCAATTATCATGATCAAGAGATGGATATCGAGGGAGAAGGAGGGGTCCCACCAATGCCAGAAATTCAACCCCTAAGTGCCTCATAAGAAGAGGCCAATGAATGGCATGAAATGAGGGATGAACTGGCAAACGGAATGTGGAATGCGTATTGGAGTGCGAGACGAAGGTGAGAGGGTAAATGAATTTATGACCATTGTATATTAATAAATATGTGAGGCGAATAAGGTTAATCCAAGTAGTCAGCCTCATTTTAAATTGCAAGCGTTCAACTTGTTTCTGTCATGTGTGTACGTTTCCTAATTGGTCTATGCTTGCATCACAAGAGTGTGTCCAATTCTCTGTATTGAAAGTGATGTAATCTGTATTAATGTTGGTTTCATATAATTTAATGAAAAACTATTTAGCCCCTGCAAATTAAATGCACATACAGTCAACTTTCGTTGCGTGAGGTTGCAAATTTAGGTGAATTATGTGATATAGTCAAAAAATCGGTGGTAAAAAAAAATTTATACTTGCAAGGATAGAACATACTATCCAAACGCGAATCCTATATTGTATTCTCATAAAATCGACTATCCATATAAGATTGAGTTATTCTTATCCAGTCATGCCATTTGACCGAGTAAAAAAAATTATCCATTACAATACTCATAATCCATACAAAGCCAAAAAGATTAGTTTAACATTACCTGCGTCATGTGAAATTCTTTATGCATAACTTTTTTATATACTATCGGTTTATAATTTATTTATTTATTTACATGAGCGGGTTTAGACCATTGCCACATAACATGAATTCAAATTTGAAATGCAAATCATATACACGTGGCATTCATCCAAAATTGCTAGTGTGAAAAATTACTACATTATTAGTGCATAAAAAGTCAATCCATTCTATATACCTAGGCACTTTTATTTTTTTCTATAATCCATTTCGTCATGCCTTACTTATCTCTCCTCAATTACTATTAATAAACTTTTATACTTATTTTACCTTATCAATGGATTTTAATTCTCTCCCTTTTTTTTTGTTTTATATGTCATTGTTAATAATTAATTCATCATGACAAAATTCTTTAGTAGTCATATTTATACTAGGTTCTATTACATCAACAAAATGGCTAACAAGAACAAGAATGTTAATCTATACTAGCGGTATCAATTAATGGTAACAAAAAACTTATATAGTCACTATATTAATCATTAATTTAGTCCTAAAAAATAATTATTCAATGTGAACCAACTAGAAAGGAAACAAAAATGAGTTAAAGGTCGTATAAAGTATCTAATTTAAGTCTAAGATTAATATTAGTAGAACAGAAAAAGGGGTATCATATTAGAATGGAGTAAAAGTGAGAAAAAAAAAAAGAGGAACACATGGAAGAAATATTAGTCCATGCATTAGGCATACTCAAGGGCACAAAGTGATATGTATGGCATATTGTCATAGTATCATTAAGTCGTGGGATAAACAGCTAATATATTAAATTTACTGGGCAAAATGTGACCAGCCCCTAATTCAAGGGGTTAAATGTCATTACACTTAACAGTTTTAACCCGGCACGATTCCTCCAATCCTCTCGATATATAGGGCCAAAAAAAGGGGGAAAAAAAGAGTCAAGAGTAATATAAAGCCAAGAGTAAGGTAGTAACTTTGAGGTTTCTAAATCATACATGTAGATTCTATTTTAACTACTTCATTCTTCAAAAATTGAATAATGAAATGTTGCAGCCAAAAAAGAGTTGATGTCAAATTGTCAAAGTGTTGATATGCTAGCTTTGCTGCCATCTGTGGCTTGCCACGGTAGGTCATTACCTCAGTTTGTACTTACATGGTGTACATGTTGTTTTATGGTTATGAAGTTATTGACCCTCTAGGCTGAAAAAAAAAATTCAAAATGTCAACCAAATCCTTGCTCGACCAGCGATTTGTAACTGATTGGTTCCTCCGACTAGAGGGCAAAGAATAATTCATTAGAACTTTTTATGTTTCGCTCTTGCTATACTATTTATCTGATTGACACCACGTTCATGCAATAATTAACAAGAATTCAACTTTTAAAATATCTCACTTTCTGGAACAATTTGATTGTTGTCAATCTCAAAAATTTGATTTTCAATATCAAAATATATGAAAAAATTGTCTCCATTACTATCCTTAACTAAAAAAATGTCATCAGAGATGAAATTTCGAATGTCTTTAATGACGAATAAATGATTAACCTTGCTGTAACTAGAATCATCATGACTCCCCCAACTTTGAATGTTTTTAGTCCTATCTTTTATATCTGGCTCATCACCTTCACTGACTTTTTTAATAGAACCAAGACTTTCCGTTGATTTATTTAGCCCACACCGACATTTGAACTCCTTCTTAAATAATATCAAATTAAACCATCATCTTTCCATAGACTATTCTTGCCTTCTATTTGCATGAAAATACAATAGATGAATAGTAATTCAATCCAAAATTTATTTATTTGAATTTGAATATTTTATTTCCTATATAAATAAACATAGAAATCCAATCACTGGAATTTTGTAGTAACTAATAAAATAGGGAGTTTGAGTATTGAAAAAAATTCTTGTTACTTTGAGAAATTATATAACATAGTGTAATATGAAAATATATATAGTAGAAAACCCCAAACTCGACTAGAGGGCTTAGGGCTTTTGTTTTATAATGCTTAAATGAATGTTTATGCTAAAATATAAAGCTATACATCATAAATGTGTTGCATTAATACTTCAGTACTTTAGTCATGACAAATATTCGTACAATGTCAAGAAGCATATAGTAGTCAATATAATAACTAGCACTCAAGTAAATAGCATAAGGCAACCATCCAAGTTAATGAAAAGTCACTACTGCACTCATCCAAATAGACTTTACACCATCTTACCGAAGATAAACAAAATTAAGGATTAATCTTTCTTACATTAACAGTGTATGTACTCAAGTATTGGATGAATGATAATTATACAAAATTTAAATTTGAAATTTAACTTTTGTACACATGTCATGGATCCAACTTTTGCACACATGTCATGGATGATAGTATATATGCCGTCAGTATACATAAAATTAGGCCTTGTTTGATAACCCAATTCAACACTTAAATTTAAGGGGTTCAGATCTTAATATGTTCAGTCACATTTGATAACAAAAAATTGAACATCTAAATTAATTAAGTGGCACTGAATTTTTTAGGTAAAACTTACTCTAAAAAATAAGTGATAAACTATTCAGTTATTACTGAATGTGATATACACTCAAATATATTTGATTTAACACTTAACAATTCAATAACTTAATATATTCAGATTTCAGATTTCAAACTTCAGTAAGTAATTAGATAATCAAGTTGTTCTTTACCAATTGGCCTAATAAACACAATCAATTGTTAAATTAGTAATTTTAATGCAGAGACGCACAAAATATATATGAGGGACATTCTTGGGCAATTTTTAACACATTGCCTAAGTGCATCAAAATGCTCCAAATCAATCAATTTTCCTCATGCAATATGAGTAACATGCAAAGACTCGATCTATTTTAGAACCCATCAGACTATTCACTCCTGATAATGAAATGTAAGCTCCCCTTGTCTCCCTGGAAAAGCAGTAGGAGTGGCAATTTTCGACACGACCCAAAAATACGACACGAACCTAACACGAAATTAATGGATTTGGGTTGAGATTTCGAGGGTTCGGGTCAGAATTGGGTCGAACCCGAAAAGAAAACATGTCGATTTCGGGTCAACCTGTGGGTGACCTGATATGACCCGTTTACGAATTAAAAATAATTTAATAAACATAAAAATTATTTTATCTAACTAAACTAAGTTATTCTTTTTTTTCAAAGGCATTAATTACTTAATCCTAAATGAATTTATTTAACTTGTGTGAAGTTGAAATTATTATATTTGAACAAGTAATATATTATATTATTTTTTTACTTTTATACTGTTTTAATTTATTTTATATTTGGTTTGGAATAAAACACTTTTACAGTGTTTAATTTAATTTAGATTTGGTTTGAAAGTATTTATTTAATTTTTATTACTTGATATGTAATTAATTTTGTCAGAAATTGATTTTATTAGAAATTACAGTGATAAATTAAAAAATTAAAATTAAGTTTCGGGTCATTTCGAGTCGACCCGCCAACCAGAAATTTTTGGGTTCGTGTCAGGTATCCTGACCCGTTTCGAATTGCACGGGTCTAGTTCGGGTCAACGAATTTTCTGTTATACCCGGATCACAACCCGACCCGCCAACCCCAACTCGGCCCGATTGCCACCCCTAAAAAGCAGCGTGGACAAGTCCTTGGGAGTTGGGACCATTTATATTGGGAGAAAAATTTTACAGACAATTTGTTCTATCCTTCGAGCATTTTTCTACGAAAAGAGCGTGTCCTGCACGCGGAAACCATGTGGATCCAGCATATAATGACACCACACTCAACTACTCAAGTATAGCCTGCAATATTCCAAGGGATGATAAGAGAGAAGAGAAAAAAAAATAGTAATAATTAAAGTTGAAAAACAAAGGCTGAATATGCCTTTTGTCCAAGGTACTGATCCAACTAATCTTTATAATCAAATCTAAGTCCATTGTTGTTGGTCACCCAAATCCAACTTCTTAACCACCAACCTTTAACTATATTCTTTATTATGTCCAAAGGTGCTAATGATGGGTTGGCAATGGCTGGAGTATTTGTTAGGGATTGCTTAAGCAAGAATACTTATCAAATAGTGGTTTGGAATCCAAAAGTTGTCCAAAAAATTAAAGAAAACGACCTTACATAGTTTATGTCATCGTTGAAGTGAACATAACATAGTTGTCACAATTTTGTTATGCTAACAACTAAAGAGATGGATGGTATTCTAGATTTGTAGTTGCCTATTTTCATGCATGGCACATAGAATACAAAGTCACAGAAAAAAGAGTCTTTAAGGATATTTCACTCTTTGGTTTCTTACATGATTTAGAAGTAAGAAATCGTTGAGGAAAAACCCTCCATAATTATCTGATTAATATATTTGTTTAACTCTAGATCAGGGCTACAAGCAGATTGAGTCAACTCGCAAATTGGCTCAACAAATGACTCAACTTCGTTGGACATTCATCGAGCTAGAGTTGGTACCAAAAAACTCAATAAGATGCTCGAGTTAAATTTGAATCCAAAAATACTAGACTCAAAGGCTCGTCGACATACTAATAATTAATATTTTATTTTATTTTAGCTCAATTTGGCACAAACTCAGTCTTAATCGAGTTGGAACTTAATTCGAATTTAAACTTGATGTCATTTTAGGTATCCAATCGAGTCCGAACTAAAATTCAAGCACCATATATTCGAGTCGACTGGGTCAAAAATTGACTCAACTGAGTCGACTCAACTCATTTAGAATCCTGCTCTACAATCGACCAAAACCCAACTGATTTGACTTAACTCGTTTAAAACCCTCCTCTACATTTTTAAATAAAAGACCATGAATGTGAGAGAGTAATGTACATATAATCTAAGACAGGAAACAAATATTCTTAATCACTTGGCTGTATCTGATTTTTAAATGCACCTATAGTAATTTGTAGCTGGTCAAGGATCTTAATTAACTGGGATTGCTGCAGATTCTGAGTATTTTGAGGCCCGGCAGAGGCAGACCACCATTACCCCGTCCCACCACCACTTGCAGGCCACCACCAACCACTGCCGGCATTAGGAATCCAAATGGTGTAGTGTGCATTCCTTGACCTAATATTAAATGCAACTTCCCAACTCTCAAGAACCGTTTTCCTTTATTAGTCTAAACCTTGCCCTGTACTTCCTTCAAATAATTAAATTCTTGCAAGGATATGCCAAATTAAATAGTAGCAAACATTTGCCCTTTATTTGCTCCCATTAGTTTCCCCACATTAAATTTTACCCTTCACTTTTCATGAAAATCAAAACCCATTTTATAAGGTTAAAAAAAAAACCCAATTTGTTTTCTTTTTTCTCGTAATCTAATGTCCGAATAGCTTTCGAATGCTCAAATGCAAAACTTTACGATCAATCAAAAACCATTTGACCTTTCCAAAGGCAACCCTAAACCTTACTATCAATCCAAAACCATATATCCTTAATAAGTATTTTTCAACTGCCAATTTTCAACAGATAATTCTCAAAAATCTAGGTTACACAAAATTATACCCAACTACCCCTATATATATATTGAAAAATATTATTTGCACTATCAGGATTTGTTTTATTATATAATCTAATAAATAAGAACTATATTATTAAAATAATAGTGAGAGGCCCCCACGAGATTGGTCCAGTAGTAGCAGCGGTTCTTTGGGACACAAATGATCTTGGGATCGAAACTGTTCCCTGGAACATCCTATGATTCACCCTGAAAAACATTGTGTGGGGCAGCGGCGTTTCCCTCCGATTTGGTGTACCGACTCGGATCCAAAGAGCTTGGGTCAAGACATGTTTCGAGTTAAAAAAAAAAAATAGTAACAACGTGATTTTCCCGTGTATTTTTTGCCCTAGATTTTGTCTTCCATATTTTATATTTCATAGTATTTTCTTTTACCCCAGTAATTTTTTGTTGCATAATTAACAGTTAGACCATCATGATCAATAATTAACATGAGTTTCAAACTTGAAAATTCTTTCTTCAAATAGGCAATGTGGAAATCAGTTTCTGTTAACCAACACTTTTTTATGATTAGACTGCTTTACTTAGGTGCTAGATTACATGTGACCATGTCAGGTAAAGGAAAAAGAGGGAAAAAAAAGTTAAAAAACAAACAGAGAGAAACAGTAGTGAAAGAGATGAACAAAAACAAAAACCAAAAAAAAGACAGACAAGACTAGATTCTTTTTCCTCCTGCTTTCTTCTGAGTAAATAATGATGTTCGAAATCCAGCCTTTCCACCACTACCATGGTGTCATCTTGCTCTTTTCCTTGGCCTTCACCACCTCATCTTCTCCATTCTTCTCATAATTTATTGACCAGACCTGTTATTTTTTATATGGGGTTTTCAGCTTCTTTGGTACAGGAGAGCCAGTGACAGTGAAATGAGTATGAGGAGTCTCACTTTTTGTCTCCTTCTCTAGTCTCCCTTTCTAAATTCTTTATCTTTTTACTGTCTACATTCCCCAATTTTGTCTCTTGATTTAGAGGGACCCTCCTCATCCTTTTATTTTATACTTAGTACTAGGACTTCCTTTTTTTTCCTCTCCACTGTGGATTCATGGGTTTTTCTGTGCAGCAGAATGCATCTGAACTGCTCCCAGCCCAGATCAAATCTGGCCTTCTCTGGTAGATTTGAACTGTTTTCTCAAATGGGTTCTCGCTATTTTCTCTGATTAACTAAGGTATGTAACTGAATATACTTTCTTGGCTTCAGATGATGTTGTCTAGTTACGAGTTTAGACTTAAATTTTGTGTCCTGTTTTTACAATTTGTAGAAGTCATCCAAGAACTGCTTTGGATAAACAAGGGGGAGGAGAAGGGGACATTATTAAGCAGATAAGAAGTGAAGTTTCTTGTTTTGGGTGTATAAGCTATGAAGGATTTTCCTTCTTGTTTTGGGGAAAATGGGGTTCAAGTTGCAGATTTTTCATCGTCATCTTCATCAACTGCTAATAAAGCTGCTCAGAATTTAGTAACTTCTGTTTATCAATGTCGATTGCGCGGTAAATCTTGCTCAATAACTGTTACTTGGAGTAAAAATTTGATGGGTCAAGGCCTTAGTGTTGGGATTGATGATAACACGAATCAGAGTCTTTGTAAGGTTGATATCAAACCGTGGTTGTTCTCTAAGAAGAAAGGGTCGAAGAGCTTAGAAGCAAGTTCTAGTAAACTTGATGTGTATTGGGACCTTTCTTCAGCTAAATTTGGATCCGGGCCTGAGCCGTTGGAGGGCTTCTATTTGGGGATTGTTTGTGAGAGACAAATTATTTTACTGCTAGGAGACATGAGAAAAGAAGCTTTGAAGAAAACAGGTGCCACCCCTGCTTCATCTGGTTCTGTTCTGATTGCAAAGAGAGAGCACATTTTTGGTAGAAAAATGTTTGGGACTAAGGCTCAGTTTTGTGACAATGGCCCTGTACATGATCTCATGATTGAATGTGATACGACTGGCATCAGCGATCCATGCCTTGTTATCCGGGTGGATACTAAGCCATTATTGCAGGTGAAGCGACTGACTTGGAAATTTCGAGGGAATCATACCATTTTGGTTGATGGGATTGGAATTGAAGTATTTTGGGATGTTCATAACTGGCTCTTTGCTACGTCACTTGGAAATGCAGTTTTCATGTTCAAGACTTGTGCGCCACCTGAGAAGTTATGGGCTAGCCAACCTCTCTGTGATCCACAGACATTACATTGGTCATGGTCACAGAGATTCCGAGATACTCAGTCACATAATCTTGGTTTCTCTTTGATATTGTATGCTTGGAAGAATGAATAGAAGATTTTGCATTCTTGGTTTGGTTGAGTGCTAACAAGACCCTCGCTGAGCTGTGATTTTATTGACTATGAGCTTATATTATACTTGATTATATTTCTCCATTTGTTTAATAGCTTATTTAGTACATTAAGAAGTTCAAGAAAAAAATGAGAAAAGAGATAGACAACGTTCTTGTCATTCCTTGTAAATTCTTAAAATTGAAATGTCTGTCATTTGATCTTTATTTCTTTGGGAAATTTCAGTGCAAAAGTTAGCTCCCAGGATGCTTGTACAAAAACTTTTTTTGTTTGGAGCATGGTGTTGTCTCTTTTTATTGCGCCATGTATTGATGAGCTATGTCTCTCTGGCTCTTTGCAGTTTCAACTTACCTGTAATCATATTAGATATAGGTGTTAGCCATTTGTGAATTATAGTGGATCTTTTTTCTTTATGATAACCAAAAGAGACGTTTGCTTGAATTCTTTACCTGTAATGATACAGGAAGGTTGAGTTTGAAGCTTGAAAAGCTAGTTGGGTCAAGATTTGATGTATTTGCATTGTCCATGTAAAACTTGGTCCAGCAAATTATTGCTTCATTTTCTCTGAGGGACATACTGCACTACGTATATTGGAGGAGCGAAAAGATGTTTTCTAGAGTTGGTATGAATTCAACCCTCTTACTTCCACATATTTTAACAATTTAGGGCAAATGTAGCCTTAAATCCTCAGTGTCAATGTTGCTTGGAGATTTCAAGGCTTGGCAGCACATAGACCTTTTTGAAAGTCTACTATTTTGGGATTTACTGCTATTGCGACATGGCCAGTCTTAAATCCTCAGTGTCTGATTTCCTTATGCATGAATAAAGCTTACTTATATTTTTCTATGTGGGGTAACACTATTTAAAAGCTAAGAGTGTATGCTTTTGGAGAGGAAAAGCAAAGCTGACCTATGTTTATACAAGCTTATTGTTTGCAGTTCACATGATCTTATTACGAGTGCCTTTTTACTGCTTGCTTTTTCTATTTCTCTGGGAAGCATAAGAGAATCTGTAGGCAGATCAAAGCTTGGCCAGAAATTGATGCAGATGCTGCTATAGCAGTTTTTACCTTTATATTTTATTCTCTTCCTTTGCACCAATGCTAATTTTATTTAAAAAGAAAAAGCACTGAGGTGTTTACCTGTAGTGTAATTATGGCATATATTTCTCAAAATGCATATTTTTTCCTCATTTGTCAGTACTGTAGATATTTTTTAAATCACTAGGTACTTTTATGCAATCACACCTGTGGGAGGAAGATGGAAGGATAGGTTCTTTCTGAGCTTATTTAGCTTTGGCTTTGCAGGGCTTGGAAATGGATTCAGTATTATGTACTCTATGGAATTATTTGGTTTTAGGAAGCCGAATGAGAATTAGAGACGTTATCGTGTCAAATCAAGTAACATTCTTTCAGGATCTGTAGAAGAGAATGTCTGCCTTGGGCCAATTAAGTAACACATTTTAAGGATCTGTACAAGAGAATGCCTGCCTTTGGGCAATTATATGGTTCAGTACCCTTTGTCTGTCTTGGGGCATCATATTGCTCTATGTAATTGACACATTTAGACTTACAGTATCATTCAACTTTTGACTATTTCTTCAGAGGTTTTGGCCTTTTCATTTATCTGGAAACTAAATTTGGAGTTTGTGAAAAGTGTCCTGCAAGGTGAATAATCAGAAACTGAATGAATTATCTAATTTCAGTTCCGTGCTGTTACGTGAAGAAAACGCACTTCTTGATGTGAATTTCATGTATTAACTTGTTACCTTCAAGGCAGGGCTTTTATATGTTTTAAAGAAATTGCCTCTGATCATTTCAAGAGTTACATCCATAACAAAGGGATTGTTATAATTAACTGAGTTTGCATGTTATCATGGATTATTTGGTTGATTCCTATGTATATGATTTGTTATTAGCTCCTTTTCTTCTATTCAGAATTGCATCCACGCATACCCTGAGAGCTAGTTAGGTAAGAAGCCTCCATGCCTGAATACATAAAGCAGTCTGGCTTGAGGTTAAACAGGAGAAACTGCTTAAGGCTTGAACTGTTATTCAGTTTGCTTCGTGGAAATTTAGTTCTGAAGAATCTTAATCCATGAAAAATAGAACTTATTAGTCTTCTTTCTCAAGGTATGTGTCCCTAGATTCATTTGGATTTACAAAGCTTTCTTCCTAAATGGTCAAGGAGAGGAACTACTAAAGGTTTCAGATGTTCTGTTTGTTACACTCAGTTTAGATCATTGAGAATTTTCAAAGCTGAAAATGATATTCAGTTTATTTCTCAAAAAATTAGACCTTGTATGTGCTATAATTGTCCCTGTGAAAGTTACATTTTGTGGCTGTTTATATGTTGCATACTGTATCCTTAATTAAATCGTGTATTTGGTAGAAGGGTAGACTCTGAGAGATTAATTTTAGGAGACTGCAGTGTATATTTGATGTGACAGTCTCTTTTATTAGAGTCAAATGGAGTCATACTTTGTCCTCCATATCTGGATATTCTTTTGCGTGAAGGTTTACGTGTGGATTAGTAGGAAGAAGGCATTCGTGGAAAGAATTGGCAAACTTTATTAATCTATGATCTGATAAGTTTCAGTATATGAGTACGTAAATAAGATAAGATCTTTTTGAAACGCTTTATGAAAAAGGTAATCACTGCATATCGTACTTTCCTTTAATGACAAAAAAGTGTTTTCTGCCCGGTTCTTTTGTTATAAGGTATATCTAATAGTTGCTGTTAACATTCCATTTCATTACTTTGATTCGTTTATTACATTTTGTGCCTTTGCAAAAAAGTTGATTAGACTCGTATATTGACTAGACTTCAACAGATCAAAGGTGATTGTAAAGTTCTGCAATTGTTTAAATCTAACAAAAGGGTATGATGATCATGGAGCTTGGTATAGCTTTTCTAATAGGTGAGACAACGCTCGCCAGTTAACAATCAACACCTTATTGGTCTTGCTCACATGCCACTTCTGGACTCTTAGATTTAGTAAAAGGAGGTACTTAGCTTTTGACAGGAGGAGTGTTTGGAAAGCAGTATTATATTTTTACAATTGGAGTTTATCTCTATTGATGTCAAAGTATTGATATGTTAATGTTCATTGGTATTTCATACATATAGTCATATTCATACGTACAGTGCAGTCCTGAGGAAGTTCGATGCTCCATTGATGGCTGTTGAGTCAATCGAGAACCACAACCAAGGTGAAAAACTTGGTATTTATATTCAAAATTTCCTTCATTCATGCACTCTGCCTGTCAATTCACATCTTCTCCCCAACCTTAGATATACAGACGCGTCTAGAAAGGTAAGAAGGCTGTCAGGGTTTGCATAATGTCCCATCATATCTTTTAAAAGTGCTGTGGTCGATTTTGATTTCAGTGTCGAAGCCTTGTCTTATTCATCTAGGGATATGTTTTATCCAATAAATGGACAGAATGGTGCTGTTCTAGATTACTGCTAATCTCACTTGCCTCAACTGGTAAATCATGAACTTTGCAATAATGCAGATTTTGTAAGCTCATTTGCTTCCTTCTAATACTATAGTAGCCGTCATCTTTAAGCACGTACTTTTGTCCATTGATCATTGTGCTTTCTAGGGTTATTCAATTGTTGTCCCTGTGTTGCTGCAGCAGAGAGCTTGAAGATTGTCTTGTCATTGCACTAGGATGCTTCATGCTGGTATAAAGCTTTCATCCTTCATTTTGCATTTTCTGAGTAATGTTTGTGACATTGCCTCATCTTTCAACCATCCTGAGAATTTGAGCGTGCAATTATCATTGACCCGATACGACTGTATAGCTGGATATGGGGTTGTTATCTTGCATACCATTAACATGCTAGCATTAACTATTGCAACAGAAGTTAGTCTTGAAAATTCCCCGGCATTAGCAAGGAGATAAATTGCCTGGTGAACGTGCCAAGTCGGCAAGTTCCAGCAGAATTTTGCCGGGTCAAGGGCTTTTGCGGTTGCAGGTGGAGAGAGTAATTTGCAAACCCTGATCAGGCCACGGTTGATGTTGTCTAGATCTAGAGCAGAATGCAAATTTCAGGATTTCTTGTTTTTTCAGCAAAAGCCAGGCCAAATCAACTGCACCCCATTAGTTTTACGTAGATTGGCAATAACAGACTGATTGTAGAGTGTCTGTATGCAAGCAGCATATTCAGATTACAGGACAAAATCATCAAGAAATCATGGCACATAGCTAACTTTGATACTCCAAAAACTTCTTGTGGATTCATGTAATGTTGCAAGGTCTAGTCACAGCACATAGCTAAGTTTTGTTCTGTGTCTGCCAGTCTTCTATTCTTTATCTGTTCATGTTGCACTTGTTGACCAACAGAAACAGAAATGAGGAAGGGTATTTGTATATCATATTATACAAAGCTTTGCTTTTCTTCTCTCCATTTCCTCTTGCATCACCTTCTTGCTGTCTCTTTTCTATTAAAGCATTAAAAAGAAGACAATAAAAAAAAAATACTGAAGAGGAAAATAATTTTCCTTGAAAGTACGGCGAGGGCATTATAGTCATTTCATACAACCAAAGGTGGCAAAGTGTACTCTGGCAAACCTAGAGGGGAGTTATTTACAGTTATCACAAGTCTGAGGGTGGTTTATCCAATTATTTGTCACTCTTACTGGGAAGCACAGGCGGAAACACAGTGCCCCTTCCTGCAATCCCAAGAATTCCAAAAATCTCAGTTTGCCCCTCCAAGGACTATAAAATTGTTGTCTGGATTATGAATTTTTGTATTAAAATAGGTTTTGATTGAATACTTGCCCTAAATTTGAAAATATGGCATGCACCAGACCTGAAATTTTTATTTACAAATATAGATTTTCACCTTAAACAACTATTTTGTTATTGAGTATATGGGACTTCAACCTTAAGAAAAAAACATTTTTGCCACACATTGGATGTTTGGCCCCCAATTGGAAAACCTACTAGTCACGTTGTTCCTGGGAAGCACCCTAGTTCCCTATTCAGATCAAGCAGCTTATATGAAGCTATGGGACCTAAATTTTCCAGCTTTGTTTTGTTTGGATAGAGTATTAATTGAAATATTATTTGTTATAATTACAGTAGTATTTTTATTGTGATGTGATGTACGTGAGATAAAAAAATGATTGAAAAAATATAAAAAATAAATTAAAAATATGTTTATAATATAAACAAAATATTATTTAAAAATTTTAGGTATCGAAACACTTAAGAATTCCATCAAGTGGTACTTTTGTACTTGACTCTTGCTAGACCAATTTTGTGACCAGACATCTTTATTCGCCATGTCTGCCATTAAATGGAAGCACAAGTTTTCAGGTCGTGCAATGAGTGAACCTTTCTATTTCCTTTTTTTCCTTCTTGTTACGGTGTCATCTCTAAACAAATGTAGCCAACTAAAATATTTGTTTCAAAGGGTTAATCTAATTAAGAAAGACCCTAGGTGTTACTCTTTTGAAAAAGTGAAGTTAAATCAGAAAAACATTGACAAACGAAAGGACAATAATGATGATGATAATTGGGTTCAGTCTCCGTTGGTTATCCGTGATTCTATTGGATCGTCTCCTTTAAATATGTTAGAGTAGGAGTAGGAGAGATGTAAATGATGATAATTGATAAAAAAAAAAAAAACGAAGGACAATAATGGACGTGACTTTGTGGTATTTAAATGTAAATCAAGTGTAATAGCCGTGCAGTACTCATTGAATAGTAACTAGAAACATCCAATTTTTATGCTTCTTGGAGAAAAATTCCCAATAAGCCAGAAAAATCCATTTTTTTATGCCTTTTCAAGAAAAATCCAATTCTTAGACCTCTTCAATTATATCTTTGGAAGAGTGCTTAGGCTTGATAAAAATGAACTCATAAATAAAGTTGATAAACTAATAAAACTCCATGCAATGTAGAGCATTTTTACTTTATATATATATATATATATATATATATATATATATATATATATATATATATATATATATGTAATGTAAGATTACAATCGTTACAATCGAAACCAGTGAGATGAATACAACTGAATTACATCTAAAGAATTAATAAAAAATACAACTAACTCAAACAAAACAAGAAACTCATACAATGGTAGGAAGAAAAACTCGTATACATCGGGGGAAGTAGCAATCTTCATAATGGGATTAGGACCTCACAAATTCCAGTTCAAATCAGTTTACCCCTAAGATGTAAATAAAGTAAAGGTATGGTGTAAACGAATCTTAACATAATATAAATAAGCAGGAATTTGTGAAAGAAAATGATCATCCTGCTCTCAACTGGCCTGAACTGAACAGGAACTTGTGAGGCTCGTGATCCTTCGTCGCGACCCTCCCGAGTTGGGGTAAACAGCTAAGCTGGATTAATTTATTCTTTTGAGTTCTTTCGAACTTGAACTCCGACCATTTCTGTAGTTGTACAAAATGTGGTAAGCTCAATGCCTCAATCACATGCACATGTGATGCTGATTGACAGCTCTTTTATCCTCAATCCAATGATTGCTTTGCATCTTGAGTTGCCACTGCCTAATCTCTTTTCATGACTATCCGCAATTCTAGCCATCAATTTTTAACTACAACTAGCAATTTCTCTTAATTAATTATAGAGGATGAAATACATCTGCCCCCTCAAACTAAAAAACACGGTTTAATAAGTAGGTTTAAGCCTGTTTCATCATATTTTCAATGCAACCCTTTTTTTTTTTCTTTTGGTTTTGACAAAAACAAAAAAAGAGACTGTTTTTAGCGCTCGCCTTAGAAGCTAGTTTAGCAATTGTTCGTGAATTAAATGATATATCATTTTCTTTTTGGAGTATATCATTTAATTGTTACAAAAAATGAAAGTCAATCTTGATTTATCGATCTAACATACAAGGGGCGTGCATCCAACTGGAAATTAAGTCGAGAAAGTATCTAAATGTAAAGGAGATTTTTTTTTTTTTGTTAAATATTTGGGGAAGTTGTGAAGGGTAAAGTAGAGGGGTATAGGGATGGCAATGGGGGTGGGTGACCGCGGGGGGCTAATGGGGAGGGGGGGGGGAATTCCCTCCGCTTAGAAACGGGGCGGGGGACGGGGGAGTGTACCCCCGCTACCCGTTACCCGCTTTAAAAAAATAAATATATAAAATATATATGTATATAATTATATATATAATAATATATAATTTAATTAGTTACAAACTTATGATAATGATATTATTAGTTATATGTATTATATAATGTCTATTAGTATATATAATATAATTGATATTATTAATTATACTAATAATTATATATGTGTACTAATACAAATTATTAATTGGTTATATTAAATTTACTAATATATTTATACTAAATCCCTAATTACACTTAATACAATAACATTTTTTTCTTTAAAAAAGCACAAGCACAATAATGAATTAGTGATTGTATTTGTGCCAAAAGTGTAAACTTGACTACTTTAGTTATATTTATTTCATCATGTTGAATTGTATTCAAATAATTTTTATTTGATTGTTTTTATAAGTTTCAATTGTAAAATTACAATGAATAATAATTTGATGATGTGTTGATATTTTAGTACTTGATTATTTGCTAAAATTTAACAATAATAAAATTATATAACAAATTTTTATTAGCCCCGCGCGAACACCCGCGGGGGAAGCGGGACGGGGCGGGGGACGGGGGACGGGGGATGGGGCGGGGGTGGGAGGAGTTTGTAGGTAGCGGGGCAGGGGATGGGGGAGGGGTCCCCCGCCCCATCCCTAAGAGGGGATATGCAATGAGATAATTAATGTGAATATATGCATTTAAATGATAAATTACGTGTAAATTAGGTGCACAGTTGGGTCCATATTACAAGAATCCTATTCATAGAACACAGTTGTCCAAATGCTATGACTGAAATTTGCCATCATACACGAATCTTAAAATGATCAATTGTAAGGACATTGATTAAAGAAAAGGTTTAGACACAATAGAGCCTTAAACATGCTTTATAATACTTCCATTTTGTAATATGGCTGAAATTCTCGTCAAGATTTTGTTGGTATATGTTCCGTTTTATAATACTCCTCAGACCCACTTTGATAATTTTGGTTTTTTTCTCGTATAGTTAAAAAAAATTAGTTTATTTTGTTGGAAAAATAAAATCTAGTATAATGTTTTTCTAAAATATCCTTACATTAATGTTAGGAGTATCACTAATCACTACACCTTTACATAAATTACAACAGTTATAATAATTGTATATTGCACCATTCAAAACATATATCAAAGCAATTATTAGTGAAAAAGTTAACTAGTATATTAAATGATGTAGACTATACTTATTATATTAAATTTGGGTATTTTAGAGAAGTTAAAAGTCAATTATATTTTTCAATTGGAAGGTAAACTATAATTTGAGATAGATGAAAAAAGAAAACAAGACTATCAAAATGGGATGAAGCGAATAGATAAAATCTCCGCAAAGAATTTTTTTTTTTGGGTACTTGTACCAGTACATTAGTACTCCTTTCATTGCATCAAAAGAACAAAGAAATCAAACAGTTGCGCAAGGGAATCAATGTACTTTTCATAATTAGGCGCATAAAAGCGCTGATTTCTCCGCAATCATTGTTGAAAACGCGCTTTCCTTCTTGCGCGTTAGACAAAATATTCTTAGCCAAGTAGATGAAAATAGATACTATTTATTTAAGAATTATGTTTGAGCCACTTTTGTCAATAAATTAGCAAAGATTTCATAAGAAGAAAAAGCAAATTGGAGGCAGCTCAATCTATGATACGATAGATTGTCTAAAACCCTCCATCTGAGTATGTGAAATTCAACTTTAATCCCATTTGGAGCATTTCTTTTTATTTTTTTTTCTTATAGTAAGGGAATGATGGGATTTAAGAAATGAAAACATGAAAGGTGGAAATTGAACTGAAGACCTTTAGTTCTTGGAGGCTGAAGGCCCTCAACCCTGTTTGTATTGTAAATTATTTGAGATATTTTTACTATAGCACTTTTTGTGATGTAATGTATGTGAGATAAAAAGGTAATTTGGAAGATAAAAAGGTGTGCTGGAAATTGTAATGATGATGTAAGCAAATAAATTTTGGCAAATAATCCTCTATCCAAACAAACCTATCTCGGCTCATCGGAGTATTTTGTCTCTCACAATAACATTTAATACAAGTTAACAACAAACAACTTTTGATTGAGGGAAAATTTGCTAGAAAGGGCATGCTACAATGCAAAATTAATCGATAAAATGCAGTTTTTACCTATTAACATTTTGTGTACTAGTATACAGCATATTTTGTACACAAAATACTATATTGTCATGGCTTACAAAAATTAATAGGTGAAAATTTTGTCATCGTCGCTAATTATGCTTTGAAGCACTCATTTCAGTAATTTTACCTTAATTATCTGTTGAATTTAAGGTAGTATTCAAGATAAAATGCCCTATAGAGATATACAAGGGATCCTCTATCACGAACCATTAAACAATCCCATATCCCAATATCTTATTATTGATTCTCATTAGAAAACATTAAACCATGATATGTTCTTTTTAGTTTTTTTTTTTTTACATTTTCTTTAGTAAAAATCATGGTATATTTTTTCTGCATTTTTTCTTTTTTTTGAATACAGAAAGTAAAAACCAAGATGCAGACAATTGTTACTTTTTTTTTTTTTAACGGCAACGATAACATTTTTATAACTTAATCTACAGGGAGGGGAGCATAAAGAGGCTGTGTAAATGAGATTTTTTTTTTTTAAAATGGTAACGATAACATATCTATAACATAATCTACAGGGAGAGGGGAGTCTAAAGAGGATGTGTATAAGGGTTTTTTTTTTAAATGACAATGATAAAATTTCTATAATTTAATCTACAGGGAGGGGAGTTTAAAGAGATTGTGTATAAGGGGCTAGTAGAGGCCAAAGAAGTTGTGTATATGGGGGGGTTTTTTTTTTTTTTTTAAATACAACCTAAAGAGATTGTGTATAAGGGTTTTTTTTGAAACAACAACAACAACATTTTTATAATCTAATCCATAGGGAGGGGAGTCTAAAGAGACTGTATATAAGAAACTAGTAGAGCCTAAAGAGACTGTGTATAAGAGTTTTTTTTTTTTTTTTTTTTAATGGCAATGACAATATTTCTATAACCTAATCTATAGGGAAGGGAGTATAAAGAGATTGTGTATAAGGTTTTTTTTTTTTTTAAACCTAATCTACAGGGAGGGAAGGTTAAAGAGACTGTGTATAAGGGATTGGTAAGTATAAGAACCTATAGGTCAAAGGGGTGCTCTTTCATCTTAGGTTTTTTTTTTTTTTAACGGCAATAATAGCATTTCTATTATATAACCTAATCTTTTTTTTTTTTAAAGGCAACGATAGCATTTCTATTCTATAACCTAATCTACAGGGAGGAGAGTCTAAAGAGATTGCGTATAAAGGGTTAGTAGATATAAAAATCTGACAAAATCAAAGGGATTCCTTTCTAATGGTACAATTGTTTTTTTGTGGTTAGACAATTGTTACTTGTTGGGATAGGGCTGCAAACGAGTCGAGCCGAGTCGAGCTTTGAGCTAATCGAGCCGAGCCTTGACTAAATTTTATCAAGCTCGAGCTCGAGCTCGAGCTCGACGAGCTGGCAATTTTCGAGCTCGAGCTCGACTCGAATCAAGTCGAGCCGAGCTCGAGCTCGAAAAAAATAAAAAAAATTATTTTATTTTTTTAAAAAATAAATAAAATAATATTTTTTTCTGAATAAATAATAAAATATTAAGGATATATCCGTAATTTCACTATGAAAATAAAAAATAAAAAAAAATATATATATAATATACGTAATTTTATTATTAAATAAAAATAAAAAAAAAATATATATATATATATACTCAAGCTTGCGAGCCGGCTCGCGAGCTAACGAGCTTAATATTCTGAGCTCGAGTTCGAGCTCGAGTTTGACTCGAGCTGGCTCGAGCTCGACTCGAGCTCGATTAATGTCGAGCTCGACTCGAGCTCGACTCGAGCCGCTCGCGAGCGGCTCGATTCGTTTGCAGCCCTAGTTGGGACAGCAATTTAATGATAGCAACTATACTCTAATTTCCATATTCTGGACGGGACAAAAAGTGTTCTCTCATCTTGCTGTTTCCAGATGGGCTGCCAGGCTGTATGATGAGAAACTGTTTGGCATTCCATCAAAATTCATCAAAATGCTTTCTTACCCATGTGAGGCCCATCAGATTTTGGGGAATTTTGGGCCCACAATTTTCTCTCTTTGTCGAAAGTAACCCACCACAAGACGGCACCGTTTCCCCATTTGCTTGACCGCCGTATTGGAAAACAGCATCATTTTTAATAAATAGCTTTGAACATTTTGTGAGGCTCATTAGTGTTGATAAATGTTTGTTCACATATAATCTTGGACATAATTTATTTATTAGAGATTTATGTTTGACAAAAGTTTTAAAATAATTAACTTTAACTGAATGAGTTTTTGGATAGAACTCGACCAATGGACCTATGTTAATTTTTGCTAATAGTTCAAAATAAATTTGATCAAAATGCATGAGTTGGCTTAATGTGTGGGATTCTGCTCGCATTGCTATGTTGTTGCCGACTCTATATTTCTGATGATTTTTAGAAATATAATAGACGCTGTAGTTTTAAAAGTCATGAACGTATAAAACTTTCTTGATCGTTATTTATGTCGTTTGGGATATTAATTATTATAAAAATGTCTAAATCGGAGCAGATTTTAAATTTTCATAAAAGTGTCTACAGATCAAGGTAAAAATATCTAAAATATAAGATTGAAGAATAAAAAGATAGGACAATGATTCATTTGGAATAAAATAGCTGCTAATGAAAGCCAAAGTATATGTTTAGACTTGTAATTAATCTCCTTTTTTTTTTTGTTTTGATTTGAGGGACTTGTAATTAATCTTGACTCTTGTTATCTTATCCCAAGATCAAAGTAAAAAAGAAATCACTCCTAAAAACAAGAACAAAGCATTCAAACAGTTGACTGTAAAGGGATAAACTTGTCAATAGAATCCATATAAAGCAAGCCTGCTGCTGCTGTAAACTGCACTTTTCTTGTTTCTTCAGTGTCATTTCACAATTCAAAATCTAACAGAGAAACAGACAAAAACACCCAAACAAACACTCACATTGGTACCCAAAACAGAAATACAGAGAAAAAAAAAGCATTGCATTTTGTCAGTTTTGTACATTTCTTGTTAAATTTGAAGTGTGAGTTTGTAATTGCAACTGAAGCTGCTGCAGTATTGTTGTTCTTGTGATTGTGGATTTGTCCCACAGAAAGATTAACTAATGGGGGTCTCAAGCGATTCAGTGGCCGTTGATATTGATAATTTGGCACCTCCTGCAGGGAAGGTAACCAACTTAACATCCTGAACTGAATCATCCCTCCAACCCCTTAATTTCGTCTTGTTCTTTAATGCGCGTAAATGGGTTCTTTTCTGTTTTCTTGAATATTGACTTGTAGTTAGAGTTTTATGTTATTGCAGAATCTTGAAAAGATAATTGATGGGTTTTGGAATAATTTCTGCTTTGGTACTTTAACATTGCAGGAAGTTTGTGTAAAAACTAGCAAAGGTTTAATCTCAGTTTTCATCTGTGGGGATCAACAAAAGCCTGCTTTAGTAACGTACCCAGATGTTGCTCTCAATTGTATGTAGCATTTCTTGAATATGTTTCTATGTTGATATCATGAGTTTATCTTTCTTGCATTTTCTTTTTGGCTTCTTTTTGGGGTAAAAATGAGTTTCTTGTAAAAAGCTACAATGACATCTTGTTTTGTCCTAGATTTTGCGCTTTGATAGGTAGTGATTTTTGTAGTTTGGTAGCTGATTTTTAATTCATTGAAACGTAATGTCTGCATAAGACTAGTCTACAGCCTCATCAGCCTCTGTTCAAAAGTTGTTCCTGACCTTTTTGGATTTTTCAGTTGATTTCTCATTGCCAGTCCTGCATTTCATATTGGAAGGGAGGAACTGGGATACCCCCTTTGTGAAATTTTAATTAAAGTCATTAATCATGTAAAATTAAAGCTGCTTATTGCTTTTCCTGCATTTTAGGCCCTTACCAGTAAATGCTGATAACCTAAGCTCCAATTCCAGTATGCTCCAACCCTACAAAATAGGCGAGTGTGCTACCATTGGTGCAAATTGAATGGAATTGGAATAAGAATTTTCCCTACTACATTTTTGTAGTAGTGTGAATTTACTTGAATTTGGGATAATGACTACTTGGTTAGATATTCATAGAAAGTATATTAGTGGTGTCTATTAGTCTTTACTACCTATTCTAATTTATAATTTGTAAAAAGATGTTCTTAAATTACTTGTGGCAATTTTTTTCAGTTATGTCTTGTTTTCGGGGTCTCTTCTTTTGCCAAGAAGCTGCTTCTATGTTGCTTCACAATTTCTGCATCTACCACATAGACGCCCCCGGGCACGAGGTCAGTAACATTTCAATTTTACTCCGGAATGAAACCTCTTCTGTTCTTGCTAATTGTTGTTATGAATACGTTTATATGAGTTCCTAGTGGCACAGTTATTCATTCGCACTTCAAAATGGTTTTCAGTGTGACTAATGCATTCTTGCATTTTTTTAAGAGCTTGTGCAGTTAGGAGCAGATGCGATTTCTGTAAATGTGCCTTTGCTTAGTGTACATGACCTTGCAGACCAGGTTGCAGAGGTGGTTGATTTCTTTGGGTATGTTACCCATTGCCCGTTCTTTTAAGATGTTAGAGATTTAACCTCAATGGCAGCTCATGGAGGAAAAAAGATTTCTTGTGTTGCATTACTGGATCAGTGTAAATTAATAGGAGCTGCTTGTCCACCTGCTACCACACACCAATTGTTGCATCCTAAGTAATTCTAAACCTGCAATATGCAGATTGGAGAAAGTCTTCTGCATGGGAGTGACTGCTGGTGCCTACATTTTGACACTCTTTGCAGTAAGTTTGCATGCTAGCTTCTCTCTTTTGTGCAGTACAGCTTACTCTTGATGCTGAAGCATTATAACTGACAGATGAAATATGAAGAACGGGTAGCTGCTTTGATTCTTGTCTCCCCATTATGCAGAGAACCGTCATGGACTGAGTGGATATATAATAAGGTACTTAAAATTTTAACATCAAGAATATGATAGTAATGAGACAAGAGAGTTCTATGTGGTAGCAGCACTTTATAGCTGATTAAAAAATTGAACAAAAAAGGAAAAATGTAAACATTTTTTTTTGTAGGCACCAGAATAAGTCAAAACCTTTTGCACAGGTATTCAATCAATTGTGCATCTTGAGATCTAACAAGACATTGAAGATAAGAAGAAAAGTATTGAAGGAACGGCAAAATGACACTAACATGACTTCATAATCAGCACTAAGTGCATTGTGTGAAGGAATTCATTTTCTTCTCTTCATATATCATACTCTATGTAAAATTTCAGTTATCACCTTTATAGATCGTTCACTTTGGCAGTTCTAACTGCAACTAATTAGCAGATCGCCAGTATTCCGATTTGAAAGTAGCAACCTGATCTGTCATCGGATTTTCATCCCTAGAACTAGACTGAGGAGCATTTATCTTTGGATCACTTGCTGCTTAATAAATGATGCAGTGATAAACCTACTCATGCAGATTTTGTTGAACTTGTTATACTTCTACGGAATGTGTGGTCTACTAAAGGAGTGTCTTCTGCTGCGCTACTTCAGTAAGGTATCCTTGTCACCATAGTTTATTAAGTCACATGCATTGATCTCAGTCACCAGAATATCTGTACATGTTCTCCAGGAACTAAGACGTGGCATGCATGGAGCAGAGTCAGATACAATATATTATTGCCGAAGGGTAAGGAAATCTCAACTCTGACCTAGAGTTTTAATGATTTCTTTTCTAGATGATGAATAACATAATCTCTAGGTCTTTAAAAAATCAGAAAGTAAGTTACCAGATTGTAATGTGCAGCTGTTTTATATATCCATTGTATTTATCAGGGAAGAACTATGATTTTGCAGTTGGGATAGTGAAGCGTGTGGAAACATGCATTGGAGAGGAAATCTGTCATTTTGAAAATAATATTTGGTCTGTTGTGTGGGAGAAGGGTGAGGGAAGGATATATTGGCCTAAGCTAGTTTTTATGAGGGTTTATTATGACATCGGAGCTGTTCTCCAAAACTCTTGGAGGTCCTTATGTCTGCCTTCAGAATATATGCCTTTAGGATGGTAGGGAGATAAGTTGCAGCATAAAGTAAGTTTTTAAGTCTGGTAATAACCTCAAGTAGAATGTTGACAATTCGAAAGAGTGTGAA
The DNA here is from genome assembly GCF_036785885.1 of Coffea arabica. Taxonomy (NCBI): domain Eukaryota; kingdom Viridiplantae; phylum Streptophyta; class Magnoliopsida; order Gentianales; family Rubiaceae; genus Coffea; species Coffea arabica. Next base: position 65,089,993 of record NC_092313.1, on the reverse strand, counting down.
TTCCTTTTCCATCAGTTATGAACATCTGATGGCCCTTTTGCTCATTGAAATGTTGAGTTGTCTGAGGCAAGAAAAGTACACCCTTCCTACATGCAACTGTGTTTTACATTGATATGGAGGTTGAGCCAGCACAGATTTATTTTGTGGATGTGTGTGCATTTCATCAGGTTATAGGTACTTGAACAACTCTATATTTGATGTAAACCACAGGACCATGTTAGTCTAGTTTAGTCAAGTGTCCAAGGGTTATGATAGGAAAATAGGATGCTGAAGTGCAATGATTGAGAATGTGTCTTCTTTATAGCTTGTTCTCAAGGTCTAGTATGAAACATCTCTCTGATGCAGGGATTGAACAGATTAATTGGCTGAGAGGGCTTCGGGAAATGAGGTGCAACTAACCTTGTTCTGCCAATACATGATACCAAGGGGCAAGAATAATGGATGTAACTCTTAAGCTGCTGAACAGAGATGAACTGTAACCCCAATGTCGTAAAGTTTAGTCTATTCATGTGAAGGGTATTAAAAATTTTACTCGTATTAACTTCCTTGAGACATGCAAAAGAAAAGTAATTACTTTATCAATTCCTTTGATTTTGTATATTATGCTCAACCAAGTTTTAGTCAACCGCTGATCAGTAGATTTAGGTGAGCAGCTTAGCACATAAAATCTTCAAAGTGAGCAACTTAGCACATAAAATCTTCAATCTTAATCATTCTCACAAAAACACAGGGACTTGTGGGAAAGTCACAGAGAAGAATCTCAGGTTGTTCTCCAATATGTTTTCATATTGCTCAGTACTCAGTGTAATATTATACTCATATAATTCAGAAGCGTATCATCGCCGAGCCTTACTAAATTCATGAGATTGACCATGAAAAGGAAATATTATAGATTTGACTGCCATCAAGGAGTAGAAAATCAGAAAATACATGAAATATCATGCAGAATCCAGATCTAAGTCAACTGATCGCCAAACATACTATTGATGACCTGTTCTGCACTTTTCCTTATTTTCTTTAAGGAGCTTATTTTACTTTCTGAATTTCATTCTGGTTTCATTCTGAAATTTGAAAAGTTCTCCTTTATCTACTATCTGCAGTTACTGGATGAAAGGCAAAGTTCAAACGTCTTGCGGTTTCTTCGAGCAATTAATGAGTAAAGCTCTCATTTTACTATTCTTTGCATCATCCAATTGAAAAAGGAAAAAAAAACCCTGAAATTTTAAACTTTCTAGAATGGCCTAACTCATGTCTCTGTCATTAGGATTCACCTTTTATTACCGCCTTTTTTGTTACCATACTGACTGTTTATCGTGGGAGAACATTTATTTTTATCATCACCTATAATGAGACTATCATGGTGTTTCATGGTTGTTTATGTATGATGATGTAAAGTGCACCATTTTGTGTCGATGGAAGCAGATGATTTCACTTAAAAGGAGATGACCTCTATTATGATAGTCAAAATTGGAGCTTATTTCCAACTCCTGTATTTATTAAGTTCTTTAGAGAGGATGATAAGCGTATTTTACAAAAGCTCTTAAATTATTCGGCTCATGGATTTAGTGTGTGGAAGTTCTATGGTGCATTTTAACTTAGTGTGACTTTCAGTACTGTATGTTGCATGTACTGTAGAAGGTTTTATTAGATGTCAAAGTTAGTCGCATATGTCAAGAGTGTTGAACTGCAAGCTAACATTTCCTTTCAAATTTTGGCTGGGATTGGTAGGAGGCATGACTTAACAGAAGGCTTACAGAAGCTGAAATGCAAGACCCTTATTTTTGTTGGTGAGAGGAGCCCATTCCATGCTGATTCTATACATATGAATACCATGATGAACAAGAACACTTGTGCCCTTGTTGAGGTAACGCGACATCATTTCCACATTCTTGAATTTTCATTGTGGTAAAATATGTTGCAGAATGGATCTTTCCATGCTTATTTGAAATGGTTGTAACTGTTTTCCAATTATCCCTGGTATGCATCAAGCAAAGCTAGGGATATGAAGAAGCCACTTGCCAGTGTTGATGCTTAACCCGAAAAATGGTAAACTTATATAATTTGGTATTTCCACCGAAAAGTCTATGAAATTGTTAATTAAGAAGGAACATGAAAGAGTAGTTGGAGGGATAAGGGCAGCTACATGGACATTATGGTTGCAAGGACGTTTGTGGGCTTCACAACAGATAAAAGTTAGAAAGAAAAGCAAACAAATAGTGGTGCATTTATTATTTCTTTCCGTGGTTGAAAGGTTAAAGATGAAAATCTTGAGAACAATATCCATGTTTGGTACCAGTGGAGTTGCACCACATAAAACCATGCAGTACATTTGAGTAGCAGATTCTGAAAAAATAGCTTATGTTGAAAAAATATCTTATGTTGCATGAAAAAATAAATTTGAATACCCAATTTCCACGGAACCCTGATCCAATAATGAAGTTGTCAAAATCAATCTGTGTATGGAGTAGAGGGTTAAGAAGGATAGGAATTGGCATAAGCTATTTTGAGACTTGTCACGTGTTTTTTATGTTGTGATGCATGGCACAAAATTTCTACTTTAATTCCCGTATTCAGTTGTAGTTCAATTTCACATCAACTACTTGGTTCTGCATTAAGAAGTTGTCTTTATTCTCTATGTATTTGTTATGATTGCTAACTATCTAGTAGTACTATTCCTTTTGTCACTATGAAGCTGAAGTCTCACTTAGAGCAATTAAGTTAACAAAAAATGCATACACACTAAAAACATCAATCTGCACGCAAGCTCTCATGGCTGTAGTTGGTCTTGGAATTGGAAAATTTTCAGCTTGCCAATGCAGACAAGGAAGATTAACTTGTACTCCTCCTTCCTTCCTATTTGGTTTTCTTGTTCTAACTTATCTCTCCTGTTTCTTTCTCATGACGTTCTAATACTTTGTTATGCATTATTTAGCATATCAATTTGGACCCGTAACTGATGATCTTCATGCATAGCAGGTTGAATCATGTGGATCACTCGTGACCGAGGAACTTCCTTATGCAATGGTGGTTCCCATGGAGTTCTTTTTGATGGGATTTGGTTTCTACAACAAAACTCCATTTACCTCCACAGGAAGTAGCCAAGAACTCAGCAAAAACCCTTCAAGACATTGGTGCATTGCCCCGGAGCTGCTCTCTTCCGAGAGTCTAGGTGTTAAGCTTAAACCGATCAAAACCCGACCAACTCATAAAACCTGAGGTGGAAATGTCTTTATGCCATAAAGCTCCATTGTATGTTATCATGCCAAAATGTGATTAGCTGCTCTGGAATCTTAATCATGCACATAAATTGTACATGTAAAAGGCTTTCCACTCTGATGGCATTTTCATTGCCCCAGGATTTGTTTAGGTAGGAAATTTTGGTCTGCAGTGGTTAGGTGCCTGTAATCCTTCTAAGATAGGATATTTCAGCACTCTGGGAGCTGGGGGATGTCGCTACAAATTCATTTTGTACACTAAGATGAAGCAGTATAAATTTCTATAATACTCGAAATATGATAGCTGGTTTTGCTTCCCCCCCTCTCCCCCTTCTCTCTCTTCTGGTTAAAACTAAACATTTTCCATTAATTATTTATGGATGATATCTATCAAACATGAAATTGAGCTATTTTGCTCTACTTATTGATCAGTATAACAAATGTAAATTAGAAATCTGTTCTCAAGAATCAGTTGTTGCTTCAGTAGTTATTATTCTGGGTTAAAGATTAATGACATTAGAGGAAACTTCGCAAAATAAAAAAAAAAAATGCATTTCAAGCCTCAAGAAGAAGTTTAAAAAAAAATGGCAAGAAGATAAACTAAGAAATATCAATGTAATGCTCTTGGAGAGATTCAAGGAGCTGACAAAGATAATTAATATCATTTGATGTCTTGTAGCTCAATTATTCGCATTGCTCGTACGTTTGGTATTCGTCATTTTCATGTTGCCGTAACATGAAATTTCTTACTTGATTTTGATTTTTCTTGCTTTTGCTGCATATAGTGATAAAAGAAAAAGCTAAAAATGCCCTTTTTTTTTCTCTTCAGAAATTTCCTTCTCACTAATATTTCTGCTGAATTTTGAAGTCTCACAATAGCCTTGCCATTAGAATTGGATCCTTTTTTTTTTTTTTTTTTTTTTTTAAGTGCTTTCTTCAGCATTGTTTTCTCCATTTTGGCTATAAAATTAAGAATTTCTGCCAAGTGGCTGTAAGACTTGAAAATTACCAAGAAAACTGTCTAACAAATTTCAGCAGGCCTTGCTCAACTTTCATGAAAGCATTAGGTTAGTTAACGCCAAACTTAATTCGTGAAATTCTTTGTCTTGAACATTATAAAACATCAAAGAAGAACATTAAAATCGTAAAATTCTACGCGACCGCAATTTGTATATTTACTTCTCTGACACCACTTGGAATTGAGTTTTTTTTTTTTTCAAAATGGAAGTACCAACCACATCATAGAGTAATTCATTCTCATTATTCTTTCCAACAAAACAATTTTCTTTTATTTTTCTTTTTTAATTGATTAATTTATCTTTTGGATGTGGTAGTTTTTGCTTGGTGGTCCATTTATTTTGTTGGTGTGAAAGATGTTCGCTTGCAAACTCCAACTAAAAAGTTGATGTAGATGCTTACAACACTTCAAATAGGAAATGCTATTAATTTTCAGCTCAATCGTAGCTGCTTGGGAATGTCTCCATCACAACCACAATAATCTGCTAAAATGGTCCCTGAGGAAAGGAAAAGGCCAAGCAAATTTAAAGGTGACAGTGAAATTTATCCTCAAGCTGTACTGTATTGGTATTTTTCAGCCTCATAAATCTTGCAATCTACTATGTCATCATCTGCCACAATAGCAATCTTCTTACTATCATGTCTGGTGTGAGAAAAAGATGGTTTGAAAAATTATTCACATGTACCTGACAAGAGTCTATATATAATGGAGTAACACGATAGAAGAAACAAAACGTTGATGGACAATTAATTTGACTACCCTCTTTGCCTAGGAAGATGATTACATGATCTTGACCACCTGGACTAGGCCCTTAAATTCATGAGTCATAACCTTCGAGAAAATTGTATCCCTTTGATGTTTGGATAATCTTGAGACTTTTTGCAAAAGCATCAACCATAAATAACTCTTTTCTTTTATTGAAAAAGAAAATCAACATGGCTGTAAGTAAAGGGGATGATAGTGGCTAAGGTACGGTTTCAAAATATAAAGATTTTACGTTCAAATTCCTCTTCTTCTTCTCAGTTCATTTCTAGTGATTGGATTTCTATGTTTATTTTAATAGGAAATAAAATATTCAAACGCGGGGGACTTAATTTTATCAACGACAATGAAAAATGTGAACTCCCAAGTATTTATGCATTGGAACTTCAAGGGAGCAAATATGTCATGGTTACAAGAGTCTATTCATTGCGCATAGACTTTAGGGGCATCATTACATAACCGTCGAGGTGAAGTTGGGGTCTAAAAGATTAAATGGAATAGTGCATAGACAAAATCAATCTCTTATGAATTACAAGATACTCCCTTAATTATTAAGAATTAAGGTATCTAGCATTCAAAGGGAAGTAGATTACTCAAGAATTTTATGCCTCTTAATTTATTGAATCAGATATTGAATAAAGAATTAAGAAAATTGAAATAAACTAAAGATGTAATCCATGAAAAAAATTCTTAATAATAACTACTAGAAAAAAGTTTTAAAAAAGAGGATGACTTAATAACTACTGTTTACAAAGGAATTTGTTAATTTTAGTAAGGCTTATGTGATGTTATAGTAAGTTGTTACAAATCTCGAAAAAAAAAAGTTCTTACAAGTCTCATAAGTGATTTTCTTACAATTTTGTTTAGCTACATTAGGTAGTACTTTTTATTATTGGGCTGCGCTGTTAGATAGTACACTTTGAGCATTTGAATGACTCTTCATTTCTTGTCAAAATAAAAAAGCTAAACCATAAAATGCTTAATGAATATGATAATTCTTTTAAAAGAAAAAAAACTTTCATGGGTATGTTGTCACCTTCCACCAGCATGGAGAAGACCAAAAGAAAAAACAGCAACAACAATAATGAAAAATAAAAAGCGTTGCAATAGCAGTCCTTCATCTTCATAAGTAAAGAATTTTCCTAGGTTCAAATACTATGGGAAGACCCAAAACATATTTACTACCCTTCAAGGAAATTTTCAAAAAATAGTCTCTTAATATATTCTTTCCTTTTTTTTCTTTTACACATAATTAGTCAATATATTCTTTAATTGAATAAAGAAAATTGTACTTACCTAATATGCATCCATTTTATTAACCTGAGGTACATGGTAATATGAAAGCTATTTATAGTCAATTCTTTTTACCAAATTATAAATAAAAGTGCAAAAATACATACCTTGTCTACAAGTAAGCAGCAAAACTTGGAGCTTTGATGATAATCTCGACCTATTTTAGAAATAAACCAAGTACAAAGTGTTGGGATCCAATCACGGAATACACGGCTACTATTGAGATATTAAGTACACAATAATTTAAAAAGAATCAAACCATAGGTATGAAAGATAAATGACACACAAGATTTAATATGATTCGATTCCATCATTGAGATTACATTTATGGAGTGAAACTCGTTCTTTATTATGAAATAGGAATACAATTTGAACTCAAAGCTAATCCTTGTATACCATTTTTTATTTTCTAAGAACTCTCTCTCACCCCATGTATAAGATTACATATTGCTCTTGTGTGCCACTTTATAGTATGCCAATTTTCACCTATTTATAAGTTACATTACTTGACCAACATTCAAATAATAACAGGAAATAACTGCTAATTCCTAAATTGGTTCATAATAGGAAATAATTCTTAATTCCTAAACTCATATAAATAGAAAATTCCTTAGTTACTACTTTAAGTAACTAAAACTAATTAGAAAACTAGTTAAACAAAAAACCTATTTAAAAGAAACTGAACCAATTTCTTAACAAATCTCTACCTTAGCGAATATTCCTTTAGCAATAATTTGCCTTTAACTACCAAATAGTATGGTATCGAACTACACATCCGAATCAATATAGTTCTGACACCCAATTGATTCAATCGGTAAATGAACATGTGTAGTTACTCCGAACTAATCTCCTGTTGACTCGCGCAAAAATGTCTCAATTCACCATTTCTCTTCGTACGATTTTTTCTTACTACCACTTACAACTCAGGATCCCATTCAATTAGCACTATTTCCAACCATTGGGGCAATCAAGTGGTAAATCATCATATTTCTTTCCATCATCAGGATTATTTCGCCATGTGTGGTTTTCAAGACTCCACCTGCAATGTAAACTCGTAGCTGTCAGAGTTTTTTAACATTTGAAAATTAGATTCCTTTGTTTTTTCATAACACATGGTACACCACATAAAGAACATAATCCAAATCTAAAAACCATTTCGGATGAAATATAAACCGTTGGAGTTGTAAGAAAGTCTCCACTGATTCACGTTTAGAGATCAACGTTGGACTCTAACTTTTTCTTGACTCTTGAATCACTTGGTTAAATTCACCGTCAAGTGTCTCCATATTTTTCGCCTTCCCATCTTTCACCATCAATGTTTCTTGTCAAACCATTGAAACAAGGATATCAACTATTGAATTGTTGAATTAGTAATAGTTACCAATCCATTTTATTTCAATAGTCAACCGGGACCCAATCATGAATCTCGCTCTGATACTACTTTGTTGGGATCCAAGCACGGAATACACACCTATTAAGATATCAAGCACACAATAATTTAATGAGAAGCAAATCACAAGTATAAAAGATAAACGTCACACAAAATTTAATGTGGTTCACCTCCATCATTGAGTCTATATCCACGGAAAGAAACTTGTTCTTTATTATGAGAGGAAAACCTATACAAGAATACAATTTGAATTCAAATCCAACTCTTGTCTACTATTTCTCATTTTTCAAGAACCCTCTCTCATTCCATATCTAAGGTTACATATCGTCCTTATGTGTCACTTTATAGCATGCCAACCCCCACCTATTTATAAGTTACATTACTTGGCCAACATCCAAATAATAACAGAAAATAACTACTAATTCCTAAACTGGTTCATAATAGAAAATAACTCTTAATTTCTAAACTCATACAAATAGAAAATTTCTTAACTACTATTTCAAATAACTAAAATCAATTAAAAAACTAGTTACTTCTATACAAAACAAGAAACTTGTTTAAAAAAAATTTAACCAATTTCCTAACACAAAGCAATCAGATTAATAAATTTTTTTGAAAATCATATTTAATTTATAATACGAGTCAAACAAAAATGTTCAACAAACGAAATTTTGTCCATTTAAAATCACAAAATTGAGAATAGCAAACCAACTCAGTGCGTGTAACAATAAAGCCATATAACTGTGCCAATACATGCCTAATTGATGAAGCCTCAAATGCAAAGCAATAAGGAAAGGGAAAAAAAAACTAAAGCAAGAAGAAAAAGAAAGAGCAATAGTTGGACATGCTTAAATAACTCTAGTAATGGCGAGAGTTATTAACTTCATTCATCAGCAGATGGCAGACAAAATTTCTAAAAACCCAAGTAGCATTTAATGATCAAACCTCAAAAAGGGGCAACATAGAGATTTCGCTGCAACTCTAAGTATTAACACCTTATACCAAACGCAATGAGAGTATTTCAAACCCATAATGAAATGACAAGAACCGCTAATGAGAGGACGATGTTCAAAATGTAATGGAAAACAAATTGCTTTTTTATTATAATATAAGGATCTATATTACACATTTTATTAAGTTCCAATCTGTTTTTTGAAATTAAAATGTTTAATATCTATACTATATACACTATATATCAAAGGAGATACAGGGGTTTAGAATAAACATTTTTTGTCACGTTATATACTTTCAACTTTGTCCTTATGAAAATTCCTTATTGTTTTACTAGTTACACATGATTTGTTAAAAATCATAGTTATCAAACCTAACCTGGAGCTCTACCTACAGAGGTGATCAGTCACCGGGTTACTAGTTCAACTACGGGTTGTACAATAGCTATATTATATAATATAATAATATATTTTAAATTATAAAAATAATAAAAATAATAAAAATTTTAAGTTGATGGTTCAATTGGCGGTTTAACTAGCAGTTTTTGCCAATCTATCGATTGAATCGTCGGGTCATTAACTAGTAAATAAATTTGATGTTTGATCGATCTAATTAGTGACCTAACCTGACCTTATAATCGGTTCATCGAGTTGATTGGTTCGATCGTTGGACCGGACCAAATTTTATAACTATGGCTAAACTAACTATTAGTAACTATTTTTTAACCATTACTATCTGAGATAAAATAACTGCCTATAAGTATTGTAACTACCAAAATAACTATCGTTTGATGGGAAAAAAGGTTAAAACACTACAGAGTACTCTAGTAATGAAAATTTTATGCAAAATTAATTTGTAAGAAAAGCATTTCTGAATTATACACACATCGCATGTGCTTTTGGCACCAGTATAGATTATAGGACAGATTCTCAAACCTAATCATGTGTAAATGGTGACTTACCTTTTTTTTCCCATGAATTTGCTAGATTTTTTTTTTTTTTAGAATTTGCTAGACTTGGTAAATACCATGAAAGGCTTCAATAATTGCACGACTTCTCACCCCCATTATGGACCCTTCAACGCAAGAAAACAAACAGTCCCTAGCGTGGAAGTTTAAGGAACACAGAATCACAAGGCGTCTTTTGTCATTTCATCAAGATTTTTTAACTGATAGCGAAGCGCGCCAGAAACGGTTAGAAAAATAAACGGTTGTGACCCACTACCGTTGCAACACTTGTCCCAAAAATAGACGGCCAAGATTTGGTTACATGGCACCATTCGAGGTTCTGTTAATCCTGTGAACGTTATCTTTCCAATATCTAGTGTTTCTGGTTCAAATTTCCCATGTCCAATTAAGCCTAGCTGGAAGCTCTGAACCAATAACTCAGTACTAGCTGAAGCACAATCCAATCTGCTCTGCAATAAATTTTCAGACTGTTTTTGTAATCTTTTGTAGCGTATATATCCACTTTTACTTGTATTGTACCCAAAAAAGGAGAAAAATGAAATATTACTAATGTTTCGATTGGATTGTCACTTTTTTCTTGACTGTATTTAGTCTATAGTTTAACTGAGAGAAAAGTGGGTGGTTAGATTTTTTTATTTTTTTTTGGTGGGGTGGTTGATTTTAGTTGTGTTATTGCAAGATAATGTTGATTTCATATGTTTGATGATGAAAGAAAAGTGGGGCTGATTTGATGCTCCTGGTTACTTCTTATAGATGGTGACAGTTTGATTGAAAGTGGATGGAGTCATCAGGTGTACGACGACCCATCGATGTTTATAAGCCATCAGTAAGTCATGATGATGGAAAATCATTTGATAGGAAGCATGAGGGATTGAATGTGAAAGTACTGAGAATGCAAGGGGAGGCATCGGGGAATTCTGGAAGTACGACGGGTGTTAGGCATAAGTGGATGGCTTTTAAGGAAGAACCGAGAAAATCAGAGATCACTGCTGTAAATGCTGATGAGGTAAGGGAGAAGGAGAATGAAGGACAAGGCAATAGAAGCAATCGGGTGCTCTCAGGAGCTAGCATAGCTGAAAGGACTGCAGAATGGGGACTGGTGGTCAGGACTGATGTGGGAGAAGGTAGCTTTCATGCAATAGGGATGAACGAAAATAATTCTTTAGGAGATGGAGAAAGAAGCAAGGGCTCATCAGATAAATTCTTGGCGGACTCAAGGAGGACGTCAGAGGAATCTGAAGCTCCTGTTCCAAGAGTATCTCAGGAGTTAAAGGATGCTTTAGCGACTTTGCAACAGACTTTTGTTGTGTCTGATGCAACTAAGCCGGACTGTCCTATAATGTATGCTAGCAGTGGCTTTTTCAGCATGACTGGGTATTCATCAAAGGAAGTTATTGGGAGGAACTGGTAAGGTTACTTTTGATTTCAGATGTATGTAACATAAATTTCTTAGCCGTTGAAAGTCTCAAAAATAGTAGGAGCATGAGCTTTCATGCATTATGTTGATCATTAGACTGATCATAATGTAGTCCCAGAAATCTGGCAGCTAACAAACATGCCCCTTTATTTGTTACCATTTGCTGCTTAGGGGCGTACAAGTATCACTGGACAGTGTTGCAGGACTAAAATTTCCGCCAAGAACCTATTACTCTCATCTTATTTTTACTGAAGACTCGTACTAAAGGTGTTTTCAGGCAAAACAAGTTTATTCATTCCATCAACATTGAAATGTCGGTGAATAATTGTTCAATAGGTCAGGGAACATCATTAGAACTCTGCACTTATATGAACTCTTCAAATTTCTTGAATATCTTAGTACATATTGAGACACAAACTCAGACTTGTTCAGACCTACAGCATTTAGAAGCCCCCTCTTTCTAAAATACATTGCGTGTTCTTCATTTCTTGGCTAATGTTTATTTAAGTAAGAAATGATGGACCAGAGAATATTGTATAGCAGGTCAGGCACCACTATTCTCTGTGATATATTCAAATATAGCACTTAAAACCCTTAAACACCTATAATTCTAGAATACACTGGCAGCTGCATGGTTCCTGACAAGTTGAAGTCACTAATGTTGAATGTGCTTTGCACTGTGATCTCTTATAACCGTAAAACCCATATAGAATATTTCATTGTTTTTGGTGTTACATCAAATCTTGGGAGGATATTCAAGGTTATTGATGGATGTTGTTCTTTGTTTTGGTGCAGTCGCTTTCTACAGGGACCAGATACAGACCCTAAAGAGGTAGAAAAGATACGTACTGCTGTAAGAACAGGATCAAGTTATTGTGGAAGGCTCTTGAACTACAAGAAGGATGGAACCCCATTTTGGAATCTGCTAACAATCACCCCAATCAAAGATGACAGTGGGAGGGCTATAAAATTTATAGGGTAAAGATAGTCTTTTCTCTTTTCAATGTAGAGTATCCAATCTGTTTCACATTTGCAATTGAAAGTTTCCTTACTGAAGATTTTTTTTGGACCTCTAGCTTCCTAGATATGTATTAGTTGGTTTCCTTGTTAGTTTAAGTTCTATTGTGCGAGAAGTGACTAATTTTCTGATTCTTCGTAGAGAGTTTATGGTAATTTCTACTCACATTGGTCCTGTTTCTCACTGACTTCAACCATTGTAATTAGCTCCTTATAACATTTCTCAGGCATCCAGAGATTGACAATTTGTTCATTGGTATTCTTCCCATTCAAAGTTTTCAAAAGAGTTTTCCAGATTTGGTGCATTAATTTGTGATATTGCAGTGTGAACATAATGGATTTCGGAGCAATGAAGGTCACTAGATGAAAAGCCATTCCAAGAGCCATAAGTGACAAATATGTTTCCTACTGAGTTTCCTCTCCTCAAATAAAGCATATGGATGAATATCACAAGCTTAGGTTACTAAAATCTGGACAATCAAATATTAGTTTTCGTATTGGATCATCTTTTGAACAATTATGAGCTTTCGGCTCTATATATAGTAGGGATTCAACTTTAACAGATGCAATCATTTCATCATCTGCATATTTTAAATCTCTCCTTTTTTCCCTTAAATAGTAATTAATATTCTTAGTTTTCCAGACGGCGGGTTGGAAGTTTATTTTTAAAAATTGACATTGTATTCTAGAGGTCTAATAATTTGGAAAAAATAAGTAGGATATATTTTAATTAACTTCAGGTCCTATTGTCCATTCTTCTTCTCCATTTAAAAGATATTTCCCCTCAGATTTCCTACTGTGGTAAGCATGTAAGTTTTTGCTTGTATGATATTCAAGAGCCAGATTGCTAAGTCAAGTAAACTAGCACAGACCTTATCCTCTATAGAACGTTCTGAGCTAGAACAGCATTTAGTAATTTCATGCATTTCATGTCACTATACTTCATTGCATCTCCTTTCAGCTTGGAGGTTGTTGACTTTCACTGTAGAATCCGTTTGAAATTGGTAAAATCTGAATTTGTTAGTGCATTCAATTGTGGTAACGTTTGAGCAATGCTGAGTAATTTAGGTAATTCCTGCTATGCTTCTGGTCTTATGTCTTCAGTACCTTTTGGCAGAATGCAGGTTGAGGTCAGCAAATACACTGAGGGTATAGCTGACAGTGCAGTACGACCAAATGGGCTTCCCCAGTCATTAATCCGATATGATGGTGCATACGATTGCTATTTTTGTTATTCAACAACATCTCTGCATCTTAAAATCCTTTCTGTCTACATGTAACAGCTCGTCAGAAGGAAAACGCCTTAGGATCCATCACTGAGGTTGTGCAAACCATAAAACATCCACGTTCTCTCATCCGGTCAATGAGTCATGATATTACAGCCAAGGTTGAAAGTGAGAAGTTTAATATTGATTATATGCTTCCCGGACCAGCCGTAACAGAGAATGTAGCAACATCTGGTAGACAAACTCCACACCATGACTTCAGCAAAAAATCAAGAAAGTCAGCACGCATTTCGTTAATGGGGTATACCATTTCACGTGTTCTATTTGTTATCTCTCAACCTCTACCCAGTTTTGAACAATTAAAATCCATAAGAAGGATAGTCAAGATAATTCTGGAGACCTTTTTAGGTTAGAGAAGTCCCTTATTATTTTCCTCGTTGGCACTAGAACAGTAGTAGCTAGTCTTTTTTGCTTCCCCAGGTTTGAGATAAATTAAAGGCAACAGACCTGTTATTCTTTGTTGAAATCAAGCATTTTAAACAAGGTACCAAAAAGACGTAGCAGTTTGATTTTGCTATAGAAACCCTATTTCATCTTTGATATTGAACAGTTAATTGTTCCTAGTTATGTTTCAAACGAATAGGTTTCGGACCATTTTGGATAAGGTCCCTATCCAATTTTCCATGTAGTTTTTGAAAAGAAATATTTTAGAATATCATCAAAATGGTAGTAAGAGTTATCTATGTCATCAGCGATGTAACATTGTTTCTGAAGCCATGTTGTATATGAGATCAGCAGAGCTACTGAATTCAATGATACAATGTTTAATTTCTGATATCATAAGGCCAGAAGAAATGTACTAAATTGGTATGCCTTAATAGAGTTACGTCCTGCACAAAATAAAAGAATCTGCATATGAGTGGCAGTGTCTTGTTTGTCTTTTTTTTTTTTTTTGGGATAAACAAGTTTAGGCAGTAACAAAAAGCTCCTTAATTTTAGTAAACTTCATAATTAAGGATACAGTCTAAACAATTGTGCTTGATTTTCAGTAGGTTTAAGTTGAGGTCAGCGAGCTATGCAGGAAGGGAGGAACCACCAATCATTGAGCCTGAAATCTTGATGACAAGAGACATAGAAAGAACAGACAGTTGGGAGCGAGCTGAAAGAGATAGGGATATTCGTCAAGGAATAGACCTAGCAACTACTTTGGAACGAATTGAGAAGAATTTTGTCATTACAGATCCCAGACTTCCTGATAATCCAATTGTAAGATCAATCCTGTTTTTTGAGATAAATACGGTAGGATCACTGTAGTTGAGTGCATTTCAATTGTTTTAGTACCTGAGATTGTAAGTGTTTGTGACATTACAAGGTTTCAGTTTCTATCTTCAGCTGCACTACTGCCTTTTTATCGCCTTTCTTTCTGTCAGGGAAGCAAAGTACCTGTTTCAGTTTGCAGTTTAGACTGGTATTTGTGTGAAATTTCAACTAAAACTGTGGTCTCCTTTGCAGATTTTTGCATCTGATAGCTTTCTAGAATTGACTGAGTACACGCGTGAAGAAATTTTAGGACGAAATTGCAGGTATGAATTTTTACCTTGAATAATCTTTTTATTGCAATTAAAAAGACTATATAATATTGGTTTTGCTGGTGAATGTTTCTCTGTCTTTTGCACTTTATAAATTGAGCTTGAAGAAGATATGTCAAAACTAAAATAAATTATTCATGGTTGCCTCACTGCTTTGCTGCTTTCAACTCAGGCCCTCTTTCCCTATCCTGTTACATTCAAAGTTTTCTTGATTTACCTTGAGCTTATGTATCATGGTCTTTAAGAATATCAAAGTACTTTGTTTTCCGATGCTAATACATCATGATTGATTCTGCCAATATGGCTATTGAATCCAACTTTATTGGTAGATTTACGGAATCATTATCCTCCTCATTGTATAGGTCTTTTAAATGGTCACAAGCAAATGATTTTCACCATTCTGATATTGGTGTCATATAACTTCACCTCAGAAATTTATGCTGTTTTCCATCTGTCCTTACTGTGTCAATATGTCTTTTTCGGTAAAGCATTTTCCTCGTAGTAGCAGCATTATCTGATTAAGTTTTTATACTTCTGCAGATTCCTTCAGGGGCCAGAGACAGATCAAGCAACTGTTTCAAGGATAAGAGATGCCATCAGAGAACAAAAGGAAATTACTGTGCAGTTGATTAACTATACTAAGAGTGGTAAACTTAACATCTTTTGTGCTAGTGGACAGAATTGGATCTAATTCTTGAATATACTCTATGATCTCACCTAATTGTTTATTGATACAAATACACTGCAGGAAAGAAATTCTGGAATTTATTTCATCTGCAACCTATGCGTGATCAAAAGGTGAGCAACGTAGCCTGTACCAAGTGGTTTGTTACATGCAGTACCTGCATCTCTGGTTTCCTATCTTAAGCATTTTTTAACAATTTTAGGGAGAACTTCAATACTTCATTGGTGTCCAACTAGATGGAAGTGATCATGTGGAACCCCTAAGAAACCGACTCTCAGAAACAACTGAACAGAAAAGTTCTAAATTGGTAATTTTCTGTTTTATGAAGTTCTCCTGGATGTTCTTTTCATGCTTCAAATTTCTTTAGGAGTGCTATTCCAAGTTCTCACTATCCCTCGTGCCTGGATTCTCTTCATGTTGCTATACATCCTTAAAAACACATCTGGTAGATGACTTTAACAAACAAGTCAGAGGTAGAGATCATTCCTGATATGTATTTGTTATCGTAAAAGGTTTCTAAAGAACAGTACTATGTAATAGCTGTGGTTTAGATTTTCATTTAAGTAGAAAAAGAATGAATAAAATGAGGAAACATGAACAAGAGGCATGTTCTATTTAACAAGATAATTCTACTGTTCTTTTTTTTGGCAAAGCCCCAAATTGGGGTTGGGATGCCATCCCTTAATTTATTTATATCGAAAAAGAGTACAGCGAAATAGAGGGGGCCAAACCTGACCTCTGTTAAAGTAAAAGAGACAGCTAAGGATCAACAATAATACGCACATATGAAAAAATCTGGAGTTCTAAACACATAACAGATCAATCGAACGAAATCATCCACATGAGGGTGCCCCACATTTGTGGGATTGTGAGCGAGCATGGGAATTTGGTTTGACATCTTGACGTGTTTGCATTGTTTTACCTTTTTTTGAAAGCTGCTTCCTCGTTTTCTTTGAAATCACTTGGGTAAATTGCTCGTGAATTGGGTTCTGGTCTTGATCTTTGTCTTTTTCGCGTTGTGAATCATCTTCTTCTTCTTCATTTTTGTCATCATTGCATGTTGTACTTGAAAGAAGAAAAGGCTTAGTTCTGTTCTGAGGATAATTCTACTGTTCTTAAACAATCACAAATACCTGGATTAGTGAATGTGTTTATGTGGACTTGATTGAAATGGCAAGCTTCTTCTTGACTTGAAATATTTGATGTTTTCAATACTTCCTAGTTTGCCTAATGTTATGCCCTGTTGTTCAAATTTTTTTACTTTAGTAGCAATTAAGTCATGGCATGTCAGACAATGTTGAAAGAAAAAAGAAGGGAACATATTTGCAAAATAACAATTTATATGGAAATTGCATATGAAATTGATCCTCAGAGAAGTGATAATATTGGTACAAAGGAAAACAATCTTGTATTAATGCTATGGCTCTAGAATTATTATGTGCGGTGAAGGCAGGCAATGGATCTATTCTTTTTTAATAGGATTACCATTTTTTAGCAACATCTTAAGTGATCAGATTTTAATGTGAATCTGAAGATCCTTACTTGTTCCAGGTCAAAGCTACAGCAGAAAATGTTGACGAAGCTGTAAGAGACCTTCCTGATGCCAACTTGGTAAGGTATTCCTTTGTCTTTAGATTGGATTTTGGTTGATAAACCACATAATTGAGTAAAAGAATGAAGGCATACCCTTACATATTTCTTATATGTTTAGACCACTTATTATACTGATGAAATGTATCACTTGGTTATCAAGGATGTTAAGAATTGATGATCAAAATGCACCGCAAAGAAAAGCATTAGAGTAGATTTCATTAATTATATTTCAGATAAAACTTTTGGGAATTTAAGAATTTTCTTTTGCAAACAGTTCCCAGAAGTATCTATTCTATCTAGGCTATTAATTGTGTTATCACTTACAAATCCTCATGCTGCCTCCTTTCAGAGACCAGAAGACTTATGGGCAGTGCACTCTCAACCTGTCTATCCAAGGCCTCACAAAAAGTATAGTGCTTATTGGGAAGCAATACAGAAGGTAAGGATTTTGAGAATTTATTCCAAGAAACAAGCATTGCTTCAATGAATTGAAAATGGTTAAGCAAGAGAAGTTCCAGGAACACTTTCATAAGTTTCTAGTGCCGGGTGCAACAGCATTTAGATTCTCAGTTTCTAGGCCTTTACTAAGCTTTCTTGAATCTGGAAGCAAGCATAATATCAGACCTAATCTAGGGCTCGGTGCAACAGTACTTCTTTTTTTTTTTTTTTTTTCCCTAAATGTTTTATCAACTAGAGCTATGGAGTCATTGTCATCATAAATATTCATACATATCAGGTTATTCTATTATTAGAGTTATACATATGTCAAAATTTACTGTTTCGAGAGCAAGAAACCCAAGACTTGTTGCATTCAAAATTTGGAACTAAAATTTCTTCAGGAGATTCTTCTGTTTACTTGCTCTTCGTACTGAAATAATAACCTGTTACATCTGAATAAAAGTGACGCGATCTTATGTCAGTAATAGTAATAATACTACTCTTTCATATGCTTTAGTGAATTGGTTCTTCCAACTTACTCTTTGTTGTCTAGAGTTCCTCTGGTTTTTTTCTTCTTTTTATTATCCGGCATCCTCAAGCATCTTATAAAAATCCTTTCCTCCATAAGGTGTGGGAAATGTGTTACTTCTTGCAAAGAGTAGAGTCCAAAGGGCCAGTAAAACAACTCCTATTTGTTTGTCATACATGATTTGGAGGCTAGATCACCATTCCAGGTCACGTATTAGTGATTCAAGAGTTGTTTGCTTTTTAAGAATAACCGTTTTTGTCCCTTTCGTCTTGTAGATCACGGCAACTGGTGAAAGAATTGGACTTCATCATTTTAAACCAATACGACCTTTGGGATGTGGAGACACTGGCAGGTTTGCATTAAAAATGCCTTCCTATAAGCAAGACTAGTCAATGGACCACTGAATTCCAATTTGTCATTGCCACACTGGTTTTATCTACTAATATTGAGTTTTTGATGTTATAGTTAGTACTACATGCCCTTTCGAAGATTTCAATTCAACAAAAGATCATTCATTTGATCACAATGACTACTATTACTATTGTTTGTAGCTGCTATACTTTTTCTTGCTTGTGCCTTGGATGATTAATATCTTGCTCAAAATCAGTAAGCATCAAGGAACTATTTTATTTTTGTTGCTGTTGTGATCAGCACATGATTATATTTCATTCAAAGTGTATGACAGATGGAAGTCAGTGAATGAACTTAAGGGCGAGTGGACTAATCTCTATGATAGAATGATCTATATCTTCACATAGAATAATCCATTGACAATCCTGGAATTTGAAAGCCTTTCGATGTCCAGGTTGTCATGTGACTTGGAGAGTTATTCTTTCTAATTTTCTGGACTTTTGGATGTAATTGCTTTGTTTCCGGTGCTTTCTTCTCAAGCGATCTTTACAAACTTTTCTGCTCAACTGGCAAGCATCATACAGTTGTCCATTCCATATTCCAAATATGAACAGCTTGAAATGATATCACACAGCTTCCTAATCATATCATCTGAACTGATATTAATGATGAATGATGCAGTGTTCATTTGGTGGAACTGAAAGGATCAGGTCAATTATATGCAATGAAGGCAATGGATAAATCTATAATGATGAACCGTAACAAGGTTAGAATGGCAAGTCACAAGCTCATACACAAATGTTACTGATTTCTTTCAATACATAGCTTGGCTTTTTCCATAATGCATAATTTAATATTGGACCTGGTTTCAGTGACTAGAAATATAACAGAGAAATATATACTGGTTTACTATCTTATTCTGGACATCAGGGAACGTGTGTCACTCAGACACCAGCAAGTTTAATAGAAAGTTATTTTCACAAAATTCATGCAAAGAGTGTCCGTCCCCATCTTTTCTTGCCATAGACATGATTAAAGATCACAGTTTGTAATTGCTGATTCTTCCATTTCAGATGCAGACATGCAGAACCACCATTTTGCATCACTAAACTAATGTAATCACGAAGTTGTCCATAAAATTGCATTGTTTGTCTTCAGTTCAGAGGACATGATAGCCTACTATCCAAAATTTTGAACTTTGAAATCCATGGAAACAGTTTCTTCCCTGCTATGGAATCAGCACCGGTACAGGGTTCCCAACTTTTGAGCCCTAAGCAGACTGATGAATATGTGCAGGTTCACAGAGCATGCATTGAAAGGGAAATCATTTCACTGCTAGATCATCCATTCCTTCTAACGCTGTACGCATCTTTTCAGGTTTGATTTTACTACTCTTCATTGCTCAAGTTTATAGATAGTTGTATAGCTAAAAGCAGGAATTACATAAACAAATAAGTTCGTTCATGAATTCTAAGCATAATTCAATCTACTTTGCCATCCCATAATTCTGTTTGGCATTTGAATTGTCACAAGTCTAGTCTCTTAGTCCTAATTGTCTAATTGTTTTAGCAAATAATTATTCATGTTTTATTTGGCCTCCAATTTTTAAGGGTGGTGGATGATTTCCATATCCACACTTTTCAGTCTTTAGCATTAGATCTGAAATACTTCTGCATGCACTTCTTTGTCTTTCAACTACTTCATTTTCCTAGCGTCAATCAGAAACTTTCTTCCACATTTTAAGATTTTATTCTGGATACTCTCTGAATACCTTAATAGACAAGAACAGCTACCCTAAGAAAGTGTTTAGCATTTTTAAGCTCATTCAACATGTCTTCCGAGCTGAAATTTGTGATGGCATAACAACCAATAAAACACTTGCATCATATATTCCCTGCCTGGTTTATTCCTAGTTACATCAGAATTTTCTAGTCCTACATGAACGTTTGCATACAGCTACAAAGTGTACATTACATATATTCTCCACTTCTTTTTAAAGAATACTATGTATTTTCCATGGCTTTTTGGATGTTAGTTCATTTTTCTTATTGTAACTGCTAAATTTATGCATAAAGCTAGTTTGACATAAATCCCATTGAGTCCAACAAAATTACTAACACATCGAAACTCATAAAGTGATTTCTAAATTTTTGGGAGAAATAGTGATCCATCCCTGATTACAATTAATTTCCTTTTGGCACTTTGATGAACTGATAGAATTGCATTTGTGCTTCAAGTTATTCCTAAAATTGTTGTCTGTATTTGTCCTTCTGTTTCAGTTTGAGCTAATTTTGTATGTTTGGTCTTTTGGTTTGATGTAGGCTTCTAAACTCCATACAAGTTATTCTTTCTGTTTTTTTTTTAAGAGATTGGTATGCTATAATGTTTGAACATAACTTAGTACAAGGTGAGAAGGACTAACATTTCTTTGTTCCCCCAGACACGCACACATGTCTGTTTAATAACTGACTTTTGTCCTGGAGGAGAGTTATTTGCGTTGCTTGACAAGCAGCCTATGAAGATATTCAGAGAGGATTCAGCGAGGTATGTTCTTTCTATACCTCCATTTATGATGGCAAAATCAAATCAACAACTACTGCTATTGATACTGGTTGAGTTTCATCTCTGCTGATTTTGGGTTTGAAGAAAGTATTCACTCCCATACGGCCTGTTATGGTATGGAGAATAAGGATCAGAAGATTGGTTAGCATTGAAATCTTCCTGTTCCTAATTCAGACTTTTGAGCACAAAAAATAGGCTAGTTTCAGAGACTGTGTACTAAAATGAATGGCCTTTCTAGTTTCTAAACCTGTTAGGAAAATGTGCTCCTTAACTTCAAATAAAGATTATTTAATTTATTAGGCTACATCGGATATTAATAACCACGTACGGGGTTCATCTGCATTGATTAACAACACGCATAACATAGCAGTATCGAACGCCAAAAGGTTATCAACAGGAGCTCTTGGATTGGAGCTCTTCCATTTCCATGTTGTACCTAAGCTTTGCAAGAAATGCTGGGTGCCTGGTGCCAGATTAACTTGTTTTTAGACTTCCACCAACTAGCCAAAGTCATAAAAGTGAAATTTAAGAACAGTAAGATATTAAGCTCCTTGATTCCAAATAATCCCCAGATATCCCAAAGCGGCAGCAAATAAGACAATTATACAAAGGGATATCAGACAAACATACAAGATTAATTTAGTTTTAAATAGGTGAATGGGGATAAGGTGTCTTTCCCTTGGTTGTATCTCTACTTGAAGTGATTAAAGAAAGTACCTTCCCGCTTTGTCACAAGAAATTTGAGATGAAAAATCGGCTATGTTCGTTTAACATGTAGTGTATTTGGACATGTTTTACAAGTTTCATTCAACCGGGAAAAAGTTCCGTGACTATACTTGATACCACGTACTTGGCTATGATTTATTGACTTAAAACTTTCTTTTCTTTACCACTTGAGTATTTACTTTCAATCCATTCAGGAATTTATTTCTGTAAATTAATGGACTTTTCCTCGTCAATGTTACTGCTCCGCAGGTTCTACGCAGCAGAGGTTGTAATAGGTTTGGAATATCTCCACTGTTTAGGTAATTGTTCAAAGTTTATTAGACGCTGTTTACTTTCTTGAACAATTAACTAATTAAGTGAGTTTCCTAGTTTTCATCTAAAAATCTTCATAGCTATTTAATTTCAACTTTGTGATGAAGAATACCTGGAATGCTTAAATGAATTCTCAGGTAGAGTTTGAGGTCTGATACATCGAGTGCTTTTACCATCAACTTAACATTCAACAAATGTTGAACAAAACTGAATCTTATTATGCAATAGTTGCACTTAAAAGATGGAATCTGGGATATCATGTGGAATTACTATTGATCTAGATGACCCCTAGACAAAAGAGATACCGTCTTGCATTCCTGAGATTTTCACAACCTTAGAGTGATACACAACAATTTTAGTTTGTTTTGGACAAATTGCTCAAACAAGTCCTTTTCCACATCTTGGGGCTGCATTCAGCTTGGCACTTCCTACTGTTCATCAAATCAATTACCTTCGCTCAAGTACATTGAACATAGAAGTAGATTGGTGAACACTGAACAATTTGAAGGGCATGCCCTTTAAAAGTTTTTACGACTATCCACAATGTCTTTATGGTTCTATCAAGATTCTGTGTTACATAAAAGAAATCAGTAAGAACCTGTATTAGAATAGCGCTTGTTCTAATGAAATGATTGCTTGTTTTCTTCTTTTCTTGTATTACAGGGATCATTTATCGAGACCTAAAACCAGAAAATATACTACTCGAAAAGGATGGGCATGTTGTATTAACAGACTTTGATCTATCCTTTAAGACAACCTGTAAACCCCAAGTATGCATTTCTTCCTAATGCTATGTGTATTCCTATGAGCAGATAATCGTTTCATTCTCAAATAGTTAATCCCACTGTGCCATTAACCATGGATTTAGGAGAATACACCTACCAATATTCATAAATTTGTTTTTATGAACCAAATAACCTCATGAAACTCCATTTTCAGCTTTTCTGGAAAACATCTTGCAGAAAATGCTATGATCTCTCTCTCTCTCTCTCTCTCTCTCTCTCTCATTCATTTAGAGCTCAATAAACATGGAATGATGATTCATACATTTTCAGAGTTCAATTTTATGTATTAATGTCTAATTATTGCATAAAAAACCTTAGCACTTTATATATTTTGGGTGCTAAGGTGTCTTTATCACGATGTTAAAATGTCCTGGAGCTGATCATCACTGACCTTTGTTGCCACAAATAAACTTATTTCAGATTATAAAGCATTCGCCACCCAAGAGAAGAAGATCTAGGAGTGAACAACCACCACTATTTGTTGCAGAACCAGTTTCACAATCAAACTCTTTTGTTGGAACGGAAGAGTACATTGCACCGGTATGTTGCATCATTCGAGTTTATTAAATTGTCCTTCCTGGAGCCTGTTTATATGCTGGAGGTTCTGTTTCATATATTTACCGTTGTAGTCTTGCAAATTGCATCTTCTCCTATAGTGGAGACTATTGTTCATGAAAGAATAATTTCAATCTTCTTGTAGGAAAAAATATGCATCACCATACCATGTTATATTCTGTTTCCTAATCTTCCAGTTGTATATTTTTAAAGGATAGAAACATTTGAAATGCTGAATATGCCTGTTAGTTATCAGTCATCACTCCAACTAGTTATTAGTCAGTTATTCAATCTTCCATGCAATTATCTTACTCAATTTTCAATAACCAAGAAAACAAAGTATCATGTTGGGAATCTCACAACACTTCTAGGAAGTCTTTGTAATAAGTTGTAATTGAAGTTTTCGGAGATTTCTTCAATTTACAAAAAGGAAAAGCATTGATATTTGAGGGTTTTTTTTTTTTGGCAACAAATGGAACCATTAGGACAAAGGAGAAGGTGATCAATTGAGTTTTATTCCTATTCTCTGGAGGCGATGATTTTTCAAGATAACTGTTTATCCTGTTGGAAATTGTAATTAAACGAATTACTTTGCTCAGTTCGACCTATTGTTTGATATGTTATCAGGAAGATATTGTTAGTTGCACTGAGTCTTACTAAAGGCACAATGCTCAAGACAGAAGTTTTAAGGAACTTCATAAAAGTAAAATATAATTGTATCATTTTTGTTTGCTTTGTTTCATTGCCTCCCTTTTCATAAAAATAAAAAAATAACCACAATCACCTCATGACGTTATACAGGCGATGCAGCAATAATTCATTCTTGTTGACCTATTAAGCATATACTTACAGATGTATTGCTTTCAGGAAATCATTACTGGCGAAGGCCACAGTAGTGCTATTGATTGGTGGGCTGTTGGTAAGTATAACACAAATGTGTGATATCATGCAAATTCTTCCTTGCTTCACCAGTTCTATGTGTACCAGTTCCTGCATCATACCTCATCTTTCTTAGAAGTGGGAGGTGGGGAATGAGTTTATGATGTACAGTACCTACATTTCTAACAATCTGTTTGGTTTGAGAAATCTCATTCCCATTTCTAACAATCTGATGGGAGCTTGGTTGCCATGTGCTTTGCAATGTCTTGTTTGTCTTCTATGGCATGGTTGAGTAACTTTAGGCTGATTAATCTGCTTTATGGTTAAAATCATCTAGAATTTAGGATGTTTTGTTACGTGCAGAACTTCTGATTGTTCTTAACCTGGCATTCAGGTATATTGCTCTATGAGATGCTTTATGGCCGTACGCCTTTCAGGGGAAAGAATAGGCAGAAGACATTTGCCAACATCCTGCACAAAGACCTCACATTCCCCAGTAGTATTCCGGTATAATCATATCTTGCATATGACAAATAGTCTCCCTCCAATCAAATTTCTCGTGGTCTAATAGATTGAACATCTATTATAAATGAGCTGGATTTGATGGACTGCAGGTAAGCCTTGCAGGGCGGCAGTTGATCAATGCCTTGTTACATAGGGATCCTGCCAGCCGTTTAGGTTCAAATGGAGGTGCAAATCAGATAAAAGAACATCCTTTCTTCCGTGAAATAAATTGGCCCCTCATTCGGCACATGGTACTAGTTCTTCCTTCTTTAGCACATTATCTGGAATTGTATCAGAGGACTAAAAAAAAACATACATTATGCAGCCATGCATTTAAGCATCTTGAAATATGTATACCTGCTTTCTTGCAGAGCCCACCACCTCTAGATGCACCTCTCAAGTTAATTGGGAAGCATTCTAATGCCAAAGATGTACAGTGGGATGATGAGGGAGTGCTCACTGATTCAATGGAAGTCTTCTGAAGGTATGGAAAAGTGATAAGAGTTAAATTTGTTGCAGTTCCTGTCTATCTACTAGCTCTGATATATGCAGTCTCAACAAAAACTTCTCTCATCTAATCAACTTCATGCTGCAAACATGATTTCAGCAAAAACTGTTTTTCATGCTTACTGTGCTGTTGTCTATGGTAAATCCTATTTGCATTTGATCCATATTTACGTCTTTTTCTCCTAAATATTGTTCAGTTTAGTCTCAAGTTCATTAAACCACAGGCAATTGAAATCCATATTGTCTTCTGATCTAACAGATTGAACTTCTCAAAAATATGTTTTCCACAAAGACGGGACTATCAGCACCGATGCATGGATTTTTATATTGTGTAGAAAACAAACACCAAATCCTGGTTTTTGTGTGCCCACTTTTCACAATTTGGATAACAGATGATCCTCATGGGAATATGGATTGAGGCTGCTACCTCCATTCTCCTTCACAGCCTGATGTAATCTAATCTAATAGTGAGCATCTTACTGCAGATGGTAATAGGTGGTGTACTGTATCTACTTTTTTTTGTGTAGAAAATAAGTTCTTGGCTTAGAAAAGGCTCTAATATTAAAGGAAGAAATGTGACTTAAATCATCAGTTTGCAAGTTATCAATGCCTAAAGTTTTCGGATCAACATTCATTTGCATGATTACTTGCAACCAAAAAGTTTTCTGATTAACATTGTTGCAGTTATTAAGCATAAACTCCAGAAGATCCATCCACTGCAGCATCTATCCACTTGAGACAAGAATATTAAGTCTTCACTATTACTTTCCCTGAAACGAAAACCTCGTGGTTGTTTTTTATGCATGCCATGTGAAGACTTGGCCAAACCCTGCAATCATAAGTTAAACTGAGAGGACAAAAATCGATATCAAAAGCTGCACAGATGAACCAATAGACAGCTCCTGGAACATGCTATTATGGGAACTTCTAAGGACTCTGGGTAAAAATCCCCAAGAAATCCAACTCTGATATCTAATGAATACTATTTTGGAAGCATAACATGCAAATCAGAGCGCTTGACATGATGCACCCAACTTCCACAGTGAAAGGGAGTGGTTGAACAAGTTCTCTTTCAAACGAACCAGAAGCAGATATGCAACCTGCAATCAAAATTAGCCTCGCCAATATAACTTACAGGATCCTGATCATTAAGATAAATTGAGGAAATTCAAGGTTTTCTGATTAACTATTTGTGCTCATTTTCTAAGTCTTCCTTATTAAGCGGAAGCCAACTCTTTTAACTTGATTTTGGAAACATTCAAACAGATGATATTATTAATTAGCAAACTTGAGAAGAGTTGCTAATAATTCTCTTCGATCTCTAGATGCTCCTTAATAGGCAGGGTGGCTAGAATACAATTTGCTGAATAGATATATCAAAGCACTGTTAGCCTATTATAATAACATCACTTCAATAAAAGTGCAGCAGTGCAATCCTATAGTCTAGAGGTATCTCCTCTCTCTAGCTTGCTTTGATCCAATTGAGCACTTTCCTAGTATAGGTTAGAATAGGAGTAGGACTAGAATTGATGATTGACATAAAAAAAATTCAATATCAAAAGAAGTGGCAACTTGGAATTTACTTCATATTTGAAAGTTTGAAACAAGCTTTTAGAAATAGGGAATTTTATGATAAGTCAATTCTCATTAATATGGAATTAAGATGATCCTTCTTTTCTTTAATCGTAAACATTGATTTCCATTGATAATGGAGCATTTTTAGAGTCAGCCATCTTTTAAAAGTTGATCTTTGTCTATTGACCTCAATTGCGGTGCCAAGAATATTGACTTAGAATACTAAAAGAATATTCTCCGCTTCAAGTTGGTTCACAAAGGTTTTGCTATTATCAAAGGATAGAAATATTGCTAAATAAGGTAAGCCATAATGAAATTAATAATTTCTTTAAAACCCTAAATATTTTACCTCTACAAAAGTAGAGCAGTCAAAATTATTTTTTATTGTAATTGAGATGCATGCAAAATTTTGATAATATTAATTAAACTACAAAGAATTCGACTGTGGTACTAACCAACAGTCATTTTAAGTGATCACAAAATGATTATTGATAGGTATAAAGTGTTAGGTGGTTGTTTATATTAATCTTTGGTGAAAATAATCACTTATTAAATTCAAAATCTTTATGGTAATTATTAAGAAATAAATTAACAGTAAAATTGCGGAAGCATACCTGAATTCATGTTGACTAACTGGTAATTGAATCCTCAGAAATTTTGGAGTAGTCCTCTAAATCAATATGTATTCGCTAATCCCTTGAGAGATGCCTTTTGTTTCTCTCTGGTATCTTGGTATCTTACCTGACGATGGGATATCAGGAAAGATTTATTTTTGTGGTACTAAAATTACGATAATAAGAATATGTGAGATCTGGGGATCATAATCATATTTATAGATAACTTCCTGTTATCTTTTGGATTTCTATTTCAACCCATCATACAAATAGAAATTACTTTTAAGTCTCTACACATTAAAGACCCACATCCTATTAGATACATTAAACTCCAAATCATAATTGATCACTTTAATTGGATTTAATCTTATTTGACAGTTTGCAACACATAATTAATCATATATAAGTCCAACATTGGATTAAAGATCTAACCATCACCCATTTGGACTATATGTATAACCTTATAATTATGTTTTACAATTAACTGTATGAACTCAATTTTACTGTCATAATCAAAACATATCTACAACCAATTCGGTCTATCAATTACACCAATATAGGATTAAAGCGATTTTTGTTACAATTCGTAACTCGACCCCTCAATGGTCACATATGTTGATATAATTGAATGACATGAATCATGATTTGGTGCCTGTTTGGAACCTGAGTTTTTTGGGAGTTTGTCTAAAACTTTACTGTAGTGCACTGTAGAAGTTTTTGAAATAATTTTGTAGAAGTTTTTGTAAGGTGAAAAACTTTTTTGTAGAAGTTTTTGAAATGTTACTGTAGACGTTTTTTGGATTATTTTTAGAGGTATTTTTAAAACATATTTTTGAGTATTTTATAATTTATAATTTTTATAATTTTATATTTTTAAACATTTATGCATTTATAATACATTTATAAATATTTAGAAATAAATATATTTATATTATATAAATATATAAATGTATTATATTATATATAATACGTAATATACATATATTTATAAATGTATAAATGCATAAATTATAAATGAATATTATATAAATGTATAAATTATAAATTATAAATGTATATGATGATTATGTATAAATGTATTAATATAATTAATATAAATGTATAAATGTCTTAATATTATGTATAAATGTATAATTAATATTGTTTATAATTTATAATTTTTATTGTTTAAATATTTATATGCATTTATGCATTTATAATACATTTATAAATATTTATAAATAAATATATTTATATATTTATATAAAAATATATAAATGTATTATATTATATATAATACATAATATACATATATTTATAAATGTATAAATGTATAATTAATATAAATGAATATATTATAAATGAATATTATATAAATGTATAAATTATAATTTATAAATATAGATGATGATTATGTATAACTGTATTAATATAATCAATATAAATGTATAAATATATTAATATTATGTATAAATGTATAATTAATATTGTTTATAATTTATAATTTTTATTGTTTAAATATTTATAAATATTTATGCATTTATAATACATTTATAAATAAATATATTTATATAGTTATATAAAATATATAAATGTATTATATTATATATAATACATAATATAAATATATTTACAAATGTAATAATTGTATATTATTATAAATGAATATTATATAAATATATAAATATATAAATATATAATATTATGTATAAATGTATTAATATAATTAATATAAATGTATAAATGTATTAGTATTATGTATAAATGTATAATTAATATTGTGTGTTAATATTATGTATAAATGTATTATATTATACATAATACATAATATAATTGTATATAAATATACATAAATATATATACATAAATGTGTAATATATATAATATGTATTATATATATTAAATATATAATATATAATATTTATATATATGTATAATTACATATTTATATTAATATTAATTTATATGGTATATAATATTTATATAAAAATATAAAAATATATTTTAAATAAAATAAAATATTTATAATATGTTTAAATAAATATATAAATATATAATATATATAATAAATTTTTGAGGGTGAGGGACTCAAAAATTCAAAATTTTTTTTGAGGTTACCGGCGGCACCGGAATAGGTGACCGGCGCCGAGAGAGGTGGTGGAGGCGGTGTCTGGTGTGGTGGGTTGGGTGAGGGAGGAAGAAAAGTTTTTGAGAAATTTTTTGTGTATAGATTTTTGAAGTGTGTAGGTAAAAAACTTTGAAAAGTTTTTTGGGGTTCCAGTAGCAAAAGTTGTTAAAAAACTAGTAGCTAAAAAATTTGGTAAAAAACTAGGGTGCCAAACAGGCCCTTGGATGTGTAACATGAAAATTTCATGTAGTGTACTCATAACATGTCTATTTTCAATTGGTCCATCTTAAACTTTCATGAGATCAAACCATACCAAAATCAGAGTATAAATAAATTCAAATTTTATTTATGCATAAAAATATTCTTAAACATTGATAACCAAAAATACAATATCATAAGAACATTTAAAATGACAAACTCCCACTAAAACTAAATATCATTTAATAGCATGACACCTATATGAGCAATATGTTCATGAAACATTTTGTGTGGCAATCCATTAATAAGCGGATCCCCAATCATAAAATTTGTCTCGATATACTCTATCGACAATTGTCCACTATTTACTATTTTTTTTAACAGTCAGGAACTTGATATCAATATGTTTAGATTTTGTCCAGCTCTTATTGTTATTAGAATACAGAACTGCTGACTTATTGTCACAAAATAATTTTAGTGGTCTTTCGATACCATCTACTACACGTAATCCTGTGACAAAATTTTGCTGCTAAATTCTATGATTAGATGTCTCATAATAAATTATAAATTCTGTAATCATAGTAGAAAAGGTTATAAGAGACTGTTTAGACCTCTTTAAGGATATGGTACCTCCAGTTAGCAAATAGATATAGTCTGATATTAATTTCATACTATTTTGATGTCCAATAAAATCGAAATCAGTATATCCAATGACCTCGAGTTTATCTGACTTTCGATACGTGAACATGTAGTCTTTTGTTTTCTGTAAATGCCGCAAGATCCGTTTGATTGCCTTCCAATGATCTAATCCAAAATTGCTTAAATATCTACCCAACATCCCAGTAGTATACGCAATATCCGAATACATACAAATCTAAGCATACATTAGACTCTCTACTGCTGATGCATAAGAAATTTTTTGTGTTTCCTTTTCTTCAAAAGCATTCTTAGAACATTGGTCAGAACTAAATTTGTCTCCTTTAACTACAGGGTGTCACCTGATTTGTATTTTTACATGTTATATTTTTTAAAAATCTTTTTGATATAACCCTTTTGTGATAGTTCTAAAATACTCTGAGAACGATATCGGTGTATTTGTATGTCTAATACAAAAGATGTATCACCAAAATCTTTCATCTCAAAGTTTTTAGTTAGAAATCTTTCGATCTCATGCAATAGGCTTATATCATTGGTGACAAGTAAAATATCATTAATATACAATATCAGAAAAATATACTTACTCCACAAAACCTACAGTATATACAACCATCTACTAAATTTATTACAAAATCAAATAAGATGATTAGTTGATGAAATTTGAAATACTATTGTCGAGATACTTGCTTGAATCCATAGATGAATTTTTTAAATTTGCAAATCATATTTTTTGCATCCATAGATCGTCTCATCAATGTCACCATTGAAAAATGCAGTCTCTACATCCATCTGGTGTAACTCAAAATTGAAATGTGTCACTAATGTCATGATAATTCTAAAAGAGTCATTCAAAGAGATCAGATAGAAGGTTTCTTTATAATCGATACTTTCCTTTTATGTAAAACCCTTAGCGACAAGATGAGTTTTGTATCTTTTCATATTATCTTTTGAATCTCTCTTAATTTTAAATATCTATTCACAATTAATGAATTTTGCTCCTCCTGACAATGGGACAAGATTTCAAATATCATTGTCTTTCATGAATTTAATCTTTTCATTTATGGTATCGATCCACTTTTGAGAATTTATATTTTTCATGGTTTGACGGAAGTTGATTGGATCATCTTCCATCAATCCAATGTCATCCTCGTGTTCTTGGAGAAAAATAATATAATCATCTGTCATTGCACTTCTCCATTCTTTAGTGGATCTTCTTAATGGCATTGATTCTTAAAGAGGTAGAGTTTGTTCTTCTATAACATTTTATTCTTCGATATTATCTTGATTTATTATATCACGATCAAGATCATAAATAGGATCCTGAATAAAATCAATGACATCTGTGAAAATATTAACATATTCCTCTTCAAAGACAAGATTCCTTACTATAGTTTCTTCCCCAAATTTGATATCCTCAAAGAACCGAGTATTTTTCATCTAAAAAATCGATTTAGTCGTGAGATCATAAAACTTGTAACTTCTGAATTTTTCAAAGTATCCAATAAAATCACAACCAATCATTCTTGAGTCCAGTTTCTTTTCATTTGATCTATAAGGTCTTGCCTCAATTGGACATTTCTAAATATGTAAATATTTTAAAGTGAACTTTTTACCTATCCAAAACTCATAAGGAGTTTTGATAGTTACTTTAGTTGAAACTCTGTTAAAAATATATGCTGCAGTTTTAAAAGTTTCTTTTCAGAGTGACTCTGGTAAGATAGAATAATATATCATACTCCTAACTATGTTTTTAAGCATTTTATTTCGTCTTTTAACTACACCACTCATAGTGGGTGAATCCGATATAGTGTACTGTGAGACGATACCGCATTCCTCTAGATATTTAGCAAATGGCCCTGGACGTTATTTACCTGAACCGTCATATCTATCAAATATTCACCACCACGGTCAGATCTAATGTTTTTTATTCTTTTGTTGATTTGATTCTTAATTTCAGTTTTAAAAATTTTGAACACGTTTAATGACTATGTTTTTTCAGAAAAAATTATCTATGAACGTTATAAAATTTGAAAGGGCAAATTATCCATTTGGCCTTGAACTTTTTGTGTAAGTAAAATTAAGCCCCTTAACTATTTTTGACTGACTTTGAGCCCTCGAACTTTTAAAATTGGGCACCCGTGATCCTTTTGGCCAGTTTATCTAGTTTTGCAACCGGAAGGCCAATTCACACGAATGCCAGTGTGCTTTGAAGAAGGGTATTTTTGTCCGCATATTTTAAGTAAAAAGGGAACAACTCCTCCTTCTTCCCTCTATTTTCCTAACCCGCCCAAACGAGTCGAACCACACCGCATTTTCCTTACTTCTTTTCATCTTCCATTGAGGATCTTTATGGAGGGAGAAGAGCAAGAGAGAATCGGCACTGTCGGGTTCAACAACAGTTGGGTATCATGGACATTGAAGCAACAATGGAGTGGCAAATCAGGCCGAAAAATGAATACTTTGATCCGGTCCTCGCTTATGGTATGTAACTTTGTTGGAATCTTTAAATGTGAAATAGCTAGCATATTCAGTGGTCGGATGGGTTTAGGTAAAATTTTGGTGGTGGGGGTTACTAAAAGTGACGTGGTAGTGGTCCTAGATATGGGGGTATGGTGGTGGGCAGCTAATTTTATTGTTTAGTTGTTCAAAAAGTGTAGGGATTTACGAATAATCAACATTTGATTAAAAGTTGGAAACTTTTTATTGTTTAACTTGGATTTGGGTATTACATTAGGGTTACTTTTTTAAAAAGCATGTGAAGCAAAAATTGAAATTTTAATTAATTGTAGTTTTTTTGAATAGTACATTTATTTGCACTTCTTGTAGCCCAACTTGTATTGAAACGAAAAATTCATATTGATATGTAGCTCCAGAATCTAAAATATTTAGCATAAGGTTACACCACGGGGGAAGAATAAATTGGAAAAATTATGTCAGCTATGGGAATGGAGAAGTGGACTACATAGATATGTGTGATGCTGAGCGTATGTCAATCCATGAGTTGAATAAAATAGTTGAAAAAGTTGGTCATCGTAATGCAGCTATTTTGTACTATTACCTTGAACCAATTGCAGACATGGGGACTAGTTTGAGAGAATTGTCCACTGATACTCATGTTAGGACATTCTGTGACTAGGCATATAAATTCAAGGTGATGGAAGTCTATTGTCATCATCTAACAGTCCCAGAAATTGAAGAACTGAAAAATGCTGTAATAATAGAGTCACTAGATAAGAGGAAAAAAAATCTGGAGTTGTCATAGAGGAATTAAATGAGGAAGAATGCATAACTAGATATGTAGATACTCAGAAGAGTACTAGAAGGGATTCTATGGTTGGAGCAGTAGGGGGTGAAAAAAGAGGAAAAAGCAGTCATGCAGCTAGTAATGTTGGGACAACAGAGGGTGAACAGCAAGCAAACTATAGTAATGCAGCATCTAATTGTGGGGCTAATGAATCAATAGGGATAGAAAACATTGATGATGAATCTGAATCAGAAGCAGAGGAAGAAATGATAGATTTAGTGGTGCCAATGACTATGGTGGTGAAGAGGAAATGCTAGACATTTTGTTTTCGAATGCTAATGGCAGTGGTGAAACTTCACTGCAACAGCAGAGAGATGACACCACAATTGAGTAGACGCAGTGTTCAGAACAAGAGAATGTTTGTGGAAGGCAAACAGAAACTGACTTGGAAACACAACAACAAGGTGCAAGAAAGAAACAAGTTAGGAGAAGGAGAACTAGACCAACAAACCACTCTAGCCAGGGACTAGAGGATATAGATTCACTCCAACAAGATTACATCCCTGATCACCTAAGTAGTGACAATGGCTCATCAGATGATGAATTCAAAGGGAGATACAAGGACTTTGTCCTAGAGAAATTCCTCAAGGATCCCAAATTCGAGATTGGGATGAAGTTTGAGTCAAGAGCACAATTCAAATCTACTGTGACTGAGTATGGGATTAGGATAGGTAAACCTGTTTGGACCTGTAAAAATGAACCCACCAGAGTGAGGGCCAAGTGTACGGAGCAATGTAAATGGTTTGTATTTGTTTCAACAGAGAAGGCTCTGAGCACAAAGGATTTGGTAGTAAAGACTATGCATGATATCCATGAAACATGCAACCATTCATGGAAAAATAAGAATATTACTACCAAGTGGCTATCTGACAGGTATGTAGAGAGGATAAGATCAAACAACAATCTGCCAACGAGAGAGTTAAGGCAAATAGTCCACGAAGACTACCATACAGAAATATCTAAGCATGTTGCAGCTAAGGCGAAGACATTAGCTATTGAGAAGATCAAGGGGTCAGTTGAGTCACAATACAAGAAAATATGGCAATATTGTGAAGAGATTAAAAGGACTCATCCTAGCAGTACAATGGAGGTTATGTTCACTCCATTTAGAGAACCTGGATGTAATCCAAGGTTCATGAGGATGTACTGTTGCCTTGGCCCACTGAAGAAAGGATTTAAAGATGGATGAGACCTATTTTGTGTTTGGATGGATGTCATATTAAAGGTAGATATCCAGGCCAACTATTGATAGCTATTGCAGTGGACCCCAACAATGGCTATTGGCCAGTTGCATGGGTAGT
Organism: Coffea arabica; assembly: GCF_036785885.1. Classification (NCBI taxonomy): domain Eukaryota; kingdom Viridiplantae; phylum Streptophyta; class Magnoliopsida; order Gentianales; family Rubiaceae; genus Coffea; species Coffea arabica. Next base: position 65,054,966 of record NC_092313.1, on the reverse strand, counting down.
TGTTGAAAAGGAGGCTACGGAGAAATGAAAATGGTTCTTAACCCTCTTGAGTGGCGACCTGGAAATACAAAATAAGGGACATTACACTTTCATGTTTGACCAGCAGAAGGTAAAAGTTTAATTCAGCCCTCCAACTTTTTTGTTTAGAAAAAATTTAAGCCCCTTAACTTTTAGTGTAGGTAAAAGTAAGCCCCTTAACTATCTTGTATAGGCAACTTTTAGCCCTCAAACTTCTATACTGTAATGACATTCCTTGGATATCTAACTTACACCTATTCTGATGGCTATGCGTAGGGACTGGATAGAGCACTTGCAGAGGTTCTACCAAATTCTGAACACAGATACTGTGCACAACACATGTATAGAAATTTCAAGAAGAAACATTCAGGATTAGGTTTAAAGGATAGATTGTGGAATATAGGAAACTGCACAACAGTTGAACATTTCAACAAAGCCATGGATGAGTTTGAAGAATATGATAAAGAAGCACATGCATGGGTGAAGAAGGGACCACATCCTCGACATTGGTGTAAAGCCCTTTTTTCCAAACATCACAGTGTAATATGCTGGTTAATAACTTGTGTGAATCATTTAATGCCCATATTTTAGAGATTACGGACCAGCCTATTATTTCTATGATGGAGGCCATTAGAGAATATTTGATGGAAATGAGCCAAAAGAGAAGGGCAGCAATAAAAAAATACAAGTTAAATGGTGGATCACTCATTAGAGAAATTGTGAAAGAAAGGGTCAAACGTGCCGCACAATGGGAAATAACATGGAATTCAAGCTCAGGTTATCAGGCTAAAGGGCCACGGGAGCCCAATTTGCTGTTGACCTTGACAAAAATGAGTGCACATGCAATTTGTGGGTCTTGAGTGGCATTCCATGTTCCCATGCAATTGCTGCTCTACATAGAACTAATAAGGATCCCAACAAGATGTTGGCTAACTACTATCATAGGGAGCTATTCTTTACCATCTATGATAATGTGTTGCAGCCTATTAATGGAGACATTCAATGGCCACAGTCAAATATGCTGGAGTTGGACCCACCAGCAAGTGTTACTCAACCTGGCAGGCCAAAGAAAGCTAGAAAGAGAGATGTTACAGAAGGAAAAGATCATGGCAAAAGGTTGCGAAGGAGGGTTGTAATCCATTGTACAAAGTGTGGAGGGATTGGACATAATGCTGCGACTTGCAAGAATCCTCCTAAGTCATCTAGTGAACAACAATCTTCTCAACAACCAGCACCTACTGAACAACCATGTAATCAGCAGCAGGAGGAAGCTCCAACAAAAAGACAACGTGTGAGTTTGGATTTCATTATAACTTCCTTTTGTTTGTGACTTTTTTTTGTGATCTGAAATGCTTTCTTTAATATGTAGGTAAGCAAGAATCAGGGACAATGAAATCAGCAAAAAACTCAGCAGCAACCAACACATCAACTTCAGTCCCAGCAATCCACCTCAAGGCCACCAGTTCATATGTACAAGACAAGTACATCAAAAAGGCCACTGACAGATGCAGACAAAGGTTTTATTAATCTCAACTATGCTTACTTGAGTAAAGATCCACCTTTCAATGTTGGAAACTGGCAGGGAAGAGGTGGAGGAAGAGAAAGAGGCAGGGAAAGGGGTGTAAGGATCGAAAACAACCTAAGAGGGGGGATAAATTAGGTTGATTAAGAAACTAATCAAGTTATGGGCACTTTTTACTCAATATGAATATACCCTCTTTTCTAAGTGATCACACAATGAATCAATCAATGAATGAACAATATCACTTGAGAGAAGTAGAAGAGATAAGCAATTTAAAGATCACAACATAACAATAAGTAAATGAGAAGAAGGGAATTGCAAACCAATTGATTACCAAACTCCTCTTGAATTTGAAGATCAATTCAAACAAGATTCTTCAAGTTGATGAAATACAACCAATCTTGTGTACAAAGGAAGGCTCACTTCCTCCTAACCCCAATCTCCATTTGGTCAAGTTAGAAAGTTTTACTATTCCTCAGGACAACCCTCACAGAGCTATACTATTGAAGTATTTACTCACAAATGAAAAACTTAAAATGAACTTCACACCACCAAGATTACAAATCTTCTTTGGAGAGTGTTTTTTCACTAAAACTACTCTATATCTTTTGTATCTTTAGTGTGCAAAAGTTATTTGAAGTTTTTGACCATATTCTATTTATATGAGACAAAAAAAGTGCTTCATTAATGCTTTCAACGGATAGAAAGTAGCTAAAGAGTCAACTAGCCGTTAGGAGTATCGGACGTCCGGTACTACCGTTGCTTGCGTCCGATAGCAGATAGAGAGTTTGAAAGATTCTATCGGACGTCCGGTACTTCCGATGCTTGTGTCCGATAGCAGACAAAGAGTTTGAACGATTTTATCGGACGTCTGATACTTCTGATGTTTGTGACGCCCCCACTTCTCCCAAGGGCGAACCCAAGGGTATCGACGGGACGCCTGCCCAACTCTCGCTAGGATTTGGTACAATCCATAATTCAAAAAATCGAAATATTTTAAATAACTTCAATACATAATTAAAGTACTCCAAAATATCTCACACTTACATTAAGTTAACTTTCAAGCTTAAATACAACCCAACGGAATATGTACTACAACCATCCGCTATAATACAACTTAAGATCTTCAAAAGAAAACAATCTAGTACTATTTTCGGGCACTCTTGGTCTCGAACCCTGTAAAAGAAATTCACAACGTGGAATGAGCTACACAACCCAGTGAGGTTCCAAGACACTCTAGCAGTTCCATTAAATTAAGTAAAGGGAGCATACCACATGTATGGTTCAGGGTTGCACGTTGACATAAGAACATGAGACAATTATCATTCTACGAGTCATTTGAACACATTACAGGTATAGTACATTTGCATGAAACGGTTATCATTATGTAAAATAAACACACATTGAAGGATACGGTATTCCATTGAAACTATTTCGGTCAACTGCACCTTATAACTTCCGGTCTCCATGGTACTGTCTGGCCATCGCCTTATCCCTCTAGTGATAATACTTGAGTATACCGAAACGGTGGCCCAAGATTCTAACCTACCCGACCGAGCCCAGTCCTGACTCGAGTAGGTCAGTAACCAAGGGCAGGGCCCAAGTTCAGTTTAAAGCTTACAACATACACAAGTAATCAAATAACTTGGCGAACGGTAAAAATTTATTTTTTTCGTAGGTCGAGTGAGATAAAGTACATACTCGCCTTAAAATGGTGGACAATTTCATATGAGCAATTACTAGCAACAATTAGCACATAAATACGTAAGTAATATTTGATAATTTCATGTGAACATGTAATTTACGGTAATCAAGTAATCAAGTAAGCAGGTAGTCAAATAGATTAGAAAACGGTAAGTAAACATGGTTAACGGTAAACGGTTAACGGTAGTAATTACGGTTAATTGGTAGATATATGTCATTTTAATAGGCCGCCATTGGCCGTTTCTCACTTTTACCACTTAAGAGTCGAGGAGATTCACTCCAACCGACTTATGCAGTCATAGCATAATTAATCATTTAAACACATCACATAAATATGCAATTCAAGTATTTCATGTCGAGTAATTCAAGTATACATTATTTAAATATGCATGAGTGTGGTAAATACTTAACATGTAGCACTTAACACTTAATGATCATGGATTAAGCATGATAGACTTATTCAAATTACGTACTCTTATATGGAACACCCACCTATTCCAAACAAGTGAGTACGTGCTCGAACAAGTGTTTAGGCGTCTACTTCGAGTTCCTCTTGAAAATCCCCTTGAGCGCCTGAGCAAATAACCATTAACTATTATACACTATCACTTAGAATTCCCTACTTATCGAGAAGATTGTACTAATGTTCATTCTAAGGAAAATTCATAAATTGAGCCTTAGTCATTCATAATCGAGACTCGGAAGTGGCGTTCACAAACACAAGAGAAATCTGATTTTCGCCTTTGAAATCAAGTGTAAAACGGTCTAGTAATATCGGAGAAAAATGGAGAGTTTGAAACCCTCAATTTCCTTTAAGTTCGAAAATTTCAGATTCGACAAGCAAACTTTGAAAAATCAGATCTCACTCTCTAGGAGTCCAAAATTGGAAAACTTGATACCCTTGGAAACTACATCCAAAGTACTAAAAGTTTTTAGAAAACACTTTTCCATGATTCCAAATGGATGGCATTCAAAATGGCTCAAAGTTACTGCTTTAGAATACCAAGACAGTTTCAAGGTTGGTTTTTGGGCAACTTTGGAAATTCGGCAAAATTCACTCAATTTGAACTAGCCTTTGAAATTTGGAACTCTATTAGAGTTGCAATCAAAGTTTAAAATGGAACAAGCGGAATGAGAATTGAATTTTTGAGCACCAAGATATGGTAGCTCAAAGTTACCCAAATTTCTTTGTTAAACAAAGGTTTTTCCAAAATCAAGTCAGGAACTTTGGAAGTTTAGTTGAGAAATGAAACGGCCTCGGAATAACACCAAAATTAGCAGTGTAACACTACCATATAAGGGTTGTTCCTCTACCAAATTTCATAGAGAAATAAGCACAGAAAGTGGGTTAACAAAGAGTACAATCTGACAATTAATCCACATTTGGTAAGGTAATAGGGAAAATTAATTATAAAATGAATGATAAAATTGCAGCCTATCAATTCCCCCTGCACCTAAACCATGCTTGTTCTCAAATATGAGAACAGCAAATAAACACCAATATTTGACAATGTTTATTGCTCCATCTACCATATTGGCAAGACACCGTGAGAATACATATCAAGCCTCAATAGTCAAGATCCAAGGAACATCACATCGATTGACTTTTAAACCGCGGACTCCTCCAATTTAAGGCAAACTAATCTAAGAAAAAAGAATGGTCGCTCAACATTTATCAGCAAATGGTCCAACTATTAATCAAAATCTCAACATTAAATCCACAAATAGGCAAGCTGATTTTAATCATATATTGACACAACCTTCACTTTTTTATCACGCTTTTCTATTTTCTTCTTTTTTTTCAATAGTAATAAAAGACTTAGTCTCCAGCCATTAGAGTCTTTTGACGCGAACTCCAACATTTGCCAGATGGAGGAGTCCGGTTACTCAGCACCTATTGCTACGCAACCGCGTACTCATAGCAATTACTACTTTTTGACGTGAGAATCGATACTTTTGGTGAAAATTCCCGGTTACTCAGTAGTAACAACAAGAGGAGTACAGTCAACTTTTATTCATAGCCAGATAACACAATAATTCAAAATAACACAACAAAAAAAATAAAAACAGCAGGAGCTAGCCTCATTTCTTCAAACATGGAGAACTAAAGTTAATAATTAGACCAATTCATGTGAAAATGCCAACAATCATTCCTTATGTCTAGAAAAGTTAATAAAAAATTCTAAGAGTCAAACAATTACCAATATTTACCAAAGAGATATTTTTGGATTCAACCACATTAACTTGATACACTTTCATTACTAAAATTTGGCAATAACAGAATTAGAGTCAACAATCCAACAACAAACCTTGGCAGTCATAGGAGAGCTGCTCACTAAAAAAAAAGAAAAAAAAAGAAAAATAGACAAGTAACAAACTAAAAATAAAGGAAAAATATCTGAAAACTAAAAATTAGAAATACTAGCACCACAGCTGATCCCCCTCAACACCTAAATGGCACATTGCCCTCAATGTAATAAATAAACAGCAAAAGCAAGAAGAAGGGCAACGAAACTTTCCTGAAATCACGGGGATCATGTCGAGATCACAGCGGTAGGTTAGGCGGAAAAAGAGATGGAAAGCCCTTGTGGTGCATAAATGCTGCCAGATTCTGCGCCATGTTAGCCACGTTGGCATCAATGTTGGTCATCCGAGCCTCCAAATTTTGAACTTGCATCCGGAGTTGGTGCCAATCATCAGCCCCTAGGGACGTAGGAGGCGGAGCAGAGGTAGACGAGCCCGGATCAGCGCCAGTAGTGGAGGTACGGGCAAAAGAGGATCGAGAGGGGACTCAAGTCGATCCCGGGGGAGTAATCTCCCACCCGCTGTCACCCTCTCCAACTACACCCATTTTTTCTAAGCAAAGGATGTCTGAGGGCTCTATTTGACAAGTTACATGCAAATCATAGTTAGAAAGATAAAGCAAACGCAGATTAACAGCCAAATGGGTAATGTATGACCCAAGAATCAAGGGACATTTCTTTTTAGTTAGAACAGACTTGAATTGAGAAGCGAGCCGACACCCCAAATTAACCTTAATGTTTTGTGCATGAACCAAATAAAAAAGAATTCCGATTTTGACAAAATGCCTGAGCTATCTCGCCAACCCGAGAAACTATAGGTCAAGAAACGTTGGATGTAGCGAGACGCCGGGTCTTTCAGATAGGAACTCTTGGACTGACGAGGGTCGTAAGTACCACCGTCTACGGACATATCCTCCTAAATATATCCATAACGGGAGAAGAAGGGCTCTACATATTCATAAGCACTCTCGGCATACTCACGAGAGTCGGCGGAGACCCTATCAATGAAACCAAAGGCCAGGTTGAAATCAGTGATTGAGTGATAGAACTCCTGACCCATTAACCGAAAACGGATGACGTTGGGGGTAGAGACTGTATAACCGGTGGGAAAGTCGAATTCGAATGTGGCATAAAACTCCCTAACCAACTCAACAAATGTTGGGCAGTCAACAATATTAGCATAGGGATGCCACCCAATGGCTATGGTCAAGCGGTCGAAATCAACCCTAATATTCAGAATACCCATAGTGGCGGCATCCAGAAATCGGCAAGGTGTAATCCGCCGTTCACAACAAACAGCATATCGTTGCTTGTCGACGGCCCTGATGAAGGTCATGTTACCCCCAAGATGCGAAGGATCTGAAATATGGACCCTCTTTCGCCAACCAAAGCGAGCCCTCTTCCCGAAGGAAGAAGGGTCGTGCGAGAGATCAGAGACGGGAATAGTGGGTTGAGGAGGGATAGGCTGAGACTGAGAGGCTTTAGACCTACAGTAGGATTTTGGCCTCACCATGATCTCCAATTATCACTCCAATCAACAAGAAACCAAAGCTTCCAACAAATATAGAAACCAGTACTGCATATGAGGTAATGACAACCCGAAGCAACAAGCACTCAAGCAACAAAGCAAATTCCCAATAAACATCCCAAACAAATCCACATGTAATCGATAGGCAGGTTACCCCGACAATGCAAGTAAATTGAACCAATCTCAACAAGCAAATCACTGTCAGAGATGTCTCCCAATAATCAATAGATAATTACAAGACTTGTCCACCCCAAAATCTCAACAAATTGCTCCAATTAGATAGTCAATTACACAACTCAACCAACCGAAATTAGCAAATGACCCATGAAATCGGCAATTCCAGCAATAGTAGTTCAAAATTTGGACAACAACTTAATCACAAGGTTTTTAGCTTTCAATCAGGTAGCCAACCAAATACAATCAACAAATGTAGTCAAAATACCCCAACCAATACCACTGGTGCACCTCACAGTTAAAGAAGCAACTTCAAACGGCCAACAATACAAACTACTGAAGAACCCAGACAGCACCAGAAATTGGAAAATGATTTACAAATACCTCCACCGTAGAAAATTGCCAAACGATATCTCGGGTAGAGAATGATGGCGGCGAAGAGAAGGAGATAGAGGCGCGGGCTAGAGAAAGGGGCAGCGCCGCGCATCGGTCGAGGAGGCAGTCGACAGCATTCAGCATACGGTTGCAGTGGCGACGGTTGTGCCACGTTGGGCAGTGGCGGCGTCGCTCCGGACGCGAGCGATCGTTGAGACGAGCTAAGGGGGATGGCAACGGCCGCGGGTGGCCACGGCGGGTCACGCGCATGACACGAGCGAGGAGAGAGAGAGACGACCGAGAGAAGGAGATTGGGCCGCAGCGGCTTGCGTCGGTCACGAGGGTGCCAAACAGGCCCTTGGATGTGTAACATGAAAATTTCATGTAGTGTACTCATAACATGTCTATTTTCAATTGGTCCATCTTAAACTTTCATGAGATCAAACCATACCAAAATCAGAGTATAAATAAATTCAAATTTTATTTATGCATAAAAATATTCTTAAACATTGATAACCAAAAATACAATATCATAAGAACATTTAAAATGACAAACTCCCACTAAAACTAAATATCATTTAATAACATGACACCTATATGAGCAATATGTTCATGAAACATTTTGTGTGGCAATCCATTAATAAGCGGATCCCCAATCATAAAATTTGTCTCGATATACTCTATCGACAATTGTCCACTCTTTACTATTTTTTTTAACAGTCAGGAACTTGATATCAATATGTTTAGATTTTGTCGAGCTCTTATTGTTATTAGAATACAGAACTGCTGACTTATTGTCACAAAATAATTTTAGTGGTCTTTCGATACCATCTACTACACGTAATCCTGTGACAAAATTTTGCTGCTAAATTCTATGATTAGATGTCTCATAATAAATTATAAATTCTGTAATCATAGTAGAAAAGGTTATAAGAGACTGTTTAGACCTCTTTAAGGATATGGTACCTCCAGTTAGCAAATAGATATAGTCTGATATTAATTTCATACTATTTTGATGTCCAATAAAATCGAAATCAGTATATCCAATGACCTCGAGTTTATCTGACTTTCGATACGTGAACATGTAGTTTTTTGTTTTCTGTAAATGCCGCAAGATCCGTTTGATTGCCTTCCAATGATCTAATCCAAAATTGCTTAAATATCTACCCAACATCCCAGTAGTATACGCAATATCCGGATACATACAAATCTAAGCATACATTAGACTCTCTACTGCTGATGCATAAAAAATTTTTTGTGTTTCCTTTTCTTCAAAAGCATTCTTAGAACATTGGTCAGAACTAAATTTGTCTCCTTTAACTACAGGATGTCACCTGATTTGTATTTTTACATGTTATATTTTTTAAAAATCTTTTTGATATAACCCTTTTGTGATAGTTCTAAAATACTCTGAGAACGATATCGGTGTATTTGTATGTCTAATACAAAAGATGTATCACCAAAATCTTTCATCTCAAAGTTTTTAGTTAGAAATCTTTCGATCTCATGCAATAGGCTTATATCATTGGTGACAAGTAAAATATCATTAATATACAATATCAGAAAAATATACTTACTCCACAAAACCTACAGTATATACAACCATCTACTAAATTTATTACAAAATCAAATAAGATGATTAGTTGATGAAATTTGAAATACTATTGTCGAGATACTTGCTTGAATCCATAGATGAATTTTTTAAATTTGCAAATCATATTTTTTGCATCCATAGATCGTCTCATCAATGTCACCATTGAAAAATGCAGTCTCTACATCCATCTGGTGTAACTCAAAATTGAAATGTGTCACTAATGTCATGATAATTCTAAAAGAGTCATTCAAAGAGATCGGATAGAAGGTTTCTTTATAATCGATACTTTCCTTTTATGTAAAACCCTTAGCGACAAGATGAGTTTTGTATCTTTTCATATTATCTTTTGAATCTCTCTTAATTTTAAATATCTATTCACAATTAATGAATTTTGCTCCTCCTGACAATGGGACAAGATTTCAAATATCATTGTCTTTCATGAATTTAATCTTTTCATTTATGGTATCGATCCACTTTTGAGAATTTATATTTTTCATGGTTTGACGGAAGTTGATTGGATCATCTTCCATCAATCCAATGTCATCCTCGTGTTCTTGGAGAAAAATAATATAATCATCTGTCATTGCACTTCTCCATTCTTTAGTGGATCTTCTTAATGGCATTGATTCTTAAAGAGGTAGAGTTTGTTCTTCTATAACATTTTATTCTTCGATATTATCTTGATTTATTATATCACGATCAAGATCATAAATAGGATCCTGAATAAAATCAATGACATCTGTGAAAATATTAACATATTCCTCTTCAAAGACAAGATTCCTTACTATAGTTTCTTCCCCAAATTTGATATCCTCAAAGAACCGAGTATTTTTCATCTAAAAAATCGATTTAGTCGTGAGATCATAAAACTTGTAACTTCTGAATTTTTCAAAGTATCCAATAAAATCACAACCAATCATTCTTGAGTCCAGTTTCTTTTCATTTGATCTATAAGGTCTTGCCTCAATTGGACATTTCTAAATATGTAAATATTTTAAAGTGAACTTTTTACCTATCCAAAACTCATAAGGAGTTTTGATAGTTACTTTAGTTGAAACTCTGTTAAAAATATATGCTGCAGTTTTAAAAGTTTCTTTTCAGAGTGACTCTGGTAAGATAGAATAATATATCATACTCCTAACTATGTTTTTAAGCATTTTATTTCGTCTTTTAACTACACCACTCATAGTGGGTGAATCCGATATAGTGTACTGTGAGACGATACCGCATTCCTCTAGATATTTAGCAAATGGCCCTGGACGTTATTTACCTGAACCGTCATATCTATCAAATATTCACCACCACGGTCAGATCTAATGTTTTTTATTCTTTTGTTGATTTGATTCTTAATTTCAGTTTTAAAAATTTTGAACACGTTTAATGACTATGTTTTTTCAGAAAAAATTATCTATGAACGTTATAAAATTTGAAAGGGCAAATTATCCATTTGGCCTTGAACTTTTTGTGTAAGTAAAATTAAGCCCCTTAACTATTTTTGACTGACTTTGAGCCCTCGAACTTTTAAAATTGGGCACCCGTGATCCTTTTGGCCAGTTTATCTAGTTTTGCAACCGGAAGGCCAATTCACACGAATGCCAGTGTGCTTTGAAGAAGGGTATTTTTGTCCGCATATTTTAAGTAAAAAGGGAACAACTCCTCCTTCTTCCCTCTATTTTCCTAACCCGCCCAAACGAGTCGAACCACACCGCATTTTCCTTACTTCTTTTCATCTTCCCTTGAGGATCTTTATGGAGGGAGAAGAGCAAGAGAGAATCGGCACTGTCGGGTTCAACAACAGTTGGGTATCATGGACATTGAAGCAACAATGGAGTGGCAAATCAGGCCGAAAAATGAATACTTTGATCCGGTCCTCGCTTATGGTATGTAACTTTGTTGGAATCTTTAAATGTGAAATAGCTAGCATATTCAGTGGTCGGATGGGTTTAGGTAAAATTTTGGTGGTGGGGGTTACTAAAAGTGACGTGGTAGTGGTCCTAGATATGGGGGTATGGTGGTGGGCAGCTAATTTTATTGTTTAGTTGTTCAAAAAGTGTAGGGATTTACGAATAATCAACATTTGATTAAAAGTTGGAAACTTTTTATTGTTTAACTTGGATTTGGGTATTACATTAGGGTTACTTTTTTAAAAAGCATGTGAAGCAAAAATTGAAATTTTAATTAATTGTAGTTTTTTTGAATAGTACATTTATTTGCACTTCTTGTAGCCCAACTTGTATTGAAACGAAAAATTCATATTGATATGTAGCTCCAGAATCTAAAATATTTAGCATAAGGTTACACCACGGGGGAAGAATAAATTGGAAAAATTATGTCAGCTATGGGAATGGAGAAGTGGACTACATAGATATGTGTGATGCTGAGCGTATGTCAATCCATGAGTTGAATAAAATAGTTGAAAAAGTTGGTCATCGTAATGCAGCTATTTTGTACTATTACCTTGAACCAATTGCAGACATGGGGACTAGTTTGAGAGAATTGTCCACTGATACTCATGTTAGGACATTCTGTGACTAGGCATATAAATTCAAGGTGATGGAAGTCTATTGTCATCATCTAACAGTCCCAGAAATTGAAGAACTGAAAAATGCTGTAATAATAGAGTCACTAGATAAGAGGAAAAAAAATCTGGAGTTGTCATAGAGGAATTAAATGAGGAAGAATGCATAACTAGATATGTAGATACTCAGAAGAGTACTAGAAGGGATTCTATGGTTGGAGCAGTAGGGGGTGAAAAAAGAGGAAAAAGCAGTCATGCAGCTAGTAATGTTGGGACAACAGAGGGTGAACAGCAAGCAAACTATAGTAATGCAGCATCTAATTGTGGGGCTAATGAATCAATAGGGATAGAAAACATTGATGATGAATCTGAATCAGAAGCAGAGGAAGAAATGATAGATTTAGTGGTGCCAATGACTATGGTGGTGAAGAGGAAATGCTAGACATTTTGTTTTCGAATGCTAATGGCAGTGGTGAAACTTCACTGCAACAGCAGAGAGATGACACCACAATTGAGCAGACGCAGTGTTCAGAACAAGAGAATGTTTGTGGAAGGCAAACAGAAACTGACTTGGAAACACAACAACAAGGTGCAAGAAAGAAACAAGTTAGGAGAAGGAGAACTAGACCAACAAACCACTCTAGCCAGGGACTAGAGGATATAGATTCACTCCAACAAGATTACATCCCTGATCACCTAAGTAGTGACAATGGCTCATCAGATGATGAATTCAAAGGGAGATACAAGGACTTTGTCCTAGAGAAATTCCTCAAGGATCCCAAATTCGAGATTGGGATGAAGTTTGAGTCAAGAGCACAATTCAAATCTACTGTGACTGAGTATGGGATTAGGATAGGTAAACCTGTTTGGACCTGTAAAAATGAACCCACCAGAGTGAGGGCCAAGTGTACGGAGCAATGTAAATGGTTTGTATTTGTTTCAACAGAGAAGGCTCTGAGCACAAAGGATTTGGTAGTAAAGACTATGCATGATATCCATGAAACATGCAACCATTCATGGAAAAATAAGAATATTACTACCAAGTGGCTATCTGACAGGTATGTAGAGAGGATAAGATCAAACAACAATCTGCCAACGAGAGAGTTAAGGCAAATAGTCCACGAAGACTACCATACAGAAATATCTAAGCATGTTGCAGCTAAGGCGAAGACATTAGCTATTGAGAAGATCAAGGGGTCAGTTGAGTCACAATACAAGAAAATATGGCAATATTGTGAAGAGATTAAAAGGACTCATCCTAGCAGTACAATGGAGGTTATGTTCACTCCATTTAGAGAACCTGGATGTAATCCAAGGTTCATGAGGATGTACTGTTGCCTTGGCCCACTGAAGAAAGGATTTAAAGATGGATGAGACCTATTTTGTGTTTGGATGGATGTCATATTAAAGGTAGATATCCAGGCCAACTATTGATAGCTATTGCAGTGGACCCCAACAATGGCTATTGGCCAGTTGCATGGGTAGTTGTTGAAAAGGAGGCTACGGAGAAATGAAAATGGTTCTTAACCCTCTTGAGTGGCGACCTGGAAATACAAAATAAGGGACATTACACTTTCATGTTTGACCAGCAGAAGGTAAAAGTTTAATTCAGCCCTCCAACTTTTTTGTTTAGAAAAAATTTAAGCCCCTTAACTTTTAGTGTAGGTAAAAGTAAGCCCCTTAACTATCTTGTATAGGCAACTTTTAGCCCTCAAACTTCTATACTGTAATGACATTCCTTGGATATCTAACTTACACCTATTCTGATGGCTATGCGTAGGGACTGGATAGAGCACTTGCAGAGGTTCTACCAAATTCTGAACACAGATACTGTGCACAACACATGTATAGAAATTTCAAGAAGAAACATTCAGGATTAGGTTTAAAGGATAGATTGTGGAATATAGGAAACTGCACAACAGTTGAACATTTCAACAAAGCCATGGATGAGTTTGAAGAATATGATAAAGAAGCACATGCATGGGTGAAGAAGGGACCACATCCTCGACATTGGTGTAAAGCCCTTTTTTCCAAACATCACAGTGTAATATGCTGGTTAATAACTTGTGTGAATCATTTAATGCCCATATTTTAGAGATTACGGACCAGCCTATTATTTCTATGATGGAGGCCATTAGAGAATATTTGATGGAAATGAGCCAAAAGAGAAGGGCAGCAATAAAAAAATACAAGTTAAATGGTGGATCACTCATTAGAGAAATTGTGAAAGAAAGGGTCAAACGTGCCGCACAATGGGAAATAACATGGAATTCAAGCTCAGGTTATCAGGCTAAAGGGCCACGGGAGCCCAATTTGCTGTTGACCTTGACAAAAATGAGTGCACATGCAATTTGTGGGTCTTGAGTGGCATTCCATGTTCCCATGCAATTGCTGCTCTACATAGAACTAATAAGGATCCCAACAAGATGTTGGCTAACTACTATCATAGGGAGCTATTCTTTACCATCTATGATAATGTGTTGCAGCCTATTAATGGAGACATTCAATGGCCACAGTCAAATATGCTGGAGTTGGACCCACCAGCAAGTGTTACTCAACCTGGCAGGCCAAAGAAAGCTAGAAAGAGAGATGTTACAGAAGGAAAAGATCATGGCAAAAGGTTGCGAAGGAGGGTTGTAATCCATTGTACAAAGTGTGGAGGGATTGGACATAATGCTGCGACTTGCAAGAATCCTCCTAAGTCATCTAGTGAACAACAATCTTCTCAACAACCAGCACCTACTGAACAACCATGTAATCAGCAGCAGGAGGAAGCTCCAACAAAAAGACAACGTGTGAGTTTGGATTTCATTATAACTTCCTTTTGTTTGTGACTTTTTTTTGTGATCTGAAATGCTTTCTTTAATATGTAGGTAAGCAAGAATCAGGGACAATGAAATCAGCAAAAAACTCAGCAGCAACCAACACATCAACTTCAGTCCCAGCAATCCACCTCAAGGCCACCAGTTCATATGTACAAGACAAGTACATCAAAAAGGCCACTGACAGATGCAGACAAAGGTTTTATTAATCTCAACTATGCTTACTTGAGTAAAGATCCACCTTTCAATGTTGGAAACTGGCAGGGAAGAGGTGGAGGAAGAGAAAGAGGCAGGGAAAGGGGTGTAAGGATCGAAAACAACCTAAGAGGGGGGATAAATTAGGTTGATTAAGAAACTAATCAAGTTATGGGCACTTTTTACTCAATATGAATATACCCTCTTTTCTAAGTGATCACACAATGAATCAATCAATGAATGAACAATATCACTTGAGAGAAGTAGAAGAGATAAGCAATTTAAAGATCACAACATAACAATAAGTAAATGAGAAGAAGGGAATTGCAAACCAATTGATTACCAAACTCCTCTTGAATTTGAAGATCAATTCAAACAAGATTCTTCAAGTTGATGAAATACAACCAATCTTGTGTACAAAGGAAGGCTCACTTCCTCCTAACCCCAATCTCCATTTGGTCAAGTTAGAAAGTTTTACTATTCCTCAGGACAACCCTCACAGAGCTATACTATTGAAGTATTTACTCACAAATGAAAAACTTAAAATGAACTTCACACCACCAAGATTACAAATCTTCTTTGGAGAGTGTTTTTTCACTAAAACTACTCTATATCTTTTGTATCTTTAGTGTGCAAAAGTTATTTGAAGTTTTTGACCATATTCTATTTATATGAGACAAAAAAAGTGCTTCATTAATGCTTTCAACGGATAGAAAGTAGCTAAAGAGTCAACTAGCCGTTAGGAGTATCGGACGTCCGGTACTACCGTTGCTTGCGTCCGATAGCAGATAGAGAGTTTGAAAGATTCTATCGGACGTCCGGTACTTCCGATGCTTGTGTCCGATAGCAGACAAAGAGTTTGAACGATTTTATCGGACGTCTGATACTTCTGATGTTTGTGACGCCCCCACTTCTCCCAAGGGCGAACCCAAGGGTATCGACGGGACGCCTGCCCAACTCTCGCTAGGATTTGGTACAATCCATAATTCAAAAAATCGAAATATTTTAAATAACTTCAATACATAATTAAAGTACTCCAAAATATCTCACACTTACATTAAGTTAACTTTCAAGCTTAAATACAACCCAACGGAATATGTACTACAACCATCCGCTATAATACAACTTAAGATCTTCAAAAGAAAACAATCTAGTACTATTTTCGGGCACTCTTGGTCTCGAACCCTGTAAAAGAAATTCACAACGTGGAATGAGCTACACAACCCAGTGAGGTTCCAAGACACTCTAGCAGTTCCATTAAATTAAGTAAAGGGAGCATACCACATGTATGGTTCAGGGTTGCACGTTGACATAAGAACATGAGACAATTATCATTCTACGAGTCATTTGAACACATTACAGGTATAGTACATTTGCATGAAACGGTTATCATTATGTAAAATAAACACACATTGAAGGATACGGTATTCCATTGAAACTATTTCGGTCAACTGCACCTTATAACTTCCGGTCTCCATGGTACTGTCTGGCCATCGCCTTATCCCTCTAGTGATAATACTTGAGTATACCGAAACGGTGGCCCAAGATTCTAACCTACCCGACCGAGCCCAGTCCTGACTCGAGTAGGTCAGTAACCAAGGGCAGGGCCCAAGTTCAGTTTAAAGCTTACAACATACACAAGTAATCAAATAACTTGGCGAACGGTAAAAATTTATTTTTTTCGTAGGTCGAGTGAGATAAAGTACATACTCGCCTTAAAATGGTGGACAATTTCATATGAGCAATTACTAGCAACAATTAGCACATAAATACGTAAGTAATATTTGATAATTTCATGTGAACATGTAATTTACGGTAATCAAGTAATCAAGTAAGCAGGTAGTCAAATAGATTAGAAAACGGTAAGTAAACATGGTTAACGGTAAACGGTTAACGGTAGTAATTACGGTTAATTGGTAGATATATGTCATTTTAATAGGCCGCCATTGGCCGTTTCTCACTTTTACCACTTAAGAGTCGAGGAGATTCACTCCAACCGACTTATGCAGTCATAGCATAATTAATCATTTAAACACATCACATAAATATGCAATTCAAGTATTTCATGTCGAGTAATTCAAGTATACATTATTTAAATATGCATGAGTGTGGTAAATACTTAACATGTAGCACTTAACACTTAATGATCATGGATTAAGCATGATAGACTTATTCAAATTACGTACTCTTATATGGAACACCCACCTATTCCAAACAAGTGAGTACGTGCTCGAACAAGTGTTTAGGCGTCTACTTCGAGTTCCTCTTGAAAATCCCCTTGAGCGCCTGAGCAAATAACCATTAACTATTATACACTATCACTTAGAATTCCCTACTTATCGAGAAGATTGTACTAATGTTCATTCTAAGGAAAATTCATAAATTGAGCCTTAGTCATTCATAATCGAGACTCGGAAGTGGCGTTCACAAACACAAGAGAAATCTGATTTTCGCCTTTGAAATCAAGTGTAAAACGGTCTAGTAATATCGGAGAAAAATGGAGAGTTTGAAACCCTCAATTTCCTTTAAGTTCGAAAATTTCAGATTCGACAAGCAAACTTTGAAAAATCAGATCTCACTCTCTAGGAGTCCAAAATTGGAAAACTTGATACCCTTGGAAACTACATCCAAAGTACTAAAAGTTTTTAGAAAACACTTTTCCATGATTCCAAATGGATGGCATTCAAAATGGCTCAAAGTTACTGCTTTAGAATACCAAGACAGTTTCAAGGTTGGTTTTTGGGCAACTTTGGAAATTCGGCAAAATTCACTCAATTTGAACTAGCCTTTGAAATTTGGAACTCTATTAGAGTTGCAATCAAAGTTTAAAATGGAACAAGCGGAATGAGAATTGAATTTTTGAGCACCAAGATATGGTAGCTCAAAGTTACCCAAATTTCTTTGTTAAACAAAGGTTTTTCCAAAATCAAGTCAGGAACTTTGGAAGTTTAGTTGAGAAATGAAACGGCCTCGGAATAACACCAAAATTAGCAGTGTAACACTACCATATAAGGGTTGTTCCTCTACCAAATTTCATAGAGAAATAAGCACAGAAAGTGGGTTAACAAAGAGTACAATCTGACAATTAATCCACATTTGGTAAGGTAATAGGGAAAATTAATTATAAAATGAATGATAAAATTGCAGCCTATCAATTCCCCCTGCACCTAAACCATGCTTGTTCTCAAATATGAGAACAGCAAATAAACACCAATATTTGACAATGTTTATTGCTCCATCTACCATATTGGCAAGACACCGTGAGAATACATATCAAGCCTCAATAGTCAAGATCCAAGGAACATCACATCGATTGACTTTTAAACCGCGGACTCCTCCAATTTAAGGCAAACTAATCTAAGAAAAAAGAATGGTCGCTCAACATTTATCAGCAAATGGTCCAACTATTAATCAAAATCTCAACATTAAATCCACAAATAGGCAAGCTGATTTTAATCATATATTGACACAACCTTCACTTTTTTATCACGCTTTTCTATTTTCTTCTTTTTTTTCAATAGTAATAAAAGACTTAGTCTCCAGCCATTAGAGTCTTTTGACGCGAACTCCAACATTTGCCAGATGGAGGAGTCCGGTTACTCAGCACCTATTGCTACGCAACCGCGTACTCATAGCAATTACTACTTTTTGACGTGAGAATCGATACTTTTGGTGAAAATTCCCGGTTACTCAGTAGTAACAACAAGAGGAGTACAGTCAACTTTTATTCATAGCCAGATAACACAATAATTCAAAATAACACAACAAAAAAAATAAAAACAGCAGGAGCTAGCCTCATTTCTTCAAACATGGAGAACTAAAGTTAATAATTAGACCAATTCATGTGAAAATGCCAACAATCATTCCTTATGTCTAGAAAAGTTAATAAAAAATTCTAAGAGTCAAACAATTACCAATATTTACCAAAGAGATATTTTTGGATTCAACCACATTAACTTGATACACTTTCATTACTAAAATTTGGCAATAACAGAATTAGAGTCAACAATCCAACAACAAACCTTGGCAGTCATAGGAGAGCTGCTCACTAAAAAAAAAGAAAAAAAAAGAAAAATAGACAAGTAACAAACTAAAAATAAAGGAAAAATATCTGAAAACTAAAAATTAGAAATACTAGCACCACAGCTGATCCCCCTCAACACCTAAATGGCACATTGCCCTCAATGTAATAAATAAACAGCAAAAGCAAGAAGAAGGGCAACGAAACTTTCCTGAAATCACGGGGATCATGTCGAGATCACAGCGGTAGGTTAGGCGGAAAAAGAGATGGAAAGCCCTTGTGGTGCATAAATGCTGCCAGATTCTGCGCCATGTTAGCCACGTTGGCATCAATGTTGGTCATCCGAGCCTCCAAATTTTGAACTTGCATCCGGAGTTGGTGCCAATCATCAGCCCCTAGGGACGTAGGAGGCGGAGCAGAGGTAGACGAGCCCGGATCAGCGCCAGTAGTGGAGGTACGGGCAAAAGAGGATCGAGAGGGGACTCAAGTCGATCCCGGGGGAGTAATCTCCCACCCGCTGTCACCCTCTCCAACTACACCCATTTTTTCTAAGCAAAGGATGTCTGAGGGCTCTATTTGACAAGTTACATGCAAATCATAGTTAGAAAGATAAAGCAAACGCAGATTAACAGCCAAATGGGTAATGTATGACCCAAGAATCAAGGGACATTTCTTTTTAGTTAGAACAGACTTGAATTGAGAAGCGAGCCGACACCCCAAATTAACCTTAATGTTTTGTGCATGAACCAAATAAAAAAGAATTCCGATTTTGACAAAATGCCTGAGCTATCTCGCCAACCCGAGAAACTATAGGTCAAGAAACGTTGGATGTAGCGAGACGCCGGGTCTTTCAGATAGGAACTCTTGGACTGACGAGGGTCGTAAGTACCACCGTCTACGGACATATCCTCCTAAATATATCCATAACGGGAGAAGAAGGGCTCTACATATTCATAAGCACTCTCGGCATACTCACGAGAGTCGGCGGAGACCCTGTCAATGAAACCAAAGGCCAGGTTGAAATCAGTGATTGAGTGATAGAACTCCTGACCCATTAACCGAAAATGGATGACGTTGGGGGTAGAGACTGTATAACCGGTGGGAAAGTCGAATTCGAATGTGGCATAAAACTCCCTAACCAACTCAACAAATGTTGGGCAGTCAACAATATTAGCATAGGGATGCCACCCAATGGCTATGGTCAAGCGGTCGAAATCAACCCTAATATTCAGAATACCCATAGTGGCGGCATCCAGAAATCGGCAAGGTGTAATCCGCCGTTCACAACAAACAGCATATCGTTGCTTGTCGACGGCCCTGATGAAGGTCATGTTACCCCCAAGATGCGAAGGATCTGAAATATGGACCCTCTTTCGCCAACCAAAGCGAGCCCTCTTCCCGAAGGAAGAAGGGTCGTGCGAGAGATCAGAGACGGGAATAGTGGGTTGAGGAGGGATAGGCTGAGACTGAGAGGCTTTAGACCTACAGTAGGATTTTGGCCTCACCATGATCTCCAATTATCACTCCAATCAACAAGAAACCAAAGCTTCCAACAAATATAGAAACCAGTACTGCATATGAGGTAATGACAACCCGAAGCAACAAGCACTCAAGCAACAAAGCAAATTCCCAATAAACATCCCAAACAAATCCACATGTAATCGATAGGCAGGTTACCCCGACAATGCAAGTAAATTGAACCAATCTCAACAAGCAAATCACTGTCAGAGATGTCTCCCAATAATCAATAGATAATTACAAGACTTGTCCACCCCAAAATCTCAACAAATTGCTCCAATTAGATAGTCAATTACACAACTCAACCAACCGAAATTAGCAAATGACCCATGAAATCGGCAATTCCAGCAATAGTAGTTCAAAATTTGGACAACAACTTAATCACAAGGTTTTTAGCTTTCAATCAGGTAGCCAACCAAATACAATCAACAAATGTAGTCAAAATACCCCAACCAATACCACTGGTGCACCTCACAGTTAAAGAAGCAACTTCAAACGGCCAACAATACAAACTACTGAAGAACCCAGACAGCACCAGAAATTGGAAAATGATTTACAAATACCTCCACCGTAGAAAATTGCCAAACGATATCTCGGGTAGAGAATGATGGCGGCGAAGAGAAGGAGATAGAGGCGCGGGCTAGAGAAAGGGGCAGCGCCGCGCATCGGTCGAGGAGGCAGTCGACAGCATTCAGCATACGGTTGCAGTGGCGACGGTTGTGCCACGTTGGGCAGTGGCGGCGTCGCTCCGGATGCGAGCGATCGTTGAGACGAGCTAAGGGGGATGGCAACGGCCGCGGGTGGCCACGGCGGGTCACGCGCATGACACGAGCGAGGAGAGAGAGAGACGACCGAGAGAAGGAGATTGGGCCGCAGCGGCTTGCGTCGGTCACGAGGGTGCCAAACAGGCCCTTGGATGTGTAACATGAAAATTTCATGTAGTGTACTCATAACATGTCTATTTTCAATTGGTCCATCTTAAACTTTCATGAGATCAAACCATACCAAAATCAGAGTATAAATAAATTCAAATTTTATTTATGCATAAAAATATTCTTAAACATTGATAACCAAAAATACAATATCATAAGAACATTTAAAATGACAAACTCCCACTAAAACTAAATATCATTTAATAACATGACACCTATATGAGCAATATGTTCATGAAACATTTTGTGTGGCAATCCATTAATAAGCGGATCCCCAATCATAAAATTTGTCTCGATATACTCTATCGACAATTGTCCACTCTTTACTATTTTTTTTAACAGTCAGGAACTTGATATCAATATGTTTAGATTTTGTCGAGCTCTTATTGTTATTAGAATACAGAACTGCTGACTTATTGTCACAAAATAATTTTAGTGGTCTTTCGATACCATCTACTACACGTAATCCTGTGACAAAATTTTGCTGCTAAATTCTATGATTAGATGTCTCATAATAAATTATAAATTCTGTAATCATAGTAGAAAAGGTTATAAGAGACTGTTTAGACCTCTTTAAGGATATGGTACCTCCAGTTAGCAAATAGATATAGTCTGATATTAATTTCATACTATTTTGATGTCCAATAAAATCGAAATCAGTATATCCAATGACCTCGAGTTTATCTGACTTTCGATACGTGAACATGTAGTTTTTTGTTTTCTGTAAATGCCGCAAGATCCGTTTGATTGCCTTCCAATGATCTAATCCAAAATTGCTTAAATATCTACCCAACATCCCAGTAGTATACGCAATATCCGGATACATACAAATCTAAGCATACATTAGACTCTCTACTGCTGATGCATAAAAAATTTTTTGTGTTTCCTTTTCTTCAAAAGCATTCTTAGAACATTGGTCAGAACTAAATTTGTCTCCTTTAACTACAGGATGTCACCTGATTTGTATTTTTACATGTTATATTTTTTAAAAATCTTTTTGATATAACCCTTTTGTGATAGTTCTAAAATACTCTGAGAACGATATCGGTGTATTTGTATGTCTAATACAAAAGATGTATCACCAAAATCTTTCATCTCAAAGTTTTTAGTTAGAAATCTTTCGATCTCATGCAATAGGCTTATATCATTGGTGACAAGTAAAATATCATTAATATACAATATCAGAAAAATATACTTACTCCACAAAACCTACAGTATATACAACCATCTACTAAATTTATTACAAAATCAAATAAGATGATTAGTTGATGAAATTTGAAATACTATTGTCGAGATACTTGCTTGAATCCATAGATGAATTTTTTAAATTTGCAAATCATATTTTTTGCATCCATAGATCGTCTCATCAATGTCACCATTGAAAAATGCAGTCTCTACATCCATCTGGTGTAACTCAAAATTGAAATGTGTCACTAATGTCATGATAATTCTAAAAGAGTCATTCAAAGAGATCGGATAGAAGGTTTCTTTATAATCGATACTTTCCTTTTATGTAAAACCCTTAGCGACAAGATGAGTTTTGTATCTTTTCATATTATCTTTTGAATCTCTCTTAATTTTAAATATCTATTCACAATTAATGAATTTTGCTCCTCCTGACAATGGGACAAGATTTCAAATATCATTGTCTTTCATGAATTTAATCTTTTCATTTATGGTATCGATCCACTTTTGAGAATTTATATTTTTCATGGTTTGACGGAAGTTGATTGGATCATCTTCCATCAATCCAATGTCATCCTCGTGTTCTTGGAGAAAAATAATATAATCATCTGTCATTGCACTTCTCCATTCTTTAGTGGATCTTCTTAATGGCATTGATTCTTAAAGAGGTAGAGTTTGTTCTTCTATAACATTTTATTCTTCGATATTATCTTGATTTATTATATCACGATCAAGATCATAAATAGGATCCTGAATAAAATCAATGACATCTGTGAAAATATTAACATATTCCTCTTCAAAGACAAGATTCCTTACTATAGTTTCTTCCCCAAATTTGATATCCTCAAAGAACCGAGTATTTTTCATCTAAAAAATCGATTTAGTCGTGAGATCATAAAACTTGTAACTTCTGAATTTTTCAAAGTATCCAATAAAATCACAACCAATCATTCTTGAGTCCAGTTTCTTTTCATTTGATCTATAAGGTCTTGCCTCAATTGGACATTTCTAAATATGTAAATATTTTAAAGTGAACTTTTTACCTATCCAAAACTCATAAGGAGTTTTGATAGTTACTTTAGTTGAAACTCTGTTAAAAATATATGCTGCAGTTTTAAAAGTTTCTTTTCAGAGTGACTCTGGTAAGATAGAATAATATATCATACTCCTAACTATGTTTTTAAGCATTTTATTTCGTCTTTTAACTACACCACTCATAGTGGGTGAATCCGATATAGTGTACTGTGAGACGATACCGCATTCCTCTAGATATTTAGCAAATGGCCCTGGACGTTATTTACCTGAACCGTCATATCTATCAAATATTCACCACCACGGTCAGATCTAATGTTTTTTATTCTTTTGTTGATTTGATTCTTAATTTCAGTTTTAAAAATTTTGAACACGTTTAATGACTATGTTTTTTCAGAAAAAATTATCTATGAACGTTATAAAATTTGAAAGGGCAAATTATCCATTTGGCCTTGAACTTTTTGTGTAAGTAAAATTAAGCCCCTTAACTATTTTTGACTGACTTTGAGCCCTCGAACTTTTAAAATTGGGCACCCGTGATCCTTTTGGCCAGTTTATCTAGTTTTGCAACCGGAAGGCCAATTCACACGAATGCCAGTGTGCTTTGAAGAAGGGTATTTTTGTCCGCATATTTTAAGTAAAAAGGGAACAACTCCTCCTTCTTCCCTCTATTTTCCTAACCCGCCCAAACGAGTCGAACCACACCGCATTTTCCTTACTTCTTTTCATCTTCCCTTGAGGATCTTTATGGAGGGAGAAGAGCAAGAGAGAATCGGCACTGTCGGGTTCAACAACAGTTGGGTATCATGGACATTGAAGCAACAATGGAGTGGCAAATCAGGCCGAAAAATGAATACTTTGATCCGGTCCTCGCTTATGGTATGTAACTTTGTTGGAATCTTTAAATGTGAAATAGCTAGCATATTCAGTGGTCGGATGGGTTTAGGTAAAATTTTGGTGGTGGGGGTTACTAAAAGTGACGTGGTAGTGGTCCTAGATATGGGGGTATGGTGGTGGGCAGCTAATTTTATTGTTTAGTTGTTCAAAAAGTGTAGGGATTTACGAATAATCAACATTTGATTAAAAGTTGGAAACTTTTTATTGTTTAACTTGGATTTGGGTATTACATTAGGGTTACTTTTTTAAAAAGCATGTGAAGCAAAAATTGAAATTTTAATTAATTGTAGTTTTTTTGAATAGTACATTTATTTGCACTTCTTGTAGCCCAACTTGTATTGAAACGAAAAATTCATATTGATATGTAGCTCCAGAATCTAAAATATTTAGCATAAGGTTACACCACGGGGGAAGAATAAATTGGAAAAATTATGTCAGCTATGGGAATGGAGAAGTGGACTACATAGATATGTGTGATGCTGAGCGTATGTCAATCCATGAGTTGAATAAAATAGTTGAAAAAGTTGGTCATCGTAATGCAGCTATTTTGTACTATTACCTTGAACCAATTGCAGACATGGGGACTAGTTTGAGAGAATTGTCCACTGATACTCATGTTAGGACATTCTGTGACTAGGCATATAAATTCAAGGTGATGGAAGTCTATTGTCATCATCTAACAGTCCCAGAAATTGAAGAACTGAAAAATGCTGTAATAATAGAGTCACTAGATAAGAGGAAAAAAAATCTGGAGTTGTCATAGAGGAATTAAATGAGGAAGAATGCATAACTAGATATGTAGATACTCAGAAGAGTACTAGAAGGGATTCTATGGTTGGAGCAGTAGGGGGTGAAAAAAGAGGAAAAAGCAGTCATGCAGCTAGTAATGTTGGGACAACAGAGGGTGAACAGCAAGCAAACTATAGTAATGCAGCATCTAATTGTGGGGCTAATGAATCAATAGGGATAGAAAACATTGATGATGAATCTGAATCAGAAGCAGAGGAAGAAATGATAGATTTAGTGGTGCCAATGACTATGGTGGTGAAGAGGAAATGCTAGACATTTTGTTTTCGAATGCTAATGGCAGTGGTGAAACTTCACTGCAACAGCAGAGAGATGACACCACAATTGAGCAGACGCAGTGTTCAGAACAAGAGAATGTTTGTGGAAGGCAAACAGAAACTGACTTGGAAACACAACAACAAGGTGCAAGAAAGAAACAAGTTAGGAGAAGGAGAACTAGACCAACAAACCACTCTAGCCAGGGACTAGAGGATATAGATTCACTCCAACAAGATTACATCCCTGATCACCTAAGTAGTGACAATGGCTCATCAGATGATGAATTCAAAGGGAGATACAAGGACTTTGTCCTAGAGAAATTCCTCAAGGATCCCAAATTCGAGATTGGGATGAAGTTTGAGTCAAGAGCACAATTCAAATCTACTGTGACTGAGTATGGGATTAGGATAGGTAAACCTGTTTGGACCTGTAAAAATGAACCCACCAGAGTGAGGGCCAAGTGTACGGAGCAATGTAAATGGTTTGTATTTGTTTCAACAGAGAAGGCTCTGAGCACAAAGGATTTGGTAGTAAAGACTATGCATGATATCCATGAAACATGCAACCATTCATGGAAAAATAAGAATATTACTACCAAGTGGCTATCTGACAGGTATGTAGAGAGGATAAGATCAAACAACAATCTGCCAACGAGAGAGTTAAGGCAAATAGTCCACGAAGACTACCATACAGAAATATCTAAGCATGTTGCAGCTAAGGCGAAGACATTAGCTATTGAGAAGATCAAGGGGTCAGTTGAGTCACAATACAAGAAAATATGGCAATATTGTGAAGAGATTAAAAGGACTCATCCTAGCAGTACAATGGAGGTTATGTTCACTCCATTTAGAGAACCTGGATGTAATCCAAGGTTCATGAGGATGTACTGTTGCCTTGGCCCACTGAAGAAAGGATTTAAAGATGGATGAGACCTATTTTGTGTTTGGATGGATGTCATATTAAAGGTAGATATCCAGGCCAACTATTGATAGCTATTGCAGTGGACCCCAACAATGGCTATTGGCCAGTTGCATGGGTAGTTGTTGAAAAGGAGGCTACGGAGAAATGAAAATGGTTCTTAACCCTCTTGAGTGGCGACCTGGAAATACAAAATAAGGGACATTACACTTTCATGTTTGACCAGCAGAAGGTAAAAGTTTAATTCAGCCCTCCAACTTTTTTGTTTAGAAAAAATTTAAGCCCCTTAACTTTTAGTGTAGGTAAAAGTAAGCCCCTTAACTATCTTGTATAGGCAACTTTTAGCCCTCAAACTTCTATACTGTAATGACATTCCTTGGATATCTAACTTACACCTATTCTGATGGCTATGCGTAGGGACTGGATAGAGCACTTGCAGAGGTTCTACCAAATTCTGAACACAGATACTGTGCACAACACATGTATAGAAATTTCAAGAAGAAACATTCAGGATTAGGTTTAAAGGATAGATTGTGGAATATAGGAAACTGCACAACAGTTGAACATTTCAACAAAGCCATGGATGAGTTTGAAGAATATGATAAAGAAGCACATGCATGGGTGAAGAAGGGACCACATCCTCGACATTGGTGTAAAGCCCTTTTTTCCAAACATCACAGTGTAATATGCTGGTTAATAACTTGTGTGAATCATTTAATGCCCATATTTTAGAGATTACGGACCAGCCTATTATTTCTATGATGGAGGCCATTAGAGAATATTTGATGGAAATGAGCCAAAAGAGAAGGGCAGCAATAAAAAAATACAAGTTAAATGGTGGATCACTCATTAGAGAAATTGTGAAAGAAAGGGTCAAACGTGCCGCACAATGGGAAATAACATGGAATTCAAGCTCAGGTTATCAGGCTAAAGGGCCACGGGAGCCCAATTTGCTGTTGACCTTGACAAAAATGAGTGCACATGCAATTTGTGGGTCTTGAGTGGCATTCCATGTTCCCATGCAATTGCTGCTCTACATAGAACTAATAAGGATCCCAACAAGATGTTGGCTAACTACTATCATAGGGAGCTATTCTTTACCATCTATGATAATGTGTTGCAGCCTATTAATGGAGACATTCAATGGCCACAGTCAAATATGCTGGAGTTGGACCCACCAGCAAGTGTTACTCAACCTGGCAGGCCAAAGAAAGCTAGAAAGAGAGATGTTACAGAAGGAAAAGATCATGGCAAAAGGTTGCGAAGGAGGGTTGTAATCCATTGTACAAAGTGTGGAGGGATTGGACATAATGCTGCGACTTGCAAGAATCCTCCTAAGTCATCTAGTGAACAACAATCTTCTCAACAACCAGCACCTACTGAACAACCATGTAATCAGCAGCAGGAGGAAGCTCCAACAAAAAGACAACGTGTGAGTTTGGATTTCATTATAACTTCCTTTTGTTTGTGACTTTTTTTTGTGATCTGAAATGCTTTCTTTAATATGTAGGTAAGCAAGAATCAGGGACAATGAAATCAGCAAAAAACTCAGCAGCAACCAACACATCAACTTCAGTCCCAGCAATCCACCTCAAGGCCACCAGTTCATATGTACAAGACAAGTACATCAAAAAGGCCACTGACAGATGCAGACAAAGGTTTTATTAATCTCAACTATGCTTACTTGAGTAAAGATCCACCTTTCAATGTTGGAAACTGGCAGGGAAGAGGTGGAGGAAGAGAAAGAGGCAGGGAAAGGGGTGTAAGGATCGAAAACAACCTAAGAGGGGGGATAAATTAGGTTGATTAAGAAACTAATCAAGTTATGGGCACTTTTTACTCAATATGAATATACCCTCTTTTCTAAGTGATCACACAATGAATCAATCAATGAATGAACAATATCACTTGAGAGAAGTAGAAGAGATAAGCAATTTAAAGATCACAACATAACAATAAGTAAATGAGAAGAAGGGAATTGCAAACCAATTGATTACCAAACTCCTCTTGAATTTGAAGATCAATTCAAACAAGATTCTTCAAGTTGATGAAATACAACCAATCTTGTGTACAAAGGAAGGCTCACTTCCTCCTAACCCCAATCTCCATTTGGTCAAGTTAGAAAGTTTTACTATTCCTCAGGACAACCCTCACAGAGCTATACTATTGAAGTATTTACTCACAAATGAAAAACTTAAAATGAACTTCACACCACCAAGATTACAAATCTTCTTTGGAGAGTGTTTTTTCACTAAAACTACTCTATATCTTTTGTATCTTTAGTGTGCAAAAGTTATTTGAAGTTTTTGACCATATTCTATTTATATGAGACAAAAAAAGTGCTTCATTAATGCTTTCAACGGATAGAAAGTAGCTAAAGAGTCAACTAGCCGTTAGGAGTATCGGACGTCCGGTACTACCGTTGCTTGCGTCCGATAGCAGATAGAGAGTTTGAAAGATTCTATCGGACGTCCGGTACTTCCGATGCTTGTGTCCGATAGCAGACAAAGAGTTTGAACGATTTTATCGGACGTCTGATACTTCTGATGTTTGTGACGCCCCCACTTCTCCCAAGGGCGAACCCAAGGGTATCGACGGGACGCCTGCCCAACTCTCGCTAGGATTTGGTACAATCCATAATTCAAAAAATCGAAATATTTTAAATAACTTCAATACATAATTAAAGTACTCCAAAATATCTCACACTTACATTAAGTTAACTTTCAAGCTTAAATACAACCCAACGGAATATGTACTACAACCATCCGCTATAATACAACTTAAGATCTTCAAAAGAAAACAATCTAGTACTATTTTCGGGCACTCTTGGTCTCGAACCCTGTAAAAGAAATTCACAACGTGGAATGAGCTACACAACCCAGTGAGGTTCCAAGACACTCTAGCAGTTCCATTAAATTAAGTAAAGGGAGCATACCACATGTATGGTTCAGGGTTGCACGTTGACATAAGAACATGAGACAATTATCATTCTACGAGTCATTTGAACACATTACAGGTATAGTACATTTGCATGAAACGGTTATCATTATGTAAAATAAACACACATTGAAGGATACGGTATTCCATTGAAACTATTTCGGTCAACTGCACCTTATAACTTCCGGTCTCCATGGTACTGTCTGGCCATCGCCTTATCCCTCTAGTGATAATACTTGAGTATACCGAAACGGTGGCCCAAGATTCTAACCTACCCGACCGAGCCCAGTCCTGACTCGAGTAGGTCAGTAACCAAGGGCAGGGCCCAAGTTCAGTTTAAAGCTTACAACATACACAAGTAATCAAATAACTTGGCGAACGGTAAAAATTTATTTTTTTCGTAGGTCGAGTGAGATAAAGTACATACTCGCCTTAAAATGGTGGACAATTTCATATGAGCAATTACTAGCAACAATTAGCACATAAATACGTAAGTAATATTTGATAATTTCATGTGAACATGTAATTTACGGTAATCAAGTAATCAAGTAAGCAGGTAGTCAAATAGATTAGAAAACGGTAAGTAAACATGGTTAACGGTAAACGGTTAACGGTAGTAATTACGGTTAATTGGTAGATATATGTCATTTTAATAGGCCGCCATTGGCCGTTTCTCACTTTTACCACTTAAGAGTCGAGGAGATTCACTCCAACCGACTTATGCAGTCATAGCATAATTAATCATTTAAACACATCACATAAATATGCAATTCAAGTATTTCATGTCGAGTAATTCAAGTATACATTATTTAAATATGCATGAGTGTGGTAAATACTTAACATGTAGCACTTAACACTTAATGATCATGGATTAAGCATGATAGACTTATTCAAATTACGTACTCTTATATGGAACACCCACCTATTCCAAACAAGTGAGTACGTGCTCGAACAAGTGTTTAGGCGTCTACTTCGAGTTCCTCTTGAAAATCCCCTTGAGCGCCTGAGCAAATAACCATTAACTATTATACACTATCACTTAGAATTCCCTACTTATCGAGAAGATTGTACTAATGTTCATTCTAAGGAAAATTCATAAATTGAGCCTTAGTCATTCATAATCGAGACTCGGAAGTGGCGTTCACAAACACAAGAGAAATCTGATTTTCGCCTTTGAAATCAAGTGTAAAACGGTCTAGTAATATCGGAGAAAAATGGAGAGTTTGAAACCCTCAATTTCCTTTAAGTTCGAAAATTTCAGATTCGACAAGCAAACTTTGAAAAATCAGATCTCACTCTCTAGGAGTCCAAAATTGGAAAACTTGATACCCTTGGAAACTACATCCAAAGTACTAAAAGTTTTTAGAAAACACTTTTCCATGATTCCAAATGGATGGCATTCAAAATGGCTCAAAGTTACTGCTTTAGAATACCAAGACAGTTTCAAGGTTGGTTTTTGGGCAACTTTGGAAATTCGGCAAAATTCACTCAATTTGAACTAGCCTTTGAAATTTGGAACTCTATTAGAGTTGCAATCAAAGTTTAAAATGGAACAAGCGGAATGAGAATTGAATTTTTGAGCACCAAGATATGGTAGCTCAAAGTTACCCAAATTTCTTTGTTAAACAAAGGTTTTTCCAAAATCAAGTCAGGAACTTTGGAAGTTTAGTTGAGAAATGAAACGGCCTCGGAATAACACCAAAATTAGCAGTGTAACACTACCATATAAGGGTTGTTCCTCTACCAAATTTCATAGAGAAATAAGCACAGAAAGTGGGTTAACAAAGAGTACAATCTGACAATTAATCCACATTTGGTAAGGTAATAGGGAAAATTAATTATAAAATGAATGATAAAATTGCAGCCTATCAATTCCCCCTGCACCTAAACCATGCTTGTTCTCAAATATGAGAACAGCAAATAAACACCAATATTTGACAATGTTTATTGCTCCATCTACCATATTGGCAAGACACCGTGAGAATACATATCAAGCCTCAATAGTCAAGATCCAAGGAACATCACATCGATTGACTTTTAAACCGCGGACTCCTCCAATTTAAGGCAAACTAATCTAAGAAAAAAGAATGGTCGCTCAACATTTATCAGCAAATGGTCCAACTATTAATCAAAATCTCAACATTAAATCCACAAATAGGCAAGCTGATTTTAATCATATATTGACACAACCTTCACTTTTTTATCACGCTTTTCTATTTTCTTCTTTTTTTTCAATAGTAATAAAAGACTTAGTCTCCAGCCATTAGAGTCTTTTGACGCGAACTCCAACATTTGCCAGATGGAGGAGTCCGGTTACTCAGCACCTATTGCTACGCAACCGCGTACTCATAGCAATTACTACTTTTTGACGTGAGAATCGATACTTTTGGTGAAAATTCCCGGTTACTCAGTAGTAACAACAAGAGGAGTACAGTCAACTTTTATTCATAGCCAGATAACACAATAATTCAAAATAACACAACAAAAAAAATAAAAACAGCAGGAGCTAGCCTCATTTCTTCAAACATGGAGAACTAAAGTTAATAATTAGACCAATTCATGTGAAAATGCCAACAATCATTCCTTATGTCTAGAAAAGTTAATAAAAAATTCTAAGAGTCAAACAATTACCAATATTTACCAAAGAGATATTTTTGGATTCAACCACATTAACTTGATACACTTTCATTACTAAAATTTGGCAATAACAGAATTAGAGTCAACAATCCAACAACAAACCTTGGCAGTCATAGGAGAGCTGCTCACTAAAAAAAAAGAAAAAAAAAGAAAAATAGACAAGTAACAAACTAAAAATAAAGGAAAAATATCTGAAAACTAAAAATTAGAAATACTAGCACCACAGCTGATCCCCCTCAACACCTAAATGGCACATTGCCCTCAATGTAATAAATAAACAGCAAAAGCAAGAAGAAGGGCAACGAAACTTTCCTGAAATCACGGGGATCATGTCGAGATCACAGCGGTAGGTTAGGCGGAAAAAGAGATGGAAAGCCCTTGTGGTGCATAAATGCTGCCAGATTCTGCGCCATGTTAGCCACGTTGGCATCAATGTTGGTCATCCGAGCCTCCAAATTTTGAACTTGCATCCGGAGTTGGTGCCAATCATCAGCCCCTAGGGACGTAGGAGGCGGAGCAGAGGTAGACGAGCCCGGATCAGCGCCAGTAGTGGAGGTACGGGCAAAAGAGGATCGAGAGGGGACTCAAGTCGATCCCGGGGGAGTAATCTCCCACCCGCTGTCACCCTCTCCAACTACACCCATTTTTTCTAAGCAAAGGATGTCTGAGGGCTCTATTTGACAAGTTACATGCAAATCATAGTTAGAAAGATAAAGCAAACGCAGATTAACAGCCAAATGGGTAATGTATGACCCAGGAATCAAGGGACATTTCTTTTTAGTTAGAACAGACTTGAATTGAGAAGCGAGCCGACACCCCAAATTAACCTTAATGTTTTGTGCATGAACCAAATAAAAAAGAATTCCGATTTTGACAAAATGCCTGAGCTATCTCGCCAACCCGAGAAACTATAGGTCAAGAAACGTTGGATGTAGCGAGACGCCGGGTCTTTCAGATAGGAACTCTTGGACTGACGAGGGTCGTAAGTACCACCGTCTACGGACATATCCTCCTAAATATATCCATAACGGGAGAAGAAGGGCTCTACATATTCATAAGCACTCTCGGCATACTCACGAGAGTCGGCGGAGACCCTATCAATGAAACCAAAGGCCAGGTTGAAATCAGTGATTGAGTGATAGAACTCCTGACCCATTAACCGAAAACGGATGACGTTGGGGGTAGAGACTGTATAACCGGTGGGAAAGTCGAATTCGAATGTGGCATAAAACTCCCTAACCAACTCAACAAATGTTGGGCAGTCAACAATATTAGCATAGGGATGCCACCCAATGGCTATGGTCAAGCGGTCGAAATCAACCCTAATATTCAGAATACCCATAGTGGCGGCATCCAGAAATCGGCAAGGTGTAATCCGCCGTTCACAACAAACAGCATATCGTTGCTTGTCGACGGCCCTGATGAAGGTCATGTTACCCCCAAGATGCGAAGGATCTGAAATATGGACCCTCTTTCGCCAACCAAAGCGAGCCCTCTTCCCGGAGGAAGAAGGGTCGTGCGAGAGATCAGAGACGGGAATAGTGGGTTGAGGAGGGATAGGCTGAGACTGAGAGGCTTTAGACCTACAGTAGGATTTTGGCCTCACCATGATCTCCAATTATCACTCCAATCAACAAGAAACCAAAGCTTCCAACAAATATAGAAACCAGTACTCCATATGAGGTAATGACAACCCAAAGCAACAAGCACTCAAGCAACAAAGCAAATTCCCAATAAACATCCCAAACAAATCCACACGTAATCGATAGGCAGGTTACCCCGACAATGCAAGTAAATTGAACCAATCTCAACAAGCAAATCACTGTCAGAGATGTCTCCCAATAATCAATAGATAATTACAAGACTTGTCCACCCCAAAATCTCAACAAATTGCTCCAATTAGATAGTCAATTACACAACTCAACCAACCGAAATTAGCAAATGACCCATGAAATCGGCAATTCCAGCAATAGTAGTTCAAAATTTGGACAACAACTTAATCACAAGGTTTTTAGCTTTCAATCAGGTAGCCAACCAAATACAATCAACAAATGTAGTCAAAATACCCCAACCAATACCGCTGGTGCACCTCACAGTTAAAGAAGCAACTTCAAACGGCCAACAATACAAACTACTGAAGAACCCAGACAGCACCATAAATTGGAAAATGATTTACAAATACCTCCACCGTAGAAAATGGCCAAACGATATCTCGGGTAGAGAATTATGGCGGCGAAGAGAAGGAGATAGAGGCGCGGGTTAGAGAAAGGGGTAGCGCCGCTCATCGGTCGAGGAGGCAGTCGACAGCATTCAGCATACGGTTATAGTGGCGACGGTTGTGCCACATTGGGCAGTGGCGGCGTCGCTCCGGACGCGAGCGGTCGTTGAGACTAGCTAAGGGGGATGGCAACGGCCGCGGGTGGCCACGGCGGGTCACGCGCATGACACGAGCGAGGAGAGAGAGAGACGAGCGAGAGAAGGAGATTGGGCCGCAGCGGCTTGCGTCGGTCACGAGGGGGTGACGGTGATGGCAGTCGTGCGCAAGGGAGAGAAGAGAGGCGGTAGACGGTGGTGCACGATGGAGGCGGGCAGCGGTGGTAGAGGATTGGATGAAGAGGGTGGCGGCGGCGCGCGAGGGAGTTTCGGCCGAAGAGAAGGGAAAGAGAATTGGGGGAGAAGGAAGAAACAAAAGAGGAAGAAAGAAAAAGGAAGGAAAAAGAAAAAAAGAAAAAAAAGGAGTTTTTTTTAAAATTTAAATTTTAAAATCTGTATTTGAAAATCGAAATTTAGGGTTAAACGGAAAATATTTTTATTTGTAATTTTTATTTTTATTATAATTTTTTCTATTTTTTTATATATTTTTATAATCTTTTTTCTGTTCTTGGGTCGTCAAATACAGCGTGAGCACGCTAAGATAGGGAAAAGTAATCTGACCTTGGAAGTCACTTTTCGCAATATAACGCGTGCCCTCCTCGCGTTGTCACGCCAAGATTCCCCTTCCTGTCGATGCTGCGAGATGTTGAGTTTTTACCAACATGGCGTGGGCACGCCAAGTTTGGCAAAAGTCCTTTGACCATAAGGTTGGGACTTGTAAGATTGCGTGCCCTTCTCGCGTGGGCACGCCAAGTGTCCCTGTCCTGGTCACAGTGGAGGAAAACATCAAGAGCAAACAGTATCCAAGTGAGAAACGACAACTTGAAAGAATTGTACAACGAAAAACAACAAAACCAAAATTTGGATTGCCTCCCAAAAAGGGCCTCTCTTTAACGTTTTTGGCCAGACGTGGTTAGGTGTCACTAATTGGAACAAGTTGGTTCATTCAAACGTAACATCTCCACTTGAAAAGTTCTCATAATAATATTTGAGACGGTGTCCATTTCCCACCAACTTATTATCTGTCTTAGTGCTCTGGATTTCTATTGCACCATAGGGAAAGGCATGAGTAACAATAAAATGGTCAATCCAACGGGAACGTAGCTTACCTGGGAACTAGCTTAAACCTGGATTGGTATAGGAAAACCTTCTGACTAACTACAAAGGTCTTCCTAGAGATTTGTTGGTCATGGAACGCTCTACTTCTCTCCTTGTAAATTAGTGCATTCTCATACGTTTCATTCCGGATCTCCTCCAATTCTTGTAAGTCCAATTTCCAATGGGCCCTGGCCTCCTCTAGATCCATGTTACGCTGCTTTATCGCCCAAAAGACCTCGTGCTCGAATTCCATTGGAAGGTGACACGGCTTCCCAAATATCACTCTGTAGGGTGACATGCCGATAGGGATCTTATATGCAGTCCGATAAGTCCAAAGTACATCTTCCAATCTTTGACTCCAGTCCTTCCTATTGGGTCGCACCATTTTCTCCAGGATGGACTTGATTTCTCGATTCGATACCTCCGCTTGACCATTGGTCTAAGGGTGGTACGATGTTGAGACCTTGTGGAATATACCATACCGTCGAAACAGTGCAGCTATGATCTTATTGCAGAAGTGCGTCCCCCTGTCACTAATAATGGTTCTTGGCATCCCAAAACGCACAAAAATATTTGAATTGATAAAATCTACAACCGCTTTCAAATCATTAGTCCGGGTGGCCTTAGCCTCCTCCCATTTGGAAACATAATCAACTGCCAATAATATGTATATAAAACCAAATGAGGTAGGGAAAAGTCCCATAAAATCTATACCCCAAACATAAAAAATTTCTATAAAAATCAACGAGACTTGGGGCATATGATCTCTACGGGCTATATTACCTACCCTTTGACATCGATTATAGGATTTACAAAACACATATGCATCCTTAAACAATGAAGACCAATAAAATTCACTCTCTAATACCTTATGTGCAGTTCGCTTAGGTCCAAAATGACCTACACAGGCAAAAGTATGACAAAAAGTTAAGATTGACTAAAATTTAGTTTCACTTACGCATCTTCTCAGTACTTGGTCAGCGCATCTCTTCCACAAGTACGGGTTATCCCATATGAAGTATTTGGTATCGCTTTTCAACTTGTCCCTCTTCGATTTTAGCCAACCTGCAGGAAAATCACCAGTTACTAAGTAATTAACTAAATCAGCATACTAAGACAGTTGAGAATTTAAAGAAAATAAGTGTTCTTCAGGGAATGTATCCTTCAACGGCTCGTTCTCCTCTCCAACTGGTAAGCGACATAAATGGTCGGCTACTAAATTCTCTGAACCTCTTTTATCTCTTATCTCCAGGTCGAATTCTTGCATGAGTAATATCCACCTTATGAGTCTCGGTTTCGCATCTTTCTTGGTCATTAGGTATCGCAACGCTGTATGATCAGAAAATACAATAACTTTAACACCTAACAAATATGACATAAACTTTTCTAAAGCAAAGATAACCGTAAGAAGCTCCTTTTCAGTAGTGAAATAGTTCATTTGAGCTCCATTCAAGACTCAGGACGCATAGTAGATAACGTGAGTTGCCTTTCCTACTCTCTGCCCCAACATAGCCCCCACTGCATGGTCACTGGCGTCGCACATGATCTCAAAAGATAGATTCCAGTCAGAGGGTTGGATGATTGGTGGTAATGTTAATAACTCGTTTAACTTGTCGAAGGCTCTCTTACACTTGTCATCGAATTCGAAAGCCACATCTTTTTGTAAAAGTTGGAATAAAGGCGCTCCAATTTTAGAAAAATCCTTGATGAACCTTCGGTAAAATCCTGCATGTCTAAGAAAAGAGCGCACTTCCCACACACTCGAGGGGTAAGGTAAACAAATATAATGTCTATTTTAGTCCTATCAACTTCAATACCCTTAGAAGACACTACATGACTTAGGACTATCCCATATTTAACCATAAAGTGACATTTTTCCCAGTTAAGCACGAGATTAGTCTCTATACATCTCAACAAGATCAATTTCAGATTATCTAGACAAGTATCGAAACTATCACCATATATACTAAAATCGTCCATGAAAATCTCAATAATTTTCTCCACATATTTTGAAAAGATACTTACCATACATCTCTGTAATGTTGTCGGTGCATTACACAATCGAAAGGGCATGCGTCTGTATGCAAAGGTCCTGAACGGGCATGTGAAGGTCATCTTCTTTTAGTTCTCTGGTGCAATTGCAATCTGAAAATATCTTAAAAATTCATCCAAAAAGCAATAATTAGCCCGACAACCTAATCGCTCAATCATTTAGTCAATGTAAGGAAGAGGAGAATTGTCCTTTTTTGTGACGGCGTTTAATCTGCGATAGTCTATACACTGCTTTCATCCGGGGGGTTTGCACACTGGCACAAGTTCACCCGTTTGGTTGGTCTCCACTATCACTCCTGTAGACACCAAATTTTGATTTCAAACCTTAATCATTTAATTAATTTAATTTTTATTTTATTTGTTTCGATTTTAGGTCTTTATTTGATTTGATTTTATTTTTATTTTGATTCGTGTCTCTTGTCTTACTTTAATTGAATTAAGAGTTTTTGCAAGAAAAGGAAAAAAGGAAAAAATAAGGAAAAAAGAAAAGTCAATCAAAGGGACAAGAATAAGACACCTAAGCCTGTTCTAGAGTTTGAAATCTTGGCCTTTCATCTTAGGTTTAGTTTTCTTTGGGGTGCCTTTAAAATGGAAACAGCCGCAAGAGAGAGGAGGAAGAGGTTTCTTCTGGTGGGGGGGGGCAAGTGTGACGGCAGGAGAGAAAAAGAAAACAGCGGAGGGTGAGAGGGGTTTCGGACAAAAAAAAAACAAAATGAAAGCAAGCTAAGGAAAGGGCTAGAGGAGAAAAGGGAAAAAGGGAACGGCTAGGGAGGAGTAGAGTTGGCGGCTGTGGGGAGAGCAAAAGAAAGAAAAAACCAGCAAAGGAAGTTGAGAAAGGAAGAAACTAGAACAGGGGGGGCAACCTGTGGGCGGCTGAGTGAAAGAGAGGCTGAGGGAGAGTGAAAGAGAGAGGGGATAGAATCAGGATGGCGGAGGTTTTAGAAAAAGCAACAAAAGACTGGACGGCTGATGAAAAAGGAGGAGCTTGACCGAACAGAAGAGAAAACTGGAGAGCTTGGGGCAGTAGAAAGCCAAGAGAGGGTCAAATGAAGAAAAAGGAGGAAGCTTGCTGAAAGTTCATCACCAGGCGGACGAATCAGCCTCGTTCGTGGCTATTTCCGAGCAATTCCTTAGTTTTTAGAGCGAGTAATCTTCCTCTGCACTCTCTATGGACGTCAGGCAACAACTTATGTTCAGTGACCACTCTTTAAAAACACCTCCAACCTGGCCAGATTGGTGCTCCAAGTTGCGGGTTCTTCAATATTGAAAGTTTTCTGACGGAAGTTCTCGACAGCGTCTCTAGAATCAGCGTGGCCTTTGGGGTGATTTCCACGTTCATTTCATTCTGCCAGGACTCTGAGGTAACGGTAATTTCTCTCCTTGTTGCTTTGGCGAGATTTTTCATGAGAATCTAAGTCTGTGGAACGTGAATCTTGGGCTATCTTTGCTGCTGGTTTGGCTTCATGATTATTATCATGTTTTGCTTCTTGATGTTTCCCTGGTTTTGTTTTGTGTCTTTTTAGTGTTAGATAAAGGTGCCTGAGTTCAGGATCTTGTTTTGTTTGGAATTGGTTTTGTGTAATCTTTGGGTTGTTTGAGCTACGAAAGTTATGAGAAGTAGTAGTATGAAGTTGCAGGAGGAAAACCAGCGAATAAGATGAATCCTTGACTAGGCTGCCGAAATTGCTAGAAAATGCACATCTTTGGCCCCTCTTTACCCTAGTTTTCATTGGTTGCATGTTCCATTGTGTATTCATGAAGAATATAATGCATGTTGAGGTTGCAAGTTTACTAAGTTTGTTGATGAGATGCTAAGTTATAGAACCCAGTACAAAATAAAAAGGGTCTCTGCGCAAAGATATGCATGCTCATCCGCAAGCTTTCTTCATTTCGCACCTCTGCTGCATTCTTTTTTTATTTGGGCTTTGTACTTGTGAATTTAATGGAGCGAGGTAGATACGAATATATATATGTAAATGCTGAAGATGGCCATTTTGTTGCTGGTTTTTTTTTTGTTGTTGAATGTTCAGTGCGCATTGTATCATATCTAGATGGATTGTGTTTGTGTCCTTTGATTAAAGGTGATGCTTTGTTGTTTATGGTAGCTATAGCAGAAATTTTCCAGAATTGCATGGTCCCATTCTAAGTCTTTTGGTTCGGTTTAGATGCCAAACTTTGAGTTGTTGTGTATCGAGTACTAGAATGAAAAGGATAAGCCTGCTGTGTTTAGAAGGCACGCAGCTTCCTTTTTGCTTGCAAAGCCGAGAAGAAAAATGAATAAAGGGGGGAAGTTTGAGCCATGCAACTTGTTTTTTCTGGTTTTGTTTGCTTTGGTTAAAAGCAATGCATCTGGATTTAGGCTCTATCAGTTGCACACTGGTGTTGTTTTCCGTTGCTCCCATTTCATTTCCTCCTATACGTGGTTCTGTCCAAAAAGCTGTACTTCATCCTCACGCTTTGCTGCTGTTCTTTTTGCCGCAGCAGCCCACCAAAAAACTGGTTTTAGTCATCTAGTTTACTAATTAAGCTTTGTGCCTAAATGATCAATGATGAAGTTGCACGCTTTAATTCGAAACTATGAATGTTTTGGTGTGTATGCCGCGTGGGTTGAAGCTGCCAGTTTGCAGCAAGGAAAAACATTTGCAGAAGGCTTCAAGAGTTTGCGAAAGTTTGTTGCAGAAAGTTTGTTTCATTCGTAGAGTTTGCATGCATGGGATTTTCATAAGAATTGCACTCCGGCCCCCCAAGTCTCCCTTTGTTTCACTATGGCCAAAATTAATTAATTTGACCCCTCAAACCTTTTAAATTTTTGCAATTAAGTCACTACTTGTTTTAATTCTTACATGGGTTGTTCACCTTCCTTTAAATGCCTTGGATTGATTCAATTTCGTGTTCATTTCCATTTCATGTGATTATTCATTAATTAAAGTGGTACCTTGACAATTTTATTATTTTGGAGGGTAAATAAGTAATTGCACCCTATTCGGGCATCAACTCAAGGGAGGTACACTCTGTCCTTTATTCTTGACTTTATTTGACCTTATGTGCCTTATGTGACTTTATGTGTTCAATTGCATGCCATTTGAATGCTTTCATTTTATTTATTTATTTATTCGCTTTATTTGTTTTAATTTAGTATTTTTATTTTATTTTAGTTCAATTTTTGATCATTTGAAAGGCACTAGAATGCCACAATTGTAATAGTTAGGCTATTATATCATTTCATTTAATTCCTTCCCTCTTAGATTGTAGTAGGCGTCCCCCCCGAATGTAATAGTTAGGGTTTTATTTGTTTTACTTGCATTGTGTGACTTGCATGCGTATGTGTTATGTGTTTAATCGCTTTCTTAGGTTTTTGACATCTAGATATGTATGCTTATGTGTTATGTGAATTACGTGCTCACATGTCTACTTGCTTTAATTATGCACATTACTTATATATGTGTATGATGGATGCAAATGCATGTAACCGTGGCTAGTCCAATGCTAGTCATGGTTGTCCCCTCGAGCTCTTGCAAGTCCAATGCTTGTGAGAGAGCTTAGATGTGGGCTAGTCCAACGCTAGCCCTTAGGAGCCCTTCGCACGTTAGATCATGTTTTGTATGACTACACTTCATCTCATGCATATTTTTCACCTTTTAGGGCTTTTTATCATTTTGTATGATATTCCCCTTATACGTATATCCCTTATCCCTAATTTCCCTATATATATATACCCTTTTGTATGAAACATGACATTAGACTTGCATTTCATATAGGCATTAGAACTAGGTTAGTTCATTTGCTTGATTAGATTAGGGAATACCCCTTGGATATGGGATATGGACGAGTTTGGCTTTCTAGTCTTAACACGCTCGTATTCCCTCTATTAAAGGGAAAATTGAGTCACGAACATTAGTCCCCCGTACCCGACATGATGTATTCTTTTAAGACATGTATATTTCTATTATTATTTTATTCTTTTCCTTTTCTTGGAGTCTCATACTTTTGCATCATTCGTGACCTCTCCAAAGAGTCATTATTGGGTGTTACAATTGATGTGATTGGCACCACTCAAGCTTTGAAGAGAAATTTTGCCCCCCGATGTTCCCCTAGGTCTAGGTTTTGCATTCATATAGTGCATCCAAATGTGATAAATTCTTTGGTTAAAAATAAGAAAATCCTTGACTAAATCACGCAACTAACCTTGGTTAGGTCGAATGGGTGCCTTGGATTTTTATCCTTGCCTTCCCCTTCGTCAAATGTGACTCCCGAACCTTTCCTTTGATTTTCGTGGATTAGGAGTCGTTTAAAAGGGGTTTTTCTACTTTTTTCCTTTGAAAACTCATTTTAGATGACTTGGTACACCTTAACTCAATACCAAGTGGCGACTCCGATTTTTTTTCAAAAAACCCTTTTTAAACTATTATTTTGGGTCAAATCGTCGCATTTTCAAGTTCCATTTAGACCCATATTTTTCTTCATTTTCTTTGTAAATCAAAAATTCACTTTTCAAACTATTTATTTTTCTTGTAAAAAATGGGGCGCGACAACTCCTGTCTTCTTTGGAACTACCTGTACAGGGCTCACCCATGGGCTATCCGATATTATGAATATGATCCCCACATCTAGCAACTTCAATATCTCCTTCTTCACCACTTCCATCATGAGGGGATTGAACCTCTTTTGAGCTTGCCGTACAGGTTTGGAGTTCTCTTCCAGTCTTATTCGGTACATACAGATGGAAGGGTCGATCCCCTTAATGTTGGCGATGGTCCACCCTATTGCCTCTTTATACTTTCTAAGGACTCGGATTAGTTTCACTTCCTGAGCTTCTAATAGCGTCGCCGAGATAATCACCGAGAGTGTTTCCTTTTCCCCCAAATATACATACTTCAAGTGTTTCGGCAGAGACTTCAATTCCAACACCGGTGCCTGCACCACAGATGGTAGTACCCTCTGGTGAGGTTCGGGCACAAAGACAGATGCAAGCTCATACCTTTTCGTCGTTGTAGGCAATGAGTGTAATGCCCCTATTGTACATGTCAAATCTTCACTCAATTCTAACTTAGGAGTTGTCTCCAACTCAAGGTGCTTGGTTAAAACGACATCCAACTCATTCCTGCCAACAATCTCAAACACTTCCTGCACTGCAGGGTCAATAACATTCACAGAAAAAACAGAGCTAAAATTGGAGTTCGAGGGATATTTCATAGTCTCAAAGATATTGAAATGAACAATTTTTTCATCAAATTCCATGAACAAGATACCCTTAATAACATCAATTTTCGTCTAGACTGTGCTAAAAAAGGGTCTACCTAATAGCAAATGTGAGGGATCGGGGGAATGATCATCATCCATGTCAAGTACATAAAAGTCAGTTGGAAATATTAATTCATTAATTTTAACTAACACATCCTCAACCAACTCATTAGGATATTTATTTGTTCGGTCAACTAATTGAATTATTATCCCAATTTCTTTTAATGGATCTAGGTTCAGAGAAGCATAGATAGATTTAGATATTACGTTGATTAACGCTTC
Organism: Coffea arabica; assembly: GCF_036785885.1. Classification (NCBI taxonomy): domain Eukaryota; kingdom Viridiplantae; phylum Streptophyta; class Magnoliopsida; order Gentianales; family Rubiaceae; genus Coffea; species Coffea arabica. Next base: position 65,012,025 of record NC_092313.1, on the reverse strand, counting down.
TAAGTCCAACATGGCCTTTCTAATCAAAATATTACCTATCTTATAAGGCATAGTAAACATACTTGGATCCCCGCACTTCAGTGGGAGATTTCTCTGTAGCACCGCTGACACGTTCTTCCCCACAATAACCCTTTCATCTCCCCTCAGCTTTCTTTGGTTGACGCATAAATTTCTGAAAAATTTTGCGTACTTTGGCACTTGTTTGATTGCATCTAGCAGGGGAATGTTGATCTCCACTTTGTGAAATGCCTCCAAGATCTCTTTCTCCTTATCCTGCTTCTTCGGTTTTTCCAACCTGCTAGGAAAGGGAGGCGGGTTAGTCTTTACTGTAATGTGGGTCCGGGCGTACCTTTGGACCTTTGCTGCTTATGTTTTCTGCCTCCAGCTCTTTCTCAATTTTCTCTTCATCTTTGTCCTTTGAAGTCACCAATTCGGGTTCTTGGATTTCTCTCCCGTTCCTTAAGGTCATTGCATTTACGTTTTTCGGGTTCAATTCGGGTTGAGATGGCAACTTTCCTTGAACTTGGGACTCCAGGCGATTGATCGCCACTACCATCTGACTTTGCATTGCTTGTATCTAGCCCATTTGACTTTGCACTGCTTGTATCTGACCCATTTGACTTTGCAAGTTAGATTCCATCTTTTGTTGAAATTGTGCTTGGCTAGCAATTAACTATTTCACCATTTCTTCCAAAGATGGCCCTGAGCTTAGAGGTGGTGGTGGTGCTAGCCGAGGTTGGTATTGCTGATGATACCCTTGCTATCTATTCGGTGCAAAATTGGATTGTCTATTTCCTCTATAATTGAGGTTAGGGTGATCTCTCCAACCCGGATTGTAAGTGTTCAAATACGGGTCATACGGCTTTCTTGGCGCGAGCGCGTGACCAGCCATGTTTACTTGTTTCATACTCTTTTCTTGAATCATCGGGCACATCTCTGTAGAATGACCCGTGGTAGCGTAAATTTCATAGACCTTGGCCTGCAGTGCACTCCCTACAGCCAATTTTCTAACAAAAGATGTTAACTCCGTCAATTGCTGTTGGATAGAGAATATTTCTACTTCATTCACTATGCATGTCGGGACATCCTCCCTCGTACCAAACTGCTGCAAATTATCGGCCATTCCTTCAATTAACTCCCATGCTTCTCGAGAAGTCTTGTTCACTAACGCCCCTCCACTTGCAGCATCAATTATACTCCGGTCTCTGAAAAACAGCCCCTCGTAAAAGTATTGGATGAGCAGTTGCTCGCTTATTTGGTGTTGAGGGCACTTGATGCATAATTTCTTGAATCGCTCCCAATAATCATAGAGCGACTCTCCTGGATGCTGTTTGATACCCCGCATATCTCCTTCCTTAGGCTTGCGGCTCGAGACGCCGGAAAGTATTTGTTTAAGAATTTTTTCTTCAACTGATCCCACGTGGTCATACTACCTGGGGGTAGGTAGTACAGTCAATCTTTCGCAGAGTCCTTCAGAGAGAAAGGGATTGCCCTCATTTTTATTTGTTCTTCTGTAATTCTCGGGAGTTTCATGTTGTTGCAAATGACATCAAACTCTTGCAAGTGCTTATAAAGCTCCTCACCTGATAAACCATGGAAAGATGGCAAAAGATGAATTAGACCAGATTTTAACTCAAATGGGGTATTATCATTCAAACTTGGAAAAGTAATGTATAATGGTTGCTGATTTAAATCAAGAGCAGCCAACTCTCTCAATGTTCGTGCATTAGTCATGGTAACTTCTTTTCAGTTCGAGTTACTTGAAGTATCACCAAGTGAACGTGTCGCTTCAACTCCCGAATCAAGTTTCTGATATGCAGTACTAGATTGTTCCTCCCTGAGCTGTCTGGTCTCTTTCCGTGTTCTCCGCGCAGTCTTCTCTAGTTCGGGGTCGAAAATTAGTTCGCCTGTACGAGAAGAACGAGGTATACACTAGAAAAATACCAGAAAATTAAAACAAGAATGAATTAAAAAAAAAGAAACAAATAACTAACGCCAATCCCCGGCAACGGCGCCACAAATTGACAAGTTGTCGATGCCTGTGCAATAATAAAAATAAATCTAATTAATAGTTAAAGTAATCAAAACTCGATTCTAAGTACTGGAGTAGGGATTCTAGGTATGCAATGGGTTACTTGATTCACCCTATTCTCGAAGAGTTTGCTTAATCCGATATACCAGAATGGGACCGCTTATTCACAAAGAAATTATTGATTTGTAGAAAGGGCGAGTAAGGTCGTCTCCTCAGGAATTGGAGATATTTGTCTTTTTTGAAATCCAAAGTAACACGGGAGGTGTTTTTGTATAAAAGATAACAATTAAATCAGTTCAACTAAGAATAAATAGCTAACTAAAAACTAAATGACAATTTACTAAAATTAGATTAATAATAACTAAAGGTTTAGTCAAGAAATAACTTCAACAATGGTTCACCTAATTGATCATCAATGCAAAGGCAATTCCAATTATTTACTAATAAATAGGTTATAACTGCCAAACAAGTTATGACAGTTAACCCTTCCTTACTGTGTCGGTGATTAAGGTACGTCCGTTAATCACTGCTCTAATTGAGAAATAATCCTAGGTACACCCGTAAAATTTAATTCTCCAATTGCCTTATGTATTAGATGAGCCCTATTCTAACCAAATAACGCACTATCAGAGTTATTTTAGATTAACCTGCGTATTCCCCTGACACAAACCCAATCATGCCAGTTGTCACTATTTCAGAGTAATTAAACAATTACGAATTTAATGCTCTAATTGACAATAGGTTACCAAATTAATTCGACATCTGGATCCAGGATAATCAATTAACTAAATAACCATAAGTACTGCAATCAAAGAATATGCAAATGCCAATAAATAAGAGAAATAAATAAAATTAATTCGATCTCACAATTTTTAGATGAACCAAAGCCTCCGTTGTTCCTTGACTGGAAAAAGGGATTTAGTTCATCCCTGATGAGGAAAACCCACACAAAGTTGATGGAACATATGCGGCCATTGTTTTCAATTCAGATGCTGCAATTCGTTGGAATTAACGACAGAATAGCAAGACTACAGAGAATGACTAATTGGTTCCTGCTTGTCCTGACATACGAAGGAAAAGCTTCTCAAAAGACGAAAAGGAAATGTCAAAAAGGAAAAACTAAAAGTAGTCACAGTTGTCTCCTATATATCCTTATCTAATTCCCTACTTCTTCTTTTCGGCGCTCCAGAGGAAAAGGAAGACTCCTAGGCTTGCTTGATCTCCTCTCTCTTCGGGAATTGCCAAAAGAAGAAAAGTTCCTCCTTTTCTAAAAGTGCCCCTGGATGCCGTATTTGCCCCTGGCATAAGGAAGCAGAGTTGAATTGTTTTCCACCGTGTTGATTGCTACTAAAACTTTTTTCCTGATAACTGTCAAATTTGCACTTGTTCTGGTATTTTTGTTCTACTCCCTGTAATAAATACAAATTTTCAGAGGTGAGTAGAATCTGACAATTAATCCACATTTGATAAGGTAATAGGGAAAATTAATTATAAAATGAATGATAAAATTGCAGCCTATCAGTCCCTTACTTTTATTATTAGTGGTTGAAATCAAATGAACACTTTTTGTTTGATCTTCTTTCAACATTTTCTCTTCCTCTACACAGTGTCAGATGAAACATCTCCATGATGTACTTTCTGATATTATCTTTACCACTATATTTCATTGGAACTAGACATGTCAAGAGCGTACTAATTTCAGCCTTTTCATTCTTGACTAATCTTTTTTTAATGTTCTGAAAGAACTCCTTAGCGGTAGCTATCGTTTCTGACATTGTTCCTCTGAATGCTTCTGAAACATTCTTTTTTAATGATCATCAAATATAAATAATTTAATCTGTAACAGCCCCACCTTCCCCTAAGGCGAACCAAAGGGGTTAGCGGACTGCCTGCCCAGCTCTCGCCAGGACTAACGAGCAGATACACGCGATCTCAAACGTTTCGAGAAAGTAAAAGCGCGCTCAAACAAGCCACAGGTAACCAAATAACAAAATTTTAAAAAAAACGAAAACGAAGAATGTGCCTAGAACAGTGGAATCCGGCCGGAATCTGGCCGGATTAGCGGCCGGATTCTTGGCCGGATACTGTCCAGTGGCTAACTTCCGGATTCAAAAATTTTCCCAAGCAATCCGGCCGACAATCCGGCCAGTTTCCGGCCGGATTCAATCCAGTGCCCTTCAGTCGAAAAATTTCCTTTCGCCGTTTGAAAGCCGAATTGATCCGAAATCCATCCAAACATCAACCAAACATAAATACAGTGAAATTCAACATTTACAAGCCAAAGCGGGATACCAAAATATCCCATAAGTTCATACATGTGCAATTAGCCAATTACAACCAACCATTGGTTGAAACAAAACACTTAGGGTTTTCACCCTCAAGGAGCTATTCAAAAGTCATTTACATGAGCTCAACTTGACAACCAACTAGCACAACCTTTCTCAAAATAGTCATTTTCCTATAAGGAAAACAAATGGAACGGAGTGAGCTAAAGCTCAGTGAGTTACTACCACATAAGCAACAAAGATCACTTAAGCATAACCTTTCATTTCAAGTACACAATTAAGGAATAAAACAAATCAGTAAAAGGATACGGATGGCTCTCAAGAGCCCATTTCCACGCTTATATTCTTGATCCAATCTCATTGACTCTCCGTCAACGTTTATGAGTACCAACCGTAGAACCCACTTCACTCCCATTCCTTCCACCAAACATACCCCAACCGGGCCCGCACTCCAATCAGTAGCTTTTGGTAATACTCGAGTATACCGGAACCAAGAGTCTCATTACTACAAGATTCCCCCAGTACAGTCCCCGTGGCACGTCAATATTCACGACCAAGCCCTCGCCGGCTCGATCCAATTGACTACCTACGGGGTTGAGCTCAGTAATACAGTAAGGCCGTTGGACATTCGTCCAAACGACACCAAATCAGTTTCAATCATTTTCAATAGCCATATTAGCCGTCAAGGCATCAAATTCACATATACCAAAGCCACATTGTAACATTTAAGTGAGTAGTATACTCACTAATCAATTCAGTGCTATTTCATGCACTTCCGTCAGGAGAATGTCGTGAACCACCGTCACGCCCTAGAACACGTAAACAAATGCAATGAGACTCGATAACGAGTCACAAAACAATGCCAATCACAACCCCAATAGGGTTTTGCAAACATATACAAGCATTATAGCAAACCAGAAAATCAGGAAATTTAACTCATTTGACCCAACAACAAAAACAGTTTTGGTTTCCAAATGCGGTAATGGCACAAAATGCGCTACGCTCATCGGATGAGGGTGTAAGACCCACCGTCTCGAAGCTAAAAGACAGGGTTACAACAATGTAGAAGGCCACTCAGTCCAAATCCTAGCACAACTAGGTCAAAAATGCAGAAAACCAAGCCAGAACCGTAATTACAGGTTCCCAAATCACACAAAACTGTAATTCATCCAACTCAGTCTACACAGGTCCAAATGCATTGATTCCAAAGGTGTATGATAGCTAAGACATCAAGATACATTTCATCAGAAGACACCAACATCAAAATCCAAACCAATTCCAGTCAAAACAGACGATTACAATCGCAGATCGCACATTCTGATCACCCAGAACAGCAACAGTAAAATCGACATATCTCACTCTACACTACTCCAAATGTCCTGAAATTTTACAGCCACCTCAACCACATCAATACCTACAACTTTCATGTTTTGAGCAAAAGCCAATTCGGCCTCTAAGCCTGAGATACAAAACCCGACAGAAAAGGGGGTTGAAGAACCCTAACTTTTCTCATTTCACTCCAAACCCAAAATTGGTTGCCTTTATCACTAATTCACACCTGCTAGAGTCTTTATAAGCCATTGCCAATCATCAAAAATAGCCACAACATCCCATTCATATTAAACCAGAAAATTCCTCAAAAATATAAAAACTTCACCAAATCACTTCAAATCAAGAAATAAATCACACATTCCGTCACTCAAGCCACCATTAGGCACAAAATAAGCATCATTAGATATAAGAGGATGTTCAATCATCACTTACCAAGTAAACAAGAGAAGAGGAGTTGCAGACCACCTTAGCTCTTCCAAAAACTCTACTAAGCAACTCACTAGCACCTAATGGAAGGCTTTTATGGAATAGAAACTAGGTTAGGCAAGTGGTTTGGAAGATTGAGCTATATGGAAGCTTGAAATTTGAAGCAATTCTCTTCCTTCTTGAGCTTGAGGAATTCGGCCACCAAGGAGTGAAAATAATGAATTTTTGAGGTAATTTTTAGATATTTAACCACTTGGTCAAAAGGTCAAAACAAAAGAATAAAAATCATAAAACACCACCAACCATCTAATGACACATGGCATCTCATTAAATGCAATTCAATCCTTTGGTCACCTCTCACATCAATCACCTCACACTCCTCTACTTATCTCTTAACACCCGATAAATTTTACACAGTATCCGAAACTTAACCTTATTGGCCGAATTTTTCCTAACTTTTTGCACTAGTGGGGCCCACGTCCATAATCGATCCGTAATTTTTTTAAAAAACTACCCAATGCTAGAAAAATCATCTAAAAACTATAATTACTCATAACATCCACCAAGAAAATATTCCTAGGCCAGAAAATGCAGAAAACATGCTATTAAAGGGGAAAACCTAGGAAAATTATGAGGGAAATTACGGGTTCTCACACTCTCTCCCCCTTAAAAGAATTTCGTCCTCGAAATTCCTTATCATAGGCTACTCCGGGATTACATTGAGCATTTTACTTAGTTACCAAATCTGTACCCCCTTCACGGGCCAGGTTCAGTAAATTCTTACCTTCCACGTCCTCTAATGGGTCAAAAACTTGATGTTGTTCTAAAGAGTACACCCGAGAGGACACTTTCGATCCATCCTTGTCCCCCTTCGACTGGGCAGGGTTGGTCGTAGTTGGTGGCAGAGTCCCTTGCCGCTCGCGCAGGCGAGCTGGACAGTTAGCAATTTGATGTTCGGCACTCCCACAGAGCAAGCATTTTCCTCCTTTCTTCCAGCATTTGTCCTCCGAGTGGTTTAATTTTCCGCAATACCCGCAGGGTCCGCGTGCTGTAGAAGCCGAGCCTCCTCTTGACGAGCTTTCTTGTGACACTCCCGGCATCCTTACTCCTCCCGTTCCCCGCCCAAACTTGGGAGGGGTACTTTCATCCCCCTGCCCCGAACTACTTCCAGGAAATCCCCACTTTTTCGCCTGGAAGTTTTTCACTTGGAGCCTAGCATTCTCTACTCGTTGTGCCTTCTCCACTGCTTCGCTGAAGGCGTTAATTTGGGCTGCCGCAAGGTCCTTCTGGATTTCTATGTTCAGGCCCTAGACAAATCGCCGTATTCTTCGTTGCTCGGTCATGATGAGTTCGGGCGCAAATTTGGATAGGCGGGTGAATTGGCTCTCATATTCTACCACAGTTTGAGCTCCTTGGCGGAGTCGAATGAACTCGTCCTCCTTCCTCTCCTGAACTAGAGGAGGGAAAAACTTCGCATTGAACTCTCTGATGAAGTTCACCCAAGTCCTAGGTGTCTGTTCTCGTTCCCACTTCTGTCGGATCACGTTCCACCAGGAACGGGCCGCCCCTTCAAGCTGGAACACGGCAAACGTCACCTGCAGTTCGTCAGAGTAGTGTAAGGCTGCAAATATATCAACCATCTTTTCAAGCCATCTTTCGGCAACGTCTGGGTCGGGTCCCCCAACAAACTTTGGCGGAGCGAACTTTTGAAAGCGTTCGAGAGCTCTATCGTCGCTCTCGACATGATGGCCAGGGTTTCCGGGGTTTCCAGGGTTAGGGTTTGGGTTCTGGGCTTGTTGCTGCACTACTTGTGCAAGCAAGTTTGTCATTTGCTGCATAGCAGCAGCTATTTGCACATTAGGGTCGGCTCGTGGTTCAAAATCAGGTCCAGTCGAGGTTTCCCCCGTACCCCTAAGCGGTGTGGGTTGTCTAGTTCCGCGCCCACGTCCCGGACCACTCCGTGTACCTTCCATGAGTTTTACTTGGTCTAGGCAATAATGAGCACAATGCATGTAAGTAACACTCAAAAGTAACACTCAAAGCACTCACAATAACACATATTTATACAGTCCAAACAGGATCACAAACGTATATATACAAGCCAAGCAAGATCAAGCCACACACATATATACAATCAGTCGAGTCAAGTACAAGCAAGTCAGAAACAAACATAGACGATTTCCCCAATGAATGGCCTTACTAGTTCACCAAATCCTTTCTAACCTAGGCCCTCATATCTTTCGTATCCGGACGCAAGAATCCCATCTAAGATAATTCACAACTCGAGCCGACCGGTCCCAAGAGTAAACCATCATTATTAAAGATTCCTACCCGACATACATACCTAGCTTCCTCGAGTCCCATGCTAACGATTCGTACACTTATCACATGCCCGGTTCATAACTTATGCTCAAACGAGCACTTAGACATATTCATGAAATTAGGACCACAACACCACTTGGCCCAGTCTCACTCCACGCAGAGACCACGCGAAGTGGCTCTGATACCACCTGTAACAGCCCCACCTTCCCCTAAGGCGAACCAAAGGGGTTAGCGGACTGCCTGCCCAGCTCTCGCCAGGACTAACGAGCAGATACACGCGATCTCAAACATTTCGGGAAAGTAAAAGCGCGCTCAAACAAGCCACATGTAACCAAATAACAAAATTTTAAAAAAAATGAAAACGAAGAATGTGCCTAGAACAGTGGAATCCGGCCGGAATCTGGCCGGATTAGCGGCCGGATTCTTGGCCGGATACTGTCAAGTGGCTAACTTCCGGATTCAAAATTTTTCCCAAGCAATCCGGCCGACAATCCGGCCAGTTTCCGGCCGGATTCCTGGCCGGATTCAATCCAGTGCCCTTCAGTCGAAAAATTTCCTTTTGCCGTTTGAAAGCCGAATTGATCCGAAATCCATCCAAACATCAACCAAACATAAATACAGTGAAATTCAACATTTACAAGCCAAAGCGGGATACCAAAATATCCCATAAGTTCATACATGTGCAATTAGCCAATTACAACCAACCATTGGTTGAAACAAAACACTTAGGGTTTTCACCCTCAAGGAGCTATTCAAAAGTCATTTACATGAGCTCAACTTGACAACCAACTAGCACAACCTTTCTCAAAATAGTCATTTTCCTATAAGGAAAACAAATGGAACGGAGTGAGCTAAAGCTCAGTGAGTTACTACCACATAAGCAACAAAGATCACTTAAGCATAACCTTTCATTTCAAGTACACAATTAAGGAATAAAACAAATCAGTAAAAGGATACGGATGGCTCTCAAGAGCCCATTTCCACGCTTATATTCTTGATCCAATCTCATTGACTCTCCGTCAACGTTTATGAGTACCAACCGTAGAACCCACTTCACTCCCATTCCTTCCACCAAACATACCCCAACCGGGCCCGCACTCCAATCAGTAGCTTTTGGTAATACTCGAGTATACCGGAACCAAGAGTCTCATTACTACAAGATTCCCCCAGTACAGTCCCCGTGGCACGTCAATATTCACGACCAAGCCCTCGCCGGCTCGATCCAATTGACTACCTACGGGGTTGAGCTCAGTAATACAGTAAGGCCGTTGGACATTCGTCCAAACGACACCAAATCAGTTTCAATCATTTTCAATAGCCATATTAGCCGTCAAGGCATCAAATTCACATATACCAAAGCCACATTGTAACATTTAAGTGAGTAGTATACTCACTAATCAATTCAGTGCTATTTCATGCACTTCCGTCAGGAGAATGTCGTGAACCACCGTCACGCCCTAGAACACGTAAACAAATGCAATGAGACTCGATAACGAGTCACAAAACAATGCCAATCACAACCCCAATAGGGTTTTGCAAACATATACAAGCATTATAGCAAACCAGAAAATCAGGAAATTTAACTCATTTGACCCAACAACAAAAACAGTTTTGGCTTCCAAATGCGGTAATGGCACAAAATACGCTACGCTCATCGGATGAGGGCGTAAGACCCACCGTCTCGAAGCTAAAAGACAGGGCTACAACAATGTAGAAGGCCACTCAGTCCAAATCCTAGCACAACTAGGTCAAAAATGCAGGAAACCAAGCCAGAACCGTAATTACAGGTTCCCAAATCACACAAAACTGTAATTCGTCCAACTCAGTCTACACAGGTCCAAATGCATTGATTCCAAAGGCGTATGATAGCTAAGACATCAAGATACATTTCATCAGAAGACACCAACATCAAAATCCAAACCAATTCCAGTCAAAACAGACGATTACAATCGCAGATCGCACATTCTGATCACCCAGAACAGCAACAGTAAAATCGACATATCTCACTCTACACTACTCCAAATGTCCTGAAATTTTACAGGCACCTCAACCACATCAATACCTACAACTTTCATGTTTTGAGCAAAAGCCAATTCGGCCTCTAAGCCTGAGATACAAAACCCGACAGAAAAGGGGGTTGAAGAACCCTAACTTTTCTCATTTCACTCCAAACCCAAAATTGGTTGCCTTTATCACTAATTCACACCTGCTAGAGTCTTTATAAGCCATTGCCAATCATCAAAAATAGCCACAACATCCCATTCATATTAAACCAGAAAATTCCTCAAAAATATAAAAACTTCACCAAATCACTTCAAATCAAGAAATAAATCACACATTCCGTCACTCAAGCCACCATTAGGCACAAAATAAGCATCATTAGATATAAGAGGATGTTCAATCATCACTTACCAAGTAAACAAGAGAAGAGGAGTTGCAGACCACCTTAGCTCTTCCAAAAACTCCACTAAGCAACTCACTAGCACCTAATGGAAGGCTTTTATGGAATAGAAACTAGGTTAGGCAAGTGGTTTGGAAGATTGAGCTATATGGAAGCTTGAAATTTGAAGCAATTCTCTTCCTTCTTGAGCTTGAGGAATTCGGCCACCAAGGAGTGAAAATAATGAATTTTTGAGGTAATTTTTAGATATTTAACCACTTGGTCAAAAGGTCAAAACAAAAGAATAAAAATCATAAAACACCACCAACCATCTAATGACACATGGCATCTCATTAAATGCAATTCAATCCTTTGGTCACCTCTCACATCAATCACCTCACACTCCTCTACTTATCTCTTAACACCCGATAAATTTTACACAGTATCCGAAACTTAACCTTATTGGCCGAATTTTTCCGAACTTTTTGCACTAGTGGGGCCCACGTCCATAATCGATCCGTAATTTTTTTAAAAAACTACCCAATGCTAGAAAAATCATCTAAAAACTATAATTACTCATAACATCCACCAAGAAAATATTCCTAGGCCAGAAAATGCAGAAAACATGCTATTAAAGGGGAAAAACCTAGGAAAATTATGAGGGAAATTACGGGTTCTCACATAATCTCTCCCGCCTTTTCTCATCCCTCTTTTCATCAGAGGTACTCTGATTTGTAAGAGATGGAGGAGAATCATCCCTTAACGCAAGGTCGAGATTCATTACTCCAAATACTATTGAGAGATTTTCTTTCCAGAACTTGAAATTTGTGTCATTTAACATAGGAATATTATTAATATTGATAGTAATATTTGTAAGGTCATTCGAAACTGAACAGAAAATATAAAATAATCAAAACAAAATCACATACACCAAAATAATAATAAATTCAAATAATGGTAATCCTATCTCAAAATATTGATGTTCCATTAATATTTTATTTTTGGACAAAAAATATTAACTTCTAAGTGATATATTAGTGCCGTAATAAACACTAAAAATAATATGTCAAAAAATAAAATTTTCTTTGGGCCAATTTCTAATTCACATAAAAAATCTAAATAATTATCACGTGTTTACTACCACAAGTGCATATGTAATTTTGTTAAACATTAACTTTCCTTTGATCCGATCAATATTCATAAAATTACAAGTATCCAACTAATTATATTCTAAAATAAATTAATTTTTATAAAACAGGTCACTTTGGTCGCATATTGTTTCAATTAATTTATTCTAAAATATATTTAATCATACCAATATTCAAATTTAAAATTTTACAAATTATACAAAAATTTTGATCAAAGTCAACTTTGGTCAACTCTGGTCACAACGTGGTCAACTCAATCAAACCAGTCAAATCTGGTCAAACCAATCAAATGGATCAAAACTTATTGGACTAAATGTTCATATCCCTAACTTGATCCAATTTTATCATTCAAACTCAAAATTTTCTTGAAATCCATAAATGTCTTATAAGACTATGGGCCAACATTTTGGATTTTATAAGATTTAAATGTCTCTTTTAAATTTATTAAGATTTACTCAAATTAGAGAAACCCTAATTTTTTTAACATATATACATGCATGTTTATTCTTGAAAAGAAAAATAAAAAAAAGAACAGACCAAAAAATCCAACTTAAGAGCAGAAATATGAAAGCCGAAAACATGACTTGCGCAACCAATCAGTGGACATAATTTCGGATTCGTACCTTGACTTATGTAAACAATCACTGAACATGAAAATTGTATCATGACTTATGCATCGTGTGGCAGAATCCACCAAATCATATTCATTTGTAACAAAAAAAAACAATAACGAAGCGACTTTACCAACAACATAAACAATTAAATTACTGGATTCATGTGCCGCTTCGATTCATGTTCCAACACAAATTGAATTCATGCATATATCCACAACCGAATTCACGAGGCATATAAATTTTAAACAATTGGCCCAGAAATCATACACAATTGGCCGATTCTTCACAAATATAAAAAAAAACACAAATTATTAAATCCAAATTATTCCTTAATAGTCAACCATATCTAACTCTGATACCACTTGTTATGTGGTTGTTTATATTACCTTTGATGAAAACCATCATCTATTAAATCTAAAATCTTTATGGTAATTATTAAGAAAATTAACAATAAAATTGCGGAAGCATACCTGAATTCATGTTGACTAACTGGTATTTGAATTCTTAGAGATTTTGGGGTGGCCTTTCAGGTTAACATGTATTCGCTAATCCCTTGAAAGATGCCTTTTGTTTCTCTCTGGTATTTTTCCTGACGACAGGATATCAGGGAAGAGCTATTTTAGTTGTACTAAAAATACGACAATAAGAATACATGTGACTTAGGGGTCATAACCCTATTTATAGATAACTTTCCTATTATCTTTTGGATTCTTATTTCATCCCATCATAGAAATATAAATTACCCTTAAGACTCTACATATTAAAGGCCCACATCCAATTAAATACATTAAAATCTAAATCATAATTGATCACTTTAATTGGACTAAATCTTATTTGACAGTCTGTAACACATCATTATTCACGTATAAGTCCAACATTGGATTAAGGATCCAACATAAAGAATTGAAGATGTTGAAACTAAAAACTACGAAAATCTCAGAATATTGATCCAATCCTTTAGAAGTCTCTTCAAGTTTTCTTTTGGGCTAAAAGAATGAAAAAAGATTTGGCCAATGTATTTGTATATTAGGTAAAATACAATAAATCCTCCTGTAGTTTTGCTAAAAGATAGGCAGCCCCCTTATATTTTGAAAATATTCACATAAACTCCATATAGTTTAAACTAGAGTGAAAAATGGACGGAATCCACATGAGTTGACGGCAATTGCTGCCCACACGAGCTAGAAGCGCACCACTTGTCGAAAAACATCAATAACAACTGAATATCACATTTGTGTGCCAAAACTATAGCTTAAATTAGATATGTGAATCTAGGGCAAAGCGCCAATAGTCTCTTGGGCTATTGGTACCATTAAAGTCTTGGTGGGAGTGAGAGGTCAACGATTCAACCTTTTATCCTACCATATACTTGCTACTTAATTATGGCTGCCACTTTCAAGTGGTTTCCTCGGATGGAACTCTGTCGGTTAGACTCCCCTTCCCCCTAGGTTATGCTAGAGTAGGTTATACAAATGTTATTGTTGCAATAAAAAAAAGAACCTAGGGCAAAGCCCTTGAATCTATTAGCAGTGTGAGAGAAACAGACCTGATAGCTTGAAGGTTGATTGAGGTGATATGCAAAGGAGGAATGGCAAGCTCTAACATTGATACTGGAGGATCGAGGGATTTGAGATATCACTAGAAAAGATGCTACTACAGGAACAAAGCAAAAATCAAGATCGTGGAATTAGAAAACCTGACAAAAGGAATGTTGTACTATGTTTGCGAAAATGAAACTTGTTCGTTCTGGTTATGGTGCAATCCGATGAGAAGAGATAGAGCCACCCATAAATATACTTGTCAAAGTCCTTCAATGGGCTGGGAAGGCATGGCTAATTTTGGGTCAAGGATGAACAAATGTGAAGGTAATTTGGTGATGAGCCATGATAAGGCGCTACAGGTAATTTGTTAAAAAATGAACAAAATTGAAGGCATAGTGGGAATGATGAAGATGATGCTATGAGTATGTTTATGGGTCTATTGCTTGTCTTAGATGATACTAGTGCTATAGGCTTTAGGATGTATTTTAGAATCTAGATATGTGTGAATATGTTCATGTGATGAAATGATAACTTAGTCTTTGTTATGAACTTTTTCATTAACATATATATAAAAGAGGGCATGCCATGCCTCAAAAGGGTGCTTGTGTTGCTGATGTGGCGAAATGTGGTTGGCTAGCGAGTGTTCGTCTAACTTGGTTTCTAGTGGTAGCTTGCCTTTCTTATATTCCCATTTCATTTTCTTTTCCATTCATTCTTTCTTTCTAACAAGAAGACTAGACTGGATGACTAAGAAGATTACAAGCCAAAGAAGAGGAGAAGAAAGGGGAGAATGGCTGACCCACGTTGCATCAGGTGTGATTAGTCAGGTTGAATGACAAGGGGTTGGTCTTGGGCTCAATGATGGGCCAGTGAAATTATAATTTTACCCTTATTGTTCCCCAAATTTTACAAATTCTATTATAAAGGATCTTTTTTTTGAATGCCCTGTGAGTTTAAAATAGATTCCACCATCCCTGTACAAGCCTGACAAAGAACAACTTTCTACTCCTTTTTTGATTAAGAAGCCTATTGGAAATTTGTTCGTACAAGAAGTGGATGAATGTCCATGTACTGCCCATCGGATTTTGGAGATATCTGCATTATGATTGTTGGTATTTGTGCTGCCATTGCTATTTTGCTTTTTGCTCATTTATTCTTGGTTTATTGCACTGCAGAAGAACAGAGCAAGTATCTCTCCTCCATCTTCTTCTTCGTAGGCTTTTCTTCCTCTTGATCATCCGCATCTTCCTTCCCCGCCTTTTTTTTCTTTTTCTTTTTTTTGTGAATATTGATTGAACAAACAAGATTGCTTCCACCTATTATTCTATGGATCTTAATCTTGTTGGGAACTTTCATATTAAGGTATGCTTGAACTACTCTACACTTTGCATGGATGAAACCAATAAAAAACAAATGAAGTTCAAAGGAGTTAGCTGAGGTGAAAATTTCCTCTTTATTTTTTTTTCTATTTTGTGCCCAATTTCCATTTTTTTCTTTCTTAGCTATACATGAAATTTATTTTTTTGTCCTGACAGCTGCCACTGAGATGAAAAGGGGAAATAATTGCTAAGAAAGTCTTTAGGTGGATTTTGTTTTTCTTCATATGTTAATTTCTTTTTAGATCAGTTTTTATTCTTTTGATTTTATCTGGTAGTTATTGAATATTTTCTTTCTTTTTTTTTCAGGTTTTTTGGTTGTACAAGTGCTTGCTTCATGGTAACTGGTAAGTATACGAAAGAATTAGTGCGTTCTATTTTTTTCCCTCCTTTCCATTTCTTTCTTGACTACTCACACTTTTGTTTAGAGTGTTTTTTTTGGAATGTCATTCTCATATCTTGCCTAATGGAATTTTTCTTTGATGTCCAATGTTTTGTGTGGTTAGAAATTTAGGATCTACTACATAATTGTTTATCTTCATTGTGCTCAAAGCTGCATGTGTTTCAGTGATTACTAAGGTTCCAAGAATTTGATATTTTTCTCTCTTTTTTTCTGCTTTTGGAGTTTAGTTGTTTTAGTAGTTGCCTCGTTTGCATTGCTAAATCACTATTGTCCTCTTAAAAAAAAACTTCACAGTAGCCAAGAGGCGTCCCCTCAAATTCTGATTTTGGGTTTTGCTTTGAAGTGTAGAGTGTCACCTATTATCTAATACTGGATCTGTTGCATGCATGGTCTTAGTTTCTTTAATTAATGATGTGCTGCTGAATCTGTAGTTTCCAAAGCCGTATCATGTAAGTTGTAATCTTGTTTAAATTGATTTAATAGTTCTATTCTTCTCACAGGTCCTTGGAATCATAAGCATTAAGAATAACTTCAGCATGAGGCAATTGGTGCATGCATGGATGATTTCCTATTTCAGTTTTGTCTGTGTTCTCATACTAATGGTGCTGTTATATTCATCATCATTGGCTTTTTTTTTTATCTGCAGGTTCTGCTCTTGGTTCGGTGAATTTCTAGGTGCTTTTCCTGCAGCTCCTGTAGTTAGGTTTTGTCTTTACCCTTTTTTTTTTTGTGTTTTTGTACTAATGATACAGCTTAGTTGATACACATTGTTTCACTGAAAAAGCTATAAGTACTGGAATATCTATCTCATTCCACTGAAACTACACAACATTTGCCTGGTGGTTAGCTTTCTCAGCCATTAGATCTATGCATGACTTTTAAAGGGAAAGCATTAGCATTAGCTCACTTTGCAATAGTATCTGAGGTCTATAGTCTTGATTGTTCCCCTCTAAAGACTCCAAGAATCACCAAAAGCTGAATTTACTCAAGATTATTGTTTCTTCCTTTTTTTTAAGGTCTTTTCATCTTTCCATCTATGGAGTCCTTTAAGTTCTTTAAAAGTAACAAATGGTCAAAGTTGAAATGAACTACAAATGATGAAGAAACTTGAATATTTAAGCACCTAGAGGCACCACCTGTTTCTTTATATTTGACTTTTTCCTCTTCGTCTTATGCTTCTTTGACACGAAGATCTTAACCTTCTCTTCAACTGACTCCTACCATGTGTACAAGAAGTTAGGAAACTGATTCTTCCAGTGACAAAAGTAAAATTCAACTTTCCTGGCATTTTAATTTCTGATTGCCAAAAGAAGGAAATTGATGACTTGAATTAGTATAATCTGTTAATGGTTTGTTCACTTTGAATTAATATAGATAGTAGAACCAGTGATTTGGATGGAAACTTAGAAATTGCACAACTCATTAATATCCTCCATATGGTCAATATGTTTATTTCTGCTGAGGCTTTACATGATGACTAATTGGATGTGGAAAGGTGTTCTTTAGCAATTAAGATTGCTTGTTTTGTCTTTGGAGTAACATGTTTATCAAGTGAGATTGACTTTGACTGTTCTTTTTTTTTTTTACTCTTGAAAAATTGAGAAACATGGTTGTTCTGGATCTTTGAGTTTTAAATACAAGTTTTAGCAAACGATCAGCATTAGCAAGATAGAAAATATTTGTTATATCTAATATGGTCTAGACCATGCTGAGTTAATAGATATAATATTATGAGTGTCTGATTGGATTCCTTAAAATGTATTAATAGCAAGGATTTCAC
This sequence comes from Coffea arabica, assembly GCF_036785885.1. Taxonomy (NCBI): domain Eukaryota; kingdom Viridiplantae; phylum Streptophyta; class Magnoliopsida; order Gentianales; family Rubiaceae; genus Coffea; species Coffea arabica. The sequence goes on along the minus strand of NC_092313.1, from coordinate 64,994,386 downwards.
GGATTTCATTATTTGACTTTGTTCAAAATTCCATCAACTTGATAATTCTTAGTTCTTCATAAATTTCTTATGCAAGTCTGTTCTCGTTTCTCTTAAAGTCTCATTATGGCATTTGCTTGTATAGTTGTGTTTTGACTTGTAGTTTTACTATTCAATATTGGCTATTTGTTTTATGATGAAACTTCAGACTACTTGGAAGTTTGGTGGTCTACCTTGCATCAATTTTTTTGGAACTGTAAAGTATGATAGTATATATTTTCTTTTTACTAATAAAGAAAATAATAAGATACCGACCTTGTATAAATTTGAGGAATTCCGGATAAAATGTTTTGCACTGTGGTTTTAAGGCTGTAAATATTGGCCAACATGCAGTATAAAAGAAAATTATGTCATATCCTCTTTTTATTTTTGAGTTGCTTATGATGTTTATAGTTTGCTCTGGTGGACAATTATAGTATAATTAAGTGGGTGGACAATTACGTCACATCAATTAGACATGATTTCGTGGACAATTACGTCATATCATTTTTGAGTTGCTCTGTCTCCCCTTCATGTACCACTACCTTTTTTCTTTTGTTTTTCGTTTTAATATAACCATCTCTATGAGTGGAATTTTTTTTACAACAATGTCTATATTTTGTATATAATAATGTAATGAAAAATTGTTCATTTAAGCTATTGCATGTTTTATATTGTGTAATTGAAGATTGTTCATTTTTTCTTTGGCCACACTGGTACAGTATGCCCCGACCTATGAAATGTACAAAAACCTTTGCCCCATACTTTTGCCTTTAGGGGTGATTATATGGAAAAAGCTTGTCTGGCATATAGGTGCATAGATAGACACTGAGTTGATATTCCTGTAACTAAAAAATGTTAGATTAAAATGGAAGGGGCAATGATAAAAGAAAAAATCTTAGATATATTTTTTGAGAATATGGTAAGTGTTGCTAATATTTAACCGTATGAAGTGACTTTTTGCAGTACCACTCCATTTTATTAACAAAACTATGTGTTTATTTATGTAGGAAGCAGAATCGGCCACCCTTGAAGCATTATCAAGGTCAAAGCCTGGAAGAGTATGACACAGGATACTAGATTTTGCACTAACAGTAGCTATATGATCTCTGTATTACCTGCTGTAAATGTATATCAGCTCTTGATGCATTATATCTCACGTGGATGGTGTTATCATGATATTTTTGTTTGGTTTAAAATCTTGTGTAACTTGCTGAGTTATTTTGTGCCAAGAGTTTGACCATCCCTTTTGCTACTGATGTATTGAGAAGATAGAATTATGGCCTATATTAATAATCCTCCGCTTTTTTTGGTCAAATGCAATTTATCCTACTAAGGTTGATATGTAAGCACAGTTTCTTTTCATTGAATTTCTTAAGTTACAGGCTAATGAAAACCTTTATGATTATTATACGACAAAGTCATGCGTTTTTCGGTCTTTGGGTTAGTTTGAAGATTCTAATAATAAGGAAAGCTGTGATGCAATACAACACTGTGCATTTCTTTTCTTTTTTTTTAATTTTTTCCCTTTTTGAGCTGGAACAGGTTTGATATGTAATGAGAACCTCTAAATTGCAGTCTACTGGTCTTAAGTTTCATAAATGGGGACTTTACATTATCTCATGCACTTGTCTTTCCTTTTATGGGATTCTAGCTGTTGACATGCATCAAATGATAAAGGGTAGAATTGCATCAAGGCCTGTGTAACTTCCTTTTTTCCTTTTTTGTGTGTGTTAAGTAGTTGACCATCCCCTATGTTATTGATGTATTCAGAGGATACACCCTGCATTAGTAATCTTCCTTTGTTTTTGGTCAAATGCAGTTTATCTCACTAAGGTTGATATGTAAGCACAGTTTCTTTTCCTTAGATTTCTTGAAGTTACAAGCTAATGAAGCCATTTTGGTTATTGTATTACAAAGTAATTGGTCTTTCTTTGCGGCTTTGGGTTAGTTTGATGCAATTACGAAAACAGTGGATTGGTAGTATCAGATTCTAATAATAAATATGGCCAAGCCTTGATGCAATACTATATTGTGCTCTTTTTTTTTTGGGCTAGAAAGTCACAGGTTTTGGTGTATATAAAAAATATAAGGCAGCATTACACGGCGATATATTATTTTCAAACTAATGACATTACCATTACTATCCAATTAGTCAGCAAAACAAAAATGACTATGTCATTTAGCAATCAGGCTAAAATTGTGGCTTCTCTTCATTACTTAATAAAATTATAAAAAATAATCACAAAGATTTTAGTGCACATTTATGTAACTCTTTATATTTAATATCCCACTTTGAATAATAGAATATTTTTGGGCAAGTCTGAAAATTACACCGCGCGAAGCATGGTGTTCTCCTCCTAGTTTTATGGAAATGAAGAATGCAAATAATTGCAATTCTAGAAAGTCATTGGGTTATGTGTACAAAAGAACTAATAAATGTATATTGAAGCACAAAATGTCTTTATAAAAGGAATAGAAAATAAGCTGCCTTTCATATTGTCATAAAGATAGTAACATATACAAATTAGATAACATATTCATGAAGAACACAAATTCGACTGATCCAAAGGACAGAAACTAAGATTGCTGTTGACAGGTTTTTCAACCACTCAACAACATGTCTAAGATAATCAAATGGATTAATTCGGAATACAAAAGTGGTCAATACTCTGTTGACAATTAGTCTAAAACAAAACAAATGAAGCTCTTAAATAAGTCTAATTCATGATCAATTTTTCTTGGATCTCTTTTACTTTCGAGCAATGGCGGTAGTAGATTGATGATTGCTGCAACTTGTTCCAACATCACGGTTGGGCTAAGAAGAAGAATGAACTTTTGTGCTTGGAACATGAGAAGAAGTAGTGGATGCTACTGCTGGGTGTCTTGTTGCACTTGTTATAAAGGTCGTTCCTATTTGGCTCTTATCCTGTTGTGTATACACACATAAATAAGGGCATCAAATCTAGTTAAAGTTAGGACTGAAGGAAAATGTAAGTTAAAAAAACTATTAAGTGCATTTGATCTTATACGGTTTGGACTTGGGATGAGGTGGATTCTTGCATGTCCTTTTATTGTGCCCTGATTTAAGGCACCTTCTGCAAATAAATAGTCAAGCCTTTTCTCGAGGCTTTCTGGGGATCTCTAGACTCTTTAGCACCTCTGCACCTAAGTTTTTTAGGTCTACCAAGCTGTTTCTTGACAATCAAAGGCATCAACTTTTGCATTCCAGTATCAATTCATAACTCCTTAGAAGGAATTGTGCCAATGTTGAAATTCTATGTTCTCAAGTAAGCCTATGTGATGTACCAGTTGTCAACATATTCTTCTACTTTTAATCTTGCCTTTTAGAGTACAGCAATAGCATGAACACATGGGACCCTATCTATTGAAATTCTTTACATGTACAAGTCCTGTTGAAAGATCAACCACTTTAGTTTTGTTATAACCATCTACCTTGTAAGAGTAAGCTCCGTCAATTATGCAAACACAATGTCTAACTTGAATCTTATACTTCTCAATTCTTTCGGCAATGCTAGGACACAACTGGCCCTCATACTTCTGTATTCTACTTCTCTTCACAATTATCCTTGTCATCATTTTTCTCCTAAAGAACTCAAGCAAAGTAATTATTGGCTCATCTCTTGCTTTTAGAATGTAATTGTTGAAAAATTCATTCAAGTTGTTAACAAAAATGTTACCCTTACCAGATGTGTTATAATGTGTTCTAGACCATTATTTGCTTGGTATCCTCTTCAGCTAAGTAGCTGCAATTAACTTCATTCTATCCTCAGGATTAGCTCTTTCCAGATTCTCCATTGCCCTCTTGAAATCCCACACATTGGTTGATGACGCAATAGCCCAGAATTGTTGCCTGAGATCATGTTTCTTGTACCTTAACTTGAAGTTGTCAAACAAATGTATTAGGCAAAACCTATGCTCTGCCCTTTGAAATAACTCTTCAATAGCATGCACCAAGCCTTTTTATCTATTAGAAATGAATGTGTAAGGAACTTGATTTCCCTTAAGAATGGAATGAGCCAGTAGTAGAAGGGGAAGATCTTCTTGATGATCATACAGCTTCTGGAAATGATAATGGGCCTATTAATGGCCATTTCAATGCTGAAATAGAGTTCCAAAAAACTAGTTTCCAATTAAAGGTAAAGAAAAATTCACTAATTTCAGAAAATTCAAAGAGGCACTTGTTGAGTGGAATATTAAAGAAGGGTATGAGGTATTGCATGACAACAATGATAGTTGGAGATTAATTGCTAAGCGCAAGACAGGGTGCAGTTGGAGGATTCATGCAAGATGAGTTCAGGGGACTACCACATTCCAAATAAAGACATTGAAAGGTAGCCACCATTGTGGAAGGGACTACTCCAACAGGCATGTAACTTCCTCTTACTTAAGCAAGAAATTCCAAGACAAGATGAGAGATGACCCTAATTGCAGCATAAGTAGGATTGTGAACGATGCTAGAAGAGCCTTTTAAATAAGTAACAAGCAAGCATATAGAGCTAAAAGAAAGGCCAAAGATGACTTTCGGGGTAATGATGCTTAACAATATGAGAACTTGTAGGATTGTATAGCTATAGTAAAGTCAACAAATCCTAACAGCTACATAGCTTTGCAAATTGAAAAGAGGACACTTGAGCAGAGAGCCATGCTCGAGAGGATATACTATACTTTGGGTATACTGAAGAAGGTGTCGATGGTTGTTTTTAGAAAGTTCATTTGGGAGTCAGCTCTTCATTGTAATGGGAAGAGATGGAAATGAGAATATATTCTGATTGTTTCATCATTTTCTTCCTATATATGTCTCTCTATTTCTATTGTAGGCTACTTTCCCTTGGCTACTCTAGGTGCTGATATAGGTTGTTGTTTATGGGGCTATTCAGTTTGGTGCTACTATCTAAACTACTATTCATAGATTCTCTCAGGTTGGTATTGCTCTTCGGGTTACTGCTACTCCTTTGTCCTGCAGTGTGCAAATATGTTTTCATCCCTAAGAAATTCAAAACCTTATTTTAGCCACTTAGGATCACCACCTTGGCCTTATCCTTCATTTTCAACACTTGAGGAATTGGAAGTTGAACTCTAACAGAGTTTGCTAGGCTCTTATTGGAGTTATTTCCTGTAACAGTGCTTTGCCCCTGAGAAGCCTCAAACTGTATTTGCCTTGTTGCCTAATGTAGTATCTTAGTTAGGTTCAACTCTTGTATTTGTTGCTTCCTTGCAGAATAGCTGCCCCACTTACTCTTTTGCAATTATCTTTGTCCTTTCCATAATAGTTTGACCCCTTCTAATTGAAGGTTTGTCTAATTTCTTCTTTATTTCTTCACTTCTTCAAGTCTGCTATCTCTTGGCTGTGCATATCATGATTTGGAATGGAAAACCATAATTTTACAAATGGCACTTTCTCAATGGTGCAATACATTCTTAGCAACTCAAATGGTGATAAAATATAAGGGTCATGATCCTTAAATAAATATCCTCACGCCTAGGTTTCTCTATGAAAGGCTCACCATATTGCCTGTGAAGTTTAATTTTTCAAAGTTTGACATTGTCTTTCACCTGAATTACATAAATAATTACATTATCTATAACTAGCTAAGCACACAAGCCATCAACTTAAAAATAATAGTCATATAATCAAACACATTGAAAATTTTAAAAACAGTCAAATATAATTATCTATTCACTAGTACAGTAGTGTGGCCTACATAAGTATATTCTAAATTGGTATGGACCACATGAAAGTGTGTTACAATTTTTCCATAAAACATTCATAAGAGCTTAGTTTATTATGTAGGCAAAATTCTTAGCAACCAACGTAATTTCCCCACAAGCTTACAAGTAGATAATCTTATAGGCACGCCAAAATCCCAAAAATTTTCACCAACAACATATACGATTTTCATCAATACATGAGCAGATCTAAGTCACAAAACCCTTGAATCCTTAAAATAAAATTTTCTTGATGTATAACTCCAGACCTAAATCATAAAACCCTAGAATCCTTAAAACAAAATTTCCTAATGTATAACTTTAGAGAAACCCTAAACTTTAGAGAACTAACACAATCTTCATTTCTTGTGAGATTCTGAGAAACTCTATGCTGATGTTTGTTGTGAGATTTCCTAGGTTCAAACTTTGGAAATTATCTTCCTTGATCGGAGACTAGACCTCTAATTTCTCTACGATGAGATATTTTGAAAGAAAATATGTGTTGACCTTGGTCGATCAATCCTTGGTTTTGATGATTAACAAACTAAAATGTAGATTTGGGCTAATGTTTTTATGTGAGCAATTTGTTAGAACAGATTCTTGTGGCACAAAAGAAGAAGCAAAAACAGGGCACTCATGTGGGACATCCGAAAGGAAGCTATCGGACGTCCGAAAGGATGAAGAACATCAAGAAGGAAACTCTGTCGGACGCTCGTGAGGAAGCATCGGACGTCCGAAAGGATCGGACGCACGCATCGGACGCACATCGATCGCATCGGACGTCCGAGAAATTTCGCAAAGATTTGATGACTCTCTGACGACGTTCGGACGCAGGGTTCGGACGTTCGACAGGTGGTTCGGACGTCCGACAGGCTAACGACTAGTTTTGACAGCATTTAATATTTGACCGTTGGAGAGCCTTTCGGAGCCATTTCTCACCTTCTATAAACACCCCAAAGCACAAGAAGACACGAGACTTTTGCCAACACAAAATACAAGCTTACAAGTGAGATTTTTGAGTAGAAAGATTCTTTGTTGGTTGTATAAGGGGTTGGGGAAGTTGGGTTGTGAGGTTGCTCAAGTGAAGGTTATTCTCTAGGAGGAGTAAAACCTTGGTGAAGGTGAACCTATCACTTGAAGTGGTAAAACCTTGGTGAAGGTTGCCTCATTTGTATAAAATAGTTCTTAATTGGGTGAGTGATCTTTCAAGTGTAGGCTGTTGAGGGTTAACTAGAATTGTTGTAAAACTCCTTGGCTCAACCAAAGTGTGTTTGGGGTGAGGAAGGAGTGAGCCTTCACTTGTACATCTTGGTTAGCATCGCCATCAATTGAAGAGGCTATTGGTTTGATATTTGGTTTGCATTTCTTATCCTTTCTCTTTAATTAAGTTTTCTTTATTGTGCTTAAATTTGATATATCTTTGTGCATCATTGTGAATTTGTTTGTACTCATTGGGTTGCACCGGGCACTTACAATTGGTATCAGAGCTTGGTCTCCTTGAGACTAAGCTCAATCGGCTTGGAGTAAAGATCATGGCAACCATAAAAGTTTCTTTTTTAGAAGGGCAATCTATTGATAGACCACCTATGTTTAATGGTTCTCATTTTAGCATGTGGAAACAAAGAATGATGATTTTCTTACAATCCGTTTATATTGAATTATGGTATGTGGTAGAAGATGGTCCTTATGAAGCCAGAATAATTGACTCTACCACTAATTTGAGTAGATTAAAGACTAGACAAGAATTGAATGAAAAAGACAAGAGATACCTTTCTTTGAATGCCAAGGCCATGTGTATATTGTACAATGCATTAGATGTAAATGAATCTAGTAGGATTAAAGGTTGTAAATCAGCTAAAGATATTTGGGATAAATTGTGTGTATTTCATGAAGGTAACCAAGATATTAAAGAACAAAAGAAATCTTTGCTTGTTTCTCAATATGAATTTTTCAAAATGCATCCTCTTGAAAATGTTGATGAGATGTGTAGTAGATTTTGTGACATTATTGAAGATCTTAAATTGCTTGGAAAAGAATATTCTTTGGGTGAGAAAAATAGAAAGATTTTGAATGCCTTGCCAAAAGAATGGGAAAACAAAATAAATGCTATAGAAGAGGCAAAGGATTTAAATTTTATGTCCATTGAATCTCTTGTGGATACCCTAACCTCTTATGAATTAAAGCTGAAATTCAAAGTGCAAGAGGAAGAAAATGCAAGAATGTATAAGAGAGGCATAGCTTTTAAAGCATCTCAAGTGGGGGATAACCCATCCTTCATGGGTAATGAAATCATGGAAGTGGACAATGATATAACTCCTCACATCAAAAGTTTCAAGAAAATCTTCAACAAGAGATGTTCAAGAGGAGATTGCAAAATTACATGGGATGAATGCAATTCAAAAAGAGAAAAAGAAGAGTTGGCCCAAATGGCACTAATGGCCGTTGGAGAAGATGAGGTAAGTTCTTATCACTCTTCTTGTGATGAAGATAATGAAGATGATGATGTGAAAATTCTTATGATTAAAATGCATAAAAGTTTGAGAAAATCTTATGCTAAAAATAAAGATTTGAAAACAAAAATAAATGATTTGTTGGAAGAAAACTCCAAACTTTTTCAAGAAAACAAATGTTTGAGAATGGAAAATGATGATTTAAAAAATCAAAAAAGTGTTTTTGATTGCAAAAATAATTTGAAAAGGAAGTTGGAAGAGAAAACAAAGTTTTATGAAAAAATGTTGGAGGAACAAAATGTGTTAAAGAAAAGAATTAATGACTTGAACGAGTTTCTCCAAAATGAAAAACAAACGTTTTCTCAAACAAAAGAAAGCAAATCTTTTCAAGGTACAAATAAGTTTGCTATGATAAGAAGTAAGAAAATTAGTTGCATTAAATCCACCTATGTGCAAAATACTTCTATCATGTGTCACTTTTGTTGCCAATTTGGACATATGCAAAATGATTGCTATGTAAAGAAAAATATGAGAAAAGGTATGAAATCCATGTGGATTGCTAGATCATGTTGTACTAACTCCCAAGAACCCTATAAAAAATTACAATTGGTATCATGAAAGTTTTGTCATTCTATATGGTCTTGATTTGGAAAATAAAGGGGGAGTTTGCTTTTTGATTGATGTCAAAAGGGGGAGTAGGATTAATTGAAATTTCTTTGTATGTTGGCATTTTCTAAGGGGGAGTTTTATTTGAACTTATTTGATCAAAGAAATCTTCATTTTGTTTGTCATCATCAAAAAGGGGGAGATTGTTGACCTTGGTCGATCAATCCTTGGTTTTGATGATTAACAAACTAAAATGTAGATTTGGGCTAATGTTTTTATGTGAGCAATTTGTTAGAACAGATTCTTGTGGCACAAAAGAAGAAACAAAAACAGGGCACTCATGTGGGACGTCCGAAAGGAAGCTATCGGACGTCCGAAAGGATGAAGAACATCAAGAAGGAAACTCTGTCGGACGCTGGTGAGGAAGCATCGGACGTCCGGAAGGATCGGACGCACATCGATCGCATCGGACGTCCGAGAAATTTCGCAAAGATTTGATGACTCTCTGACGACGTTCGGACGCAGGGTTCGGGCGTCCGACAGGTGGTTTGGACGCAGGGTTCGGACGTTCGACAGGTGGTTCGGACGTCCGACAGGTGGTTCGGACGTCCGACAGGCTAACGGCTAGTTTTGACAGCATTTAATATTTGACCGTTGGAGAGCCTTTTGGAGCCATTTCTCACCTTCTATAAACACCCCAAAGCACAAGAAGACACGAGACTTTTGCCAACACAAAATACAAGCTTACAATTGAGATTTTTGAGTAGAAAGATTCTTTGTTGGTTGTATAAGGGGTTGGGGAAGTTGGGTTGTGAGGTTGCTCAAGTGAAGGTTATTCTCTAGGAGGAGTAAAACCTTGGTGAAGGTGAACCTACATCGATCGCATCGGACGTCCGAGAAATTTCGCAAAGATTTGATGACTCTCTGACGACGTTCGGACGCAGGGTTCGGACGTCCGACAGGTGGTTTGGACGCAGGGTTCGGACGTTCGACAGGTGGTTCGGACGTCCGACAGGCTAACGGCTAGTTTTGACAGCATTTAATATTTGACCGTTGGAGAGCCTTTCGGAGCCATTTCTCACCTTCTATAAACACCCCAAAGCACAAGAAGACACGAGACTTTTACCAACACAAAATACAAGCTTACAAGTGAGATTTTTGAGTAGAAAGATTCTTTGTTGGTTGTATAAGGGGTTGGGGAAGTTGGGTTGTGAGGTTGCTCAAGTGAAGGTTATTCTCTAGGAGGAGTAAAACCTTGGTGAAGGTGAACCTATCACTTGAAGTGGTAAAACCTTGGTGAAGGTTGCCTCATTTGTATAAAATAGTTCTTAATTGGGTGAGTGATCTTTCAAGTGTAGGCTGTTGAGGGTTAACTAGAATTGTTGTAAAACTCCTTGGCTCAACCAAAGTGTGTTTGGGGTGAGGAAGGAGTGAGCCTTCACTTGTACATCTTGGTTAGCATCGCCATCAATTGAAGAGGCTATTGGTTTGATATTTGGTTTGCATTTCTTATCCTTTCTCTTTAATTAAGTTTTCTTTATTGTGCTTAAATTTGATATATCTTTGTGCATCATTGTGAATTTGTTTGTACTCATTGGGTTGCACCGGGCACTTACAATATGGTCTCTCTCGCTATAACACGAAGAACAACAAGAAAGATTGTAAGCTGTCCACAATATCCTCGTATTTTAAGTGGGGATAGCTGTCCACAGGGGGCTTTATGTGGATATTTTTTAAACATAGGGGATCATTTGTCTTTTTGTGAAACCATATGGGGGTTTATTGTATTTTAACCTTATCAATATGTAATGTAGTACACTTGACAGGAGTCTATTTTTGGATGTTCAAGATCGTAAAGACGAGTGAATCAACTAATCAAGTGAGTGTACATAAAATTTACTCATTTTCTTTTGAGCCAAGAATGTGAAAAAACCATCTAACTAGTATAATGTGGTACACTTAACAAGTCTAATTAATACTCAAAATCATGAAGAAAATAAGAAAAGAGTGAATCAACTTATCTAGATTCACTCATATATATGCCTACAAAAATATCCATATCAAATCAATGATAATATATGTTAAAACCCAACCCTCTTTTCTTTACTAGGAAACGTTAATTTCCATTGATAATGAACCATTTTTAGAGTCAGCCATCTTTTTTAATTGCTCTTTGTCTATTTGTCTCAATTGAGTTGCTAAGAATATTGACTTGAATGCTAAAAGAATATACTACACCACTAGTTGGTTCACAAAGGGAAGCAACAATGAAATTAACAAGAGTCGGTGTTTCTTTATAACACTGGATGTTTTATCTCTAAAAGAATAAAGCATACAAAATTATTTTTTATCCAAAGGTGTAGACATCAAAATTTTACCATTTATTTTACTTCATTTTTATTCCTATTTTTTTTCATTTTTAGTTTATTTTGTTTCATTTCTATTTCTTAAGAAAATCACTTCAAATCATTTTTTTAGAAAAAATCAGAAAAGAAAAGGAAAGAGAAAAGAAGGAAGAAAAATTAGAAAATTCAGTACCATTTCTTGTAAAAAAAAAAAAAAAGTACCTCACGCGCACGTCATCTTCATGGCTTCATACTAGAAGCCATGAAGATGAACATGGTACAATATTGCAACTGCATTTTGGACCACTTTTCATGCATTTTTTTTTTTGCATTTTTTCTTTCCCTTCAAGCCCCCCAGTATATGGCCACCTGGCCTTAATATAAAACATCAAGAATCTTCTGGAATAAAGCCATCTAATGGCTCCAAAATTTGCAACAATATCTGTTTTTTAAGAACCATTGATATTAGGGTTTAACAACCCTTGTTCCCATAAAAGCTTAAAAAAGGCAACACTAGGGTAAGAAGAAACAAGAGGGAGGCGGTGGAAAAGCAAAAGGAAGAGAAATGAGAGAAATGAAAGAAAAATCATAGAGAAAAAAAGAAAGAAAAATTTCTAGAAAACTTGATACCGGGCTGATGCACCAGACCTCTATGGATCCAAATTCTCGCTTTGATTTTAACCCTTTGAGCGATCCTTTTATTTCTGCATCATCTCTAGATGTAGGACAACAAATTTTGTCTTGAAACTTTCCCCAAAAAGCATCGTTAACCCTTTGAATCCGAGCTCAAAATAATAGGATTATCAGCACTACAAGATCTGCAACGGAACTTGTTCGGCTTCGTTTCAGCGACTTTTGTTCAGCTTTTCTTACATCAATTCGAGCCTCAATCATTGGTAGGTGATGATAGTTTTCCCTCTTAATCTATTTAACATTATTTCATGAGATTGTTGGGTCATTACATGAGTTGGTCTGCATGAATTAGGTTCTTAGATTTTTTTTTGTGATTTGATGCGTTGAAAGATTATTTTGATGGGTGGAATTCGCACAAAAGAGTTTGAAGATGCTATGATGTTGGATGATTTGATGGTTTGATCAGAAAATCTTCAGCATCCGGTGGATATTCCTTGGTTCTACCATGAGTTGATTTCACGTTCTTCCTGCTTGTCTTTCTTCGTTTGACCCCCAAGAAATGGAATTTGTAGTTGGGTTTTGTTAAATAAAAATGGGCCGAAATCCTTGTGTTGGTTTTTTAGTTGATAAATCGATGGTTTTTTTTTTAGTTAGAGTAGGAATTGTTGTGATAGAATGGGTTGCAAAGTTGCAGCAGAAGAAAGCTGTGATGAGCTTGCATGAATAATCTGGAAAATTTGCATTTTGGCCCCCAATTTTTAAATAATTCCACTATGGCCCAAAATCTGAAAAAATTGAACCAATTTTGCCCCTTTTAAGTTTTAATCCTCTTTTGCATGTTTTAAATGTGTTTTTGAGCAAATTATTTCTAGGTTATAGGATATAATTAGGTCTTAATTTTTTTTAGGTGATTTAATGGTTTGTTGGGTTTAGTAAAATAAGATGAGAATTAGATTTGCATTATTTTGTTTGGGTTTTTGGAAGTGGGTTTTGTTATTTTTGATTGGGTTTTGACTTGGGTCTGGAATCCAAGACCCATGCATTTTCTGTTGGGTTTGTTTGGTTAAATGTATGGGCTAGCCTGTGTATTTTTCCTTGGACATTTCACTGGGCTTGGGAGACTTTGGTCCAAAGAAGAAATTAACATGGCCCAAATGGCCTTTTATCTCAAGAAATCTGATGCCGTTTATTGCATTCCAGTCCCTTGGCTTTTGAGTAATTATACTATGACTCTAAAAACTTTTATTTTCTGTCAATTAGGTTCCTAATTTAATTATATTTTGGTCCCTGAACTCCATTTTCCTTTAATTTTGACCCCTAATCTTTGTAATAATTATAATTTAAGTACTTTAATTGGTAGATTTCATGATTATTTCTATTTTGTTATAATTAAATTGGTACCTTGATCATTTTGTTGATTTTGGAGTATAAATAGGGCAAATTTCACCCCATTTAACCACAATTTCAAGGGAGGTAACTTCTTTTATTATTTTAAATTTTTTATGTGCTCTAATATGTTTTTTATGTATAATTGCATGTTTTGAGTGCTTTTCTTTTAATAATTTATTTATTCATTTTAAGTTTCATTTATTTTATTTAATTTTGATGATTATTTGAGAGGCATTTAAATGCCAAATTATAATAGATAGGTGCTCAAGACATGTATTTAGTTACGTTATGTAATAGATAAGTTTTAATTTTTTTGTCAAAAAATGTAATTAATTAGATAAATGTAATATTTAGATTATTATTTTTAAAATTTCCCCATTTAGGTTATAGTTAGGACCCCGAATATAATAGTTAGACTTTTATTTGCGTTTATTTGCTTGTGTGCTTGCATGTTTATTCGTTTTCACTAGGATTTTGCATCTAGAAATTATGTGTATGTGTTATGTGTCCTATATGCATTATGTGTTTACTTGCTTTAATTATACTTTATAGGATTTATTTAGTTATAATAAATGCATGATGTCGTCACACTAGTCCAATGCTAATTGTGGTCTTTCTCCCTGATTTCTCACTAATCCAACGCTAGTTAAGACTTGTAGAAATTGGCTAATTCAATACTAGACCCTTTAGGCCGTCTCGCGCTAGACTCACATTCTTTGCATGACATTCATAGCATTTCATATATGTTTTTCATTTTTAGACCATTTTCTCATCTTGCATGATATTTTCTCTATATATTATCTCCCTTACCCCTATGTGCGCGAAACATGACATTTAGACTTGCATTCCATTTAGAAAAATAAAAATAGGTTAGTCCATTTGTTTGATTAAGCTAGGAGAGTCACCCTTCAAATATGGGAAATGGACGAGTATGACTTCTTAGCCGTAACACGCTCATAGCTCCTCTATAGAAAGGAAAATTGAGTCACGAATTTAGATCCCCCGTACCCGTTATGTTGCATTCCTCTCTTTTATATCATGTATATTTATATATTATTATTCTTCTTTTCTTCGAGTCTCATTTTTTGCATATTCGTGACCTCTTCTAAGAATCATTTTGGGCATCACAATTAATGTGATTTGCACCAATTAAACTTTGAAAAGATATTTCGACCCTCTCGATATTCATTAGGTCTAGATTTGCATCCATATAGAAACACTCTAATGTGATAAGTTTTATAGGTTAGATTAAGAAAATTTTTCGACTAAATCTCGCAACTAATTTTGGCTAGGTTGAAAGGTGCCTTAGATCAAATCTTTGCATTTCCTTTTTTCAACCATGATTCCCGAATTCTTTTCTCTTATTTTCAAAGATCTGGAGTCGTCTAAAAAAGGTTTTATTTATTTTTTTTATCTTAAAAACATATTTTGGATGACTTGGTACACCTTAACTCAATACCAAGTGGCGACTTCAATTTTTTTAAAAAAAAATCCTCTTTAGACTATTATTTTGGAGCAAAACCGTCGCACTTTTTAAGTCCCATTTTAGCCCCTTTTTCTTTATTCTATTTCTAAAATCAATAAATACATTTTTCAACAAAATAATGTTATTTTTCAAAAAATGGGGCGCGACAGCTGGCGACTCCACTGAGAAGTTTAGAGAGTCCAAACACTTGATTTAGTCGATTCTTCTCTTTGTCTAATCTTTTTACATATCACATTGGGATGTTTAGGTTGCATTTTTTCTTTTTCTTTTACTTTTTTAGAATTTTTTGTATTTCACACACATGATCGTCTCTCGCTCTCCGTGTATGTAATGGATATTTTTTTTATTTTCATTCATGTTATTGCGCTTTTTCATTAGGGGTGGGGAGAATATCGCCTTAGATCCTTCACACGTACTTAATATTAATCCCTTCTCTCAAAAGAACATTTCATATGTGCATACGCTATTTTTTTTATAACCCTTCATTTGATTTTCTTTTTAGTGATTGTCACACCACTCCTCCCTACTAGAATTAGGATCGATCCACTTGGACATGTGGTCGTGGCACAACGTGCACATAGCAATGTATGAGAGATCACTCGAACCACCGACTAAAGGCATTGGGATTAATGACCCTTCGCCTCTTGGTCTGAAAGTTTGGGAGCCTGAAACCTTATCGAGTCTAGATGCATTAGTGAGTCTAATCTCATGCATCCATATTAAAAATCGCCTAGGATAGAGTCAACATTACCCTATTAAGCACACTAGATACGAGGGGAGAGATTTTACCCATTTTCTCTTCTTTTATATTTTTGTATCATTTTATTGCTCCAATGTACTATGTGTTATTTATTAATTGAATTAACCTCCCTTTGTTTTCTCTTCTCTTGCATTCACAAACCTTAGAAAATAAGAGTTTTGGCATGATACTCGTTTAGAAAAAAATTGCGTTTTATAAAAAGCATGTTTAAATTTTAGTTATTGCATTAATAATATGAATATATATTGCACATCATTTTAGACTTACCCCGATATTTAAATAGGGTACTTTTAGGTCATATACCAATTATCGCATTGTATATATATACACGATTTAATAAACTGTCATCATGCATCAACCATAGAGGGAATACCGCATAGGAAATTCCGCATTAGTAATAAACTATCCTTTTGTCTTGGATATATAATCCAAGCAAACTTGCACGTTTATATTTTTTGTACCATCCAAAGGGGTATTGCACAAGGTAAGGTAAGATCTAATCCGTTCCATGATGACGGCATTGAAAATGATGGAACAACTTTTACACCTTAGAATATGAGCATTTAATAATCATCTTTTGGTCATTTTATTAAAGTGGGTAAAAATCACTTGCGTAAAGGACGCTAAGTTGAAAAAATTCACAAATGATTTCTCATTGTTGAGATAATAAATATATCAAAGTCAAATCTTGGTTATAGAAGGCTCATAGACTAATGCGTTGCAATGAAATTTTTGAAACTACAAATGGGAGAGCGATCCAGTTAATTTTGAATAAATCATCAGTTCAATTCATTTGACCCGTTTATTCACTTTTAAAATGATCCAGTCAATTTTGAATATATTGTCAATTCCATTCAATCCATTTGATCCGTTTATTCACTTTTAGGACAATCCAATCAATTTTTGAATAAACCATCTATTCCATTCAATCCATTTAACCCATTTATTCACTTTTAGAACAACCCAATCAATTTTTGAATAAACCATCTATGTCATCCGATCCATTTATTCTCTTTTAGGGTTTCGATCTATGGTGTATTGAATAAACTAGTCAAGACGTTGCAATCTTTTCAATAGTAGGTTCTTTCATACTAAATTGACTTTTAACATCTTTTCATGTGCCAACCAAATTAATCAATCCATTCGGACTTTGTCCTCATTTTGTTAGGTCAAGTGTTTTCTGTCACTCCAATTAGCCAAAATTTTCAAATTACTTTTCACTCGAATATCAATAAACTGATTAGATCCATCAGGTATTGTATGGTGTCCACTTCAAAGAATTACATTTTTCATACTAGGCCAACCATTGGCATAAAAGGGCTCCCCCATTGGACATGCATACCAATTTTACATTTTTACTTACTAATTCTGGATATTTTTCTTTTATCTGTTTCCCTCCCCTTCATTTATAAAAGATGTTTCAATAAGGTAAAAAAAAATATTTTTTCAATATCTGATAACAATTTTGGATTGATAAATTTTAAAAAAAATAACAAGTATTACTTGATTTTTTGGCAGACCCTACAATTTTAAAAAAAAAATTTGGAGAATTCATCTGGACGCGCTAGTTTAAGACATTTAAGAGATTTCATAATTGTTTGTCCAAAAAAATCATTTTTTTATTTGATTTGTTAACACATTTTGTTCCAAAAGAAAAATGAAAGAAAAAGTGTGTGTATATATATGAAAGTATATTCTTTAGAGATTTTTCTTTTTCCATTTGTATTAAAGTTAAGTAAAAAATTCATTTCAAACATTTGCAATAATAAAGTTTTTCATTTAGACAATTATTGTTTTGTATATATTCATGTACATTTCATTCTTTATTTACCCATTGGGAGATTTCATGATGGATTTTAAGAAATAAAACTAAGTTGAGATTCCCAATCTTTTGCATGTAAATTTACAAGAGTGTATTTAATTTTCTAAAAATCTTTGCATGCACTAAATTTGTGATCCACACTATTCAATGAGAGCACTCGAAATTAAAAAAGAATATTCAAACTTGATAGTCTGTTTTAAAAGACCAACCATGATACTTTTCTCTTTCATTTTACAATTCATATTTTGTCCACTTCCAAATCAGTCACATTGGTTGAAAATTTTCAAAGTTGAACAATCTTTACTTTGAAAATGGTCACTGTACTAACCAGATTCAATCCACATCTAAATGAAAATAAAAATGTACATTATTCTTGTTTATTTTAAGAATTTGGAATGATACTTTAACCGTTTGTTTTTTTTATCTATACAGGTTTTATCATTTGTTCTCCCATTTGAATCTTTAAAGATACAATTTCATTTCAAATTTGAGCCTTAGTGATCACAACCCTATATTGAAAAAATTTTCAAATGTCAAAAGAGAATGAATTCTCCCAATGGGTTATTCTTTACTTTAGTTGTCATGTGAAATAAGAATGTTACTTTGGCTATCGTTTCTACTATCTAAACACTGTTTATCTTTTGCATCCTCATTTGAATTTAAATTGGTGATTCGTTTCAAAAGCACTTATGATCGCACCCCGCATTACGGAAGGAGATTTGAGAATTTTTTTAAAAAATAGTAAAATTATTAAAATTAAAAAGAAGAGAGAGAAACTACAAGTTGGAGGTTTGATTCTACCATTGATATTTAGATTTCACTATTGGAAAGAAAGAGGGGGCATCTATACTCTAAAAGTTAGGAAATTTTTAATTCTATCATTAACATTTGAAATTTAGGTATTGACAAAAAAAAATAAAAAAATGAAAAAATGTGAAGAAAAGAAAACAAAAAGAGAGAGAAAAAAATGAAAAGAAAAATGCAAAGAGATTCAATGCTAAAATCCCTCTAGTGATTGACGATAAAAGTTAACATGGAATCCAATATCTTTGAATCCAAAATTGGGGCAATTTTTGGAAGGAATGCGATCTTAAATGCAATGTTCTTGAAAATCTTATTTTTTTAACTATCATCTTCAAGCCGCATTACAAGCTTATACAGTCCATCGCTGACTTACCTTTCATGACAACTCAAAGTAAGGATCATGTCTCTAAAAATCTACCAATCACTCGTGATCATAAGGCCATAACCTGTTTCCATATATTTAGCTATCACTTTTACTCATATATTACAAACCTATAGAGTTTATGTGACAACCCCACTTCCTTATAGGGTGTACCCTAAAAGTTAGTGGATCGTCTGTCTGGCTCTTGTCAGGACTCATTGATTTCACATTAACTTCAGAGATAACCGTTTGATAATTTCCATTAACCATACATTAACTCCAGAGATAACATTTCGATAAACCAAAACCAACCGTTCACATTCTTTTACAATACCTCGATCGATACAAAATTCCTACTTTATTAAGATACTAATCACAATGCTAAAGTCTTCACGATAAATCCCTAAGTTCTCTCGATCCCCGACCTCCAACTCCTATAAGGAAAACAAAGCTAAAAGGGCTGAGCTAATACTTAGTGAGGTTTGCCGAGCAAGTAACATTTAATAAACACTTAAATCAGTACAATTAAGCAAGTAGTGCACAATTCACTGTACGATCACTTTCATTAAGCAATTGGGGAAAACACTTCACTAAACAATCACTTTTTAAAAGGATACGGTGCTCGCATTAGAGCCACTTCAATGTCATTGAGCATTCATTTCAATGTCAAGAGACACTCATTTCACTGTCATTGTACATTCATTTCAATATCATTATACATTCCGCCAATTTACCTCCTTATATCCTCCAAAATAATAAACAATCCCCTACATTCAATAATCAGTTCAATAATCTCCCAACCTCATGGTAATATTCGAGTATACCGAAACATTTACCCAAAACTACCGTCCTATCCGACCAAGCCCTTTGCTGGTTCGAATAGTCCGTTGAATAGAGGGTTTTGGGGCCCAATTCAGCCGATACGACGAGGCACACATACGACTTACATTCATGCGCACTTATAGTAACATTCAGTCAATTATCGATCTTCAAGTTCAACTAAGCCGAGTGCGATAAAATACACTCTCGACTTAGAAGACGAGAGACAATTGAAATATACTTTACAATGAATCATTTAGCAATATTTCATAATAAGCACATTTATCACATAATTTCCCTTAAGTAAACATAAACATTTAAACACATAAATTCGGAAAACACTCACCAAATATCCAAATGAACTATTCGCGAGCCTCGCGTTTGTTTCCTGTCTCACAGCTACTTCCTCCCTTTGGCAGACAATCTCAGCTGGAAAAATGTGGACAGTTTCCTCCCTCTGCTCCTGAAAGAATAGCACCAGATTTCTCTCTTCTTGCTCCCCCCGCTGCCTCTAGTTTGCAAGCTAAACAGCTGCAGTCCTTTCCCCCTCTCAACTCTCTGTTGGTTGGCATGGTAATAGGAAATGATTCACTCTTTCTCCCTTAATCTCTCTCAGGTGCAGACTTGGAGCAATGAGGAACCAGAAATGTTTCTCACTCGGTGCTATTTTGGAATGAATGGTTATGACCGAAACTCTCTCTCTCTCTCTCTCGGTTTTGTTTCTACTGCTTGGTTGATAAGAAGAGAATTTGACTTATTTCCTTCACGCAGCCGACTACTCTAGCTTCCTCATTTGGTGCTAATCAATCCAAACTCTCGTTCGGTCACTGCCTACTCAACAATTTCGGTGGCCAGTTCATCTGGCAACTGTCCAAATAACAATTATGCACCGCCCAACTATCACACAAATTCCACTCCTTTTCTTTTCCACCGTTTAGATAGCAGCTCCTTACGGTTCCAAGCCCTCCACTTATATGTCTCCCTTTCAGTTTTATTTTATGAAGTATCGTTAGCTGGTTTCTTGGCTGCATGGAAAATTAACCAAAACTCTAAGGTTGGTTTGGTCTTCTTTTTTTTAAAATTTTTTGTTCATTTGTTTGCCATGAGTCCGTGATTTTATTGCCTCACGCATTGCCCCAAAATTTTTCGTTTGTTCTAATTTGTATGTACCTTGAGAAATTTTCCTTATATCGATCCAGTAAATTTTCACACATTTAGGCTTTAAGGAAAATTAATTAGGCATGTATTTATTCAACTATATAACGAATTAAGATGTCACAATTTGCAATATGTCTATCGTTTGTTTATTTGATTTCTGAAATTTTCTACACCATTCTATGAGATTTCTAAATTCTCAATTTTTATATAAATTCAATTAGGCATTTAATTTAATCATTTATTTGTTATAATATTTCTAATAACAAAGTAAATAAAACAAAATAAATTCAAGGCATGCACGTAACTCTTTTTTTTTGAGCTCTCATATTCTTTCCCCCTTAAGAAAATTTCACCCTCGAAATTTCGTACCTTCAATCACAAAAGTTCGGGATATTCTTTCTGTATATATATATATATATATTTTAACTCCCAAGTTGCTTCCTGTATCTCTAAATTCAACCCTTGTATAATTCATAATGGATAATTTTACCTCCCGTTCCTTAGGTTGATTTACAATCCCAACCCCTTGATCCTGTTGGGGTGCTATACGCTAAAAAAGGTCGGTCATCCGATTTAAATCAGCAACTACTGGGTCACTTATATGGGTTCCTTGTTCCTGGTTCTGGTTAACTGCAGATTTCTGTTCTTCCCCTTGCTCTTGGGTTGCCTACGTTTATGGCTTCGTCGTCGTGGTCCGACTTCTATATCTCACTACCAATTTATATAAATAATTGACAATTAACTACACATACTTAGGTTAACAAGCAATCTCAATCCAAAAGCTAGCAAATCACATAGTTTTATAACTAAACAAACACACGGTCATTAGGTTATATGGCACAACAATGCAAGTCACAATACACACCAATTTCAAATAAAAAGAAAAACCAAACAATCACAAATGCATTCGATATTCATCAAACATGACCTAAGCTTCGGTCTATATAAACATAAAAGGAAACAATTCAGCAATACAGTGAAATTATCATAACAAGCATAGCTAATAGCTCAACCCTTAGTTTTAAGTTCAACTTAAACTCCATTGGTCCAGTCCTGGACAATCCCACTAGACCCCACTCTTTTTTCTAGTTCTGCTTCCATAGGTTCCTCTATCATATCAGTTTCCAGCTCTAGAATCCTGTCACGTCACATCCTTATGAATTTCCTCATTGCTTACATTCTAATATGAGCTCTCTCATTTGTTAACACTAGCCTCCGTCTTTTACCCATTTAAACTAGTATCACTCGATCCAGATAGATGTAAGTTCATGAACAATTGCAGTGACTAGTCATCCGATGCCCTAGAACACACTGCCGAAAGGACGCACTTGGTCCTTACTTAAACTACTATTTCACTCAAATTTTAGGTCAGAAAACCATATTTTTAGGCAGGAGTTGGCATATCATCTGTTTACCATCGAAGGCTAATAAAATTATTCACCTTAAGATGGAGGATTTGCACTAATATTCAAGATTGCACCACAGTCTCTTCACCTTTAACTCTCAAAAGCTAGCCTTGGTCTCTTTGATTCTACTTTCCCAAGTTTAATCATGATTCCTATTCACATCATAATGCAATATACTAAATCCTGCCAATTTGCAAATACACCAATGAATAAAATATTTAGTACTCGGATACGAGAATTCGAAAATAGGATAATTTACAACTCAAGCCGGCCGGTCCCAAGAGTAAATCAACAATATTTAAGATTCCTACCCGACGTACATATCTAATTTTTTTTTCAACAATGGTAGTTCATTTCACACTTAACAGGCCAATCCCCACAATCCGAGAACCCTCTCCTGGTGTGAGCTCATTAAGAGGTCTGATACCACTTGTGATGACCCCACTTCCTTATAGGGTGTACCCTAAAAGTTAGGGGATCGTCTGCCTGGCTCTTGCCAGGACTCATTGATTTCACATTAACTTCAGAGATTACCGTTTGATAATTTCCATTAACCATACATTAACTCCAGAGATAACATTTCGATAAACCAAAACCAACCGTCACATTCTTTTACAATATCTCGATCGATACAAAATTCCTACCTTATTAAGATACTAATCACAATGCTAAAGTTTTCACGATAAATCCCTAAGTTCCCTTGTTCGATCCCCGACCTCCAACTCCTGTAAGGAAAACAAAGCTAAAAGGGCTGAGCTAATGCTCGGTGAGGTTTGCCGAACAAGTAACATTTAATAAACACTTAAATCAGTACAATTAAGCAAATAGTGCACAATTCACTGTACGATCACTTTCATTAAGCAATTGGGGAAAACACTTCACTAAACAATCATTTTTTAAAAGGATACGGTGCTCGCATTAGAGCCACTTCAATGTCATTGAGCATTCATTTCAGTGTCAAGAGACACTCATTTCACTGTCATTGTACATTCATTTCAATATCATTATACATTCCGCCAATTCACCTCCTTATGTCCTCCAAAACAATAAACAATCCCCTACATTCAATAATCAGTTCAATAATCTCCCAACCTCATGGTAATACTCGAGTATACCGAAACATTACCCAAAGCTACCGTCCTACCCGACCAAACCCTTTGCTGGTTCGAATAGTCCGTTGAACAGAGTGTTTTGGGGCCCAGTTCAGCCGATGCGGCGAGGCACACATACGGCTTACATTCATACACACTTGCAGTAACATTCAGTCAATTATCGATCTTCAAGCTCAACTAAGTCGAGTGCGATAAAGTACACTCTTGACTTAGAAGGAGAGGGACAATTGAAATACATTTTACAATGAATCACTTAGCAATATTTCATAATAAGCACATTTATCACATAATTTTCCTTAAGTAAACATAAACAATTAAACACATAAATTCGAAAAACACTCACCAAATATCCAAATGAACTATTCGCGAGCCTCGCGTTTGTTTCCTGGCTCACAGCTACTTCCTCCCTTTTGCAGACAATCTCAGCTGGAAAAATGTGGACAGTTTCCTCCCTCTGTTCCTCAAAGAATCGCACCAGATTTCTCTCTTCTTGCTCTCCCCGCTGCCTCTAGTTTGCACGCCAAACAGCTGCAGCCCTTCCCCCCTCTCAACTCTCTATTGGTTGGCGTGGTAATAGGAAATGATTCACTCTTTCTCCCTTACTCTCTCTCGGGTACAGACTTGGAGCAATGAAGAACCAGAAATGTTTCTCACTCGGTCGTGTTTTGGAATGAATGGTTATGACCGAAACTCTCTCTCTCTCAGTTTTGTTTCTACTACTTGCTTGATAAGAAGAGAATTAGACCTATTTCCTTCACTCAGCCTACCACTCAAGCTTCCTCATTCAGTGCTAATCAATCCAAACTCTCATTCGGTCACTGCCTACTCAACAATTTCGGTGGCAAGTTCATCTGGCAGCTGTCCAAATAACAATTATGCACCGCCCAACTATCACACAAATTCCACTCCTTTTCTTTTCCATCGTTTAGATAGCAGCTCCTTATGGTTCCAAGCCCTCCACTTATATGTCTCCCTTTCAGTTTTATTTTATGAAGTACCGTTAGCTGGTTTCTTGGCTGCATGGAAAATTAACCAAAACTCTAAGGTTGGTTTGGTCTTCTTTTTTTTAAATTTTTTGTTCATTTGTTTGCCATGAGTCCATGATTTTATTGCCTCATGCATTGCCCCAAAATTTTTCGTTTGTTCTAATTTGTATGTACCTTAAGAAATTTTCCTTATATCGATCCAGTAAATTTTCACACATTTAGGTTTTAAGGAAAATTAATTAGGCATGTATTTATTCAACTATATAATGAATTAAGATGTCACAATTTGCAATATGTCTAGCATTTGTTTATTTGATTCCTATAATTTTCTACACCATTCTAGGATATTTTTAAATTCTCAATTTTTATATAAATTCAATTAGGCATTTAATTTAACCATTTATTCGTTATAATATTTCTAATAACAAAGTAAATAAAATAAAATAAATTCAAGGCATACACATAACTCTTTTTTTTTTGAGTTCTCACAGTTTATATGTTGATTGAGTTTTCTCAAGAAATGAGAGCGATAGACTATTTGCTTTCACCAAAATGGATATTGAATGGATTAGACACAATCTGGGTATAAAAGCAAGACAGATCTTGACATGTCATTGACTCTTAGTCGCCTCAAAATCAAGAATAATACCCGCTTGTTTGGTCCCAAAGGATGAGCTAATGAGAAAAGTGATCATTTTCCCTAAACACTAATTCTAAAGTGAGGAAGAGATCTTTTGCAATTTGGTCTTGTTTTGAGATATTCATCATAGAGTCTTCTACATGAATTTAAACACGACATTTAAACTTTTTTATTCAAAAAATGCAATTTCTATTGTACATCAATTCACATTACATGTTAGTACGTGATTATTTTTAAAATTTTAAAAAACACAAATTTCTTGTTTTGTCCAAATAAATGGAGAGTCATTCGAATAAAATTTGTTACAATTTAAATAGACCCAAATTGGGGCAAATTTTTGCAATACATTTGTGAGATTTCGCTGCACCACTCTCTAAGTAGTGGCTTTCTCTCTCTAGTTTGAGATTCTCTCCCCAAGGTGGGAGCTTTCCAACAACAAAAGTTCAAACTTTCAAAAAAAAACCCATTTCCGCTCTAAATTTCAGCAAAAACCATCACCAACACAAATCATGATCCAAGAACATTAAACACACTAGAGTCCAATTTGGTATCTTCGCATTTAACACACTAGCTTCTATCTGGGATCTTCGTATTTAACCAGAGACATTAATGTAAAGGTTCTAGCTGGAGCTTCCCCAAAAAATCCAAGTGGTAGAGATGATGCACACCCAAACCAACATAGCTGACCATCAAAATGCGATTCCTAGCAAGACAAAAATACAGGCGTGAAAGTATGGAAGGAACAAAGACCACTAAATAGGCGGTAAATATACTAGTTTACAGCTATGGCCCATATCCGTGTGTGGAGTTCATGAGCTAAGACCTTCATAAATCCTTTAATCTTGCAAGCTCTCTGTGTTTTTCCCAGTTTTTTCTACTTTTCTGCTTTTCTAAAATCTTTTTTAGCCTCTTTGTTTTTCTGGAAGTATTTTGGGTTGTTACTTGAACGCTTTGAAGGTTGCATTGCCTTACTTTGTTTTGCTGTCCTAGTTAGCGTTCATCTTAGGAGTGCTTGGATCTGTTACATTTGGTTGTGATTAACGAAAGAATCCCCCAAGTATTTGGACTGCAAGTCATAGAGGACGACCTGGCAGAGATAATTCAAAGATTTGCTTTGTCATTGTCAGAAATGCAGGGAGCTGAATTAGATGTAAACGATGCTGACAATGGAATAATGGAATGCCAAAACAGTTTAATTGGAAGAATCAAGGGTGAAAAAATAGCAAATTTCACAGGTGTAAAGAAGTTTGTAACCGCAGCATGGGGGTACACAAAGGAGCTAAGAACAATTGAGGTTGGACCAAATCTGTTCCAGTTCCTCATCCCAAAAGTGGAAGAAAGGGAAAAAATTCTAAATGGAGGACCATGGATTATGGATAACTAGATTCTGGTACTTAGGCCATGGAAAGCAGGGATTGAAGAGGATGAATCAGCTTTTAATTTAGCTCCATTATGGGTACAGGTGTGGAACTTGCCTATACACTGGATTGCCAAGAAAGTGGACAGGAAAATAGGAAGTATATTTGCAGAAGTAAAGGAGGTAATCATACCACAAGGGGGAGGAAAAGAAGGGAAACATTTGAAACTATGGGTTACAATGGACTTAAACCAACCTCCTCCCAGAGGAACAACTTTGAAATTGGATGAAGGATATAAATGGTTACCGTTTAAAAATGAAAGATGTCCGGACTTCTGCTACCATTGTGAAATGATTGGGCATAGTGAGAGGAGCTGCAAGACACAAATAATACTAAGTAGAGAACAAAGTGAGAACCAATATGGTCCTTGGAGGAGAGTAGGAGGAGGGAAATTGTCACCATAAAAGGAAAATACCAACTCTCACAGTAAGGTTAATGATAGACAGCATTGGTTTTACAGGAATGGAGAACTCATCCCTAAGTTCCAAACTCCCATATTACCACAGAAGGAACTCATAGAGAAAAGTATGGCAGCAAGTAATATGGAGCAAAGATGGGAAAGAGACAGAAATCAAGAACCTATCACATCAAGGCTGCCACCAGAGAGAGACAGTGGAAAAGATGCAAGAAAAGATTAGGAGATGGGGAGAGGACAACTGAGATGGGAGCAGGAGGGTGATGAGAGGATGTTAACTGCTACTGATAACAATAACATGGAACAACTGATAAACACACCAAGAACACAGCAACCAGTGAAATCTTTGACAGATGAGACAGTAAAAGGAGATTCCAACACTGATATGCTGGTAGGGAACAAAATAAAAGAATCAGAATACATGCAGGTAGACTCAAATACACAAGAAACTGTTGTGGCACAGAAATCAAAAGGAGCAGGAAGGAACAAACGAGGGGTCAAAATGCAATACAGGAAAAGACAACCTTTAAAAGACATCACAGAACAACAGAATGAGTCACAAGATCTGGGAAAAAGGAAATTCCATTTGAGGGATGAAGAAATGGAAGAGATCACAGAACATGAACAGACAGGCAAAAAGATAAGATGTGAGAATGCAAATGAACAGAATGGTTCACAAGGGGAAGGGATGGGGATCAGCCTTAACTGGTCCTCCAATAATCCATGAAGATAATGGTGTGAAATTACCAAAGAGCAGAGAGCCCCTTGACAGTTCCCCAACTGAGGGAGTTCAACAAACTCCTCTCCCCTAATATGATTATGATGAATGAAACCAAAAACTAAGAAACTATGATGCATAAAATTCAAAAAAAAATTGGGAATGGAGAACTGTTATGCAGTAGATGCAGTGAATAGAGCAAGTGAAATGGCATTATTCTGGACAGATGCAGTTAAAATAAAGGAACTACAACATACTGAATTCACCATTGAAGCATTGATAGAAGCTGAAGATACAAGAGTGAACTAGTGGATAATAGCAATCTATGCTAGCTGTGAAAGACAGGTGAGGAAACAACAATGGATCACAATAACTAAGAGGAAAAGACTGTGGGGTAAGAAAGTGATGATCATAGGGGACTTCAATGACACAAGGTGTAAGGAGGAAAAATGGGGAGGAAGAGACAGAGAAGAATGGACATTTAGAGATTTCAGAGATTTCATCAGAAGGAACAATCTGGTGGATATAGGATTTGAAGGAGGACCATGGACATGGAGGAATAGTTGGGATGAAGAATTGGAAATAAAAGAAAGACTAGATAGAGGATTATGCTCCCCTGAGTGGCTAGAGGTGTTTAACAATGCAAAATGTACACATGTTGAAAATTGGGCATCAGATCACAGTATCCTATTGCTTGACACTTGCCCAGCAAACAGAATGAGGAAAAAAAGATTTTTCTTTGATAAAAGATAGGTGCAATATGAGGATGGATTCCAGGTAGTCAAAGAGGCCTGGAAAACACCATGTGCATGATTCAGAATGTTCAAGGTTACTAAGAAAATCACAAACTACAGGATAAGTCTCTTGAAATGGCACAAAAGCACGATAGGTAATACAAAAAAAAAAGATAGAAGAGATCAAAGGCAAACTAGAAGGAAAAAGAGGGTAGGAGAGAAATCTATCAAAACAAAAAGTGGGGTCCCTGAAAAAACAACTGAAAGTTGCTTACCAAGAAGAAGAAAAACTATGGAGTCAAAAAGCAAGACTGAATGACTGAGGGAAGGGGACAAGAATTCTAAATACTTTCATGCGGTTGTAAATGGAAGAAGAAGAGCAAACAAAATGAATCAACTGCAAAAAGTGGATGGGAGCTGGACAGATTCAGAAGAAACAGTGGGGCAGGAAATAGCTAAGTACTACAGACAATTGTTCACTGCCTCAAAGACAGCAACCAGGAAGGACAGCATTCATGAGATACTTGAGGGGATTCCAACAAAAATCACAGATCAAATGAACAGAATCCTTGTCAGACCAGTAGATGAAAATGAAATTAAGACAGCTGTGTTTTCAATGAATCCCAATAAAGCCCCAGGAAATGATGGTATGTCACCCCTTTTTTACCAAACTTATTGGGACATCATTAAAAATGACATTATTGAGGCAGTTCAAGCTTTTTTCCATTCAAGTCATATGCTCAAATCCATAAACCACACTATTGTCTCCTTGATTCCCAAAATCCCCATTCCCACTGGTTTAATGCACTATAGGCCCATTATTTTGTGCTCTGTTCTATACAAAATCATCTCAAAAATTCTAGTGAATAGGCTCAAACCTGTGTTAGATAAGTGCATAAGCAAAAACCAGTCTGCTTTTGTGGCAGGTAGACAGATTCTAGCTAATGTTATCCTAACTTATGAGCTCCTACATAATCTAAAAAACAAAAGGAAGGGGAATGTGGGATGTATGATTGTTAAATTGGACATGTCTAAAGCCTATGATAGGGTCGAATGGGATTACTTGAGAGCTATGATGGACAGAATGGGATTTTGTGAAACTTGGATAAATTGGATAATGAAATACATTACTATTGTGTCTTATTTTTTCAGTATTAATGGAGAAGCAAGAGAGTTTGTAAAGCCAGAAAGAGGACTAAGGCAAGGTGACCCTCTTTCACCTTACCTTTTCCTCATATGCTCAGAAGGTTTCTCAAGTCTACTCAGAAGAGCATAGGCAAATCAAACAATGACAGGAATGAAGATTAGCAAAACTGGACCTGCACTAACCCATCTTTTTTTTGCAGATAACTCACTGATATTGAGCAAAGCAGATCAACAGGAGGCCAAAGAGCTGAAGGCAATTCTAAAAAAATATGAGACAGCTTCAGGTTAGCTAATCAACTTGGAGAAATCCTCAGTGTTTTTCAGCAAAAACACTAATCAGAGAACATTGGAAGCAATAAAGGAGGAGTTGGGAGAGATCCAGACAGTGAGTCAAGGGAAATATCTGGGATTACCAATGATAATCACAAAGACTAAAGAACAGATTTTTCGCTTCATAAAGGACAAGATCAGAAAGAAAATGGACCACTGGAAAACAAAATTGCTAAGTTTAGCTGGCAAGGAAACTTTGATGAAAGCAGTGACAATGGCTATTCCAACTTATGCCATGTCTTGTTATAAACTCCCAAAGAAGCTTTGCAAGGAAATCTTCTTCATGATGGCAAGATGCTGGTGGGGACAAAACGACAAAAAAACAAGCAACACTAGATAGCATGGGAAAAATTCACCAAGAACAAGGAAGAATGTGGAATGGGATTCAAGGATATTCATATGTTCAACAAGGCTTTGCTGGAAAAACAAGTCTGGAGAATAATGACACAACCAAATCTCTTGGTAAGCAAAGTACTGAAAAAGAAATACTTTCCAAAAGGTTCAACACTAGAAAGCAAAGTGCCAAAGAATGCATCCTGGATTTGGCAAAGTCTAATGAGTGCCAGAGAGATTATTGAAGAAGGCTGCAAAAAGAGAGTTGGGAATGGAAGAGGAACTAACATCTGGAAAGACAAATGGATTAACAATAATAGAGGTGGGAGGATAAAGACACAGAAACAAGAGGGCAATAACCTGCAAAAAGTCTCACAACTCATGGTTCAACACAGATGGAACAGGAATCTGATCTACAAAGTCTTCAACAAGGAGGATGCAGAACACATCATGAGCATTTCAATTAGTTTGTTTGACTGGGACGATAGCATGATATGGAAGCACAATAACAATGGCCAATACACAGTGGCAAATGGATACAAAATTTTGCAGCAAAAGGAAAAGGAAAAAAGGCAAAGAGAAGGGATATCAATAAACAGACAGGGAACTATGGAAAACACTATGGAAGATGCCTATTAAACACAAAATGAAAATATTTGTGTGGAAATGCATCAACAA
The DNA here is from genome assembly GCF_036785885.1 of Coffea arabica. Classification (NCBI taxonomy): domain Eukaryota; kingdom Viridiplantae; phylum Streptophyta; class Magnoliopsida; order Gentianales; family Rubiaceae; genus Coffea; species Coffea arabica. The sequence goes on along the minus strand of NC_092313.1, from coordinate 64,964,089 downwards.
GGGTTACCAGTCAAGGCTCAAATTTTCAACAGAACAAGAAAAGGAGATCCTATATACTGCGGGTGTGGAGAGAGTGTGGCGACCATTGAGCATGTACTACTGCAATGCAAGAAAGCAAAGGAAATCTGGAAATTTACATTGGTACAATGGGATGGACTACAAGACCAATCTGGATGCTTCAAACAGTGGTAGAACATGATGATGAATGCAAGAACTAGGAATGATGGTGAAGATCACATAGCCTTAACAGTTCATGTGCTATGGCATATTTGGAAAACTAGAAATGCAAGAATCTTCAACTCCTCACAACAGAAGCCGTTTAAAGTGAGTGAAAAGGCAACTGAGGAATGGAAGGAACACATGGAAGCAATTCAACACAATCCGAGGAAGAGCACAGCAAAAACAAGAAGGCAAACTGGAAATGAACAAGTGGAACATGTAGATGCTGAGACTGTAATTCTGAAGCTTGTAGTCCAACACCAGAAGGAATCCAAATCCTTTGTCATTGGCATCACAGCTCTAAATGCTGCAAACCAAGGGATAGCAGCTTCGTCATTAAGAGAGAGATAGTCAGGGAACAAAGATCAAGACCTGGCAGAGGCAGTGAGATTATGCATGATCAAGGCAGCAGGGAAAGAATGGAGGAAAATCAACATACAATTTGAAAACAAGAAGATGATGACTCAATTTCAAAATAGGAAAGCAGGGAATATAGAGATAGGTGCTATTATAGAGAATGTCCAGAAAATGACCTTATGATTTCGAATGTGCTCTTTTGTGAGGTTGAATGATGATACTGATAGCCTATGCTACAGTTTGAGCAAAATTGCTCTTCTGAATTTTTGTGACATGGAGTGGAACTACGCCACCCCATAGTGCTAAATGCACTCTTGTAAAGATAGGAGCCCTTGCTTCAAAATTGTATAGTTTATGATGATATAAAATTTCTATCGTTTCGGAAAAAAAAATTGTGAGATTTCGCTCAATGGGCCCAAATTGAGATAAATTTTTTTGTAATATATTTGTGAGATTTCACCCAATATGCCCAAATTGGGGCAAATTTTTTGTAATATATTTGTAAGATTTTACCCAAAAGTCAAGTAATATTGTTTGGTCGCAAAGGATGAGCTAATGAGAAAAGTGATCATTTTCCCTAAACGTTAATTCTAAAGTAAGGAAGAGATCTTTTGCAATTTGGTCTTGTTTTGAGAGATTCATCATGGAGTTTTCTACATGAATTTAAACACGATATTTAAACTTGTTTATTCGAAAAAAGCAATTTCTATTGTACATCAATTCACATTACATGTTAGAACGTGATTATTTTCTAAATTTTAAAAAACACAATTTTCTTGTTTTATCCAAATAAATGGAGAGTCATTCGAATAAAATTTTTTACAATTTAAATAGGCCCAAATTGAGACAAATTTTTATAATATATTTGTGAGATTTCGCTCAACGGGCCCAAATTGAGATAAATTTTTTTGTAATATATTTGTGAGATTTCACCCAATATGCCCAAATTGGGGCAAATTTTTTGTAATATATTTGTAAGATTTTACCCAAGAGTCAAGTAATATACTTTTGAATCTATTATTTAGAATTTGACATCTTTATTTTTCAGAATAAAGTAAAAAATATTTTGCAAAAAATTCAAATGTATGTTACACTATAGCAAAATCCCCTCTAGACATGTGTTTATGGCTGAGATTGATGAAAAAGATGCAAGTCAAAATCTTGCAAATTTGAAGGTTAATAATGCTACAGGGCAAAGTGATGAATTAGTTTATTCATTCAGAAGGAGTACATACTTTAATAAAAAAAAAATCCTACACTGGGGCAAACTTTAAAAAATGTGGTTTTAAAAGCTGTCTCAAATCCACTATATGATCTGCTTTAAGACATCAATCGTTTATTTTGTTGGATTTGGATTTTATCCCATCAACTATTATTTTGTTGGGATTAGATTTTATCCCTCCAACCGCGTTGGGTTTGGATTTTATCCCACTGACCATTATTTATTGTATTTGAGTTTTATCCCACCAACCTTTATTTTATTAGATTTGAATTTTATCCCACAAACTGTTATTTTGTTGAATTTGGATTTTATCTCACCAACCGTGTTGGATTTGAATTTTATTCCACCAACCGTTTATCGTGTTGGGTTTGGCTTTTATCTAACCAACCTTTATTTTGTTGGATTTGAATTTTATCCCACCAACATTTAGGTTGTTAGGTTTGAGTTTTATCCCACCAACTATTATTTTGTTGGATTTGGATTTTATCCCACTAATCATTTATTTTGTTAGGTTTGGATTTTATCCCACCAACCTTTATTTTGTTGGGTTTAAATTTTATCCCACCAATTATTATTTTATTGGATTTTAGTTTTATCCCACCAACCGTATTGGGTTTCGATTTTATCCTACAAATCGTTATTTTGTTGGGTTTGAATTTTATCCCACCAATTATTACTTTATTGGATTTTAGTTTTATCCCACCAACCGTGTTGGGTTTGAGTTTTATCCCACCAATCGTTTATTTTGTTGGATTTGAATTTTATCCCACCAATCTTTATTTTGTTGGATTTGAGTTTTATCCTATAAACTGTTATTTTGTTGGGTTTGAGTTTTATCCCACCAACTGTTATTTTGTTGAGTTTGAATTTTATCCTACAAACCATTATTTTGTTGGGGTTGAGTTTTAACCTACCAACTTTTATTTTATTGGGTTTGAATTTTATCCCACCAATTATTTATTTTGTTAGATTTGGATTTTATCTCACCAACCTTTATTTTGTTGGGTTTGAATTTTATCCCATCAATTATTATTTTATTGAATTTGAATTTTATCTCACCAACCGTATTGGGTTTCGATTTTATCCCACAAATCGTTATTTTGTTGGGTTTAAATTTTATCCCACCTACTGTTATTTTGTTAGATTTAGGTTTTATCTCACCAACAGTGTTGGATTTGAGTTTTATCCCATCAATTGTTTATTTTATTGGATTTGAATTTTATCTCACCAATCTTTATTTTGTTGGGTTTGAATTTTATCCTATCAACTTTTATTTTATTAGATTTGGATTTTATCCCACCAACAGTTATTTTGTTGGGTTTAGATTTTATTTCACCAACCGTTTATTTTGTGAGATTTGGATTTTGTTGAATTTGAATTTTATCCCACCAATAGTTATTTTATTGGGTTCGAATTTTATCCCATCAACCCTTTTATTTTCTAGACTTTGATTTTTCAATTTATTAGGTTTTACTAGTCGATTCAGTTCTAGTTGGGTTAGACAGGTGAGTAATTTGGTGTCTACGTCTTTATCTTGAGTTTCTGTGTAATTCATACAAAGAGAAGCAAGTTGTAGACACTACAATTTTTTCATTTATTTTACTTCATTTTTATTCCTATTTTTGTTCATTTTTAGTTTATTTTATTTAAATTTTATTTATTTTAGTTTATTTTATTCATTTCTATTTCTTAAGAAAATCAGTCCAAATCATTTTTTTAGAAAAATCGAAAAAGAAAAGGAAAGCAAAGAAAACTAGGAGGAAAAATCAATACCATTTTTTGAAAAAAAAAAAAAAAAGTACCTCACACGCACGTGCTTAGCACGCTTGCGTCATCTTCATGGTTTCATACTAGAAGCCATAAAGATGAACATGGTACAATATTGCAACTGCATTTTCATCCTATTTTCATGCATTTTTTTAACATTTTTGCTTTCTCTTCAAGTCCCCCAGTACATGGCCACCTGGCCTTAATCCAAAACATCAAGAATCTTGTGGAATTAAAGCCATCTAATGGCTCCAAAATTTGCAACAAATTTGTTTTTTAAGAACCATTGATATGAGGGTTTAACAGCCCTTGTTCCTAAAAAAAAACCTTCAAAAACGCAACACTAGGGTAAGAAGAAACAAGAGGGAGGCGGCGGAAAAGCAAAATGGGAGAGAAAAGAGAGAAATGAAAGAAAAATCAGAGAGAAAAAAGGAAAGAAAAATTTCTGGAAAACTTGATACCGAGCTGATACACCAGCCCTCTTTGGATCCAAATTTTCGCTTTGATTTTATCCCTTTGAGCGATCCTCTTGTTTCTGCATTATCTGTAGATGTAGGACAAAAAATTTTGTCTTGAAACTTTCTCCAAACAACATCGTTAACCCCTTTGAATCCGAGCTCAAAATCACGGGATTATCAGCATTGCAAGGTCTGCAACGAAACTTGTTCGGCTTCGTTTCAGCGACTTTTTTCAAGATCTTTCAGCTTTTCTTACATCGATTCGAGCCTCAATCATTTGTAGGTGATGATAGTTTTCCCTCTTAATCTATTTAATGTTATTTCATGAGATTATTGGGTCATTACATGAGTTGGTCTGCATGAATTAGGTTCTTAGATTTTTTGTGATTTGTGATGCGTTGAAAGATTATTTAGATGGGTGGAATTCGCATGAAAGGGTTTGAAGATGCTATGATGTTTTGATGGTTTGATCAGAAAATCTTCAGAGTCTGGTGGATCTATTCATTGGTTCCTCCATGAGTTGATTTCACATTTTTCTTGCTTGTCTTTCTTCACTTGATCCTCAAGAAATGGAATTTGTAGTTGGGTTTTGTCAAATAAAAATGAGTTGGAATCCTTGTACTGGATTTTTTATTGATAAATCGATGGTTTTTTTTTGTTTGAGTTAGAGCAGGAATTGTTGTGATAGAATGGGTTGCAAAGTTGCAAAAGAAGAAAGGTAGAAGAAAGCTGCGATGAACTTGCTTGAATAACCTGGAACATTTGCATTTTGGCCCCCCCCCAATTTTTAAATAATTCCACTATGGCCCAAAATATGAAAAAATTGAACTAATTTTGCCCCTTTTAAGTTTTAATCCTCTTTTTGGATGTTTTAAATGTGTTTTTAAGCGAATTATTTCTGGGTTATAGGACATAATTGGGTCTTAATTTTTTTAGGTGATTTAATGGTATGTTGGGTTTAGTAAAATAAGATGAGAATTGGATTTGGGTTATTTTGTTTGGATTTTTGGAAGTGGGTTTTAGTTATTTCTGATTGAGTTTTGACTTGAGCTTGAAAGCCAAGGCCCATGCATTTTCGATTGGGTTTGTTTGATTAAAATTATGGGCTGGCCTGTGTATTTTTCCTTGGACTTTTCATTGGCCTTGGGAGGCTTTGGCCCAAAAAAGAAATAAAAATGGCCTAAAAGAAAGGTTTTAGTTAGACTATATAATAGATAGGTTTTAATTTTTTGCCAAAAAATGTAATTAGTTAGATAAATATAATAGTTAGGTTATTATTTTTAAAATTTTTCCCTTTAGATTGTAGTTAGGGCCCCGAATGTAATAGTTAGGCTTTTATTTGCGTTTACTTGCTTGTGTGCTTAAGTGTTTATTCACTTTCATTAGGGTTTTGCATTTAGAAATTATGCCTATGTGTTATGTATTCTATGTGCATTATGTGTTTATTTGTTTTAATTATATTTTATAGGATTTATTTAGTTATAATAAATGTATTATAATAAATGTATGACGTCATCACACTAGTCCAACGCTAGTTGTCGCCTTTCTCCTCGATTTTTCACTAGTTCAACGCTAGTGAAAACTTGTAGAAATGGGTTAATCCAATGTTAGACCCTTTAAGTCGTCTCGCAGTAGATTCACATTCTTTGAGTGATATTCATTACATTTCATACATGTTTTTTGTTTTTAGACCATTTTCTCATCTTGCATGATATTTCCTCTACATACTGCCTCCCTTACCCCTATGTACGTGAAACATGACATTTAGACGTACATTCCATTTAGAAAAATAAAAATAGGTTAGTCCATTTGTTTGATTAAGTTAGCAGAGTCACCCTTCAAGTATGAGAAATGGACGAGTATGATTTCTTAATCGTAGCACGCTCATATCTCCTCTATAGAAAGGAAAATTGAGTCACGAAATTAGATCCTTCGTACCCGTTATGTTGTATTCCTTTCTTTTAGGTCATATATATTTATATATTATAATTGTTCTTTTCTTCAAGTTTCATCTTTTGCATGTTCGTGACCTCTTCTAAGAATCATTTTGGGTATCACAATTAATGTGATTTGCACAAATTAAACTTTGAGAAGATATTTCAACCCTCTCTATATTCATTAGGTCTAGATTTGTATCTATATAGAAACGCCCTAATGTGATAAGTTTTATAGGTTAGATTAAGAAAAATTTTCGACTAAATCTCGCAACTAGCATTGATTAGGTTGAAATGGTACCTTAGATCAAATCTTTGTCTTCCCTTTCTTCAACCCTGACTCCCGAATTCTTTTCTCTTGTTTTCAAAGACCTGAAATCGTCTAAAAAGGGTTCTATTTATTTATTTTTATCTTAAAAATATATTTTGGGTGACTTGGTACACCTTAATTCAATACCAAGTGGCGAGTCCAATTTTTTCTTTAAAAAATCCTTTTTTGACTATTATTTTGGGTCAAAACTGTCGCACTTTTTAAGTCTCATTTTAAGCCCTTTTTCTTTATTCTATTTCTAAAATCAATAAATACATTGTGCAACACAATAAAGTTATTTTTCAAAAAATGGGGCGCGACATAAAGAAATGCATACAAAATTCAAGATATGTTGATAACATTGATAGATCTCCCAAAAACAAAGAATTTAATTGTTGTACTAACTAGTAGCCATTTGGAGCAATGGAGAATGAGTATTGACTCGCAACGGATCTGTTGTGTCATTCTTTGTCCCATTTTTTATTATATTGTTATTTTCCTTCATAAACATGATCTTTTAGTTCTTTTTTATTTCTTTAAGATCTAACAACAATTAACTGAGTAAAAAATAAAAACAACAGTTTCAAAAAAGCAACATATAATAGAAAATTAAAAATAAGTAGAAAATTCATAGTTTGTTAAATTTTGTGTATTACTCTGTTAATAGTTATTGGATATTAAGGAAACAAAAAAGAATTAAAACATGATGTTTATGAAAGAAAAAAAATAATATGATAAAAAGTGTGACAAAAATTGGCACAGAAAATGGGACAAAAGATCCATTGCAGTATTGATAGGTGTAATGAGGCAGAAATCTTGAAGCCAAAAAGCTGCATATATATCAAAATATTGACCCAATCCTTTACATTAAAAAAGTATGAGCAGTAACCGCAGCGACTCTCCAAATTTTCTTTTAGGCCAAAAAAGTGGAAAAAAATTTGGCTAGTATATTTATAATGTGCTATATGTAAAAGGTACTTTTGATGCTCTAAATCATAAAAAAAAAAAAAAAATGAATCAACTAATGTAGATTCACCCATGGATATTCTTGCAAAAATATCCACATCACGTGTAAATATATCTTAAAACCCAACATTTTTTATTTATAAACATACATGTCATAGTGTAGAATAGATTATTTATATTTTAGTACCAACTACTAAAATATTAGGGCTTTTTAATATATATTTCGTTATCTCTCTCTGTTAGACTGTTATCCAGCACTGCAGCATGAGAGATCTCTTCCTCTATCTTTTCTTGTACTTTTACAAGTTTATGTGGAAATTAAAAAGATTTATTTATCTAAATCCAGTCAAATGATCATATTTTACATGGCTAATTTTATGTAAATTGTGTTCTTTCTATCTCTTATTAACAACTTTATGGATGTTATGCTAATTCATATTATTTTTGGTTATGAAATTCAAACTTTTATTGCTGTTGCAACTTTATTTAGATGTTAATATGCTATAGAAGGTTTATGGGTTGGCTAGTTGCTTCATTGAACTAGATTATGCTAAAAAAATAAATGATGTGAGTTTGGAACTAATCGAATTAGGCTCAATATCAACTTTTTTGCGAGCCAAGTATGAGTTACTAACATGTGAGCCTAGTTGAGTTGAGTTTGGATTCAAAAGAGTGAAATTTCATGTTAGCTGAGTTTGAGTAAGTCAAAATCCAACTAACATAGTCCAATTGATAGGTCTACTTAAATCTTTGTAAGAACAAAGCAACAAAAGAGTGAAACAATTGTTTTAAATGATTAAAATCCCTTAATGCAGTTTATAATTACTAGGGATAATTTCAGAAACCTCCCTTGAGATTTCTGACAATTTCACTCTACTTCTCTCAAGTTTAAGAAATTACACTTACCTCCCTTAATATAGTAAAATACCTATAATGCCTTCCACTTAGTAGACAATTTTAAATTTAAGACAATAAATTTACAAAACCTAAAAAAAAAAAGCTATTTTTCTATCTCTTGTCTATTTTCTAGTTAATATAACTTTTTTTTATTATCTTCAATTTTATGGATATTAGCAAATTGAAATTACAAAATCTACAAAGAGAGTAGATTATGTGTCAAATTAGAAGAAAATGAAGAGACTCACAGTGATAGAGAAAAAATAATAATAAAATTGGTGATTGAAATAGGAAAAAGAACTAAAGATGTGGAATCTGTCATATTTTGTTTATTGTAAAGAGAAACTTTTATAAAATATCAATAATTACATAATGATTTCTTTCATTGGATTAGAAAAATTTTATTATAATTTTATTATGGAGATAGAATTTATTCCCTACTTTTGAAATATTAATATTTTTAAAGCCATAGGAGAATTGTAATGGTGGTTTTAGGTCAAATTAACTTATATTAAAAAAGTATTTGAGCATTGATATTTAATTTGGGGGTATAAAAATGGTAGCCAATGGGGTTTTGTGTGCATGTTTTTTGTCGTGGAAAGTATTGATATTGTATAAGCAATGTGGAATCTTTTGGATGCCTACTTGATTTTAGAACTTATACTTGTATAGTTGTTAGGGATTTGGTTTGTTGATTTATGTAAAGTATGAAAGAAAATGATTGAGTATACTGATAGGATGCGTAATTGCCATTAGATTTGTGTATATTTTTCCCTTGATATTTGTCAAATATTGTATTATTGGGTAGATTTTACTTATATTTGGTATTTGGTGCTAACTGTAGGAAGGTAGAGAAAAAAAGTGATAAAAGGGGAATTTTTTAAGAGTTGCTGTCAAGTCCAAAGATGCGAGATTCGCGCGTGGAAGTTTCCCAATTCCAGTCGACGACTTACTAAGCATGTTTTCAATTACAGTTGGGAAACAATATCTTTTGTCAATTTAGGAATTATCTTTTTCTTAGGAAAATTAGGAACTTTATTTTATTTTGGATGCCAGAAAATAAGAAATAAGTGCGGCTGCCTATATAGACTAGTGATTAGTACTTTCGAGGAGAATAACTTTTGGTTGGCCCTTGAGGATTGACTAGTCACGAAGTTAAAAGAAAACAAAGGCGACTGCTTTCTTTCTTTTCCTTCTTGGGAGTTTTTCTCTATTCGAACATTTTATGCAAACAATCTCGATGGATTTGTTCGGATTTTTCTTAAGGATGCACAACTAATTCTCTTTTCTAGTCAAGGAATAACAAGGATTTGTGTCATCTACACCTGTGAAATCTAATTATTTTTATTAATTTCTTTTATTCGTTAGTATTCGCATGTCTTCTAGTTTAAATTCTCATGGTTGTTAGTTGTTTGAATATCGAAGGTGTCTGATATTTAATTCAATCTAACAAACTATTGCCAGTTATGATAGTTAAATCCGTAATTATTAATTGTTTTAAATTAATGGTGACTAGCGTGATTGATTTTATGTTAGGGAGACATATGATCTAATTTAAATAAACCCTGGTAATATGTCTGTTGATTAGGACAGGACTTTTCTAGTTTTTAATGCGGCCAAGAAATTAAATTCTACGAGCTTACCAAGGGTTATTTCTTGGTTAGAGAAGTAGTTAACGATTGTATCTTAACTATTGAGACGGTAAGGAAAAATTGGTTGTCATCGCTTGTCTGACAACTATAACCTGTTTATTAACGAATAGATGAAATAATCATTGCATCGATGAGCAGTTGTATGAACCACTTTCGAAGTTATATCCTTGGCTAGACCTTGTTTATTCTTGAGTTGAATTTCATTTGCTTTAGTTTAATTATTTTGAGTCACATTGATTATTTACTTTAGTTTTAATTCTCCAAAACCCCCCAACTGGTTTTGCTTGGAAAGAAATAGATTTTCCCCCTAATTCTTGTGGAGATCCTACTTACTATTATACTCATTTATACCTTATCGTGCGTAGGTTTTTATTATTGCACAACTCGACACCTCTTAATTTTTGACGTCGTTGCCGGGGATTAGCGTTGGTTAATTTTTTTCTTTTTGAGTTTGTTTTATTTTATTTTATTTTCTGGTATTTTTGCTCATTGATGCTTCATTCTTCTCACACAGGTGAATTGATTTACGATCCTGAGGTCGAGAAGAAAGCGCACAGATTGAGAAAAAAAACCAAGAAATGCAAGAAGAAGCAGTCATCCACTACATCTCCAAGGCTCAATTTGGCTGTGGAATTGCTGGAATCCTCTAGTGATTATAAATAGGAAAAAATCATGATGGCAAACAATAACCGAACTTTAAGGGAGTTGGCTGCCCCTGATTTAAATCAACAGCCTTTATACATTACTTTTCCTGATTTTGCTGAGAATGTAACATTTGAATTAAAATCAGGATTAATTCATCTCTTACCTAATTTTCATGGTTTGCCAGGTGAAGAGCCCCACAAACACCTCCAGGAATTCACCGGGTCTGCACAAGTATGAAGCCACCTGTATCACTGAGAAGCAGATTAAGATGCTGGTATTCCCTTTTTTATTAAAGGGGACTGCCAAAGACTGACTATACTATTTGCCAACAGGGAGTATCACAACATGGACGGATATGAAGAGAAAATTCTTAGAAATATACTTCCCTACATCTCGAGCTGCCAGTTTACGGAAAGAACTATGTGGTATTAAGTAGAAGCATAAGGAGTCTCTCTGCGAATACGGGGAGAGATTCAAGAAATTGTGTACCAATTACCCTCAGCATCGGATTAGTGAACAACTTCTCATCTAGTACATCTATAAAGGCCTGCTTTATAGGGATAGGAGTATCATTGATGCTGCAAGTGGAGATGCACTAGTGAACAAGACTCCTCGAGAAGCCTGGAATTTGATTGGAGAGATGGTTGAAATTCCCAACAATTTGGCCTATAGGATGATGTACCAACTCGTCGCGTGAACGAGGCAAACATTTCATCGATGCAAGAGCAATTGGCTAGGTTAACTTCTATGGTTCGCCAGATTGCAATGGAAAATATGCAGCAAGTCAAGACATGTGGAATTTGCAAGGAAGTTAGTTATCCCACTGATGGGTGTCTAATGCTTCAAGAGAAGAATGTTGAACAAGTGAACATGGCTAGCAACATGCTCGCGCCATGGAGGCAATATTATCCATACTCCAATACCTATAATATGGGTTGGAGGGATCATCCGAACTTTAGCTATGGAGGAAACAGACAACAAAATTTTAGTTAGAGTAAACAGCAAGGATTCCAGCCTCAATACCATCCAAAGTCTCAACCATCGTCCTCTAATTCAGGAGGCCCCTTGGAAGATATTGTCAAAAGTTTGGCCACTAATACTACACAATTTCAACAAGAAACTCAGTTAGGCATGAAAAATCTTGAAAACTGAATAAGTCATATAGCAATAGCAATTAACTACTTAGAATCATACCTTTTTGAAAAATTGCTATCTCAACCTGAAGCTAACCTGAAGAATGTGAGTGCCATAACCCTTAGAAGTGGGACAGAGATTGAATGGCCAAAACCTATAATTCCAAAGGATAAGAGTGACACTCAAATTGAAAAGGAGATGGAAGAAGAGGGATTCATCAAAGCAACCTAAGGTAACTCCCAATCCTGTAATTCAAGTTAAATCTAATCTGACTCCCTTTCCTACCCGGTTGGAGAAATCAAAGAAACAAGACGAAGAGAGGAAATTTTGGAAGTGTTTCAAAAGGTAGCAATCAATATTCCTTTATTGGACGCGATTAAGCAAGTGCCCAAATATACTAAATTTTTGAAGAACTTGTGCGTCAGCAAGAAGAAATTGAGAGGCGATGAGAAAGTTGTAATGGGGAAGAATGTATCTGCAGCGCTACAAAAGAAACTTCCACCCAAATGTGGAGATCCAGATATGTTCTTTATTCCCTGTCAAATAGGAAACACTAAAATCAAAAGTGTCATGGTAGATTTAGGAGTTTCAATTAATGTGATACCCAAGATCATTTATAATCCCTTAAATCTAGAACCATTAAAGAAAACTGGCATCATAATTCAGTTAGCTGATCGAACAAATGCATATCCCGATGGGTTAGTTGAAGATGTTCTAGTCCAAGTTAATGAACTAGTGTTTCCTACTAACTTTTATGTTCTTGACATGAATGATGAACGCTCTCTTAATCCATCACCTATTATTAGGGAGACACTTCATGAGTACAGCTCGCACAAAAATTGATATTAGTAAGGATATTAGTAAGGATACTTTGACGATGGAATTTGAAGGAGAAGTATCTCATTTTAATATTTTTGATAAAATGAAACATCCTATTAACTCTCAGTCTGTATTTGCCATTCATGCTATTAATCCCTTTGTGCGAGAATTTTCTGAGATTAATATTAGGGGTAAATTCAAAATTGTTGCAAATAAGTCTCATGGGATAAAAGCAATTTATAAGGTGAAAATGGGTAGAAAATTAAAGAAGATGATTGTACTCAATGGCTATTTGGATCCTATAGAAATGTTACCGATTGTAAAAAAATTGAATTACATCCAAATTGAGAAGTGATGTTTCACGTCTAGTCAAAGATGTTAAAGAAAGGTGTTTATTGGGAGGCACCCAATTCATTTTCTGTTATTTATTTATGTGTTTTATTATGTTTATCCTAGGTCTTTCATATTTGATGTGTTTAATTTTAATTTTTTATGTTCCGATGGTTAGCAGACTTCCTCTACACAAGATGTGCCCACGTCTTAAGGGCACGTTGTAATGAGCATATATTCAATTCTACCATCAGAAGACTACTGCCTAACATGACATGTCTACGCCTAACTGACTAGAGAGGTCATGTTTCGATTTCAAAAATTCTAGTAAACGACTAAACAACAAGACGTGCCCACATCTTGAGGGCACGTTGTAACTCGAAATTAACTCACCATCAGAAGATTCCAATCCAACAAGACGTGCCCACGTCTTGTTCCAACAAGAGGGCAAAAAAATGACAAAAAGATTTTGTTAATCTTAATCCCTAACTTTTGATGATTACAAAACAAATGGATGTTACTAATATCTCTTTAAAGATCTTTTCAACTATGAAACAAATCAGGTTCAAAGATTAAATACAATTGAAAGAGACAAAGGGTGCTGAAAGCTGTCGGACGCTTGTGAAGATTGGATCGGACGTCCGATAATCATTGCGTAACTTCGGACGCATGAAGAACTTCACCACCGGACGTCCGAAGGAATTAAGTCATTCTCTCTAAACTCACTAACTTCAATCGAACGCATAACATTAGAGCACCGGATGTCCGATAAACAGGCACTTCGGACGCAAAACATTGAAGGTACCGGACGTCCGAAAGAATTGAAGAAAATCTCTTAAGCATACTGCCTGCTGTCAAACGCAAAAAACAGGACTATCGGACATCCGACACTACCAACGGTTAGTTGACTCTTCAACTGCCTTCTATCCGTTGGAAGTATTAATAGAGAAACTTTTTGGTCTCATATAAATAGAGCATGGTCAACTACTTCAAAGGCACTTTTGCACATTGAGACTATAAAAGATCAAGAGTGATTTTAGTGAGAAAATACTCTATAAGGAAGATTTGTACTCTTAGTTGTGTAAATTTCGTATAAACTTTTCTTGTGTGAGAAAAATACTTCAATTGTATAGTTTTGTGAGGGTTATCCGAGTGATTGTAAAACTTTCTAATTTGACCAAGTGTAGTTTGGGGTAAGGAGGAAGTGATCCTTCCTTTGTACACAAAGATTAGTTGTATTTGATCAACTTGAAGAACCTTACTCTATAAAGTAATATTCAATCTCAAGAGGAGATTGGAATTTGGTTTGCTATTCTTTCCCTTTTACTTACTATCTTGCAAACATAAATTGCTCATCTCTTCTACTCACAAGCAATCTTGCTTTTTTATTAATTGTTTCATTGAGTGGTCATCTAGAAAAGATGGTAAATTTCATATTGAGCAAAAAAGTGTCTCATAACCTGATTAGATTTTAATTTACCTAATTCACCCCCCTCTTAGATTGTCTTCGATCCTTACAGATTTTTTTTTCTTTCTTTCCTTTCCTCTTTCTTTTTCCTTTCTTTCTTTCTTCTTTTTTTCTCTCTTCTTTTCTTTCTCTTCTCTTCTTCTACCCTTTCCTTTTTCTTCTCCAGTCACCGCTCGCTGCTCCTGAAGATTGCTGATCGCCATCCACCATTTTCTTGTTGATCGTTGCTCGCTAATTGATAATCACAGCTATTATATTCGTCTCCGTCCATTATCGACAGGCTACCTTCCTCATTGTGCCAATTGCTTTGCTGCTGCCACCCCTCACGAACTACTGATTGCTTAGCTATCTTTGGTGAAATTGGAGCTTGGAACTCGTGCATGATAATTGTTATTGCTTGAGTGATTCATTGCTCGAGTATGGCCAAGTCTAACACCACTACGACCACCACTACTGCACCATAACCCAGCATTATGGAAGAGATGTGAGCACATGTCGATCGTGGGAATTGTGATCCTGACCCGTCTACCTGCATGGCCCTCCCTCAATTATCGGGAAGTTTCACTGTCCCTATTCCATTTCTTTTATTCTTCATTACTTACATTGGGGACAATGTAAGATATAGGTGTAGGGGGGTAGTATATATTGATAGTATATTAGAAAAGTGCAAGTATAGGCATTTTTGTTGGAATTTTTTGTTCAACTTTGTCGAAATTTATCCAATTTTTGCCACGTCTTGTGTATTTTTGTGGTTATTCCTGATCAACAGTGGCTAGATGTCTCGAATTTTTCAATTGCTAAAATTTTATAGTGGTCAAGTATGACATGGTTAGATCTAAGGGTTTCGCTTTGGTGAATATTTGAGATTTTGTAACTTTTGTACTCTTTGGTTAACTTTTCTAGGCATCGCAAATATTTGTCTGGCATTTTTCATAAAAATTAATTCAACTATTAATCTTAATTCTCTATATTTGGGAAATGAAGTGGATTGACATGATCTTTAATTATATTTTATGCTTAATTATAAATCATATTTAACTATACTCCGCTAGTTATCGCTGCCTAGTAATCAGAGGTTTTCACCAAAAGTGTCGACTTTCGCGTAAAGTAGCGATGATAATGAGTATGTGGTCTTTAAGCGATGAGAGTTGAGTAACCGGATCCCTTCATTTAGTAGATGTTAGAGTTCACATAAAAAGGTTTGAATAAGTTTGAATGGATAAGGACTAAACTTTTTCCCGTGAAAAAAAAAAAAGTTGAGAGCTCAAGTATGGGGATACTTAAAAGGTAGAAAAAAAAGTTGTGAAAAAGTGAAAAATGTGCAAATGTATGAATGATTGTGTTAGCCTGCTGATTTATGAGTTTTAATATTGAGATTTTGCTTAATAATTGAACCATTTACTAACAAATGCTGGTTGAATATTTTATATCCTTATATTAGTTAGTCAAGAATTAGAAGAGTCCTTGGTTTTAAAAACTAACTGGAGAGATATCTCTTGGAACTAACCACTAGTACTTGATATGTGTTTTAATTATATTTTGGCAATAGATGATTTGAATAATAGCCATTATTTGAACTCAATTGCTTAATTGACTGTTCTCATGCTTGAAGACAAGCATAGTCTAGGTATGGGAGAATTGATAGAATGCATAATTGACATTAAATTTGTGTATATTTTTCCCTTGATATTTGCCAAGTATTGTAGTATTGGGTATATTTTACTTATATTTGGTAGTTGGTACTAACTGTAGGGAGGTGTGTGACGCCCCCATTTCTCCCAAGGGCGAACCCAAGGGTATCCGCGGAACGCCTGCCCAACTCTCGTCAGGACTCAAGACAAATCGATTCAAACTTAACAATATATAACAATTTATACTAGTCAAATAAGGAAAAGTCGCTTCCATAATCGAATATCCAAGTCTTGCACCACGAGTTCAAAATACATCTGTTACCTAATTCTTACATCAGGATCCAAAAGATACATCAATTCCCAAATATATACAACAGTTAAAATGTCTAGTCGATTACATTTGAAACCCTAATACAAAAGTACATCCAAAGAGTTCCACCGAGTTTCATTCCATCCATTCCTGTTAAGGAAAACAAATCTACGGGATGAGCAATTGCTCGTGAGGCCAAGAAAACACACATGCAAACATGTTGTCCAAGTAACAATCCCAATATTCAAGTAAATTACAATTCGAGCGAGAAAAGTAAACAGAAAAAATTCAAGGATATAGGAGCTCTCAGGAGCTATTTTCCACTTGCTTCGCCACGGCTCGATCCGATACCCCCTCGTGATGACACTCCGTCATCCGGGTGGATATTATATCCATAGAAACTTCACTTATCACTTCCTCCGGCCAACATTCCACCCTCTCGGATCCGAAACCAAACACGCACGAAAAAGGCGATACTCGTCGAGTATGCCGAACAAGATCTCAAGAGATCAAGTTTTGATTTCTAGAACACGCACGAAAAGGGCGATACTCCATGAGTATGCCGAACAAGATCTCAAAAGATCAAGTTGTATTTTGTTATTCTCTTGGTTTATCAAGCTTCCCGACCAAGCCCATGTCGGCTCGAGTTGCAAGATTGGCTAAGAGAATTGGGCGTCCCCATAAGTTGAGGAGATTCACTCCACTCGACAACACGACACGCACGACATGCACAACACACACAACAACACGACATGCACACGAAAATGAGTATATTTTAGTCGACGAGATTCACTCAAATCGACTTTGAAAACCAAGTTAATGCAAGTAAAGTTCAAGTAAAGGAGATCGAGTGCGATAAAGTACACACTCGTCGCATCAAGTGATATTCACGTATATAAACAGGTAAATCAAGTAAACATGACAAGTCATGCCCTTGACACTCACCAATCCAAAAGTAATTGAGCGAGAAAATCTTTAGTTGTCCCCTCCAAGATTCTCTTCAAGACTCACTTGAGCACTTGAAGCAATTAACAAGTATTTTTCACTCACAATCACGTATTAATCAAGAAAGGAGTTACATTCATTTGGACTAGTCCATACCTCAAACCAAGAATCTTAGCCACTTAAAATAAAGGTTCAAAAGTGAGGTTTTATTAACACAAGAAAAACTTATTTCCTTCATGAAATCGAGTTTAAAGCGACCAATTATCATCAAGAAAGAATAACGAGTTCTCAAAATTCCATTTTCTAATAAATCGGCAAATTTCAACTTTGCGTGTTAGAAAAATCAGATCTTGCACTCAGTAGGTCTAAAATTAGAAAACTTGGTACCGTTGGAAACTACTTCCAAAGTACTAAAAGTTCCTAGAAGACACTTTTCCATGATTTCAAATGAAAGATATTCAAAATTTGGCTCAAAGTAGCTGTTTTGGAATGCCAAGACAGATTTGGGTTGATTTTCGGCAAAATTTGGAAATTCGGTATAATTCACACAATGTGGACTAGCCTCTGAAATTTGGAACTCAATTAGAGTTACATTTAAAGTTTACAACACAACAATCGGAATAAGAATTAGAGTTTTGAGCACCAAGATATGGCGGCTCAAAGTTGCTGAAAAATGAGACCGTTGGGCCAATTTTCCAGATTTAAATAGCTAACTTTGTAACGTTGGTTGAACATCGAAATGGACTCGGAATGGCACCTAGTTTGGTAGTATTATCCTACCCTATAAGAGCTATTCCTCTACCAAATTTCATAGGAAAATTCATTGGGAAAGTTAGTTAACAAAACCTTCAAAGTTTCTAAATCTCCAAGGCAAAGCTGCCTTGCACCTCTAGTTTTCTTTTTCTCAAACCTTTGGTCAATAAAATACCTAAAACATGTCTCATTTATGATAACCAGATCTAATAAAGATCCAAGATATATTTGGTAGGTGATTTACACCAAGAATTTCGAATAGAAAGTCTCAAATCAAGATTGGTTACAAATCTGTCCAACATGAGGGTTTTCTCTCACAAAGTCAGTTTCAAAATCTGGTCATAAATCACTCAATTCAACTCGGAATTGAGCACGGTTGGTGGCGTTGAAAACTAGATTCATTATGCAAAAATTTCTTAGAAGAAATCGTTATCAAAATCTATCCACAACCAACTCATATGTGAGCATCAATTCGCTGCTCAAAACAGAGCTCCCAATGTAGACGTGAAACAGGACAGTCATGTTCAAACGATTGGTATGGACGACTCAGGTGGAACCAGAACGTGAGGACCCGAAAATTTCCGTTTAAGGAGGGGAGGATGTGAGGACCCAAAAATTTTCTTATTTATCGAATATTACTAGTTTACTTAAATATTTATTTACTCATTTTCTCCGAATTATTTATTTCGACTATTTAAAATCTATTTATATGGAACGACACCTCTTTTATATTTTTAAAGCGTTCTGTTAAAAAAAAATTCACTTTTCAAAAATTTGTTTAGTTCGGAACAACGAGTACACGTTTTTTGAGGCTATACTTGAATCGGGAGCATATTAATATTGGAGAGCTAAGAATAATTAATGGTAGATTAAGAAAGGTTAATTGAGAAATTAATACTCGACTCATGTGAGGACTCACAAATTTTCTTATTTAATTTCCTATTTCTAGCTCATTTAATTATTTACTTGGCCATTTGCTCCGATTATTATTTTCTAACCTCTTGAGACCTAATTAGAGGGATCTATAGCTTAGTTATATTTTTAAAGTGACTCGTTTCAAAATTTAATTTTTGAAAGCTCGTTAAGTGAAAATAGTGTATACGCGATTAAAGTAAAAGATTGAATCGAGGATACAATAAATTTGGAAAATTGCAAACGTGTACATTAGTTTCAAAATAGGTATTTTTATGTTTAAGTGCTCAATTATTAGTTAGTAATATTATCGTTATAAGAATTTCTTAGAGATTTCGCTTTATCGCGCTTAAATCGGAAGTACGCGTTTTTACGCGCGCGATTTAATTGAGAGACTTTAGACCCTCATTTTGGGATAATTAAGAGTGAATAATATTTATATGAATATAAGTGTATTGGAGGTTTAGTGCACTAGTGAAATAAACTCGAGAGAAATCGAGCACAAAACACGCGCGTACACGCGCAAAGGAGAGTTGACTTTTGCACCAACTTGGGCCACACATTAAAGCTTCTCAAGTAAGCTTCATTTGATCAATACACTCTCTCTCCTAGTCTCTCTTGGCCGGCCATCAAACTGCAAAAATAACCCAAGAGCTCTTCAATTTTTCCATCTCCAAATCTTGCACAAATCATCAACCAAATCAAACCAAAATTGAACTACACCTAGTTGAACACTTGGAGATTGTATCTAGCTAAAAAAAGGGGGAGCTTTTCACGATTTTCTTGGAGCAAGGAGGGACTGAAAATTTTTGTTTTGCACACCAAGTGAAGTAGGTAACAATCAAACCTTGGAAACTTGGTTTATGGAAGTTCTAGTACTCATATATACTCATGCATGTTAGTGGGTAGCATTATTTTGAGGAAAATTTGGTTGTGTGGGCTCTATGAACTCCCACCTTGGATATATGGATTGATTTGTGGTGTTTTGATGGTAATAATGTTTATTTAGTGCTTAAACTAGTGGATTAATGTTGGGTTGTTGATAGAAACTCAAGGATGGTGCAATGACCAAAAGTGACCATTTTGCCCTTGCTTTGTTCGACCACTTTGGTGCGAAATTTTGAGGTTCTAATGGTTTTTCTATGTTGTTTACATGTTATATTGAGTGTGTAAAAATTGTCATTGAAAAATAACTTGATTTGGTCACCCAAATGTTGGAATTTCGGAAACTTAGAAATCTGGAATTGGTTCCCATCACTGCCCAGGCAGTCATCTTGTTTTGGCTATAACTCATTGCTCCAATGTCGGAATCGAGTGCCATTTGTGGCACTGGAAACTAGACATTCCCAGCTTTCTGTTGGTGTAAAATGCATGTCTTGGCTCCACTTGAGCATGCCAAACCATTCGTTTGAAATTCGCTGTCCTGTTTCATTACTTCCTGGAAAGCAGCACATGAGCTGTAACTTGATGCTCACGAACGAGCTAGTTATGGACAGATTTTGAAAACGGTTTCTTCTGAGAAAATATATCCTTATGAGTATATTTTCTAACGCCACCAACCATTCTCAATTCTGAGTTAAATTGAGTGATTTATAATCAAAATTCGAATCAGGTCTTGTGAAGGAATACCATGCATTTGGACAGATTTGAAACAAACAATGACTTGGGACTTGTTATCCGAAGCTTCTTAGTGTAAATCACCTATAAAATGTACCTTGGACATATTTTAGACATTACCTACTGGAATGGACCATGTTTGAGAAGTTCCTTGGCCAAATGCTTGAAAACGGAAAAACGGAAGTCCAAGGCAGATTTGCCTTGGAACTTCTTGGGACTTTAGCAGTTTTATTAACCGACTTTCCATGCGTATTTTTCTATGAAATTTTACAGCGGAATAGCCCTTATATGGTAGTGTAATACTGCTAATTCTGGTGCCATTCCGAGTCCGTTTCAATACTCAAACAAAGTCCCAAAGTTTGTAACTTAAATATGGAAATTGCCCAACCGTCTCAATTTTCTCAGCAACTTTGAGCTACTATAACTTGGTGCTCAAAACTCCGATTCTTGTTCCGCTTGTTTTGTTTTAAACTTTGAATGCAACTCTAATTGAGTTTCAAATTTGAAAGGCTAGTTTAAATTCTGTGAATTTCACCGAATTTCCAAAATTGGCAAAAAATCAACCCCGAAACTGTCTAGCAAGCTTTAAACAGCGACTTTGAGCCAATTTTTGAATACCTTCCGTTTGGAATCATGGGAAAGTGTATTCTAGGAACTTTTAGTATTTTGAAAAACGTTTCCAACGGTAGAAGTTTTCCCATTTTAGACTTGTAAAGAGTGAGATACGATTTTTCAAAGATCTCGTATCAAAACTAAAATTTTCATAACTTAAGGAAATGGAGTTTTTCGAATTCTCCTTTTTCCCTCGATATCACTTGAACGTTTTATACTTGATTTCGAAAATGAAAACTCGATTTATCTTGTACTTTAAAACTTCACTTTTGAGTCTTAATTCGCGAGTAATTTAGGCTCATTTTAGTGAAATTTTCTAGGATTGTACAAGAGTGCGATCTTCCTTGATAATTGGGGTTTATAAGTGATTGCTCACTATTAATTGCTCAAGCTCGCACGAGAACCTTCAAGAGTATCCTACGGTAGACGCTTGAACTTCAAATAACATTTCTCCTTGGTTGACTTGGTGAGTGTCAAGTATGTATTACTTGAACTCCTGTGAATTGATACATGCTTACTTGATATCCATGACTTGAGATTTTGAAAATAGAGTCGAGTGTGTACTTTATCGCACTCGTTCTCATTTGAAACAAATAACTTGCTTGACAAGAAATGAAGACCTGCTAGACATGACATGAATGCTTGAATGTATCAAATGCTTGAATGACTTGAAATGGTATGCTATGACTGCATACGTCGTTGGAGTGAATCTTCTCGACACTCAAATATATATGGGGGATGCCCAAAACCCCAATGGTTATCCTTGGACTCGAGTCGGTTTGGGTTTGATCGGGTTTTTTGGTAAACCATGGGGAAAACATGAAAGCTTGATCTAGTGAGAGATCTCGCTTGGCATACTCGAGTAGTATCGCCTTAAACAAATGACAGGCGGGTCCGATACAGGGGTATGTAAGGTGAAAGGGAACAGGTTAAGTGGAGTTCTACGGACTAAATCTACCCGATTGACGGAGTGTCAATTCGTGGAGGTTATTGATCGTGCAAGTGGAATATAGCTCCTGAGAGCTCCAGTATCCATGAATTGTTTCTGGTTATCTTTCCAGTAAATTGTTAATTATTGAAATATTATTGCTTGACTTGTAAATTGGGATTGTTATTTGAGCAATGTGCTTGCATGTGTGTTCTTGGCCTCACGAGCGTTTTGCTCACCCTGTAGATTTGTTTTCCTTAACAAGATTGGGCATGGAATGAGATTTGGAGGAATCCTTTTGATGCACTTTTGGCTTAGGGTTTCTAATGTATTTTGGCTAGACCTCTTATTGGTTGTACTTTTGAGAATCTAATGTATATTTTGGATATTTGATGTACCTGAATGTTGTATATTTTGGGTATTAATGTAACTTTTGAGAATTTGATGTAAGGATTGGATAATCGTTATATATATTGTTAAGTTTGAAAGTTTTCCTCGCTTTCTTACTTATCTAGTATTGTTGAATAGTATTGTGCTAAGCTTGAACGGATATTGTCATGAGTCCTGGCGAGAGTTGGGCAGGCGTCCCGCGGATACCCTCTGGTTCGCCTTAGGGAGAAGTGGGGGCATCACAGTTGGTATCAGAGTTTAGGCTTTAGATCTCTGTAGTGTATCCCAGATTTAAAAGTTTAGAATGCCAGACTGTGGAACAGGTTGGAAAGTTAAGTGACACCTTGTGAAAATGAAAATTAGAACCTAAGTTTGAATTAGTGGGTGACAAGGAGTTTTGATCTTGTGTGATACATGTGGGATAGTACGAAATGATCAGATCTAGTTTATTGAATATATCTGGACCTACATGAGTTTTTACCTTTAAGGGTAAGCTATGGGAGGTAAATGTGATATTAAATTGTCTCGGGACGCCTTCCGGTGGTCCATTATCGAGAAAGACCTAAGGGAGCATTGGAGAGATAATCCAATTCACAGAACTAGGATTTTATGTGATTTTCAAAAGATTTGCTCGCGCCCAAATAATGGGGTGTTAATAGTGGTCAATCATTAAAAGTGGCTATCTGAGGAAATTAGGGTGGTTCGAGAGGATAATTGAGAACTGAGGGCAATTGTGGATATCTAAACTACTAGAATTCCTGAAGTGGAGATTGAGATACTTAATGAGCGAGAAAGACAAAGACTCCTTATGAGAAGCTAAAAAAAAGCTAAGACCCGATTTGTTAGGGTAGTTCCCGAAATTAAAGACAAGATGGATAAGTCGATGGTTGGGTGTGTTACCTTGGTTGAACAAGTGGAGAATGACAAGATATTCGATAAGAGATATGAGATCTGAAACTCCTAGTGCTGGAAATGAAAATGATCCTACGGAGGTAATTAAGACTTTTGGCTCCGCCAATCACTAAGCTAGTGATTCAAACTATTTTAATAGTTTTTGCCAAAGATAGACGGGGTGGCGCTCGCTTAAAGGCCATTGCATTTTATATATTGTTTCATTATGTTTCCTACCTTTTGAGGCAATTAAACGTTACTCATGACATGCTTGACTTTACTGCTTCATGATTTCAAATCCATGATTGGGTTGTACACATTTGTGATTATTTCGGTGTCTTCCCTTTTATTCTTGTATTTGTTTGGCGTGATAAAGGTATCACTTTTCAAACTTCGTTTATGTTCACTCACTGTATGTCATGCCTTTAAACATGTTAAATTTATGGGTGGTCAAAGGAGTGAAAAAGAATCGAGGGCGAGGGGTTAAGCAACTCCCAACTCAAGGGGGCGATTATAGAGCGACTGCTGGACTGAACCAAAACCCTAGAAATGAAAGAAAATAATCGCGTAGTTATTGCTATTAATCAGACGATTGATGCCCTAGCACGATTAGTGGAGCACTAAAGCTCTAAACCAATCAACCAACTTGGGGACCCAGTGAGATGTGAAAATGGAATAATTCTTGAAGTTTGTCTATCTAAGCTTCACGGAGAACCTAATTTCGAAATAGTAAGATTGATTTGAAATGATACAATAAGGCACTAGTGAGAGCAAGAGGTTATGATTTCTTCTCAAACAACTTTGTAGATAAGTATTGGAAAGTGAACTAAAACATGGAACCTCCATATTAAAGAATAAGACCCCGTATTTTGTTGTGTTTGTAAATGATGATAGTAATCTCGTGGAAACCTAAGAACTTGCCCATATTAAGCAGAGAATAGTTAAGATTTATATGTCGGGGTAACCTATAAGTGAAAGAATGCAAGAGTAATACAGCTCGAGCTTCCATTATGAATAGCTGTTCATTTTAATCCTTTGATTTGCTTGGCAGGTTAGTATTTGACTTAAGTCAATTGGTAAGATGACAACTTTGGAAGAAATGCGTAAAGAGATGAACATTCTTCGAAATGAGGTAGAATTTCAAAAGAAATTGGTTGACTACTGGGAAGGACGGTGGAAACAGGAATATGCAGAGAAAACTGAGTTGTTACGTAAGAATGTAGAACTGGAGAAGGAATACAAGAAAAATCTCCAAATAGGTCAAGCCGTCACTTCTCACTCAAATTGTGAATACTGTGGCAAGATTAACCACACCGAGAACAAGTGCTGGATAAAGCAAGAAAAGTGTTTGAGGTGCGGTAGTATCGAGTATAAGATTTTGAATTGCCCGAGTGCATCTAAAAAGAGGAAATACTCAGCGACCTGTTAGATTCGCCACAACATAATCGAGTGTCAGATAGGGGTCTAAGTGCTGGAAGTTTTCGAGTGGGGGTAGAAAACTCCACTTAAGGGATAGAGATTATAACTTTACCTTAGACTAGACTGGCACTTTTGGAGATTTAATCTTTTGTATAAGGGAAAGTCTTTTGTTATTTTGTATCTTGATAACTCGGCACGTTTTACTATAATCTTGTTGTTTCCCTTCCCCTTTTGAAATGATTTGATAAATCTATCCCAACTTGATGTACTTATTATGATCCTTATGACATATGAAACCTTACTCCGCTTTTGATTAGTTTTATGACTTACATATATGTTCAAATCTTGCCCCACACTTTTAGATTTATAATAAGACACAAACGGTGTTAGACGTAGTCGAGATTGTGCTTAAGAATATAGACCACCCTGAGGTCTTGAAGGCGACCAGGAATCGTGACCAAATCGAGAACTTGGTGTTGAAGTTGGGATCCAATGTTTGATCGCCAATTTGAGATATTAAAGGTTGTGAGATTTGGGTTAGTGAAAGGAAATATTTGATGGATTGAATGAGCCTAACGATTAAGGACCGGATATCATATTTGGAATGAACGCTTGAGGCTATATATATATATTATCGAGACTTGAACAATGTGACTATTAGGAACAAATACTCCGTAGCCTCACATATACAAGAATTATAATCGAGGGTCAGGAGCAGCGCATAAGGGATTTAAAGTAGAGTTACTACCAACTGGGAATCCTAGGAACTGATGTGCTTAAGACCACTTCCAATTCCAGATGGGGATGCTTGAATTTTCAATTATGCCCTTTGGCAATTAATCTGTGATGGCAATTATTGATGAAATATCGGTAAACTCTAAGGTTTGAAAAAAAAATCATGGAAAAACACTTGATGATAGTTTTACAACCCTCGAGAGAGCGCCAACTTTCGTTAAGTTTAATAAATGTGAGTTCGATTGGAAGGAAATAACCTTTCTAGGTTATACAATATTTAAGGAAGGAATTGTTATTGACTCAGCTACAGTGGAAGTTGTTTAAGAGGAAACAACTAGAAAATCCTACCGAAATTTGGAGTTCTTGGAGATAGTCGAACCTTTTCTTTGGTTTGATCAAGGAATTTTCCAAGAGTGCAAGACTTGGCAAGTTATTTTGGATTCTAAATGTGAGAAAGAATTTTAAAAGTGAAAGGTGTTTAACCGACGCACTTGTGTTAGTCTTATCGAGCGGAGGAGGTAGTTTTGTGGTTTATCCAGATGATTTAAAAGATGGATTAGAATGTATACTAACGATACATGATGAGGCGATTGTGTACGTCTCTAGAAAGTTAATATATCATGAGAAAAAGTAGCCAACTCATGATTTGGAATTAGTGGCGGTAATAGTAGCATTAAGAGTGAAGACGTTACCTATGTGAGGTAGACATAAGGCTGATTATATTGCCTTATGACCTGGAAATTAAAATATCTAATGAGGAAAATCAAGGTTTGATTGCTAGTTGAATGAATAGAAATTGTGCAGCATGGGTTGAAAAAACGTAAGTTAGTGATTGATCTGGTAGACTTAACCATAACGAGAATGATATTGTCCTAGATATGAATTTCGAGGACGAAATTCCTTTTAAGGAGGGGAGGATGTGAGGACCCGAAAATTTTTTTATTTATCGAATATTACTGGTTTACTTAAATATTTATTTACTCATTTTTTCTGAATTATTTATTTCGACTATTTAAAATCTATTTATATGGAACGACGCCTCTTTTATATTTTTAAAGCGTTCTGTTAAAAAAAATTCACTTTTCGAAAATTAGTTTAGTTCGGAACAACGAGTACACGTTTTTCGAGCCTATACTTGAATCGGGAGTGTATTAATAATGGAGAGTTAAGAATGATCAATGGTAGATTAAAAAAGGTTAATTGAGAAATTAATACTCGACTTATATGAGAACTCACAAATTTTCTTATTTAATTTCCTATTTCTAACTCATTTAATTATTTACTTGGCCATTTGCTCCGATTATTATTTTCTAATCTCTTGAGACCTAATTAGAGGGATCTATAGCTTAGTTATATTTTTAAAGTGACTCGTTTCAAAATTTAATTTTTGAAGGCTCGTTAAGTGAAAATAGTGTATACGCGATTAAAGTAAATGATTGAATCGAGGATACAATAAATTTGAAAAATTGGAGACGTGTATATTAGTCTCAAAATAGGTATTTTTATGTTTAAGTGCTCAATTATTAGTTAGTAATATTATCGTTATAAGAATTTCTTAGAGATTTCGCTTTATCGTGCTTAAATCGGAAGTACGCGTTTTTACGCGCGCGATTTAACTGAGAGACTTTAGACCCTCATTTTGAGACAATTAAGAGTGAATAATATTTATATGAATATAAGTGTATTAGAGGTTTAGTGCACTAGTGAAATAAATTCGAGAGGAATCGAACACAAAACGCGCGCGTACACGCGCGAAGGAGAGTTGACTTTTGCACCAACTTGGGCCACACATTAAAGCTTCTCAAGTAAGCTTCATTTGATCAATACACTCTCTCTCCTAGTCTCTCTTGGCCGGCCATCAAGCTGCAAAAATAACCCAAGAGCTCTTCAATTTTTTCATCTCCAAATCTTGCACAAATCATCAACCAAATCAAACCAAAATTGAACTACACCTAGTTGAATACTTGGAGATTGTATCTAGCTAAAAAAAAGGGGGAGCTTTCACGATTTTCTTGGAGCAAGGAGGGACCGAAAATTTCTGTTTTGCACACCAAGTGAAGTAGGTAACGATCAAACCTTGAAAACTTGGTTTATGGAAGTTGTAGTACTCATATATACTCATGCATGTTAATGGGTAGCATTATTTTGAGGAAAATTGGTTGTGTGGGCTCTATGAACTCCCACCTTGGATATATGGACTGATTTGTGGTGTTTTGATGGTAATAATATTTATTTAGTGCTTAAACTAGTGGATTAATGTTGGGTTGTTGATAGAAACTCTAGTATGGTGCAATGATCAAAAGTGACCATTTTGCCCCTTCTTTGTTCGAGCACTTTGGTGCGAAATTTTGAGGTTCAAATGGCTTGTCTATGTTGTTTACATGTTATATTGAGTGTGTAAAAATTTTCATTGAAAATAACTTGATTTGGTCACCCAAATGTTGGAATTTCGGAAGCTTAGAAATCTGGAATTGGTTCCCGTCACTACCCAGGCAGTCATTTTGTTTTGGCTATAACTCATTGCTCCGATGTCGGAATCGAGTACCGTTTATGGCACTGGAAACTAGACATTCCCAACTTTCCTTTGGTATAAAATGAATGTCCTGGTTCTACTTGAGCATGCCAAACCATTTGTTTGAAATTCGCTGTCCTGTTTCATTGCTTCCTGGAAGGCAGCACATGAGCTGTAACTTGATGCTCACGAACGAGCTAGTTATGGACAGATTTTGAAAATAGTTTCTTCTGAGAAAATATAGCCTTATGAGTCTATTTTCCAGCGTCACCAACTATACTCAATTCCGAGTTGAATTGAGTGATTTATGATCAAAATTCGAATCTGGTCTTGTGAAGGAATACCATGCATTTGGACAGATTTGAAACTAACAATGATTTAGGACTTGTTATCCGAAGCTTCTTAGTGTAAATCACCTATAAAATGTACCTTGGACATATTTTAGACATTACCTACTGGAATGGACTATGTTTGAGATGTTTCTTGGCCAAATGCTTGAAAACGGAAAAACGGAAGTCCAAGACAGATTTGCCTTGGAACTTCTTGGGACTTTAGCGGTTTTATTAACCGACTTCCCATACGTATTTTTCTATGAAATTTTACAGCAGAATAGCCCTTATATGGTAGTGTAATACTGCTAATTTTGGTTCCATTCCGAGTCCGTTTCGATACTCAAACAAAGTCCCAAAATTTGTAACTTAAATCTGGAAATTGCCCAACCGTCTCAATTTTCTCAGCAACTTTGAGCTACTATAACTTGGTGATCAAAACTCTGATTCTTGTTCTACTTGTTTTGTTTTAAACTTTGAATGCAACTCTAATTGAGTTTCAAATTTGAAAAGCTAGTTTAAATTCTGTGAATTTCACCAAATTTCCAAAGTTGGCGAAAAATCAACCCCGAAACTGTCTAGCAAGCTTTAAACAGAGACTTTGAGCCAATTTTTGAATACCTTCCGTTTGGAATCATGGGAAAGTGTATTCTAGGAACTTTTAGTACTTTGGAAGAAGTTTCCAACGGTAGTAAGTTTTCCAATTTTAGACTTGTAAAGAGTGAGATACTATTTTTCAAAGTTCTCGTATCAAAACTAAAATTTTCAGAACTTAAGGAAATGGAGTTTTTCGAATTCTCCTTTTTCCCTCGATATCACTTAAACGTTTTATACTTGATTTCGAAGATGAAAACTCGATTTCTCTTGTACTTTAAAACTCCACTTTTGAGCCTTAATTCGCGAGTAATTTAGGCTCATTTTAGTGAAATTTTCTAGGATTGTACAAGAGTGCGATCTTCCTTGATAATTGGGGTTTATAAGTGATTGCTCACTATTAATTGTTTAGACTCGCACGAGGACCTTCAAGAGGATCCTACGGTAGACGCTTGAATTTCAAGTAACATTTCTTCTTGGTTGATTTGGTGAGTGTCAAATGTGTATTACTTGAACTCCTGTGAATTGATACATGCTTACTTGATATCCATGACTTGAGATTTTGAAAATGGAGTCGAGTGTATACTTTATCGCACTCGTTCTCATTTGAAACAAATAACTTGCTTGACAAGAAATGAAAACCTGCTAGACATGACATGAATGCTTGAATGTATCAAATGCTTGAATGACTTGAAATGGTATGCTATGGCTGCATACGTCGTTGGAGTGAATTTTCTCGACACTCAAATATACATGGGGGACGCCTAAAACCCCAATGGTTATCCTTGGACTCGAGTCGGCTTGGAATTGGTCGGGCTCCTTGATAAACCATGGGGAAAACATGAAAGCTTGATCTAGTGAGAGATCTCGCTTGACATACTCGAGTAGTATCACCTTAAACAAATGACAGGCGGGCCCGATACAGGGGTATGTAAGGTGAAAGGGGACAGGTTAAGTGGAGTTCTACGGACTAAACCTACCCGATTGACGGAGTGTCAATTCGTGGAGGTTATTGATCGTGCAAGTGGAATATAGCTCCTGAGAGCTCCAGTATCCTTGAATTGTTTCTGGTTATCTTTCCAGTAAATTGTTAATTATTAAAATATTATTACTTGACTTGTAAATTGGGATTGTTATTTGAGCAATGTGCTTGCATGTGTGTTCTTGGCCTCACGAGCGTTTTGCTCACCCTGTAGATTTGTTTTCCTTAACAAGATTGGGCATGGAATGAGACTTGGAGGAACCCTTTTAGTGCACTTTTGGCTTAGGGTTTCTAATGTATTTTGGCTAGACCTCTTATTGGTTGTACTTTTGGAAATCTAATGTATGTTTTGGATATTTGATGTACCTGGATGTTGTAAATTGTGTATTGATGTAACTTTTGAAAATTTGATGTAAGGATTGGATAATCGTTATATATATTGTTAAGTTTGGAAGTTTTCCGCACTTTCTTACTTATCTAGTATTGTTGAATAGTATTGTGCTAAGTTTGAACGGATATTGCCATGAGTCCTGGCGAGAGTTGGGCAGGCGTCCAGCGGATACCCTCTGGTTCGCCTTAGGGAGAAGTGGGGGCGTCACACAAAACGGTTATTGTTTCCAAACGCGCAATCGCTATTCTCACTTAACGAGCTTCCAAAAATTAAATTTTGAAACAAGTCACTTTAAAAATATAATTAAGTTATAGACCCATGTAATTAGGTCTAAAGAGATTAGAAAATAATATTCGGAGCAAACAGACAATTAAATAATTAAATGAGGTAGAATTAGGAGTTTAAAATAGATAAATTTTTGTGAGTCTTCACAAGGTGGAGAAAAAAAAGTGATAAAAGGGATAATTTTTCAAGAGTTGCTATCAAGTCCAAAGACACGGGATTCGTGCATGACAGCTTCTCAATTCAAGTCGAAGACTTATGAAGCATGTTTTCAATTACAGTTGGAAAACAATTTAGATTATCTTTTGTCAATTTAGGAATTATCTTTTTCTTAGGAAAATGAGGAACTTTATTTTATTTGGGCACTAGAAAATAAGAAATAAGTGCGGCTGCCTATATAGACTAGTGATTAGTACTTCCGAGGAGAATAACTTTTGGTTGGCTCTTGAGGATTGACTAGTCATGAAGTTAAAAGAAAACAAGAGCGACCGCTTTCTTTCTTTTCCTTCTTAGGAGTTTTTCGCTAGTCGAACATTTTATCCAAACATTCTCGATGGATTTGTTCGGATTTTTCTTAAGGATGCACAACTAATTCTCTTTTCTAGTCAAGGAATAACAAGAATTTGTATCATCTACACCTGTGAAATCTAATTGTTTTTATTAATTTATTTTATTCATTAGTATTCGCATGTCTTCTAGTTTAATTTCTCATGGTTTTTAGTTGTTTGAATATCGAAGGTGTCTGATATTTAATTCAATCTAACAAACTATTGCCAGTTATGATAGTTAAATCCGTAATTATTTAATTATTTTAAATTAGTGGCGATTAGCGTGATTGGTTTCATGTTAGGGAGACATAAGATCTAATTTAAATAAACTCTGGTAATATGTTTGTTGATTAGAACGGGACTTTTCTAGTTTCTAATGCAGTCAAAAAATTAAATTCTATGAGCTTACCTAGGATTATTTCTTGGTTAGAGAAGTAGTTAACAGTCGTACCTTAACTATTGAGACGGTAAGGAAAAATTGATTGTCATCGCTTGTCTGGCAACTATAACCTATTTATTAACGAATGGATGAAATAATCATTGCATCGATGAGCAGTTGTATGAACCACTTTCGGAGTTATATCCTTGGCTAGACCTTGTTTATCATTGGGTTGAATTTAATTTGCTTTAGTTTAATTATTTTTAGTCACATTGATTTTCTCCCTAATTCTTGTGGAGACGACCCTACTTGCCATTATACTCTTTTAAATCTTGTCGTGAGTAGGTTTTTATTATTGCACAGGTTCGACACTTGTTATAGACTATATTTTTTTGGAGTTTTGTACGAAAGGGCAATTTTAGATTTTTTAAAGAAAATTTAAGTTCTTGGACTTATATTGTTACTAAACAATAAAAGTAGGGGAGGTATATATAATTTTTAAAACCTGAGAGGAGCTCTTTGTAATTGTGAGAAACCTTAGGAGAGGTTTGTGAAATTATCCCTAATTATTATATGAATTTTGATCTAATAGCTAAGGTTGAAATCTCATAACCTAATCTCCTGCCTCCTTCCCGACTTTTAAAACTCACCCCTCCCTTACTAAAAAAAAATTATTATATGAATTATACAAGTCAAAATAATTCTTATTAATTGCAAAAAAAAGTATTCAATGTTCATATAGCATGGAAGTATCTAATATTCATATAGGAATTACAAGTTCTAGACTCTGATCCTGTGTCCCCTCTTTACTTCTTAAATTCTACTCCTCTTTTGCCAAAAGAAATTACAAATAAAAAAGTATTAAATATTCATATGTTGAAATAGATAGGAGTACTCCTCAAGGACCTCGACTAAAAGTGAGCCAACTGTAATTTTCAAAACCTAAAGGTCAGTCCATGCAACTATGCTAAACCTTAAGGGAGAAATGTGCCATTAAACTTTCTTCCTTTATTTATTTATTGGAATAATTTCAAAAACCTCTCGTGTGGTTTTTGAAAATTGCAACCACCTCCCTTCAAGTTTAAAAAATTATACTTATCTCCATTGATACCATGACATGATAGCCTTCACAAAGTTTACAAATGAGAAAAATAAAAATTTCTTTTTTATAATACTTATTCATCCTAAAACTCTAACATTATCTAATCTAGCACATTATACTTGGTTCTAAATTTTTTATTAGATTTATTCATGAATTTACAAAAAGTCGACCAACCAATTAGGAAGACATTTGTTAAAATAAGTATATTCAAAAATTATTTAACCAAAAAAAGGTCCAAAGTATCAAAAAGAATGCTTTCAAAACATGGCTTACATTTTCCTGCAAAAAAACTAGCTTGAAATATCATCTAACGGATAATGGTGATAGTTAACTTTTAACTATTTAATTTGTTTTACGTATCAGAGAGGGGTAATATTGGATATTTATTTGATTTTTTTTTTTTTTTTGGCTCAGATCATCAATTGTTATCAAGATATATTTTCTCGAAGAGGTTTTCATAAATTTTCAAACCTCAGCGTGGGTGGCTGCAATTGTTAGAAAGGTTTCTCAAATTATCGCTTATTTATTTTTAGTCGTAATATTACTGACTGAAAGAGACATTAAAAACTTCTACCACTAAGGCCCGACACCGCGAATACTCAACGGGTTCTTTCCTGTGTTCGACTTCTCCTCTCGCTAAACCCCACCGGCGGCTTCTGTTCTCCGACACCGACACCGACACCGACACCACCACCACCCAGCCTCTCTGATTCTCTGAATTTGGTAAAATAAAAGTTGCAGAATTTTGTTTCTATAATATTTTTCTCCAGTAAATTTTCTGCTAATTAGGGTTCATCGCATGCCCATTTATCAATTATTGCTTTTGTTATTTTTTTTGGCTTGTCTAGTTTGTTGGGGGATGGAGATTGACCCTAAAGAAGCATCAGAGGATGGTGTAACATCAATGCAAATCGGTTCCCAAGTAAACACCATTAGATTATGAAGTTAATTCCATGTTTGGATATATTTCTGGCATTGAATTCCTAAGGGTATTTGTTTTTCATTTATTTTAGTCAGAGGGCAAACATGAAGAAGTCGACATTGCTCAATCAATGGAGAAATTGAATGTTGCAGACCCATCCCCTTCGTTTAAGCGAAAGCCAGTTGTCATTATTGTTGTTGGGATGGCAGGTGTGTGTATCATATTAACATAAAATTGTTTTATTTCTTTTGTTCGATATTTTAGTTGTTATTTTAGAGTTACTCTGAGGGTTTCTTTTAGTTCACCTAAAAGGGTTTTGTGTTCAGATAGTTTTGAAGTTTGAGTGGTGTTTTAAATATGATTAGGGAGCGGAAAGACGACGTTCATGCATCGGCTTGTGTGCCACACAATGGGATCGAATGTTCGAGGTTATGTGATAAATCTTGACCCTGCAGTGATGTCTCTTCCTTATGGTGCGAATATTGATATAAGAGACACAGTTCGGTACAAGGAAGTGATGAAAGAGTTCAATCTTGGACCGAATGGAGGAATTCTGACCTCACTCAACCTATTCTCAACCAAGTTTGATGAGGTAAAGCTAATGATTGAGCTTTTCTGCTCTTCTTGTTATAACCCTGCTCTTTTGTTTTTCAGAAGCTAATGTTAATGTTTACTGTAAAATTGATGCGAGTTTGGGAGAAATGGGTAAAGAGAACAACTAAGTTGTAGCTGGCCTTTGAAAAGATAGAAAAGTTATTAGACAGTGTTAGATTGGTTAGTTTTTAAATGTTTTATGTCTTTGTGCATTGATGGTGCGTAGTGGGGTGTGCCAGCTTGCTCAATGTTATTGTGGTAATTTTGATTTAAGGTTATTCTTGGTGCTTTTTCTTCCTTCTGTAATTTTTTCTTATACATGTGGCAAAAGGCTGCCAGTTTCTTTCCATCAAGTCAGCTAGCTTCTGTTGGTGAAATTCGGGTGAAATTTTATTGTGTTCAAAGGAAAAATAGTTGAAACTTCTTCTAAAACATTCATTCTACAACTGTATTTGGAGAAGCTAGTTAAAAGCAAGTGGAAAACATATGAGCCACTGCACGATCACCATCTAAATTCAGGGTTTGAAGGATGAAGGCCTATTTTCAAAAATCCAATTTGATGGTGGGCCAATAAGTTTTTTAGATAATAGGAAAATTAGATTTCAAGATGGTGGAAACAATTAATTAATTACATCCCGTTTACCTGGAAATTGCATTTTTGTTGTCAAAAGTTGCATCCTGGGTTTTCCTTCCTCTTTTTCTAGGTTTGTTTACAGAATTCAGTGAAGTGGCTTATATATACCTAGACCTGCATGGTAGTTGATAACTATTTTTTCCTTAGCAGATACACTGGTTTTGACAAGCATAGATTTGAAATAGTAATTTCTGCTGTTAGAATATTGCTTTAATCATTTGTACTGCTTATTTGGAAAATTTTCATCTTGTCAATATTTCCATTGAATGGGCATGCATTCATCAGAGGGAGAGAGGATATGCCCTCATAGTGAGACCACTGGAGGCTTAACAGATATCACAATGCAGGTTATTTCAGTGATTGAGAAACGAGCAGATCAGTTGGACTATGTTTTGGTTGACACTCCTGGTCAGATTGAGATTTTTACCTGGTCTGCCTCGGGGGCAATCATAACGGAAGCTTTTGCATCAACCTTCCCTACTGTGATCACATATGTTGTCGACACACCACGGTCAACAAGTCCGGCTACCTTTATGAGTAACATGCTGTATGCCTGTAGCATTCTTTACAAGACACGACTACCACTAGTGTTGGCATTCAACAAGACAGATGTAGCACAACATCAGTTTGCTTTGGAGGTATCAGCATATAATCAACTGCTTGGTTATGTTTATGCATCTCAGTCTGACCATATATTTGACAGCTTACTGGGTATAAAGTATATAACCAACTGCTTACTTGCTATCATGGACAGTTGTGGTGTGGTCTCTTCTATGAATACTTTTTTCTAGTCTCTTTTAAGGCCGATTATCTTAATGTATCTCAAATTATTTTCTCAGTGAGGACATATTGAGAGAATATGATAATTGCTTTTCCAAAAACAAGGCCTTTTGATTTGAGTAAATTCCTACTGTTTGTTCTCTGCTTGTATAAGATGACAAGGGATCTGCTTTTCTGTATGTTGTCTTTGTCTACTGTTTGTGGACTAGGGTAGAAATTTATGGTATTTCTTTTTATTCTTATTTTTTTATTTCTTTCAAATGCAGTGGATGGAAGATTTTGAGGTATTCCATGCAGCACTTGATTCAGATCACTCTTACACATCAACACTGACTCGCAGTCTTTCCCTTGCTCTGGAGGAGTTCTATAAGAATCTTCGGTCTGTTGGAGTATCTGCAGTTTCTGGTGCGGGGATGGATGCCTTTTTTAAGGCTATTGAAGCTAGTGCTGAGGAATATATGGAGAATTACAAGTAAGGTTCTGAACTTCTTAGTCATCCAATAACAATTGGCCTTTCTCAAGGCACTGTGATGAAATAGATAGGGTGTTTTTAAGGTTCTTACATTTTCCCTTTTCTTGTAGCTTTTTGCTAGACATGGTTATGACTAAAATTTATTCCTGTTCCCATGTCCTGTTCTGCTCTCTAGGCCTGATCTTGATAGGAGACGAGCTGAGAAGCAGCAGTTGGAGGAACAACGCCGTCGTGAGCATATGGATAGGCTGAGGAAAGATATGGAGAAGTCAAGGGGGGAAACTGTGGTCTTGAACACTGGCTTGAAAGACACAGATGTGAATGCCAACACCATGATGCATGAAGATGATGCAGAGGAAGATGATGATGTGAACTTTGAGAGGTTTAGCGATTATGAGGACGGCATAGATAAGGATGAAGATGAAGAGATCGCTAGTTTCTCATTTTGATTTTATGGAAAAGCTTGGGTTGAGATTCTAACTTGTACAAAACTACTCAAAATATGCCCAGTTGTGAAGGCAGGGTTTTACTTTGAGACGGGCAACTCCATCTGAACTTATGATTGCATTTTTGTTGCTATTGTTGGTTCTGCTGCAAGTAAATCTATCATGGGTTGCCGGTTATGTGCTTATGAATTTGTCTTTGAATGGTTTGATCGATGCTTTATAGTCAAATTTATACGCTCAAATGCCTACTTCGCTGAATTTTGTGGGATATAGAAAAAAATTGTTAGATATGATGTCAACCGCGTGCTGCAAGTTGATTGTTAAGAGCAGGGGTATGGCCTCTCTGGGTAAAAGTCCTTGTCTCTTCGACGTGTTTGGTGGTATATTAGGATTATTCTTGTTAAATTATTCAGTAATTTTTCAATAAACTCTTATATTGGACTTAATGTACCTGCATTGGAAAAGATAAAATTTATTTAAGAAAACACCATATGTTTTATGTAATAAGCCTCAAAGAAAAAGCATTAGAATTAAAGGTGGCAATTTATCCCAAATCTCAATTGGTTACTCATGCCCAAAGGGACTTTGGGTGGAATGGGTATTATGATTTGATATTGGGTTTAAAATGGAACATATCCTAATTGTACCCATTAATTAATGGAAAATGTTGGGAAATACTTGGGTACCCATTGGGCCCAAATATCTCCCCGCCCATATTTGGCACCTCTTCATGATATCAATGAGGAGCCTGCTTGTCCTAGGCCTTCTGTTTTTTATTTTGAGCAGCCATCCTTCACTGAAGAGAATATCAAGGAGCTCATTTGGCGGGAATCCGTAAAATTTAATCCGGATCCCACTCACTGAGAATGGAACTAATGGTGTATAGACAAGTACTTTGACACGACTTCCACTGAATACTTTGTGTTGTATCCAGAGTGAAACCCCTGATTAGAATCATGAAATAAAACAATGGAAATGTTGAGGTTGACAAAATTTCTACATGGTAGATCTCAATAGATTTTTCTTCTGTCATTTTCTTTGTATTTTAAATGTTCCAATATTGTACAAAGAAATTGAAGCAGCGTTCACATAGGCTTGACTTACATCAAGGAATGCCAATTTCTCTTTGGGTGATCAAAGAGAAGGATCCCTTCTTGCTGTGAGCTTATCTTATAATTTTCTATTCAATTGCATAACTTTAATCAAATGTTTTATGTTATCGAGTATCAAGGCAGCGAAGTAGTTGTCCTAAGAACTTTGCATAGAGTGTAAAATGAATTCATGAAAATATAAATTCATAATAAGACTAAAAGAAATTTAATAAATAAAAAATATTGAAGTTATTTAAAAAATAAAAAATGAATTAAAGGAAAAAATATGTAAAAAATAGATTTGGGTATTGGGCGGGATCAATATAAACCCATCCCAAAGTGATCCCACCCAAGTTAGTCCCAAAACACATATGGGTAAGGATGGGCCCAAATCCATATGACTCGGTTCCATTTCAAACCCAAGCAAATCCTGCCCATCCCGCCCATTTTGTCACCTCTAATTAGAATACAATAAGCCTCAAAGAAAAAGTATTAGAATACTACCTTACTACTAATAAAATAATAATTCCATTAATATCTAAAAAAGATATTCACAATAAATTAGAGAGAATACCAGAAAAATAAGAGAATCTATAGGATGGATTTATATAGATTTTATCCAAATAATTATTAGATCTACATTTAGAGAGGGACTAAATACTCCTGTAGATCTTGCTATAGTTGATAATTGAATAAAGATCTATAATTGATAACTGAATAAAGAGCAGGGAAGAATCTAACTTTGGTATTCTTAGAGGAAATCTTAAATATCAAAAGTTAATTTTAAATACATATCCAAAAAAATTTTATAATATACAAGATAAAGATTTTGATAAAATACTTTCCTTAATACAAGATTTCTTTTTCAATGGAAATAGACCATATTATATTACATATATGGTTTCTTATATTCTATCAAATACTTATCATACT
The DNA here is from genome assembly GCF_036785885.1 of Coffea arabica. Classification (NCBI taxonomy): domain Eukaryota; kingdom Viridiplantae; phylum Streptophyta; class Magnoliopsida; order Gentianales; family Rubiaceae; genus Coffea; species Coffea arabica. Next base: position 64,925,777 of record NC_092313.1, on the reverse strand, counting down.
GAAAACTTTTCAAATACTGAATTTATAGATCTCCCTAAATTATTTTTCAAAGTATGAAAAATATATCTTCCAGAAATTACTAATATAGAATTAGATGAGGAGTTCAATTTAGATATAAGTCAAAAATTCCTACTAGGTAAGCCAAATACATTAATATTGTTACTTTGATTATCCTATTTAGGAAATATGGTTAGTAGTAGTTCTCACCGTTTCCAAATATAAATACCAATTAAAAATAACGACAAGTAATAAAATAGAAACTAGATATTGGAATGAAAAAAATATGACAAACTGTAATATTTTAATAGATACAAGAGTTAATGGAAATTATATATCTCATAGATTGGTTGAGTACTTACCCATTTTTCAATTACAAGATCCTTATCAATATACAAATTTTAATAGAGAAACTCATGAAATAAAAGAAACTGTAGAAACAGAAATTGAATTAACAGGTAATCTTTATATACCTATAGGAATAACCTATGAAGATTACAAAGTTAAATATTTTGTAACATATATTGATAGTAGATCAGGACCATATTTATGTAAACCTACATGTTTTCCACCATAATACCATGAAACCTTACCTGATCGAACAGGTATTAATATTTCTAATAACCCTGTTATTTTAAATTTCGGAATAGTTAAATCTCAAATATTACTTGATTCATTTCTTGTTAAATGGCCTCCATTTTACTTCTTTGATATAGGATTTGAAATATTCTTAGGAAATAATTTTCTTCAATTATTTGATACTTTACAAACTCAAATGCATTTTAAAACTCCTTGTGGCCACTAGATCGTAGTTTTCCGCCTTAAACATGCTTATGTCATTAAAATTTCTAGGGAAAATCGTTCAAAACATCCCTCATATTTTACAAAATGACTTTTTGCGTCTCTCACTTTTAAAAGTATACTTTTACGTCCCTTACAAATTCACATTGGTTAAATTTGGTCCCTATCTAAGTTTCCGACTAGTTTTTAATCGGAATCCACCATGTGCCTTGCTTGTAATCATTTTTGAAGGGCAAAATTATCAAATCAAAGTTTACATAATCCGATCCATAGTCCCTCATATTTTACAAAATAAATTATTTCGTCCCTCACATTTCACAAAATAAATTTTTTCCATCCCTCATATTTTAAAAAATAAATTTTTTCATCCCTCATTGATCATGTGTACGAATAACTAACTTTTTTTAAAATTTAATATATATCTATTTGATTTCACTTGAACAATCTGAATAGCATATAATATATCTCTATTTTATTTCACCTGAACGTACTGTTCAAGTGAAATTAAAATAGATATACACAGGGGTTTAAAAATATTATTAGTTTTTTACTCATGTTCATTCCTTTTACTCAAAAATTGAAAACAAAGAAGATATTTAATTCTAAACATTATCAAGCATTTATATCGAATTAAATTTGGACAAAAAAAATAAACAAAGGAAAAGTATGACAAAATAAAGTAAGTGATTGACACTTTTAAATTTTAAGATAATCATAAGGTAAGAAATTCAACTATTGGTTTTAAAGGTGGCGAGTAAAAATTTCAGATTTAAATTGCAATTTGTTAGCATGACTATAAAATTCGAATTAACATTGATTAATTAGATGGTCTTATTATACAACTTAATAAATGAATTATTACCAAAATAGAAAAGGTTGCAAATATTAAATAAATTTACATGGTGAAATCAAATATAAATATATATGGGTTTAAAAAAAATTATTAGATTTACACTCATGTATATATCTATTGAATAGCATATGCATAACTACAATTAGTCTGTTTAAGTGAAATAAAATAGAGATATATTACATATTATTCATATTGTTCAGGTGAAATCAAATAGATATATACATGAATTTAAAAAAAAAAACTATTTGTGTACATGGTCAATGAGAGATGAAAAAATTCATTTTGTGAAATGTGAGGGATGAAAAATTTATTTTGTGAATGTGAGGGACGACACAATTTATTTTGTGAAATGTAAGGGATTATAGATGGATTATGTAAATTTTGATTTGACAATTTTACCCCTAAAAAATAATCACATGCAAGGCACGTGATGAATTCCGACAAAAAATTAGTCGGAAACCTAGGTAGGGACCAAATTTGACCAATATGAATTTGTAAGGGACGTAAAATTACACTTTTAAAAGTGAGAGACGAAAAAAGTCATTTTACAAAATGTGAGGGACATTTTGAACGATTTTCCCAAATTTCTATAACTTTTCATTCTCGCACAGATCAGCTTGGTGATATTGGATATTCAAAAAAATCAAAAATACCTAAAGGAAGCTCTATGTTAAAATTTGAAAGACAATTACATTTAAAATAACTACAATTAAAAATCATATCTACTACCCTAGAAGACATAAAAGAAAAGTTATGATTAAGTTATACAAAAAATCCTCTAAACTTTTGGGACAAACATCAAAATTATGCTGAAATAAAACTCAAACACGAAAAAAAAAAATTAGAGTAAAGCCTATGAGGTATAATCCAATTGATCAAGACGAATTCAAAAAATAAATTAAAGAATTATTAAAAATAATTTTAATTAGAGAAAATAATTCTCCCCATTCTTCATCTGCTTTTATGGTAAGAAACCATGCTGAAATAATAAGAAATAAATTTAGAATGGTTATTAACTATAAACAATTAAATAATGAAACCATATCAAAAGATACTTTTTACCATATAAAAAAAACTCTCATAAACATGAGTAAAAGAAAGAAAATATATTCTAAATTCGATTGCAAGAGTGGGTTTTGGCAAATAAAAATACATCATAATAGTATTAAATACACAGCATTTAGTACTCCTCGAAAACAATATGAATGGTTAGTTATGACGTTTGAACTAAAAAATGCCTTCCAAATATATCAACGAAAAATGGATAAAGTCTTTAAGGGTTATCTTTCTCATATGTATATATTGATGATATTTTAATAGCATCAGATTCAATAGAAGAGCATTTAGAGCATCTAAATATATTTTCTGATCTATGTCTAAAACATGGAATTGGATTATCAGAAAAGAAAGCAAATATAGGATTAAAAGAAATTAAATTTTTTGGTCTAGAAATAAATTGTGAAGGAATAAAAATGCAACCACATATTTTAGAAAAAATACAGGCATTTTCTGATAAATTAGAAGATAAAAAATAATTACAAAGATTTTTAGGAACATTAAACTATACATCAAATTTTGTCTACAACCTAGCATATAAAAGAAAGGAATTACAAAAATTGCTAAAGAAAAATAATAAATACGAATTCTCTAAAAATTATATACCTCTAGTGAAGAAAATAAAAGAGCAATGCAAGAATTTACCATTCCTAACTCTACCTTCTGATGTAGATGCATATCTACATTATTAGAAACCAATGCTTTTGAAGAAGTATGGAGTGTGATTTTAAAACCGAAAAATAATCTATAATGTAGATATGCATCTGGAATGTTTTCAAACACAAAAAAAAAAAAAGATAAACATAAATGAAAAAGAATTGCTTGCAATAATACAAGGATGTCATAAATTTTACTACTTTTTACTACCTAAAAATCTAAGTTATGATCGGATAATTCTGAAGAAAGAGCATTTATTAAAATTAATATTAAACATCTACCTCAAAATAAACGATTAATTAGATGACAAATGGCATTATCTAAATTTATGATTGAAATTGAACTAATAAAATTTGATGAGAATTGTCTTGCAGATTTTCACACTAAAGATGGAAGGCCTAATGAATAAGCAAACAATCCTCTTGGATAAGACGTCATTCAATGACGTAATGAATATTGTGAATTATCAAGATATGAATAAAGAAGTTTTCAAACTTCTTATCAAATATGCCGATGGATAAAACGTCATTCAATGATGTAATGAATATTGTGAATTATCAAGATATGAATAAAGAAGTTTTCAAACTTCTTATCAAATATGCCGAATAAGGCCATAATACAGTCAGCCTTTATGATAAGATTGAAATATTATTATATGGCCTATTCAAAAAGGATGGAATAGAAAATCTTCTTCCTTCATCGGGACAAAAAGATTGTCAAGAGATTGGGAATAAATTCTCTCAATGATGGAATATCCTTAAGACTGAATTTTAGCTGGAACCAGACATTTCAAAGGATACCCATACTTGATAATATAATTAATGAGCATCCGCTCATCTCTGAATACAATTCTCTTATGAGAGAATTATATGGTTTATAAAATATGGAAACATATTATATGAATTTCACAAGAATCTAACCTCAGATGAGAGATGTGATAGCAATTTCATTCAAAAATGGTACAATTTTGGAGTAATCAACACTATCTATATGACTACTCCTACTTTTCTAAAATTTTCAAGCTGCCTCGGTGGATTCAAGAAGGAGTAAAGCATATTTATTAAAATAATCTTACATATGGTCCTAAAGATATTTTAATACTCAAGATTATTTCAACTAGACCAAATTTTGAAGATTCAAATAGATATGATACCTTTCATTATATCAAAGTTATCAAATTGGATGAATTAGAGATAAAGATTTACCCACAACGAAGGAATATGATTTTTTTTTTTTAAAATAAATACATTATCGAAGAGCCCTTGGAATAAGAACTGTTTTACAAAATTTTGAAAATACATCCAAGCAAGGTTTTTGTACATATAAAGGAAATGGAGTATTTTTTTTCAATAATGACTACATATGCAGGAAAGACCTCGGAAGTAGTAATGAATTATTGAAATTGAAAATTACGCTTACTTGAAAGCAATCGGATAAAATCCAGCAACAAAACTATCAAAACTTTGTGCAGGATGAGAAAGTACACAAATAACACATGTCTGACTTGTATTAAGGAGAAAAAAGAAGATAAGGACACTGCATCAAAACAGTCAAAGTATGGAATAAAATGTTAAGCACTTATGTCATTCCCAAAATCCAAAATATTTTGTTCAGATCTGCGGGATTGAAATCAGTTAAAAACCATGGAAATATCAATTAAAAATGCATCCTGATAGTATTAAATACACAGTATTTAGTACTCCTCAAGGACAATATGAATGGTTAGTTATGCCTATTTCTTCATAATGATTTTTATTTATAAGATTTGTTACTCTATTTATTTTAGCTTTTATTGCTAAGTCTCTACTAATGTATTTTTGACATTCTTGGCAATATGTTATTCTTTCTGGGTTATTCTTTGTTTATCTAAGTGTTCATTTCCATCATCAAGAAATTTTTGAGGTAGAGGAGCCATTTACGAAATGTTAGTGCACTCGTGATTCCCACTTTGCTGAGATGATATTAATAATCGATAAATGAAGGTTTAGCTTCTTTATCATATTTATACTCACATTTTAATTATCTTAAATTTTAGTCACAATAATTGAACATAATTGTGTAGCCAAATGTCTCTTTTTCTTGATATAAAACAAAAGTTCTCTCTTTTATTATTATTATTTTTTGTATAGTGCATATACCATCACATCTAGCCAAGATTGTACAAAGTCAATTTTAAGGCATCGCCCCGATGAACATGTCAAAAATTGTTACAGGGCAGGCATTTGTAATTGAGTTTTATTGGGCTTTTGAGGGCGAAGGGGTGGTGGTTTGTTTTGGCAAATCGTTAAGTATCTACAACTTCCCCCGATCAATATACTAGTAAAAGCGTTGAAGGTACTCCCGTATCGTTTCAGTTTTGGAGCATATACCAAAAAAAATGGAAGAAGAAAGGCAAGTCCTCCAAATGGTACACACAATCTGGTAAAATTCATATACCCTCAGCCTACTTTAAGGAACATTACAACCAGATTCCTGGGCAGAAATAAAGTTTAAGCAAATCAATGGCAAAAAATGCTCCTATTTGTCTTAGAGCACTAAAACACAAGATAGCTATTCTCTCATGGTCGTAAAAGGACTTTGGATAGCAAAAGAACTACAATTAAGCGATCAAACATTAACTGATGCAGAAACTTGTCACGCGACTGAAGGTGCTTGCAATCCCCAGTTCACAAGGGAAGACGTAGTCATAAGCCATGTCAATAACTTTACTACGATAGTTTCAAGCTTTTTAAGGTGGCAGTAAGCAGAGAATGTTTGCTTTGATTCCTCTGTTTATAGTCCTTCTCCAATGCAATTGCAGAAAGAGATTGTAGCTGTGAGTTCTCCTTGTCTTCCTTGTTCCGTCCTTTTGTCAGTTGTCCAATAGCAGCAGTACACTGCAAAACATTTATAATAAACTAATTTCAGCCAGATCCCACTTGGACTTAACTTGAAAGCTAGACAAAAATCCAATGATGAATATTTATTTATCCAACAGCACCAACCCCCACTCAAAAATAATAACGAACACTACAAGGAATTAAAGAAAAGAATAAAATTCAAACTGGCATTTTTATGATGCCCAGTCCAGCAGGCACATGTATCAAGGGGATCTGCTGAGGCCTCACCAGGCATATACCAAAAAGTGCTCTTGTATTCTTTCCACCAGTTAAGTCTATTGTAGAGGCATAATATTTCTTTGCTGTCTGTAGATTTTCCAGTCCACCAAGAGTGTAGAGCACCTAGTTTAACCAAACAGATAAAGGAAAAACAGAATTATCAAATCAGATTAGATCCAATCAAATAAAATAATAATAATTTTAAGACGTGTATGTATTACAACTTTCTTATACATTATGAAACAGCTGAAAAATGTTAAGAACTTTGAGGTCAGTAAAGGCAACTTCCTGCAGGCAGCAGTTATGTGATTTGCACCTCTCAAAGAGAAGAAAAAGGGACAAAGTTCTCAAATATAACTAGCATAATTGAGTCCTACAGTGTGCTTATGCATTTCTTCATAAAGGAAAGGGGGAAAACAGAGCATTTGGTGGAGCCACTTACATCAGCATAGCTCAGGTGAAACAATGGAATGGTTGGTTGTGACAGAATAAGCTCTTCATAGCAGAAAGCTGCTTGCTTGTACCTATTAAATTCAGGAAATTCTATTACATTGATGAACAGTAAAATCAAGACTATATCTATACCTTGTTTAGTTTGGTTCTCCAAACCCCCCAAAGAGAATTGAACTCAACTCACATTTGTAGGGAAACATAGATTTCAGCTAGTTCTCTCCAGGCATCCTGATCTGCCATGAATCTGAAATGCAAACCATTATAGTACACGTGGTTTCTTTTAAAAACCATAAAAATGCCTAGGTGTATTCTTACATTTCAAGATATTTATTGAGAGACTCAATCGCAAGCGGAATATTCCCCTGTGCTTTTGCCATGGCTGCCCTCCTTTTGTGTACTATCTGCATAAACCATTAAGTGAAAAATAAAGAAATATATGTCGCATATCAGCCATATCAAAAATAGCACTCAAGTCATTTACTCTCTCTGTGAATAAGAGGTCACATCCACAGGACCAAACCTGGTAGCACCCGGAAGGATTAGAAGCTTATGCAAGATTTATCACATTGTTAGGAATGACACAATGACCACTACCTGATCAAGAGGATTGTCCTCCAAAAGGCTCATGTAAGCCTTTTCCGCCTCTGCCCATGATCCTTTAGCTTCTAGTAGCATTGCTTCTAGCCTACCTACAAATTACATGAAGAAATTAGTCAAAGCCATAACTACACAATAATGCACATTTTTACACTAACAAGCAGCCTCGATTTAGAAAGAAAAACACTGCAAGACCAAATAAAATAGGTCCATTATTTCTGACTTCATTCACTTTCTTGAATGTTGGATACATTTAGTGAGACAAACAAATTCAAAATACTCCGACCAATAAAAATTCAACTTAAATAATGAACCTCTTACAAGTGAAGAAACAACCAACCAATAACACTATAAACAGCTGAAGGTGATATTTTGATTTATGCATTGACAACACCCAATTCCTAACTATGCAGACAAAAGTCAACCATAACCATCCAAATTATGAAGTTTTTTTTCCTTTTAATTTTTTTTTAACAGGGAATGGTGGGATTTAAGAAGTGAAGGGGGGGTTTGAACCCAGGACCTCTGAATCTTGGAACCTCAACCTTAGCCACTAGACCAAATCCTCCTCAGCTCCAGATATGAAGTTACTTGACCTGATCAAATATTTATTTTCGCGCAAACTAAAGCCAATCAAACTCTTACTTGTGTGAATGATGCAGCCATTGGCATTAAGCATTGACCAGAGACAACTAAAACCATAACCTTAATGACAGAACCCATTCCTTAAAGTAGTTCAGATGGAGAGTCTGGTTTAGGCTTCAGATGAGACTGTTACTGTATAACAAACACAGAAACTTTTTATTTCTATCTTCAAGAATTCACATGTCAACAATTTTTCTCTTTTCTCAGTAAATAGACACTTTTGACATCCTGAATGACAAGTACTGAGTAGTATAGTGGTCAAAATTTTATCAGCATATTTATGAGCTCAACCAAACTACTTGAGGAAATTACAAAAACATGTACAGACAATCAAGTAGGTGAGGCTCTTGGAATTTTAGAGTTGTTCATGAACTAATTTGTGCAACACAATGTATCCAAAGAGAATGGTTATACTCCCACCAAAAAGGGAACCGTAACACTAAATTTCTTAACCAAGTAATGCTCCTCTTTTATAAGTGTATTTAATAAATCTGCAATTGATGAGAATTCCCTTAAGTCTCCAGAAACAAATTTCTCATCATATTTCTTTTTGTTGCCACTTTCTGCAAAAATAAATCCTCTCTTTCCTTTTCCTTTTTGTCACAAAAATGTGAATGAAAATATTGTCCTTTTTTTGCCCCAATGGTACAGATTTCTTTTCTCTCATTCCAGAGATGGTTTTAACCATACAAAAAGTTTGAAACAAATCCACCAACCACAGCGCCAAAGAGCACTAGTTTCATTGTCATGGGAGTTCTAATAATAGTTACAAGACATTGGAATATTGCTGCAAGGCAGGATGTTTTCAAGTAAAATCAAAATAGTGACCAACATGTGATTGTAGTTTTAGGGGATAGGAGGGAAGCAAGATCTACAATGTATGAGCAGATGCTTTCCCTGTTCATGATCCAAAAGAAGATATATTAAATTACTTCAATTAAAATCGACACTTTTTTTGATGCTGATCGAATTGACAGGTTTTCCAGGAAAACTTTTACAATGCAGGATAAAACTTTTGATACAATACAGAATTCAGGACCTGAAATATCAATATCCATTTGTTTTCAATTTACACATATTTCAACTGTTGATTTTCTGAAAGCATATATATATGTGCGTGTGTGTGTGTGTATATATATATAGACACACACACACACATATATGGCAAACCAACAATACCAAAACCAAGAAAGCGAAACAAAAGAATGATTCCAAATTTTGGTACAAGCTAATGAATGAAAGAAATGGTAAAATATTGTGGACTACATTTTATTAACGTCAAGTATCAATTATCGTACTGAAAGGATAGAAAAGCTTCATGGGTTTGACTTTAAGCAATTTTGTTAAACCACGTTTGCCTCATTAGAGGTCGGCATTCTAAACTAGACTAGACATCAGAGAACAAAGTTTGGCGGAGCAGGTAATATATTCTTCCCCAAATATTGGGGTGAAAAGCAATAGGATTCAAGTAATTTTAATGCAAATATTTGTGTGTAGAGTTCAGTAATAAATCTATCCAGCAACTAATATCAGTCAAATAACACAGCATCATAAATGGCGCCTGTGCACAAAATCACAAAATACAAAAGCGGAAGTACAAAACTAACATGTATCATGCATTGGCTTTTGCACCAGCCACTAAAGCTTTTTAGATTGCTCATTTATCTGGGCATCAACTGCCACATACATCAATTTCATCAGTACTACAAAGCATAAAAACCGTATAACATTGCTATTTTTCTGGTTAGAACAAGTGGATTGTCATTGATATAAATCATTCACAGGCAAAGTTGCTCATTAGCTTTGGTCATTTCCGGCACAGCAGGTGCAGTCATGTGCCTAGTTTTTACCCAGGTCAGGAGGCATGCATAATTGGGAGCCCAGATGCAAGGCACAAGGTGCTTGAGGCTGAGCCTAATCAAACTGTAGTTGCACATTATTGCCCATTAACACCTTTCTTATACCCCATGTTAAGTATATTTTCTGTGGAAGAAAGCCTTCAATTACAATTCTAGTTGGTCAAGTTCCCCCAGCTGACTGCAACTACAAAGTTTCTTCCCTTCCCACCTGCTATATTTTCTCTGTCCTACTATCATTCTTCTATACTCAGACAACCACTCTTATCTCTCCCTCCCAGCCTCCTCATAATTATCTCATTTTTCTTCTACTTTTTCCCTCACTCTTCAGCCTCTAAGCCACTAGCATTCCTACCTTATCCTCCTACTTTCCATGTAATTCTCTCCATCTCTGCATCTTCTTCCATTTTGCACCAGATATATACAGTTAAAATTGCTAGTTATGCCTCACTTGCATGTGCCTCCCCTTGCAGCTTGATTTTAAGCCTTAGAAGACCTTGCCTGATGGCACGTTGTTCCTTTAGTAACTATGCTCGTTTGAGTTTCCATTGTTAAGACTAGTTACGTGTGGACTATACATATGCATCATAATTCCTCTAGGTCCACATAGCACCCCCAGAGAGAGAGAGAGAGAGAGAGAGAGAGAGAAAGAGAGAGCTGTGTGCTATATTGAAGCTCACTGAAACCAAGCATAAGGTGGCAGACACATACGTACCAACCCTTTTGCTTCCCGGAAACTTCTTTTGTAACACCTTAGTAAACTCCTACAAAAATCCAGTCATGAGGTTCGTAAAGTCCAAGTTCATTATAAAAAATAATAGAAAAAACAAGCCAAAAGGCACATTAACCAGAGCACAAAGTATTATAGCAAAGCTATTTCAAATAACAAGGTCATTTCTGCTAAACAATATCTAGATTTCAACACACCACTTATGACAGAATGATGACTGAGTAGCTGATTACTTTCACAAAAGAACAAATAGAAAAGTGTTTTAGACATCATTCCCATCTCCTGGGTTCTCAGTTCAGTAATATTAACTGCCTTCGCATCATAGGGCCTTTAGTATGAACTTCACACATTTTGCTTAGCATGAACACCGTTGTAACAAAGTTCAACCACAATGCTATTCTAGTTGAAAGAAGAAGTTGTAGACAAATTAGTCCAACAATATTTTACTGATTGTTATTAGGTCACCAATCTTTAAGGACCAAGTTAGCCTTCTTTCTCCGAGGAGAATTACAAGTATCAAACAAGTGAATCCCCTCGAGTCCAGAAAACAGACCAGACATTCAGTCTGAAAAGCTATTAGAAGAAATTCTTGTGAGCGGTTTGTCATGCCAAGAGGTAATGACCAATTGGAAACTTTCACATTTTTGTTTTGTACAGTTTTTATCATTCCACTAGTTGAAGAATAGTAGAGCAGTTGCTACAACAATCGCACATCACACATAAGCATACTAATCCAAACACCTGATTTCTTCACTGTTTAAAACATTATCATGCACTTTCAACAAAAAAAACACATTATCATGTTTGGCTATGCAAATAAAACATGTAAAATAATACAAGGAAATTCATGTACTCTCACTTCACGATATTGGTAATTCTTTAGCATTTAAGCATACAATTTATTAGTCCAAGAAAACCAAATATCAATAGTCAGCCAAAACAAAGAAGAATGAGGATCTACCTTTGCCACATCAAGACACTGACAGTCCATAGCCGCAACAGCTACCTCCTCATATAAAGTCCATTCTACATCAATGCCAAAGAGGTACATAAAGAAGGTTACTCCAAAACTTCAAACAATAACAGAACGGGCTGATAATTAACATAGTGCAGTAACAGAACAAAATGCTACAGTCCAGTATTGAACATCGAGCTCTTACATGGATCATATCTTACAGTTGACAGAAACATCATATCGAGTACACACACCGCGCAAAACGTTGTACAAGTATGAAATACAAACTCATTGTATCAACTGACAAGCTGAAATCCACATTAACATTGTGCAAATAGGTAGAAACCATAACTCTCCAGCTGACCTCATCAGAATATGCAGAATTCAGCATAAAATCACAAAGTCCTATACACTTCGAAAGAAAATTTAAAACAAAATAAACCTAACAATTCAAGGAAACTAGTAAAATTGCAACTCTATAGTCAACGAAGAATAAAGAAAAAGAAAAAACAACCCAGAAATTCAATCAAAGGTCTCCAAAAAGCCCATATCCCAGATTCTAAAACTTCCACATTCTTGGAACCCACAAATAAATTAATCATGGAACACTAAAATCTTTCAAAATTAACCCCCAAAAAAACCCAAAAAAAAATGGAAAACAATGGTAGACACTGGCAGAACTGATTAAAGAAAGTAGCTACCTTCAGGGCCAAGAGCAGATCGTTTTTTGGGGTCATTGAGGATGGATAATCCGAACTTTAAGACTTTATCAGAGCGTCTAAGCTTTAGCTTCCTGACAAGGCAAAGGTACTCCCAAGCACCCCCTCCTCCGTTCTCCACTTGACTCTCCAATCTATTCACTTGCTCTTCCTCTGTTTTGCTCACCATCTTCTTCTTCTTCTTCTACTCCTCTCTCTCCTGATGATGATGAAGATGATGGCTTATGCCTCTTCCCTGGGAACTGGAAAGGTTGGGGAAAAGCCGGCCTTTTTAGTCCTCTCCGGGACTGGATCTGGATGTGGATCCGCCACAATAGTTAGGATAATTTGCTAAAATAGCCCCTCACTTTTTAAAAGAGATATTTTTTGTCCGCATAAATTTGGTGCCTCTAAATATATGTGCATACATCTATTTAATTACAAATCTACTCTTGAGAATCACATATATATAACATCAGTTGCAAACCAAAGGTTTAATTGTCTCCAAAGGCCTAGGAGGGAGAATGCCTCTAAATTTGATCAATATAGTATAGTAAGCGCAGATTAATTTTTAGGGATGGCAACGGGGCGCCCCGTTGCCTATTAGTTCCCCCCGTCCCCCGCCTCCCGCTCCCCCCGCCCCGCCTTGCCCCGCTTCCCCCGCGGGTGCCCCCGCGGGGTTACTAAAATTTTATTATATAATGTTATTATGATTAAATTTTAATAAATAATCAAGTATTAAAATATCAACACATCACCAAATTATTATTCATTGTAATTTTACAATTGAAACTCATAAAAACAATCAAACAGAAGTTATTTGAATACAATCCAATATGATGAAATAAATATAAATAAAATAGTCAAATTTTCACTTTTAGTACAAATGCAATCACTAATTTATTATTGTGTTTGTGCTTTTTTTTGAGAAAAAAGTGTTATTCTATTAAGTGTAATTAGAAATTTAGTATAAATGTATTAGTAAATTTAGTATAACTAATTAATAAATTCTATTAGTAGACATGTATAATTATTCATATAATTGATAATATCAATTATATTACATAAACTAATATACATTATATAATACATTTAACTAATAATATCATTATCATAAGTTTATAACTAATTAACTTACATATTATATATAATTATATATATATTTATATATTTTTTTATTTTTTTATTTTTTTTTGTTTTGCGGGTGGCGGGGCGGGGGATGGGGCGGGGGTATACTCCCCCGCCCCCCGCCCCGTTTCTAAGCGGGGGGAAAAAATTCCCCCCCGCCCCCGCCCCACCCCGAGAGCCCCCCGCGGGGCGGGTGCCCGCAGGCATCCGCCCCCATTGCCATCCCTATTAATTTTATTCTTGCTCACAGAAAGACTTGCAAATAGGCATTTAAAACTTATGGATGATCTCAATTTGATCACATCTAATTGATTTTTTCAAATAAAATCAAATCTCCCTTTTCTAATTGTAACATATTCTATTAACTCAAAAAAACATTTTGCCATATTTTTTTACATAGATAACTATAATTTGAATGATTTGAATAGGGGTTTTATTTTTAGTGAAATATCTTTTAATAATCTTAAAAAAAAATACACACAAGCCAAGAAAGAACAAGCATTCTACTAGCATGTTACCTTATATAAAATGAAACAAAAGAGGTAAATTTGGCAGTTGATGTTTGCGCTTTAACAAAATCATCAAGCACTCAATATTTGTATGAAAAAAAGATGTTACTAAACTTCACCTTCTTTGCGTCACGAATCCAACAAACAAAAATATATACTTTCTTATACATAATCTTACCGTCCTCTTAACTAGGTATGTTACATGGGTATTACTTAAACCAAACCTAGGAAAATTCAAACCCTACCCAAATTCAAAACCCTATGGGTGAATTATAAATTTAAGTAAGATCGAATTTTATATTATCCATACTAATATTTAGATCCAAACCCTGGACCCTACTCAAATCGATATATACATAAATATATACATACGTACATACATCCACACACACACATACACATGCATGAGAAAAAGTTAGTCGATATAAACACATGCAAATTATGAGCAAATAGAGTTGCTTGATAATTATTTCATGCTTTTAATTTACAATGTTGCACTCAACATTCTCAATTGTTAGTTTTCATATATTAAAAATGGTAATTGAATTGTATTTTGGTTATCTTTAAATTCCATATGTTTTTTTTTTATTTTTTAATTGCACATCAAAGCACTACCATTGGTAGAGTTAGACATGCAAAATCAATGTTGGAGGAGACCAAATGGAGGTTAGATAAGAAAAATATTAAGGAACCAAATTCAAAACAACATAAAACAGAAGGGATTAAATCCACAATTTTATTTTATTATTAGTATTAAATAACAAATTGGACAATCTGCACATAGAATTTTCTCTAGGATTAATCACAAAAACTCGCTGTAAGATATATTCATTTTACACGTTATCCATTAATGTTATTTTTTTCACTTTATTCCCTAAATCGTTAGCCAACTCTAACATTGTGTATTGGTAATATCAAAAAGACATTATACCCCTGAAAGTTTTTTTTTAATATAATTGTTTTTATTTATTCATAAAATAAAATAAAAAGTACAAAGAGCAAGGCTAAGCATGCCTGCACGTCCCTAGGCAATTGTTGATATGATTGGAAAACCCTACTGCCTTACCCCCGTACCACTGCTAACCTACCTGCCACTATATTTACTTCTCGAAATATATGTTTCAAAGAAAACGCTATCCTCCCTAAAAGGCTTCTGATCCTTCGCAGCATAATGCAATACTTCTAACCCCCAGCGATGCCAGACGTAACCAACGAAACCAAAACCTTAGAATCCGCTTCTACCATAACCTCGTGTGCCACACATTTGAAGCCCTTCCAACAAGGCTAATCCCTCCGCTTGTAATACATCCACATCCCCAAACTCTTTAAAAAATGCAAATACCATCCTCCCATCCGAATCTTGTAACACTCCACCTCCTCTTGCCACACCATTTATCACACTAGCATCAGTGTTTAACTTATGCATTAGCCTAGGAGGACGCCTCCAAGCAACAGGAATCACCCTAACCCTACGTGGCATAATAGATATAAAACATGCCCAATGGCAATCCATGTCTCCTAAGAACTGCTCCTTCATAAACTTCCTTGCTCTTCCTAAATCATATAAAAACCCCTCCACTTCCAAAATCACCCTTTGAGCTGAAAACCGATGGTCATCATGGTCATCATATCTTGCCTTATTCCTCCCTATCCAAAGAAACCAGCACATGACTAGAGAAAATATAGTGAATCTCCTTAAAGTATTAGCTTATTTTGCACTTTATCCTGTAATACTCCACCTCCTCTTGCCACACCATTTATCACACTAGCATCAGTGTTTAACTTATGCATTAGCCTAGGAGGACGCCTCTAAGCAACAAGAATCATCCTAACCCTGCGCGGCACAATAGATATAAAACGCGTCCAATGGCAATCCATGTCTCCCAAGAACTGCTCCTTCGTAAACTTCCTTGCCCTTCCTAAATCGTATAAAAACCCCTCCACTTCCAAAATCACCCTCTGAGCCGAAAACCGATGGTCATCATACCTTGCCTTATTCCTCCCTATCCAAAGAAACCAGCACATGACTAGAGAAATTATAGTGAATCTCCTTAAAGTATTAGCTCATTTTGCACTTTATCCTGTAATACTCCACCTCCTCTTGCCACACCATTTATCACACTAGCATCAGTGTTTAACTTATACATTAGCCTAGGAGGACGCCTCCAAGCAACAGGAATCATCCTAACCCTGCACGACACAATAGATATAAAACGCGTCCAATGGCAATCCATGTCTCCCAAGAGCTACTGCTTCGTAAACTTCCTTGCCCTTCCTAAATCGTATAAAAACCCCTCCACTTCCAAAATCACCCTCTGAGCCGAAAACCGATAGTCATCATACCTTGCCTTATTCCTTCCTATCCAAAGAAACCAACATATGACTAGAGAAATTATAGTGAATCTCCTTAAAGTATTAGCTCATTTTGCACTTTATCCCTAACATTATTTTTTCTCAATTTGTTTCTTTGTTATTAAAATTGTTAGTGAACTTTAATATCTGATAATGTTTAGGACAAATAATGTCCAAAAAATCAATGTTCCTAATATAATAATGAAAAATGATATTTTTATAGATATGGCCCTAGTTAAATTTCATTCCATAATTATACCTTTTTAAGATTGAGGAGAATATCTTGCTAATTTGACATAATAATGGAAAAAATAAAAATTGTTATAAAAATTAAAATGTAAAAATATTTTTAAAAGTTTAAAAATTGTCAATATATTGTCAATTTCTCTTTGTGGATGTGCATATGGCTGAGTTTTCTTTTAGTAGCTAGATATTTTCATTATATGGAAGTATATATTTTTTTTGTTAGTAATTCTAAAAGAAAAAAAAAGAAACATGGTTGTTCTGGGTTTCAACGTTTCTAGGGTTGTTCTTTTAATATACAATGCTTAAAGGCTATTAAAATTTATTTGGATTACAAGATTTTTCTAAATTTTTTTGTTGCATCATAAATACGTTTTTCAATTAATTTTTTTTATTTTTTAAACCATTCTTTTATGTCACAAACATCAATTTGCAAAAAGTACTATTATTCTAAAAAAATGGCCAAATAATTTTCAATCCAAGCAAACTTAATATATAGACATTTAATAATATTTTTATAGTTTATTTTTGCACTAATAATTTTTTCCCCTTATCACATGAGATGAGCGGGATATTTTCCTCTATCTAATTATGGGGATAAAATTTAGCAAGACCTATATCCTTAGATATATAATAAGTTTTATTATTATATTATGTATATTACTTTTTTCAAACATTATTTGTTTTGAGTGGTACAAAATATTGGATTTAACTAATTGGTTTAAGGGACAAATAGATAAATTAAGAGAAAATTGATATTAAGGAGTGAAGTGCATAATGTATTATACCTTAATCAATCTTTAGTAGTATCAATGCCTTTTTAACATTTTTATTATGCCACGTTACAGTTGGTTAACGATTTAGGGAATAAAGTGAGAAAAAATAACATTAGGTGTTAAAGTGCAAAACTAGTTAAACCTTAGGGGGAGTTTTCGTAATTAATCCTTTTCTTTAACGTTCAACAGATTAGAAGTAATTGTCTGGCAAAATGTAGAATTTTTTTGGGATAATTTCAGAAACCTCCCCTGAGGTTTCTGACAGTCTCAAGGACCTCCCCTGAAGTTCCGAAAATCCCTTATACCTCCCTTGTCAGATTATTGGGCCTCAAAATGACTTGAAGGACGTTGAATTGACACAAATATCCCTGCTGTTGAAGTAATATATTCTGATAATAACATGAATTAATTAGTGAAATGACTAATACATGTGTTTAACTAAGTTAACTACAATTTGAATGCAAAATGAATTGCTAATTTCGGTTAAGAGAAAAGGCGCCAAAAATGGGCGCCCATTTGGTTGTTGATGTGACAATGATAGCTGACTGATCGTTAATTTTGATGAGGAATACATATTTGCATGAGCCATACTGAGAATGAGAAGAGCATTTGAGAGCTCCAGGAGAAGCGGGAAAGTTGAAGAAATTGAGTTCAAGAAATTGAGGTGAAGTATTGCTGCAAAGGGTGAAGTATTGCTGTTCTGAGAGCATCTGAAACAAAGCAAGGTTAGATACTACGTAGCTTATGGCTGATGAAGAGGTTACTGACCATGTGGAAACTGAGCATGTCTTTTTATTTTCCTACATTAGCTCTGCGTGTCTGCTTGTGTTATTAATATGATCACCTGACAATGTTTTCATTATTTCTGGTTATAATAGTTATAAACTAGAATGTGTATTCATGCATATGTGATGGTGCTGTTTATATGAATCTTACAAAGTGGTTTGCATGAGGTCAGAGGAGTTACTCTGTCATAGTATTATATGTTTGTATTCATTGAAGTTCATAAATGGTGATCCTGATCTTGTAGGATGGTGACTGGTGATGTGCATGACATTGTACTCCATTGTGGAGGGACAAAAGTTCGAATTCGCAATATAAATCCTCAAAATTACTCTTTCATTAATCTACTGAATGATGTTGCCGAGAAGGCATTACATGAAATGCCTGGAAATATTAATGTTCTTGTACATATGAGATGTGCAATACCTGGAACAGAAGCTTACATTGATGTGAATGATGATGAAGCTGTCCATGATATGTTCAGTGTGTATGAAGGTCAAACAGTCATAAATATAGAGGTGTTCAACATGGACATTATCCCAGCTGAACAACCTGCCATGTTGTTGAACAGAAAGATTGATGGTGACCATGAGCACATAGAAATTCAGAACATTCAGAATGCCTTGGCTGATGATGAGCAGAATGTTCATGTTATTGACAGTCAGGATGAGGGGTATGGGGGTGAATCGAGCTCTGATGAATCATGGAAGCAAGGATTTGATGATGACAATGAAGATGATATAGGTAATGAGCTAATGGTTCTGTCTGAGATTTCTAGCAGTGATGAAGATTTTCAAAACTTTTATGATAATGAAACTGGTGAAATTGTATCAGATTCTGAATTTGAGCAAGAAATTGACCCTTTAAGAGAAGTGCTAAGAAACAAGATGTGGACTTACAATCCAATGGAGGACATAGAATTCAAAAAGAGACAGCTATTCACTAATGTTGATGCCTTTAGAGCAGCACTGAAGGATTATATGATCCAAAAAGGATTTCCCATCAAAAGGCTGAAGAATGAGAAAATCAGGTGTACTGCAATTTGTGATGTTGCTGGATGCACATGGAGGATTCATGCATCCCCTGTAGCTGATTCCGTAACATTTATGATTAAGACATACATGCCTGAACACACGTGTGATGGATAACAAAAATCGTGAGGCCACCTCTGACTGGATGGCCAAGAAACTGCTAGCTGTGATGAGAACCCATCCTCACTTGTCAAGAAAGGGCATTGAAGCTGAGATGCTAAAATATGGTGTGCATCCTAGCAAACAGCAAGTGTATGAGCCAAACAAAAGGCAAGAGAAGAGATTGAAGGCACACATTCAGAATCATATAATAAACTGCCAAAATATGCTGTGCTTCTAAGGCAACATAATCCTGGTAGTGTTTGTAAGATTCATTATGACAGACCAAATCTACTAGTTGAACCAAGGTTCCTGAGACTTTTTATTAGCTTTAAAGGACAGAAAGATGGATTTTTAGCTGGTTGTAGATCCTTTGTTGGATTTGATGGATGTCATTTGAAAGGTAGTTTTGGTAGAGTATTGCTGGCTACTGTTGCATTGGATGCTAATAACAGCATATTTCCCATTGCATTTGCTATTGTTGAGGTAGAAAACAGAGAGACTTGGAGTTGGTTCTTTCATTTCTTTGAAGAATTCTTTGAACCATTCCATAACAATTATCCCTTAATTGTCATGAGTGATAGACAAAAGGTATTATTAAACACTAAACGTGTTAAAGTTTGGATAACCTGTTGTGTAGATATGGTAAAAAATGCTGATTGATTTTTGCTTTTGATGTAGGGGCTGAACATTGCATATGAATAGCTACTGCCATCTGCAATTGGAAGATACTGTTGCAGACATATTTGCATGAATTTCAAGTCTCAGTTTCCTGGAATGTTACTGACTACCTTCTTTTGGCAAGCTGCTAAGAGTTATGATGCAATTGGATTTAATGAAGCAATGCAGAGAATCAAGGACATGAATATAGAAGCATGGAGGTACTTATCCAAGATTCCAGTTTCTGCTTGGGTTAGACATGCATTCTCAATAGAAATGAAATGTGACCATGTCACAAACAACTTCACAGAATCCTTCAATGCTTGGATTGGAGACTTAAGGGGCCAACCAATACTGACACTTGTTGAAGGCCTAAGGAAAAAATTTATGAAGAAATTACACAAAAGGTACCAGAAGGCTTGCACATGGACGTCTGCTATCCCAAAAAATATCATAGAAAAGCTCAAGGAAATTGCAATACATTCTAGGAGATGTTCATTGCAGATGGCCAGTGAGGATTTGTTTGAAGTTTCTGATGGTGACAGAACATTTATAGTGAGTTTGAACCAGAAGACATGTGACTGTGGAGCTTTCCAATTGTCTGGACTCCTATGCAAGCATGCTGCACTTGGAATTATATACAGAAGACAGAAATTGGAGACATACTGTGATCCTTGCTTCTCAACAAAAATGTATCTCAAGACATACAGTGGTATGATACATCCAATTCCTCACGAGAAGAGATGGCCTCCATTAATTGATGTCACACCAAAAACTGTCCTTCCACCACCATTAAGAAGAGCTCTAGGTCGTCCAAGAGTTAATAGAAGGAGAGGGCCTGATGAGCCAAGCCAATCTCAAGCAAAAAGGTCAACCACTATGAGATGTGGCAACTGCAAAGCTACTGGACATAATACTAGAACATGTCAAAGAGCACCTGTGAGACAAAAGAGTACAAGCACTAGTGGCACAAACAAGGTTCAATCTAGTGTTTTTGTTGACAGCATTGAAATTGCTAAGCGAGCTTGTAATCTGTTATCAATTTTCATGTCAGGTTACTCAATTTGCTAGAGGAAAGCCAGAAAGGGGAATTGCAAATACAGGGCTTGCAAGATCTGTTCTATGGGTTACAATTCTTTTAGATTCACATACAGACTTTTCGTATGATGACAATGTTTGATGAGCTAATGCATGGGTTATTTGTGCAGGATCATGCTGATGGCAATGTGCCTATTGTCGTTTCTAGTCAAGGCAGCAACCCAAATCCATCAACTCAATCACCATTAATGAATGCTGACTTGAATTTGCAAACAGCAACCAATGCTACTAAGAGAAAGGTATTTGTTCCTTAATCCCTTTTACATCATAGCTGCACTTTTAATGCTTATTTACATGCATGTATATTAATACAAAATTCGACCAAAATTTCAGAGAGGACGACCTTCCAACAAATCTGCTCCACCTGCTGTATATAATTCCAAAAGGAAAACTTCAGCAGCAGCACCTCAACCAATTGTAGTAATGCATACTGCTGCACTACATCCCAGTGGAAGTGCTGCACTACAAACTGATGTCAACATCAATGCTTCAGTTTCTCATGATTCTCACAATGTCAGTAGCAGCTTCACCTTTTAGTAGAATCTGATTAAGAGTCTTTTGTTATTTGGATATCAGAGGACATGAATATCTGATCATTAGTTGTCGACATTGGAGAAATGGCAATATCTGATGTCTTCGTGATCTCATTTTGGTATCTGAACATTTGATATCTGATATTTTGGAAAAATTTATCTTTTTGTATCAATCTGGATGCATGAGTGGAAACATTTGGCTGTTGTACATATAAATTCCATCCCACTCAATCCTTTTGTAACGCTACAACTAAGTAGTATGAAATGCTTCTCAACAGAAACTGAAGTTTCATTTGCACTATTACTTGTACACTGTGTTTTTGTGTAATCTGAGGATTTGTGATATTCAATAAGCAAAACTGGAAGCACATGATAATGAATCTGGTTCTTTACTATTATGAATCAATACTCATTTGATCTCTTTTACAATCAACATAACAACATAGACAGCTAAAAATACTAGGTTCATTATAAGCATCAATTTCACTATGGAGTTGAACTTGACAGCATTCAAATTCTGCACTTGATCACCTCTTTGCGTGATTGAATGTCCTTCTGCTCTTTGCCTGCTCACTTCACCATCTTTAGACCCTTCGACCCACTGAAACAATATCAACAACAAAATGTAAATAGTTATGAATAACAGGTTCATTATAAGCAGTCATTTCACAATGGAGTTCGACTGCTCTACTTTGGCAAACTGTATCTGATCCTCCTTTTGCATGCTTGAACGTTGATCTGTTCTTTGGCTGCTCACTTCACCTTCTTCAGGCCCTTTGAACCATTGAAAGAATTTGCAATTTGAGCAGCAGAAATAGAGCTTGTTTGGATTCCTCCTGCTCTCAGAAATCTTAATGCTTGCTTTCCGATGACAATGGCAATATCTATTTCTTATTGAAAATGAAGTTGGAGAATTCCATGATGAATCTACCAGGCTTGAAGAAGCCATGTGTATCTGTTTGTAGGTAGTTCAGCTTATACTTGTATGAGCACTTTTGCAGAAACCTCAGCCACAACCCAACAACATCCAATGCTTTCTCTTACAACTCCAGTAGGCAATTATATGGAGCTCCAAAGCAACATGGCTGTTTCTTTTTACCGTTACAAAGAACTGCTTTGAGAGCCGTTGGCATGAAGCAGAACACAATTTCTTGCAATACATCCTTACCTTTTTCCATCAGTTTCACATACGCCCCTTGAAATTTCAAAGGAACTAGATTCCATTGAAATTTTCAACCTAAACATCCTTACTAATGACAATCTTGAGGGCAGAGGTATTTCTTTATTTTCTCTCTCCTGAAACACATTTTATATTCATTGTCCACCTCAATTGGGTTGAATCTGATACTATCTACTTAGTTTTAGGGGAGGTATAAGGGATTTTCGGAACTTCAGGGGAGGTCCTTGAGACTGTCAGAAACCTCAGGGGAGGTTTCTGAAATTATCCCAATTTTCGGAACAATTTTTTTTAACCCTTCTAAAGCCCTGCAGTAGATGCTGCAACACCGAAAGGTAAAACCCTGCTGCAGTTTTTCTAAAGGGTACTACAGCCACTCTGCAATATCATCAAGAATGAAATCCATTGATGAATCTGATGTTGGAATCTTTTGCTACATCTCTCAGCTTCCGGGGTTTCGTGGAATCCTCAAACAAAGGTTGGTTTCCTCTCTCCTTCAACACAAAAAAATACCATCTTTCTGGTATAATTCCTCCCAATGCTAAGCCCAGAAACTTAAAGATTCTTGGAAATACATGATTTTTTCGTTCTCTTTATATGTTTTAGTTATTGGGTTTTGGTTGTTAGTCGAGTGTGTTATGGATTCTAATGTAAGACTCAAGAAATGGTACCTTCATGTTGATCAGTAAAAAGATTGAAATTTTATTTCTCGGGTTTGATTTTAAATTTCAAATTTTTTAAGTGTATGCAAGGGATAATAGAAATGTGGTTAGTTCTTACTTTTAGTTTATGTTAATGTTCAGGTACTCAGATTTCATCGTAAATGAAGTGGATTTGGAAGGTAATGTTGTTCATTTGACCTCATTGGAGGCTCCAGCTGAGGTACAATGCTGACTTTGTAGTTTTTTGTTGGTGTATTTCTTGCATTTGTGGATACAATTGTGTTGATGAAATTTTTTAATGATTTGATCAATCAGCTTGTAGAAGAAAAGGAAGTATTGGTAGCTGATCAGCCAAACAAGAATTATGATGCTGAGATAGGATCTTTTAGAGCTCTTGCTGGTGATTTCAATGCTGGCATGTTGAAAGCATTATTAGATCAGACTGTTTCTGGTGGTGGGGTTGAGATTGAGCCCATTGTACTATCTCCAAGTTCTGATAAGTCCCACCGAACGGTTAGTTTGGAAAAAAATTTTCCGATGATATTTTGTATATTAAGTATTTTTCTTCCAGGTTTCTTTTCTTTCCTTTAATGGTGTATGGATGCTTTCCAGGCGGTGCATAACTTCTTTAAAGAGAAATTGAAATTCCTTGTCACTGACACAATAGATGGACCAGATGCCACATCAAAGTGCATTCGAGTAAGGTTAAATGGGGGAAAGAGTCATGGAAGGCACAGCTTCAAGAAAAGGAAAGACAGAGATGATAAACCTTATGATGGTAGAGGTTCTGACAATTGGCCAGAGCATCTCGGGAAATACTTAAGGTGATAAATTACTTTCACTTTTGTCTTGGAAAATTCCTTGAATCAGATGATTATATTTCCTTTCTTTACTTCTCTTTCGCAATTTGGAAAATGAACACTGATTGACATAGAATTCTTTACACTGCATCTGAAAAGTGGGCTTAAATGATTAGAATCAATGAGCGAAAAGGATGTCTTCAGGTGCATTCAAAATACTGGTAGAAAAAGCATCTATTCACTCCTGGAGGAAGATAATTGAAGTGCATTATGAATGAAGGTCTAATGGGGTGGATCTTATTCAACTTAGTGAAAATTTCTGAGAGTCAGTGGCTCCTTGTGTATGAGAATGGGATGATAAATGACATGTGGATATGAAGTCTGAAGTATTTTGCATATTTTTTATTAGAGGGGAAAATTGGGATCAAGTTTCCTTTGAAATTTCAATTAGGGTAGCAAGATAGTTGGCATCTTCTTTTTTTTTTTTGGGGGCTTCAAGAGATGCCAATCAATTATTCAATTGGATTTCAGGTGACAGTTTGAGGAGTATTGTAGTGATTTATTACAACTTGAAACTCAATGCTCACTTGGTTCTAAAGCACGACTAGATGGCTTGAGCCTTCAAATCATAATTCACTCTGTTATTTGCCTGCCCTTTATTATTACTTGCTATTTTTTTTGAACCTTGAGACTTGTAAAAATCAGTGTTTTATTGGTGACAATAGCCATGATTCTGTCAGGTTACAAGTATTTAATAATTCTCCTAATACATTCTTAGCTCCGTCATGTGAGTGGCCCAAATTATAATGCTGTTTCAACTGGTAAGAACCTTCTAACCTAGATCAGGAGGGCTTTTTAAAATTCTGTCTACTGGTTCAAGATGCAAAATTGTCCTTGTTTCACATGCATTTGACCTCCTGATAGATTTGTGCTCCACATTCTTGAGATATATAGTGGCTGATTCAAGTTAATTGTTGGTTACCATGGAGCCTTTATCATCTTGTTTCAGATTCTACTTTGAATGTTTTTCTTTTCCTTTTTTTTGGTAGCTATTTTTACTGATTGAATACGTTTGCATTTGGCATGACACTATCTGTGTTTTGGTATTGGTATGTATTGTTTTTCTATAGTTTTGCATCCTTCAAAGAAGAAGTAAACCTTTAAGAGGCAAGAAGATCAGCAAATTGTTAAGCAGCAATTACTGGCTAGTGCCTAATGTGTAGGAGAAAAGACAGCTGGATGAACTTATGTATGATATACTGCCCATCTCAGTGTAACTAATCATATGCTTAAGTTGGACAACTATTTGAGGCAGCACTTGAATTAATCTGACAATTGGCCTCAGAATGTGGGTTTATTGAATTTCTAGAATTGAGTGGTATCTTCTTCTCCTGAAGGTTTAAAATGGATGATTCTAAGGTGCCAAATAATGTCAAAGTATTCAACAGTTTTAGATACATAAATTTTCAACAAGTTGCTGTTGAACTTTAGATTTTATGAGAATCTGTCTAATGTTTTATGGTAAAGAAGGTATTAGTTCACAGGGGCAAAGAAATTTCTTCCTGTTTGATGTTGTCAATGATTTCCAAAACTTTGGGTGAAATTCCATACCTTTGCCCTGTTCATTTCCTTCACTTTCAACGATAGGTTTTATTCTGCTGAAGCCAGCTACAATTGTCTGCAATATAATTGCATCAGCATTTTGGAAAGACTTTTTTCGGTTCAATGTGGTTGAATAAGAGAAGACAACAAGAAGCGCTTTCCTTAAATTATGAATTTTAGTGGTTTTCTTGCTAATGATGAGGGGAAGAGCTGAAATCTTGTTAACTTTCTGGTGCCATGGCTTTGATTCCACCCAAGTAATAGTAATAAGAGGGATCAGCTACTTCATCCTTTTTTCAGGGGGATTGGGATGAGGCAAAAGGGGGCTTTATGAGGCTCCTCAGGTTCGTTCACTAAATGAGTGATGGAGGTCTTATTGGGTGAACTGGGAAGAAAGAAGGCCAGCCTCCCACTATGTGAAAGAAGAGCTTTTCTCTTATATTTAATAAAATAGGATTTGCAGAATATGCAGTACACTATGTGAGTATAGTGGTCTCATTGGGTGAAATTGGAAGAATGAAGGCCAGCTTCCCAATATGTGAAAGATGAGCTTTTCTCTCATATGATATATAGAACAGGCAGTTCACTTAGCCAGGCTTTAAGTTCTGAAATGCCTTGCACTTTCTCCTTCCTTTTAGGTTTCCTCTGGAACTTGACATGCTTATGCTTCTTGGTGAGTAAAGCTTTTGGGCTATTGTAATACTACAATCTTTTTAGAGGTTACCATGATTTATCTCCATGAGTAGCAAGCTGGACTATTCCTTAGTTTATTCGTAGGCAAGCAACTTGAAATGGTTACTGAAGGTGTTCATGGGTTCCAATCAAAAGATAATGCTTGTTTTGCATCATTGAACAAGAAAAGGAAACAATTTTATAATGCCTGGTGGTTCATAAATGATTGTCGCTTGGCTTCGTTTTGATACTTAGGAAGTCTCTATGATGTTTGTTGCAGTTGGGAAACATCTTGAGTGGATTTGTTACTTTAAACTCTCAGGTTTCATCTTTACAAGGAAAACAAGGACACACAGGAGGCACTAGGGCTTATTGGCAAGATGCTTGGGATTCAGGTATATGATGTGTATTCACATGCTTTCTTGTTTTCATATCAGAGAGCAATTTCATGTTGACTGTCTGTGGTCAATCTCTTCATCATATTTTTCTTTTTCTAGTTGCCTTTTCAAGTACCTATTAGTTGGATGGTATTTTCTTCCTGTCACCTTTACCTTCAACTAGTACATTTTTAGTGTTCAATTTGTGAATGTTGGTTGTGATTATTTTGCCAATGCATACTAAAGCTACGTTGAATCTAGCTCTTGGATGTATCACATCCTAGTGTACATTGTGCATGGCTGTAATGTTCTATGTGCTGTTCTTTGACAACACTAAAATATTTACAAAATTTTAGCCCTCATGAAATTGATGTATCAATAAAAACTGGATCTTATATTGTTTTTTGTGGATCTTTTAAGTTGCTTGTTATTCTTCCTGGCAGCCAAGGTCCTT
The DNA here is from genome assembly GCF_036785885.1 of Coffea arabica. Classification (NCBI taxonomy): domain Eukaryota; kingdom Viridiplantae; phylum Streptophyta; class Magnoliopsida; order Gentianales; family Rubiaceae; genus Coffea; species Coffea arabica. The sequence continues at coordinate 64,898,425 of NC_092313.1, read as the reverse complement.
TGGATTTGCTGGTACAAAGGATAAGCGCTCCATATCAACTCAAAGGGTAATCTGATATCTCTCTTTCTTTTATATTTATTTATTTTCTTTGCTTGCAGTTTTCATGGTTGGCATTGGTTTACTTTTGTTCTTGATGTTCATTTGTTCCATTTGAGTATCAGGAAAAAGCATTTATTTTGTGCTGACACTGATTTAAGCTATCTTCTTTCCAATTCAAGATTGAATTGGGACACCCTTTAAGTTAGCTTCTTTTTGGACTCAGAGGTAATAAATCTTTGGATAAAAAAAAAAAATGAATCTTAGGAATGCTGTATGGGATTGTGATGCATCCTTTTCAAAGCGTATGACAGCTGGGAGATTGCTATTCTTTTTATTCTTCTTGTTTTTATTTTCATTTAATAGTTAAGTTAGTTTCTTACATACATATTACCAATTATAGCTTTTCCACATTAACAATAGTGCTTATAACATGCTCTTCTGTGTTATGGGTCTGTTACTTTTGAACTTTTTAAGTTCTTTCCTTTTATGATATTTTCATTCTACTTTGCATAGAGATCAAGTTTCACATCTTCCTGTTTAAAAATTTCAGGTAACTGTTTTTAAGCAGCGAGCAAATAGATTAGCTGCACTCAATGAAAGATTAATTGGTATCAAAGTTGGAGACTTTTGGTGAGATAAAAACATTGCAGTTTTGCTTTTCATATTATCTACTTTTGTGGAGTTTGGATTGACAATTGAATCCTTGTGATAGTCATGTTAATGATGGGCTTCTTCTCGGTCAGCTTCATGGCAATCGTTTTACAGTCACATTAAGGTAAGGATATGCATACTGTGTAGCTTTAATACACCTGTGCCAGATTATACAGTACAAAATGATCGTACCTTCATATATACAGTACCCCTGTTGCCTGGGTTTGCTGATGTAGGAGGGTGGTCTAGTAAGAAATAGAGAAGGAAAATAATGACAGATAACAATGATGCTTAAAAGATTGATGAAGAGGTAAATACAATAGTGTTGGTAGGGAGTAGCTTCAAGGATTAGGAAAGACTCAAGAGATTCAAGTAATTAAACACAGCTTTTTGCTGCTGCAATACAGACAAATGTTTGTAGGGCTAGATATATCTGTTGTTACTTTACTGTGCATAAAGAGTAAATACCCTTTGTGGAGAACATGCACAGAACCGTCCATCTACTGAAGTCTTGCATTACTTGATGAAAATCAAAAGCTATCAACTACTTACAAGAAAATAAAAAATATTTTTCGTTTTTATTTTCCTTTTTGTTTCCTTACTTGTATTATTATTAAAAATGGCATTAATTGTTATAGCTTCTGGAACATGTTAATATTATTGTCCAATAAACAATTTTACAGGGGAGTGGTTGCAGAATCCGAAGCTGTTATAGAAGCATCTGCAAATGCATTGGGAAAGCTTGGATTCATTAACTACTTTGGCTTGCAGGTATGTCTTTATTTGCTCTTGTTTCTTCTTCTTTCCTGATTCAAGCTTACAGTCCTCCATTGCCCATTCTTTTCATTACATTGATGTCCTAGCTAATATGTATTAGATGACCTCTTCCTGTCCTCATGCTTATATTTAAATGATCATGTTTTGGTGTTTTACTTTATTTTTATTTTATTTTATTATTTTTTAACTACCCTAAATTTCCTTCCTGAACTGTCTAAGTATAATTTGACCTTGATAGTTTCTGAATTTTGGGATAGAGAATGGCGATTTACCATGATCAATCAATTTGACATCAGATGCAGTAACATGTTGGAGATAAATGCCTGATGTGGATCATTAATTGTTTTGCCCAGCTTTAGTATTAGATATTTGTGTATTTGATTGTGTATCCTGATGGAAGATCATGTGTTTCAGTGAGGTGATACGAGCAACTTAGTTTTCCAAAATAATGTTCTACCTCATCCTTGTTAGTTTGCAGTCTAATTGATTTTTTTGCCCTTCTTCTAGTTCCATCCTTTGCTTAACATTGGTAAACATGAGGGTTAAGTATTTTCCTTTACCACATTTCCCTATCGCTGTTAATAAAATATCTAATTCACCATCGTACTTTGATAAACAAGATGTGGAAGTTCATATCAGGTATATATGTATTTGTAAAGTTTGTTTGCCTTTCATGATATGGGATTTGATTCAGAGATTTGGAAGTGGTTCTGTCCCCACCCACCTTATTGGAGCTACCTTGCTGCGTGGGGAGTGGAAGAATGCTGTCGACATGATCCTTGATCCAAGAGAAGGGGATATCCTTTGTAGTATATTCTAAATGTGCCTCAAACTTCCTTCTTCCTAAAAAAAGGAGTAGAAATAGCTACATCTGTATGAAGCTCAATATGCTGTTTAACCTGCTACTTGCAATTTGGCAGCACTTTTTACTTGTTTTTTTTAGCTTAGATTTTTAACACAGAAGGAAGCTGTAGGAAAGGTAAGGGAGTATTATAAGGATACTGGGGATATTGAAGGGACGCTAAGGCAATTACCTCGCCATCTAGTTGCTGAAAGGGCAATAGTAAGTTTCAAACTACTGATGCCTGCTTGTTCTCTTCGTTTGGGTCATTTTTGCTGTTTCTAGTGGCTCAGTCTGGTTTTCCTTCTTGTCATTCATTTCTTGATGCTTTTCATTGTGAGTTTCAAACTTCGCAGGTTTAGTATATTCAAAATGGTTAAAGTGATTTTTAGTGGAATGTGTATTCCTGCATTAAGGGAATCCTTGGGTTGTCTTTGCCTTCCCTACATCCACTTTTCTAGCTTTTTGTGTTTTCAACTTTGCTCTTCTTCTATAACTTACTATGTAGCATCACCAGGAAAAATAGGGCAGCAGCATCATGGATAGAGTTTCTAATGATGGAGAACTAAGCTTACAATCTCATACAAGAATTGATTAATGTAAATATTGAACATGTTGCACCGTTTTCCTCTTTGCTCTATACTTTCTTTTAATTCTTTCTTTTTACAATGTTGAGACTCTTTAAGCTTTCCATAAACATAAAGAAATGAGAGGGCTTCTCTCTGACTATAGGTTACCCCTTCGTCAGCCTGTGACAAAAAAAGTATTAACTGAAGGTTTGAGTGTTTAATCAGCAGTAGTCTATTGGTGAAAACAAATTATTAACCATTTATTTTAGAACATCTGTTGTCTAGTATGAATAAAGTAAAGGGAAAAGGGGAGCCTTAGCATGCGTTTAAGGTGGTTTCTTCTTCTGATGAGTATGGCTTTTTTATATGGTGTTATTCAGCACTGTTGATTGTGCCATTCTTCTTTCTTTTTAATTATTATGATTATTTATTGTTCTGGATGCCTTTTGTGACAAATAGTCATGAGAATCATCATCTTGACCTTCATTACTAGCTTTTGCTTCTAAATTCTATACAGCTTCAGCGTCTGAAGAGAAGTCCAGGGAACTACTTACAAGCCCTAAAATCTATACCTAGGACGCTTAGAATGATGTAAGTGGTCAAGAAAATAAATTTCCTTCCTTCTTTCGTTAATTAAATGCAAAGATGTCTGGAAATATACTTTAAATGAGTTCCAAGTAGTATATCTTAGTTTCTTACTAAATGTATGTTTGGGTTCTCACGAGTATTAGCATCTGTTGATATATGATCAGCCTTGAGCCAATGTCTACATTTTGTGTGGTAAGCAAGCGAAGACAAGCTTATTGGCTTCTCTAAGACTGAAACTGAATTGGTCCCTTATTGGTGCAGTAATTGCATATGGTAGTTGTTGCCATTTTTTAACAATATCAACTTGTAAATGTGCTGTAGGGAGAAAGACGTATGGTTTGTGAGCAAATGCTACTCTTTTTCCTGTTTTCCATTGTCAGAAGCACTGACCTTCCCCAGAGTTCTGAAAATAGATTTTTAGATGTGACTATACAACCTATTCTTTTCTGTTGCTTTTAGCTATTTTGGTTTGTCATATAAAGCATGCTTCATGTTTATGATGGAAGACATTTAATTTGGTTTGCTTTTATTTTAAATGAGTTTGTTTCTTGTTAGACTCAACTTTTTGGTGTCTCCTTTTACAGTGGGGAGCACCATATGGCAATCACAGATTGTGCTTGGGATACTTGACATGCAATTGAAATTGTTATATATATCATTAAGCAGAGTTTGCAACATCTAAGGTTTACATTGATGAAAGACATTTTTACCATGGGTAACAAAGAAGAGAATTTTTTCTTTGGCATCTCTTGGCCATATTTTTTTTTTTTTTTCTAATTTTCGAATCTGAGAGAAGTCATCTACAGCCTATTCTTATATGGCTTGCAGTTACATTAACTGAAATCTGGAAAGTGAATAACTTCTTGGTGTCAACTTTTCTTGTGAATTCTCCCCCTTTATGTCTCCTGCTATACTTTCTTCTATCTGTAGAAAAAGGATTCCCTCTTTTGTGCAGATCATGAATGCTTTGTGTAGTAATCTGCTAAATTGTGCAGTGCTGCATTGTGGTTCTCTGTTGCAGTTTCATTATATTGATTATTTTTGTGCAGCACATTTGCGTCCTAATAGTCATGCTATGAGTAGAATGTTCTAGGAACTTCTTCATGCTAATTTGTCTCTTTCCCAATGAGAACTAGTTACAAATTATAGAAGTAATATATAACAAGTTGCTATTTGCTAATAGGAGTCATGATTTTTGCTCATTTGTCAATATTTTGCCTACCACTTCTTCTTATTGTTTGTGTTATTCACTTAAATTTCTCTAGGATAGGAATATGATCATTAATTTGCCTGTGGGCTTCGGCTTTGACTTCCTCTTCATACTGGTCATACACTTAACAAGCCATTCTCAATTTTATGCATATGGGAATGATCTTTTATATCTAAATAGTGAGATATTAGTGGTGCTTATAAGTTCCATAAAGATAGTTTTTGCTTTTCAGGTACATACATAGTTATCAAAGCTATCTTTGGAACCATGCAGCTAGTATGAGAGTGCAAAAATATGGTGTGTATTTCTCTAGGTTCTCGTTTGGAGCCATCTGGCTGATTCAGTGGCCATTTGTGATTTTCTGCTTTTTTTTTTAATTTCTTCTTATATTATATCTCTATGAGATTAATTATGTTGTGCTTCTCTTTCCTCTTTCTGGGACTGATCATGTTCCAGGAATTGATCATGTTGTGTTGGGGGACTTGGTGTATTGCAAAGAACATTGTCGTGAAGCAGAAAGGGGGGCCAATTATTCTGAATTTGAAGATGGTAGCTCAAATGACACCTCTAATCATATAGATGAAATCTCAGAAGCTGACCTCCCAGAAGAAAAAGATGTAACAGTAAAGGCAAGTATTTAGGTTGTCACTGTCTTAATTTTTTGCTTCCTGGGTCTCTTAACTTAAGTTGGAGAAGTCTGGAACCTGAACTGTCTGCATCATTCAGCATTTTGAGGAAATGATCAATTTTATAATCATTCAGAAGTCACTTTTTGCTATTATTTATACGTTGCATTAGAAAATGCATGCCACCTGCCGATGTTGAAACCTATTTTATTGAGTGGATCTCTTTTTACTTTAAAGAAGTAATCAGAATTGAGATGGTAGATAGTTGCTGCCATGCAACCCTATTAGTTGGTTGTGGTTTTGCAATGCAATGGTATGAAGCCCTCTTGAATCTCACCAGTTTAACTTGATCATATTCTATGTGGATTTTTGTTTTGGATTCAATATATAAATGGAGATTATTTCTTGATGGTGTGGATTCTGTTTGGAAGTGAACCAGTCAAAGTCAGAATCATCTTCATGGACTGGATAACGATGTGTTGAAGATGATCTTATCTGATGTCTATCGAGATGAAGTTTTGACAAAAGTGACCTAATTATTTTTTAGTATAGTGCTGTCATTGCTTGCTCTGTGAATTGCTCTCTCTTTCTTGCAACTTTTTTTTTTATTAAGGTTTGCCTTTTCTTTTTAAAATTAAGATGTAAGACAGTAAAGTGCTATTTTGCAGATGTAAGGCAGTAAAGTGCTATTTTGCAGGTGATAACTGAGGAAGATTTAAGTGCTGGGACTTACACGGTAGATGATGTTGTCCTTCCTTTACCAGGGTAGGAGAAAACTTGAATACTTTTTCTCTTCACTGATGCTATAGATCATTGCTTAGTTCCTTTTGCATTTGAAACTTTACTAATGGCAGGTCAAAAGTGATTTATCCAATGAACGATATTGAAGAAGTTTATTGTGACTTGGCAAAGAAGGTACGTTATCTTTGTCAGAATTTGGTACACGATTATTGGTGCTCGGAGATAGATTTTTGTTGCTATTACCCAAGTGTTGCTATTCGAAGTACTCAGATTGGTGTGGAACCTCTGATGTGCTTCGTAATCTATGAAAGGACTAAAGTGATTAACTAGTGCTTTTTCAGCCTAGATTGGTGGATTTACCAAAGTAGTGTGCAAATTTTTAATAAATTACAACCTCTTAATGTACGTGGGATTTGGATGAAAATTACTTTACCTTGGGTCCTGAATTGCTTAAAAGTATTGAAATAAAACCTGAAGAGTTAGAAAAAAGGGAAAAGAGTTTAGGCATTGAGTGTTTTGGAGAATTTTATTGGTTTTTCCTAGTTCTCAAAAAGAATGGTGGGATTAGTGGGTAATTCTTGTGTCACCCATGTTTTTTTTGCCATCTTTAATTCAGGTAACTTGAGAATATTAGTACATTTCCATGATATCATTCTTTATCTTGTTCACTTAGGATTACTTAAATTTCCTATTTCACTGCATTTGTGTTATTTTTTTCCTCCTCTGATTGTAGTTGATCATATTGTTCAGGACGCTATCGGCTTGACAGAGAGCGTGCATGGTGTCAAGTATGTTATTTAGTTGGTTTTTTCTTGTTTGACTAAGTACTGAATTTCAGTATTTCCATCCGTAGTTCTCTTAGAAAAGTGGCTAAGGATGACCTCTTGAGCAAACTTGATGCTGCTGAGGTGCCTTCTTAGACGGCATCCAATCATCAGAATTGTTCTACATAAGATCTTCATCAGTTTTTTTGAGAATGCTTTCTCTCTTGCTTATTGTCCTGCTTGTGTGTTGCAATTTGGTACTTGCTTTTTGTCTGCTTTCTTTGAAGAATCTGATTACTTGTAGGGAGTTTTCAATAACCAACATTACTGGAGCTTACAGGCGGGTATTTCTAAAGCCAAAGGAATTTGAATGGTATGGCAGTGTCCCTTTAGGATTGTTTTTATTTATTTGGCTCTGGTGTTCATTTCAAATTTATTATGGTGGATATTTTCTTATTCTCTTTCTGTAGGGAATTGCTCACCTATAAAGATGGAAACATTCCTTTAGCAGAGACAGATATGGACTTAATTTCCAAGTCACAAAAGTTGAAAAATGTCAGAGGGGAGGATTGTGGGAATGGGAAGGCAGGTGAACAATTGATTGATAATGGAAGACAATCATGTGTGAGTGCCATCATGGATTCAGCTGAAGATGAGGCAGGAAGTGATAGAGCAGGGTCTCACCAAACTGAAGTATATGATTCTGCTGACATCGAGGAGAGTCAGAAGGCTCTCAGATTGAGCTTTACCCTTCCAGCTTCTGGTTACGCGACAATGGCTATAAGGGAGCTGCTGAAGACATCAACTTCTGTACGTATTTTGTAAAAAGCTGGCTTGCCATTTGCTTTCTCAGTTTTCTGTTTGCAAGTAATTGAGGCGTTTTTTTTTTTTTTTTAAATAATACAAGGAGAGTCTTAAACTTTTGAGTCTAACAGAAATGTTAACTGGCCCTCTCCCAGTTAATTCCTAAATTATGAACCAAGAGTAGAGGACCAAAACCACTAGAGGGTGGTCACCAAAAGTTGAGAGAAATTTGACTGAATGCCCAAACTCGCAAGGAATTATATGCTAGTGTTATGAATACTGTGCCAAGCTTGACTTATGATGAAATACGAGCTTATCTAAAAGCTTAAATTGCATCTGGACTAGACCTTGTTCATTTAAGCATATCAGTGTGTGCATGCACGTGCATGTCTGTGCTTCTACAAGCGTAAAGTGCTGAAATAGATGAGATCTCGCTTACGATGCTCAAATCTAGTATTGTTTCAAGCATAATATTTCACAACAATATGGAACCCAGCTCTAGTCTGTCATAATCATGTACACTTTTCCATGTACTCTCTGTCAATAGTTCTACTGGTTCCAATTTTTTAATTGAAACAGTTATTTTCGTTTCAATTCTGCCACTCCAGGAATACTAACATTGGCCTGTTGCAGGTTGCGTTTCACAAGACATTGAACCCTTGAAGGCAAAACAATCCGAACATTGGGAAAGTTTTGGCTTTCCTTTGGGCCATTTGAACCTTCTCTGTTGATTTTTGGAGGATCTGGGAGTGCAAGATGGTATGATGCACTTTTCTATGCCATTCAGGACCCTTGACAAAAGAGATTTCTGTTCGGCCCCCTAGTTACACATTGTCTGTTGATTTTGAGAGGTTCTGGGAGAGCAGATGGTATGAAGCTTCCCTACGCCAGAGTTTTGTCTATAAAAATGCAATGACAATTTATAGGAGGTGAGGACCGTTGAAAAGAATAAAGTTTTCCTTAGTTGCTCCTTGACCATTGGTTTTTGGAGGGATTTGGGAGTGTGGAGGATATAATGCACTTCTCTATGCCAGAGCTTTGTATGTGAAAAATGCAATGGAAATTTAAAGGTGGTCAAAACCCTTAACTAGGAAGAAGTTTAGAGAGAATCCATTGCTGATGGATGGATCATTTATAAGTTATCTGCGTAGAGATTGATGCCTTTGAATTGCATTGCGGAAGGTATCTGCTGATCAGAAGTTTTGGAAATGGATTTTGACGGCTAAAATTGTTTGGATGACGGGGGAGTTGTCTCTGATTTTGCCTCTGATTAGCAGAAAGACCTATTCCACCACTGCATCCCTCTCCCCCCCCCCCCCCCCCCCCCACCACCAACCAAAAAAAATGTAGTGCCAAAAAATTCCTCCATAATACAGGAACTGAGAGGCAGTGGCATTTCTTGTAATGCTTAGGAATTACAGCAAATATCCAAACAAGAAACCTCACCTGAGGTTTTAGATAGTCTCATTGGCTACCCTTTAGATTTTATAAAATATGGGGTACCTTCGCTAAAACTCAGTAGTAATAAGTTCAACCCAATTCAAAAACATAAATAATATAAAATTGGTTTCAAGAGAGAAACAGTTTGATTCCACAACTGCCCCCAAGATTTGCATTAGTGAGTTAATTTGATACATACCTATTGCAACAAGAATGAAATTTCAGAGCGTATAAGTAGAATTGATGGCAAAGGCAAGATTTCTATTGGAGTTTGAAAAGTGGAAACCAACCAATTTTTTTTTGCAACCCTTTGTAACAACGTCTATTTGCAATAGCCAATGCATAAGACTCTATATAACAACAGTATGAAGCAGCTAAGACTATATAACAACAATATGAAGCAGCAACAGAGGACAATTCATGAGTTGGGTCTTGGATGAGCTAAACAATAGATCAAAAGAGTAGCTGCAACAGCTAGAAACACACACATAGCTTGTTCAAGCAATATAGGTGAATTCTAGTAATAGAAATTACCCTATACTAGTTATCTTGATTAACTAACCAGAAATCAGAAAAAAAAAATGGTCATCAATTAGCACTTTTTCTATTTAGGAGTCATCCACAACCAATGTCCTATATCTCAATTTCATACAAAACCACGCCTATGTTCCATAATAATGAAACTAACAATCAAGAAACTCAAGGAAAAAACCCTAGAATCTACTACCTAGAAATCTAAAGAAAAAAACGTAAATCACATAGAACATAATATAAACTACATAATGTCATATTTTCCATTTTATGCATCATCGAAGATATGATTTAATCACTTGTTGGGTTATTATTAAACATAATCAACAACAACAAACTTAAAAATCTGCAACCAAACTATAAAATTTTTCAAAATTTTACAGTAGTAAAATCTTAGAAACTAGCATTGAGATGTTCACAATTACCAAAATTTTTCACTCTTTTCATCAGAGCAAATTTCCTCTTTAAGCATCTTGAATTCTCACCTTTTCCTTGAAAAATCTCTATTTCCCTTCCTCTAATTCAACACTGAAGTATGATATGTTGCTTTAGTCATGTACATCAATTAGAAAAGCGCGCCAATCAATTAGAAAAGGGCGCCTGGAATTGGCGCCCATAGCAAATTAAAATTATTTTTTTAAAATTGTCATTATTTCAACTAAGCCTACTAATTAATGATTTAAGTAATAATGTCAACATAGTTGTGAAATATCTAATTAGTTGTCAGGGTAATTATGTCATTTTGCTGGAGTTGATGTAAGAATTGGGCTCAATAACCTGATGAGGGAGGAATCTGATATTTTGGAAACCTCAAGAGAGGCTAGTGAAAATGTTAAAAACCTCCAGGGAGGTTTATGAAATTATCCCTTACATAAATCATGACAATGAACACTCTATAAGACAAACATAGAGGAAAAAATACAAACTAAAAGAGAATAAGTAGGTTGTGGACTACGTAACAAGTTGGCTTAGAGTTTTGTGTTATGGTGTTATAAAATTAAGACTTTGTTATTGGATGATAAAATTGAGACTTATTAGGTATCAGGTTTTTAGAGTCATCTTGTCAAATCCTATCGAGTTGTCCATCGATTACCCTCATTGATACTAAATCCTAACCTATTTTATCAAAAAAATATCAAACGATAACAGATAACCCATCATCTAATTGGATTAATCATCGGGTCAGATATCTGCTAATATCAAATTTTACCCTACTCATTGCCATCCATAGACTCTAAGGAGGAGTTGGCGGCTATGGAAGGTCGAAGTAAAGCACAATCATTTGGTTGCTCTGATGAGATATTCAACCCCAATCTGGCTTGAAGCTGTACAAAGTAAAAAATGATAAATGGGATAATTTTAAAAACCTCCCTTGAGGTTTCTGATAGTATCACTTGACATCTTTGAATTTGAAAAATCTCATTTGCCTCCATTATTTTGGGTATTTTTTTCTAGCTTTTGCAACCCACTTCAAAATATAATATTATAAAAACTCATTTTGGAAAAGAGAATATAATTTCACCTTAAATTTATCTTTCTCTTGTGGATTCTTAATTGTCACAATACATTAATTTTATTTCTTAATTTTTGTAAATTCCGTTGATATGGTTCTTTAATTGAAATTTAAAAGTTGATAATGGGGTCGAAAGACACTTTAATAGTTTTTTGTCATTAGTTTGGACAAGACACTTTATGTCTTTTGGCCGCTAAACCATTTTTTTAGCCAAAAATATCACTCAACTCTTATAATTGTAATTTTTGACTATTCTGTCTAATTATAATGTTAAGGAGATGGAAAGCAAATCACGCGATAAGGTTATTAGGGCAAATTCATCTTAATAGATTTAGATTGAGTAAAAAACCTAGGGAGCCCTTGAACTATTATAGTTATCTACTTTTGGCCCCTAATCTAAATTTTGTTTTCGATGGCCCTTGAACAATTAAAATTGCACACTTTAAGAAGTTTCGGTGACTTTAGGCATAACTTTGGCAGGATTTAAAGGACATATTTGTCCATTCGTAATTGAAGTTTCGGAACCAGCATCAAAAACTCTAAAAAGAGGTAACTCTTCAATTTCTTAAACACAACATCAGAATTTTCTTCACAAATCCTTTGAAAATCGAGTTTTACCTAAAAGATTTTGATAGTGAAGCTTTTGAATGATGGGAAAAAACACCACATGCGAAGCATGGTGCAAAGCTGAAGCTTTTAAATTACTGGAAAAAACACCACATACGAGGCATGGTGCAAAGTTTTTTTCTTATGGGTAAAACTCGATTTTCAGAGGATTTGTGAAGAAGAATTTAATAGTGTGCTTAAGAAATTGAAGGGTCTTTTTTTTAGGGTTTTAGATACTGGTTCGATGCTGCAGTTATGAATGAACAAAAATGCTCTTTAGATCCTGCCAATTTATGCCTAAAGTCATCGAAAGTCCTGAAAGTGTGCAGATTTAATTGTTTAAGGGTCAATCGGAAACAAAATTTAGATGATGGGTCAAAAGTAAATAATAACAATAGTTTAAGGGCTCCCAGGTCTTTTACCCATTTAGATTTAATCATGATCACCACCTAGTATAAAGACTTGATCATGATCATCTGTTTTTGGGCTTTACTAAGAATACACCCCCGACTTTTCTCTCCTTGGAAAACCCATGCTTGGATTTCTTTTTCCAGGTGATTCCCGCCGAAGCCTGAATATCTGATCAGACGGCTTCAGTTAGCCAGGGCCCAGAACCTATTGACCATGCTAAAAATTGATTTGCAATCTCAAGGGTGTGAGGGGATTGGGAAGTATTTTGAAAGTAACGAAGAAGAAGTTAAAGCACGATGATAATGATCAGTACATCCTACAAATTGATGATAAGCGAAATTAGAGAAAATCAGTTTAAGAATATCAAAATTCCAGTATAAAAAATTATTTGAAACTACACATGAGGTTAATCGAGCATTGAATACTATTTTTTTCTAGATTTTTCTTAGATCCTAGTTCAATTCATTGACTAAATAAAAAGAACAAAGGTGAACAAAATGAGAATTAATAGGAGATTTGCCTAACTTTAAAACCAAAATAAAGCATAAAAAACGATAGTGATGGTAGTTGTTGCAACAGATGGAGATGGTGACTAATGAAAATTTGAAAGGACAAATTAAAGGAGTGATTTCTGAGAATAAATGGCCAATTTCGCTCCTGAACATTTTTACTAAAGTTGATTTAGTCCCTAAATTTTAATTTTGGCTAATATAATTCTTAAACTTATTTTTCAGATCCAACTAGGTCTCTTTATGGCGAAGTCTTCAGAAAACTGATTGCGGGCATAATTTATCAGCTAAACAAAAAGAGTGTTTTGAGAATTTGGGGTGGGTTTTGAATAAACTAGGGTGTTTTTAAAAATTTTCAGGTACTTTTAAAAATTTTTAAATTAATTTTCACCCCTTTCTTTAAGGGGGATGTGAGATCGATGATGCGTGGGGAGTTTGATGTGTGGACTCGCAAATCTACCTATTTTAAACTCTTATTACTAGCTTATTTAAATATTTAATAGCCCATTTGCTCCGAATAATTTATTTCAACCTTTTTAGACCCAATTACATAGAACTATGGCTTACATGTATTTTTAAAATAACTTGTTATAAAAATTAATTTTTGGGAAACTAGTTTAGCGAGAATAGTGAATTCGCATTTGGAGGCAATAATCGATTTAAGGGTACAATGAGCTTGGAGATTGAAGACTTATACATTAGTCTTAAAAATAAGTATTTTATGTTTAAGTACTCAAGTATTGGTTAGTTATACCATCGTTATAAGAATTTCTTAGAAATTTCGCTTTATCGCGCACAAATTGGAAGTACGCGTGTTTCGTGCGCGCAATTATTTAAGGGATATTAGACCCTTATTTTTAGACTATTAAGAGTGAATAATAATAGTATGAATGGAAGTGCATTAAAGGTTTAGGGCACAAGTGAAACAAACCCGAGAGGAAACAAGCACGAAACGCTTGCGCACGCGCATTATTATAAGTTGAATTTTGGAGCAATTTTGGGCCACAAACTCTTAAGCTTCCTTTAGAAGCTAACTACATCAGATTTCACTCCCTCTCACACCCTCAAGCAGCTGAACACCAAGGAGGAAGAAGACCCAAAAATTTCTTCATCTCATCTCACTCAAACTTACACCAAATCATCTCAAATTTCTACCATACACTCACAATCACTTGGTGATCATCTTAAGCTAGGAGAAGAGCTTCATTTCCACGGTTTTCTTGAGCTTCAAAGGACCGAAAATTTCTGGATTTATCATCTAAGGAGGTAACAAATGATCAAACCCTTGAATCTTAGTTTATGAAAGTTAGATTGTACTTAGAAGCTTGTAACTTGATGTGGGTACCACTATATTGTTGGAAATCTTGTGAGTGGGCTCTATGAAATTCCACAATGGATTTGATGATCTGATTTGATGAGATTGAATGTTAATTATGTTGATTAAGTGTTAATCTAGTAGAGATAAGTGGTAAAAGTGAAAAGGAAATCAAAGGAAGTGTTGCATGTTGAAGGGCCGAATCTGCCCTGTCTTTACCGAGCTCCTCGGTGCGAATTTTTGTGGTTAAATTGACTTGATTTTGATGTAGATATGTTATATAGGTTGTGTGGAAAGTTTCCTCCAAAAATCACTTGATTTGGTTGGGTAAATGTTTAAATTTCGAATTTAGTTCATGGCTGGAAAACTGTCCAGAGTTGCTCTGGCAGCAATTTTGAATCGACCATAACTCTTTGCTCCGACGTCAAAATTGAGTTCCGTTTATGGCATTAGAAACTAGACATTTCCAGTTTTCCAATGATGTAAAATGCATCCCCTGATTCCACTTGAGTGAACCGTACCAGACTTTTAAAATCACCTGCCCTGTTTCTCGGCAGAGCCTGTTATGTGCTGGAACTTATTGCTTGAATATGAACTAGTTATGGACAGAATTTCGATTTCTTCTGAGATATTTTAGCCCTATAAATTTAGTTTCCAACGCCACCAACCACACCCAATTCCAAGTTTAATTGAGTGAGTTGTGGCTGAATTTCAGAACTGCGTCATTGCTTGAAAAGCCTAAAATCTGGGGCTGACCAATGGCTAGTCTTGATTGAGACTTGTTATTTTAAAATTGTTGGTGTTAACCACCTACTAAATGTATCTTGGATGTTTCTTAGACATTGTCTTCACAAATGAACCATGTTTGAGATGTTGTCATTGGCCAAATGATTGAGAAAAGGAAAATTGAAGTACAAGGCAGATTTGCCTTAGAAATTCTTGAAACTTTAGTGACTTTGTTAACTTACTTCCCATGCGAATTTTTGCATGAAATTTGACAGAGCAATAGCCCTTATATGGTAGTGTAATAATGCCAAATTTAGTGTCATTCCGAGTCCATTTCGATGCCCAACCAAAGCCTCAAAATTCATGTTTTAAATCTGGAAAATTCTTGTTTAGTGAGGAAATTTCCATAACTTTGAGCCGCTATATCTTGGTGCTCAAAACTTCGATTCTTGTTCCGTTTATTTTGTTTTAAACTTTAATTGTAACTCTAATTGAGTTTCAAATTTGAGAGGCTAATTCATATTGTGTGAATTTTGCCGAATTTTCAAAGTTGGCCAAAAATCAACCCCAAAACTGTCTTGATAGCCCAAAACAACAACTTGAAGCCAAAATTTGAATGTCATCCATTTTGAATCATGGAAAAGTGTCTTCTAGGAACTTTTAGTACTTTAGAAGTAGTTTCCAACGGTATCAAGTTTTCCAATTTTGGACCTATAGAAAGTGAGTTATGATTTTTCAAAGAATGCCCTCAAATTCGATAAATCTTGACCGTTTTGAAAAAAATTCGCGAGGGAACATTTTCAAAGAATCCGGCCGTATATCCGGCCAGTTCTTGGCCGAATAGTTGGCCGGATTGGTGGTGAGATTTGAAAAAAATTGGATTCTTCTCTGCCTCGAATCCGGCCAGTTCTTGGCCGGATTGTAAAGTGTCACATTTCAGTCCGTCTTCGATCGCTCGTTTGGAAATTTATTTACATGACTTCATACCTACTTGCTTCCATCCAATGATTTTAAGGATAAAAATCAGATTTTCTTGTATTACTAAAACCCCACTTTTGAGTCTCGATTTACGAGTAATTAAGGTTCATTTTCATGATATTTTTCTAGATTGTACAAGTGTACAATCTTCTTCGATGATTAGGGGTTTTAAACGATAGTGTGTAATAGTTCATTATTACTTGTTCAGGCACACAAGAGGACCTTCAAGAGGATCCCATGGTGAATGCCTGAACCCTCGAGTGACACTTCTTTTTTATTTTATTTGGTGAGTGTCAAGTGTGTGAAATACGTGATACGTGTGAATTCCTATTGATATCGAATATTTTGGAAATGTCGAGTCGAGTGTGTATTTTATCGCACTCGTTCTCATTTAAGTGAAGTGTACTTGAATTACTTGACATGAAATACTTGAATTGCTTGAAGTGACTTGTTAAGTGAATTAAGTGAAGTGTTTAAGTGATTATTTATGCTATGGCTGCATAAGTCGATTGGAGTGAATCTCCTCGACTCTTAATAAAAATCATGAGGGACGCTCAATTCTCACTGGTTAACCTAGGACTCGAGCCGGTACGGGCTTGGTCGGACTCTTTGGTGAACCATGAGAAAACATAAACTTGACCTATTGAGAGGTCTTGCTGGGCATACTCGAGTAGTATCGTCTCAAACAAGCGACAGGCAGGCCCCGTACAGGTGTATGCAACGGTGAACGGGGACATAATAAGTGAAGTTCTACGGACTATAACCTACCCGATTGACGGAGTGTCAACTCGTGGAGGTTCTTGATCGTGCAAGTGGAAAATATCTCCTGAGAGCTCCTATATTCTTGAATTGTTTCTGTTTACTTTTCTAGCTCGAATTGTTATTTACTTGAATATTATTATCTTACTCGTCAAATGGGATTGTTACTTGAACAACGTGCTTGCATGTGTATTTTCTTGGCCTCACGAGCAATTGCTCACCCCGTAGATTTGTTGTCCTTAACAGGAATGGACATGAAGAGTAACTCGGAGAAACCTTTGGATGCACTTTTGTATTAGGGTTTCCAATGGAACTGACTAGACACTTTAGCTGATTGTATATTTTGAGAATTGATGTACCTTTTGGGAATCTGATGTAAGAGCTAGATAGTTGATATATTTTGAACTTATGATGTAAGACTGGATTTTATTTATGGAAGTTTCCGCACTTACTTACTTTGTCTTGTCGTATTGGTTGCTATTGTATGAAGTTTGAACGGGAATTGCACCGAGTCCTGACGAAAGTTGGGCAGGCGTCCCGCGGATACCCTTTGGTTCACCTTAGGGAGAAGTGGGGGCGTCACAGTTGGTATCAGAGCCTAAGTTTCAGATCTTTGTAGTGTATCTTAGGTTTAAAAGTTTAGGATACCGGACCGTGAGATTCACTTGACTATTAACCTATTGTATTTCGGTTGTTAAAGAGAATTAGTACCTGAGAGTTTCCTGAATGGCATTTCGTAGTAAAGAGCCTAGGTTTAGAGATTTTTTTGGGAGATATTTTAGAGGTTTTACACTTGAGAATCGAGATTAGATAATTTAGTTTCACCTTAAGTCATGCTTAAGCGAATTAGTAACTTTAAGTTTCTAACCTGAAAATTGTGGTTGTTTTGCAGGGATGGATAATGGAAATGGACCTGCTGCTAATGGTTACGATCATACTAATGGACATATAGAGCCCCTTAGGCCTATTTACTACCGAGCTCGTGGCGGAGAAGCTCGTGTGCGCTACTCGCCTCCTTCTGAGATTCCCCGATGCCCCTATAGGTGACTTACGCGTACCCTAATGACGTAGTACTATCACTGGACGAAGAGCGTCATCAGTTGGTGAATACCAACCGAGCGTTACTTTAGGAGGTTGAGGATCTGAGCTTTGTGGTGAATGCTCAGAATAATAGGATTGCAGAGTTAGAGGGGATGGCAGCGAACGAGATGACTAAGGCTGAGGTCGCTCGTGATGAGTTTCAGAGGGTTATGGCTCAACTTACTAGGATAGGCGAGGAGGTTCGGGATCGGGCTTCCGGGATTTTGACAGACGCTTCTATGTTGATTGATGATGTCATGGACGTTGTCCAGAGCCCGGTTCAGGAGGAGGACTCTGAGGAGGAGATTCCCCCTGATAGTTCTACTGTGAACTAGACCTAGAGTGATAGGCTTTTGACTTTTGTAACTAGGAATAGCTGATGTGATGCTAGTGCTGAGCCCATTGTATTTTGTTTGACTGTGTGGCCTACTTTTGAGGCACTCGACTTTACTTTAGTCGTGCATGACTAAAAGTATTTTGTGGCACCTGTGTGCTATATTTTTGTAATTCCCGCATGACTTGCTAATTGTATGAACTCTGAAGTGTTAATGAATGTAAATTATTACTATTTTCAATTTTTCTTGATTGGCTTTTGGTTTGAGTATTTTCTCGCGTATTCACTTTTATTTATTGCACTAGGCACCACTAGAATTATGGACGGCTAAAGAAGTAAAAAAGGGACCGAGGACGAGGGGTTAAGTAATTCTAAACTCAAGGGGATGATTAGAGAACGACTGCTGGACTGAACCGAAACCCTAGAAATGAAGGAAAACAATCACGTAGTTACTGCTATTGACCATACGATTGATATCCTAGCACGGTTGATTGAGCACCCAAACTCTAGATCAATAAGCCAACCTAAGAATCATGAGAGGTGTGAAAATGGAATGATTCTTGAAGTTCGCTCCATCTAAGTTTTATGGAGAATCTAACCTCGAAATAATAGAACCGATTCAAGGGAATCAAATAAGGCACTAGTGAAAGCAAGAGCTTAGGGTTTCTTCTCAAGCCACTTTATAATTGAGTATTGGAGAGTAAATTAGGGTGTGAAATTTTTAAGGAATAAGATCTCCGTATTGCATTATATTTAGAAGTATTGATAGTGATCTTGTAGAGATTCAAGAGCCCGTCCATGTTAAGTAGAGAACATGTTAGCATTTGACTTAAGCCAACCGATAAGATGACAATCTTGGAAGAAATGCGTAAGGAAATGGATATTCTTCAAAATGAGGTAGAATTTTAAAGAAAATTGGCTGACTACTGGGAAGGACGGTGGAAACAAGAATATGCAGAGAAAACTGAGTTGCTACGCAAGAACGTAGAACTGGAGAAGAAATACAAAGGAAGTCCTCAAACTAGTCAAGCTGTCACTTCTCACACAAACTGTGGATACTGTGGCACTTAGGCCAAGTGCTGGTTAAAACAAGGAAAATGTCTGAGGTGCGGTAGTACCGAGCATAAACTTTCAAATTGCCCTGGTACCTCTAAAAAGAGGAAATACTCAGCGGCCAACTAGATCCGCCACCAAGCAATCGAGTGCCAGAAGGGGGTCTAAGTGCTGGAAGTTTTACGAGTAGGGATGGTTAACTCCACTCGAGAGATAGAGGTTGTAGTTCTACCCTAGACTAGACTGGCACTTTTGGAGATTTAATCTTTTGCATAAGGGAATGTCTTTTGTTATTTTGTATCTTGGCATCTTGACACGTTTTGCTGTAATCTTGTTGTTTTCCCTTTTCCTTTTGAAATGATTTGATAAACCTCTTCCAACTGGATGTAATTATTACGATCTTTATGACATATGAAAATTGATCCTATGACTTACATGTATATTTAAACTTTGCCCCACATTTTTAGATTGGTAATAAGACATGGACGGTAGTAGACGTGGTCGAGATTGTATTTGAGAGCGTAGGCAACCCCGAGGTCTTGGGGATGACCAGGGTTCAGTGAAAAAAAAAAATCGAGAACTTAGGGTTGAAGTTGGGACCCAATATTTGATTACCAAATTGAGATATTAAGATTGTGAAAATTGGGTTAGTGAAAGGAAATATTTGATAAATTTAATGAGTTTAACAATTAAGGGACCGGATATCATATTTGGAATGGAAGCTTAAGGCTATATATATAGACTATCGAGACTTGAACGATGTGACCATTAAGGACAATTACTCCGTTGCCTCACATAAAAGAGAATTTTGATCAATGGCAAGGAGCCGTGATACTATCCAAATTGGATTTAAAATAGAGCTATTACCAATTGGAAATCCTAGGAACTGATGTGGCTAGGACCGCTTTCAATTCAAGATATGGACTCTTCAAATTTTCAGTTATACCTTTTGGGTTGACTAATGCACTAGCAGCAATTATGGCCTTAATGCATCAGGATTTTAAACCGTATTTGGATTAACCTATGGTGGCATTTATTGATGATATATCGGTATACTCTAATGCTTGAAAAGATCATGAAAAATACCTGATGGTAGTTTTACAAACCCCAAGAGAACGCCAACCTTCGTTAAATTCAATAAATGTGAGCTCGATTGGAAGAAATAGCCTTTCTAAGTTATACAATATCTGAGAAAGGAATTGTCCTTGACTCAGCTAAAGTGGAAGTTGTTTAAGAGGAAACGACCGGATAATCTTACTGAAATTTGGAGTTCTTAGAGTTAGCCGAATATTACCTATGATTTATCAAGGATTCTTCTAAAAATGCAAGACTTGGCAAGTTATTTGGGATTCTAAATGAGAGGAAAAATTTTAAAAGTGAAAAGTGTTTAATCAATGCACCTGTGTTAGCCTTATCAAGCGGATGAGGTAGTTCTGTGATTTATACAGACGCTTCAAAGGATAGTTTAGAATGTATATTAATAGTACATGATAAGGTGATTGTATATACCTCTAAAGAGTTAAATATCACGAGAGAAAGTAGCCAACCCATGATTTGAATTTAGTGGCTAATGTTTGTATTAAAGAAGTAAAGACATTACCTATATGAGGTAGACATGAAACCGATTAGGTTACCATATGACTGGGAAGTTAAAATGCCTACTGGGGAATCAAAGTTTGATTGCTAATTGGATGAATAGAAATTGTGAAATATGAGTTGGAAAACGTAAGTTAGAGATTGATCTGATAGACTTAACCATTAAGGGAATGATATTGCACTAGAAGTGAATTTCGAGTACGAAATTCTCTTAAGGGGGAGAGGATGTTAGGACTCGCAAATCTATCTATTTTAAACTCTTATTACTAGCTTATTTAAATATTTAATAGCTCATTTGCTCCGAATAATTTATTTCAACATTTTTAGACCCAATTACATGGAACTATGGCTTACATGTATTTTTAAAATGACTTGTTATAAAAATTAATTTTTGGGAAACTCGTTTAGCGAGAATAGTGAATTCGCGTTTGGAGGCAATAATCGATTTGAGGGTACAATGAGCTTGGAGATTGAAGACTTATACATTAGTCTTAAAAATAAGTATTTTATGTTTAAGTACTCAAGTATTGGTTAGTTATACCATCGTTATAAGAATTTCTTAGAAATTTCACTTTATCGAGCACAAATCGGAAGTACGCGTTTGCGCGCGCGCAATTATTTAAGGGATATTAGACCCTTATTTTTAGACTATTAAGAGTGAATAATAATAGTATGAATGGAAGTGCATTAAAGGTTTAGGACACAAGTGAAACAAACCCGAGAGGAAACGAGCACGAAACGCGCCTGCGTGCGCATTATTTTAAGTTGAATTTTGGAGCAATTTTGGGCCACAAACTCTTAAGCTTCCTTTACATCAGATTTCACTCCCTCTCACACCCTCAAGCAGCCGAACACCAAGGAGGAAGAAGACCCAAAAATTTCTTCATCTCATCTCACTCAAACTTACACCAAATCATCTCAAATTTCTACCATACACTCACAATCACTTGGTGATCATCTTAAGTTAGGAGAATAGCTTCATTTCCACGGTTTTCTTGAGTTTCAAAGGACCGAAAATTTCTGGATTTATCATCTAAGAAGGTAACAAATGATCAAACCCTTGAATCTTAGTTTATGAAAGTTAAATTGCACTTCGAAACTTGTAACTTCATGTGGGTACCTCTATATTGTTGGAAATCTTGTGAGTGGGTTCTATGAAATCCCACAATGGACTTGATGATCTGATTTGATGAGATTGGATGTTAATTGTGTTGATTAAGTGATAATCTAGTAGAGATAAGTGGTAAAAGTGAAAAGGAAATCAAAGGAAGTGTTGCATGTTGAAGGGCCGAATCTGCCCTATCTTTGCCAAGCTCCTTGGTGCAAATTTTTGTGGTTAAATTGACGTGATTTTGATGTAGATATATTATATAGGTTGTGTGGAAAGTTTTCACTAAAAATCACTTGATTTGGTTGGGTAAATGTTTAAATTTCGAATTTAGTTCATGGCTGGAAAACTGTCCAGAGTTGCTCTGGCAGCAATTTTGAATCGACCATAACTCTTTGCTTCGACATCAAAATCGAGTGCCGTTTGTGGAATTAGAAACTAGACATTTCCAGTTTTCCAATGGTATAAAATGAATCCCCTGATTCCACTTGAGTTAACCGTACCAGCCTTTTAAAGTCACCTGCCCTGTTTCTCGGCTGTGTTAGAGAGCCTGTTATGTACTGGAACTTATTGCTTGAATATGAGCTAGTTATGGACAGAATTTCAAAATGATTTCTTCTGAGATAATTTAGTCCTATAAATGTAGTTTCCAACGCCACCAACTACACCCAATTTCAAGTTTAATTGAGTGAGTTGTGGCTGAATTTCAGAACTGCATCATTGCTTGAAAACCCTAAAATCTGGGGTTGACCAATGCCTAGTCTTGATTGAAACTTGTTATTTTGAAATTGTTGGTGTTAACCACCTACTAAATGTATCTTGGATGTTTCTTAGACATTGTCTTCACAAATGAACCATGTTTGAGATGTTTTCATTGGCCAAATGATTGAGAAAAGGAAAATTGAAGTACAAGGCAGATTTGCCTTAGAAATTCTTGAAAATTTAGTGACTTTGTTAACTTACTTCCCATGCGAATTTTTGCATGAAATTTGACAGAGCAATAGCCCTTATATGGTAGTGTAATACTGCCAAATTTGGTGTCATTCTGAGTCCATTTTGATGCCCAACCAAAGCCTCAAAGTTCATGTTTTAAATCTGGAAAATTCTTGTTTAGTGAAGAAATTTCCGTAACTTTGAGCCGCTATATCTTGGTGCTCAAAACTTCGATTCTTGTTCCGCTTGTTGTGTTTTAAATTTTAATTATAACTCTAATTAAGTTTCAAATTTGAGAGGCTAGTTCACATTGTATGAATTTTGTCGAATTTTCAAAGTTGGCCAAAAACCAACCCCAAAACTGTCTTGATAGCCCAAAACAACAACTTGAAGCCAAAATTTGAATTTCATCCATTTTGAATCATGGAAAAGTGTCTGCTAGGAACTTTTAGTACTTTAGAAGTAGTTTCCAACGGTACCAAGTTTTCCAATTTTGGACCTATAGAGAGTGAGTTATGATTTTTCAAAGAATGCCCTTAAATTCGATAAATCTTGACCGTTTTGAAAAAAATTCGCGCAGGAACATTTTCAAAGAATCCGGCCGTATATCCGGCCAGTTCTTGGTCGGATAGTTGGCCGGATTGGTAGTGAGATTTGAAAAAAATCGGATTCTTCTCTGCCTCGAATCCGGCCGGATATCCGGCCAGTTCTTGGCTGGATTGTGACGTGTCACATTTCAGTCCGTCGTCGATCGCTCGTCTAGACATTTATTTACATGACTTCATACCTACTTGCTTCCATCCAATGATTTTAAGGAGAAATATCAGATTTTCTTGTATTACTAAAGCCCCACTTTTGAGTTTCGATTTACGAGTAATTAAGGCTCATTTTTATGATATTTTTCTAGATTGTACAAGTATACAATCTTCTTCGATGATTAGGGGTTTTAAGCGATAGTGTGTAATAGTTCATTATTACTTGTTCAAGCACACAAGAGGACCTTCAAGAGGATCCCACGATGAACGCCTGAACTCTCGAGTGACACTTCTTCTTTATTTTATTTGATGAGTGTCAAGTGTGTGAAATACGTGATACGTGTGAATTCCTATTGATATCGAATATTTTGGAAATGCCGAGTCGAGTGTGTACTTTATTGCACTCATTTTCATTTAAGTGAAGTGTACTTGAATTACTTGACATGAAATACTTGAATTGCTTGAGGTGACTTGTTAAGTGAATTAAGTAACGTGTTTAAGTGATTATTTATCCTATGGCTGCATAAGTCGATTGGAGTGAATCTCTTCGACTCTTAATAAAAATCATGGGGGACGCCCAATTCTCACTGGTTAACCTAGAACTCGAGCCGGTACGGGCTTGGTCGGGCTCCTTGGTGAACCATGAGGAAACATAAATTTGACCTATTGAGAGGTCTTGCTGGGCATACTCGAGCAGTATCGCCTCAAATAACCGACAGGCGGGCTCGGTACAGGGGTATGTAACGGTGAATGGGGACATGATAAGTGAAGTTCTACGGACTATAACCTACCCGATTGACGGAGTGTCAACTCGTGGAAGTTCTTGATCGTGCAAGTGGAAAATAGCTCCTGAGAGCTCCTATATCCTTGAATTGTTTCTGTTTACTTTTCTAGCTCGAATTGTTATTTACTTGAATATTATTGTCTTACTCGTCAAATGGAATTGTTACTTGAACAACATGCTTGCATGTGTGTTTTCTTGGACTCACAAGCAATTACTCACCCCGTAGATTTGTTTTCCTTAACAGGAATGGACATGAAGAGTAACTCAGAGAAACCTTTGGATGCACTTTTATATTAGGGTTTCCAATGGAACTAACTAGACACTTTGGCTGATTGTATATTTCGAGAATTGATGTACCTTTTGGGAATCTGATGTAAGAGAGCTAGATAGTTGATGTATTTTGAACTTGTGGTGTAAGACTGGATTTTATTTATGGAAGTTTCCGCACTTACTTACTTTGTCTTGTCGTATTGGTTGCTATTGTATTAAGCTTGAACGGGAATTGTACCGAGTCCTAGCGAGAGTTGGGCAGGCGTCTCGCAGATACCCTTTGGTTCGCCTTAGGGAGAAGTGGGGGCGTCACAGTTTGAACTCTAATTACTTCCAAGTTCAAACTATAACTAAGGATGGCAATGGGGCGGGGGACCCCTCCCCCACCCCCCGCCCCGCTTCCCCCGCGGGTGCCCCCGCGAGGTTAATAAAAATTTGTTATATGATTTTATTATAGTTAAATTTTAGCAAATAATCAGGTACTAAAATATCAACACATCACCAAATTATTATTCATTGTAATTTCACAATTGAAACTTATAAAAACAATCAAACGAAAGTTATTTGAATACAATCCAACATGATGAAATAAATACAACTAAAGTAGTCAAGTTTTTACTTTTGGCACAAATACAATCACTAATTCATTATTGTGCTTGTGCTTTTTTTTGAGAAAAAAATGTTACTCCCTCCGTCCCATTGATAGTGTCATACTTTCCTTTTTGGTCTGTCCCAAAATTAATGTCACTTACCACAATTGGCAATAAAAACTTTCCCCCATTTTCATCTCATGCCCTTAAATATACCAGATTCTTTTAAGATTTTGATGGGCCCCAAAAAATTACAAGGATTGCACTTGATATGCGTGAGTTTCACAGCAAATGGAAACAATGGTCGTGCAAAGAACATTCCAAAAAAGCGGCTGAGACATTGTTTGAAACATGGGTCCCACAGGTCTGTCACCACTCCATTATCATTCTAATAGTCAATAAGTTACGCTGCTCCATAGAAACCGAATAGGGGCATTGCTGGAAGTTACACCAAAATCGTTTGAAATCCAGACACTGTTGAAAATAAACACAACTCCCGAAGTGCGACTATTATTTCGGGACGGAGGGAGTATTGTATTAAGTGTAATTAGGGATTTAGTATAAATGTATTAGTAAATTTAGTATAGCTAATTAATAATTTCTATTAGTAGTCATATATAATTATTAGTATAATTGATAATATCAATTATATTACATATACTAATATATATTATATAATACATATAACTAATAATATTATTATCATAAATTTGTAACTAATTAAATTAAATATTATATATAATTATATACATATATATATTTTTATTTTTTTAAGCAGGTGGCTCTCCCGCCCCGTTTCTAAACGGGAGGGAAAAAAATTCCCCCCCTCCCCCACCCCAACAGCCCCCGCGGGGCGGTGGCCGCTCCATTGCCATCCTTAACTATAACTCAAACTTCTACTACTACAAGTTCAAACTATAACTCAAACTTCTACTGCTACGAGTGTTTGAATCTTGTTGATTGTGAGCTGTTGGAGGTCAGGTAGTACACGAGTATATAGGGAATATTCAAGTATTGATCCAATGAGGAAGATTGTCAAGCACCGGCGGTATTCAAATCCTTTATTATTTAGATTATTATAAATAAAGCAAGTAAATTTAAACAATAAATATGTATTAAAAGTAGTAAAAATGACAATAAAAATATACCTAGAGTTGTAGAACTCCTATATACTCTTACAAGTGAAATTTACTGGTTAAATAAAATTGATTATCTTGGCTAAGTCATGGCTAATTCTCTAATATGCATGATACTCACTTTTGCCGATGTACCAACCATGCTTATAACTATCTCTCACACACGTTTTGTGATGAAGAATCTAGCTATAGATTCACTAAATTCTATGAAATTACATGATTAAAGCCACAGAGGTGCAACCCTACATTAGCGAGTTAACTCCCTAGATTTAACATTTCCATGAACTAGTATTGAATATAATATTCATTGATGAAACAACACCTTTAGATAATCATAATTATTGATAAGTTAATCATAATTGTAATAGTAAAAGTGTTAAATAATTTACTCAAGATTTAAACATCAAATATACAAGAAAATATCACATACAATCATAGCAAGTCATCCCTACCCTAGGTATACAAACTAACAAAATATAAGAGATAAGAAAACAACAACCAAACTTATATTGTAGCTAAACACATGAATCGAATACAAGAATTCAAGAGTTAGGAGAAAGGTCGTCCTTGTCATATGAGCTTCCAATTTCTCCATCTTCATTCTTAAATTTCATCTATGTTAGCTACATACAAAGATTGGATACAACTACACTAAATGACATTATACTAATGAATTAGGGAACCCTAGAGAAAGATATATTTTGACGTAGTTTTTCTAGACTCCAAAGGTACCAAAACAAGCTCAATAAAGCCCAATTTAGAGAGAAAATTCTCTACTTTCTTTTTTTCCTTCTACAATGTAAACGTAGCTTCTAAAAAGTTAAAAGTTGTAGCTCTAGTAGAATCTTAAAAGATTGAATGACAAAAAATTATTCTTGAAATTGCTTGGTCCTTTCTTCTAACACCAAAATGTCTCGTCAACTTTTCCAACAAAAGCAAAGAAATATGGCCCAAAAGAAATAAGTAGTGCAACTTGCAAGCAAAATTTTTGGCTGAGGAAAACCGTGGGAGAAACCATCCCAAGTAAGGCCTGTTTCATGGCCGTTTTCTGAGTAATGTGTTGAAGTAAAAACAGGGAAACCAATCTACCAATAAACCGGCCCAGATACCAGTTCAGCCTCAGCTGGTTTCACTCCCCTAACTCGCCACCATTTTCATGCTTAAACACTTCTTACTTTTTTGTTTAACTTGGCGACCAACTCTTTCAAATCTTTGGCCCATTTTTTCCTACAAAAACAACCCATATTCCAAAGCAACTAAAAATGGACAAAATAGTCAAATTACTCAAGCACATCTTCTTTGGGAAAATTACCACTTCAATCCCATATTCCACTCAAAAAAGTGAAACAAAAGCTCCTAAAATAACCACAAAATATAGTGCATAAAAAACACTTATCAAGCAACTTGGTTTGGACTATTGATTTTGATACTTTAAAATTTAGAAATAATTTCAGAAACCTCCCTTGAGGTTTCATAAAATATCACTAACCTCCCCCCACATTTTCAAAATCTCTTGAATTGCCATTTTGTTAACAATGCCAGCCCCTCTAACCAAAAGTATTAAAAGAAAATGCATTTTGGAGGAGAGAGAGTCTTTTAGTTCCCTTAATACCCTTAAGCTGACCAAAAAAAATCTACGTAGAAAGTGAGGGGGTCAAAGTGTGAAATGCATGAAAATTGGACTGCAAGTGAGAAAGGTGAATGACGTTTGGAAGGCAACTGTTAGTTTTGGCTTCCTGGCAGCAATATTAAAAGGCATAAATAGCTTTAAAAAATGGGCAGATTGAGAGGAAATTGGTACAAGAAAATGACTAGCTATCAAAAAGTATGACATTTTACTCTTATTTATTTGTTTGTGCTATGTTATTTGTACACCTTCTTGGAACTTTAAAACTTTGTAATCAGCAATGTAAATAGAAAAATATATATTTAACTTTTTTTTTACAAAAATTCCCAAGAACAACCATTCAAAACCACCCCAGTTTTTTTCAATATATACAAAGTTAGTTTCCTTTCAACTCACCCTTGTTATAAGGGTATTATTATTGGACGTATGCATAAAAAAAATTCGATATTCTAAAGAATATTATCGTAGCCACATGTTCGGTTATATCAGTGAAAGGAAGAAAATTGAAAGAAAAATAAAATAAAACAAAAAATATTAAAAAAGATATCGAAAGTGTAAAAATAAGGATCCTATTCTCGTTTTTAAACTTGCTAACAGTGTTGGATGTCGAAAGACATGGTGCTGATTTCTTTACCCCAACTAAGGATAATAGATTAAGAAATAACTAGTGAACTAAGGTAAGTATGAAACTAAAAGCAAAAGTGGCCATCGGTAATTTTTTTAAAAAAAAATATTTGGTTATATTAAAAAATTATCAAGACGCTTGCACAATATCAATAATGGTTTATACTAAGTGCACATGAAAAATCAAAACTATTATGTATTGGCCCCAAATTAGTCAAATTATAAAGTCCAATGTTAAAGGAAAAAATTGAACTAGAAATCAAAACATTTTTTTTTTTGTAAGTGGACCAATTGTTTCCCGGGCTTTAGGCTATTACATGCTTTCTTTCTCTTTTTTTTTTTTTTTTTGCTTTTCATATGCTAAATAATTGTTAGAAGAAATGAGGTTATTGTTGACAATTTTTCCATTTTGATAGTGACATGTGACACCACAATCACTTGAGGGGCGGTAAGAGAGATTTTGAAAACGTAGGAGGAGTTTAGTGATATTTCACGAAACCTCAGGGGAGGTTTCTGAAATTATCCCTAGAAATTAATAGCCTAGATCGAGCCGAGTTTTACGGTTTGATCCGAACCGTGAGTAGGACCAAGTTGGCAGACGCGCTGGAGATATTTTCAAGTGTTAAAATAAAAAGTACACTAAGATTCGCGAACCATCACCCCCGCCCCCCGGGGCCCAAAAAAAAAAAAGGGAAGGTACAGTCAGGGAATTTCTACCTCGAAATGATAGGATGCTAAGCAGTCAACAGTGAGGAGAAGGCAAGACCTTAAACCTATTACATCATGATTAAAAGTTTTAAATTTGGAATAAAAGCCAGAGACCAATTTGTCTGAACACTTTCAAGATTCGTCATACTTCCATAGAACTTACATTTTTTATCAGTGATGGACGTAGGATTTTGATTTAAAGGGGGCGAAATAACCAATTTAAGAAAACACTTAACAAATAAAGCACACAAACTTAAAATAAAAGTTCAATAGAAAGTAAAACATGAAATTAGACTCTCCATTACTTGGTTTTCTAGCAATTTGAGGCATACGAAACTAAACGACTCAATTGGAGGAGTTTCCTTGGAATGAGACGTCTCTTCTCTATCGGGGGATTATTTTCACTCGAAAAAAGAATCAATTGGTTTTGGAGGCATTCTTATTTTATTGTCTTGTGACCTGAAATATTTTATAATTTGATTTCATATGTTTGACTATAAAAGATAAAATTAACTCAGGGGCCAAAATCATACTAAAACTAACTAAATTCTATAAATCACATCGAGGCTATGCAAATTAAGACTAAAATTCTAAGATTCAAGTTAGAATAAGAATAATTGACAAATTAATAATCATAAAAAAAATTTAAATGACAAACTTAAAATAAGCATGACCTCCAAAGAATTAATGAATATGAATTAAAATATAATTGGAAGAATTGTAAACAGAGAAAAAATTAGACTTGCCTTTAGGAAGATAGGAAGAGTAGGTGTTTGAGATGAGATAAACGAAATTGGGTAAGATCAAAGATTGATGTGTGGTTGGTCAAGAAAATTGGCGGCTTTAGGAGTTGGCTTCTCACTTATACATAATACATCGATTGTTTTTTTTGAAAAAAAAATTTCATGTAGATGATGTATAAATAGAATTTTTTTCCATGAATTTCCTTGTCAATTGTTTCCTATTTGTATAATGTTTTCCTACGATTAACTGATATAAAGAATCTAATTTTTTTTTTTTTTTTTTTTGGGAAACTTACATAAGTGAAATTAATATTTCCTAAGATAATATTTAAAACTTAAAGTAATAGGAAATTTTTTAATTAAGGAAACTAGAGTTAGTTTATTATAGAACACTCTTTTTAAAGCAGAAATTAAAGGAAATTAACAACCTAACTAACTATAAATATGTTGGGGGCGGGCAAATTGATAGAGTTTTTAGTGTAATTGAGAATTACTATTGAGTTCAAAGCTTCCCACTTATACTTTATATATATATATATATATATATATATATATAGTTTAAAGCTAAAACTCTTTGGGTAAATTTTACAGTCTTTATGCAATATTTTGGAAAGCTAGAGAGCCGCGCCCTCGCCCCTTATGTCGGCTTGCCATCCTCTGTCCCCTTGTTACCATTGGCTGCCACGTGGATTCTTCCTTTTTGAAAGCAAGTGAGCGGTGTGAGCCAAATTTGTAAAGTCAAAAATCATTTTTTGTCATGCTAAACTGCAAAATCCCCTTTAATTACTTAATTTAATTTCTGCATTTTCTAAGCAGCCACCAGTACATTCTTCTCCATATTAGCCTCTTTGCTGGTAGGTCTAAACTTATGTGCTTTTGCTAGCATGGAGAAGCGAGAAGAATTGTTAAGGAGAGAGCATCAATAGCCATCAACAACCAAGTATTCTTCTGAATTTTTCTTTGGTCTTTTTATGTTAGATTTTCAAATGAACTTAGAGCTAATGGGAATTTTGTTTTCGTACAAAAACGTAGCATTTGTCTGTAGAAATTTTAATGTGAAACGTAAAAAAATCTGATATGGTGTTAATTTTGATTTTCCAGTTATATGTATGGTAATATAGAAAATGTCTAAACGATTGATTGAGCATACTTATCCATTGATAATGTATATAGTACACATCGAATCTAATCAAGTTTTTAAGAATGAAGACGGGGAAATTCGGTCATGCTATTAGTACAAAGCCATCCTAGTTTGCGAGGATGATGATGATTTACTCATTTCTATTACTCGGTGAGAAAGATAGAAGAATCTGTAAAACATCATTTATTATGATAAACACGTGGCAGGAAGTGGGACAAGGGACAGAGGGACAATAGGAGTTTGGGGACAGAGGATTTGAAGCCCCCTTATGTCCGTCACTGATTTCGTTACTTTATTTTTCCGTCGATGGCTTTTTGGGGTTGCATCCTCCTTGCATGTTCTATTCTGCTCATATGATCAATGAGAATTGAAGAAATTTCTTTGCGATAAAAAAAAATTTTTTGAAAGGCTTTCACGGGTTGCATTGAGGTTGGATCCTATTTATGTACTCTATTCTGCTCGTATGAATGACAAGCAAAAGAAATCTCTTTGCAAGTATTCAAAATAAATAAATATAAAAAAAAAAAAAAACCAGGTCTTTAAAAGCAGGAAAAGAGTGGCTCCTACATCTATACATAATCCCTTTGTAGTCCTTCAAAAATAAAATAATGCATTACGGTCCCTGATATGTTCAAATAATTGCATTTATCATATGCAATTACGTTGATGAGCAAAATGGCTTATTCTTTAGTTCTATTTTGACTAGAACAAAACATCTGTTGTGTATCTGTTTGATTTTCCTGTGAATTTATTGAATTTGATGACGGAATGTAAATAGTGCTTCTATTTTGAGCCATCACACACATCATATGTGTATATGCATTCTGATTGTATGTGTTTACTGAATCCCAATATTCCAGTAGATAAACAAGATAGAATGCCGCAGTACTACAGACTTTCGACAGGTTCACTGCAGCTGTGCAGTTGTGCACTTGTCATAATTTTTACACGATATAGTGTACGTTTACATAATTTTTTTGATAGAAAATTTTGTAAGAAAATTTTGTAACTTTTTTTGGTTATAATTTTTACATGATATAACGTACGTTTGCATAACTTTATTGATAGAAAATTTTGTAATTTTATTTTTTAGTATCAGTTGAAGGTTTCAAATTCGAGATCTCTCACCTATATTCCCTATTCCTGTATTATTCAAGTCGTCCCTTCCTTCCTCCCCTACCTTTTTATTAAGTGTAAGTGTGAGATCTCGAATCCAGGATCTCACATTTACATTTCTTTTTTTTATACTATCCAACCTATCTTTCATCCCCCTTCTAAGTGTAAATGAAAAGTTTCGAATCCGATATCTCATACTTACATATTCTCCTCCCATACGATTCAACCCATCCCTCCCCCCACCCAACTTGCATGCAACTAAGTTTATACCAAAATTTTGAAGAAGTATAATACCTATTTTAAATGCATCAAAAGTCAACCGTAGCCGCCTAATTCCCAAGCGTGACAACATTCCAAGCAAGAGGACAAAAATGAGCCAAGAGGCCCAAGACCACTGACATCCTAGGCAAAGTGTTCAAATTGTCTACGATAGTTGACACCGTAAAGACATGGTACCCTATTTCACCATCTAATTCTGAACAGGTCGTTTAATTTCAATCAAGAATCTGCACTTTGGTGCCCCAAAGTGCTTGACCATGAACCTTGGCAACGTGTAAAGTCCTTAGAACTTGAACAGCTTCCTTTCAATTTACTGGATACATACAGATCATTGGGAGCTCTGTAATTATAGGTGCATCAAGCCCTGTTTCTTAATTCTCCATGGAACAACAATCAGTTTCAAACTTTATTTCATCGTTTTTTGGGTTTAGTTTGCTTCATGAATTATTTATAACAATTTATTTCCTCCATATCTTATCTTAATCGAAGATGTTGTTTAGTAGCTGCTCATCTCTAATTCTTTTAGCAATAATTGAAAGAAAAAATTGCACAAGGTGTAATTGCACCCAAAAAAAAAAGGAAGTAAACAACTCGTCTAATCATTTACAAACAAAACTTCAGTCATCACAAGTCAAAAGGAGCAGAATACAATGCAACATCATAATAAAATTCGATCTGTTTACCAGAAATATTTTTACTACGAATTGAGTACCAACTCAATCCATCCCAAACTTGTCCAATGAGAACCAAAATTTGAAATTAGTTTGTTTGGATACATAATGGGCCTGTTTGGAACCTGAGTTTTTTGAGAGTCTGCCTAAAACTTTACTGTAGTGCACTGTAGAAGTTTTTGAAAAAATTTTGTAGAAGTTTTTGAAAGGTGAAAAAAATTTTTGTAGAAGTTTTTGTAAGGTAAAAATTTTTGTAGAAGTTTTTGTAAGGTGAAATTTTTTTTCCTTTTCTTTTTTTCTTTCTCTTTCCTTTTCTTTTTCTTTCTTTCCTTTTTCTTTTCTTTCCTCTCTTTCTTCTTCTTCTTCTTCCTTCCCTCTCCCGCCACCCCTCTCCTCTGCCTTTCCCCTCCCCTCTGCACACCAACCCCTCCCCCCGCTGCCCCTTCCCTCGCTGCTCCGCCACCCCCTCCCCCTCTTCCCCCTCCCCTCTGCACGCCACCCTTCCCCCGCTGCCCCGCCACCTTCTCTGCCTTGCCACCCCCTCTCCCACTGCCCCTTCCCCCCTCTCCCTCCCCTTGTTTCTTGGAGCGTCGACCACCACCTCCGGCGCCTCTTCGACCAGAAACGTAGGTGCACCAAAGCGCCAGCGCCCCCGACCTTCTCCGCACGCTCATCAGCCAGCCCAGCTCCTGGTGCGCCTTCTCCACAATGCGACCACAGCACACTTCAGTCGTTCGACCTCCATGCCCCTGCTTGGCTCTGTTCTTTTTTTTTTTTCTTTTCTCCTCTCCCCCCCCCCTCTGAGACTGAGACACCTCCTCCTCCTCCACCTATTCCACTTCCACTTCTAATTCCAGTTCCTCCCGCCGCTGCAATTCTTTCTATGCCCGCCATGGAAATAACGGATCCCCCCAACCCTAACTCCACTTTGGGTGATTTGTAAAAAAAAAAAAAAACAATAAATAAAGAGAGATAGTTGGCCCAACCCCCGGCATAAACGACAGCGTTACTCCTCTTTCTGCAGAGGAGAGGGGGTGAGGGTGAGGGACAGGAAAAAAATTTTTTGAGGTGACCGGCGTCGGTACAGGTGGTGGAGGTGGTGGCTGGCATGGTGGGTTGGATTGGATGAGGGAGGAAAAAAAAGAAAATTTTTTGGAAAATTTTTTGTATATTATTTTTGAAGTGTATAGGAAAAAAATTTTAAGAAGTTTTTTGGGTTCCTGTAGCAAAAGTTGTTAAAAAATTAGTAGGTAAAAAACTTGGTCAAAAAACTCACTTCCAAACAGGCCCATTATTATTTGGAAAATTCTTTTAATACCACTGAAGAAGGACAAAATTTAAAAAGGACAGGTCCCACCCAGTGAGATATTCGACTCACGGATGTCCTTTAGGGGTGGCAATGGGGCGGGATTGGGCCGGGGGATCCTTCCCCCACCCCCCGCCCCATTGTCAAATAACTCCTCCCGTCTCCCACCCCTTACCCCCCACCCCTCCCCCGCCCCCGCCCCCGCCCCCGCCCCGTTTCCCCCACAGTCCCCCGCGGGTAGGGGTGGGCAAAAAATCCGTTGATCCGAAAACCCGATGAATCCGATCCGATTTTTCTTAGCAGAGCAGATAAGGGTCGGGTACCCGCAAAAATCGGGTACGAATAAGGATCAGAAAAATAAAAATTCGCGGATACCCGACCCGCAGGGTATATTTTATAAATATTAAAAAATTAGGGATCTTTTTATAACTTTGTAATTTTTAATTCTAAGTGCAAGTGAAATGACTCACAGCCTCATATTCTAATCCTATATGACCCACTTCTCCTCATCTTGTTTGAAGAAAGCAAATATTCTCGGTGAAGCATGAACCAAATGAACAAAATGAAAAAAAATTTGTGAAACTCTGTTATAAAAATTGTTCATCCCTTTCATCTTTTTTATTTTTATTCTACCTCCATCGATCTTGCCTGCAAATTTTGCATCAATTCAATCAAAGATTTGTGTTTGGAGTTTCAATTTTCTGTTAGCTAGATAATTAAAACATTTGTGTCTTTCACTTGTTTATTTATTTGATTTATTTTATTGCAATTATGTCTCTTAAATTTGTCTCTTTTATTTAGGGTAAGAAATTATTTTTCTTTTTCATCACCTTTAATACCATAAGGTCTATTCCAAAGATGTAAAAAAGTTGGGGAAGAATTTTTAAGGTTATATTTTTTCCAAAAATAATTAGTTCTATTCAATTCTTTTCCAAACTTGATTTCACAATCAACTTATTTGGGATGCAGTCTTGTACCATAACATCCTTAAGGAAGTTGGGGAAGTTGCAAAAATACTTATTATCCTTGTGTTTGTTGTGTTGTAGAAGGATGAAATGTGTGAAAATGGTGATGTACTCAAAATTATTATGAAACTTCGTTTTGTCCATTAGATATTATAATTCTAATATGTACTAAATTTATGAGATCGATTTGATTGTTGGATAAACTGTGTGAGAATGGTGATGTATGGACTTTAATTACAATATCTCTACCAATATTAATTGGAAAATCATGTTTTTTTATTGAAAAACATGTTGATATTAAGTGGAAAATAATTTTTTTTATTGAAAAATAGTTTTTTTTTAGGGGCGGGTCAGGAGCGGGTACCCTATGACCCGCCCCTTTTTTCGGATATCCGAATAGCGGGTACCCGAAGACATTAGGAGCGGGTTAAGGTCGCAAAATGACTGATCCGATATATTAGGGTCGGGTCAGCCAAATCATGTTAGGGGCGGGTACCCGACCCGTGCCCACCCCTACCTGCGGGGGAAGAAATCAACTTATCATAAATGTTCATTTACAATAATACAATTGTAAACAATGTTAAATAAGATTAAAAAGCTGTCAAGATGGAATAAAGCATAACAAGTCAAGTTACAATCAGTGCGGAGGAAGAGAACCAATCGAAATAAAAAAGGGTTAGGAGTAAAACAGGTTGGAATTGGATAGCTTAGTCTTTGGGAGGAGGGGGTTAGAAACAAATCAACAATAGTCCAAGAAATTTCTTCAGTTGTTGCGGCTGCCATTGACACTGACTAGCGTTGTACTTGTAAGTAAGGGTACAACTTTGAGAAATTTAGGATTGTATTATATATATATATATATATATAATATATGCGGGGGATGGGGCGAGGGATGGGGCGGGTGTATGTTTCCCCAACCCCCGCTCCGTTTTAAGGCGGGGGGAAATATTTTGCCCCCATCCCCGCCCCCGCCCCGCCCCCATTTCTACCCCCGCGGTGCGGCGCGGCATTGCCATCCTTAGTGTCCTTCAAGTATCAAGAGGTGAAAGTAACTCAACGAACCATCAAAATAAAAATTTAAGTGTTGAATAGGTTCCATGCACCACATCACCTAATGACATAGGTATAAAATCCGAGCCGGCCTTGTTCGGTAATTGAATCGATCAACCTAGTAAACTAGGCTAGGCATACGATTGAAATGGATTACTAATTAGATCGATCAAGTAATAAATTTATTGATCAGTTAATAATTTAGTGATTCAATTGATGAATCAAGAAAAAACTGTCAATTAAACCGCTGATTGAACTATCAATTTAAAATTTTTATTATCTTTATAAATAAAAATATATTATTATATTACATAATATAGTTACTGTGCAACCCGCGGTTGAATTATCCAATCCACAGTTAAATCGATGATCGATCACCTTTTCGAACCGAGCTCCGAATCGGATTTTAATGACTGCCTAATGACCTCAACGTGGAGGTCGTAGACATAATCTTGAAGTATGCATGGCACACCGTGACCCACTCATGCAAGGTGCAAGTACTTCGTCTTTCCTAGGGCAAGGATTCATTGGGAATAAACTACAATTCCCCCTACCATCTCATTTTTTTCCTCTAGTCATAAGGTTCTCCTTTTCCTCAAAAGCTAACTTAAGCATGGAGCAAGGCGAAGTCAAGAGATTCACCGGAAAAACACTTCACCCAATAAATTAAAGATTAAAAGATTAATTTTTGATGCATTGATAGTGTAATTATTTTGCATTG
Organism: Coffea arabica; assembly: GCF_036785885.1. NCBI lineage: Eukaryota > Viridiplantae > Streptophyta > Magnoliopsida > Gentianales > Rubiaceae > Coffea > Coffea arabica. The sequence goes on along the minus strand of NC_092313.1, from coordinate 64,861,437 downwards.
ATAGTGTAGTTATTTTTTTTTTGCACTAACAACAAGTTTTGATGTATGTCACATATGTATAATTTGAGTTTTTAATTTAAATTCATGTTCTATGACATATGATTTAAACTCGTTAGCATATAAATTTAAATTCAACATTTATGATTATTTTTTTAATTACTTTTTTATCTTTTTTTTCCTTCCAAAAGTCTTCCCGGTGAACTCGAAAGCCTGGCTCGCACTCAACAGGGATGCTAGTCTTGGTGCATTATCTGAGGTCAGTTAAAAATCTTTAGCCTCTGCTCCATTAGATAAATCAATAAGGGTCTGTTTGGTTGGAAGTAAAATGTTTTCCTTGGGAAAATATTTTTCGTGGAAGTAATTTTCCATGAAAATCATTTCCCTTTCATCATTTTCAGGTGTTTGGTTAGCTTATTGAAAATATTTTCTTACTTCATTTTTCTGGTGTTTGTTTAACTTTTGAAATATTTTCACTTTTATCTCTATCTTTACTTTCTACACATTATAACTACATACTTCTTCCCATGCAAAATAAGAAAATTTATCTCATTGTTTAACTTTAAAAAATCTTGGAGAAATGTATATATGAATAAAAAATATCTCCTTAAGCAATAAACAAATTGCTGGTCATTTAGTGTCAAATATCAATCACATGCAATGCTTATTATGACATATATCTTGCACTCTCACTGCTGAAAGTGTCTCTAGAAAAGAATGTCCCTATTATACATAATTAATTACTAGCATAGGATGAGCAGGACGAGATTTTTTTTTTATTTTGAATATACTAGGGGGAGGGTTGGGTTGGGTTGGGTGGTACGGGGGAGGGAGTGTAAGGAAGAGATCTTAGGTTCGAGTCCTCCTGTTTACACTAAAAAAAAAAAGAACATACTACAAGATGTTTTCAGTAAGTTTGGAACATACTACAGGCGGGATGCATGCATTTTGGAAAACAACTTCAGTAAGTTTGGAAGGGAAGTTGTTTTCCATAAGATGAGTGAAAATATTTTACATAGAAAAATGTTTTCAGTAACTTTTGTGCAACCAAACACGGGAAATTAGGAAAATATTTTCCTGAAAAACATTTTCACCCGAAACAAACGGACCCTAAATCACATATGATCCCATAAAAGCAACAAAATATCGATATCTATACTAGATATATATATATATATATATATATATATATATATATATATATATATATATATATATATATATATATATATATATCCACCCCCAATTTCTAGAATAGATTTTAGCTAAACTTCCAAAGAGAAAACAAAACAAAACAACGCAGCAGCAAACCTTCATCCATAGCATCAGACAAGTCAACAGACTAAATTACATTCACAAAATCAAAAAATAAATAAATAAAGAGAATAGCCTAACGGAAATCCCAAAAACCTAAGTCTGAAACCCCAACTGTACCCTCAACGAGGATGAATCAAGGGTCAAATCGGTAGATTCGGCATAAATCTCTTCATCACATTCCTCCCAAGAATAGCCGCACCAGCGGCCAAGCCACCAAGTGCTCTTCATCACATTCCTCCCAAGACAGCAGCCGATCTGGGTCCGGCAGCGGCCTTAAAAAGGACCCCAGTACCAAGCCCAGCCAAAACAGGGTTCAAACCATCATCAACTTCCCCTTTAAGATCATAAACCACACTGTCAAGCCCAGCAAAAATCAGCCCCAAAATACCCATATTGTTCCCGAATTTCCTGCCGGAGTGGCCGCCGGAGCTGAGAACCCGACTCATCCTAACCTTCAAAGACTCCCCTGCTTCGGCTGCCCTGAGGCCTGACAACGTTCCGGTGATTCCGCCGGTGACGGCCCCGAGCAAGTAGGATGTACCTGTGTAGAACGTGATATTCTCCGTGGTTGATCGACGCTTCTTGAGGGCATCTTCGTAGCAGAGGAATTCAGGGGAAGTTGGGAGATCGTAAAGGGTTTTAAGCGGTTGCAGATGGCTGTAGCTTTCGAGGTCTTGGTAGGGATTATACTGACGAGTTTTGTTGTCGGTTCGGTTTTCCGGCGGTGAATACATGTTCGCCGTGGGAATTGTTCGATGATGAGGAGAGAAGGGGAGGAATCCCTATCAGAGTTTGGGATTAATAACGTAGGGTTTAAGGGTTTTGACCTTTGGGGTTGAGGTTTTTGATTGACTTATATAGTTTTGAGGCAGAGTCGTACCAGGACTTGTACACATGATTTTTTTCGTTTTCTCTATTTTTTCTCCTTTTGGGGCACTTTTTTTTGTGTCAAATTCCTTCATTTTTGTTTTCTTTTTTGGGGCATTTGATCGACTTTTTGTTTAATTTTTTCCCCTTTTTGGATCTCTAAAATATTTTAGAAAATTCTATAAGAAGGAATATAGAACATAGGTGCAAGTAGAATGGGTATTTATTTGGCATGTGCCAATATATGACTTGAAAAACTTCCAAACTCCACGGCATCAATAGAATAAAAAAATTTGAGATTAGAATTCAAAATTGCGATTTAATCAATTATGTTGAATTATAAGAATCAATTGGACCAAGCTTACAAAAGTTACTATCGTGCAAAGGTAATTGAAATATTTGCAATAATTACTGTAGTATTTTTTGTGATGTGACGTATGTGAGATAAAAAGATAATTGGGAAGATAAAAAGGTGTGTTGGAAATTGTATTTGTGATGTAAGCAAAAAATTTATGGCCATTATTTGGCTATCCAAACACACTTAAACACACTCAATGTTCATATTATTTGATTGATTGGGAACTTTAAATACGCTAGAAAAACAACAATAGAGGGTGGTCAGTCTTTAGAGGTCCTACTTTATCCTTTTTTTTTTTTCTTTAGACAAGGGTAGGTTGGGATTTAAGAAGTGAGGAAAAAAAGAGAGATTTGAATCCTGAGATCTCCAACTTAGCCATTAGATTAAAGTCTTTCCTGTAATAGTTAATAAATTTTAATAAAAAAACCTCCTCATATATAATTTAATTACGTCTAGGGTAACCAGTAATGTTTAAAATCCGTAGCATAGATAATACGGTATACAAGTGAACTGGTAAACTAAGCTTAAGTAAATATTTTTTTTGTAATTGTAACTATAGTTTCATGGTTTGGCTTGGCTATGAAAAAAGAAAAAATAAACTTAAGTATATGTGTTAACTAATATGGATAGTGAAAAAAAAAAACTCAATATGATTTGGCTTGACTCAATTGAACCCTCCTCTAGTGTAGGTTAGAGAAGGATTAGTCTAAATGTTGCTAGTTGATTAAAAAACACTGATAGCATGAAATACAAGTTTTCTCATCTCGTTTTACTTCTCTTTTTTTTTTTTTAAGGGGGAGGGGGCAAAAAACCCATTATGAGTTTGTTGCTTGAATTTCATATGTACCTTACGTGCTTTTTTTTTTTTTTTTTAATAACTGTAATTAGTTTCTAAGAGAAAAGGGATAATTTCAGAAACTACCCCTGAGGTTTCTGACTATTTTACTGGTCTCCCTTTAAATTTCAAAAATTACATTAACCTCCTTTGAGATTTATTATCTTGTAACATCTAGACCCAACCAATAACAAAAAAGTGATATTAGGAGAAACAAGCTATCAAGATTCCATCATTGCCTCTTATCTACTATATTATTTAGTTGATCTAATACTAGCCTACACATTAAAGAAAAACACTAGAATTTGTTGTTTCTCATCAAGGATCAAATCACATATAGTATCAAAAAATAGTATATTATTCTATATATGTCACTTAATATAAGATCCAAATTATTCTTTCAATTATAGATCCATTGTCAAACATCATCAATAACAAATAATCAAAAAAATGCAACCAAAACATTGAAATGAGCTAACTTTAATACTATAAAAATCTTCACAGCTAATCTCAATATGTTGACAAGGATATTTATGATGTTAAAATTTGCTCTTTGTAATGTTTCGATTGCAAATTTTTTTATTATTTGTTGTTGATTATATTTGATATTAAGTATGGAACTAAAAAAAGTAATTTGAGTCTTGTATTAAGTGAAAAAATATAGAATGACATACTATTTTTCGATGCTATATGTGATTTGATTTTTAATGATAAACAACAATAGTGGTTTCTTTCATGTGTGAATTGGTATTAAATTAATTAAATAATATAGTAGATGAAGGGTAATGATGAAATTATATTTTTTTCTCTCCTAATATCACTTTTCAATTACTGGTTGGGTCTAAATGTTACAAAATAATTAAACTCAAGGGAAGTTAGCATAAATTTTAAAATTTGGAGGGAGGCTAATGAAATAGTAAGAAACCTCTGGGGAGGTTTCTGAAATTATCCCAAGAGAAAATAAAGCCTTACAAGTCCCAAGAGAAAATTTTAGAATAGATTGCATTTGCCTTATGGTCTATTGATTCCCATAATGGTCAAGTTAAACAGGTATATAAACTAAGCATCACATCATCAGTTATACCCCTTGCAGGCCTAAGCCCATGAAGCTAGTGGGCTCACTTGACTACTACCAGAGCTTAATTATGTCAATCATTAGATGTATGTTTTACTTTCTTCCGTAAATTCATTTTCTAATTTATACTTGAACACCAAATTTTGCATATACGACATGCATTTGAACTCGCATGTGTATACATTAATAGTGCATAAAAGATTTATCCAATTAATTTTATCAATATTTTGCCATCTTTTAATTAGCATTAATATTTTATACACTGATTCAAGTGGGCTCACCTCATTACTACTAGGGCTTAATTACATGAATCATTAGAGATATGTTTTAGTTTCTTCCTTAAATTCATTTGGATTAATTTTTCTTACAATGTCAGCATATATGGGTTTAGATGCATGTCACGTCATTTAATTTGTAATGAACACTAAATTTTGCATATATGACATGTATTTAAACCTCTCACTAACAGCACATAAAAGATTTACTCAATTCATTTTATCCATACTTTGCCCTCATTTAATTAGAATTAATATTGTATACATTAATAGTATATACACTATCACTATTAGATATATGATAACTAATTTGAATTTGAATTTGAAATCCAAATTATATATATACATATATATATGTGTCATATATCTAATTGTGATAGTGTGCACTAGTAGTGTATATAAAATTAACTCTTTTAATAAGTGTTTTATTATTTTTTTTCATCAACAATGACGGTATAATAATTTTATATGCCTTTGGGTGTTAAGTGACCGTGAATTTGTACTTTTATCATTTTGTTTTCTCCCTCATCTCATTCTGTCATTTCCTTCTCTCTACTATTATTATTTGTGTTATTCTAATCGTTCATTTAGTTTTACTATTGTTTCATTATTTGTTATTGTCTCTATTTATAGTTCACCACAGCTCTAGATTGATACATTTTACGTTTCAATTAAATTATCAAAGGACATACAAACAAGTTAGAATGTATAATCAAGATTAACCAATTATTAATAGATAAGAATAGCAAATATATATATATATATATATATATATATATATATATATATATATATATATATATATATTAGATGAAATAATAAGCTAAAGAAAATCTAGAATTCTAAATACACATATGAAGATAAGGGGGAAGAAGTAGTCATAGTACGGAATTTGCTTTGGTATTTACTCTTTTAATTAATTTGACATTTACTTGAACTTACTAGTTACTATATGTGATTTGTTCTGGTAGTTAACATTCTTTATGCCTCTCTTTCAATAGCATATAATTTTTGGATTTTTAGGCCTTTTAATAAATTTAGGTTTTGTCATACGTTGCTCAACATCAAAATTGATTATTCTTTAGTCTTAGTTTAATATTAACTGTGGGTTTGTTTAACAAGTGTTGGACTCATTAAATTGAGTCCATGAGTTAGTCTTTTTTTTTAACTTGGGAGTTTAATTAGAGTTAGTCTTTTTTTTTAACTTGGGAGTTTAATTAGTAAAACGTTTCAAATATCGGTTTCTGCACACTCCACGCATATCCTATGTTCATTGTAAATTAAATGTCTGCAAGTGATAAATCCAGTACCAATTAGGTGTACTATTCTAGAATTCATGCTTTGTCTTCCATAAATTTTGAGAATTTTCAAAGTTTTCTATATATATATATTTAACTATTCCACCCCTAAGTTCTAAAAAATTATGTTCTCTCCTCTTAAAAGTTTGAGAATTTTGAGCACTTCCTATGTTTATTAAGCTGTATTTGTCTCCCAGAACTTTGCAAAAAAAAAAAAAATTATGTTGATTTCAAAGTTTACATGTGTATATATTTCGCTCCCTCAAATTGAATTTTCTAGCCTCGTCACTGGTACTAACAACTATTTATTAGGCACCTGTTATAGAAATTCCGATAAATATATCTACAACCCTTCTAATATCAAAATGCCAATGGTACAATGATAAAATCAATATCTACATTCATTTGCATGCTCTTTCATTATCGATTCAGTCGTCTTAGCCTGAATAATCAATCAAGTTTCGGGCAAGAATAAATGTTTTGCCATTTACTAGACAAAGAATAAAGGGTTAATCACATTTTATCCCCTTAAAAGATACCCCATTTCTCAGTTTACCCCCTAACCTTTAATTTTGCTCACTTAACCCCCTTTAGGACAAAATTGCCCTTGCATTATTTTGACTTTTCATTTACCTTGTTTTCCTTTCTTTTATTTCTTTTTCTCTTTCTTCTTTATTTAATTCTTCCTCTTTCCCACAAAAATCTTTACCTTAATGATTGAAATTAAAAAAGAAGAATTGCAGAGATCTATCTTCTCCTTAAAAGATTTAAAAAAATAATCAAATCACTTTCCTAAAATATAATTTTTTTAGCCTTTCAATTCTTTTAATTTTGGATTTTCCTCTTTCCTTTATAGTTTCTTATTTTATTCTCAAGAAAATATCTTAAGATGAAATTGTGACCTGATTAATAATCATCAATTGAAATTTGTGACACGTGGCATCATACAAAAAATCAAAATTAGTTTTTGATGTCTTTTAAACCTTCACCCAGAAATATGCAATTATAAACTCAAAACAAAAATTTTCGTTGAAATGGAATTTCTATTGGGAAGGATGAAAGAGAGAAGAAAGAGAAAAAGAAATAAAAGAAAGGAAAACAATTTCATCTTATGATATTTTCTTGAAAATAAAATGAGAAACTAGAAAGGAAAGAGGAAAACCCAAAATTAAAAGAATTGAAAGGCTAAAAAATTGTATTTTAGGAAAGTGATTTGAATATTTTTTTAATCATTTAAGAAGAAAATAGATCTTTGCAATTCCTCTTTTTAAATTTCAATCATTAAGGTGAAATTTTTTGTGGGAAAGAGGAAGAATTAAATAAAGAAGAAAGAGAAAAAGAAACAAAAGAAAGGAAAACAAGGTAAATAAAAAGTCAAAGTAATACAAGGGCAATTTTGTCCTAAAGGGGGTTAAGTGAGCAAAATTAAAGGTTAGGGAGTAAACTGAGAAATGGGGTATTCTTTAAGGGGATAAAATGTGATTAACCCAAGAATAAATATTCTCTTTTTTGTTTTGCTTACCCCCAACTTAAATGGTAATGTATAATTTGCAAACTCTAAGATTGGTAATGTATAAATATCCTCCTCCCCAAAAAGCGTTGTTTTATTTATTTAACAAGAGGAGGGGATTGGGGTAATGCAATAAAGAAAGGAAGGGGCTTTAAATTGTGCTCCTCATTTTGGATTTTTGCTTAGTATCTTGTAGGAAAAAAATAAAGGAGCTCAAAAAGCCCAAGAAGACAGTGACAATTAGAGGTATCAATCACAATCCAATTATGTTGATTTGCTTATTAATAAATTGATTTGGGTACGTAATAAATTTTGAATGGGTTTAGATAAGTAACTCAATTAGGCCCATTTAATTGATGGTTAATGGATGGATTTACATTATCCATTTATACTCATTTAAAAATAATTGCACATTTAAACTCAATTTTTGGTGGATGTTAAGCTAATAATTTAAATTTCTTACCAATCCAATAACAATAAAATGTCATTATTTCTTGTTAAAAAATCTAAAACAAAAAAAAAGAGCAAATAGAATTTCAAGTAGAGCATAAATGGATACTTGAATATATCCATACCTATTTATTAAATAGGTATAAATGAGTTAATTCATTTTGATCCATTTATTAAATGAGCATAAATGGGTTTATCCAATTATATCTATTACTCATTTATGACCGATTCAAACCTACCCGATCTAGCATTTCATTTTGACACCTCTAATAACAATCAACAGACAAAAGTGAATTTGGTAAATAATACTAATGGAGGAGTGCCGGCACATCGCGCGGGTGTTTGGTGCCTGTGATTAGAAAGAATTTTTCATTGGACAAATTATAGTACATTGGAAAGAAATAGTCATCAAATATGGCAAAATTAATAATAATACATTCTAATTGCAAGACTCCTACAGATGTCAGTTGCAAATCGCCCAAGAGCAGACATAGGTTGTTTCAGACAAAGGAATACTCTCCAACGATTAGTTATAGCAACATGTTAACTACAAAACGTATTAATATGTTTTTGTGTTAATTGCACAATAAAAGTCACATTTCAATTAAATGTGTCTATAATGCCATTTCAGTAATTATACGAATACATAACCTTATATGAGTTGTACTCAATGTAAAAACAATTGTAAAATAATTTCATATTTCAGAAATATCCAAATGTTTCCATATATCAAAACTTTAAATGTACCAAAATAAGGGCATTTCGGTAAATATACTTAAACACATGTTGCCCTCAATAATATCAAAAATTTTAAAAAAACTACACAATATTCCACATTCCCAAAAAGCTTTTATTCATGCGATTGAAATTAAAATCCCTTTTGACCACAACTCATTCTTATATAGCATAAGAAAACTTTCTTTTTCTTAAGATGACCAAAGGTTAGAAAGTAAATTCACTTTTCTTATGATCCTAAGATTACACAAAAACATCATCATAATCCAGAAGAATATTCTATTTGTTAACGTCACTGTATGTACTACTAATGCGTCATCAAAAGCTTTAACAAGCTCATCATTATTCTTTCAAATGCTACATCATTTTTATCAACACTTCACAAAAAAGCATGACTATTCGTGCATGGATTACGTTCTAAAGCATTTGACATATATTGATTGACACATGAAAGGGGCAAAGTGTCTAATTATGTGCACCAGTAATTAGCCACGGCAATCAACAGCCTCTTGGTGGTGTTGGTGGGAGGCAGCCACGGCAGTCAACCTTGCCTCCCATTTACCATTTAATTATGACGGTCACTTTCAAGTGATTTTCTCCAACACGATTTTCCATCAGTTAGGATCCCCTCTCCATAAATTATGTTAGAGTAAGTTATATTAATGCTATCGTTGCAAAAAAAAAAAAGGAATTAGCCACGGCAATAAGAGCATCTGCACTCAAATGCATCACAAACTCATAAATTGGATGATGATTAGTTGCACTTTGCACTCCTCAACTATTCTTAAATCACATTTTACACCTTAAACTTTTAAATTTTTGGTAATTTACTACCTTCAACTCCTACCTTTTCCCAATATCCACAAGTAGTAGCTGAATATTGAGATAGATTTCATCTTACTGGTGATTGGTTAAAATAAAATTTCAACCCATATCTTATCTTATCCCCAAAATCTACTTTTTTTTCTTTTATCAAAAAAGGAATTCAATTGTACATTTTTCCTTTGATAAAAGCAATATACTTTGGATGTGTCACACACACACACACAGAGCAACTGTCAGTGGGGCAGGATTAGCCCAATGTCACCCCACCCAACCCAAGAAAAGCCTACTAAGCCTAATTTTTAATTGACCCAGGCAAAGTTTGGGCATAAATATTAGTTCGAATTAAATGTGGACTAAGTTTGGACCTTTTTAGACTCGAATCCCATTAAAGATTGACCTTTGTACAAATATAATTATATATATAATGTATATAATAATATTTATAATTTATAATTATATATATTATAACATAAAATATTAAGAATTTATAAATAAATTTATAGTAATTGATAATTATTAAATATATATTATACATCATTATTTATTTAATTATGAACTTGGGTTCGGGCCCATTTGAGCTCGAAACTCGTGGAAGAGTGCGAGTTGAGTGTGAACTTTTTAATTTGTATCAAAAACCCTAAAGTCCCGTTAATTTGTGAGTCTAATCTAGACTTGCCAAAACTCGACTCACGAAATCTGAGAGAGAGAGAGAGAGAGAGATGTCAAATTTGATAACAAGAAAAGAATAGGACTTTCATTAGCTTCTGATGAGAGGAAAAATGTGCACTTTGGCACATTTCTTGATAAAAAGAAAAAGTCATTTTAGGAACAAAATAAGAGCAACAGTTGAAAGAATCGTTTTATCAATCACATTTTTTAAATATGATTATAAGTAACACACAACGATGAGAACAATACAGACAAATAATAACTCAACAATACTAGAACTAATACCCATATATAGACAACCACCAGCTCTTGGGCCGGTGGCCACCACCAAGCCTTTAAGGCTTTGGTACCAAAATGCGGCCTTGTTTGGATTGCAATTTTTTGTCGGAAAATTACGTTGTTTTCCGTGATCACATTTCTCTATTACCTTTTTCCCTCACATACATCAAATCGCTACAGTATTTTTTCCATGAAAAATCATGGAAAATGCAACCCAAACACAACCTGGACTCTTGTGGCTCTGCTTCAAATCCAGACAGGTGCGTAGTGCACCCGTCTGGTCCGGTGGTGGTTCTATCCCCATCGGTCCCCATAGGCTCAGTTGAGCCTCCCCCGTAGATAGAGTAGGAGTAGGAGTAGGGATGACAATTGACAAAAAAAAAATAATAATAATACCCATATATAGACAGTGGCATGAAAACTAGCATCTAGTGACATTAGACTCACATCTTGTGAGACTAAAACTAGGATCTCCAACATCTAGTCATATTTCCTATCATAGCTGGCTGAAATCTACTTTAATTTGTTAGAGTTTTTTTTTAACTGTAATGGATTGCAAAAAATTTAAATGTTGAAGGTAATAAATTATGAAAATTAAAAGCTTGAAGTGCAAATTATAATTCAAAAAATAATTGGGTTTGCAAAGTGCAATTACCCCCCAAACAATGCATAGCTACTATCCCATAATATCTCATTTTTTTAATTCTCTATGCTAATTACAATTACACAATGAACAATATAATTCAATATCAAACAAATCATATATTGTGTCTACGTACGAATCTCCCCCAAGCCCTCTAGATTCCTTTCTAATGGATTACATCTTAGCCAAATTATGACTAAACCCCAGTTTTCAAATTGTGAGACTTAGAACCTCCAATTTCAATTGCTGTTTTAACCTTAAAATGTTTTAATATTTGACTTCTAATTTGTATAAATAGTTAAATAGCAAGGGACACCTAATTCTTTGTAGACCTATTTTCTAAGGCTAACTCTTGATGAAATAGCCACTAGACTTTTTTGCCCCTTAAAAATGTAAACCAAAATATAGCCCCAATTTCATTTTTAGTTATGAAAATCCAACCATATTAAAATAAATGACAATAAAATCCCGACCTAGTTGATACTCATCTGTAACTGAGAAGTCATAATTTGATTACTAATGTTTTACCATTATGGCCCTTAAGTTTTATTAACTCTTCAATGACACCCTCTTATAACAACACTTCACAATTTATTAGGTGTTACAATAAACTCTAATATCAAATTAGACTAAATTTGCAAATTGTGAGACTTAGAACCTCTATTTTCAATTGCTGTTTTAACCTTAAAAATGTTTCAATATTTGACTTCTAATTTGTATGGATAGTTAAATAGCAAGGTAAGCAAAATCACTATAGACTCGGGACATGCTTTATTACTTTTAGCTCATAGGGTAGTCATTTGCCCTTTTTGTTTTTGGTCCAAGGAAGCTCATAGAGTAGCCTACAAATCTCCAAATTTCCTTTTCAATATAAGTAACCAAAAGCTCCCACAAGCCCCTTGCCCAGAGTGATATACCTCGGACGATCTCTTGGAATTCAATACCGTCTTTACTTGCACATACTAAATGTGGGTTAATTTGATGCTTTAAAGTTTTTATGTTTCTCTATTTTGAGGATAGACATGGGGAAGGCTGGGAAGGTATTAATAAATAAATAAATAAATAAAATTTTCTTTTATAGGCCTTTAAATTTTAGGTCCGTGAATTTTTCGCACATTGCATATTTTTAATGAAATTAGTAGACTACAAAACATAAAAAAAAAAGTGGACAACAAAACATCAAAATTTATTATTATTTATTGGTTAAGAAAACCCATGTTAATGAGACACAAATACATAAATTCTTCCGAAAGTTCTTTCAGTAAAGATTTAGTTGTTTTAGTTTGACTAATTAATTAAGTTTCAGGCTATCTCAAAAATAACTATTTTGCCAAATACCAGTGACCCCTAAAAGTAAACGAAAATATACTCTTATCAAACTCCATAATTGGAAACAAAATTAGTCAGGGGAAATATAATTTTTGTTTGGATAGTTTAACGTTGTTTCTTTTACTAGTTCTATTACTATCTTAAGGGTAAAACTTAAAAAAAAAAAAAAAAAGGTCTGTCTAACGTATGCCCTATGAGCACTCATTAAAATGTATTTCAGGTATTAGATTTTTTAAAATATAAAATTAATTAAGAAAAGCATATAAATGCAAGGAGATTAATTAAGAAAAGCGTATAAATATAAAAAATAATAATAATTATTAGTGTATGTATATACATGATAGGTTGGGTAGAACATAAGTATGTTAACGGGTGTGCTCTATGGGACCCGTTAGAAAAACTCAAAAAAAAAAAAGCAAAACAAAATGCAATAAAAGCTATGAGAATCAACTAGATGCTGCAAAAAGTGATAACCTTTTCCATCGGTTAAGCTGAGAAAGTATATTTACTTTTCTTATCACAGGATTATACAAAAGCATCGTAATCCGGCCGCAGAAACATTCTCTTTTCAAGTCGGTGGACCTACTACTAATGCGTCGTCAAAAGGTTTGGAAAGCTTACCAAGTTACCATTTTTCTTTCAAATGCTACATCTTTTAACCAATCCTTACCTTAACTATTTAAACTCGTATTACCTACATAATCACCATTTGCATTGTAACCATCAAATTGACCATAATCCTATTCAAAAAACTATTAAAAAAAATCAAAGGATTTTTTTTTTCTTGATGAAAATTTTATACTGAATTCTTTCATATAAAAAGTGATTAATTTCAAATTGCATAAATCAGTGTGCCGTTAGCACTAGTGTTTAATGGTAACACAGCATCTACACTCAAAAACACTTGGCAACAACTTATAAATACAATAAATGGACAGAGTATAAATGTACAATTAAACTGTATGTCTATCCAAAGGGCCATGCATTTATGCCAGAATATAAATCAAGGTGCATTGCACCTTATGTTTGACATTGATACAAGTTAGCCAAATAGTTTTTCGAATTAGTGCCCAATGGATTTTTTTTTTACTACATCTAATTTATACCTAATTTATCATATGTTTGTGCAAACTAACATGTATCAGCCTCATATATTTAGACGCTTGTTAAAGTTAATCCTACTTTCCAAATGACTAATACCATGAAATGCATGTCAACGGATGCCCCTTAGATAAATCCCATATCTAAATAAAAAGGTGAAATTGTTTAAAATGTCCTTTACATTTCGTCAAATGAATTTTTTTGTCCTTTGCTTTTAAAATAGTAACTTTATATCCCTTACAAAATTAAATCAGTAAAATTTGATCCCAACTTAATTTTTTGATTACTTTTCAATCTGAAGTCATCAGGCGACCTATATATGGTCTTTTTTTTAGTAGCGAAAAGGTTAGATTACATTTATAGTTTAAAAAAATGACCCAATCCATATTCATTTTTTACCCTCAAAAAAGTAAGATTAATCCGAACCATTTTCATTTTTTTTTCTAAAAAAGTGGGATTGAACCCAGTTGATATTCATTTTTGCCACTGGAAAAATTGGATTTAACCTTTTGTACATAAAAAATAACTATATGTTGGTCATGTGGTGATTTTAAGATAAAAGTGGTCAATAATTTAATTAGAATTAAATTTTACTGATTTAATTTTATAAGGGACGTAAAGTTACTATTTTAAAAGTAAATGATGAAAAAACTCATTTGACGAAATATGAGATATGTTTTAAACGATTTTTCGGAATCAAAACTTAATTGTAACTCTCATTGGATTTGGTGATAGTCACTATGCCGCTCTTACCAAGCTTAAAACAAATTCACAACTAAAATCTTTAACTAACCTACCATCAAAAGCCTCTAAATCATCTTCAACCATTTCTCTCTAAAATTTTTAGTTCAAGGTTACATTCACATTCATCCATGCTATATGCCCGAAACCATTGCACTGCACAATATCTGCCATCCCATCCTTCCACATTTCCTATTCTCTAACTTGATTAGTACTTTATCTTTGAAAGGGAGGTTAATTAAGACTAAAATAAAACAATGAATTATATGATTCAATTTCAAAACACACAATCTATATATTAATCAATCCCTCCTAGACAGCCTTCCTCCCCAAGTCGGTGCTGTACAAGCAACAATAATTTTATTGTAGACAGTACCATGGCACCTACATGAAAATCCCAATCCCCCTCCCATAAATAATTGGTCCCAGCCTCTGCATGCATTCACGTGTCCTGCTATCTATTGCCGTTAATTACACCATCATCAGCACCACCTTCTGCATAGGATTCTAAGGACCAGTGGAACCCAAAAACAATTACTCCATCTTTTTTTTAAAATTTTATTTTCTTTAATGAATTCGGTCAGCTCTGTCCCAAATTTTCAAATCCCTTCCTCAGCCTTAAACAATTTTGCCACTGCCCACCCACGTGTGTCAGCGACACGTGCAGTTCACCCTCTAATCACATGAATTCAGTAACCTGTGCACTCATTGGAGTGTAGCATCACTTGCCAGTTTTCCAAGTCTTGGGAGACAATCCCGCTTACTCTCCTGCAATAAAAGACAAAATCCTTGATGAATATGAGAGAGAGATATTTGGGAGAGAAAGAGAGGGAGTGACAGAAACTGTGGTGTTTTTTTTTTCCTCTCTCTCTCTCTCTCAAAAGTGTGTGTATGTGTGTGTGTCTGTGTGTGAGGTTTTTGTTTGTTTTGTTGCTTCATGAGTGAAGAGAAGCCTTCACTTCTTGGTTTGTGTTGACATAAAATTTTGTTTTTGGTTTGCTTTGCTTTGCTTTGCTTTGCCAATTGCCATTTTACTAAGAGTTTGAGAGTTGAGACTGAAGGGAGCAGGGAAAAGAAGGAAAAAAATACAACAAGAAGGGAAAAAAAAAATCAAACACAACAACATGTTTGATGGTGTACCAGCTGACCAATTCCACCAATTTTTAGCAGCTTCTTCAAGAACTTCACTTCCTATTCCTCTTTCTTTCCCTCTTCATCATCATGGGGTTTCAATTCCATCATCTGCAGCATCAGTGTCACTAGCATCGCCACCACTGCCACCAACATCAGCAACACCACCAGCACCAGCTTTTCTTGGTTGTTTTGATCCATACTCTTCTCCACTGACACTTGATGTTCAAGTTCAACCCCACCACCACCACCACCACCACCAGCAAAGTGGGCTTCACCACCAATTGCACCACCAATCACCACCACCCACCTCCAAGAATGGTGAGGAAAAGGAAGAAAGAGAGGGATCAATCTCAGCAGCAATCCCACTTGATCCCTGGTCCAATGATGAAGTTCTTGCACTGCTCAGAATCAGATCTAGCATGGAAAATTGGTTCCCTGAAATCACTTGGGAACATGTTTCAAGGTACCCTTATGTGACATCAATTTCCTCGTGCACTGGTGATGTATATATGATATGATATATACCTATTTTGCGCTATGATAAAAGTGAATTATTCAGGTGATTGATTGTCAAAGTGAAATGACTTTTTTTTTTTTTTTGCAGTCCTTGTACTCGTATATTTGTACACTTTTAGTACCTGCACTTACTTTTAGAATCTTTCCAATACTTTTTGTCAAATTCAATTTCATACTCCTGGCTTCCTGGCTTCCTTTTGAAATGATGGATCTCTTGATATGCTTTTTTTTTTTTCTTTTATATCTACATTTATTTCAAAGAGCTGTTTCTAGTAACCTAGTAAATGCTTCTTTGTGTCTGTGCCTGTGAGTTTGTGTCTGAGAGAGAGAGAGAAAGTTGTGAAACAAAGAATATCCCAGCATTTGAACTCTTATGATTTCATTTTACTGCATTAATTTACTCAGAGTGATCCGTTTAGTTAATTGGGGTCTTGTAGTTTATGCATATTAATGATGGACGCAGGAAGCTTACAGAGCTTGGGTATCATAGGAGTGCTGAAAAGTGCAAGGAGAAATTCGAGGAAGAAAGCAGACATTTCAACAGCATGAATTACAACAAAAACTACAGGTTTTTCAGTGATCTTGACGAGCTTTATAATGATGAAAATCCACAGGTTTCAACAGAAAAGAGCCAAGATTTGGTCAAAGAAAAGGATAAACCAGAAGGAGACAACAAGATGGACGCTAGTACACTGCAAGAAGAGGAGGACACAGGAAACACTGTAGCCGTTGCCAACCCTTCTGATCAGGAAAATGCAGAACTAGTGAAGGAATCGACTAAAAGCAGGAAGAGAAAAAGGAACCATAAGTTCGAGATGTTCAAGGGTTTTTGTGAAGCAGTAGTGAAGAAGATAGTTGAGCAACAAGAAGTGCTACACAACAAACTTATTGAAGACATGGTGAGAAGAGATCGGGAAAGCATCGCAAGAGATGAAGCTTGGAAGTGTCAAGAAATGGATAGGATCAACAAGGAAATTGAGATGAGGGCACAAGAACAGGCCATTGCATGTGATAGACAAGGCAAGATAATTGATCTCCTTAAGAAATTCACATCTGGTTCTGAGGCAGATCAAAGCTTAGTAAGGAGAATTGAAGATCTTCTCAAGGTAACAAATAGTTCAAATTCTGTGACTTCGTCTTCTGAAATTCTGCCCCCTAGCAGCCTCAATAGTGACCAAACTAAACTCGAAGGAGTCACTTCAACAAGCATGGCTATTTCCCACCATAACCCTACTTTGGTGCTCTCAAGAAACAATCCAACTTCATCTGGAGAAACCACCCCATCACCTCACAACCATTGCTCAACTCCACAAGCAACCTCCTCAGCTACACTACCCACGACATCCCAAAACCCTAATACCAATTCTTATAAATACCATGAGGACCCTTCACAGTCAAATCCATCTTTAGCACAAAAATCATCCCAGAAAATGGTTTCTGCACCAAATGAGAGGGGGGAGCGAATCGCCGGTAAGCGATGGCCTAGAGATGAAGTCCAAGCATTGATAAACCTCAAGTGTCGTCTCACCAATAACAGTACATCTGATGACAGCATCAAGGAAGGTGCAAAGGGTCCCCTATGGGAAAGAATCTCACAAGGGATGCTAGAGTTGGGGTACAAGAGAAGCTCCAAAAGGTGCAAAGAGAAATGGGAGAATATAAACAAGTATTTCAGGAAGACAAAAGATAACAACAAGAAGAGGTCACTTGACTCCAGGACCTGTCCTTATTTTCACCAGCTTAGCACTTTGTACGGACAAGGAACACTTGTGGCCCCTTCCAACCTGCCAGAAAACCGCCAGACTTCACCTGAAAACCACTAGCTAGGCTTTGCATTGTTAGATCAGATATGTTAGAATTAATGAGTGTGAAATGTTGCTGATAATTGTAAGAGTGATAACAAGCTTTGCCCGGAATTTAGCTTATTATGTCCAGAAGAAGAAGAAGTTCATACTTCTTAGGTTGAAACATTTTGCAGTTCTTGGTAGCTTAAACTATCATTGTCCCCAATGACATTATTTTAATTGCCCTCTAAATAATGCTTAGGAGAAGACTACATATAAATGTCAATTTTTGGTGCACGTGTATCTTTCAGTGAAGTAGGAGTGCCACCCTTTTAATATTAGAATAGTACAAATTAGGCAGTGTGCCGTGCCATATTAGGACCATGCTGCAATATTCTGTTCTTCTTGTGAGAAAGAATTTGTCACGTATGTTTTAAGCATTTTATTTGTCCATCATGGTAAAAATTTACTATACAAAATATAATTTACCATGCAAATTATAGTAACTTGTAAATTTTTTTTCTTTTTCTAGCCACCAGTATATTTCAGTTTTACAGGTAAAGGTGTTTAAATATGATCTCTCCATTGAACCTATGGGTCTAAAAAAAATAATCATTGTTGAAGGCAACATATACCTTGAATTTTTATACTAAAGGTTTTTTGTTCTTCAATTTTTTTTTCTGACAAGCAGTAAATATATAAGAGGAAAATTATTCGATAGGCATTATTGTATATAGGTCCCTTTATTCTAGTCATAGAATCTTTGTACCTTTATCTTGTTCCTCCCTTTCTTTTTCCCCAAAATAAGCAACAAAACTAATTGCAGAATGATTTTAGGATGTGTAATTCCCATAGATAAATTAATAGTTTACTGCAATTACTACATTGGAAAATGGAAGATCTCAACTTCTTAGACCATAAACACTACAATTTTTGAACTTTTACATGCTACGACTTATGAAAGTTATAGCAAAAATTAAGTACTTTAATGAGAATTAACTTTTTCCATATTTTTGAATACTGAATTTTCTTTTAATACCATTACCACTCGGCTTCTTGAAAAGAAGTTATGCAGTCATGCATTTATGTATATGTACTAGGCTTGAGATGAAAAATGAGAGGTTTATGAGCCATAAAATTTTCTTGGTAATTTAGCAGCCAATTCCAAATGATCATCTCGAAAGAATTGCATACACATCATGCATTTATACAGAAACATGTAAAGGCTAATTACGTGGGAATAACAACTTTAGCATCATTTGTATACCAAGTTCTTACAAAAAGCAAGACAACTGACATTATTTTTCTCAAAGAGAATAGGTCTCAGATTTGCTTCCCCTTCTTACTTAATCCAAAAATGTGATGCCAAAATTATGGAAAAACAAATAAGAAAAGAATGGAAAAAGAAAAAGGGTTCGATCTTGTCACTAGCCAGGGACAAGAAAACCATGAAGATTCAAGATATTAGACAATCTTGGTGGTGTAGGAAATGGGACCCTCCACATGGACTGAGGCAAAGAGGCGAAAGATGTAGGACTGTATACGGTGAATATCTCCAAAAACTTGGAAAGGCCGTTTTCTCGTCTTTATGAAAGTCCCAGAGTTAGGGGCCACGGTCCTTCCTGCTGCTAAGCTAAGATCATTTCACACCAAGTCATTGCATGTACAAGCAACCCCACAATCAAAACATCAAGTTGACAGCAAGGCGATTTCATCCTATTTCGCAACCCACGAACGAAACAATCACAACTTTAGCGCTTCAGATTAAGGGTGTGTTTGATAAAACTGAAATTCGACAACTAAAATTTGAGATTTGAATGTATTAAGCTATCAAATTGTTAAATACCAAATTTGATATATTTGAGTGTATATATCACATCAAAACCTTGTTTGATAATCTAATTCAGTACTTAAATTTAATGAATTTAGATCTTAATATGTTCAAACTCTTTTGATAACAAAACATTGAACATTTGAATTAATTAAGTCGCACTGAATTTTTTAGACAAAAGTTGCTCTCAAAAATAAGTGATAAGTTATTCACTTATCACTTAATATGATATACACTTAAATGTATCAGGTTTAGTACTTAACAATCAATATCTTAATGGATTCAGATTTCAGATTTCAATTTTCAAACTTTAGTACCTTAAGTGATAAGTAAATAGTTTATCATTTATTTTTGAATAAATAACAAAAAAGCCTCTTATGGTAAATCTAATATACAGAAAAAACCTCTCGTAGTTTCAAAACGTACAAAATGACACCTGATACTTTGAACTAAATTGTAAAGGTGACAGAATCCGTTAAAATTAACGGAAATAACTTATTGGAACTTAAAAATAAATTTTTATTCCTAATTTTTAATAAATATACATGTTCTACTCCTTAGCCTGCAATTCTCTCTCTCTCTAGAGAATGAAACAAATGATTTTATTGAGCTACTTTTTGCTTAGTTATATCAGGACATTTTTGTCATTTTGTCCGTCCCCATTAATTTTAACGGATTCCGTCACCTTTACAATTTAGTTCAAAGCATGAGGTGTCGTGTTGTACGTTTTGAAATCACGAGGGGTTTTTTTGTATATTAGGTTTACCACAATGAGCTTCTTTGTTTTTTACCCTTTTATTTTTTGGAGCAAATTTTATTTAGAAAATTCAGTACTGCTTAATTAATTCAGATAATCTATTTTTTGGTTATTAAACATGTCTAAATATGTTAAAATCTAAACCTATTAAGTTTAAATATTGAATTGGGTTATTTTCAAGCACTCCACTTCTATTTTTTTTTCTCCAAGAAGATAATCTCAATACGGACGACATATATTTAGGTCTAGTAAGATTGGATGCGTGTTTTTAAAAGTAATGTAGTATGGGTTTTGTATTTCATGAACAAGATGAAATGGGTGTTTTTAGGGTATCTTTAGAATTATTTTTAAAATCATCATCCTTCGTAAGGGTGTTCACATTTGGTAAGAAAAAAAACTAATAGATCCAATTTATGTCGGATATTGAATATCCGTAAAACTAGTATCTAATCTTGAAAGTTTGGTGGGGGAAGGGATGGGTTGGGTGGGAATGGGGTAAGTATCAGTGAGGGGTCCCGAATTCGAGATCTCCTACTCATACTAAAAAAAATCTTGAAAGTTTAGTAAAACGATTTAGAAATGGATATTGAAATTTAGTTCTGATATACTAATTACCAGTCAAATTACAGAATTTTGTATGTAAATGATATATTATATGTATTATATACCTACTAACGTACTAACAGATAGTGTTATAACCTATACCTTGATGTTGCTATGAACTTATTCTTTGAGTTTCGATTTGGCTTTTTTAACGTGATGAAAAAGAGAGGAAACTAAAAATTTTGGGCTTACTTTTTACTATTTTGGATATTTCCCAGTTATAGGTTATTAGCCTAAAAACTAGTTAGATTTACCAAATTAAAGTTTAGGTAGTAATTAGATGTTGGTCTTATAAAAAAAAATTGAAATTTTTAAACAAATTCCCGATAACTGGCGACTGAACAATCCTAGTTTCCTCTTCTTTACCCCACCACTCCACCTCCCCCCCGTACAGCCCTCTCCATCTTCCTATAGTCATCTCCCAATCCCCTTTTCCCACACCTTCTCCTTTTCTCCACCCTCTTTCGCCAACGCTAACAGCCCCCGAAACTGATTGATTTTTATTTTTGGAGTTGGAATCTTCCTAAACTTGTTTGATTGAGTTTATGGATGTCAAGTTATTGTTTATTACATAAGGGTGTACTGTGAATGGCTAAAATGTACAAATCTTTTAATTTTTATTCTAGTGAATCGCTGGACTGAATAAAAATAATTGGTTTATTCTTTGGAGATCAAAAAATAATATAATATTTTTTGTAGGGCTGTTAAGGTGCCCGGGCCAAACCGAATTCAGCTCGAAAGAAAAGGGCCGAGCCTACTATAATTTTAGGTCAGACAAAGTTTGGGCCTAGATTTGATGTATGATTAAAATGTGATTCGAGTTTGGGCCTCTATAGGTTCAATCCAATTAAATTGTAGCCCGTTATATATATATATATATATATATATATACATGCCTAATGCATATAACTATACATTTATTATTTCTAAATATGTAATGCATATTTATTAAATAAATATATTTAAAGAGAAAGACCTATTAGTAGTGTGTTGACTAATGACTATTACTATTAGCCTATTACATGATTTGAAACTGAAGGCCCTATTAGTATTAATTTATGTACTTTTAATGAACATTTTACTGATTTATGAGTAGTTTTCATAATGTAGGTTGTAAACTAACTTTACTAATTAATGGTTATAGTAATTATATTAAAGAAATTAAGGAATAATAAGTAAGTTTAGTCTAAACCCAAATGGGGTTTAAAGCCCAAATGTACTATGAGTCAAATATGAGTTTCATATATATTAGCTTGAATCTGAAATGTCTTACAAACTAAGTGAGTCAAGTTTGGGCTTTTTGAAGTCCCACTTAGATGGTTCGATTAGCAGCCCTAATTTTCACACACACATACATACATGTATATAATATTTTAAGATGATTTTTCAGTTTGAAATTCCCATTGAGCTTCCAACTCCGCATTCTATTTTTCTAGAATTTTTAATTATTTTAGTCGTAATAAATTCTTTTCAACATTTGATTGGATACTACCATAATTGTATCGCTTAGTTTTGAAAAATTCTTACCTATCATATAGCAGTTGTACTTAAATGCACTTATCCTACCTAATATAAACTTATGAGAATTATATTATACTACTTAAAATTGGAAATAGATTCAAATCTTAAAAGTAAATATAAAAAATTTTCCATTATAATATTTTATTTTTCAACTTATAAAGGCAAATACATAACTTAAACTTGGAAAGTTTCTACCTATCATATGGTAATACTAATCTTGCTTGAAATATATTACTCTCATGTTTCCTTGGAAAAGATACAAATCTAACAAGGACAATATGAGCATTCCTATTTTACAGTAAGGTAACATCAATATGCAAATATTATAAAAATAATAAAAATAATATAACATAAATGTTACAATTTAGTAATTATGATTTATGATCCTCTTAGGAAATTGAGTACACTATATTAATAAATTTATCATTTTACTCTTTAACGTTTGTATCATATTTCTTGATTCCCAAGATTTGACATATCAATATCTATCATTTATATATAAGAGAAAATATTTTCATCATAAAGATTCAAATGATACTCTGAACTCTTATTAATTTCTTATCTAGATTTTGTTGACATTAGACCAAAAGTTTATACTTTTGACTAATGTAAACTTCTTCTTCGTTTACTAAATTTAGACATATATAAAATATGTTTTTGATACATCCACAAGCACGAGCACATGCACACAAATATTTGAAGATGAGCTATATAATAAATAAATTCTACTAAGATGAACTCAAATAAACAAGGATGTATTTGGATGGTTCATTTCAGGAACATTTTAGGAATCTTTGAGAATTTTTTTAAATGGTTATTTATAGAAAAATTTCAAAGATACAAAATTTTATGTTGATCCCACTTATCAAAATTTTGACATTGGATTTGGCCAAAACTTTTTAGGTGTAATGAAATAAGTCATGAATTGGAAAAAATAGGGTTAGGAGGTGGAAAAGAGCAATTGGTAGGATGGAGTAAGTATGTTGAGGGAGGTAATAGACAGGACTACAAGAGTAGGGAGGAGATGAAATTATTGAGTGGAAGAGAGGGATTATAGGGCCAGCACGGTGAGAGGAAAGAAAAGGGTTTCAAGAACAGGGAAGGTAGGGTTATTGGATAAGAGGAGAATAGTATCATGAATGGAAGAAATAGAGCTGGGGGTGGGTCCTTCCACTTATAATTTAATAAAATAAAATAAAATAAAATAATATAATATATGAATAATATATATAATTTAATATATATATATATATATATATATATATATATATGAGTAAATCTTATATATACTAATAGTGTATACATTATTACGGTTAATACATGATGCATGAGTCAAATTTGAATTTCAAATTTTAATTCAGATGAGTTGTCATGCATCTAATGATAATGGTGTATACACTGTCAGTGTATAAAATATTAATTCTATATATGTGTGTATGTGTAT
Organism: Coffea arabica; assembly: GCF_036785885.1. Classification (NCBI taxonomy): domain Eukaryota; kingdom Viridiplantae; phylum Streptophyta; class Magnoliopsida; order Gentianales; family Rubiaceae; genus Coffea; species Coffea arabica. The sequence continues at coordinate 64,837,543 of NC_092313.1, read as the reverse complement.
GTATGGTATGGAATTGAATTTTATTGTTAGAAAATGATGTATTGTTATTATCAATTTATTATGGTAAAATGGTTATTTCCTAGGTTGATTTACTTAATATTTTTTACATATTTTATATTGTTTATAAAGAAATAATAGCAATTTTTTTAGAATTTATGTAGTATTAAATATGGAGAAATGAGTTCAAAAGATCAAAATAATTTCTAACATTACTTCACATTCAATTTTTTTACTAAAAATTAAAAGAATGATTGGTTAAATCATTATTAGTGTTACACATATAGAAAATATAAGATAAAGTATAGAAATTATAATGATAGTAGAACCATAAGAGTGTATCCATAGGGTAGTGGGGATGGGTCGGGATAGGATTAAAGGCAAAGGTGAGGGGAAGGGGATGGAGGGATGCAAGAGTAACATTAGAGGGTTAGGAGAGTATGCCAAAGGGAAAGGAGACAGCCGCGTGTAAAGTTGGTTATAGCATAAGGTAGATAGCGAAGAAGGGACTAAGAAGGAAAGAAATGATATATGCGTTTGGCGTATCTTTTGGATCTTTTGTAATAGGTTTTGTTATCTTATTTGGACATTTTTCTATTTATTTTTGAATGTCTTATTTTCTTTGTTTAAATGTAGTTATTTTAACAAAATGTTATCTAGTGGGGATGGGTCGGGATAGGATTAAAGGCAAAGGTGAGGGGAAGGGGATGGAGGGATGCAAGAGTAACATTAGAGGGTTAGGAGAGTATGCCAAAGGGAAAGGAGACAGCCGCGTGTAAAGTTGGTTATAGCATAAGGTAGATAGCGAAGAAGGGACTAAGAAGGAAAGAAATGATATATGCGTTTGGCGTATCTTTTGGATCTTTTGTAATAGGTTTTGTTATCTTATTTGGACATTTTTCTATTTATTTTTGAATGTCTTATTTTCTTTGTTTAAATGTAGTTATTTTAACAAAATGTTATCTAGTGGGGATGGGTCGGGATAGGATTAAAGGCAAAGGTGAGGGGAAGGGGATGGAGGGATGCAAGAGTAACATTAGAGGGTTAGGAGAGTATGCCAAAGGGAAAGGAGACAGCCGCGTGTAAAGTTGGTTATAGCATAAGGTAGATAGCGAAGAAGGGACTAAGAAGGAAAGAAATGATATATGCGTTTGGCGTATCTTTTGGATCTTTTGTAATAGGTTTTGTTATCTTATTTGGACATTTTTCTATTTATTTTTGAATGTCTTATTTTCTTTGTTTAAATGTAGTTATTTTAACAAAATGTTATCTAGTACTAATACCATAGGTACAATTTATTTTTATTTATTTTTGGTATTCATAGAATCATAAGTAGCTTAAGAATATACTAAAGGGATAGTATCAGAAACCTCCCTTGAGATTTTTCTTAATATCACTTGACATCCCTGAGGTTTTAAAAATATCACTTACCTCCCCTAATAATGGTAAAAAGACTATGTTAACTCTCACTTTCACATAATTCACAACATATCAAATAAATGAAACTCAAAAATTTTAAAAAAAGAAAAGAAAGTCACTTTCTTCTTTTTCCCTTTTTTTCATCATTCTCTTTTACTCATATTTTTTCGATGACTATGCAATATTTTCTTTGTAAATTATAATAAATTAAATTTTGTTTATCTTTTACTTTTTGTGATTGTGATGAAGTGGGTATGATTTATTTGCTTATTTTGAGTTGATTTTTATAATAATTGGTACAGTTTAACGGTTTGAATAAGGATTCAGAAGATGTTGGAAAAAAATATAAGTTCACAAAAAATCGGTTTTTAACATATAGAATTAAATTGATGCAAGTGTATTTCTTTTAAAATATGTTTTTTATTTTTTAAATTTATACTTTTATGGGGTACAGAATTGTGATGTGGTAATAGTACAAGAGATTGTTTTTTAGGTGATGGATTTCTTGAAGTGAATAAAGTGATTTAGCAATATTTTTATTTAGCAAGTGATAGGGTAGTTTAGGGTTTTTAAAAATTTTGTTACACAAATAACAAAAGGAAGGGAGATAAGTGATATTTTTAAAACCTCAGGGGTGCCAGGTGATATTAAGAGAAATCTCAGGGGAGATTTCTGATATTATCCCTATACTAAATTCTTAGGGTATAATATGACGAAAGAAAGGATTTTCTTTTTAAGATGGGAAAATTTTTCATAGGCAAGTGCAAGAATATATGATAATTAAGCATAATTTTTAGGAAATTTAAGAGTTTTTCCAAGTTGATGATGTGTCATTGCATACCTTCCACGAGTGAAAATTTTTTGTCTTTTACCTTCATTTAAAATACCACATTTTCATAGAGATTGACAGTAAAACTAATACTATTTTTAACTTTTAGCCTTTTCTCTTGAAATAACTTTTTTTCAACAATAATAGTTTTACTATTTTAATTTGAAATCTTAACCCGTGCATAGTATATATAGGTTAGAATTCTAGTAAGTATAAGTGTGTTTGTGTGTCTATATATATATATATATATATATAATGAATTTTTTTAACGGGTGCTCATTCTTCACCTAACCTATCTTTTCTTAATTAATCTTATCTTTCCAAAAATCTAACACTTAAATTACATCTTAATGAGTGCTCAATGGATACCTGTGAGACTGACCATATCTAATAAAACACTGTTCAATTTCGATTTTAGTAGATTGCTAAGTTGGCTACTCTAATCTTCTGCCAAGTGGACAATTTATCTTTTCGCTACATGGGCATTTTTAATGTTCATATTTTTTATTTTTTATTCTTTTTCTATTTTTTGGTAACAATTAATTCCCTTCCTTTTTTTTCTTCATTTATGGCATGGTTTTTTTTATTTATAGTCAATTTCAACAAATCTATTAATGATCTATCTTTTATAAATTTGTATTAATGGTATCTTCTTTGTTTTTTAGTCAATCAACTCATATCTTTCCTTTTTAATCATCTTCAATCACATTCTTTATTCATAATTTTATTTGTTTATTTATTACCGTTACTAAAATTTGTCAATGCTCACTTAGATAGTTTTTTCCTACACATTCATCTTTAAAAGATGAGTGAATTACTTTTTACTCCCCTATGGTTGGATGCTTTAACACATAACCCCCTATAATTTAAAAATCTACATATAATCTCCTCACGGTTTGGGTAAAAGTGTCAGTTTTTCTGTTAAACTAACGGTCAATAGTAAAAAATTAAAATTAAATTAATAAATTGATAAATTCATCCTTTCACTACTTTTTTGCTTTTTTTTTCTTTTCTTTCTCTCTCTCTTCTTTTGGGAAGAGAAAGGATGATTTTGAAAACCTATACTTTGACCTACAAAATCTTAATTTTCTTCAAATACAAAAAAGATGGAAGGGAAATAAAATATAAATAAATAAGAAACAACAAAGATGAAGAGGAATATAAAACAAAAATATATATATATATATATTAATTCTCGATTTATTTCCCATTCTGGTAATTGGACATCCTATGTTTTTGCCATGTATACATATTACCTTAATTTATTTGGTTAGGTTTAAATTGTTTTATTTTGGTTAACAGCAACTAATCCTATACTTTTCTACGTTTTAGGTGCAGTCATATTTTAGAATACTTGCAAAGTTGGTTAATGGTAATCAATCACCACTCTATTATCCTTAATTTTCGTATTTACATAAAATAGGAAAGTTGTATATGTTTACTTATATTCACAATCAATCATCTTTCCCACTCTTAACATTTCCATTATTGACTTGTTGAATAATTAAACCATATAATTATCCATGGCAAGTCCCTTATTCACTTCCGAAGAAACCAAGGAATACAGAGTCATTTTGGATGTTCAAGCATAAGAGGTTCATAAAATTCCCTATGCAATGATGGTAATAATTTTGTTTTTACACTTTACCTTTTCAATTTATGGAAATAATATACAACGTTTTCTCTCTCTTCCTTTTATACTTTACTTTATTTTCTTTTCATGGGATAATAATGAAATATTATCAAACACGTTATGATCCCTCTTCCCTTCTTACCAAAAATATTGCCCCAAAATATGGACAGGTCTAATAGACTATATTGGTTTCTAAATGATTTTTAGATTGAATTTTGATTGCAATTTGCTCACCATTAATTTCATTAATAAATTAAACTTAAAAAATTACATTAACATGATATTGAATGTTTACAATATTTTGTTTAGTGCTCTTACTTAACTCTCATTTTGGTTAGTATATTGCATATTCTTTTCAAAATTCGTCTGATTTTAAGTTTTACATATAGTATATTCTTTTTCCATTCTCAAACTATATTTGAATAGTTAAATAAAAAATAGTTTATCTACTTTAATAAATACTTGGATTTTTGAAATTTATATTGTAATATTTAATTATGTTGCTGAATATAAAATGACCCGTGCAAATGCACGAGTAAGAAACTAGTATGTGAGATAAAACTATGATGCACTATTACTTGGCCATTATCTAAGTAGTATTAAAATGTTGAATTTGTACCAACTCAGAGCCAATAGAAGCTTGAACTTTCTGAATTATTCCGTTACAAATTGGACTATTATTCATTGGGACACTTGCTATATTTCCTCCGGTGACACCGTAGAAACTACCTTGTTAAACTCTTAAAGGGCCCGAGTTAAAGTTTCCTTTGTTTTCTCCAGCTCAATTGGGAACTCTAGAACTGCTGTGGGAACCATCTAATTTACTCCAAGCACGAAACTGATTGTCAAAGTTGCAGGGCTATTTGCAATTCGTACTTAACAAAAGTCTGGTAAACTTATGGCCACGGTGGCATTTGAGCTAGAATTGCTATGTATAAATAGTGGTTTCTAGTTGGCATAGCTGTAGATTCTGTATGGTGGATTTGAGTTTAATTTATGTTACTATCTGTCTAACGGGGTTATAGGCACTCGTTAAAATATATTTAAAATGTTATATTTTTGAAAATATAAAATTAATCAAAGAAGATAAATAAATACAAAGGACCATAGGCAAAATTAAATAAAAACATATACAAATGCAAGAGATCATAATAATTATTAGTATGTATGTATGTGTGTGTGTGTGTGTATATATATATGAGATAGGTTAAACGAATGCTAGGTGTGTTAATGAATGCTCCTGAAAAGCCTTTTATGTTAATATCATAATTATGAAGGAATTAGTGGTTTTAATTTCTTTTATAGTCCTGATGAGAGCTCTGCAGGCATCCAATCAAGTTTCCCTAAGCAGAGGTTTGGTTGGGGCGTCACAAGTGATATTGAAGCCCTTAATAAAGCGTAAATCAGGAAAGGATTCTGGAGCCATGGGAAGCTAATACATTAGATTGATAACTTGAGGAAATTAGAATTTTGTGTCGAATTTGAGATGTTCTTGTACATGTTTTTTAATTTTATCAGTTGAATGATAGTTAGCGTTATTTTTAAACTTCACCATTTGACATAATTAAATTTTCCTTCCTTTCTATTTTTTTCTTTTTATTTTTTTAAAGCACAACAATGTTATGTATTTCAAATTACCATAATAAAACTGATTACATGGACAATTTTAATTATATAACTTCACCATTTAATTATATAACTCATGTAATAATTTTAAAGCACAATAATGTTATAATTTTAATTTGGGAAGAGATCTTCTAGTAAATTGGACAAGATGTGTTTTTTTACACAAAAAAACTTTTCTTTGGCCTGAAATTTGAAAAAAAAAAAAAAAGGGCAGCCTGCCCTTTGATTTTAGCGAATAGGCAACGGGGCTGTCTGTTCAATTTTTAAAAAAATTACCTATGGGCTGTCGGACTGAGCCCGTTCTTTTGGCCTCTAATCTGATTGCTATTTTCACCCATTCACCACTTGCGGAATTCTGATAAAAAAGCGAGCAAACAAATGAACTTTCCTTTTCAACAATCTTGACCTATCTTGCAAGAATTAAGAGGCGAGAACAATTTGGACAGATTGCCTTGTGAAGAAGCACTGAACTTCCTCGGACCGAACTGACCTGATGAGCTCGGCGTGCTGATGAGAGGAGCGTGTCCCAAGCCTGCAAAGTGAACAAGAGAGTGATCTCACAGGGGAGCCCCGAGGTCGTCCCCGAGGGCGCTCCGATTGTCAAGTTAGTTTTCCGGTGAGTGAGGTTCACGGGAAGTAAAATGATTCGGAGTAATTGGCGAATAGTGAGCGTACCTTGTGCAGTGGATGTGCGTTACCATTTATACCTGCTGGTAAGTCCGACCTCCGTACGTTTCGGGACCTGCCCAAAATAGTTTCAATCCCGCGCCGAGGGGGATTCTCCCCGCCCTCTGCGGGATCGTTTCCCAGGGCCTCTCGGAGCCCTAGTAGTGGTTAGCCCCCCAGGACGGTTGTCAGGGGCCTGGGGTCCAGGCCCAACTCCGACCTTCCCGGGCTGCCACGTGTCTAGGCCCAGGACGGGGCCTCCGCACTAGCCACCTAGATTAGGTAGGGCTTCCAGGCAGACCTAATCTATACCCTTGCCACGTGGGAGCCCAGAGTCGCACTGCTCTGCCGTGGTCACCTCTGGCACAGTGCTGTCAATGAAAAACTGCGCCCGCGTCCTTTCAGTTGTCGCGTCTCTTCGATCTCCGTACCGCTCTTAAATGCGTTCATATGGGCTGTTCAAATTCAAGCAGCCGTTTCCCCCCATTTCGCTCCCTATAAATAGGGATTCCCAGATTTTCTCAGACTCTATTTACCATTTTCCTTTCTTCACGTATTTTTTCTACTTCCAAAAGTTCTCGCGGCAAGACTTCCGGCCATCAGTACCCAAATTCCGGCAGTTCCTCCATCCCTTTCCACTCCGATCATCAGTAAGCTCTTTTTCCCCCTCATTCGCACTTTCTTTTCCTCCTTTGCCACCTTCTGCATTTTATGTCGGATCGTTCCGATATTACCTCCACCGCATCCTAAACTCCGGCCCATCGTAGAGCACCCAGAATCCTCATTTCCTTCTCGTCTTCGTCCTCATCTTCATCTTCATCCTCTCCTCCTCCTCTCTCTTCTTCCTCTGCTTCTAATCCCAACTTCCACATTCCTGACCTGTTCGAGCCCATTGATACCATGAGCTTTCCATCTGCCCATTCTCCTTCCGCCCGTATCCTGGAAGAGGCGGCCGAGCTCGATGCTTTCATTGATCAGCAGGCCACTTCCGTTCCTTCCCCTAAATCCCCGCATGACTCCCCGGGCGGAGGCCAGGGAGGGGCAGGCGAGGATAGGGACTCCTCTGAGGGGACCCCTGCCCCTGAGCAGGGGGATGAACCTGAAAACGACTACAGTCAACCTGACCAGCAAGAGGTCACCCTCTCATCCGGGGTAGTGGCCGAGCTGGTTAGGTTCTTTTCCATTCCTCCGGCCTTCGAGCCGAGGGCTGCCGGGCCCAGCGACCGAGCTAGCTGACCTCCCCTTGGTTTTGTAGCCATCTATAGGGAGCAGCTGGTCACAGGGCTCCGACTCCCCATCCCTTCGACCCTAGCCGAGATTCTGAGCTACTGGGGGCTCAGAATCACCCAAGTCCACCCCAACTCGATCAGGATCATCACTGCGTTCCTGATCTATTGCCAAATCTGCTCCATCCCCTATTCTCTTTCTCTTTTCCGAGCCTCTTACACCCTTAAGCTCTCCCTTCCTGGGTGGTACTATTTCTCCCGCCGAACTGTTGGCAAAGTTCGGGGTGGGAAGGGCACCCAAGACCTGTTCTACGGGATCCCCTCTTCCGTGAAGAACTGGAAGGGGGACTTCTTCTTTGTTAAGTCAACACATTTTTTACCTGATGTATGGAAGGTCGGGGGGGTCGAATCCGATCCCTACCCGGAGGACCTGGACCCCGAAACCCTCAGTCAGCTGGTGAGCTCCAAGGTGAAGCTCTATGCGGGCAAGTTCTCCACCGAGCAGATATCGGCGGCCAGGCTAATGGGGACGTTGTCCGGGTCCCCTGGAGAGGTGGTACCCTCCCTGGCCAGCGATGACGCTTGTAATGCCGCTTCTGTGCCCTTGTAGTCTGTCGCTTTATTTTCCCTTTTACTAATCTGTTTTACTGACCTGGTGGTGTTTGCTGCAATGCGGAAGCTTTCCAGGCTATTGGGCGCGCCACCCGAGCAGGTCGCTCCCACCACATAGCCAGAGGCGGCGAAGTAGGCCTCCGAGGCCTCTCCGACTCCTGGGGGCAGCTCGGTTCCCCAGAAGGAGGCCTCCCAATCTCAGTCCCCCTCCAAGCAGGTCGCCAGCAAAAAGAATGCGACAGGGCAGAAGAGGGGCCGAGAGGACGAGCCTTCCCAACCCGGGAAGAAGCTTACGCCAGCTCCAGCACAGCACCCTCTCCTGTTGACGTCGGGGGGCCCTGTCCACTTGGGGGTTGGCTCCACGGAGGAGTACGCCCTAGAGAGCGTTCTCCCGAGCTTGTGGCACTTCCGTCATGTGGCCCCTGTGAAGCCGGGACAGGCCCCCACCATGCACGACCCCCGTCACTTCTGCCCGTCCTGGGAGCTCTCCATCAATGACCGAGCCAGTTCCCCGAAGTGGCTCTCGAGTTGGTTGCGGGTTCAGTCCTTCCATGCGACAGGAGGTGGATGGAATTGGCCAACCCGTCCGAACTCCAGGACATGTACTATACCGCGCAGGCCCAAGTAAGCCCTTCTCCGCTTAGGCCCCTTGGGTCCCTGTTCCTTCCCTTGGTAGAGTTAGTGATGTGCTAATTTTTACTTTCCTTTCCCCAGGCCAATGCCGCCGGTGCTGCCCTGGTGACCCGCTTCTCCGAACTGTCTCCCGATCTGGAGAAGTTGTAAAAGAAGAATCGGGAAACCGAGCAGAAACTTGCCCAGGCGCTTAAGGGGGTGAACTCCCTTAAGGCCAAGCTGGGCAAGGCTGAGAAGGAGCTGGAGGCGGCCCAAATCCAACTCGCCTCCACCCGGTCCGAGCTGGACCAGGAGAAGAAGGGCGTGGCGAAACTGAGGGAGGACCACGCCATTGAGCTCTCCGGCACCGTCAGCCGGGAGCGCAAGAAGGCTGTTCGGGAGTTCATCTCCTCCGAACGGTTTGCCGAGGACGTGGCCCTCCTCAACCAACCCATCCTCCAGGTCGGCTTCACGCGGGCCCTGGACCAGGTGAAGGGCCTCAACCTGCCCGGCTTCGACTTGGTAACGTTCAAGGATTACAACCCTGCCGCCGAGGAGAAGTTAGACTGGCTCTTCGATGGGTACTGCAAGGGGCATGCCCTGAAGGACCTGGTGGGCAGGAGTGATGTGGGGGCCGAGCTGGCAGAGGTTCCCCTGGGGGAGGACGAGGCTCCTGGCAGGGCTTCCGGAAAGGAGCCGGTGGCTTAGGGTAGCGGCCACTCCAGAAACCCTTTTCATCTTCTTATAAGGATGTGGCCATGCCCCACAGTTCATGATCTCTATAGATATCTTTTTGAATAACTTTCACCATACGCCTCTCAGCATGTTTAAGGTGTACCATTAGCTCCCGCCTCAAGCAGGTCGCCCAACAAGAAGAAGGCATAGCTAGGTTTTTCTTTCCTTTTATAGCTCGGTAGGCTTTGTAATAGATAGGGTCTGAATGCATATATGAAACGATGTTTGAATGAAACTATCTGATTTTGACCTTCAATCCTTGCTAGCGTCGAACTCTAGCAACCGAAAAGGCACACCGACCTCCCGGGTCGAGCACCAAATAGATCCGCCAAGGCAGCGTGCCGGTCTCTTGGGTCGAGCACCTATCACACTTTAAGCTAACAACTAAGTTGTCAGGGACACCAAACCATCAAACTATCAGGCTGATTTAGCAATCGAAATCTAATAATCGGAGCGACGTGCCGGCCTCCCGGACCGAACACCAAACCTCTGGGCTTTAAGTTACGCCGACCTCCTTGGTCGAACGTCAAATCTGATTTACTGAAGCAGCGTGCCGGCCTCTTGGGCCCAGCATCCGCCAAACTATAAGCCAACAACCAAATTGTCAAAGGACGACAAACTGGGGTCCCATCAAATGATCAAACTAAGTTAACAACCAAATTCCAACAACTTGGGCTGCGTGCCGACCTCCTGGGCCGAGTATCGGACCCTAAGGTTTCTTGAGCTGCGCCGACCTCCTGGGTCGAGCGGCAAAATTTTTTATTCAGTCCTGCCGACCTCCAGGGTCGAGCGTCAAGCCCTCAGATTTTAACAAACCGCATCAAACTAACTCACGGCGTGCCGACCTCCTGGGCCGAGCATCGAAAAATTTTAAAGACAGTCCCGCCGACCTCCAGGGTCGAGCGTCAATTCTCAAACTTTAAAGGCATTCCATTGATTCATTATCTTAATTTGTCCCCTAGCCACCGACCTCCTGGGTCGAGCGTCAAAATTTTAAAGATAATTATGCCGACCTCCTGGGTCGATCTTGGATCTCTCAGACTTGAAAGGCATTCCGTCCGTTACCATTCATCCCCACTCAGGGCCCCCTACTAGGACATTTAGCATTATCTGAGTGTATTAGTGTAGAAGTGAAAAGTTAAACGGCATTGATAATGAGAATGGATTTAAAACTTGAAAGCTGAACATTTATTTAATGATGAATTTGCATGAGAATTCCAAAGAATACAATAAGAAACCCTGGACCAATCTATCCTACGAACAACCGCAAATTCGAGAAGTGCCAAGTGCGGGGTACCTCTACTTCGTCTAATTTCGCAAGCTTACAGTACCCAGCCCGGCTTGTCTCTAAGACCTTGTACGGCCCCTCCCAGTTTGGATCAAGCTTGTTGGAGTTATGAGCTCGGCTGACTGAGTTCTTTCTTAGGACGAGGTCTCCTGGTTGGTACTGCGTATTCCTCACCTTCGCGTTATGATAGCTGGCGAGTTGACTTTTATAATTAGCCATCCGTATCGCCGCTTCCTCACGCTTGGCCTCCAGCATGTTCAAGTTGCACCTCATCTCTCCTTCGTTGGCTGACGCAACGAAGTTCTGTGTCCGAGGCAAGGGGAGGCCGACCTCCGGAGGCACCATCGCCTCCGCCCCGTAAGTCAGGGAGAACGGGGTCTCATGAGTGGCTGTCCTCGGCGTAGTGCGGTAAGTCCAGAGGACGCTAGGGAGTTCATCCAGCCAGTTAGACTGGGCCAGTTCCAGCCTAGTCTTCAACCCTTGCAGAATGGTTCGATTAACATTCTCTACTTGGTCGTTGGCCTGAGAATGACCGACCGAGGTGAAGTGTTGGCTGATCCCGAGCTCCGCGCACCAGCTCTTGAAGGGGTTTTCGGCGAACTGTCGCCCATTGTCGGATATCAAGACATGCGGGATCCCGAAGCGGCAGACTATGTTCTTCCAGAAAAACTTCTGAATTGCCCTTCCAAAGATAGTGACCAGAGATTCGGCCTCCACCCACTTTGTGAAATAGTCGATGGCCACCACGAGGTGTTCGTACCTTCCGGGAGCTCGGGGAAAGGGACCCAGAAGGTCTATTCCCCACTGGGCAAAGGGCCAAGGATTGTGGATGAGGACCATCTCCCGAGTGGGCTGGTGACGCAGCGGGGCGTGCACCTGGCAGACTCGACATTTCTGAATAAGAGCGGCGGCATCCCAAAACACCGAGGGCCAGTAGTAGTTTAGGAGCAGACATTTTTTGGCCAACACTCGGAACCCCACATGTGCTGCACACAGGCCTTCGTGAACTTCTCGGATAACATAGTCGCCTTCCTCGGGAGTCACACACTTTAGCCAGGGAGACAAATACGACCTCCTGTAGAGGGTCCCCCCAGCGTAGGCGTACTTAGCTGCTCTGAGCTGGTGTCGGCGAGCCTCGATTTTGTCCCCGGGAATGACACCCGAGCTGAAAAAGTCCACGAGGGGAGTCATTCAAGAGGCCTGGTTGGCTATAGCCAAGGCCCGGACCTGGTCAATGCTCTTTTGCTTGGCTACCTCTACCAAGACTTCCTTGTTCAGGTGGGCAAACGAGGGGACGCCAGTTTCGACGGGGCGTCCGCCCGCTTGTTCTGTGATCTCGGAACCGACTCGATTTCGAAGACATCAAACAGGCTTATCGTCTTCCGTACCTCGGCCAAGTATTTTTTCATGACGTCCTCCTTGGCCTCGTACTCTCCGCGAACCTGGTGGACTACGAGTTGAGAGTCGCTCCGGACCCTGATCGCGGTTATACCCATCTGGTGGGCTATCCGCAATCCTGTCAATAAGGCCTCATACTCAGCCTCATTGTTGGATGCCAGGAAATCAAATCTGAGTGCGTAGGTCAACTCCTCCCCGGTGGGCGAGATGAGTAGCAGGCCGGCTCCGCTCCCTTCCTTACTTGAGACCCCGTCTACAAATAGTACCCACAGCTCTTCCGGCCGCGCCTCCTCGGGCATAGAGCTCTGCTCAGTCACGGACAAACTGGCTCCCTCGGAGAGGAAGTCTGCCAGGGCCTGAGCTTTGATAGCGGTGCGAGGTTGATAGCCGATGTCGTGCTCGGCCAGTTCGACTGTCCATTTGGTCATTCTGCCCGAGACCTCAGGTTTTGTGAGTATCTGGCGTAAGGGTTGATCCGTCATGACAACAATGCTGTGGGTCTGGAAGTAAGGTCGGAGCTTCCAGGCGGCGTGCACCAAAGCAAGGATCAATTTTTTCGTCAGCGTGTACCGCGTTTCTGGCCCTTGTAAAGCACGACTGACGTAGTATATCGGCCTTTGAGCCCCCTGTCCTCCCGCACCAAAATCGCGCTAACGGTCTCGTTGCAAGCAGACAAGTACAGGAACAGGGTTTCTCCCTGTTCCGGGGCGGTCAGAGCGGGCAGTTCAGCCAGGCATGCCTTTAGGTCGGTGAAGACTTTCTGGCATTCCTCCGTCCATTGAAAGTCCTTAGGTATTTTCAAGATTCGAAAGAAGGGTAGCCCCCTTACCGCGGAGCGCGAGAGAAATCTATTCAGGGCAGCCATCCTTCCTGTGAGCCGTTGGACTTCCTTGACGTTCCTCGGAGGGGCCATGTCCATGATGGCTTGGAGCTTATCCGGGTTGGCCCGGATCCCCTCTTGGGAGACCAGGAATCCCAGGAACTTTCCCGACCTAACCCCGAAGGTACATTTCTTCGGGTTCAGCCGCATCCGATTTTCCCATAGAATGTTCAGGATTTCCCTCAGGTCGGGAACGAGCTGCCGGTCAGTTCGGCTCTTGACGATCATATCATCCACATAGACCTCCATACTCCTGCCGATCTGACTCTGGAATAGCTTGTTGACCAGGCGCTGGTAGGTAGCTCCAGCGTTTTTCAATCCAAACGGCATTGTCCGGTAGCAGTACGTCCCCTCCTCAGTGATGAAGGAGGTCTTTTTCCGATCCTCCTCGGCCATCTCTATCTGGTGGTACCCTTGAAGGCATACAGGAAACACAAAATGTCAAAACCCACAGTAGAGTCTACTAACCTGTTGATTCTCGGCAAGGGGAAGCAGTCCTTTGGGCAGGCCTTATTGAGATCTGTAAAGTCCACGCACATCCTCCAGGACTGGTCCTCCTTTTTCACCAGGACGGGATTGGCTAACCAGGTCGGGTAGTATACCTCCAGGATGATTTTGGATTCCAGCAGCTTGCCGACCTCCTTCTTGATCACATCATTCCTTTCGGAGGCGAAACTTCTCTTCTTCTGCTTCACCGGCTTGAAGAGGGGATCTACGTTGAGGTGGTGGACGGCCAGATCAGTCGGAATCCCGGGCATGTCTTCTACCGTCCACGCGAAAACTTGGGCGTACTCCCTTAGTAGGGTCTTCAAGCCCTCCTTCTCTTCGGGGGGTAGCGACGCACCAACGCGGAGGACCTGGTTGGGCCGATCTTCCCTCAAGGGGAACTCCTCGATCACGTCCTGGGTGCCCAGCTGTCAGGCCTCCTCCCCCGGGATGTAAGGCTCCAAACTGGTCGTCTGGGCGACCACCTTCTCCTGCCCCCGAAGCATGGCCAGGTAGCAAGCTCTGGCCACCTTCGGATCTCCATGCACCTCGGCTATTCCTCCCGAAGTGGGAAATTTGACGCTCAGGTGGAGCGAAGAAGGAATAGCCCGGAGGGCGTTCAAAGCGGGCCGTCCCAAGAACACGTTGTACGGAGATTGTTGTTTGACCACCACGAAGTTGACAGGAATGGTCCGGCATTTGGGCGCCTGCCCTACCGTGACCATCAGGGTGATCACCCCCTCCGGATTAATGGGCGGTCCAGTGAAACCCACCAGGAGTGTCCGAACCGGGGTTAGCTGTCCGTCCTCCAAGCCGAACTCCTTGAACACCCGGTAGAACAGGATGTCCACTGCGCTCTCCTGGTCGACGTACACTTTCTTCAACCGGTAGTTATTGGTCACGACGTCTATCATGATGGCCTCGTGGTTCCCAGACGCCAGGGGAACCGCGTCCCTTGGTCCTAAGGTGATCTCTTCGTCCATACGCAGGTGCTTCAGTAAGTCATCCCCCTCGAGGGAGGCCGCCTGTTCTTCCGAGCTGCATGGCTGTCTCTCCCGTGGGGCCCCCAGCGATGGTATTTATTACCCCTGCCAAGTTTTGGGGGTCCTGGTTTGGGGAGTCGCCCCGAGGAACGTCACGCCGCTCAGGGCGGTCGCGGCGCTGGCCCTCGCCCCTGTCTCCGCGGTAGGTGCGTCCTGGCTCCTGACCTGGTCGACCTTGCCTCACGAATCGCCCCAGGAAGCCGCGCTGGATCAGATCTTCGATCTCCTTTCGCAGGGCCCAGCACCCCTCCGTATCATGCCCCACATCACGGTGGAAGACACAATATCGGTCCTGGTTTCTCTTGTTCCGGGGTGTCCCCATCTTAGGCGGCCGTTCCCCTAGGCCCTCCGCCTCCATGACGGCTAGGATCTGGGCCCTAGGCCGGGTCAGAGGGGTGTAGCCTTTCTCCGGGAGTGGCGGCGGAGCGGGGGCTTTCTCCTTTGAGAGCTGGTCGAAAACATTCTTCTTGGCCGAGCCGTCCTTGTTCTCGGGGGGTTTCCCCGTTCTCTACGATGTCCGAGCTCCCGATCTGACTCTCTCTTCAGGCGAACAGCCTCCTCCGCATTAGCGGCTGCGTGCGCCCTGGTTAAGAGCTCATCCAGGTCTCCAGGAGGCTTCTCGACGAGCTTGTAGAAAAGCTCCTCCGCCCTGAGCCCGTTCAGAAAAGCAGCCATGACCACCTTTTCGTCCTTGTCCCTGATCTGCAAGCTCTCCGTGTTGAAGCGGGTCATGAAATTCCTCAGGGACTCGTCCGGCTTCTGCTTGATTGCCATCAAGTGAGCCGCGTTTTTCGAGTAAGTCTTCGAGGAGACGAATTGGGCGGCGAACTGTCTGGCCAGCTCGGGGAAACTCCGGATGGACCCCGGTGCCAGACCCTGGAACCAGAGCCGGGCCTTCCCCTTCAGAAACATGGGGAAGGTTTTGCAGCGGACTTCATCCGCAGCGGTTTGCAGACGCATGTGCGTCAGGAAGACTGAGATGTGGTCTTCCGGGTCGGTCGAGGCGTCGTACAGCTCGATGTTCGGGATCTTGAACCTCCGGGGTAGCGAGTAGTTTTCTATTTCCCGGGTAAAGGGCGAGATGATGTAGTTGTCCTCGTACAATTGCGGCCGCAGGATCTGCTCAAGCTCGTCCTGGACAGACTTCCACTAGGGGAGGTCCCGCGGCTGGCTCTTGATAGATCAGGCGGGGGAGCGCTCAGGCTCCTTCTGCGCAAGCTTCCACGAGGAGGGATTCCTTGATCGGCCCCCAGCGGACCGGTCACAAGAGTACCTCTCGCTATCCCCAACCACCGAGGCCCGCGGCCAAGGGGGAGTCCGTGGCCGTTTCCTCCTGGGGGGCTGGTCCCGTGACTCATCCTCCGAGGGAACGGGAGGTGATTCCCTCTCCTTCCCCTTCGCCTTGGAGGTTTGTGCGCCCCCGGCTTCACCCCCCTCCTTTGCTTGCCGAATTATGTCCTCTAGCATGGGAAGGTTCTCCGTCACGAACTGAAAGATCTGTTGTCTCCGTTCCCCTGAAAGGGCTGAGCCCCCGGCGCCCTGAGCCTCCTCAATCTCCATTCGTCGGGACCCCCCGCCGGCTTAGGGATCGGTGTTCTCTACGGTTCGCTTGGAACGCGTTCTCGCCATCAACACAACTACTCGTACCTTCCGTTCCCACAGACGGCGCCAACTGAAGAAGCACTGAACTTCCCAGGACTGAGCTGACCTGATGAGCTCGGCGTGCTGATGAGAGGAGCGTGTCCCAAGCCTGCAAAGCGAACAAGAGAGTGATCTCACAGGGGAGCCCCGAGGGCGCTCCGACGGTCAAGTTAGTTTTCCGGTGAGTGAGGTTCACGAGAAGTAAAATGATCTGGAGTAATTGGCGAATAGTGAGCGTACCTTGTGCAGTGGATGTGCGTTACCATTTATACCTGCTGGTAAGTCCGACCTCCGTACGTTTCGGGACATGCCCAAAATAGTCTCAATCCCGCGCCGAGAGAGATTCTCCCCGCCCTCTGCGGGATCGTTTCCCAGGGTCTCTCGGAGCCCTAGTAGTGGTTAGCCCCCCAGGACGGTTGTCAGGGGCCTGGGGTCCAGGCCCAACTCCGACCTTCCCGGGCTGCCACGTGTCTAGGCCCAGGACGGGGCCTCCGCACCTTGCAAAGGGATTTTCTTATTGGCTCGGTTGGGGAAATATGGAGTTGAAGTTTAGAAATTTCTGGTGGATGTTGAACAAAAATTTGAGAGGACGTCATATTTTCCTAGAAAGATAAGGGCATTTTGGCGCTCGACAACTTCTCCTTTGCTGACGTCACTATAATAATTAATGGTTGATAGTGGCAAGGTGATGATTGATAAACGTTTGGACAGTAAAAGGAGTTGAATGTTATTTGAATTAATCACGAGGTTTAGGACATTTTTACACTTGAAAACCTAGAATAGCAGGTTAAATGTGCTTTGTTTCGGTTGGTTTACAGGTTAAATTAGCCAACATGACCCAAAAGACCAATTTTAAAGAGTTAAGTGACTTTTTTGGCCAAAGAAAAAGTTTAGTGACCAGACATGCCATTTTAAATAACTCAGTGATTATTTTGACCATTTACACTTCCTTTTATGATAAGGGCAAAAGTGATAAACAATTAAATAACTCACATCATAAGGAACCTCGTGCTTTATGTATAGTATAAAAGTGCATGCATGTCTTTAAATGTGAATATAAGTTCTAAAAATGTACTACTATATTGTAGCATGTCGAGAGCAACCTACTAGTCCAGTCTTTGGAGTCCTAATACATTTGAAGTAATTTTTCTTCAATTTGTATTAAGTAATTGGCCATCATAAAGTTTCCATTTTCTGATTTGTAAGTAAAAAAGCATTACTGAGGTTATTTCGTATCAATAATGCAGTTTTAAAAGTATAGACTCTTAAGATGGTAAAGTCAATGTCTAATCCTTTTCCAAACTCCATTTAGAAAAAACATGTAGTTCTTGCCATTAGTGTAACTATTGGAATGAAACTGTCCTTTTATCAAAAAAATAAAAGAAAAATAAGAAAAAGCAACATCACAAGAGCGAAGGAGAAGAGTTACAAGATTTACTTAGGCCTAGTATAAACCATAACCTTTTCAACCTAAATGCCTACTGAATTACTTGTTGGTTGAAGCACACAAGTATTATGTAGCCTCACTAGGAAAGGTTGGCTGTCCATGGAGTATCTATAAGGAGGTGCATCAGTTGTTGGATTTGAAAGAGCGGTTTCCACAGGTCTGCCATTGTTTCCGCCAAGCGAACCAGGTTGCTGATGTCCTTTCGAATGTAGGGTGCTCGCATGAGGGGAAGGTGGTTTACACGTCTACCTCGTCGTTACCTTTGATAGCTAGAGGCCCCATGTGCCTAGATAGGTTAGGGGTTCCGTCAATTAGGAGGTTCCTGCAGGACTAGTGGCTTCTTCATTTGTTTCCCCAATGTTATGTGATAATTAATTTTTGGTTTGAAAAAAAAAAAAAGAAACTTAAAAGCGTTGCGCTGAAGAACCAAAAAAAAAAAAAGTATTATGTAGCCTCAAAATTAAAAACAATTTGACATGTCCATGGTATGTTCTAATTTTATCTAAACCTTAATAGACATTTCCTAGAATGATGTTTCACAATTGAACAATTAAAGGTACAACTCTTAAAGCTATAAGAAGTCATTAAATAATAAACTCCTGTACATATATAAAAAGCAATTTTTGGTTGTTATTCAGTTGGTTTCTTTTTTTTTTCCCACTCCCCCGTACCACCCAACCAATTCCTCCCCTTACTGTTCACTTAGTTTCTTCTTCTCACTTCAATGTAATATTATAATTTCAGATGAATGTTTGAGGACTCTTTAGCCTGGTGTGCAAGTGATAAATGCAGCAAAATTTTGGTAAATTCTTAATTTACATTAATGTGTTAAATTTTAGTTATGAGACCACGACGCAAAATGATACTTCTTTTCTTTGCTAAATGACTGTTTTGTCCTTATCAAGCTATCTTCGAAGGGTTATGCTTTTATTTTATCTGGTTGGTTTTTTTTTTTGATAATTTTGCAGGTTTTAAATTATGTTATTAGATTAGCATTAAGCAACTAATTGGAATAATGTCCGTTAATACCGTTACTTTTATTTGCCTCAAAATCTACTCCTTCTTTTCAATAGTTCTAATTCGCTCTTTAATTTGTTGATTGCATTTTCTCCTACTTCCCTATATTTTGGTCATGGCCTTTTTTTTTTTTTAACACCTCGACTGCATTCTATGTTGGTTAGTCCCCTTCCTGATATCAGTTTCAATTTTTATTCTCTTTTTTCACTCATCATGTTTTCTCGATTCATATTTTCGTAGTGATTATTCGGTATAATAATATTCAAATTGATTGTATTTCTAACTTAATTCGCTTTTATTGAAAATTTTTTATGTATAATTTTATACTTCATCTCCCTAAGATACATTAGAACATTCATCCACCTATAAGGTTCATTGGTACATTCTTGTATCTTTTTGTAAATCACTAGTTCATTTATAGAACTACTCAATTCATGTACTTGAAGTCCTAAATCAATGTATTTATATAAATCTTGGTACATATACGTTTAGACTTGTATTACCTATAAATAGAGGGTATATAAACCTCATTGGTAACCATTGAAAACCTTTGGAACATTTGATAACAAAAGTGAATGATATAAAAATTCTCACTATTTCTTGTCTCTACTCTACTATTTCAATCTCTACTTTTACTAGTTTATTTTATTAGTTTTACAACATATTATCAGCACAAGTCTCTACCTTGAACAAAGGTGAAGCGCAAAACTCTACTTTTGAGTAATCAAGTGTGAGTATCTACTATTGAGCATGTGACGACCTCACCTCCCCGAAATTCATTTTCACATTTTATTGATTTATTTTATCTGATTATTTATTTATTTTATCTTTATTTTTATATTACTTGTCTTAAATTATTGGTTGTTTTAATGGTTAAGTCATGGTTTTTATCCTTTTGTCTTATTTAATTTGGTGCATGTTGAGTTTCGTAGTGCATTATGCAAGTATGACCAACTAGTGAGGTATGCAGAATAAATTTGGTAGACAAAGAGTTTTGTACAAAAGAGATTATGTGACAAAAGGTGTTAAGGGTTTATTGGAAGAGCACTAGATATGTTGATGATTAGAGACAAATAGAGAGACAGAGATAGGCATTAACCTTGTGATGCCAAGTGTCGATCATCCAAGAACCTCTTGACCAAGGTGAGCTTTTTATTTATCCAAGTTTTCTTTTTATTTCACCAGCAAAAACAAGCTTTCTTTTCTTTCTTGTTGGCCGCCTTTAAAGAGAGAAAAGGGAGAGGAAAAACCTCAAGTTCTAGCCTTGATCTCTTGCTTGATTCATGAGAAATCCAAAAAAAAAATCCCTAATCTACTTCGTAGATCTTTGAAACATGTGCGAAAGGAAGCTTTTGGTGGAATTCTTGGCGGAAGGAAGATCTTGATTTGCTTTCCATATTAGGGTTTTGAGGTAATTTTGTTAGGAAACTTCTCTTGTTTCTCTTAACTTTAAGTTTATTCGATATATGAAGGGATAGAAGTTAAAGGGAGGATATTTATGGAAGACTTCATGTTTTTGTCAAGTTAGATTGCAAATTTCCAACTTTGGTACAAGATGTAGTTTAGTTTAGATCTTTATATATGTGAAATTTGATAGATTTCTTTACGTAGAACATGTAACATACACCCTGTGACATGTTATCTTGATTGATAGTGGATTTGTCATGAAAATAGGGTTGAAAATTGGAGGGTTAACCAGAGGAACTTGGGGTTATATTGCTGCAATTTCTTTCTTGGTTGGTCACGTAAGAGAGTGAGAGTTGAGGTGTAAGTTTAGAGTGATTTTGACCTAGTATGCTTTTGTTATTAAGGTTGTTGTTCTTGCTTTTGGGATTCGTGAGTGAGTCTTGGCGAGAGTTAGGCAGACGGTCCGTCAAATCCTGAGGTACGCCCTGGGGGGAGGTGGGGTCGTCACAAGTGGTATCAGAGTAGGAAAGGGAAAAAAGCTTAAACTAAGGTATATAAGTCCCTTCAAAATTCTCCAACAGATAGGAAAAGTGGTGTATCGATTAGAATTACCGGCGAACTTATCCCAAATTCATGACGTTTTTCATATTTCATTGCTCAAGAAATACCACCCAAATCTGACTCACATACTTCAGTTAGAAGATATCGAGATTGATGAGTTTCTAACTTACGAGGAGGGGCCAGTGCGACTCTTGGATTGAAAAATGAAAGAACTAAGGAACAAGCAATTCCCTTAGTTAAGGTTCTGTGAAAAAACCATGAGGTGGGAGAAGCAACCTGAGAATTGGAAGAGGACATGCAGAAGAAATATCCCGATTTATTTGCGAGTAAAGGTAAGAATTTCGAAATTGAAATTCCTTTAAGGAGGAGAGAGTGTGAGAACCCAAAAGTCATTTTCACATTTTATTTATTTATTTATTTTATCTATTTATTTATTTATTTTATTTGATTATTTATTTTTATTTATTTTTATATTACTTGCCTTAAATTCTTGGTTGTTTTAATGGTTAAATCATGATTTTTATCCTTTTGCCTTATTTAATTTGATGCATGTCGAGTTTCGTAGTGCATTATGCAAGTATGACCAATTAGTGAGGTGTGTACAATAAATTTGGTAGACAATAAGGAGTTTTGTGCAAAAAAAATTATGCGACAAGAGGTGTTAAGGGTCAATTAGAGGAATACTAGATATGTTGGTGATTAGAACAAATAAAGAGACAAAGAGATAGGCATTAACCTTGTGATGCCAAGTGTTGATTCTCCAAAAACCTCTTGACCAAGGTGAGCTTTGTATTTATCCAAGTTTCCTTTTCATTTCACCACAAAAAACAAGCTTTCTTTTCTTTCTTGTTGGCTGACTTTAGAGAGAGAAAAGGGAGAGAAAAAACCTCAAGTTCTAACCTTGATCTCTTGCTTGATTCGTGAGAAATTCAAAGAAAAACTCCTAATCTACTCTGTAAATCTTTGAAACAAGTGCAAAAGGAAGCTTTTGGTAAAGTTCTTGGCGGAATGAAGATCTTGATTTGCTTTCCATTTTAGGGTTTTGAGATAATTTATTAGGAAACTTCTCTTGCTTCTCTTAATTTTAAGTTTATTCAATATATGAAATGATAGAAGTTAAAGGGAGGATATTTATGGAAGATTTCATATTTTTGTCAAGTTAGATTGCAATTTTCCAGCTTTGGTGCAAGATATATGTAACTTAGTTTAGAAATTTATATATGTGGAATTTGATAGATTTCTTTTCCTAGAACATGTACCATACATCCTCTGACATGTTATCTTGATTGATAGTGAATTTGCCATTAAAATAGGGTTAAAAATTGGAGGGTTAACTAGAGGAACTTGGGGTTATATTGCTGCAATTTCTTTCTTGAATGGTCACGTGAAAGAGTGAGAGTTGAGGTGTAAGTTTAGGGTGATTTTGACCTACTCTGCTCTTATTATTAAGGTTGTTGTTCTTGCTTCTGGGATTCGTAAGTGAGTCCTATATGGTCTACCAAATCCTAGGGTACGCCTTAAGGGGAGATGGGCGTCGCCACAGGTGGTATCAGAGCAGGAAAGAGAAAGAAACTTAAACGGAGATATATAGGTCCCTTAAAAATTATCCAATGGATAGGAAAAGTGGCGTACCTTAGAATTTGGCGGACTGTCTGCCTGACTCTCGACCGGACTCACTTATGAACCCCAAAAGTAAGAACAACAACCTTAATAACAAGAGCAGAGTAGGTTAAAATCACCCTAAACTTACACCTCAACTCTCACTCTCTCACGTGATTGACCAAGAAAGAATTTGCAGCAATATAACCCCAAGTTCCTCTAGTTAACCCTCCAATTTTCAACCCTATTTTCGTGGCAAATCCATTATTAATCAAGATGACATGTCATAGGGTGTATGGTACATGTTCTAGACAAAGAAATCTATCAAATTCCACATATATAAGTTCTGAACTAAACTACATATATCTTGCATCAAAATTGAAAAATTGTAATCTAACTTGACAAAAACATGAAATCTTCCATAAACATCATCCTTTTAGTTTCTATGACTTCATATATCAAATAAACTTAAAGTTAAGAGAAGCAAGAGAAATTTCCTAATAAATTACCTCAACACAATAAGATGGAAAGCAAATCAAAATCTTCCTTCCGCCAAGAATTTCACCAAAAGCTTCCTTTCACACTTGTTTCAAGGATTTACGGAGTAGATTAGGAGTTTTTCTTTGGATTTTTCACGAATCAAGCAAGAGATCAAGTTTAGAACTTGAGGTTTTTTCTTTCCCTTTTCTCTCTCTAAAGTCAGCCAACAAGAAAGAAAAGAAAGCTTGTTTTTAGTGGTGAAATGGAAAGGAAACTTGGATAAATACAAAACTCACCTTGGTCAAGAGGTTCTTGGATGATTGACACTTGGCATCACAAGATTAATGTATATCTCTTTGCTTCTCTATTTATCTCTAATCACCAACATATCTAGTGCTCCTCCAATTAACTCTTAACACCCCTTGTCACATAATCTCTTTTGTACAAAACTCCTTCTTGTCTACCAAATTTATTGCATACACCTCACTAGTTGGTCATACTTGTATAGTGCACTGTGAAATTCATTTATTTACCAAATTAAATAAGTCAAAAGGATAAAAATCATGAGTTAACCATTAAAGCAGCCAAGAATTTAAGACAAGTAATATAAAAATAAAGATAAATAAAATAATTAATTAATTAGATAAAATAAATAAATAAATAAAATGTGAAAATGACTTTCGAGTCCTCACTGAGCAATCATTGAGCACAAATACCATATACTTGGAAAAACTTTGAGGTAACATTTCCTTTTGAGTTAAATTTATTTGTTTATCGTTTATATTACAAAAGTGTACTTGTGGATCTTAATATTTAGAAAAAGAATTTTTTTCCTGAAGAAAAAATGGATGCAAAATACTTGGGATCATGAAATGGTGATAATGATAGTTGTTTTATTGATGGTGCAACTACGTATGGCATATTTAAACACAAAAGGTACTTTTGCCATTTGAAAATGGAAGAGACAAATGTCAATATTATAAGTGGTAGTACAAAATTGATTGAAAACTCTGCTAGAGTCACTATATTTCTCTATGAAGGAACAAACTTTGTTATAAAAAATGTACTACTCTCGAATAAGTCTCTAAGAAATTTATTTTTTAATGGTATCCGCCGAAATAGATATTACATTGAGACACTAGATAAGACAAATGTGGAATATCTATTGATTACAAATACCATTTTTGAGAAGAAATGTGTATTAAAAAGCTCATTCACTCTCTTCTGGCTTATATTATGCAATGATTAGTGCATTTGAAATTCATCGCCTAGTAAACCAGAAGTTTACTAATTTCAATGATTTTATGATTTGGGATAATCATCTTGGATCAATAATGATGTGAAGAATAATTGAAAATTTATATGGCCATTCATTGAAAAATCAAAAAGTGTTGAATTCTAATGAATTCTCGTGTATTACTTGCTCTCAAAAACAATAATTATGAAAACCATCACCAATTAAAATGGGGATTAAATTCCCTGCATTTCTAGAATAAATTCATGATGATATATATAGGCCTGTAGATCTACAATGTGAAACATTTAAATATTTTATGGTGCCAATTGATGTATCAATAAGATAGTCATATGTATATTTATTATTTTCTCTTAACACGGCATTTGTGAGATTGCTTCCTCAGATAATTAAATTACGAGCATAATTTTTGAATTATACAATTAAGAAAATTGGTTAGATAATGCTATTGAATATTTATCACATGCTTTTGATTATTATTACATGTCTATCAAAATAAATATTGAATTCACACATAAAATGGCTTATCCGAATCATTTATTATACGGCTACAATTAATTACTCGACCATTATTAATAAGGTCAAACTTTCTTTATCTAGTTAGGGGATATGCTATATTACATGTAACAATAATTATGAAAATTAAACTGACAAGTCATAATACTTAATCCCCTTAAATTTACATTTAGTTATAAGCCTAATATTTCTCATTTGAAAAATTTTTATTATGCAAGCACTGCTCCAACATACTAAAATGGGTCTCCAAAAAAGATTTGAGATGTATGTCAGGTATGAATTGCCTTCTATAATTAAATATGTTAAACCATTAATCAATGATTTGTTATTACAAGATTTGCAAATTATCATTTTAATAAATTGCATTTCCCGACATTAAAGGAAGGAAAACAATTGGCTGAAAAAGAAAATCACTTGGAAAATATTGTAAGATTTCCTTGATTATCGTTGAAAATAATATGAATTGGAAGTTCAAAGGATTATTCATTTGCAGAAAATTGTAAATCAGTTGCTGGATAGACATTAGAAGAGTTATTAAATCACATTCCTGCAAAAATGTTCTAGTTAAGGTTGACATCTCAAAACGACAAATTACAAGTGCTTATCCGTTTAAAGTATGCATGAAGTATGGTAGACCCCTAGATTCCAAAAATAAAAATCCTCGAAAGAAAAGAAGATTGAATAATGATAATAAAATCAAGGGGTCAAGAAATGGCCAACGACTCCAAAATATAAATAGTAGCAAAATTCAGTTTACTGAAGAGGTCACTTTTGAAGAGCTAGCTCTTGAAGAATGTACTTCTAAAGAGAATAAAATTATTGAAAATTCAATAAATTTTATCATTATGGAAAAAAGTTAGAACCGCAAAGAAATAATATTTTATAATACTCTTGCATATAATGTAGCACTTGATATTATAGAAGAAGACAAGAATCTTGAATTTAAATCAACTGATGAATATCGGCATAGAAATGATTGGTTGAATTGAAAAGATGTGATCCAATCTAAATTGGATTCATTGATAAAGCAAAATGTTTTTGGACCTTAATGGAATATAAATGGGTATTTGTGTAAAAAAGGAATGAGAAAAATGAAATTGTGAGATATAAAGCACGACTTGTAATCCAAGGTTTTTCACAAAAATCTAGATTTAATTATAATGAGACATATTCACTTGTAATAGATATGACCACATTTAGCTATCTTGTGAGTTTTGCAGTGTATGAAATACTTGATATGCACAAAATGGACGTAATCACTACTTATTTATATAGAAATCTTGATAATGATAATTATATAAGAATTCTTGAAGGATTCAGCATGCCTAATGAATGTAAATCAAATTCTCAAGAAATTTATTTTAAGGATAATTTTAGAAACCTCCCTTGAGATTTCTAACAATTGCAACCATCCCTTAAGGTTTGAAAAAATCACTTGCCTTTCTTGATACTATGAAAATACTATGATAACCTTCACAAGCTTAACAAATTTGAAGTGAAAATGAGTTAAAAGAGAAAAATAAAATATTTGTTTGGTAATACTTCTTTAACCTAAAAAAATAATTCGAAATTTTTACTTAACGAATAATGGTGATAATTGATTTTTTAACATTTAATTTGTTTTACATATAAGAGAGGGGCAATATTGGATATTCATTACTCTTTTTTTTTCTTATATCATCAACTATTACCAAGACATACTTTTTAAGGGAGATTTTCATAAATTTTCAAATCTCAAGAAAGGTAGTTACAATTGTCAAAAACCTCAAGAAAGTTTCTAAAATTATTTATTTGGTTTATTAAATTACAAAGGTTTTTGGATTCAAATAATCTGGACATACGTGGTCTAACCGCCTTAGTGAATATTTCATTAAAAATACTATACCAATGATCCAATATATCCATGTGTTTTTATATAAAAAAAAATGGATCAAATTTTGTGGTTATTACTATATATGTTGATGATCTTAATCTGATTTGAACTCTTAAAGAGTTATCAAAAGTTGTTGAATTTGTGATCAAAAATTTTTGAAAGGATAAAAATTTGCCTTGGTTTACAAATTGGGCATTTAGAAGATGAAATTTTTGTTCACCAATTTTCTTATACCCAAAAATATTAAAGTGATTTTATAGGGATAAAGCACATTAAGTACCCCAATGATCATCCAATCACTTGATCTTGACAAAGATCCTTTTAGACTATAAAGGTAAGATGAAAAAGTATTTGGTCCTAAAGTACCATATCTTAGTGGAATTGTTATGCTAATATATCTCGCTAATTGTATATGACTTGATATATCATCTCTAGTGAATTTATTAGTAAGACTTAGTTTCTCCCCCATATGACGAATTGAAATGGTATTAAGCATATCTTTCACTATCTCTAAGAAACAGTTGATCTTGGGCTATTTTATTCAAATAAATCTTTACATGAATTGCTTGATTATGCTAATATTGTGTATTTATCTGACCCACACAAGGTAAGGTCACAAATTGATTATTTATTTACAAGTTGTGGTACAGCCATTTTATGGGTGGAAATAATAGCAATTCATGAAATTAGTCGAAAATATGTTTAATTAAGATTAATGACTCACTACATTCAAAAGAGTTATGGGTTATCTTTTGAGAAAGAAAATTTAATTGTGTTGTATAAGAATAATGCAGCTTGTATAGTTCAATTGAAAAGAGGATATATCAAAGGAGATAGGACAAAACACATTTCTCCAAAATTCTCCTTTACTCATGATTTACAAAAGAATGGTAAAATTAATGTGCAACAAATTCAATCAAGTGAGAATCAAACAGATTTATTTACCAAGGCATTACCGACTGCAATATCTGAAAAATTGGTAAAATAAATTGGAATGCAGCGACTTAAAGATCTTAAATGATATTTACAATAGGGAGAGCTATATACTATATACAAAAGAATGGTATACTCTTTTTCTTTTACTAGAGTTTTTTTGTCCACTGAATTTTTTTCTAATAAGATTTTAACAAGACATATTGTTTGTGTAATGGACATTCAAAAGAAAGTATTATGAAATTAATGTTTAGATAAATATGGATGTCCATTCATCTCCCAAAGATACATCAGAACATTCATCCTCCTAGAAGGTTAATTAATACATTCATATATCTACTCATAGTTCGTTAGCTCATTTATGAAACTATTCAATTCATGTATTTGAAATACTAAATTTATGTAATTATATTAACGTTGGTACATCTACCTTTAGCCTTGTATTATCTATAGATAGAGGGCATATAAACCTCATTTGTAACCCTTGAAAACCTTTAGAATAGTTGATAATAGCAGTGAATGATAGAAACATTCTTACTATTTTTTTATATATAAAAAGCAAATTTCATTAATGGATTGGTGGAAGTTATCATATACAATTTGATTTATATCTCTATCTTAATGGCAAGTTAAATATGCATTTGAAATAATAGATTTGCAATTTAACAACAGATATAATAGATTTGAATGATTTTGAACAAATCTAAAAAATATAAGAAAATTTTAAATTATCTTCTAATAAGATAAATCACTATAGTTCCCTTCTAAGTATGTTCCAATCGCTAGATCTATTAATCAATGGTTTTAAACTTTAATAATGATGATAAAATCTATCGAGATAGACCCAAGACCCAAAAAAATTTCAGATCTAACAACCAAATATGAAATAAATTCAGATCAAATAACAAAATAAAGATAAAAATAGAAAATTCTCACTAGAAACTTCTAGGAGAAATAGAAAATTTTTCTTAGGAACTCTTAGGAGAAACAAAGGACTCTTACTAAGAAAATTTAGGTGAGACTTTGTTGAAAAAACAATAAAACGAAATCCATGAGAGAGAGGCTATGGTGGCCTCCCTCTCAAAAAGGGAGGTTTTCTTAGAAGATGAGAAGAAATAGAGAGGAACTAAATCTTGAATAATACTAAATTAGGCCAAGATCTACAAAATCTCGACATGTTACTTATTCATGTACCCAATAGCACTAAATCTCGACATGTACCAATTGCAGAATAAGTGCTATTGGTATTGGCCAAGCAATTTATGTCAAGATTTAGTTCCTCTCTACATGAACTACATCTCGACATGAAGTGTTGTTGGTATTGCAGATTAAGTGTTATTTTATTCAAACATTCTCACTATTTCCTTATTTCTACTCTAGTATTTCAATCTCTATCTTTAATAGTTTATTTTATTAGTTTTATAACAATACTTCTTTTTTAACTTTCTATTTTTTTTTCAACAGGTTCAATTGTTGCTCAATGTTCATAGATATTTAATGAAGTTCCATGAACATACATGGAGGGTTTAAAATTCATTAGATCAGAATGTACAAAAATTGGCTAAGTTCAATGAATTTCATCATCTAATCATGTCTTGTTAGGAAATTGGTAGATATCTTGTTTTGTGTGAAAATAACTAGTTTCCTAATTGGTTTTAGTTACTTGAAGTATTAACCAAGAAATTTGCTATTTTGTTTAGGATTAGAAGTTATTTCCTATTCTGTACAAGTCTAGAAATTAGAATTGACTTCCTATTGTTGTTTGAGTTTTTGGCCAAATAATATTATCTATAAATAGGTGGGTTAGCATACTACACAAGGGGCACACAAGGGCGACATGTAGCCTTATACATGGGGTGGTGAAAGAGGGTTCTTGGGAAATGAGAGATGGTATACAAGAGTTGAGCGTGGGTTCAAGTTGTATTCTTGTATAGATTTTTCCTCTTATACTCCCTCCGTCCCAATATTAGAGACGTTTATAGGGAATGCAACTTTTTATGTACAGTGGTATCATTATTGATAGCCAAGCCTTTGTTCCAAATTTACCCCGTCGCAAGTACAATGGTCAGCTACACTTTGTGTTTTTCATGGAGTAATGATTTCGTGGGTCCCATCTTAACCAAAAGCATCACTTTGTATGTTAGAGACACGCGCTATTATTGGCCTTATAAAGTGAGAGTTAGTCTCACGTACTCTTCTTGCTTCTCTAAATGGATAATAAATAGCAGGTCCCACCAAATTTATTTGGATTTTCTAGCACATGCACTATGAGGGCAAGGACGGAACGTTAGAAGGAAAATAGTGTAGCGTGACTCTAATTTTGGGACAATGAAAAAGGTGAAACATGACATTAACAATGGGACGGAGGGAGTAATAAAGAACGGGTTTCTCTTCGTGGATGTAGATTCAATGGTGGAGCCGAACCGCGTTAAATATTGTGTGTCGTTTATCTTTCATACTTGTGGCTTATTTATCATTAAATTATTGTGTACTTAATATCTCAATAGTTACTTGTTCCGCGCTTGGATCCTAACAAGTGATATTTGAGCTTGGTTGCGAGATTGGGCTGTTCATAAGTACTTGAATCCCAATAAACCGAATGGTTGAATCAAGAGTTTGGTTGTTCAAGATTGGATCCTAGTTAACTATTGAGATTAAGTAGATTGGCGGCTGTTGCCAATTGAACAATTTAATAAGTGGTATCCTTGTTTCAATGGTTTGACAAAACGCATGGATGGTGAAGGATGGGAAGCCAAACAACATGGAGATACTTGACGTTGAATATAAGCAGGTGATTTAAGAATCAAGAAAAAGGTGGAATTCAATGTTGATTTTGGACGTGAATCGGTGGAAACTTTCTCACACCTCCAACAGTTGATATTTCATCCCAGTGGCTTTTAGATTTCGGTCATGTTTTTTGGGTGATGTAGCATGTGTCCCAAAGAAATAAAGAGATCTAATTTTCATGCGCCAAAAGGTTTTGACAGTTATGAATTTTTCGTTTTATTTAGAGTCTTGGAAACCACACGTGGTGAGACAGTCCTGAAGATGAGAAGAAATATGGTGATTTTATCACTTGGTTGTCTCAATGATTAGGGTTAGAACTCACAGAAGGGGATTCCGGATTGCAAGTGGTGGTGAGAAGAAATCTTGCAAAGGAAGATGGTGAATTGAGGCACCTTCTCACGAGTCAACTGGAGATTGGACTCAGGATAACTACACATGTTCATTTGTCGATTGAATCAATTTGGTGTCAGGACTGAATTGATTCGGGTGTGTAGTTTGATACCATATTATTTGGTAGTTGAAAGTACACAGTTGAAGGCAAATGGTTGTTAAAAGAATTTTTTGCCAAGATGGAGATTTGTTAGAAAATTGGCTTAATTTATTTTAGATAGATTTCTTTGTGTGAAAGTAACTAGTTTCCTAATTGGCTTTAGTTACTTAAAGTCGTAGTCAAGAAATTTCCTATTTTATTTAGGATTAGAAGTTATTTCCTATTCTGTACTAGTCTAGAAATTAGAATTGATTTCCTATTGTTATTTGGGTTTTGACCAAATAATATTATCTATAAATAGGTGAGTTGGCATACTACACATAAGGAGCACACAAGAGCGACATGTAACCTTATATATAGGGCGGTGAGAGAGGGTTCTTGAGAGATAAGAGATGGTATACAAGAGTTGAATTTGGGTTCAAGTTATATTCTTGTATGGGTTTTTCCTCTCATAATAAAGAACGAGTTTCTCTCCGTGGACGTAGGTTCAGTGGTGGAGTCGAATCACGTTAAATATTGTGTATCGTTTATCTTTCATACTTGTGGCTTGTTTATTATTAAATTATTGTGCACTTAATATCTCAATAGTTGTGTGTTCCGCGTTTCGATCCTAACAAACATGTCTCTTTAGTGCCCTAGTGACCTTTTGTTTCGATAACGTTTCATATCATATCCTTGTATTATTTAAAGCCTACTTGCCATAATTTGTTAATTTTAGACTGCTCCAACTATAAAAAGATAGTTATCTCTATGTTAGTTCAGTAATTTTAAGTTTCTTTTCCTGTTGCAGTGTAATTACGCATAATTAGTGGAAATTTCATTAGTTTGTTTAGGCATAAACTATTGAGTAGCTATTTTCTAAAACTATTGTCACTATTTTTCACATAATTTTGTGGTGTGAGTTGTCCAATTCCCATAATGAGGAACACCAAGAGATATATTGGAGAGCGAGACTTTTACTTAATATTGGTAAAGAAAACCTGTAAATCTTGCAATTCATAATTAACATAACTATAGGATGCAAAATTCTGAATTATGTCTATATGAACCATGTGAGGTCTTTATTTGAGTACTCACAAAAATGTTTAGATGCCTAATTTAATGTTATTCAAATATGATGTTAATTGTAGAATAATTGCCATTGGTATTAGCTATTTTGTAGATCATGGGATTCGTTTATTGCAGACTCAATTTGGAAACAATGAAAAAGCCAAGTTGGAAGAATCATCTCCTGAAGATGACACAAATTGCATAAAGTCATTGGACATGAAATTGTGGACTTCTTCTACCAATATTCCCATGAACTTGAGCAAGGTAGAAAACTATTACCTTATGGAAGCATGTAGTTGTTTTGCAGCCTGATACATATGCTCCATCATCTGATCCAATTTCTTCACGTAAAAGTGAATTCTTTGCCACTGTAGCACTGCCCTTTTCCTCCTCCCTCAATATCTCCTTTGTCTTGGAATGACAACACGATCTCAGACTGTGTGCTTTGTGGTGCATAACAATTCTAATGGTATTCTCTCTATATCCCTTAGTCTTTACCTTGCCAACATATTTATAGCCATTTTCACAATTGATAAGATCCAACCGTTGGTCCGACCTGAATGTACAAGAATCAGAAAAACCTGATAAAGCTTGTCTGATTTGGCAAGGAATAGTTAACAACCGAAGGAATCATCCGAAGGTTCACAAGCATTTGGTCGGCATGGCTTCCCCCCAATTCCAACATTTCATGCCTAGTTCCACTCTTACACTTAAAGAAACTAGACATAGGGTTCCAAGCCACTCGAAACCTACTAAATAATCCAAAAACTTGGCCAATCCACACCCTTGGCCCCTATGTTCTTGGCCATGAGTAGCTTGTGTAAGTTATCTCTTATTACAAATACAACTAACAGAAAATTTAGGACTAGTATAGATGCACACCAGAGTGCAACCAACACAAAGTACTACATTTGCAACCTATAACACTTCCAAACCTTTACAAATGATTGAAAAATAACAATCACACACCAATCCAACCTTTTCCACGTTAGTCCTCTACTTCGGTCTTCCTTCTGAGTATATTCCAATCACCAGATCTGCTAATCAATAGTTTCAAACTTCAATAATGATGAAAAGATCTGTCGAGATAGACCCAAGATCCAAAAAAAATTTAGATCTGACAACCAGATCTAAATTAAATTCGAATCAAATAATAAAATAAAGAAAAAATAGAAAATTCTAGCTAGAAAATTCTAATTAGAAACTTCTAGGAGAAACAAAGGACTCTTACTAAGAAAATTTAGGAGAGACTTTGTTGAAAAGCACAATAAAATGAAATCTATAAAAGAGAGACCATGGTGATCTCCCTCTTGAATAAGGAAATCTTTTGAGAAGATGAGAAGTAATAGAGAGAAACTAAACCATAAATAACATTAAATTAGGCCAAAATCAACTGACTCTCGACATGTATCAATTGTAGAATAAGTACTATTGGTATTGGCCAAGCAATTCATGTCGAGATTTAGTTCCTCTCTATATGAACTGAATCTTGACATGAAGTGCTATTGGTATTATAAAATAAGTGCTATTTTATTCACACATTCTCACTATTTCCTTGTTTCTACGCTATTATTTCAATCTCTACTTTTAATAGTTTATTTTATTAGTTTAACAACAATACTTCCTTTTTTAAACTTTCTAATTTTTTTTCTAGCAGGTTCAATTGTTGCTCAATGTTCTTAGATATTTAAGGGAGTTCCATGAACATATATAGAGGGTTTAAAATTATTTATATCAGAATATATGAAAATTGGCTAAGTTTAATGAATTTTATCATCTAATCATGTCTCCTTAGTGCCTTAGTGACCTATTGTTTTGTTAACTTTTCATATCATATCCTTGTATTATTTAAAGTCTACTTGCCATAATTTATCAATTTTAGACCGCTTCAACTATAAATAGATAATAATTCCTATGTCATTTCACTAATTTTATGGTTATTTTTCCGTTGCAGTGTATTTACGCATAATTAATGGAAATTTCATTAGTTTGTTTAGGCATATACTGGTGAACAACTATTTTCTAAAACTATTGTCACTATTTTTTACATAATTTTGTGATATGAGTTGTCCAGTTCCCACAATGAGGAACACGAAGAGGTATATGGGAGAGTGAAACTTCTACTTAATATTGGTAAAGAAAGCCTATAAATCTTTCAACTCATAATTAACATAACTGTTGGATGCAAAATTCTGAATTATGTCTATAGAAAGCCTAAATTATGTCTAATTTAGTGTTATTCAAATATGATGTTATTTGCAGAATAAGTACTATTGGTATAGGCTATTTTGTAAATCATGGGATTCATTCATTGCAGACTCAATTTGGAAAACAATGAAAATGATAAGTTGAAAGAATCATCTCCTGAAGAAGACACAAATTGCAGAAAGTCATTGGGCATGAATTTGTGGACTTCTTCTATCAATATTCCTATGAACTTGAGCAAGGTAGAAAGCTATTACCTTATGGAAGCTTATAGCTGATTTGCAACCTAATCTATATAATCTATTATTTGATACAATTCTTCACGTAAAGGTGAACTCTTTGCCACTGTAGCACTGCCCTTTTCCTCCTCCCTCAATATGTCCTTTGTCTTGGAATGGCAACATGATTTCGATCTGTGTGCTTTATAGTGTATAACAATTCTAAGGGTGTTCTTTCTATATCCCATAGTCTCTACCTTGCCAACACATTTATAGCCATTTTCACGGTTGACAAGATCCAACCGTTGGTCCGATCCAAATGTATAAGAATCCGGAAACTTTGATAAGTTTTCTTTGATTTGGTATGTGATTACCCGTTTATCTAGCAACAGTCGGTAATCAAAGGAATTGTACCAGCATTCACAAGCATTTGATGCGCACCGCTTACCTCTAATACCAACATTTCATGTCTAGTTCCATTCCCACACTTAAATGAACTAGCCATAAGGTTTCAAGCCACTCAAAATCCACGAATAACCCATGAAACTTGGCCAATCCACACTCTCAGCCCCTATGTCCTTGGCCATTACCAACTTGTTTTTATTCTTTTGTTATAAATACAACTAACAAGAAACTTAGGATTGATAGTAGATACACTCCAGAGTGTAGCTAACACAATTTGCACCCTATGACACTTCCAAACCTCTACAAATGAATGAAAAACAAGAATATATACCAATCCACATTTTGCATATTAGTCTTCTACTTTAGCCTTCCTTTCTTGACCATGACAGGCTGAAAGTGCTACGGTCGTGTATCCCTGTCTGATCTACACACTAAGAGGCTAACAAACTGCCCCTACCTAAAGAGATTGATGTGCTCATCAACTTGGTCTGCTTCCTCAATTTCTTCAGGTACTCAGTAATCTCGTCTTCAAATTGTCAAAAAGTCACTCACACTCCCAAATGGCCTTTAATGCAATCTTACCCTTCTAATGGATTAGATAATCCATCCTTCTATTCTTTTTGCTCTGCCCTATTGTCTTGTGATCAAGCACTATCAGCACGTCCTTGTTAAATTGCTGGTGGATTACTGGTGGAGCACACTTTGCATAGCTCCTTTCCTCATCCATTTTATCTTTGATTATAAGGCTTCAAGAAACACACATAGATGGATTGGTGGATCTTGAATCTATTAGGTAGCTTTAGACAATAGGCTATACGATCTTCTTGATCACTTCAAGTGGTCCACCATATTTAGGAATTAATTTTCAATGAACTATTTTACTGCTCTTTTTTTTCAAATCTAGGGAATCAATTTTAGCATCACTTAATCCCTTATTTGGAACTCTACGTCACGTATATGTTGGTAAGCACACTTTTTCATTCGCTACTGTGTCAGCAACATGTTATCTCTCGCTTTATCTACTAGTTCCTGCTTGGCACGAACAAATTTGTGTGCTGTGGGACAATGAGTTTCACCCTTAAGAGCAGCTTCAGTTTGGTATTAGAGCGCGATTTTAATCCATTGGACCGTGCTTTTGTTGTGTGTTTTGCTATTTGTGAATGATGGTAGGGTATGGAAATTCTATCCAGGAGCATTTGCAATGCCAGGGACTTGCATTTAAAGACTTGATACAACATGTAGAAGACATTCTAGAGAGTTTCAATGTCGTGCAGGTCTTGTTGTAAACTAGAGAAATGATCAACTCTCTAACCGCTCAGATGAAGAAAATCGTTCAAAAAGTTTCTTTTGTTGGGGAAGCTGAGTCGCTGAGAAGTGAAATGGCTTCTTCCAAGATAGAGATCGTGACTATACAATCTAAGATCGGTGTGTTGAAGAAGGCATTTGATTCTTCTAACACTCAAATTATTCAGAAAACTTCCAAGAAGAAAGTGAAAGTCCCAAATTCGAAACCTTTTCAAGGTAACAGGAATTTGAAGGAATAGGAGGATTTCTTGTGGAACATTGAACAATACTTCAAATTCAAAGCAATAAATGTCCTAAAATGGAGAAATCGTTGATTGTATCAATGTGCCTTATCAGTGACATACAAATTTAGTGGAGAACGGCACAATCTAACTCCACTAAACCTAAGATTCACATTTGAGATGTACTGAAAGAGGAATTCAAAAAGTAGTTCCTTCCCACAACTGTTTTGTGAAAGGCTAGAAATGCCTTGTAAAATTTGAAGTATATTAAGAGCATGCATGAATATGTTTTAGAGTTCCAAATTTTGATGTTAGATGTAAGATAAATGTCAGAAGAAGACAGAGTCTACACTTTTATCCATAGACTTCAATCATGGGCACAAACAGAGTTATGGAGATAGAATGTCTCAGGCCTTTGTGCTACCAAAAAGTTGGTGAATTTCAAGATTACAGGATCTAACAATGAGAAGAAGAAAGAGAAGAGTAAGGACAACGGTAAGGATTAGAAGGGTGATCAGTTTTCAAAGAGGAGGAAGAAAAAAAAATATATGATTACACCTACAGCAACGAGTAGTACTTTTTCTTCCAAGGATAAGCAAAGGTTCAATGCCAAGAAAGAAAGTTACTTTCTCTATAACGAACCGCACTTAACCTGTAACTGTCTAAAAAAAAGGATCAAAATGTTGGTGCAATAGTAGCGAAAGATGTTGGAGATCAGCTGGTATTCAGAATGCACAAGTCAATCCCATGCATTTTCTAAATGCCATAATAGGTACAAATGCCCAAACTCCTTGCAACGGTTTGACGCATGTGCAAGTTACTCTAAATGGTAACTAGATACTGGTGATGATGGATACAAGAGTATTGCATAATTGTGTGACTGAATGAGTGATGAATCGATCCTAGTTGCAATTGAAAGATCTAGACTTTAAGTTGAAAGCCACAAATTCTAAGGCCAAGCCTATTTTAGGTATAACAAATATAGAGTTGGAGTTGGAATCATAGAAGGGTCAGTGCAATCTCATGGCAAGCCCAATAGATGATTTTGATTTGATCCTCGGCAAAGATTTCATGGTGGCAAACAGAATTTACCTAATTTCATACTTGATTGGCGTCAGGGTAGATAATGGCTAGTGTCTAGATTTTGTTCCAGCGGTGAAGTTGCCAAGATAGAAAAGCAGCCAAGTAAAGAATGTGGTAATAACAGTACAAATTGAGTCAAATTTGAGGGATGAAAAAATTGTATATCTTGCTGCATTGGTAGAAATCAAATCTGATGTGTACTAGGAAGTATCGGATGTTGTGGCTTGATTGTTGGAGAAATTTACAGGCATCATACCTGCGGAGTTACCAAAGAGACTTTCTCTATGATGTGCTGTTAAACATAAGATAGATTTGATTTTAGGAGCCAAGCCACTTGCATAGGATCTTTACAAAATGTCCCTGATGGAGTTGACGAAATTGAGGCGCCAACTGAATGAGTTGCTGAGCAGCAAAGCATTGAGATCATTAAAGGCTTCATATGGTGCTCCTGCATTGTTTCAGAAGAAAGTAGATAGGTCATTGAGATTCTGTATGGAGTATCACGTCTTGAACAAAATAACAATCAAGAACAAGTATCGAATTTCGGATGTATATGACTTGTTCAATAGTTTGGTGAAGGCATGATTCTACATCAAGATTGACCTAAAGTTTGGGTATTAGCAGGTCAAAATTGCCCTGGGGGATGAGGAGAAGACGACTGTAGTTACTTGGTATGACTCTTTTGATTTCTTGTGATGCCATTTGATTTAACAAATGCACTTGCTATGTTTTTTAAATTGATGAATAATGTCTTGTATGACTTTTCTTGAGAAGTTTGTTGTTATTTACCTTGATGACATTATTGTATATTCTGAATTTTTAAAGGACCATGTGGTGCATTGAAAGGCTGCATTCCGTAAGTTGAGGGAATACGAGTTCTATATAAAGAAAGAAAAGTCTAAATTTTGTAGAAAACATATCACTTTCCTAGGCCATGTATTGAGTAGTGCCTAGATCTTGATGGATCGAAAGAAGATTAAAATGGTTGTTGACTGGACAACACCCCATAAAATTATAAAACTAAAGTCATTCCTTGGTTTGGCAAATTACTATAGGTGTTTCATTAAGGGCTACTCTAGGATGATAGAACCTTTGATGGACCTGTTAAAGAAGGCTAGACCGTGGTTGCAGGATAGTGTATGTGAGGATGCATTCAGAATGCTAAAATAAATTGTTGATCCTACCCTTGTTTTAAAACTTTCAGACTTTACTGAAGTCTTTGAGGTGTACATTGATGTATCTGACCATGCAATTGAGGAAGTGCTTATGCTGGAAAGCACCCAATTGCTTTTGAGAATATGAAGTTGAAGGATTGCTAGTAGGGATATATACACATGAGAAGGAAATAACAGTAGTCGTACATTGCCTAAATACATGGAAGTACTATTTGTTAGGAACCAAATTTGTGGTGGTGATTGACAATGTTGCAAATACATAATTCAAGATGCAGAAAAAGTTAACATCAAAATAGGCTAGTTGGAAAGAATTTCTAGTTGAATTCAACTTTGACTAGGTCCATAAGCTAATGAGAGAGAATGCAATTGTCGATGCACTTAGTAGGAAATAGGTAGAGGAGTATGTTGCTGCACTTAGCACTAGTATGGCTGATTTCAGGGACAAAATCAAATGGGAGTCCTAGGGTGATCTAGTTTATCAAAACTTAGTCACACGAGTTCATGAAGGCAATATTCAAAAGTACTGGTTGGAGGGTGATTTACTCTATGCCAAGCGTATATTTTGGTAGGAGGGAGACTTAAGTGACAATTGTTGAGAGAGACCCATGATGCTTCTTGGGCAAGTCATCTAGGAGTGGAAAGAATGAGGGTCTTATTGTCGCGCAACTATTACTAGCGAAAGATGGATGAAGACATTGAAGCATACGTGAAAACGTGTCTTGCTGATATCGTGCAACTATTACTAGCGAAAAATGGGTGAAGACATTGAAGCATACGTGAAAACGTGTCTTGTTTATCAGCAAGACAAAATTGAGAGGAGAAAGGAGCCAGGCTTGCTGCAGCCATTATCTATCCCTGATTGACGGTGGCAATCAGTCTCTATGGACTTTAGCTCCAGATGCCCTAAGATCGATGGTGTGGCTTCTATTCTTGTGATTGTTGATAGGTTTTCTAAATATGCTATGACAATCAGACAAGTTTTCTAAATTTGATACTATTTTTCATATATATTTTGTGATGCGAGTTCTCTAATTCCCACAATAGAGAACATGAAAAGATATATAGAAATGTGGGACTTCCGCTTAATATTAGGAAGAAGGCTTGTAAATCTTGCAACTTATAATTAACATAACTATAGAATGCAAAATTCTGAATTATGTCTATATGAACCATGTGAGGCCTCCATTTGAGTGCTGGCAAAAATGTTTAGAGGTCTAATTTAGTGTTATTCAAATATGATGTTATTTGTAAAACAAGTGCTATTGAT
Organism: Coffea arabica; assembly: GCF_036785885.1. Classification (NCBI taxonomy): domain Eukaryota; kingdom Viridiplantae; phylum Streptophyta; class Magnoliopsida; order Gentianales; family Rubiaceae; genus Coffea; species Coffea arabica. Next base: position 64,798,158 of record NC_092313.1, on the reverse strand, counting down.
ATTGGCTATTTTGTAAATCATAGGATTTATTCATTGCAGACTCAATTTGGAAGAAAATGAAAAAGTGAAGTTGGAGGAATCATCTCGTGAAGATGACACAAATTGAAGCAAGTCATTGAAATTGTGGACTTCTTCTATCAATATTCCTATAGAAGCTTGTAGTTGTTTTGCAACCTGATCCATATACTCCATCATCTAATCCAATTTCTTCACATAAAGGTGAATTCTTTGCCATTGCAGCTCTGTCTTTTTTCTCCTCCCTCAATATCTCCTTTGTCTTGGAATGGCAATCACCACCAATATGATTCTTTGGAATATCGATAGAAGAGGTCCACAATTTCATGTCCAATGACTTTCTGCAATTTGTGTCATTTTTATGAGATGATTCTTCCAACTTGGCTTCTTCATTGTCTTGTGAATTGAGTCTCCAATGAATGAATTCGATGATCTGCAAAATAGCGATATCAATAGTACTTATTCTGCAAATAACATCATATTTGAATAACATTAAATTAGGACTCTAAAAATTTTCGTGAGTACTCAAATGGAAGCCTCACATGGTTCATATAGACTTAATTCAAAATTTTGCATCCTGTAATTATGTTAATTATGAGTTGCAAGATTTGCAGCCTTCTTCACCAATATTTAGTAGAAGTCCCACTCTCCCATATACCTTTTCATGTTCCCCATTGTGAGAATTGGAGAACTAATATCACAAAATTATATGCAAAATAGTGACAATAGGTTTAGGAAATAGTTATTCACTAGTATATGCCTAAACAAACTAATGAAATTTTCACTAATTATGAGTAACTATTTACTAATAGAAAAATAACCACAAAATTATTGAACTGACATAGGAATGACTATCTTTTCATAGTTGAAGCGATCTAAAATTGACAAATTATGGCAAGTAGACTTCAAATAATACAAGGACAGGATATAAAAGTTAACGAAACAAAAGGTCACTGGGGCACTAAGGAGACATGATTAGATGATGAAATCCATTCAACTAAACCAATTTTCTATATATCCGTATACTGACTTTGTTATGTAAAAATGAGGGTTTAAATTGTTGAAAAGATAAAATTGAACATAACTTTGAAGATAATAGACCAAAACTGTTCTTTTTAATAGTGTACGTACATTGTATGTGGCTAATTTCATTAGAAATTTTTAATTTTTAATTAGAGGTTCTAGATTGGTTTTTTTTTTTTCTATAAAGATAAATGACCAAAATGATTGCACTGGTAGATAAACAACTAATCTGGCCAAGACTCCAAACATGAGGGACAATTCTCTTTTAGTGGTCATTTAACATTACAAATCCAAGTAGAATGTCTTAAATTTTCATGCACACTTTGAATTGTTGATTAATCACTCAGAAAGAATGACTCATGTCTGGGGAGTGGGGTTAGGGGGGGATATATAAGATTCTGGTCACTTGAGGTTCGTTGAAAGAAGTGGTAGGTGCAGAAAAGCTTTTGCCTGGTTAACATTGAATGTTACTTCATTTAGTGCAGCAAGCAATTACTTTAAATTAGTTAGTGAGTGTGCTAATATTACAAATGAAGGTTTCCATATATGCAGCAAATCTGCCGACATGGTTTTGTATTAACAGTACAATGTCAATAATATGCAATCAAGCACATATAGTTTGTTCATGAGAAGCACATATTACCAAAAAAATTGATAACGACTCAGTTGTGGTTGCAAAACGTTTTTCTTCACTAACCTCCAAATAATTTGACAGTTGGACAATAATATGTTTCTTTTTTTTTTGGTCTATTTTGTCTAAAAAAAATTGTTGGAGAAAAGTCATCAGCAAAATATCCTATTGTTTGTACATGTACTATTAATATTTTAAGTACCTAATGGATTATAATAGATCCCGTTACTTTTGTTCTATTTTCTTTTTTTTTTATTTGTACGTAATTTTGTTCAAACTTGTTCCAAGTACAAATTTTACTTTTAGACTTTAGTGTTGTTAGATGGAACTCAATAAAACAGTTAAAAAGTTTTCCGATCCAAAGTAAAAGGAAAACACCCTATACATATAATGGCCCCATGTCTTACATTGTAAGACATGAAATAGGATATTTTTAAGGACTTATATTAGTTTTTTATTTTTGACAAAGGAATTACAATTATTTTAGAGTAGTTTATAATCTTCTAAGAGATAAAAAGACACATGTAATTTAATTAATCAAACGTGTGGATTGTAGTTTCTAAGCAAAAATTTTTACGGTTTTTATAATCACATTTCTTATTTATCTTTATACTTCACATATATCGAATCACTATAATATATTTTTCCTACAAAAACTCCAAAAAATAGCAATACAAACGGGTAGCTTTCCTATTTGAGTGCTTCTTTCTCTTGCCATGACCAACTATTTTTCACATTTTATTTATCTAAAATATGGAAACAATTCCACCAAGTTTTGAGGTTTCTTGGAAGCTTCCTTTAGTTGTCTAATTGTTTTCAATTCATATTGACAATGAGCAATTGAGCCAAAATCACCTTTTTGTGACATCTTGTTAGATTCATCTCTGTAGTACTTGGGGTAGCTCAATAACTTCCAACAAATGTGACTAAGCCCCAACAATGCACCAATAAAGTCAGCTCCATCAAGTTTCAACGAAAAGATAATGTAGTATAAGGCTAAAACTTGAAAAAAGTAGTGCGCTGCATTAAATTTAACAAAAGATTGTAATTTATGAGGCTAAAGCTTGTAAGATGCATATTCTTTTGAGCTTCTTGAGCATAAAAAATTATTTATGTTATTACAAATATATATATAAAAATGTAAAACTACTCATATAGTTGTAACTAGCAATTTTCCTTTCTTTATTTTTTCAGGTCAAACTCCCTTATCTTTTTTTTTTTTTTTTATCAGCTTTGCAACTATTTGTTTGACTGGAATTATGTACTTAGACGGGCAATATCCTATACAAAGTAATGTATATCAATTAGTTCATTTAATTCGCTCAGATTTTTATTTTTCACATGATTTTTGGAAAACAAATGATCTTCAATTTTCAATCTTTTGCCATTTTTTTGAATATTATTTAGTAGATACTGAAAAAATGTGGGCACTAATATGATTTTAAAATCAATGGATACTACTTTCCATAAAACCAAAACCAATCAACAAACACATTAATGTAAATGCATGTTTTCCACCATTATTCCCATCTAGAGCCTAAGCCTAATTCAACCAACGAACTCATTCAATTTTGTTTTATGATTGTTTCCCTTAATAGTCTCGTGACCAGCAAAATTAAATAAGTTGCTCGAGAATGAATTTAACAAACTAGAAATCTCTCCGGATTATTGAAAAGCGAAGAATAATTTTTTTTGCCAAATCATATCAAATTAAAGAACTGAATTACAATTTCAAAAAAAATTTGATTTACCAATTTGAACAGAATATTCAATATTCCCCGAATAAACACCAATACCCAAAAAAAAAAAAAAAAAAGAGTAAGAAATGTCTCCGTTTTAGGGGCCTCGTGATTGAGCAGTAGAGTAGAGTAGTCCGACTACCAAGTGGGGACCCACACAAGCTGGGAGTGGTGCCCACGTTGTTCCCGCGTCTTTATGACCTCGAAAAGTAGAGCCACGATCCTCTACACTTGCACCATGTCCACACAGCGGAATTTAACTTGTACTTTTCACCCTCTTTTACCCTTGCACAACTAAAATAACCCTCAACGTACAACTCTGATAGCATCAAATCAATCCAGCTCCAAACAAAAGACTGTTCCACTTGACCCCACCCTCATTCTGTCTCTTTCGCAAAGATCTCTGGAACCACTAATTTAATATTTAGTATTTAATTAAATACTAAACCTCAGTTTATCCGTTTCTTAAACACACTTTTCAGTACCTTTTGCTTTAAGGATTGCACCCCTAAACTATTCGTCATTAGCTTTGCGCGCCCTTTAGAATGATTCTAGCCATAGAGCACCTCAAACTTTAAATTTTATGGTGAAATAGTCCAAATTATGCCGGAAAGTAGCTAAGAGTTTTACAATTTAAGGGACAATAAGCACACTAATAAATGAATTTTAAAGGTTGTTTTTTTGTCAGTTGAAATGTTGATATATTTGTTAATCTTGTTTTCTTTGGGGAGAAAAAAAAGAAAATACTAACTTCACAAAGGCAAAAAATATATTTACTTTCAATTTACTATCTTGAAGGGGTAATTTATGTAGTTTTAAAAATAAAATTTAGTGTCTTTTCACCTATGTAACTTAAATTTATTGTCTTTCGAATTTTGCAAGGGATAGCTAAATTTGTTTCGTATCTAACTTATTGCATTACTTTAACAAAATAATTATGATTAAAGTGTTATAACACCTACAATTAGGAGTGTAAACAAATTAAAGCAAATGGAATGCTATAGTGTTCAAACTTGTTTGATTGTGTTAATGAATTTGAAATTGTGTACAAATTTTTATTATTTATTTACTCAACTGAGCTCAAACGAGTTGAGTTCAAATAGTTTGAATATTTTACATGTAAACTCCAATAATCTTATGCTAAAGCTTTCGTTTAAGTTTGGATTTAATTAGTTGGCGAATCAATCTCGAAACAACTCTTACCCAACTCAACTCGATTCGAATATCAACTAACTTGATTATCTTTCAGTACTAACTACAATTTATAGTTCTAGAGGCAAAGTACTAAATGCGATTAGTTTAGCAGTGAATGGTACAATTAGCCTTTTATTTAAATCTCGCCTGTTTTATATTTATATTTGTGAATGAGTTTGAAATTATATTTAATTTTTTATTATTTATTTACTCGACTAAGCTCAAACGAATTGAGTTCGAATAGTTTGTATATTTTATATATAAACTCTAATAATCTACTCGAACAAAGTTTGATTTTGATTAGTTAACAAACCAATTTCGAAAGAACTCTTATCTAGTCTAACACGATTCCAATATCAACTAACTAACTTGATCGTCTTTCACCTCTAACTACAACTACAATTTTGTAGTTCTAGGGGCAAAGTACTAAAGGCCATTAGTTTAGCGGTGAATAGTGCAATTAGCCTTTTTTTATTCAAATCTCGCCTCTTTTGCATTTGTCTTCTTCTGATACATTTGTACATTATTGTATTCTTCCCCCAAACAAATTCTCTCCCTTCTTTCTCTCTCTTCTTCCTTCCTCTGTCCCTCTTCTGTCTCCCTCCACCAGAACAAATAATGGAGGAGCAACTACACTCTCAACTCTCCTTCCATACTAGCAGTACATTTTAGCTCTCTTACGACGTCGTTCTACGTCTACTTCAACAAATGTGAACCCCTTTTTTCCTTCATTTTCATTTTTTTTGCCTTTTCTTTCTCTTAACTCCAACAAAGTTTGCTGCTGCTGCTTGTGATCTAACTTCTGAGTCCTACATTGCCTGTAAAAGATAAAGTCTCGGACTTCAGGTGAGTTTCTTCTCTTTATCTTCATTTGTCTCAGCTTTTTCTTTTTCTTTTTCAGTTTTTTTTTTAAATTTAATTTAAAATTTTGAGGTTGTCTGAAAAGATAAATGAATGTGAATCTCTAGATTTGACTATGACTTTTTCTCTGTTTGACTCTCTACTTTATATTCTTCTTAAAATTGCAGTTTTAACTGAAAAATTCCTTGAATTTTACGTCCGTTTCTGAAGCTGCATTTGCTGGTAATGTTGACCTGCTGTAGTGTTTCGTACTAGGGTTTATACAGTTGTTTCCTTTGGTGTTCTGTAACGGTTTAATAATAATGCCGAGATTTGAATGATTTGAAATTTGTTTTTGCAGTAAATTTTCATTAAATGTGGGCGTGTGTGTGTGGTTTTTTTTTAATTCTTGAAAGGCTTGCGACTTCTTGAATTCTAAGCCTTGTAAAGGATGTAGTTTTCGTTTGTGGATTCTAGCAATTTTTTAGAACTAATTCTAGTCATCTGTTTTGAAATTTAAAATTTAAATTTTAGTATTGTTAAGAGTTGTAAGTATAAATGGCTATTTTAGTTTGTGATTCTTGAAATCTAGGTAAATACTCGGATCATTAATCAAAAACTTTACTTCTTTTACTCTTTCCTCTTCTCTTCTCATTTTTTTTTTGTTTTTAAAGAAAAAGTAATCTTCAAGACACTTCCAAATGCACACAAAACACAATGTACATAAAGTTTAATCCTTGCTGTTAAATATTCATAATAAGAAATGTACGTTTTCTTTGAGTTCTTTTTTTTTTTTTTTGTTCTTGATTTCAAAGAGATGTAGGTTTCCGATTATTTATTTATTTGATTTATTTTTTCTGAACAATTTCTAATTTTTTTCTTTTAAAATTTTTTGGCTTGTGATGGGTTCTTAGTGTTTGGATTTTCTATTGTGTGGGCGTGAACAGAAAAGAATAAAAATGATGGAGCAATATGAAGTACTGGAGCAAATTGGGAAAGGAGCGTTTGGTTCTGCCCTTCTTGTGCGTCATAAACTTGAAAAGAAGAAGTAAGTTTGCTTAGAACAAGCAACATTGCAGCTTACATATTGCGCACTTGATTTTCTGTTTAAGTCCTTAATTTTTTTTTGTGCGCTACAATACATACAAGATTTAGTTTGTTTTGTTAGACTTATTTTAATTGGTTTTTGTATAAATTTGTAAATTTGAAGGTATGTATTGAAAAAGATTCGTCTTGCCCGCCAGACGGATAGGACACGTCGAAATGCTCATCAGGAGGTTGGTGTTATTGATACTGATTACTTTCTTTTATTACTCAGTGGATTTTCTTAATTTGTTCTTCAATTTTCTGGATTTTGATGTCTCCTGATCTTCCTTGACATGTTAAGAAATCCATTGAGCAATGCTTATTTATGCCTTACAAGTATGCCCCTTGTTTTCCTTAAAAGAGGTATTAAGCTTATCCTTGAGGATGAATAATAAAAGATACTGAGGTTTCTCAAGACTAGGAGATCATGTATTAGATCCTTTCTCAAATGTGGTCAAGTAAATATACTTACAAGATAAAAGTCTCCCGTGTTGCCAAAAAGTTGTTCACTATATGTTCTGCCACTGACCTTGTAATGTGTGTTTGATGAACAATATCTTGAGCACAGCTGACTGATCTTTCCTCTTTCTCTTTGTAGATGGAGCTTATCTCCAGAATGCAAAATCCATTTATTGTGGAGTATAAAGATTCCTGGGTGGAGAAGGTTAGCAGACTGTAGTTGTTACTCTTGGTTACTTTTGGTAGACGTAGGCACCTACTTTTGTCCCTCCTTTTTTTTTTTTTTTAAAATGAGAGTTGGGAGTATGTCTCTAATTTTTCTTTGATGTTATTTTGTTTTATCATTTAACTAACTTGAAATAGTTAGTAAATTTTCTCATCATTGTATAGTTATTTTCTTGCCAACCGCTGCATTTCTATGTGCTTCCTTGAAAAATCCTCACAGTAGTACACCTTCATGATTGTTGACTCTTTCAATTTTCCAGTTTTCTTTGTTTCTGCTGCCATTATCTTACACAGCCTTTGATTGATATTTCACAAGGTTTAGGGTCACAAAGGAAATTTTGCATTCAAAGTTTTGATTTCTTATATGACAATGTGAAAAAGTGGCTCTTTTTTGCACCTTTTAAATTTTGCAGACATTTTGATTATCTTAACTTCCATTAAATAAACTAGTCTCAATTCTTTGTTAGGAGATAAGTGCTAAATTTGTTTTTGACAAGAATTTTGGTTGGCCTTATTAATTGCATTTTAAGTGTATGAGTTCTATCCTTTTTCCTTTTTATGAGAAGATATCGACTATGACAACAAATTTAATTTATTTGATGTAGCTAATTCTAAGTTTTATCATTTTGGAATTTCATTGACTCTTGTCAAATCCTACAGAAATAGATATACATGACCAATCTTGTACTGGTGGAGATATTATTCTATCACTTTGATTTGTAACTCATATTATCCACTTTAAAACATAAAAAATAGTGCTAGAATTATCCCCATTTAAAGTTGTTATCACTAGTGCTGGAGTTAGCTTGGGCATATATTTCACATTGCATTTAAGATCATGTAATCAGATTGAGCTTGACACATTTTGGTGCTTTTGTTACCAGGGATGCTATGTCTGTATTGTAATTGGTTACTGTGAAGGTGGAGACATGTAAGTAGTTATAAAGCTTAAAATGCAGTTTGTCATTCTTTCCATGTAGTGTAGATGTAATCTTTCGCAGTATGGTCATCGGAAACCTCCTCTGAAATTTCCTGTTTTGCAGGGCCGAAGCCATTAAGAAAGCGAATGGTGTACTTTTCCCAGAAGAGGTTTCTTTTTTGTAGTTGCACAGCGTTCTTTTTGTACATTTCTTCCTCTAGCAAGTGCATATATATGTGCAATAAATGCAGTCTGTATTTTTTGATCATCTATCTCTAGGTGCACCGTTAACTCTAACTCGTATCGTCAACTCTTTACAGAAACTTTGTAAATGGCTTGTTCAGCTCCTTATGGCCCTCGATTACTTGCACATGAATCACATTCTTCATCGAGATGTCAAGGTAGCTGCATTTACTGTTTCAATAATAGTTGTAAAGTCAAAACTTTTCAGTAACATTGTACAGTAATTAGTAAATTTTGTGCATTCTGTGCAGTGTTCCAATATATTCTTAACAAAAGAGCAGGACATTTGTCTTGGTGAGAAGTTCATGTCTTTTACTTTATATTTTATTTGGATAGCTGTAAGAAATCTTAGTAAAATATGAGCAACAATCCATTGTTGCAGGTGACTTTGGACTTGCCAAGAGGTTGAGTTCGGATGATCTTGCTTCCTCTGTAAGTAAAATGGGTGAACTGTTTATTTTTAGGATATCAGCTTTACTTTCTGTTAATGCGTTTTGTTGATTTTCTACTTTCAGATTGTGGGAACTCCCAGTTATATGTGCCCTGAGCTTCTGGCTGATATACCATATGGTTCTAAGTCAGACATATGGTCACTTGGTAAGCAAAATAGTCAGTTGTCAAGTACAATACGAAAGAAAATGGAAAAAATAACAGATAATTTTCTATCTTACCATATATTACATTTCAAGATAAACTTTTGCTGATTGCTATCAAAATCTTGACATCCAGGATGTTGCATATATGAAATGAGCGCGCACAAACCTGCTTTTAAGGCTTTCGTAAGTCCATTTTTTTTCCATGTAAAGCAGTTTAGTTGGTTCATGAATTTTTCAAGCACCGATAAGTATAGGTTACCAAATATCTCATGCAGTTTTGCAAGGTCAAGGGAAGACTGACATGATAGAAGAACCTATTGAACTTCTTTTCCATACATATGAAGACAGCAAATTTTCACAGACCATCGTATTACATTTTATCCTAGGCTAATTTGGAAGCTTGGATACTTCCATTTTATTGGACGCTTCTTATAATCTAGTTAAGATAGAAGCTGAATGTAGTTAAATATAGTTCTTTGTAGTTTTTTTCTTGGCAAGAAAATATTCTGTTCAAACTCTGCCTACATGGCCTGCAGTCAGTGTGTTGTCATGTATAAGTTAGGCATTTTGGTTTTGTTTTATCCTTTTTTCGTCAAAGATAGTCAATGAAATTGATTATAGTTAACTGGACATTCTTCTGTTGGATGTAGTTCAAGTGAAATAGTTTCATCCTAGATTACTGGTGCAATAATGCTGCAGAAATTTCTATGGCAGCAAGAAGTTATTCAAAAACTAGAAAAGCCCCTACCATACACACACAAACTATCAGTGTTTCAAAATTGCACAGATGGTCTCTCTCTCTCTCTCCTGTCTTGTGCGTGTGGTTTTCGATCCTTTAAGTCTGTATTGCTATCTCTGTGGGACTCATATTCTTTCTTAAAAGTTCTGACTTTGTGGCATCAAGCCTTTCATTGGCTTGTGAGCTAGGATAGTTCCTCAGGACTACTAAACTTAGATTTCTAACATGTAGAGTGCTCTATGGCTCTAAATGAATTAATAACATATCTAATGTTGACTAATCATGTGCTCTTGCAAGCACTTGGTTTTGTCTCACTTCTAGTTTCTATTGATTGTTCCTTGCTTATGCTTGACACATTACATTTGACTCTTTAATTTGCAAGTTAAGCATTGGTGCAGATAAGCCGTGTCTCTGTGACAATGGAAAAACTTACACTTCCTCCAGTTTTCCTTGTGGATGACTCTTATAGTGTATCATTGGCTTTTGGCAATTTACTCTCTTGGCTTGGTAGCTTCATATCGCACCAAATATGAGAATGTAGCTTATCAGCATGTTTGTTTGAGGTTTCAGGCAACTTACCGAATTTTTTTTTATGGAGTAGGATATGCAGGCACTGATCAACCGAATAAACAAGTCCATTGTGGCACCTCTTCCTGCACAATACTCTGGTGGACTGTAAGTTCCTTCTTTAAATCTCTCTGTTTATTGTCAAACGGCGTTCTTCTATTGGACAACCCACTAGAATGAATTTGCTTTCTTTTTTCATAGAGTGAATTATTCATCTTAGATTTATTTCATTTCTAGTAGGATGGTTGTGAAATATCTGATTAATATTGTTTGATATAAAATTTTATCTTGGGCTGCAATAAAGAATTGCTTCATTTTTATTTTCTACTTTTGTTATTGTTTACTATTATTTAATTGTGCTCAATGACTGACAATTGCTTTGGTTATTCTTTTGTTTTTGTTTGCAAAACTTGGTTTGCCATGCAAATTAGCTTTTGTCATTGACTGACATTTCTGTGATGTGAATTACAGCCGTGGTCTGATCAAAAGCATGCTGCGGAAAAATCCAGAACTGCGACCAAACGTAAATTTCATTCTTATTGCTGCAATTTGTATATTCATTAACTTTGATAAACAAGTAACACAACCATAAAAGTAATCCAGCAACATTATTTGATGGAACATGGTGCCATTTTAATTATTTTTCTTCGTCTGTTTCTGTCTTATGTTTTCTGAGTCCTGGATTCCTGGCTGCTTGCTTTCAAATTTTCTAGGTTCTACCTTGAAAATAGTACTGTTTCTTCCCTTTTATTTGCATTTGAAAGTATGTAAGTCATATATATTAGGAAATGCTCTGGCTTATCCGTTAAGCATTACTTTTTTCCAGCAGTGGCATGTGATACACATAATTTTCTGTTTTTGTTTCTGAAAATCCCAAAATTTTCTAGTCAGTAGCTAGGCCTTGACATTTGGTAGAATCTTGGTTTTCACGGGAAATATCACTTCAATCAAATTAGTTACTCTCAAAAAATGCTGGAAAAGTAGTACTCGGATCATTTTGATAGCATTTACCTTCAAATGCTGCTTTGCATGTTTTAATTTTGAAAATTTTTTCCCTTTTAGCACTTTTTATTTCCTCCCTATTCTTTCACTTTATAATCTAGCCATTCCTTTTTCCTAAGTTAGACAAATGCATCACCGGATGCCAACAACATGCTTCTTCCTTTTAATTTGTTTCTTATGCTTTGCATGAAAGCGGCAAAGAATAATGATTTCATCAAGCTCGACTCAATAACCTTCTGCATTCATATTCTGTGAAACAAATGCATCTCTTGTTTTTTCGCTTTGTCAATTTAGTTTCTCAATTGATTGGCTATTTACTGAAAGTAGATATTCAAAGGGTACTTGTCCATCAAGAAAATGTACCTTTCATTTAATATGTATATTTTCCCTTGCAGGCTGCAGAACTTCTTAGGCACCCACACCTTCAGCCTTATGTGCTCGATATTCATCTCAAACATAACAGCCCTAGGAGGAACAGTTTTCCTATACACTGGCCTGAGACAAATTACATGAAGAAAAACAGATTCTCTGCACCAACAAAAGCTGCTATTTCTACTTATCGGGAAAAACGGTTTTCCTTTGGTGGTGACAGGACTTTAAATCCTAGTGTATCTGAAGCTGAGCATGACTATCCTTTTTCAGACCAAACAATTAAAAACAACCCTAAGTTTCTGGACAGAAGAATGGAAGAGGTGTCAGTTGATAGCGTGCATGAAGTGACATCTGTTACTAAAAGGATAACTTCAAAAGTTTCTAGCGTATCAAAGAACCAAAAAATGAGTGTGACAAAACCTTCTTCTACTTCCAAAAGACCGGGAGAACTCTCTAAAAACCGGGAACCGGTAAGATCAACAGGAAACTTATTTCAGATAGACAGCCTTTATTTTGATGGATGGAAAATTTTAATTCTTGTACCTTTCCCTTTCAATATTCTTTCCAGTTCACTTCTACCAACTTTTTGTGTTTCCTTCCATCTGAATCTGTATGATCATATTATCTGACCATCGTAATAGCATATTCAGATCATGCTGGATGCTGTATCTTGTTAAACACTGGACTAGATTGTAGATTCATACCCTATTTAATATTTTGAAAAGGGAACCTTTGGGGTGGGGGGGAGAGGGTTGTGTGAACTGACTTGCATCTTACTTGTCAAGGTATTCAACTGTTGGTCAAGCATGTTGTTGCCTAGAAATGGAGTAACTTTCAATCTCTTTTGACATCAACTCTATATGCGATTGTGTCCTTTTATCTCCTGAAGATGCTAATTTTCTTTTTTTTCTAAGTCAACAATATCATCTGAAAGTTCCAGTTGGCCATATTTATTGTGCATTTCCATTTATAACACTGAGCCTTCCCTATATGTTAAATTTTATAATGAGTCAGCAATTGTGCAGACGAACATCTTTAACATCTTTGGTGTACGTCTGTGCTATATATGCACAAAGTTAAGCAGGGTAGTGAGACTACAACTCATCTATTACTGACATAAATGCCCTGTGCTTTTTGTAACTTCCTTCATGCTGTAACATTATTAGTTGTTAAATGCTGATTGATGCAGCTCCTGGCTTCAAGAATTGCTGCGAAAAGATCTGCTTTTGCTACTCGTAGAGCTTCTTTGCCTTTGTCAAGTAAAGGTGAAGTTCGATCAGGCCGCAGACCCAGTCTTGGTATACTTGACTGTGTTAACTCTCCAGATGTTTCTGTCAATGCTCCCCGGATTGATAGGATGGTTGAGTTCCATTTAGACTCTTATGAGGATTCTATTATTCCCATTCGTAGAGCTTCAACGGCCTCTGTACAAGGTTCCTCCAACTCACCTCAAGGTGAACGATCAATAATGAAGGATAAATGCACAGTTGAAGTTCTGGACAAACCACTTGGTAGCTTAAGTTTTGCAGATGCTTGGCAAGGATTTGAAGGCCCCAAACTTGCTCTGGATAGGGAGGCTGTAAGTGAATGTTCTGACCAAAATGCCACGGCTGGTGCTTCAAGCCGTACCTCATCAGACTTAAGGCGCCGTCGTTTTGACATGTCATCACATCAACAACGTGCTGAAGCTTTGGAAGGTTTGCTTGAGTTTAGTGCAAGATTGTTGCAAGAGGAAAGGTTTGAAGAGCTTGGCGTCTTATTGAAGCCATTTGGTCCAGGGAAGGTGTCTCCAAGGGAAACAGCCATTTGGTTGACCAAGAGTTTCAAGGAAAACACGGCAAAGCAGGAAGACCAACCCTTGGTCGCCCAACCTATCTAAAACTGTTGCTGCTATTAATTGTAATGGCTAATTAGCGTTTTACAAACTGAGGTGTAGGCAGTAATAGGCAGTAATCTCAGGTATAGGCAAGAACTTGTAATGTTCTGGGTTGTATGGTGTAGGCAGGATTCTAACTAGGAGCGGACATATTTTTATGTTGTTAATCTGGAGGTCTTAATTGGGAAGTGGTGAATGAAATGCAGGAACTTGATGCTGTGATGCTGTGTTTCTTAACCATTTTGCGTCATGAATACTTAAGATCCATCATGTAGGATGACAATATGAACGGCACATAGAAATTTCGAACTTAATTTGAGCTTACTTTCTCTCTTTATCTAGACATGCAAATGAGATGTCCCCTTTTCTGCCATCTACGGTACATTAGCACTCACCAACTGACTAAGTCTACGTTCCAACTGAGCTCAAATGTTGGAACTCCTGCTGAAAGTTGTAAGGAGTAAGGTTGTCTTGTATTTTGCAACATGAAACAAGAAAAAGAGTTTGAAATGGAAACTTCTCACTTCACATCGAGCTGTTGACTCTACAATTTTTTGCCACTTAATCTCTATCTTTTTAAGCTGAAAGTGGAGATGGACCCCACCGTACGGTAGAAGATGATCATCGATAAAAGATTCATTTTTTTTTTTTGGTATCTTGGGCTGATTCATGTGCTGGAGAGTCGATCCTGGCACCTCCTGTATTTTGGATTGATTCATGTGTTGGGAAAGAAGGTTATTCCCTTCTAACACTTGATCCCATTACTGTAGTCCGATACTGGTTTCACCAAAAGAAGTATACTACTAGTCACTGGTCAGAAGTCCATTGAAAAGTAGCAATAATAGCAAAATTTGGCGGCTTCAGCAGCCACTTAACGAGTCTCATTTCTGTGTCAGTGAATATCAGAATGTACTACATTATTTTAAACTGATGACTACATTATTGCATCCGCGGATTGTTGATGGCTGCAGCAGTTTAAATTTGATTCAGCTGTCTTGGGAAGGTTAGTATAGGTTCTTGGGAGGCTGCAGTGGAATGATGAAATCAATATGCATAAAGATCTTTAGGAATTAAGTAAAACATGTTGCCAAGTGTTCATGCACTACATATTTTGTTGTTGTGCTTTAAAATAGTGTTGTCTAACTGTTTGAGTTTTTAGATCAGGTGATAATTCGACCAAGTACTGTTTTGACCAAATGATAATACTATTGTGATCTCTCAATTAGAAAACAAAGTTTCGATCAAAAGTTTCCCAATCTGCTTAACAGGTCACTAGCCCCTAGAAGTATTAGCCAAATACCTAGAACATACCTCAAATGGATTTAAAGTCTTCTCAAAGTTGGAATTGCAAGTTGCTACACTCGAATGATCTGCATGACTACCGTCTACTTGCTTTGCAGATCGAAAAAGCTTGATGAACCATGGATGCTGATTTTCTTGCTCATCGAATTCTGAAGGTGAAGGCATATATTGCTCCTGAACTTCAAGGGCGACGTTTACACCTCGCACTGATGTTGATTGCTTGTTTTTTTGTACGGGGCGCCATTTTTTTGGCCTTTGCTTTGGTTCACTGTGTGACCTTGCTTTTGCCTTTGAAGATGCTGTGTTGGACATGTAACCTCGATTTTCATGAGAAAGTGGAGCAGTGGATGCCTGCAGTTTTATTTGTTTTGTTTTGGACAGATTGGTGGAGCTCGTTTCGGTCACTGTTGCCGGTGGACTACAACATGTCTGGTCAGGCTGATCTTCTTGCATGTTTATTGGAAACCGACCAGAGTGATATGTGGTGATGACTCCAAGTTCCTTTCTTTCAGCTTGTGAATAATGTAAGGGTCCGCTTTTGCTCTTCATACTTGTCCTCATCTCATGAGCATTTACATCCTTTCTATCCTACATTTGAGTGATCAAACGGCTTGTTAATTATTGCTGCTGAATACAACAAGACATTTAACACCAGTGGTACGCGTAGGAAACAAATATCGCTATATATGCTCCTAGAATTATATAAATATAGTATACGTTGAAGAAAAGTAGGACAATGAGGTTGCCTAGTTGAATGTGTGAGAAGATCCCATCTATGTTCAGGTGGAGACATGGAGATAAATTTAGTGTACACATCACGTCGATTTCTCAGCTGAGTGGAAGAACTAATTTAATTACATTTTGTGAAATCAGTAGGATTTGTTTAACATCAGATTTGGTGGTTTGTCCTGGAATATCTTTGTCCAACATTATTGGTTACTTGGTTTGGTAAAATCTGATTGTATCAGGTTTATCAACTGAGCTGACTTATAACAGTTCCCTACTGAAGAAAAAATCCAGTAGATTTGAGTGAAGAAATTGAGTGGAAGAACAAATCCTACAAAATGCAGAACTTGATGGATGATCATCCAAAGGGAAGGGGAGAAAATAATCCAGAAAAGGCCTTACTGTACTATTTCGAGCCGATTCTCCATGACCTGATCTTTTTGTTGCAAGCTCTGCTCCGGCCTCAACCATCTGAACTCTCCTATACCGAGCTCTAACTTGGATAGTCATCAAAGCGTGCATGCTCCTCAGAACTGCAGTAGTTTGTTTTCTGACCAGGTGACCCCTTACTAATGCTTGTAACTTCACTAGTCCGCGTAAAGCACGCAATGCTTTTCTTGCCTGCAGAAAACGATCAGATTATTGTGAATTCTCACCCAAATTGTTCGTATGTCTGCATTTTAATCAGATTATCGTAAACACATTCATTTGATCTGTTGACAAAAGGAGGCATCCAACCACTAGATTATCTAACAAACCAATGGAAAAAACTTTAGAAGCTCAAATTACACATACCAAATAAGAACGAAATGCAGCCTGAATTTTGATGGCAGCAGCATCTTTGAGGGGCCCTATAGCTTGTGAAACAGGAGCTGTAACAACCGGCATTGTTCCATTGACTTGCTTGCTAGTTGTTACTAGGATTGCCTTAAAACGAATTTGCTCAATTTCATGCTCCTCTAGGACCTGTTTTGCCAGGTGGGGAGTAGAGAGTGAGTCAAATGACAGATTGCGACAAGTGACTTTTTCTGTGGTGGTTGATTTCTTGAAGCTCCATCTCCTCTTCTCTTTTGTAACTGATAAGATTGCTCTTGGGCTTCCTAAGTTACTTACCTCTGTGGCAACTGAATTCACTTCTTTCTTGTGCTTGTCTTTCTCCTCCCTTTTGCCTAACAAAAAGTTCCGGATCCATTTTCCTGCTTTACCCATCCTATACCATCAAAGCCTTAAACAGTAGGGACAAATGAAGTAGAAACGAAATAAAAAATGGCCTAGAGAATAAAGGGATGTCTATAAGCAACAAAATCAACAGCTAAAATGATTGAGACTTCTATATAACTTGAACAGAAAGAGCTTGAACACAGAATTGATGGCTAATAAAAGGTTGATGTCTCAACCTTTCTTAATTTGTCTACGTTGTTGAATATCCGGCCTTTATATTCTTCTGCTACAATAGCAATTATATAGGGTTTGCAATAACGTTAAACTTCGACTTTTCTGCTAACCCAAAAATCAAACAAGATAATTTTGGTGGAGAATACTGGTCCTTGTTTTATTTGTTTATGGCTGAGGCCTGCATAGACTTCCCCTTGTGATGCCAATTGACACATTTCTATGGATTCAAGGGTGGTTGTGGTTTCTCAACGACTGAAAATCAGTTTGTTCTTTGTTTTTAGTACTTGTTGCTTTTAGAACTAAACTACCTACGTCTTCTTCATTCAGGGATGCAAAGAAAAGCCAAAAAGGAAAACTAGAAGTCTTCTCTTAAAGAGGGAGAGGTTTCCAATTATGTCCAATTATGCAATACCAAGATCTCCGATCTCCATTTATTTGTGTAGAAGCCAATTTGTGTAGTAGAGACTTGAGACAATGCGGATCAAAGTTATGCACTGAAACTGAAACAAGTACCTTAGATGCTTAACTAGGTAACTAAATTCATTTGCAGCAGAGGAACGAAAGCCTAGTCCTTGCAGCAGTTCCATTTTTATTTATTTATTTTTTGTTTTGGGGAAAGATTAGGAAGAGGGGATGGTTATCCCAATTCTCAAGTCAAAGCAAACCATTGGTGTATTTTTTGATTTATAGATTACTTACCAATGAAAATTTCATTGGGTTTTGGTCTAATGGCCAAAGAGAGTCTCGTAAACTTCTCTCGAGAGTGTAGTAGTGTACTTGTCTGATCTGAAGAGTTCATTCTTTAACCACTTATAAACCCAACTTAGTCCTCTCTCCTTAATAATATAGGAGTAGTATTGCAGATTGTTGATAAAGATTACCTATAAATGCGATATCATTGATAATGGGAATCAAACCAAACTTTTGTCTATAGTATAGAAGTAGTGTAGATTGTTGAAGTTAGACTGAAAAAAAAAAATCGGGAATCAAAACAATCTTCCCTTAAACAAGCCTTACTAGCTTAGCCAATCCCATTGGCAATTGCCTTTTACAGTCATTGATAAGCTACAGTTAGCAACCTTTTTATAGTCATTGATAAATGAGATTCCAAATATTGGACAATCTCTCCTCCAATTGTATAACAAGCTCTCGAATGTTAGTATTCTAAGAAAAAAAATGGTTTGTTTTAGGTACGTGGTTTAGTGATATCGTAAGTTGTTGCAATTAATTTTAGCAAAACTTAAACCCAAAAGATAATAAGGGAACGACGGTTTAACTTTAATTATCAGCCACATGGAGGATACGCACCAAACACAAATCCATACACAATTTGACTTTGACTTTAAATGGTAAGTTATACAGAACTAGATTGGTAGGAGTATTACAAAAGTGATCAGATGTACATGTACCTATCAACAATAACTGCCAATTAAGGCTAATTTTTCCTTCACACTTTCCTATGGGTGTGAATTAATTTTATCTTTAGTTTTTGTCAAGTGTCATTCTGGGAGATGAAGATAGTGAAGCCATTACAAACATAATGAAAGATTAATCTCAATTAAGACCTTTACACAACTTTTAAATTCAATAAGATTTGGACCTGAATCGGGGCATGAACGATTGCTAGTTGAACCAGTCAGACCCGTGATCCAGTCTGAATGTGAAAACATTGCTCGTATTTGAAACAAATGGTCCAGAACCCATCATTCACTATTAACAAAATCAATATCTGCACTAACAGTATGTTCTTTTACACAAGAAAGATGTTAATAGAAAGTGCTGCTTGCTACTGTATATGAGGCTATTCTAGAAGCTATAATCCTCTTCCTCATGTTTATTCTATGAATACAAAATCTATCCTCTGTGAAAATAATTAAATAACTACATCACAATCAATATCAAGCAATTATGTGTATACATAACTGGTAAAGTGATGCCAAACTGAGGCAACACACTATTGAAATTCCTATTTCCAGAGTAGTATAGCACCAGATATCAGCAAGATTCCCATCCATTGAAACTTCCATGGTAAAATTGATGTAGCTGAAAATTTTTTCAAACAAGAAAGAGTGAGCATAAATGTCAAATCCAATTTCAGTTTTCTTGAATAAGGCTAGAAGAAAAAGTTAATCAGAAAAAAAATTTTCAAGATGCATTTATTCTAAACAATACTTCAAGTTGTCAATGCATTAAAGTTGGGGATTTAACACAACAAAATGGAACTTTTTTTTTTCGGGCAAATTCCGTACACGGAGTGAGATGCTAGCCAAAATTTTATTAAATAAAAATTAAATGACAAAATGGATTTAGCTCCTTGCGAATAACTATAAGATGGAGTAAATTTCATTGCTGCTTCTCCAGACCATTAGCTTAAGCATGTCTACAAAGTTTTTTTTTTACAAGTGCAATCTTTAAATTGGAGCCCGTAATGGGAATTTTTAGATATATAGAGCACAATATATGATAAACATTATTGTTTTCATGTTATTCTTACTTAGTGATTGTGATTCAAATATTGAAAATTTTTATAATATCAGTTCACTTGCCATGGCTAAAGTGACTTGTTGAATTTCGATTGGAAAGTTGACAACTAGTATACGATTGACCAATAAAAAAAAAAGGGTAATTATGGGGTTTGAACTTTTGCCACTAAAAATGTCAATTCCGTGTATGTTAATCTTGGACTTATAAGGGAACAATCCTTTCAACTTAATTATTATGCTTTGAATTGGTCAAATAGTAGGTTTGTTTGGATAGAGTTGGAGTGTTTGGATAGCAAAAAGTGGTCAAATAATATTTCGCTTGCATCATAAACACATTTTCCAATCCACCTTTTTATATTCCCAATCACCTTTTTATCTCACATACATCACATCATAAAAAGTGCTATAATATTATTTGGAATAATTACTGTAACACTTTTTGTGATGTGATGTATGTGAGATAAAAAGGTAATTGGGAATATAAAAAGGTGGGTTGAAATATATGTTTATGATGCAAGCGAAATATTATTTTAGATCTTCTTTCTTCAAAATTGGCAATACTCGTTAAACAATCAATCAGATAAAATTTCTTTTGATCCTTATCAATAATGAAGCACTTTAAGTAAAATATATTTGATAAAAGAACTCAAGACCAGCTCAGTTTCCTACTTCTATTTGATTAGCTTCCACTATAATGCCTTGCATTTGTTGAAGGAAAAGAACAAGAAAAGAAATACAAAGAAAACAAAATACAAGTGAAACAATCAATTCTTGTACGTTCTAGTTTTCGCCTATGAAAATGAAGATCATGGCACTAAAAAGTTCTCAAGTACAAATACAATTACGACTAAAAATTAATATTTGTATCTCAATTTTTTTTGTGCCCTTTCTTTTCTTCTTATTAAATCCCTTTTATCTTTTTAATCTAATTTTCCATTTACTTATTGTTAAATTTAATTTTAAAAATTCAATTTACTCTATTTATAAATTAAGATTAAGATTATTACGTATTTAAAATTCAAAACTTCTCAATGGATTTGTAAACTCACCAGGGCTGTCATCATTATTTCGAGATGAAGTTGATGATGAAAGCTTAACTCCCAGCCTTGAACAATCGGACCCAACGGCACCTTTTTAAATCAAACATTTAAATTACCACAATAGCTGTTATATACATATAACCTCTATTGCATGTTTTTCTATTAATCTCAAATATAAATAAAAATGAAAAAGTAATTTCAATAATTATATAATAGCCATGGTGCTCTTACATTGATTAAAGCATGGAAAAACTGAGATGTCGTTGAGATTAGAGTAACCACTATTTTTTTTTTGACGAAACGATAAGATTTTCATTGACTAAAGGAAACTGTACAAAGCGAGCAACGGCTCGAGAGACTTTACAACTAGTGCTCAATTGCACTGAGGAAAATACCATTCCTCATCCACAGTAATGCCTAAGGCATAAGAACTTAAACTTTTACATTTAGATATAATACTTCCCCTGGCTAGCTCAAAAGAGCACATACGAAACATTCTCTGTAATTCAATAATGTCCTCAGTCAGAGTTGTTAGACAACTGTCTAGGGAGCTCGGATTCTTGAGCTATCTTAGTAACTCTTTGTTCTGGAGCAAAATATTGATTTTGTCCCAGTTCTGCTCCAAAGCTTTACACAAGACCAGTTTGACTGCTGCTGCATCATCAAGAAGCTTGGTTCCAAGTGATCTCTCCTTTAGAGCCCATTCTGCAATCCTTGTGTGCGAAAAGGTCTCAGCTACGACTCCAATCCCAGTTGACAATTGCCTTTGCCGACTAGTTGAGACCACATGTAGTGCTATGGACTCCTTATCTTCAAACCCCTGATGATGTACTGTCTGAGTAGAAACTGTTTCTCCTGTGCTCATTCTATCCTTAGTTTTCCTTAGTTCCTCTAGTTCTAGCCACTCCTTCTGGGCCTTGTACATTGTCCTCACAGGGTGACTTCTGCTTTGGCCTTCAAACTGCTGTTTGTTTCTTTCCTTCCACACTTGCCACAAAATGTTTGCAGTCAGTCCAATATGCTGTGTTCCTTCAGGTCTTGCCTTTGCCTCTGATATCTTGCACCACCATCGTTTAAAATCTCCTTGCTGGTCTCTAACTCCATCCCATTGAATTGGAGCCACCTTCCATATATCTACGGTGCCTGGACAGCTTAATAGGAGATGTTCCACTGTTTCTTGGTGCTCCCCACAGGCTCTACAAAACGGGTCACCCATCCCTGTCCTTCTAAAAATTGCTTCCCTAACTGGCAATGCCCCTGTAATGCACTTCCAAATAAACAGTTTAACCTTGTGTTTTATGTTTAGCTTCCAAAGAGTATTCCACATCTGCCTCATTTGCTGGCTTCCTTCCCCTATGCTTGGGCCTGCTTCTTCTGATTTTGCCTCCTCAGACCTGCCCTTTCCCTTCATGAGGAACTTGTAACCAGATTTGACAGAATAACAACCTCCCCCATTATGTTGCCAGAAATAACTATCTTCCTTGCCTATTAGGCTTATAGGAATGCTCAAGATCCTCTCTGCATCATTCTGGTTAAATGTTCTGAAGATGGTGTTTCTATCCCAACCTTTATGCCTGATAAGCTCCTGCACCATTTTCATTGCATTGTTACCAGGTCGTGGGGTAGTAGGCTTACCAGAGGTTGTTCCTGGGATCCATTTATGCTCCCAGATGTTTGTGCTTCTTCCATTCCCAATCTTTCTGATTACGCCTTCTTCTATGAAACTTCTGACTCCTAGCAGCCCTTGCCAGATCCAAGAGGCATTTTTTTGAGCTTTACACCTGAATATTGAGACCTTGGGGAAATACTTAGCTCTAAGAACTTTGCTGAGAAGAAGATTTGGCTTGGTTAGTAACCTCCAAAACTGTTTTCCCAACAAAGCCTTGTTGAAGGCCTCAATATCTTTGAATCCCAATCCTCCTTCAGATTTGTCAATAGCCAGTTTTTTCCAAGACAGCCAGTGTAGCTTGCTTTTCCCATCTGATTCTCCCCACCAGTAGTTAGCCATTAAAGCAGTGATGTCTTTGCACAGTTTCCTTGGCATTTTAAAACAAGACATGGCGTAAGTAGGCATTGCCATGGAGACAGCCTTCAACATTACCTCCTTGCCTGCACTGCTTAGCAGCTCGTTTTTCCAGCACTGAAGCTTCCTACTTATGTTTTCTCTGATGAAGCCAAACACTTGGTCTTTTGTCCTTGTTATCACCCTTGGAAGGCCTAGATACCTCCCTTGTGTCATTTCCTTCATTCCACCTAGTGCACTACATACATCCTTCCTTTGATCCTGAGAGATGTTTTTGCTGAAGAAAACAGCTGACTTATCTAGATTAACTAGCTGACCTGATGCCCCTTCATACGTTTTGAGGATCTTCATAATTTCATTGGCCTGTTGATTGCTTGCTTTACAAAAAATCAGTGAGTCATCTGCAAAGAAAAGATGTGAAATGATAGGCCCTTGTCTGCTGATTTTCAGCCCCTGTATCTCGTTTCTTCCTTCTGCTCTCCTCAATAAGCTTGAAAAGCCTTCTGAGCAAATTAAGAAGAGGTAGGGAGATAGAGGATCTCCCTGCCTTATACCTCTCCCTGGTGTGATGAATCCTTTGATTTCTCCACTGCAGTTGAAAGAATAAGTAACAGTTTGCATGCACTTAGAAATCCAGTTGATCCATTGTGAACAGAAACCCATCTTCTGTATAGCTGCCTGCACAAAATGCCACTCAACCCTGTCGTAGGCTTTAGCCATGTCCAATTTGATAGCCATGTATCCATCTAGTCCATGCTTTTATTTTTGAGGTAGTGCATATACTCATGAGCTATGATCACATTGTCTAGAATTTGCCTATCAGGAATGAAAGCTGATTGTGTATTACTAATGCAAATGTCTAGAATAGGCTTTAGCCTATTAGCCAGGATTTTGGAGATAATTTTGTAAATCACACTGCACAGGCTAATAGGCCTAAAGTTTTTCAGGCAGGTAGGATTCAGTATTTTAGGAATAAGGGATATGACTGTGTGGTTAACCGATCTAAGCATATGACCAATATTAAAGAAGGAAAGTATAGCAGGAATAACATCTCCTTTTACAATGGTCTAGAATCTTTGAAAGAACAGGGGAGACATTCCATCCTGTCCAGGAGCTTTCTCAGGCTGCATAGAAAAAAGTGCTTTTCTGATTTCTTCCTCTTCTATTGGTTTGGTAAGCTTATAATTCATCTCTTGAGTTATGGAATGGGAAATACCCTCCAGGACCTCTGACATATCCCTCCTGCCTCCACTAGCGAAGAGATCTTTAAAGTATTCTGAAATTTCTGCAACTACCTCATCCTCATTCTCAGTCCATGAGCCATTTTCCTTCTGCAGCTTTCTGATTCTATTAGTAGATCTCCTCCCCTTAACATGAGCATGGAAGTACTTAGTGTTCTTGTCACCTTCTCTTAGCCAGTTGAATCTGGCTTTTTGACTCCAGAAGTTTTCTTCCTCCGTATAGGCTTCTTTAAGCTGATTCTTAAGCTCAGCAACTACCCCTTTCCTGTTCTCACAATCAGAGTTTTTCACCCTTTCCAGCTCCTTTTTTATCTCCTCTATCCTACTTTTGGAATTGGCTTTGAAAGTATTTCTCCATTTCAAAAGTTCAATCCTACAGTTTCTAATCTTTTTAGTAATTTTAAACATACGGGATCCAACTTCCTCCTTTTGCCAAGCTCTTTCCACTACCTTGTACACCTCTTCCCTTTGAAGCCATCTTTTATCAAAGTAAAACCTCCTCTTCTTTTTTCCCACTTCTGTACAAGTGTTTAAGCTTAACATACTATGATCTGAGGCATAAGTGTCAATGTGCTGACAACTTGCCTTGTCAAAAGTCTGGTACCACTCAATGCTTCCCAAGCATCTGTCCAATCTTTGCCTAATCTCCCCCTCTTTATCCCAGTGGTTACTCCAAGTCCAGGGGTGACCTTCAAAGCCTATGTCAACCAGATTATTGAGGTCCAGGAACTCCTTAAAATCTCTGAAGCTCCTCTCTTCTCTAGCCAGACCACCCCACTTTTCCTTACTAGAAAGAATATCATTGAAATCCCCAGCAATCAAAAATCTGCTTCCCCACAGTCTACTTCTCTCATGAAGAACCTTCCATTGATTCTTCCTGATATTTGCATCACAGCTCGCATAAACTCCTATAAACCATCATGTACACTTAAGATCCAAGTCCTCAATCTTGGCTTCTATGGTAAAGGCTGTCTGCAAAACCTCTACCACCTGAGTGTCTTCCTTCCACATCAAGGCCATGCCACCAGCCTTGTGCATTGCCTCCACCACAGCACTGTTATCAAATCTAAGACACCTAGCTATCCTATCAACTACCTGTTTCCTATTCTTGGTTTCACTCAAGAAAATCAGGTTTGGAGAGAGGAGGTTATTCACCTCCCTCAGATGGGGAACTGTCAAGGGGCTCCCCACACCTTGACAGTTCCACACCAAGGCTCTTATAATTGCATGGGGGCCCCATTAAGGATGGCCCCCATCTCCTCTCCTTCCCTCTCAATCTGGATAGCCTCCAACTCAGATTTGGTCTTTTTACAAACAAAACGTGGCTGCTGCAAATCCTCCATCTCCTCATCACAAGGCAGCACCTTCCTTTTACCATTTCCTATAAGACTAAGCTCCTGATCATTCAACTCCTTTAAGGCCCTTCTAGTAACCACAGGATTCTTTAGCTTTCTATAGGACCTATTAATCTGTTTCTTAGCCGCCTCCTGGACCTTACTAGTAACAAGGAGCTCTTTCTGAATATCTGTTTCCCCATCACTATGCTCCTGAGTCCTATCTGCTGGGTCTAACCTTGATGAAATCATGTCGAAGTCCTCCTCCCTCACTTCCACCCTAACTGGCTCTTTCCACTCTCCCCCCAGGGCTTGACCAGTCATACAAGGTCCTGGATTACCCTCACCCCGTTGCTGATCACCAGCATCAGGGCCTCTAGCGACTGTGTTATTATCCAGACTCGTGGATGTGCCACTAAAGGAGATCCCCAAGCTCTTACCCTCCCTTTCCTTATCCATAAGATGTTTAGTTCTATTTTCCTTATCTACATTCTCAAGGAACTCCAACAGTCTCTCCTCTGCTTGAGACCTACTCCTTTCCCTCTCGACCATCTCTCCATCCTGGAATCTCCAGTACCTTTTGTCCTTACTCAGCTCAGGTTTCAAAGGTCTTTCCTTACTAGGACTTTTGGTGTTCCCTGCTCTCATCCAAGGGCCATATTGGTTCTCTGAGAGCTTAGCCATCATAACTCTCTGCTCTTTACAGGATCTTTCACTATGACCTACAACACCACAATTATAACAAAAGTCTGGACATCTCTCGTACTTAAACACTACCCATTTCAACTTTCCTGTTGTTTGAACCACTGTGCCTCTAAGGAGAGGTACAGATAGGTCTACAAGGGCCAGGATTTTGAGGTGTCTACCCTCTTTTCCCCCAGATTGAGGGACAATAACTTCTTTCACTCCCTTAAACACAGCCCTAATCTTCCTACCCACCTCCTTAGTTAACCAATGCACAGGCAAATTCCAAAGTTGCACCCACAGGGGTGCGATGGTAAAGTCTCCATAATTTCCTTCTATCCCCTCTGACCACCTCCTAATAACCAACACTTGGTTGTCTATCACCCACGGGCCCCCTTCCACAATCCTTTCTTTTTCTTCTAGACTAGGGATGTTAAACTGGAATAAATTGGGCCCTAGTTCCATAACTGTCATGTTTTTGGGGTAGCTCCAAGCGGCGGCAACAAAATTCTTCACCCCTGTAAAATTCGCAACTTTTTCCCCCATAATTCTACCTATCAAACTTCCTTCACATTCTTTAACTCCACTGTTGAGATCCTCTAGATTCAGAATGGCTCCTGAAAGCTCATTTCCAGCTAAAGAAAATTTCTGCAGCAGCTCGGTTAAATCCCCCTCCATAGATACAGCCGGAGGTTCCAAAAGGTATGACCTTTCCACTCCACAAAAGACAAGAGCTTAAAGTCTACCAACAGAAGAAAGCACACACAAGAACCGACAGGAAGGGGACAACAACAAACAAAGATAACCATAAGGACACTACCTCAAGAAAAGACGGATAGATAAATACGTGGAAATCAAGTTAACAAGCTTTTAGCTTACCATGGGCCAAGACATTTATGTGGATTATGCTTCCTCTGGTCGGACCACCTTTATGGACATGGACCATAGCATTTATGGTGCTTCCTGCTTCCTTTGGTCGGACATTCTTGGTAAACTAGTAAGAATAATAGTACTGTAATAACTCTGCATTAGATTCAGGCATATTGAATTCTAGTGTTTGATTGTTTTCCTGGAAAAAAAGTAGCGAAAATATGTGTTTTTTGAAAAAGTTTGAGCTTACTGAAGATCCCACCACGGGGGGGAGGGAGGCTCTAATCCCAAGAGAGAGAGAGTTCCCTCTACACGGAGAGGATTGTATTTTTGGTAGTAAGTAGGAACTGTTTGTGTGTATATGTTGCATCCTTTATGCATGTTCCTCCTCAGCAGTAAATCCAGTAGCAGGCTAGAATGATAAGAAAAGAATTTTACAAAATTATTTGTTAGAAAAAAATTTAGTTTATTATTTATTTATTTATATTATTATTGTTTTTACCCACCCTCCCCTTCCTATGCCCTTTGTACTCCTAACTGTTAAACACGAAATTCGTACTCTAAACCTGACAGTCAAGAGGATTCTAAGAATTCTCGTTTATTGTAAAGTATGTTAATATTGGAAACTTGAGATGAAAGATAGTTTTTTTTTTCCTTCTTTTCTGAAGTGAAAGAGTACTTACGGTCGAAGAAAGATTTATTGTATGGAATTGATGGAAGAGGAGCAGGAGCTGGCATGCAAGAATAGTCAAGAGAGCCTGTAAACAAGAGGAAATATTTTTTAGTCTTATGCTTCATTTGGCCGGCAAATTGGACTGAGGGACCTTGATAACTATCACAGTTTTCAGCTTACAACCAAATAAAGTACTAGGAAAATAAATATACAAATTTCTCAAACAATGTCTTGAGATGTATGTGGCAAAATTAACATTTTTTTTCAACTTAACATAAAATAAAAGCAAAATTTGAAGATTAGGAAAGATATTCAAAATGCTTCTTTGGTAGGAATAATAATTCAAATCAACTTATTTCAATATTAAATTCTTCTAAATTCCAAGATCACAATGAGATGCCAAAAAGCACCTATTATACTGCTTTTGATTTTCAGCTTTTTAGCCTTGGGGGAAAATTTTGAACAGAAATTGACAACTAAAGAAAATTGTATCTCCCAAAAGAGAAGAAAAGGAGAAGATAGTAGTTTTTCTTTTCTTTTCTTTTTTTGAAAACCAGAATTAAAATCAGGGGTTTCTGATCAATTCAGAACATGCTCTAAGCAGACGAGAACAAGGGCGAAAGACTTACAATTTGGAATTACACAAGATAGAAACTACAAAGTTTCTTCATTATCTAAACGGGTACGCCTCCAACCATTGTCGCAAATGCATTTGAAGTTGAATGGGTAGCCTAGAGATGCTTGGCAAGTTCCTTTCCCACACTCCACTTCTTTACATATATGTTAGGTCTGGTCCAGGAAATTGACCAAAGGATTTTTGGCAACCCCAAAAGACAAATAACAAAGCAAATAAATAAAACAGGAACACAAGAATTTACGTGGTTCGGTCAAATCGACCTACGTCCACGGACGAAGGGGTAGCAGATTTACTATAACAGAAAGAGAGTGCAAAAGAGAGAGTACAAAACCTTAGGAAATAATTCCCAGGTCCAAAAGGCACATAAACTGAAAACACAAAAGAGCCTAAATAGCACTAAATGTTTAATGGCCCAAAGGCCCATGACTTGCTCTCTTGGTTTGATACCAAACCAAAACCTCTCTTAGGTTGGGGCGTGGGCCCCCTAAAAACTCTATTGGACTGGTGCATATGGCACTTGGGCTGGTACCTTTAGCACAATTAAACTCACTTGAATCCATTATATTTATAACTATTAAGAGGAGATACTTCTTTATAAAAATCCCGATGTGGGATACAAAGACACTCAACAATATATCGTCTGTGGCAATTACATGAAAACCCTAGAGAGTTAGAAGAGTTTTATTTCCCACAAATCATATATTAAACACACATATAAAGAAAAGGGCACGTACTCAAAATAGGAGTCAAATGATCATCTCCTCTTGTGGCAATTGGTAGAAGAATCATTACCATGGCAAGAGAAATTTTGAACCAGGAAAGAGCCATCTCTAGAGAGACAAAAGAGGGATCAAGAAAGCTAAGACTATGAGATAGAATAGGTGATATTTGTGGTGTTCTTATGCTTGATATATTTATAAATTTGTAGATTGGATTTTTCTACGTGGAAGCTTCTTAGATCGTCAGACTAATTAAGTTAGAAATATTTGGCAAAAGTCATTGTAGAAGTCTTGAAAAGCAGTTATGATTTGGAAATTAAGCTCCAAGAAATGAAAGCAAATCTTTAATTTGGCTTCAACCTGTTTTTACTTGTATATCGGACTCTGACATAGTCTTCTTTGACATTGAACTGATCCTCAAACTATATCCCACATTAATGTTGCTTGAATTTGTCCTCAGTTCTTGTACATCCTACATGTTCATGTACTTGTATTCTAGAGGATCTAGATGGCAGCAAGAAACGGTTACCTAAAAAGGAAAAAATTCGCTTTTGTGCTAGGTTTCTAGTATCTTTGTGGAAAAATTGCAATGTGGTCATTAAAATGCAACTTAGAAGCTTCTTGGTGCAAAGATGAGTGTTTCCTTTAATTTCAACTGACACATTCTAATAATTTCTTCTTTGTACTTAATTTGTTGATTTTTTTTGATAATTTGATGTCTATGTTTAATAACCGGGATTAATATCTAGTTAAAGATTTTCTCTTATCTATTTATTTTTGTGGTAACTAAAAATGGAATAGAAGGCAGCTTACTTTGCACATATCAAGTATATAATTTTATTTGCATTACACTACCTTATGTAAAACACTTCAACTGGACCTTGTTGGGATAGAACCTTAGAATTACTATATAAATACACATATACATACATACAAATATATACACACACACATATAAATATATAATACACATATATATCTCTGTGTGTGGTTATATGTATGTATGTATGCCTGTATTTATGTGTATATATATATATGTATGTATGTCTGTGTACACAAGCATGTTCTAAATTGTTTCAACAAGACAAATAAAGCAGCAGCCAAAATCTACCTTAGTGGAGTTGAAATATTCAACTTTATAAAAAAACATATATATTATTATCTTGTTAATTGAGCGAAATAGTCGTATCATTTCAAGAAGTCTGTGATCATTGACCTTGAGAACAATGAAAAGTCAAATTCCATCCACATGTTCTCCAAAATATCTATTTCAAGAACAAGAACTTTGCAAGAAATATTACCCATATGTATAAGTTAATCACTAGAGGACATAAAATATTTCCTCAGAAGCAGCAACAAAGTTAGACCTGATGAACTTTTGAATTGATCCAACAGTAAATCTTCAAAAGTCAGAATTTTTTTTGTTGAAATCTAAATCAAGGTTAATAAGGACGGTGGAACTCCTTTTTGTATGTGCGTGTGTAACTTTGTGTGAGTATGATTTTTCTTTTAAAATTTCTTTCTAAATTTGTGGTCATCTTGATTCCCTATTTCTTTTGTTCTTCTTGGTAAGAATGAAGTTTTCACCATTTTGAACATTTTTTTTTAAATAATTTTTTCTTGTTCACCTGGTGGTGGTATATTCATCATATCATATAATTTACTGTGTTCAATTGAAATTGATGTTTCTTTATTCTTGTTACCACTGTACCGGGGAACCTTCAATTTTGCTTAAACAGAATAGAACTAGCTCATGCGCTGCTCGGCCAGATTGTTTTCTAGGTTGATTTTTGCAAAAGCCACAATTGCATGTTTGGTCTCAAATATATAGAAGGGACGAGCCATAATGATCCTGATGTTTTGCCCACATTAATTTTTTGGTTCTTAGCTTCTTAATTTTGCCCACATGATAATCCTAAACAATTATCAGACAAATCTTGAATTGCAAATGAGAAGGGTCGAATCCACGCAACGGATCTTCTGTCTCACATCCTGTGCCACTCTTTGTCCCACTTTTTATTATATTACTATTTCTCCTATATAAACATCATGTTTTAATTTTTTTTTATTTTCTTAAAATTCAATAACTATTAATTGAGTAATACACAAAATTTAACAAACTCAAAAAATCAAAATGCATAAAAAATGAGATTTTTTATGAATTTTCTGCTGTATTTTTAATTTTCTATTATATATTGCTTTTTTGAAGTTGTTGTATTTATTTTTTACTTAATTAATAGTTATTGAATTTTAAGGAAACAAAAAAGAATTAAAACATGATGTTTATATAAGAGAAATAGCAATATAATAAAAAGTGGGACAGAGAGTGGCACAGGATGTGGGACAGAAGATCCGTTGCGGTCGAATCCATGTTTATTTTCGAAGCAAAATGCTAACCTTCACATAGGTGCAATTTATTACCTAGTGTTTAGAGAGTGTGGTCCTGCATTTATCAATAGCCCCATGCATTGCGCGGTGGATGTGAAGAAGTACTAAAAATAATTTGATAAAAAGGACCAAATACTCACATGTAACTATATTAATCTCGTCTAAACTGTTAGTCGGTAAATTTTTTTTTGGATTGGTTTGATAAATTGGTTAAAGCCATAAAATAACTTGAAATCCTATATGGCTCAAGTACTATGCTTAAATGTCAAAATTGATAATTTGCTAGTCTTTTTTTTGGTCCGTACGATAATTTCTATTTTACTTTTATTCCTATGTTTACTTAATACTAAACTTTATATTGAAGAGATGGATAAACCCAAAGGGATCATTGAAAGACTTGAAGGAGACTGCATTGCCTCCAAACCAAACAGGTACACTATGTAAAAAAAAAAAACCAAATTGTGATAATTGATTAGTTTATTAACCACGTAGTGTTAGTTTATTGGTTAATAACGTTGGTTATATTGTTAAGTTATTGGTCACATGGAACCTAATCCGTGAAGTAATTAGTAGTAGTAGATGTTAGTATAAAAAGGCCGCATAGGGTATAAGAATAAGTTGTAGCCTCCACATCAGTTTTGTCGTCTTTAACCATATAGATAAAGAGGGAAAGCCCCCTGCCACCTGGGATGGTCGTCCGCCCATGTGGCGCGTGGGGATTGGCCGGTGGTGCTGATGTCATTAATCATGCCAGGTTTTTTTTTTTCATGGTAGGTAGTTCTTGCATGGGCCTCTTTTTCTTTTCTCTTTTTTCCAGAAACAACTGTGATGCTGTCGTTGTTTTTGTTTGTCATTAGTCGTTAGTCATTAGTCATTAGTCATTAGTTAGTCATTTTTGGGCAGAGCAACTTCTTGGTCAATGGTGAAATTACGCTTTTCCCCCCAAGGTTTATTTTTTTTACCTGTTTTTGTTGCTTTTGTATTTGTTGGTAATATTTTGTGGGGGTCTGTCCATCTGTGTAAAATGACCTCTACCGCCAAATTTCCATTGTCTGAGACTTCCAGTTTTTAACAATTCAACAGCTCATCTCTGTACGGCTATGGCAGGATATCTCATAACCGTTGGACACTTCCGTTGATTTTCTATTGGACAATTTTCCTTTTTGGGTTTCGTTCGGGCTGTTTCTCTTCATTCTACCTTCTGCTCGCTGGTTCTGCTATCGAGTGTTTGCTGTGCTTATGGTGAGTGTGGTCTGTCCTCATGCTTGCTTTTGCTTTTCAAATTTTTTGTTGTGTGCTTTTAGCTCTGTTTGCCTTATATTCTTTTTGTTTCCTAGTTGTTAGCTTTATAGGTGGTTACTATTGCATTGCCGCCTTCCATAACCACAGGTGCATGTTCTTAATCTTTCTTCCTCTGTTTTTTTATGATGCATTGATGTTGTGCATGTTCGTATTTCTTTTGCTTCCAGAGATTTTTCTACCTTTTCTCTGGGTTTTTAGCTCTTCCACCTCTTCATTAGTCGCTTTTGTTAGCTTTTGCGTGTCTACTGTTGCATTGCCATCTTCCATGAACACGAGTCCAGGTCCTTGATCTTTCTTCCTCTGTTTTTTTATGGTAAGAAAGTGTGCTGTTGCCTGCATTTATGCTGTGCATGTTTGCGCTTCTTTTGGTTCCAGATGTTTTTTCCTTTTCTTTCGGTTTTTACTTCTTTTCACCTGTTTTTTAGTCATTTCCGTCCTTCGACCCTTGCCTTGTGCCTTCTATTTTTGCTCGTTGCTTAGTTTTCTTTCAGCTCCTTTCTTTTTGCTATTTATTTGTTTACTGTAATGCTTGTTAGTGCCTTTTGTCGCTTGCTTTCCCTTTTTTTCACTTTGTTTTCATGTTCTTCTGTCTTGTTTCTGTTGTTCTGTGCATGCTAAAGTTTTGATTGTTTTTTTTTTACCCTATAGTTGTTGGTTGCGCCGGTCCTGTTCCCCTTGGTGTTCCTTTTGCTTTGGAGGCATATGCTCCCAGTCAGTTCTTGTTTGAACCAGTTCAGGTTTTTTAACTATTCTGCCTTGTTCTTTTTCTTTCTGCTCTGCGTCCTTTTATTATTGTCCTGTTGTCTTGGAACTTCTTGTTGGATAATTTGGTTTAGCCTGTGTTGTATACCTCTGGTGCGTGCCTCTAGGCCTATTTTTGTTTAATTGCATCTATTCCATTTTTTACTTTCGGTTGTTCTACACTTTGGAGGTTGTTGAGTCATTTCCTTTTTGGTTGTTGGTCTTAGTTTCTGTTCTTAAGTCTTCCAGCCTAAGAACATGGATAGGAATGCAAGGCGTCGTAAACAGTATGCGGAAATGCCGGAGCATGAAAAGGCCGATCGTTTGCGCCGTCGTCGTGATGCTAATTCTGCAAAGAAACGAAGGCTTTCTCTTCCTGCTAATGGTCGCGAAACTACCTCACCTCTTGCAGAGGGCGAGGGTAGCCAGCATAATGCTATAACCTCTCTTGGTTGTGTTTTCCCCAGTGGTCTTTCCAACATGTCGATAGTAGATATTATGGCCAGTCGATTCCCAATTTCCCGGACACGCTTAGTAATTTAGGTATTCCTGCACTTAATAGGTGGGCCACTGGGGATATTCTACAATTAGATTGCCATCTTAATGCTGAATTTCCTGCATTAGATGCCCAGAATCAAATCTCCTTCTCTACTGGCCTACACCGTCAGTTTCCGTCTTCTTCTCTTAGTGGTACGAGTTGAATTTTTTCTGCTCGTCTAAGTCGCTTATTTTCTATTCCTTCCACTTTACATTTGCTTATTGTGTACCCTCCTATCTCGGTTGGTGGTTAATGCTGCAGAACAACGCATGGAATCAGCATCTGCCACCAATGACACAGTTCAGCCGTCTATTTGTGGGACTGAGAATAGCTACCTTTTAACTGAAACACCTCCTCCTTATCTGTGATCTGGTTGCCGAAATTAGCTTTATGGTGCTGTGCATCATACAGCTGATGTCCAGTCATGCTCTGATAAGCAGCTATCTCCTTGTGTCGGACCAGAAGCTCTGCCCTCGTCTGCTTTGTCTGGTGGTAATATTGTTATTCAGCCATTTTTTCTAATCCTAGTTTCTTCGTGCCTATCCAGTGTAGTTGTTCTGAAGACTGATTCTATTATTTAGCTTTTAATACCGATGCTTCATACCGCCTTATGCTTCTATTTATATGGTCATAAGCTCCTGTGCCCTTTGTTTTTTCCCTTCTTTTTAACTGTTAGCCTTGGTGCCATTTCTCTAGCCATGATAGTTTTTTCGCTGTGAAATTACAGCTATCTCTCGTCGCCGTAGCCGTTCAAAACTTTCTAGGCTTGAAAGAATTCCTGAGGAATCTCTTTTCCTTTCCAATGTTCCAGCTTGTGAACATTGTGGTACTAAGAGGTTTCACATGGAGCCTCCTTCTTTTTGTTGCCGTGGCGGCGAGGTTAAAATTGTCCCTCCTCCCATGCCTTACGGTTTGAAGCGGTTATTTACTAGTTCTGATGAGGAGTGCGAGGATTTTCGAAGAAATGCCCGCACTTATAATAACAATGTCGCTTTTACATCATATGCTGCAAAAT
The DNA here is from genome assembly GCF_036785885.1 of Coffea arabica. Classification (NCBI taxonomy): domain Eukaryota; kingdom Viridiplantae; phylum Streptophyta; class Magnoliopsida; order Gentianales; family Rubiaceae; genus Coffea; species Coffea arabica. The sequence goes on along the minus strand of NC_092313.1, from coordinate 64,763,521 downwards.
ATGACAAAGAATTAACAAAGAACAAGCATGGAGTGTATATGTTTCGAGTTCAAGGTCAGGTTTATCACTTTTTAAACTCTTTGCTATCAAGCGGCGATTAGGCTAGTGGAATTCAGTTATACTTTTATGATACTGATGAAGAATTAAGGAGGAGAACTGAGAATTGTGATAAGTTTCGTGAGGCTACTTATGAGTATACTCCAAGATAAGCCTTATGCAAATTCTTTAAAAGCTTAAGGGATCTTCCGAACCTTGAGGATCATAGAATTATTCTCAATTGTAATCCTTCCCTCGACCAGCGAGTGTATAATCTTCCTACTATATCCCAGGTTGCTGCTATTGGATTGAAATTGATGATGATTCAGTTGATATGCGTCCTCACATTCAGGTTTATAGTCACTCTAGCACGAGTTGTAGAGTTCAACCTTATTATGGCTGCTATGATTCTTTGCAGTACCCTCTCCTCTTTCCTAGAGGTGAATCTGGGTGGCATTATGGAATTAAACGATTTCATAAGAAGAAAAAAAAGGAGATTTGTCTGAGATCGACCAATCTGTTGATCTTTCTTCCGTAGATACTCTATCACAGCTGTTGGAGTTGGAACAAAGAGGCACATTTATTTTTTCCTTCCCCTTTTCTGAGTCCGGTTAGTCATCAGGTGTACATTTTTTTCTCATTATGTCTATATTTTGTTCTTTTTAGTTGCTGACAAGGGTTGGAGTGAGGACTATTTTGTGTCTGCTAGAGAATATTATTGCTACAAGTTCCAAGTGAGAGATGATGATGCATCTATGTTGCTGCACAGCCTTAGGCTGTTTCAACAGTTTGTCATGGGTTCTTACATTAAGATTGAAACGTCTAGACTTGACTTTCACAGAAGAAAACAAAATGAAATGCGTACTGAAGTACTCCAAGGTGTTTTAGATAGCATTGTTATTGGTCAAACACAGGGTTTTAAATTTGGTCGAAGGACCATTTTACTTGCTTCTTTTATTGGGGGTTCGAGGGACATGGAACGCAGATATTTGGATGCCATGTCTTTGGTTCAGAAATATGGAAAACCTGACATTTTTTTGACCATGACATGCAATCCTATGTGGAAGGAAATTCAGGAAGATTTGCGATATACAGAGAAGCCGCAGGATAGGCCTGGTTTATTTTCTAGAGTTTTTAGAGCTAAATTTGAAGTGCTTAAGACTGAACTTCTGCATAAACACATCTTTGGAGAGGTTGCAGCGTGTGTCTATGCTATCGAATTTAAAAAATGCGGCTTTCCTCATGCTCATGTCCTATTAATTCTTAAGCCCTAGTTCAAATTGTTAAATGCTGAATCATATGATAAAATTGTTTGTGTTGAACTTCTTGATCCAAAAGAACACCAACACTTGTACTCTCTCGTTGTTAAGCATATGATTCACGGTCCCTATGGAGATATGGATAGGAGTTGTCCTTACATGAAAAATGATTCTTGTAAAAATTATTATCCAAAAATTTTTCGGAACATACTATTCATGCCGATGATTCCTACCCATGTTATAGAAGGAGGAATGATGATAGAAAGGTGAAAGTTCGGCGGCATGAATTGGATAATAGATGGGTTATACCTCATAATCGATACCTGCTTGCTTTAATCGATTGCCACATAAATGTGGAAATCTGTTCCACTGTCAAGCTTGTCAAATACCTTTACAAATATGTCTTTAAAGGACCTAGTCTGATCAGTTTTCAGGTCATCGATCAGGCTTCTTCTGCTGATGTTGACAAAATCAGTAATTTTCAGAACGCTAGATGGATATCTCCACCTGAGGTGTTATGGCGAATCTATGAATTCTGGCTAAGTGAAATGACTCTATCCGTTTATACTCTTTAGGTCCATCTTCCTGATCAACAATCCATTTTTTTGACAAGAATTCAGTTTTGAGCTACTTGCTGAAAAAGATTGATTTCTCTAGGACGATGTTGACTGAATTTTTTAACACAAACAAGTCAAATGCAAAGGGACAAACCTTAAGGTGTTTGTATAGGGAATTTCCTGAACATTTCATGTGGACTCCTAAAACGAAATAGTGGTCTAAAAGGGAGCATCGTCGAGCAATAGGGAGATTAGTTACAACAAGTCCAAAGGAAGGTGAACGCTATTTTTTGAGATTTTTGTAGTGTCATGTTTGTACCCCAATGTCATTTGATTATCTTCTGACTGTTAGCGGTGAATGGATGAACTCCTTTAGAGAAGTTGCTCTTAGGTTGGGTTTGTTGGAATCTGATAACTACATAGAAGAAACTCTAGAGGAAGCTATAGGTTTTCAGATGCCATCATCGCTACGGTTATTCTTTGTTACTCTCCTATTCTACTACTCTCCCGCCGATCCTAAACTCTTGTGGAATAGATTTGAAAAGGATCTCTCAGCAGATTACCTTCATGCTCGGAAGTACACTAGTTATTCTAATTGTGAGATTCAAAATCGAGTTCTAGAAGACATTGATAAGTCGTTAGTGCAAATGGGAAAGAGTATAAGTGAGTTTCACATAGTTACTGATTCCTTTGCTGCTCCTGAACGGATCACCAGAGAAGTGGACAGTGAGAGAAACATTGTGGTTGATCCTGAGGATATGTTACTGCCTTCGAAGTTGAATGCTGAACAGCGATATGCATTTGATTTAATTTTACAGTCAGTCTTCTCTTCGGAAGGTAAAGCCTTTTTTATTGACGGCCCTTGTGGAACTGGAAAGACTTTCCTATATCAGTCGCTTCTATCTGGTTTAAGGTCTCAAGGTTACATTGTTATTGCTGTTGCTACCTCTGGTGTTGCAGCGTCAATTCTTCCTCGAGGAAGAACTGCACATTCTAGATTTAAAATTGCTTTAAATTTCGCAAAGAGTAAAACCTGTCAGCTTAGCAAACAGAGCAGCGTAGCTAAGTTGATTTGTGAATCCAAATTGATCCTTTGGGACGAAGCGTCAATGGCTAAGAGGCAAACAATTGAGGCTTTTAACTGTTTGCTTCAGGACTTGAAAGATTCTGATTTGCCTTTCGGTGGCCATGTTGTTGTTTTTGGTGGAGAATTTCGACAGATTCGACTAGTTATAGGAAAAGGGCAACAAGAGAGAATTCCTCGAGAAAGCCAAAAGGTGGATCCTTGCTTGACTTGTGGATATTGTGGGAAGACAAATCATACTGAGGATGAATGCTGGGTGAAGGGGCGCAAGTGTCTGATTTACGGGAGTACCGACCATCAAATTAACAATTGCCTGAAGAAGCAACCACGGGGAAATAGTGCTCAACAAGTGGATAGAACCAAATCGAAATGAGCTAACGAAAGAAGAAACCGACCAAAAGTATCAGCACGGGTATATGCCTTAGACAAGCAACAAGCTCCAGAGTCGTTTGAGGAGATGGAAGGTAAAAATTTCGAGGACGAAATTTTCTTAAGGGGGAGAGAGTGTGAGCACTCGCAAAATTCTCCATATTTTCTTAAAATTTCCTTTTATTTGGAATCCATTACTTTATACTACCTTTACTACTCATTCACCCCCTCAATAATTGCAATCAAATATAGAACCAAGGGTTTTTTTTCCTTTCGTTTTCTTGTTGTCGTAAATTAGGATTTTTACGTCTTTCGGTAGTGTGATTAATCGGTACTGAGCATGTACTAAATTTGATGGTTAAGAGTGAGTTTTGGATAAGAAAAAGTGTGTGACTAGAAGTGATAATAATAAGTTAGTGAATCATAAGTTAAAACCTAGTACTCGCGATTTAAGGAAAATCGATTTGAACCGACGGGTGCCGTTCGCTACCGATGGAATACACCACTTGATCACCACTTTATTACCTTAATATCCTTGTTAATATTACACAAATATCACCCCTTCATCAGCCATGAGAGGGCTGAAATTGCTGACCAAAAGAAAAAATTTAAAAAGAAAAATTTGAGATTAAATCTTAAGGTGACAGTTGGAAGTCATCAACTAACTTTGACCCAAACTAATTCATATCTTCTTAATCTTCTTGAAGCTTCATTTCTTTCTCATTTTCCACCATCTTGGCCGAGCTCTTAGGGAGAGAAAAGAGAGAAGAAATACTTCCATTCCAATCTTGATTTGTGGCCTTGCTTGAGTTGAATCAAAAATCCAAACCGATTAAACTCTCACTTGGGAACTTATGAAGCTTTGTGTGATAAAACTTTGGAGAGAAAGGCTGTGGTTTTCTCCTACAAGCATCCTAGGAAGGTATCATGGCTGTCTTTCCTTTTTCTCCTCTTAATCTTGCTAAAGTTTATATAGAAGCTCTTAATCTTGGTTTATGATGGTTAATTAGTGAGTTTTGCATGATATGGTGGTATGTTTAGTTAGGGTTTAATATTTTCAGTTGTAATTCTTTTTTTTATTTAGTATATAATGTTGATGAGCTTGGATAGGGACTTGGAATAGTGATTTAAGGCATAAATGTGAATTTCAACTTTGAATCATCAATTCTAACAATTTGAGACCAATCTGTCCTGTTTCTGACCTGCTTAATTTGTCCATGTTAGAGACTGAATCAGGCCTAGGTAAAAACATAAAAGTTTTAGGGAATGGAGTTATATAGCTGTCTATAAAATTTTAACTCAATCGGAGCACTGTAACATGTGAAATGAAAAAATTACCGCTGACTACCAAACGCCCTGTTTCATGGACAATTTTCTGTTTTCTCTGAGATTTCATATTTTGATATTGAAAATGAATGAACCAGCTGTTGATGTCTTCATGAGACTTGTAGGTCTATGTCTTAGCTTCGAAACGGTATAAAATTCACCCCAATCCAATGAGTGTAGCTTCAATTGTGACCGAAACGCCAAAAGACATCAAATCTGCTGTTTAGCCTTTTATCTTCAAAACTGGTTTCCGGTTGCATTGTTAGACTTGTGTTGTAATTGAATGGCATTGAGTCTAGTTGAAGAGTTGTTGTGTTAAGATTGCTTATGTATGAATTTGGGGCTGAGTTGAGGAAAATAATGAAACCATATATGGTTGGAAAATAGCTAAATACAAATGGCATGCTGCCCAAATTTCTATTACTTGCTCTTATGAATATTAGTAAGATGTAAGGTTTGATTTTAGGGTTAGTTGGATCTTAAATTACATATGTATCCTTAAATACACTTCAAAAGTAGCATATGAGTTATTTTTTTTTATCAAGATTGGGTATCAACTAAGATAAAAAGTGTTAGTTTTATTTCGAAAACTTTGAATTATATTTGCTCACTTCAAGTTAGGATTGGTTATTCTTAGGGTTTGTCGGTGATCAAGGGCATAACCCGGAAGGAAACTTGTGACGTTATTTTGGCTTAGACTGGTGAGTGTTCCTTGTGTGTTTGTGCAATAAGTGACTATATGACTATTTGTAAATGTTTGCTTGAATGTTAAATGCTTTCCAAGGATTTCTAAATGGATTTTCGATAGGCGAGTGTGTACTTTATCGCGTTCGACCTAAGTGAACATGAAATTTTCAATGATTAAATGATTGAATGCTATTTGTGCATGAATGTAAGCCTTTTGGCTGAACTGGGCCCTTGCCCTTCGTTGCCAGTCAACTCGAGTAAGAAGCAGACTCGGCCGAGCGGCTGGTGACATTGGGACAGTGTTTTGGTATACTCGAGTATTACCACGAAATCTGGTGGAGTACTGGTCAGTGAATTCAATGCAATGATATCAATGAATGAATGATAAGATCCCTGAAGGAGTTTTCATTTGTAAATGTTTTCAAATGTCGGAGGGATAAGGAAAATGGTTGGCGAATGAATAAATGAATGATTCCAAGTGAGCACGTATCCTTCCAATGATTGAGTGTTTATTTCTTGAATGATTGGCTATTACTGTGCAAAATATGCAATTTGTTAAATGTAATGTTTTCTTCGTTTCGATACCTGATTACTTGTTTGGGAACCTCACTGGGTTTTTAGATCATTCCTTTAGTTTTGTTTTCCTTACAGGGGATACGAGCGAGGGCGTGAGTCTGGTACATGCTAGCATAGTCTAGTTTTGAATTTTGCAATTGTACTCGCGCTAGTGCTCGGTTAGGGTTGAATGTATCTGAAATTCTCAACTTTTGTTATATTTGGAATTGTATGAATGTTTGAGATAGAAATGAATGTAAGTATACGTTCCAAGTTTGGGAACTGTTATTTCCTTTATTCTTGAGATTGCACCTGTTTTCTTGACGTGAGTGAGTGAGGGCTAGCGAGAGTTGGGCAGGCGGTCCGCTAAATCTTGGGGTAAGCTCTAAGGGGAGGTGGGGTCGGCACATATTGTACAGGCTTCTAAACAGGATTTGATAGAATCAAGCCTTGTTAGTTCACCGTTGCCGTTGTGTATAGACCAATCTGTCCTGTTTCTGACCTGCTTAATTTGTCCATGTTAGAGACTGAATCAGGCCTAGGTAAAAACATAAAAGTTTTAGGGAATGGAGTTATATAGCTGTCTATAAAATTTTAACTCAATCGGAGCACTGTAACATGTGAAATGAAAAAATTACCGCTGACTACCAAACGCCCTGTTTCATGGACAATTTTCTGTTTTCTCTGAGATTTCATATTTTGATATTGAAAATGAATGAACCAGCTGTTGATGTCTTCATGAGACTTGTAGGTCTATGTCTTAGCTTCGAAACGGCATAAAATTCACCCCAATCCAATGAGTGTAGCTTCAATTGTGACCGAAACGCCAAAAGACATCAAATCTGCTGTTTAGCCTTTTATCTTCAAAACTGGTTTCCGGTTGCATTGTTAGACTTGTGTTGTAATTGAATGGCATTGAGTCTAGTTGAAGAGTTGTTGTGTTAATATTGCTTATGTATGAATTTGGGGCTGAGTTGAGGAAAATAATGAAACCATATATGGTTGGAAAATAGCTAAATACAAATGGCATGCTGCCCAAATTTCTATTACTTGCTCTTATGAATATTAGTAAGATGTAAGGTTTGATTTTAGGGTTAGTTGGATCTTAAATTACATATGTATCCTTAAATACACTTCAAAAGTAGCATATGAGTTATTTTTTTATCAAGATTGGGTATCAACTAAGATGAAAAGTGTTAGTTTTATCTCGAAAACTTTGAATTATATTTGCTCACTTCAAGTTAGGATTGGTTATTCTTAGGGTTTGTCGGTGATCAAGGGCATAACCCGGAAGGAAACTTGTGACGTTATTTTGGCTTAGACTGGTGAGTGTTCCGTGTGTGTTTGTGCAATAAGTGACTATATGACTATTTGTAAATGTTTGCTTGAATGTTAAATGCTTTCCAAGGATTTCTAAATGGATTTTCGATAGGCGAGTGTGTACTTTATCGCGTTCGACCTAAGTGAACATGAAATTTTCAATGATTAAATGATTGAATGTTATTTGTGCATGAATGTAAGCCTTTTGGCTGAACTGGGCCCTTGCCCTTCGTTGCCAGTCAACTCAAGTAAGAAGCAGACTCGGCCGAGCGGCTGGTGACATTGGGACAGTGTTTTGGTATACTCGAGTATTACCACAAAATCTGGTGGAGTACTGGTCAGTGAATTCAATGCAATGATATCAATGAATGAATGATAAGATCCCTGAAGGAGTTTTCATTTGTAAATGTTTTCAAATGTCGGAGGGATAAGGAAAATGGTTGGCGAATGAATAAATGAATGATTCCAAGTGAGCACGTATCCTTCCAATGATTGAGTGTTTATTTCTTGAATGATTGGCTATTACTGTGCAAAATATGCAATTTGTTAAATGTAATGTTTTCTTTGTTTCGATACCTGATTACTTGTTTGGGAACCTCACTGGGTTTTTAGATCATTCCTTTAGTTTTGTTTTCCTTACAGGGGATACGAGCGAGGGCGTGAGTCTGGTACATGCTAGCATAGTCTAGTTTTGAATTTTGCAATTGTACTCGCGCTAGTGCTCGGTTAGGGTTGAATGTATCTGAAATTCTCAACTTTTGTTATATTTGGAATTGTATGAATGTTTGAGATAGAAATGAATGTAAGTATATGTTCCAAGTTTGGGAACTGTTATTTCCTTTATTCTTGAGATTGCACCTGTTTTCTTGACGTGAGTGAGTGAGTTCTAGCAAGAGTTGGGCAAGCGGTCCGCTAAATCTTGGGGTAAGCTCTAGGGGGAGGTGGGGTCGGCACATATTGGACAGGCTTCTAAACAGGATTTGATAGAATCAAGCCTTGTTAGTTCACCGTTGTGGTTGTGTATGCATAAGTTGACATTGAAAGCAAACATGCGAGCTATTTTGTGCCCAGCCTTTTCTGATTTTTTGTTACGGATTGGTGAAGGCCGAGAGCCTGTTGACGAAAATGCAGATATAGCACTTCCTTCTCACTTAGTGATTCCCTATCATGACAAACACGAGTCCTTGGGCAGGTTATTCCAGTATCTATCATCCATGTTTTTCTTTGAATGACTGTTTAGCTTGTATGTTATATTTTTTTGACTAGAAAATCATGAATGTTAAATGCAGATTAATACATTCTGTTTTCCCTGATCTAAACCTTTATTCAGCCGATCCTTATCAAATGATCAACAGATGCATTCTTTCTCTTAGAAACAGCTCTGTTGATGAACTTAATGAGGTGATGATTGAGAAATTTCCAGGCAAGCTTTATAACTATGTAAGTTCAGATAAAACTGTTAATCAGAGGTTTCAAGGAGATTATCAGGACTTCCCAAATAGTCAGAATCCAAAGGGACTCCCTCCACATAATCTACTGCTCAAAGAAAACTGTCCTATCATGCTTCTGAGAAACTTGAACCCTGCTAAAGGCATGTGCAATGGCACAAGGCTTATATGTAGAGAGTTACGGCAGCATACCATCTGTGCTGAAATTGTCTTTGGACAGCACAGAGGGAAGCGAGTTTTCATTCCCAGAATTCCTCTGCAAACCCCTGATAACGAAAAAAATGGTATTCTTTTCATAAGAATGCAGTTCCCTATCCGTCTATGTTTCGCCATGACAATTAACAAGTCTCAAGGCCAGACTTTGGATTATGTTGAAATTTATCTACGCAAGCCTGTTTTTTCTCATAGTCAGCTTTATGTTGCACTTCTAGAGCGAGGACTCCTGATACAGTTAAAATTTTGATTGTTCCGGGAACTTTTGATGATATCAAAACCGATAACAAAACAAGAAATGTTATTTTTAGTGAAGTGTTTCATTTAGCTAGTATGTAAGATCTCTCTGACAAGGTAAGTTTATATGAAATGCTTGCCACTTATAATTATTTCTCTTCTCAGTTTCGTTTTCATGCCTTCGGATCCATTCTCCTTTTTCCCTTCAGGATGTCACAGATTCTTCCAATGAAAGACATTCTTCCTGGCACGTAAAATTGGACATGCAAAGTCACAGTTCAAGAAAAACAGCATGTTACATCACGATTGCTACTCTAACAAAAAAATAGAAATTCATTTTTCTGGACTCAGAGGTACATAACTAGGCAGTTCGCTGTCTTAGTTCCCTGCCTAGACATAAATAGCTAGAGTTTTGAAAGTCTTTAATGCTTATGTTCAGATTTCTCGGCTGCGGCTTTCAGAGTCTTTCCCGTTCCATTTTTTTCCTACCTTACAAAAGCTTACTGCTTCGAATGAAATTAATACCTCTTTCTGTATTTTATTAGGGATCTTTGGTTGAAGGAATCATTTTCAATAATGACATCCCTAAAATGAGCCCTCTTCTGCAAGTGTATAAAAAATATCTTCTCTCAAATGCTGTTCTCAGATCAATCCCTCCAAAATTCCAATCTAAAGGTCTGCACACATAGTGGGTCATATCTACCAGGACACTTGTTGAAAAGGTCAATGATGATGAAGTTGTTGTACCTGTGAAGCTCAGCTATACCAAATTTACTGATCTAATCAAATACATGGATCATAAAGATCAGTCTATAAGTGGGTTTGTTTGTTTAAAAGTATATGCGTGTACGAATTTTCTTTTCTTTCAGAGTATTTGTTTATAGTTTCTTCTTTTAAAATAGACATCTTGGCTGTTGTTATATCTGCAATGGACCAGAAACAAGTTAACAGGTATGGCAAAGAATCCATCGTTCAGAAGTTTGTCCTTGTTAATGAAGAGTATGAGCTGCTTTTGCTTATAATCATTTCTTATATTGAACTTTTATAGTTTCTATTATGACTTATTCATTGGTCTCTCTGTAAACCAGCTTTCAGACCGTTAAGCTCTCCATGTGGGATGCCTTTGTGAATGATGAGGGCCAGAAACTGATACAAAACATGCATAAGTTTCCTGTTGTTATATGTAGAAGAGTCAGAGTTAGCAGTTATAATAGTCCATAGCAAAAACTTTTTCAGCAGCTAACTGTTAACTTTTTTTCTCTGCTTTTTTTTCCCTCAGTCATGCATGCTCTTTTCTTTTAGGTGTGGCTTTATCTACGTGGTTTGACTCTGTTATTCTTGTTGATCCACCTATCCAAGAAGCTAGAGAACTAAAAAATTGGTATTCTCATGAACATGTGCTTCTGATCTTTCACTGTGCATACTCCATTTTTTCCCCTGTTTGAATGTTATCTATCATTTTTTGCAACAGGGCAGTGAGAAATGAGAACTTTTTTTTGGATAAGTTAACCAGAAACTATACGACAACTATAATCCAAAGCTCTCGCTTCAACCAAGCCAGAAATTTACTCAGTTTTGCAATCTCACAGGGATGCAGAAGGTATAATACAAATAATTTTCCTGTATCATTATTTATCCGTATGATTCTTAGCCTAATATTGGTTCGTCATGCTCTTTCAGGCAGCATGGGTCAAGGTTCGATTCTCTTTCGAACACATTTTTCAAAGATACTGGTATATGGTCTGCAGTGAGTGTTTTCACTCTGCATCAGCAATGCATGGAGTTGCTTTCCTCTATAATTCATGTAAAGCAAAACACTCAACTCAACAAAGGTAACCTATTACGCAATAACAAGCCTTTACCTCAATTTATATGCATGCTTTTATATATTTTAATGTCTTTGATTGGTGATATCCCTAATTTTTCCTCTTTGCCTTACAACACCATCTATATAATTAATGTTCTTGTATAGATGTCGCTTTGATGTTGATTTGGAAGATGAAATAGACGCAGTGATAGCTTCCATATTTGGAGATTTGGCTGAAAAAATCCTTACCTTCACCGCTGCTGAAGCAATGGATCATTTTAACCAGGTATCTCTGTTACCTCTGCGTTACATTTGTCATGAAGCCATGCACTCTTTTCACCTTGTTCACGTCATCTTGTTCGCTATTCTGTTTATGCAATTTTTCCAGAACATAGAGCTGCAGCTTGATCATGTTCATGAATCTTTAAAAATAAAATTGTTTGTTGCACATCTAAAACCTGTTCAAAGTCAGCTTGCAGATGCAAAGCAATGATATACTATTATATATTGTTGCGAAGCATCAGAGTATCAAAGTGAGCAACAGGTTATTACTCAAGAAAGTAGTATGTTTCCACTGACCTACACCAGCATTGAGTCTCCTAAAGCCATTGTTGAAGGTATGCTTTTGTTCTTTATCGTTATGCTTTTTTTCCCCCTAATTCTTAGTTTTCTCCCATCTTTAAATTTTAATATTCCTTTTAACATGCAGGCACTTCTTCATCAAAGAGAAAGCTTTGTCTTCTTAGCAAATTTAATGAAAGCGAGACAAATGATTCAACAGCCTCACAACTAATTCAGCTAGAATGTGCTGAAAAAGACTCTCCAAAGAAGGCAAGATTGGAATAACCATTGCAATGTTCAAGAAATAGACTAGCTATTTTTGGTTTTTGTAAATCATAGCTGCTCATTTTTATTCTGCTGGGACAAATGTTGTTTATGAATGATCCAAGCTGTTATCTTTTGCCAACTTCATTTTGGAGGTTATGATTGTCTCCATACACTTTCTTCATTTGTTTGCACATGTAAATGAAGCAGCTCTTTGAACCGTTTGCATCTGCTATGTCAGATGATTGTCTTTATTGGCTATCAATTATCTATTAAGCTGTATTTCTTTTGTCCTGTTCTTTTTTGTTATTCTTCCTTAACCAATTTAATTTTTTTCCATGCCTTATTATATAATTCGATTAAACCTTCACTTCTACATGGAAAATATAATAATTTTTTCCTGCTACTAATACTAGCTACAATTAATCCATACACCAACCAAAGAGATAAATATTTACAATATTTGCACTTATTGTGACCTCATGTCATTTCAGTAAAAAGTCACTCATCTACTTTTTATCCTCTTTGCTGGTTAGGCTCTCAACATTATACTGCTTTGTTTTCCTCTGGATTCGTTGTGTTTAACAAATACACACTTGTTTATATACAGATCCAGCTCATTCGTTTGTTCACCTTTTTTCCTCTTTAAAAATTTCTCAGTCTTTACTTCTGCAGCTTTTAAATTATTGCAAACATGACAGCCTAAAGATTGCAACAAACATTGATATCAATAAAATACCTGACCCGGTAGGACATCAGTTCTTTATATATCATGCCTTCTTTATTGACCATGTCATGTGCTATAATTAAGTAACATACAACTGACAGAAAAAGCTGCAGCTCTATACAAACATGTATTCTTCCCTGTTTATATCTTCAACTCATTCATCCGCTTGATCTTTTTTACCTATATGTACCACTGGTATTTCCTCTTGTCTAACGCTCTTCTATCAGTTTAATGGCACAAGGTCCTCTCGCTTCTCTATCAAATTTTCAGCTGCCTAACAATGATTTCAAGCCCCCACTATTTTTTTATTTAGATGTAGCCATAGAGGACAGGTACGTCATTTTTCCCTCTCCAAGTATAACTTTCTGTCTCTCTGTATATAGATTGTTTATATCGGTTTGCCTCGCTTTATTTGCTCAAATTCGAAAACTTCAGGTTTTACCTTCCCAGTTCGAATCATTACTTAATCAACACCAGGCAAACATCGTTGTTCTCAGATATGGAATGCGAAGTTGGCCTGTCACAGTTAATAATGGTTCGTTTGAGGATAGCTGGGATGAATATTGTCGTGACAATATCGTTGAAATGCATGATATGCTAATGCTTCAACATACCGGTCGTCTTATTTTCGATGTTCTTCATTTCTATGAACTCCAGCAACAGGTTTACCTGCCTTAGACGGTTCCATTACCAAATCTTTTGCAGAATACTACTTATCATGAACAAGGCCAGTACATATTTAGCCTTAATTTATATAGTCCTTTGCAACGTAGTTATTTCTTTCTCATTGAATGCTTAATGACCTTAGATGATACATGCTCGCTGATTAACCAACCTAGAGTGACTTCGTCGTTAGAACCAGATTTCTGTCAATGCATATCTGATTCACATTGCTTTTATCAGATCTTTAACTCGTCAACTCCAAACACACTGGTAAGATGTTTTTATGTTCACTTTCCTTCATTCCATTTCGCCTGCTTTTACATGGTCAGCTTTCCGTGCTAACTGTTTCCAATCACTACTATAAAATCCCAAAATTCACTGATCACTTCTTGAATGGTATGAAGACTCCCAGTATTCTCGTCAAGACGGGACATAACATTACAGAAATTGGAGTTAAAGGCAACAGGCACAAAAAAAATTAGAGATCCTTCGTTTTCTGACACCAATTGCAGCATAACGATGTTCTTGTATTTGTTCCAGAATCGCAAACTACATTTGCAGTCTTGATTTTTTATTATAATGGAGTTGAGAATATATTTCCATGGTACCACACAATCATTATTTAATGAAATAATCAGGTTTGCAGTTAAACTATCTGATATATAGTTTGCACCTGAGCTCATCCATCTCAACGTTAGACTATTGCCATCCTCATTTACTACAGCTTCTGATAACAAATTTTTTTAGCTGTGTACTGTTCATTGTTGGAGTTAACTTTATTATAATTTCACTTCCATTGTCCTGTGTTTGCTAGCTTGTTTCAGCTTCCTTGCAGCAATGAACTATTATAATTGAAATAGGCTTAACAGCTTGTGCATCCTTCAACTGAGCGACCAATTTATAAACAAACAATAAGACATTACATTGAAACTTGGTCTAATGAATTTATATAACTTATTCACTGTTACATATAGCTTCACCTCAATCGAAACATAATTTCCAAACTGCTAAATATTTTCTGCTCTTTACAGACCTCCACAAGTCATCTCCACTACTTTTCTTATAGGCTTTAAAACTAAGTGAACCAATTCAAAGTTACTTTTGAATGCTACGACTCTCGACAAACGAATGCACCCTTTCTGTCTTTTTTATATAGATATATTCATCATGTAATATCAACAACCAAATGTTAAAGAATGCTACGCAGACATCTATTACAGATATCAACAACCAAACGTTAAAGCAACTGTAATCTAATATTATGTATCAGTTTTACTTTTTAGATTCAGTCCTACTTCTCTTCTAAATTATTGACAGCGCATCCTAAGCTCTGCAGTTCGTACTTCATCCCTAGCAGTATATATGACGTTTGCTTAACATTACTTTTACTATACGAATGCAACCAAGTTTCTATTACTTTTTGCTCTGCTTCTTGTTCCCCGTTGATTCTACTTCATCTTCTTCGTCAGTAATATTGTACGTCTTCTTGTTCCTTCTACTTGCCCGACCTTTTAACCTTTTCCAATCATCTGTTAATAATTTCCTCTCTACGCTGACTTTATATTTTGCACTCTTTCTACAAAATGATATTGTTTCTGGTTTAACTTCATTCCTTTGTTTAAACTTAGCCTCTACTATCTTCTATTTCGTTATAGATCCTCTTACCATGGAAGCCAATGACATTCCCTTATCTGCTATTGATCCATCTCTACTAAATTGGAGTGTTTTTCTCCAAGCAATTGAAGGCACTCATACCAAAAATAGTTCCTCAGCTCATCGAATACTTCGTACGTTTGTATTGGCAGATGACCAGGTGACATTGATATGGTTATTTCTTTTCTGTTATGGCTGTTAGATTGCATCAAATCATGACTTTATTCTTATTCCAGGGACTTCAAGTTACAGTCTATGCTGCTGAAGATATAATTGAACAGTTTGCCACCTTGCTTATGCCTTTCAAAAAGTACTACATATCTAGAGCTACTGTTTGTCAACCACGAACTTGTGCTGATACTGATGAATATCTGTTCTATTGGCTCCTCACTCCGAACACCATAATACATGAAATACAGGAACCTGTTCCTTCATTTCCTTTTTATTTTCACCTAAACCCTTTTTCTATGCTAGATATCTTTGCTGATACCCGTCACTTGCTAAGTAAGTAACAGCTTTCGTAATCCATTTTTTTTCCCTTAGCAAAGTTTACCGTTTGTATTCTAATATATTCTTTTATACAATCTATGTTAGATGTCATGGGAGTTGTTGTCCATATTTTGCCTCCTAAAACAACACCTTTTCACGGATCACCCTCTATTTCTCGAGATTATGTGATTATTGATCAAAGGTAAATCCTTCCTAGATCATCTCGTTCTTTTCCTATCGTAATCTATAAAACCAAAATGCATTTATTAACAAAGCTTGTGCTCTCTTTTTCTTCCCAGTATGAAACCGATGATTCTAACCCTCTGGAATGAATTTGAAGAAATAGATGGTCCCATCATTAGAGCTCCTGGGTGCCATTTTCCAATCATTATTGCGATAAGAGTCAATGTCACAACAAACAATTGTAGCTATATACTTCACCCTCTTTGTCTATATCTGTTGGTTTGAAAGCTGTTAGTATTAACACTTCTTTTATTTCGAGATCAGACCTAAGCTTCTCAACTTGTCATTGTTCAGCCATTATGGTAGCTCCATTTGCTCAACAGGCAATGCATCTTGATCACTGGTGAGAAGTATTAAATATATGCTACACTATTATCCCATTTACATTCCACTGCTTAAGAAACATTTTTTCCCTTTTATATGTATCAAGTACCATAGCCATGCACTTGCGATAGACAAGTTAGTTGATAGAGGATGTTACACTGATCCACGAGTTCTTCTCCCTCCTGTTACCTGTGATAGAATTCTTCATATTAGTGCGGCACTCCAACAGGTTGCAATCTTATTCTTATTTATATTCCATAAATCATGTTTACCTCCCTTCTATCCTTACTATTATTGTTTTATAGAGAACAAATAGTACTTGGATTAGAGGAATCATTGAAATTTCCTTTAGACCCCAAAAATTATTCTATATGGCATGCCCCCAGTGTAATCAACCAAACAACTTTGCAGGCACCTGGATAGTTAGATGCAAATACTTTCAGGCTACCATTGAACTTTTACCAAGGTTTTTAAAGTTATTCGGTCAATCCATTCACTTTACTCAATATATTCATACAATCCAGAGTTTTTTATAACAGTTATACCCTCTTCTCCCTTACAGAGCTTGTATTACCATTTCGATTGCTGATTCAAGCGGATCATTAGCTGCTACTGCTATGGGAACGGAAGCTGAAAAGTTAATTAACTACTCAACTGCTGAGCTCCATTATTTGTACAAAGAGGTGCCTACTGATCACTATCCATTCATAAATATTTTCTTCCCTTTTTCTTCTCTTTACATTGATTTTTTCCCTTTGGTTTCTTCAAACAAAGGATTGATATAACTTCGTACCTCATGCGCACTTTACATGGAAAGACAAATCTATTCTATGTTAGACCTTCCTCTTCCAGATTTGCCGGCATCAAATGTGCAGCCTATGAAATAATTACTTTGTACGCTACGGATGAAGCCATGAACATCAATGATGTCAACTTCAATGGTCTTAACATCAACAACTAAGCTTTTGTTCGCTTAGCTTTAAGTTTTAAGCTGTATCTAGCCAGATGACTATTAGACTCTGCACTTTTAAAAATATTAGTGCATGCAACTATTTTAAATTATTGCAGCTACATTACATCAATTTATATGCTCTATGTATTATTGTCTGATTTCATTCGGTGGTTTTACATTTCTTGGTTATCAACTTTGTTGCGAAACTCCGTTAACGCGCTATGCCTGGGCATATACATTTTCAAATTTTCCACCACGCACTTACGCGGTGAACCCCTCCTAGTTTGTAAGAAAGAGCCGTAGCCTCAATTGAGCAATGGGATAATTTTAGAAACCTCTCCTGAGGTTTTTGACTATTTCACTGGCTTCCTTCTAAGTTTTAAAAATTTCACTAACCCCTCTTAAGGTTAATTATTTTGTAACATTTAGACCCAATTAATAATCAAAAAGTGATATTAGAAAAGAAAAAATATTAATAGCCACCCATACATTAAATAAAAATATTAAAATTTGTTGTTTATCATTAGGAATCAAATCACATGTAACATCAAAAAATAGTATACCATTTTATATTTTTCACTTAATACAATATTCAAATTGTTCTTTTCAGTTATATACCTATTGTCAAACATGATCAACAACAAATAATAAAAAAATTTGCAATCAAAATATTACAAATTATAAATATTAACATCATAAATATTCTTGTCAACATATTAAGATTAGTTGTTGAGATTTTTATGGTATTAAAGTTCACTCTTTGCAATAGTTTGGTTACAAATTTGTTTCATTATTTATTGTTGATCAGGTTTGACAATAAGTTTGTAATTAAAAAGAGCAATTTGGATCTTACATTAAGTGAAATATACAAAATGATATATTGTCATTTGTGATTTAATCCTTGATGATAAATAGTAAATTCTAGTTTTTTTAATGTTTGGGCGGGTATTAGTTTAATTAAACAATTTAGTAGATGAGAGGTAATGATGGAATCATATTATTTTCTCTCTCCTAATAGGACTTTAATTATTGGTTGGATTTAGATGTTACAAGATAATAAATCTTAAGAGAGATTAGTGTAATTTTTAAAATGTGGAGGGAGACCAGTAAAATAGTCAAAATTCTCATGGGAAGTTTGTGAAATTATCCCTTGACTAATATAATAGAAAAAATTCTTTTTGCCTTAATATCAATTTCTTGTGTATTATCTCATGGATTTATGCTTGTTTATCGATTTGGATCCATCAGAGTGGTATCAGAGTTACGACAGATTTAAGTATATCAAACCCCAATCCACTATTGTTTGTTCTATCACAAATTCAAAACAAAAGTAGAGTTTAATTTTTGATAGAAACAGATGATAACCAATGTCAAAACACTTGCTCAGGATGCTAGTGAAAACAACAAGATGAAAGATAGTTTGCCGTTGTCATAGATTCATCAAGCAGTTAATATGTCAGTTTTTGGAAAAATTGTTGCGACTGACACAGTGAAGGAGGTCTAGGATATTTTGGAGAACAAAAATAAAGGGATTGATAGAGTTCAACAAAATAATTTGATGACGTTGGAAAGGAGGCTTGAACTTGTGACAATGGAGAATTCTGAATTCATTGAGTCATATTTTTCTCATTTGTCAAATATTAAAAATGAGATGGAACTCAATTAATATGACTTCCTTGTTAGAACATGTTTCTCAACACCCTATCCATAAACTTAGATCATGTGATAACTATGATCCATGAGACAAAAGATTTGATGAATTTGAGTATTGAAGATTTGTAGGAGTCATTAATTCTGAATGAATAAAGAATTAATAGGAAGTTAGAAGATATCCCAAAGAAGGATCACAGAAAAGATGCTATAGGCGTAGTTGAATTTAGGCCTGTCAACGTGTTGGGTCTATGCCGGAATTCATTATTCCGGACCCGGACCCGGCATACCAAATCAGATCCGGATTCGACCCGTTTACCCGACGGGTCTTCTACTCTATGTTCCGGATCCGGATCCGAGACGTCGGATCCGGGTCTACCCGAAAAAAATTATGAGAATTTATAATTTCTAATAAAAATGAGAAAAAAATATATTTGTACACTAATTTCTAACTAATACAAAAAAAACCAAATAAGAAAATAAATCAAATTGACTTTACTCAAATACATCGCCCTAATAAAATTATATTGATAAATATACATATTTTAAATTATTAATCCATTTATATCCGGATTCGAGTCTAATACGGGTCGGAATACTATATTCCGTATCCGACCTATTTTTTTGTTTGATAAAATGGATCCGGATTCGGATCCGGATAACGGAATTAAATCCCTACCCATACCCGCAATAATTTCACGGATTCGGGCCTGGTCCGGGTCTAGACCCGGACCTTTGACAGGCCTAGTTGAATTTGAGAAGCAATAATATAATTAAGGAGCAAAGTGAATCCAATCAGAGAAACTCGAGTTACAACAATAGAATGGGTTATAACAATAGAGGTAGTCATGGCTATAACAACAGAGGTAGAAAAAGTACGTCAAATCTTGGATGCAGTACAAGTAATAATTTTAATTTTAGAGGTAGTTCTGATAGAGGCATAGGTGATAATTTTGGTGAAAAAATAATTTTAATTAGAATGATTTTGAATAGAAGATTCAATATTATAATTATGAAAATTTTGGCTATAGACAATTTGAATGTAAATCTGGAGAAAATACAAACAGAAATTTTCAGCCTAATGTTGCTGATAATCAGGTTCAAGATATTAGTAAAAAATCTAAAACTTTGTTATTAGCTTGTAATGCTATTGATATATTTGATAAAAATAAATAGTATTTGGACACCGACTATAGTAACCATATTTCTAGTAAGAAAGAATCATATATTGAGTTTGATGAATCTATCCGTGGTGAAGTTAAATTTGGAAATAAAAATCCCTATCAGCTTGAAAAAATGGAGTTGCTGATTTTATTTATGATGTTTTTATGTTCCTGAGCTACATTATAATTGTTGAGTATAGGTCAATTGTCTAAAAAGAAATATGACATTCATATCAAAAATGGTACTTGCACTATTTTGGATTAAAAAAAAATGGAATGATTGCGAATGTGTTAATAACTCCAAATCACTTATTTCCATTGAATTTAAATACCAAAATTTTTTTATCTGAGTACAGTGATAGATGACAGTAATTGACTATGGCATATGCAATTTAATTATTTAAATTTTGACAGTTTAAAATTTTTAGCTAGTAGAAGAATGGTTGATAGGCTATCCGATATCAGATATACTGACAGAATTTGTGATATGTGTTTAAGAAAGCAACTTATGGATTCTTTTCACACTAGTAAATCTTGGAGGGATAGAAGACCATTAGAAGTTATTAATTTAGATTTATACACTATGGAGATTCCTTCTACTGGAGGATGCAGGTATTTTATCATCTTTATTAACGACTTTAGTAGAAAGGATTGGATATATATTTTAAAGAAAACTTTGACACATGTGAGTCTTTTATGATTTTTAAAATTTCATGAGAAAAATGGTATACAGTATCAGTTGACTGTCAGGTACACTTTACAACAAAATGGAGCAGTGGAAAGAAATAATAGGACAGTTATGGATATAGTAAGGTATATGTTAAAATTGGAAAAAGATGCCAAAGTCCTTATGGGCAAAGGTAGTTTCCTGTGCTGTGTATTTGTTGAACATATATCCTATTAGAAGTATTCTGGGAAAAACCCCTAAAGAAGTTTAGAGTGGTAGAAGACCCTTTTTTGACCATCTCAGAATTTTTGGTTGCATTGCCTATTCTTATATTCCTAATTAGTTGAGGAAGAAGCTTGACGACAAGAGATAGTCATATGTATTTATTGGCTATAATGAAGTTCTAGGGCACACAAATTATATAATCTTGTGACAGAAAAAGTGAAAGTGAGTAGAGATGTGACATTTGTTAAAAGAGGTGCTTGGGACTAGTTTATTGGAGATCTCAAGACAGCAGAGGTGACTTTAAATTATCAGGAAGAGGAGGTTAATCTTGATTTTTAGCCATCTCTAGTTGCTCAGGGTTCATAGATTGAGTTAATTGGACGCCCATAGTATTAGCGGTAGATGCTAACTCATTTGTAGGATTATGTAATTACACCAGATAATACTTTTTTGAAGAAGATATGTACGATTATGTATTAATTTTGCTTTACTTGCAGATTGTGACCCAATAGTACATGAGGAGGTAGATCGTGATGATCATTAGGTGAATGTAATCGATGACGAAATTCATGCTATTGAGAAAATGACACCTAGATGCTTCTCTTCCAACTGGTAAAAAAACAATTGGAGTGAAATGAGTGTATAAGACGAAATTTAAGCCCAATTAAGAGGTTGATAGGTACAATGTGAGGTTAGTGGTCAAAGACTAAGCAGAAACCCGGAATTGACTACTTAGATGTGTTTGCACCTATTGATAGGTTTGACACAGTTCGTATGATAATGAATGGAATATTCAATGAAGAAGTATATGTAGAGCAATCTACAGGATTTGTCAGAAGAGATCAGGAAAACAAAGTATATAGGTTGAAGAGAGTCTTGTATGGATTGAAGCAAGTACTGAGGGCATAGTATACAAGAATCGACTCCTATTTTCTTACTCGTGATTTTTAGAAGTATCCATATGAGATCATATATATATATATATATATATTAAATCTTTTGTTTGTGGTGATATTCTTATCATGTACTTGTATATAGACGATTTGATTTTTACTTGAAATATTTCAAGAATGATTGCAAACTTTAGAAAGGCCATGGTTAAGTAGTCTGAAATGATAGATATGGGACTTATGTCATATTTTCTAGGGGTTGAAGTTTTCAGTCTCATTGTGGGATTTTTATGTCTTAAAAGAAATATGCATGTGATATTTTGAAGAAATTTAAGATGGATACAACTAATCCAATTCTAACTCTAGTTGAGGAAAAATGAAGTTGAATTTGACTAAGGAGGGTATTGATGGATATGTGGATCCTGCCTACTTTCAAAGTTTTGTTGGGAGTTCGAACTATTTGATATCTATGAGATAAACATCAATTTTGCTATTGATTTGATTAGCAGGTTTATGAAATATTCATGTCAGTCACATTTGTAGGTGGGTAAGAAGATTTTGAGGTATATTGGAGGTATTCATAATGATAATATTTTGTTATTCAAGAAATGATCCAATTGAATTATTTGGCTACGCAAACAGTGATTGAATCGGTGATACGATTGAGAGAAAAAATATTTCAGGATATGCATTTTTTATTGGCTCTTGAGGGGTTTTTAGAGTTTGAAAAAGCAACAAATGATAACATTGTCTATGCAGAAGTGGAGTATATTGCAGTAGCTAATAGTGCAACTCATGCATTGTGGTCGAGTCGCATGCTTGATGTTCTACAACACAAACAAGTTTATGCTACGAAAATTTATTATGATAGTAAGTCAACAATTGAACTGTCTAATAACCCACTTTTCCATGTGCGTAGCAAGTACATAGATATCAAGTATTCTTTAATTTCCTACGTGAGTTGATTCGAGAGAAAGAGATTGAGATTGATTATTGCAGAACTTAAAAGCAAGTGATAGACATTTTCATGAAGGCTTTAAAGACAAAAACATTTGTCAAGTTGAAAAGATGTTAGGTATGTCCAAATTAGAGAAGTTTGGTTTAAAGGAGGAATTGTAAAATAAATAAATAAACCAAACTAGTGACATATTGGTTAGTTTATTAATCACGTGGTGTTAGTTTATTAGTTAGTAGTGTTGGTCATATCATTTAGTTAGGGAGATTGGTCACATGGAATCCGATTCATGAAGTAGTAGTAGCAGATAGGGGTGTTTAAAAAGAATCGGAAAAGCGGATGATGGAGAACACCAAATTGGCCTAAATTGAAAAATAGGGTGACCAACCCATAATTTTTAAAATGGTTAGATTAGTCAAACCTACTTGAAAAAATTAGATTAAGGTATGGTTTTCAATTTTCAAAAATGGGGAAAACACTTCGAGAGAACCCATCGAAGAGTTCATTATGTAAATCAAGAACCTAACTATGACCCAAAAACTTAAGTTTATGTTTGGATCCTTTAGTTTTTCAAAAATTAGTTTTTCAAATACTATAAAAATTTTTAAAAAGTGCTCTAAAAAATACTCTAAAAAGTAGTCTAAATTTTTTAAATATTTAAAAAATATCCCAAAATATATTTTAAAAACTCTACTACCCTTAAATATTCCAAAATATTTTTTAAAAATATCCCAAAATATACTCTAAAAACATTGCTACAGTAAAGTTTTTTAAAAACACCCCCAAAAACAGCTAATCCAAACGGAGATCTTATTATGTCTCGAGCCCTTACTTACATATTAAGTACTCTTTCTCCATCTTTTGAACCAATGTGCGACATAATCCTTTACCCATGAACCTAATAAATCTCTCCCCTTATGAGTAACCCATTGAACCCAAGTTTACAAGCTCTTTTCCAAACCCACTTTAATACTTAACGCGAATCCACATTAGCACCTAAGGTCATCTCTTCACCCAATCATGGACCCGCTCTTCTTCAATATTTAAATTGAATTCTGGACCCCTGCCAATCCTTGATTTCTTGGTCTAACACCAACTGGACCCCTGCTAAACCCTTGGCACACCTGATCCAACACCAATCCAACTTCTTGGCACTTCGATCCACTACTAAGAAGTGAATTTTCACCGATCCAACCTCGAGAAAAATCCACTTGCTCATGAGTAGTCCAGTCTCGCAACTTGAAACTTTGATACCAGTTGTTAGGGAGAAAACACCTCGAGAGAACCCATTGAAAAGTCCAATATGTAAATTCGGAACCTAACTCTGACCCAAAAGTTTAAACTATTAGGTTTTGAGCTCTTACTTACATATTAAGTGCTCTTTCTTCATCTCTCGAAACAATATGGGTTATAATTTTTTACTTATGAATTTAACAACCTGCATATATGCAAAGTTGGATAAGATAACCAGTATCCAAACCTCAACTCATAATTATTTAGTCATTTACTAATAATTTAAGTTACGAGTACATTTTATTTTTTACAACTTATATATTAGTATATTTTTCAACAATGAACTTTTGACATTTCTAAAGTTGTATGGGAGTCCTTTTTATGTAATGTAAAAAGACAACAACTTTGCCAATGTAAAAAGACAACAACTTTGCTTGGTGGCAAAGAAATTCAATAAATAATCAATTTTCATTAACTAGGTGGCCCAAAATGAGTTACTAGTGTAATTTGAATTTGAATTTACAGCATAGAAAAGAATGATACTATTCAAAAAGAGAAAAGCTTTAAAAATTGTTAATGCACTTATAAGACATGCGCTTGTATGTTAAATAAACCTTAAGGAAAGTCGATGTAAGATATCCAATTTCACAAAAAAGGAGGAGTTCTCAGTGGTAATTATAAATCTTTTAGGGAGTCGTTGTGGCTAAAATACAAGTTTTTAAGAAAAGGCAAAAGATACTAAGAAGGTCTGTACCTGTTATTGGTTAGAGATGGCAATAGGGCGGGGTGCCAAAAAACTCCTCCTGTCCCGCCCCGCCCTATTTCCCTTGCAGGTACTCGCGGGTGATAATTTGGTTTTTATTCTAGAAGCCTTTATTCAAAAGATCAAAGCCAAATTCAAGGAACAAAATAAAATACAAAGCTGAAAAAAGTGAAAAATGAAAGATGAAACAAGAAAAGTGTTGAAATAAATCACCAAGAAAATTAAGAACCTCAATTATATTGTATAGACAACACCTGAGAATACTCATAGAGTGTGTAACATGCCTGTGCCAAATATCAACTAGGAATTTGATATCTTCGAATCAATGTCCTAACACCTTTGTTTCATAATTTGATTAGTGAGATGCTCATAAAGAAGTTGGAGTCTAGGAATTTTATGCCTTCCATGTACGGGAATCTAGACTTCTTAATGAGGCAAGAAAGGTTTTTGATAAAATGTTAGTGAAGGATGTTGTTTTCTTGGAATGCATTGATCACCGGATAGGTTAATTTTTCAGGTATAGTGAAGTCTTGGAGCTTTTTGATGATATGCAGAGAGCAAGAGTAAAGCCTGATAATCATGCAATGGTGACTTTACTGTTTGCTTGTGTTGATATTGGAGTTTTGAAACAGGACAAGTGGTTCATGCTTGGATAGAAATGGAATAAAGGTTATGTTTAGTTACCAAATATTCTAAATTTATTATTATTAGATTATATAATATATTATATTTATTTATATTAATAAGTTGAAGCTGGGGACGGGGCCATTACTCCCCCGTAGGGCAGGCACTCGTCTCTGTTGTCATCCCTAATATTGGTTCTCCAAAAAAGTACTAGCCACTCCATCTTTCTTTTCTTTCTTTTTTTTTTGCTTAATAAAAAGACAAGAACACCTTTTAATTTCCCTAAGGGACAAAATTGTTCTAAAGAAACTCATTATGCTTTATGTCCTCAGCTCATTTTCCCTTGTTTTCACATTGGTCCTAATATTTTAGGACTAATAATGGATAGAATTGTGAATAGTGATGATATTATTAATTCTGTATAAGTATGAACCTATTTAGTAGTTTTTCAGCAAGCTAATGGCTATTGTGGTTTGAAACTATCTATTACTCTTCCTTCTAAAAAAAATATATCTATTACTCTTGGTCTTTTCATTATTTATTAAGTGAAGTTTCACAATTTTTTCATATTTTGAAAGTATTAAACTTTGTAGTCAAGGTTGTAGAGGTCATCGTGAAAATGATGCAAAATCACCTAAGTTATAGTTATTTGTATCATTTTCAAAAATAATAAACTAGAATGAATTGCCAAATTCATTGGCAAAAAGTTTTAGGAAAGAGTCGTAAAAATAATTTGCAACTCATAGCAAATACTCATAACTAGGGAATTGTCATGACACCCTACTATTTATTGTTGGTACTACCATTTGCTTTTCTATTCTCATGAATTGTCTCAAATACTCTTAACTAGTAATTAGGACTTGTAAGTGCATTATCGTCTCTTTCTGTGACCGAAAAAATTTCAAGGAGATGCAGTTATGAAAGTGCAAGTAGGGACAACAATAGGGGTGAGTGCCCACCTCGCAGAGAGGAATGGAATAGGAGTTGGAACGGAATAGAGACAAGGCAGGAATGAGGTGGGAGGAGATTAAAAGGGGGAGGGGGTGGGGAAGCACACCCCCACTTCGTCTCCTGAATTAATTAAATAAAATATAAAAAATTATACCTATAATCTAAATACCTAATAATCATACATAAAATCTAATAATTATGAATTCATTCTAATTAGAATAAACAATCAATTAACAATATGTAGCCTTAATTACTTGAAGGATTGGGGCTTCGTTCCTGATAAGGTCTCATCCATACATTTTTTTTTTGATAATAAAATAGAATAATTTTATTAATCATGAGATTGAATCTGCAACAAGTGCAGAACAAATAAAAGATGGAGGAGAGTTTCTCCATATACAAGAGTCTGAAAGATTAACAGCATACTTAGCAATGTTATGAGCAGGAACATTAAACGACCTAGAAATCCATGAAACTTCCCAACACATGAAATCTTGACATAAGACAATGGTATCATCAATCAACAAGCCACACGATGAATCATCAGATTCCAAACGGTCCAGCATTTTGATGACTTTTTGTGAATCTCCTTCCAAAACAATCTTATTGAAACCCAAAGATTGTAGTAATTGAGTAGCATGTTTGGCTGCAAATGATTCAACCACTTCTGGTTCCAATATCCCAGGAATTTTCTTGGAGAGGCCAGCAATAAAACTTCCTTTATCATCTCGGATAATAACACCAACCCCTGATGATTTATCATCCATAAACACAGCTCCATCAAAGTTTGCCTTAACAAAACCTGCATTAGGTCGTATCCAATGACCTATTGATAACCTTGATTGAAGAAAGGTAGGCGTATTGCACTTATCTTTGGAATTTGCTTCATGGAATTGATTCAGGAATGCTATGGATAGGGAGACCAAGCTAAGAGGATCTCTGTAGGGCCCATCAAAGATTGCTCCATTCCGATTATTCCATAAATTCCAAAGAATAACACCCACCAATTCCATCTCTTTGCTTGATAGTCGCAAAAAGCTGGTTGGGAAGCCAGGATGTTATATGATCAGCCGATTGCAGTTGAACTTTCTGGGTTAAGAAGCTAAGCGCCCACGATTGCACAGCTACAGGACAAGTTAAGAAGGTATGATCAATATCATCAACTGGAGCAAGACATAAAGGGCAAGAGGTATCTAAATGGAGCCCTTTTTCATTGAGTTTTGTGCTGGTTGGCAGTATATCTTTACATGCCCTCCATAAGAAAATTTTAATCTTCTCAGGAAGATTCAAGTGCCAAAGCCGAGACCAAACATTTTGCTTCAGAGTACTACTACTTGATGGCAAATTCTCCCAATTAGAAGATCGCTGCTTGATCAAGTGATACGCACTCTTCACAGTAAAATATCCATTCTTTGAAAAATGCCAGATTAGCTTATCCCTATTATGAGTGTCTCCAATTGGAATGCTTTGAATTAATTCAATCTCCTCGGGCCAAAAAATTTCCTGCAATAAGTCAACTCGCCAAGTCTTTCGCTCGTAGTCTATTAGGCAATCAACTGTGGAATTCTCAGGCAATGCAGTAGACCGCGACACGATTTTAAAAGTAGATGGCCGTGGAAGCCACCTATCTTTCCAGATTTTGATAGACTGGCCAGAACCAACTCGCCATCTGCTTCCTGCTTCTATATACTTCCTCACCTCATATAGTCCGCGCCAAGACCAGGAAGACCGTGATCCTTCGTGAGCTTGGAAGAAATCAGTATTGGGAAAATATTTAGCTTTATATACCCGATGAAGAAGGCTAGATGGTTGTGTAGCAATACACCACGCTTGCTTAGATAACAATGCAAGATTAAAAGTCTCATCCATACATTCAAGATTTGCTTAGCTTTTCAAATTGGAATGTAGTTTTTGGGGTTATGTTACCTGAAAAAGCTCATTTTATTCTGGATTTTGGTCCTAATAAAGAATTTTACTTTCTTTACAATGGCAAATTGAGCTTGTTTGCATTTTACTTTGAGAAAATCACGAAAAGTCTCCCTAAGGTTTGTGGTGTTTTGTACTTTGCCCCATAACGTTAACTTTTTAGCACTTTATCCCCTCTATTAGTCCACCTCAGCAAATAATTCGTTGAAACATCAAATTAGATGAAAATACCCCCATTTAAATCATTAAAATTTCTGACAAAAATGCCCCAATGTGTTATTTATAAAGAAATGTTTCCCTTCAAGTTCAGAAATATTTTGTTATCAATTTATTATTCATTAAAGCCTTTAAATTTCCAAGTCCTACATTTGAGGTCGAAAAAGGAAAAAAATGTTCTAAACTACTTCAAATTCATTTCGTTGATTTTTCTCTAGATGTTGTCATGGACAGCATCTAAAAGAACCAAATTAAGAAATCTATAGATGTGGTAAAATAGCACTCTTAACAAGATTGTGGACACCGAAAAATTCCAGAAGGGGATTTCTTGGATGTTCAAATTATAAGGTATAATTTGTACGATAAATTAATGTCTTTTTTTTACTTTTAGATAAAATAATTTGAAAAACAAAAAGTTTTTTTTTTAGAATCGTCAAGCATATGATTTGCTCATTTTCTTTGCAAAATACATTAGCAAGAGCGGGTTTTTTTCTCTCCAAGAAGGGTATTTTTAGAAAAAAATATTATCTAACACGTATCTGTGGGCAGTTTTGTCTATTCATTGTTTTACCAAAAATACCATTGTCCTTACCTATTAACCATCACCACAGTTACTAGTTGAATGTTTTGACTACCAGTCAAGGGGATAAAAGTACCAAAACTATAATGTTAGGAGATAAAGTACAAAATAGTGCAAAACTTAAGAGGACTTTTCGTGATTTATCCTTTTGCTTTCTTTCCCTATGAGCACCTACAAGGGGAACTGCAGGGGTCAGGGGTGGGGAACGGTGGCAGGATTTGAGGTAGGGGATGAGAGGGAGTTATTTGACAATGGGGTGAGGCCAAAACCATCTCGTTGCCAACTTGCCATCCCTAAATGCAAGTGATCATTATCTCATATTATTATAAAAATATTCTGTAAAAATAAGTTGAGGCTACTTTGATCTAGTGGTTAAAATTGAATCTTTAGAATTTAGAGTTCTTAAGTTCTAATGACTTCTAATTCCTGCTCTCTTCTCACTTCTTAAATCCCACCAATCTTTTGCTTAAAAAAAAGGGTTATTATCACTTTACCCTCTTAATGTTCGATGCCACTATCAATTTCCTCCTTAACGTTATTTTTTAATCACTTTACCCCTAAGACTAACGGTCAAACTTAACGGATTTTGTTAATTAAAGTAAAAAGACAAGTTTAGTCCTTAAAGTTATTATCATTTTACCCCCATAAGCTATAATCTCAATATCAATTTACCCCATAGAATTTTTTTAGACAATTTATCCCACCATTAAACCAACTTAGCAAGTTAAAAAACTTTAGAAGAAAGTACCCTCATCTTTGTATAATAAAAATAATAAAAAATTTAGAGTGGCTATTCTCCTCTTTAGTATTAAGAAAAAAAGTCAAAATATTAATTTTTTTCTTCTTGACAATCTTATTAATATAAAAAAATAGAAAGATCCGAAGGGGGAGGGAGAGGGGGAGAGAGAGATAGAGAGAGAGAGAGAGAGCTCAATTCTTTTTTTAGAAAATATAAATAAGAAAGAATTAAATACTTTTATTATTTTGAAATTACTTCACTTTACTGTTTACCATCAGATTTCAATCATAATCCCAACAATCTTAAATTAATACGATAATGTTAGACTTTTTTTTCTTTGTAAAACCTATTTTCTGTCTCCTTCTTTCCTATCTCTTTTTCTTTTCATAGTATTAATAAGTGTGAAAAATGAAATTTGAAAAAACCCTTTTATTTTTATATTTTTGGATCTCTTAAAGTGAAAAAAAGAAGAATAATCATTCTAAATTTTTTATTTTTAATTATTTATGTAAGGGTAAATATATTTAAAAATTTTTGACCATAGTAGTTAGATTAACGATGAAGTAAAATGCCAAGAAAATAATGTTAGGAAATAAATCGATTATATCACTATAATTTAAAGGAATAAAGTAATAATATCATTGTAGTAATGCTATAGAATAAAGTGGTATTTTTGTCCAAAATTTCTTAACATGTTGAGTTGAATTACTTATGGAGATGAAGTGACTAAAAGATAGCGTTAGGGGATAAACTGATAGTAGTAATATAGTTTAAGGGGATAAAGTGATAATAACCCTAAAAAAATTAATAAATAAATACCGCAAAAAGTTATCTTAATATACTCCAATTTCCATAAATCAGATGGATTTTTCTATAATATCAACAAGGCTAAAGGAGGTCAGTGTAAATTTACTTAATACATATACCCTGAAAATCTAGCAGCCATTTTATCTATTTTGATTTAGTTTCTTTTTCTTTTTTCTTTTCGGTATTGTCTCCTAAGAGTAATGGTTGGTTTGGTGGATTTGCATCACATCGTCAGCCATGTCTGCCGAATCAGCCTCAGCAATTCAAGGAAGCCAAGTAAGTAATTTTCTCAATTTAGATCAATAGTAATCAGTATTTAATCTCCCATATGTTCTCTGTCTTCGGTTTTTCATTTTTTTCCTTTAATTTTCAGTTTAACCAAAAAAAAAAAGAAGACAATGTTAAAAACAAGAAAAAGAATGATGGGCTTTGTTTTTCAGGTTGATTTGTTGGACTTTGTGGACTGGTCAGGAGTTGAATGCCTTAACCAAAGCAGTACTCACTCTCTTCCTAATGCCCTTAAACAGGTAAAAAAGATTGGAAATTATTGAGGGTTTGTGTTTTTAATATATATGTTGAATGATTTCAATTTTCTTCTTTGATGATATTTGCTTTATTCTAGCTATTGAGCTTGTGTATTCTGCTATTTGGCTGATGAAATAGTAAAATTAGGTTTGAATGCACGAATAATTAAAAGGGTTTTGGTTGGAATTGGTGTTCGAATTGTTTACTCATAGTTAATTTTTTGTAGTATGCTATGTTATTTTTGTAGGTTTGAAGAGGTTAAAATATCCTTTTTTTTGTTGGATTTAGCAATATGTCAAAGTTGTAGAAAGCCAGCAGGAAATTGAAATTTAATAGTTGAGTAGACCACCTTTGTGAAGAAATAAACGAAAGGAAATAGGAAATTTTGAACTGATTGGAAAGGAAACATTCAGTTAGAAGTTCTGAGTATATGGTGGCTGAATTTCCAATAACTTTGAAATGCAGAAATTTTGAAGACAAGAAAATATAGGACTGCAATTCCCTTTATGCAACTATGGACTAGGTCTATATAAAATTGTGTACTCGTGAACGAGCATTTTTTTGCATTCTAGCTTGTGCTACTCTTGAGTTTGACTTTTTAGGTTCTTTTTGGGTTAATTATCTGAAATTGCCATGCTGTGTCTTTTTAAGGGAGATGCCTCTTCCTCACTTTACATAAAAGAAGCAAAGAAAGAGGATTGAGGGGAGAGTGATTAATTTATGAAACTCTCTGGGGAGTTCAATATATATCTAGCGCAAATTCCAAGATGTTAGAGAAAGAATGAGTGTTGAATTTCCTGCTTTGGAAGTAAGAGTATGTTTGACACAAGCATATTAGCTTAGAAGGACTAAGCAATGTATATAATATGGTTTTAGTTTGTAAAGACAGTTTCTGTAAAAGTGGTATGCAGATCACATTACAGGTTTAAGGTTCAGAAATGTAGGAGATCTCTGGACTTTTATGGTTCTTGTACAGTGAGATTTCTACAGTTTCTAGCAATTACTTTTTTTTGAACCATTTAGTATTTGCCTGCTTGCTTGTTAGACACATAGATGTACTTCTGCAGATTCACTACATTCTTATGGCATCTTGAGATGTACTCCCTTTTTTAATATGGGGAGTTAAAGTTTGTAGAAGAAGCTTGTAATATCACTATGCAAAGGCTGTTGTCCCTAGTTTTAGTCTTGACATTGTTGCTTTAAAAGTCTTACTTCGAGTATAATGTAGAGATTAGGCAAGAAATGTAAATATGGAGACTGCCTGTTTAAGCTATAGCAATTATACTGAGTGAAAGTGGAGATTCTTGTTTCTTTAAATCAGAAGACATTCTTGATACAGGCAGTGTAAATTGATGTAGGAATTAATTGAACCAAAATTAATTCACTTTAGTGTAAATTGATGTAGGAATTAATTGAACCAAAATTAATTGACTTTCTGCCAATTAAGAGCAACTCTACTTTGGATTCATGATGGTCTATGTTAGCAAAAATTATGCAGAAATAGTGGACTCTTATTCTTATTTTTCTGACTATATTAAGGTTAGAAGGTTTTTGCTTTAAGGTCTTTGAGGAACATTATTATATTTTTCCTCTCTAGCATCAAATCAGTTACCAACTTTCACTGTTGCTTGAAATCTGATTTTTATGTGAACCCAAGTCATCTTCTTCTCATGCTTCAGACTACACCTGCATCAGTTGATGATACGGGCCAAAGATAGTCCATGACATGATGGCAATTGAGGTTGCGAAAGTTGACAGAAATTGATTCACCAACTTGAGTGGGTAGTAACATGCCTTGA
Source organism: Coffea arabica (assembly GCF_036785885.1). NCBI lineage: Eukaryota > Viridiplantae > Streptophyta > Magnoliopsida > Gentianales > Rubiaceae > Coffea > Coffea arabica. Next base: position 64,731,034 of record NC_092313.1, on the reverse strand, counting down.
TAAGCATGTGCACTGTGGCCAAGTTTGAGATAGCCACCATTATTACTCTTTGGACATATTTCAAAGTTATGAAAATCGCATTTTCCTTGAGAATTAGTGAGCACTTTATTTTGGAAGAGATGAAGTGATTATGTTGTTTACATGGGTGGTAGTACGATTAGTTAGATAAATAATTTTCACCAATTATGCTTTGTTCACCATGTCAACCAAGCAGTTTTTCAGATCCTATTGAGTGCTGCTGTTTATAGAAGCATATTGCATTCAGGTTCTGGGTGAGTTTTGTGAGAGAGTGGGTTCAGTTGTTCTTAAGTGAGTTTTAGGCATCTTAATTTGGATATTTCTAAAACAACAGGAAGCATTTTCCCAACAAAATCGTTCCAGCAAAGTATCTTGGAAAATGTGCACTAAAGCTTGGAAACTGGGACTTAAGGTGTATTATCCTTAAGTACGTGAAGAGCTCCAATCATTGCAACAGAGAAAATTGATGAGACTGCTGGTTGAGACAATATTTTGTTCTAGTTGGGCCATGAGTCATGTGTCTCTGGTTAAGATTTGAAAAGTCAGAGTGGGGAACAGAAGTTGTAGGGGCTAGAAGGATTTCTAAGACGTCCAAATGATGATGGAAGATTCTAACTCAAGATACTTTTCTCTGAATCTATCTTGTTTTCTTCTTCTTTTTTGTTGTTTGCTAGGTTTTGTCACTCTTGTGTTCTCCATTTATCTTGTTTTCTGTTTTTATCATGTGGGGCATATTGAAAAACATTCTCTTCATTTACTTTGGGTTATTGTAAGCTTTTTGGTGTAATAATTCTATTTCAATGTTATGTTGAAACTGAAGGATGAGACTTAGGAGTGGCAATTTCTGATGCTGCATGGTATCTCAGTTAGCAATGAAATTTTGACATGAGATCTGTAGTGACACTATAGATTCGCCAGCAGGGAATAAAGGGTCAACATTTATATTACCCAAAGTTTGTATACCCCTGAAACCTTAGGTGACTAGCAATTTTGCCTAGAATGTGGCGTCAGGGCCTGCGCAGAGTCTCCTCAAATCTCATCACCCCACTGCACCACCCCAATTCATCATTTAGACAAATCTTTAGCCATCAGGCATTAGGATCACCCTCGTCGACGTCAGGGTCATCGAGCCCAAGCCTATCAATATGGAGAAGGAAGAAGGAGATCGGAAAAGAGGGTTTAATGGTGGCTAAAGAGCTGAAGCGCCTTCAGACAAATCCCATACGCTTGGAGAGGTTCATGAAATCCCACGTCTCCCGCCTCCTTAAATCCGACCTGATTGCTGTCCTTGCTGAGTTCCAGAGACAAGACCTTGTCTTTCTCTCCATCAAGGTCAGATGTTATGTAAATACTGATCTTGCAATTTGTCAAGGATTACGTTGTCCTCTTTTTTTTTCTTTCTCTAGTCTTTAATAATTTAACTCCAGAAGATACAATGTTGTGTTCAACATTATTCTCTTTGAAATTTAGGGTCATGATTCTGATGCAAAGCTAGAAGGGTCTAGTATACTCGTCCAAAAATTAAGTTTTTGGATTAGATCATGTTATCTGATGGATTCTTAGATGAGCTTCTAATTCTTTTTATGTTTTAGTTGTGATAATAGATGATGACAATATTTGGTTGCCTTTTTTTGGTTGGATTCTTGCTAAAGTATGTGCATTATGACATTGAGCAAAGCAGCATTTGGTAGAGTTTCTGGCTTAATGTGATAGAGCACGCAATGTAAATTGGTGCATTTTGAAGTCATGTTCTCCTTGCACTTTGTTGGTCTCTCTACAGCTAATCATTACACTTCATTGCATAATATGCTGGAAACTTTTTGTTGAGAATGCTGCCTCAGTAGATTGTTAGGAGCTGAAGAGTATACTTAGTTTTTTAGTTTTAGTCACCAATTCACCAATTGAGCTATATTTGAAGTTTGTTGCAAACACCTTTATGATTTCAGACAATTGTAGGAGCCAAGCAGGGCAGATGGTTGGAGTACGTAATCATAATTTTCTTTGACCATTGACAATATTAGTGGAGCGATAACAACATGGCTCAAACTTGGGTAGACCTGTCTTCAAAGATCCAATGGCCCAAATTGTGCCACATCACTTGATGAGATGGTGTGGCACAATCTGGGATGTGGCACAATCTGGGCCATTGGGTCTTTGAACAATCCGGGTCTACCCAAGTCTAGACCATTGTAGATACATATAAAATGAACGGGATTTTAGACATTAGCTTTGCATATCTGCCACTGAAAAGGGTTCTTTCAGTGACAAATCACCATACTCATCTACTGAAATCAAGAAAGAGAAACAAATTACCTAAGCTCTTAACTTGACCCATTCTTTTTAGCACAAAGGATCTGCAAGTGGCTGTGGTATTAGGCCTAGAACAAATTTACACATCCACAATTTTACACATGCACATTAGTTACAGATAGGTTTGAACAACTGAAATACTCCGTGTTTGCAACTCTAGCTGACATACACATATAAATGTAACCGTGAAATTAGTTCTTTGGAATTCTGCATTCAAGTATAGAGAAAACAAGTAAGGGTGTGTGTCTCTTTTATAAACCAGAATACTGCTATGGCCATTTGTTGTCAGAAATTCGCATGAGCTAGAATTTAGATACTAATATCATGACATTCATTAAAAAGAAACTGATTTGCATTGTACTCCTATGGTGCTTATGCGAGTAAATTTGGACTTGGTGTTTGCCTTTGAGTTTTGTTATTCTTTTGGTTCAAAACTCTAGATTATACTGCTATAGCCATTTGCTGTCAGAAATGTGAATGAGCTAGAACTTAGATACCAATATCATGAAATTCATTGAAAAGAAACTGATTTGCATTGTACTCCTATGGTGCTTATGCGAGTAAATTCTGGAAATGGTGTTTGCCTTTGAGTTTTTTTGTTATTTTTTTGGTTCAAAACTCTAGATTAACAAGTTATTGTAAATGTCATACCTACCCACTCTCTCATTGTAGCGTACACCTTGTATTCTAAGGCTTGTACAAACTTTTACTACTGATAGATGGATCAGTAATTAAACTGTAACGTCTTTCCTTTTTCTTACATTTGTCTTTTATTTTCCAGTTGTATGAGGTGGTCCGTAAAGAAATTTGGTATAGGCCAGATATGTTCTTCTACAGGGATATGCTAATGATGCTAGCGAGAAATAAAAGAGTAGACGAAGCCAGGAGTGTATGGGATGACTTAAAGAGGGAAGGCGTGCTTTTTGATCAGCATACCTTTGGTGACCTCATTAGGGCCTTCTTAGACAGTGGACTACCGAAGGAAGCAATGGACATATACGAGGAAATGAGGCTCTCTCCTGATCCCCTGCTATCATTGCCTTATAGAGTGATCTTGAAGGGGCTCCTCCCATATCCAGAATTGAGGGAAAAAATAAAAGATGACTTCTTGGAACTTTTCCCTAATATGATTGTTTACGACCCACCTGAGGACTTATTTGATGATCAACAATGGGAAAAGGACGATGTAGATGGATGAGTAGTAGTGGATGTTGCAATGAGAAAAAAGCTTACTCTATGGGCACTAGGAAAGAAAACTCTTAAGATATCCATGTGAGAAAAAGCTTATTCTATGGGCACAGAGAGACAAACTCCCGTGATATCCGGCTAATTTCTTAAAATAATTCTCAAAGATAGATTTGTCTTAAAAGTGAGAGTTTTTGAGATTATGTTTGTCCACTTTTCTGTCCAATACAAAATTACGTAGTTTTACTTATTAATACTGATTGTGTGGCACATAACATTGAATGCATATTTAGAGTGTGTTCGGTAAATGGATTTCAAATTCAATTTTAATATTGATAGCCTACTTTCTGAATCAACATGTGACAAGTGTCGGACCTGTAAAATAATAATTACCTACTCAAGAAAAATATAAATTTGTATATAGCGGTGAATATGGTTGAATCCAGAGGGATCGGGGATAATTCATTTCGTCTAGAGTTCAGAGCATGGGGGATTTTAGAAAATATTTTTGGGTTAGCCGTTTGGAAATATTAAAAAACTTTGCTGTAACAGAGTTTTTAGAATGTATTTTGGAATATTTTTAGAAAATATTTTGAAATATTTAAGAGTAGAAGAGTTTCTAGAATATATTTTGAAATATTTTTTAAAATTTTAAAAAAAATTAAACTAATTTTTAGATTACCTTTTAGAGTACTTTTTTAAAATTTTTATTATATTTGAAAAACTAGCTTTTGAAAAAAACTTAAAAAATAGGGGATCCAAACAGAGACTAATTAACCAACTAATAAAACAACTAACGGAAATTAATAGGAATTAATCGATAATAAGTACGACTCTAACCAAAGGAGTAATTTTTCAGACACGGTTCATTCAAATGATTATCGATGCAATGATAATTTAATTACTTATTAATATATTAATTGTAGTTGTCATACACGCGATAAATAACCAACTTTTTCGATAGTCAACGTACGTCCGTCGACTATTTTCCTAACTAAGAAATAACCCTAGTTACAGCTGTAGGATTCAATTTCTCAATTGCAGTAAGAATTAGAAAAGTCACGCTACGAGAGTTTGTTTAAATTAGATTATACGTTTTCCTAACATGGAACCAATCACGCTAGTCGCGCACTAGTATTAATCGATTAAATAATTACGGATTCAATCAATTAATCTGGCAATAAATTATTAGGTTAATTTGAATATCAGACCATTGACATTCAAACAATAAAATAATCATAAGAAGTTAAACCAGAAAACCTACGAATACCAATGAATAAAAGAAATAAGTAAAATAATTCGATCTCACAAATGTTTGGAATCGAGTTTTCAAGTTGACATTCGACTAGAAAATGGAGATTTAGCTACGCATTTTCAAGGGAAATCCGTAGGACTCCATTGATAACAATTGGTTTTTTGCCTAAAGACTAATGAAAGAAGACTCGGCCGAAAAACAAGTGACGGCCTGATACTTCAAAAGATTTCATCCCGAAATTGTTGCTGGCCAACTCCTAATCAAACAGGAATCCGGCTTTTTCTCTCTTTTTGTTTCCTATTCAGCTTCTACTATCAATAATACCGCATGTTTCCTACTATTAGTAGACTACTATTAGTTAGCCAAATCAAATTGGTCTAACAAATCATCTTATCCGAAAAGATCAACAATGATCATATGATGAAGCATCCGTGATCGGACTTTCGAGACTTCGACTCATGGCTGGAACTTCCGCTTCAACTCCCAAGATCTCCGGACATGGAAAAGTTAAACTTCCACGTGCCTACGCTGAACAGCAGATCCAGTAAAAAATCACGCCTTTTAATTACTTTTTGCTTTAAATCCCTACAACTAACACAATTGCCAAAAATGAGTAAAACTCGCCAATTAACGCAATATTTGGTAGAATAAACGAGGGAAACAATAGTAAAATTAATGATAAAAATGGAACTTATGAACATGACTGCACGTAATTGCAACTCTGACAAATTCAAGGATCTCGTTCTCAAATGCTTGCCTAATTTCATTTGAATCATGTGGCACGAAATTTCAAAGTAGAAGATTATGGGTACAACTAGGTATAAACAAACATCATTTATGGATAATATTGAATTTGAAACTCATTTATTAAACACCCCCTAAATATGCATTCAATGTTATGTGCCATATCAGCAGTAATAGTAAGTGAAATTATGTAGTTTTGCATTGGACAGAAAAAAATAGACAGATATAATGGACAGAGGATCCCATTTCTTTGAGATATGCTTCTAATATTAACGTCGTTGAAATAGAAGTGTCATACTTCGTATCTGATACAATTTTTTTTTTTTTAAAGAATGTGTTTGTTGTTGCACACAACTCAATTTTTTTAAAACTTTTTTTTAGAAGATGTATGTAGCTCTAGAAGCTTATGCAGTGATAAACACAATTTTTTCTCAAAATAATTCTTTTAAACAAAATTGTTGAAACATAATTTTTAAAAAAATATGTGTTTGTGGCAGCATAAGCTTTTGCGGCGATAGACTCACTCTTTTAAATGAATTATAATTGTATAAATGAAAAGTTGTACAATTTATGTTGTACAGATTAATTAAAGTCTTTGCACAATTTATTTTATCTAAAATAATTGTATAAATGAAATAAAATTTAGTTACTTAGTCAATGTCCACATAAAATCATAAAATTGCAAAATCATCTTAAAGTGTTGTGAAATTTGAAGTGAGGAATTTTAATAAAAATGATATAAGCTTTACATATTAAGAAAAAAATTATTAGGTCATGAAATTCAATTATGCCGCTTACCTTTATCGCGTGAAGTGGTAGAGGAGCCGCATTTCCAGTGTAATCTTCTATGTGGTAGATTTTGTACAAACTACAATTGTTTGGACCTCCTTCGTAGATTTTGTACAAGCTGCAATTGTTTGGACCTCTTAGGTTGCATAGGCAAGAAGAATCGAGGATTCCATCACAGGAGTTTTCCCAGGATAGGATATATCGATGGAAGTAGCAAATCGATTAGAATAGATCGCTAGAAATAGCGAACCCGATCCATGGAGTAGAGTAGTCGACCAAGAGCAGGTGATGAACCCCTATTTTTGCTAATCGATCGATCCGCATCAGGAGTAGAGTAATCAACCACGTGCAGGTGAACCCCTAGTTCTGTTGTTCGACCATCTGTAGAACAGGTGATCAATTACTCTACTCCTAGTGTGGATCGGTCTGCTACTTCTACTATCTTGTCCCAGTTGTGGGAAGACTCCTATGATAGGCTCCTTGATTTATGAGAAAGAACAGTTGCCCATAGGATTGCAGGTACAACTTAGGAGAATCGAGCGACTATAGATCTATCACACGAACGTTCACAAAAAATGGGACTGCTATACCGCTCCATGTGGTAAAGGCAAGGGGCTTGGATGGATTTCAAGATCTAGTAGTTTTTTTCTTAACATGTATAACTTACATAATTTTTATTAGAATTCCTCACTTCAAATTTCACATCACTTTAAGACGATTTTGCGATTTTATGATTTATGTGGACATTAACTAATTAACAGGACTTTAATTAATTTGTAAAATTTTTAGCTAAAAAAATTGTGCAAGGAATTTAATTAACCTGTACAATTTTTAGAAAAAAAATTGTGCAACTATAGTTCATTGTAAAAAAAAATAAAAAATTGTGTTTAAAAGAGTGTGTCTGTTGCTGCATAATCTTATGTGGTGATAGACACATATTCTTTAAAGGGAAAAAAGTCTTAGTCGCCCTCAAAGTATTAGTTGGGTGAACTTTTGGCCCCCTGATCTGTCCAAAGTGCAAAATGTTGGGCCTTCTGTCAAGTTCAGTAATTAATACCACGTCAGAAGCACGCTGAAATACAAAGGGCATTTTTGCCTGCGACAAGCTGTCTTCCACTCCATAAAATGGAGTGAAAATGACTTTGACCTAATTATTTGCTTTTACCATATACTGCTATTTGGGGCCATTGAAGAAAGGATTTAAGGATGATTGTAGGCCAATAATAGGTTTGGATAGGTGCCATCTGAAGGGGACTTATAAAGGGCAGTTATTGACTACCAATGCTGCTGACCCTAATAATGGGTGGTGGCATATTGCCAGGGTTGTTGTAGAAAGGGAAGCTATAGAGCAGTGGACCTGGTTTTCGAAATACCTCAGTGATGACTTGAAAATTGAAAATCAGTTCCACTATACCTTTATAGTGGAGATGGTGTGGCACAATCTGAGCCATTGGGTCTTTAAACAATCCGGGTCTACCCAAGTCTAGACCATTGTGGATACATATAAAATGAACGGGATTTTAGACATTAGCTTTGCATATCTGCCACTGAAAAGGGTTCATTCAGTGACAAATCACCATACTCATCTACTGAAATCAAGAAAGAGAAACAAATTACCTAAGCTCTTAACTTCACCCATTCTTTTTAGCACAAAGGATCTGCAAGTGGCTGTGGTATTAGGCCTAGAACAAATTCACACATCCACAATTTTACACATGCACATTAGTTACAGATAGGTTTGAACAACTGAAATACTCCGTGTTTGCAACTCTAGCTGACATACACATATAAATGTAACCGTGAAATTAGTTCTTTGGAATTCTGCATTCAAGTATAGAGAAAACAAGTAAGGGTGTGTGTCTCTTTTATAAACCAGAATACTGCTATGGCCATTTGTTGTCAGAAATTCGCATGAGCTAGAATTTAGATACTAATATCATGACATTCATTAAAAAGAAACTGATTTGCATTGTACTCCTATGGTGCTTATGCGAGTAAATTTGGACTTGGTGTTTGCCTTTGAGTTTTGTTATTCTTTTGGTTCAAAACTCTAGATTATACTGCTATAGCCATTTGATGTCAGAAATGTGAGTGAGCTAGAACTTAGATACCAATATCATGAAATTCATTGAAAAAAAACTGATTTGCATTGTACTCCTATGGTGCTTATGCAAGTAAATTCTGGACATGGTGTTTGCCTTTGAGTTTTTTGTTATTCTTTTGGTTCAAAACTCTAGATTAACAAGTTATTGTAAATGTCATACCTACCCACTCTCTCATTGTAGCGTACACCTTGTAGTCTAAGGCTTGTACAAACTTTTACTACTGATAGATGAATCAGTAATTAAACTGTAACGTCTTTCCTGTTTCTTACATTTGTCTTTTATTTTTCAGTTGTAAGAGGTGGTCCGTAAAGAAATTTGGTATAGGCCATATATGTTCTTCTACAGGGATATGCTAATTGTCACGCCCCTGAGCCCACATGCGCCCATCACGTGACATCCGCCGTACTCTCAAGTCCCACTCAAGAATACAAGGCAATATTTAACTATACTAAACTTTAAAAGTAGTAAATAATATAACTACATAAAGTGCGGTACAAATATCATATAAAAAGTAGTCTACAAATATCCAATAAATTCATACATTTATTCTCTAGTCGAAACAACGGAAACAAGGTAAATAAAATTAATAGCTAGAAGTAGTTAGTTCACTTAAAAACTAATAAAAGTCGTCCTCAGAGTCTTCTACGTAAATCAATTCGTACTCTTCAGAATTTGCAAAGATGGTAAAAAGTTGATGAGAATATAAAGACCAAGGCCCATTCAAACACATGGGGAATTGAAAGATTCAAGTGAAGACCAGTTGATTGCACGAATACTTGAGTTTAGTAGGATTATTTGATTTTTCTCGTTGATTTGGTTATTTCTCGCATTAGAAAATCTAGGTAATTAAGCTAGTTTAATTGCGGCCCATTTGTTAATAAGTGAGGCCCAAAATCTTCCTTACGTATGTAGAGTAGTTTGGTCAATTTTTGGATTAGGGTTAATGCTTGTAAGGGCTATAAATAGCCCCACTTCCTCTTTGTTTTGAGATCAGTTTTTTGGCTATTAAATACAATTAGTGAGTTTTCACTTTCTCTTTGGCAAGAGAGTTTCCTTTGAATACTTGAGAATCTTCTCAAGTTATTCACCCGAACTTATCAATCGAGTATCTCCTTGATTGTGGCGTTCTACTACCTCCAATTTGGTTCGTTAATTCGAGTAGTTATGGGTTGAGATAATATCAAAATTGTTCGTGACTTCTAGGGATTAGTTGGGTCAAATTTCCGCTGCCTAAGCCATGGTGTTTTGGTTGTCTAGATCGGGGTTTCACATCAGTTGGTACCAGAGCTAGTCGACAACTACCAGGTTATATCTTTTTTTTTTCGTTTATTTCGAGTCATATATGTTTATCCCAATTTGTTCGTTTGTTTAGAACCAAAAAAAAAAAAAAAAAGAGTCACTGTTCACCTGTAGTGTTCACCCAACACTGTTCATCGTAATGTTCACCGTACTGTTCACCGACATTGTTCATAGTTACTGTTAATCCGAATACAAATCTGTCCAGCCTTGTTGTTTGTGTTATCCAACTTGTTTACTTGGTTTTCAAATCTGGATTTTGGCAAAACTTGTTGGAATTTTGTGAATCTTGAAGAGAACTTACAATAATCTTGAGCTTCTTGCATTCTTGATCACAATCTTGAAATTTCTGAAGTTCCTGACAACTTCCTTGAAAGTTCTTGAAAGATCTTGGAGTTCTTGGTAGTTATTATTTGTGGACTTCCTTGTTTTGTGTCGTGGTTGATAGTTGTAGTCAAGAAAAAAAAACAGAAAACAAAAACGAAAAGAAAAAGAAAGAAAAGAGGAATCGGTTGGCAAAAAAAAAAAAAAAAAAAGGAAAGGAAAGAAATTGGCAACCGAATTGTTTTGAATAGGGAACCAAATCTGATTTGTGCAATCTTTCTTGGAGTAGAATTTGGAAGTTACCAAAAGTTGTTTCAAGAAGATTACCAAAGGTTGTTTCAAGAAGGTTACCAAAAGTTGTTTCAAGAAGATTACCAAAAGTTGTTTCAAGAAGGTTACCAAAAGTTTTTCAAGAGGAAAAGGATTTTCAAAGGGTTTCCAAAAACTAACTTGTTTTCAAAATCAATTAGGAAACTAAGTAAAGCACTTGGATAACTCTTTGTACTCACTTGGACACTCTCTCTGCTACCTTTTTAGGAAACTTTCCCAAACTCTGTCATTCATTTTTTTTTGGAAACTTTCCTAAATTCTCTCATCCATTTTTTTAGGAAATTTTCATAAATTCTCTCATCCATTTTTTAGAAAACTTTCCTAAACTCTCTCATCCATTTCTTTTGGAAACTTTTCTAAAGTCTCCCATCTATTTTTAGGAAATTTTCCTAAATTCTCTCATACATTTTTAGGACCTTTCCTATATTCTCTCATCCACTTTAGGAAACTCTCCTATATTCTCTCATCCACTTTAGGAAACTCTCCTATATTCTCTTTCTAGATTTTAGGAACACTCTCCTACATTTTCTCCTATATTTTCTCCTAACTTTTAGGAACACTTCCCTACACTTTCTCCTACATCTCCGTGATTACTCTTGAGGAAGAAGTTGGTGACAATTATTTGGGTTTGAGCAGCATTTCTCAAACTACCTAACCCAATAGGTAAAGGTGTTTGGTAAGTCCATTGGAGCGCTTTGAGTGACATACACGAGGGTGAGTGATACACTAAGGGAGTGAGTGAGGCAATTTCTACTAACTGTTTGTTGAGCCTTGCAGGTACTCTATAAACATGTCTCAAACTCATGCGAAAAGTGACCCTTATGACATGAAACACGTTCTTGAAGCATTAACAGGCGCCATTGATCGCATGGCTCAGAGAATTGATACACTGGAGGATAAGGTGGAGCAATCAACCCTAGGCAAGAATGCCTCCAAGAGACAACCATACGTGGAGGAGTTAGGTGATTCGAACAATGAGGAGGACATGGCAGATGGAAACCGATTCCGGAATTATAAACGCATCCCTAATCAAGGGGATGATGAACTAAAGGGAATCAAGCTCAAAATTCCTACCTTCCCAGGCAAGTCGGACCCTGAAGCATATTTGGAATGGGAGAGGAAGATTGAGATGCTCTTTGACTGCAACTACTACTCAGAGTCCCAAAAAGTAAAGTTGACAACCATTGAGTTCACTGAATACGCAGCCGTTTGGTGGGATCAGATTCGCACCAGACAAAGGAGAAATGAAGCACCACTCATTCGCACCTAGGAAGAACTCAAAAGGATCATGAGGAAGCGCTTCATACCAGCGTATTATCACAGGGATTTGCACCATAAATTGCAAACTCTCACTCAAGGTAGTATGACGGTTGAGGATTACTTCAAGGAGATGGAGATGGCCATGCTGCGGGCTGATGTTCGGGAGGATATAGAGGCAACCATGACACGTTTCCTGAGAGGACTACACGCTAAAATTGCAGATGTTGTGGAGCTCCAACATTATCTTGACATGGATGAATTATTGGACAAAGCTATCAAGATGGAAAGGAGGCTCAAGAGGAGGGGTATCCCCCACCAAAGCTCCAACGTCCAATCTGGAAATTGGAGAACTCAGCAGTATAAAGGCGAGATTACCCACACAAGTGAGCAAAAGTCAGCCAAGGCAAGTGGGGTTTCGAATGGAGCATGGGTGCCTAGTTTGTCATCTTCAACACCGACCCAAAGGGCCGAATTTAAGGCTGATCTAGGGGCATATAAACCTAGAAACCGCGACACTAAGTGCTTTAAGTGTCAAGGTTTCGATCACATCGCGTCCCAATGCCCAAACCGAAGGACCATGCTCATGCTTCCAAGTGGTGAAGTGCTAACAGATGAGGAGGATGAGTATGAAGGCATGCCACTATTGGTTGAGGAAGAAGAGATAATTGCCCCTGACCAACCAGTTGGACTAGGCCTTGTTACAATGTTGGCATTGAGTGCTCAACGCACAAATGAAGAAGAGCAGCGTACCAACATCTTCTATACCCGATGTCTAGTTAACGGGAAAGTGTGTAGCTTAATTATCGACGGAGGAAGTTGTACCAATGTCGCCAGTGCCTTATTTGTCAAGAAGTTACACCTACCTGTCCAAGATCACCCTACACCATATAAGCTTCAATGGTTTAGTGATTGCGGCGAAGTGCGAGTGTCCAAGCAGGTTTCTGTGAAATTTAACATTGGGAGATATGAGGATGAGTTGGTGTGTGACGTGGTTCCTATGCAAGCTGCCCATGTTGTTCTTGGAAGATCTTGGCAATTTGATCGCGAGGTTACTTATGAAGGTCATTCCAACAAATACTCGTTCATGCATAAAGGGATAAGGATCATACTTGTTCCACTCTCACCTACACAAGTTCGAGAGGACCAAAATATTTTACAGAGGGAATGGGAGTTGGATCGATTAGAAGGCAAGGAAAAGAAAGGGCGAACATTGATCCTGCTCGCTAAGCCTGAGGACAACATCGGGCACTGGGAGTTGGATTGTTCCATCTTGGTGGTGTTTAACGTGTTTTCATTTGTGCAGGTTGTTCGTGGTTAGATATCCTTCATCTTGCAGTGTGCAATACCCGCAACCATAGAGATCTGCGAAGAGAGTGCTGGTCAAGTAATTCCAACCAACATGAGTCGAGTTACATTGGCCTTTGATGCAGTGTTTGCACGTCTTGATGCGTACAACTCGCAGCCCAACCACACCTTGGTTCACCGGGTGTCCGCTCACGATCCACCCATAGGGTTGAGACGTCGCTTGTGTGACCATTGTCATGGAAATCTTGCTGTCCGCAACATGTATCTACCACCACCACGAGTTGTCCTTGTTCCATACAAGGATGTCATGATCATTCTTCGCTTAAGAAGGCGACATGCAGGCTGCTTGGTGACTATACACATGCTCTCATCACTTTTGTTTTGTAAGAGAGTCATGATTTGGGGACAAATCGCCTTTAAGAGGAGGGGAATGATGAGAATATAAAGACCAAGGCCCATTCAAGCACATGGGGAATTGGAAGATTCAAGTGAAAACCAGTTGATTGCACTAATACTTGAGTTTAGTAGGATTATTTGATTTTCCTCGTTGATTTTGGTTATTTCTCGCTTTAGAAAGTCTAGGTAATTAAACTAGTTTAATTGCGGTCCATTTGTTAGTAAGTGAGGCCCAAAATCTTCCTTAAGTATGTAGGGTAGTTTGGTCAATTTTTGGATTAGGGTTAATGCTTGTAAGGGCTATAAATAGCCCCACTTCCTCTTTGTTTTGAGATCAGTTTTTTGGCTATTAAATACAATTAGTGAGTTTTCACTTTCTCTTTGGCAAGAGAGTTTCCTTTGAATACTTGAGAATCTTCTCAAGTTATTCACCCGAACTTATCAATCGAGTATCTCCTTGATTGTGGCGTTCTACTACCTCCAATTTGGTTCGTTAATTCGAGTAGTTACGGGTTGAGATAATATCAAAATTGTTCGTGACTTCTAGGGATTAGTTGGGTCAAATTTTCGCTGCCTAAGCCATGGTGTTTTGGTTGTCTAGATCGGGGTTTCACATCAAAAGTGGGTTGAGCGACAAATCGCTCAGTAGGTAATATCTACCCCTCTGTTGGACCATGTACTCGTAACTTTATAGATACACATATAGATACAAATCAAACCATTTGCGCATTGATCACATCCATAATCTTGAAAGTAATGTCGTTTATAAAAGAATCAGTAGTAACGAGTGGCAAACAATTTAAAAGTATCTTATTGATAAATGTACATGAAAAATCATAAAGCCATAAATCATTTCGTCTCAATTCACAAGTGTCTTCATATCCGTTCATAAATAAATTCATAAATCAGTTCACAAGTCTCATTTCAGATCAGTTCATAAATCATTCCATATCAACTCATAAATCATTTCATATTAGCTCATAAATCATTTCATATTAGCTCATAACAAGTACATGTGATGACCGGCTACCGAGTACTCAGCCTAGAGATTAAACCCCTTTTAGGTGAGCGACCAATAGATTTCATAACTACCGATTGGTTTCATTTCATACATGGGTCAATCGGTCGGACTTTATACCAGGCTACCATGACCTTGCCAATCGACCGGACTTTATACCAGGCTACCATGGCTTTGTCAATCGGTCGGACTCTATACCAGGCTACCTTGACCTTGTCAATCGGCCGGGCTTTATACCAAACTACCATGACGATTAGATAGGACTATAGCCCCTACCGTCTATTTCATGACTGTTTTAAGATTTACTTGTCAAAAATTCATCCCACATGTCACATACATAGATCCTTGATTTCATAAAAGATTCAGCTCGTTTGGTATATAATAACTATCAAAACATTTCAAATAAGTCACATGGTCCATTTTGTATAGGAAAATATAACTTTCATGGATATTCAATCAATGCATTTAATCAAATACATTTTAAGTCAACACAACAAAATAGGACTGAAAACAAAATTTCATTTTGCATCTTTGAAATCTCAGAAGGGTAAGTACCACCTATCTTTGCCTGGCTGCTCGAGTAGGGCTACCTTAGCTCTTTTAAACTTGTATCGTACCTATCAAATGCACATGTTTCCTAATTAGTTGATATTTCTTATAGATGCATAAATATACAAACTCTAAACGAGTTGAAGATTTATGTCTAAACCATTATATGAACTCTAGCAGCCTTTTCCTAAATTGAACGATTTTTAGAAAGTTTTCTAATTTGGAAAGTTTCTATTTTTAGAAAGTTTTTAAATTTGGAAAGTTCTCCTTTTTGTAAAGTTTCCTAAGTTAAAAGAAAATAATTATTCCTAATCATATTTATTATCTTAACTATTATCTTACTATACATATTTATAATTTATAATTATTCATTATTATTATCGTCATCGTCGTCGCTACTTTATTTTATTACCATTTACATATATTTGTTAATTAATTACTATTATCTTTCGCTTTATTTTCACTTTTGTGGGTGTGTAGGTATTATTAATATTTATGTATACATGTACCTATATATATTGACTTATTATTATAATTATTGCCTTAGTTTATTGCACTTGTATTTATACTTTTATTTTCATTTATATCCTTAATGTATTTCCTCCATGTCTATATGGTTATTAATCTTACTATCATTATTTTATTAATTATTAATTACTATTATTATTATTATTATTATCATCATCATCATGGTGTTAAGCAATTCGTTTAACAATCTAGAACTTATCTTACATTGTCTTATAAGGTTAGATTAAGATGTTTTAAATTTCTATTTAAGTATCTTAGACTTAATCAATTAAGTATAATTTTAAATAACTAACCCTTCAGTTCTAACTACCACTTTAGATTGGGTCCTGAAAATAAACTATAAAAAAAATGGACTAGTTATATTTAAAATGTATTTATTAAACATTTACTAATTTTATATTATAGTTTGATCTACATTTAATTTGTCCCTTTTTTTTTCCCTTCTCAGATTGGACCCATGGTTGACCAAAAAGGCCAACCAGTTGTTTGACCTCTGGCGACCATTCCTCCCATTGGTTGGCCAAAAAGGCCAACCATATACTATGCCTATCATCTCCTTTCCTTTCCCCTTTTTTTTTTTCTGGTCTTGGGTTGGCCTCGGCCAACCCTTGCAATTCTTGCAATTCCTTTCGTTTTTTTTTCCCTGTTGCGTTGCTTCTGCAATTAGTGCTGTTAACGAGCCGAGTCGAGCTCGAGCATGTGATAATCGAGCTCGACTCGAACCCCTAATCGAGCCAACTCGAGCTCGCTCGATTAGTAATTCGAGCTTCACAAACTATTCGAGATCGACTCGATGTGCTCGGTAGAAAACTCGAGCTCGAGCTCGAACCCGAGTTCAAAATCGAGTCGAGCTTATCGAGCTCGAACTCGAGCTTGTCGAGCCTGTAGAATATCAAATACACAATTAAAATGACGCTAATACCCTTACTATTCAAGCAATTTCGAGTTCGAACTCGAGCCTATCGAGCCTGTAGAGTATCAAATACATAATGAAATGACACTAATACCCCTACTATTCGAGCCTATCGAGCTTAAACGAACCGAGCTATGCTCGGCTCGTCTATTAAACGAGCATCAAGTTAAACTCGAGCTCGGCTCGTTTCTCTCAATAAACGAGCCGAGTCGAGCCCTTATCGAGCCGGGTCGAGCTCGGCTCGCGAGCTGCCCGGTTCGATTAACAGCTCTATCTGCAATGCCTAGCCAAAACAGAGCAGCGGCGGCTTCTCTTTTTTTTTTTTTTTTTTCTTTTCTTCAACAGATTTGGGCAATCTACTTATCCAAAGATTAAAATCTAACACCCTATTTCCACTAACCCAAATATGAATCCTCCTAAATTTCTTATAGAAACATATATATCTACATATATATAACAACATTGCATATCCGTAAAATCTCTAGAATAATTAATGCAACTAATATAACTTAAAAGGGAAGTTTCGCGGGAATTTGAGAATACAGGTTTAGGTGCCTAGTCTCCCGATTGATTGACGGCGATGCCTGCTTTTCCTTCTCTACTCTCTGACGGTTCTTATTCTAGGGTAGGCAAATAATGAAAGGTAGAAAAAATGTTATTTTTCTTTTCTTTGTTATTTTGATAAGTATGCTAAACCCTAATAACCACCCACTAGTAGGTGGTTTAGATAGGAGTTTTAACTATTGTGAACTTTTACCCTATCTTATCTCATCCTACCTCTTAATTAACCCTTTAACCTAACCTGAAATTATTTTTGCTTTTACCCATGGTAAATTACCATTTAATTTAAGTGGACAAGATAACAAAAATGAGCCCAAAAATCGTGGGTTGTACACTAATGATGCTAGCGAGAAATAAAAGGGTAGACGAAGCCAGGAGTGTATGGGATGACTTGAAGAGGGAAGGCGTGCTTTTTGATCAGCGCACCTTTGGTGACCTCATTAGGGCCTTCTTAGACAGTGGACTACCGAAGGAAGCAATGGACATATACGAGAAAATGAGGCTATCTCCTGATCCCCTGCTATCATTGCCTTATAGAGTGATCTTGAAGGGGCTCCTCCCATATCCAGAATTGAGGGAAAAAATAAAAGATGACTTCTTGGAACTTTTCCCTAATATATATGATTGTTAACGACCCATCTGAGGACTTATTTGATGATCAACAATGGGATAAGGACGATGTAGATGGATGAGTAGTAGTGGATGTTGCAATGAGAAAAAAGCTTACTCTATGGGCACTAGGAAAGAAAACTCTTAAGATATCCATGTGAGAAAAAGCTTATTCTATGGGCACAGAGAGACAAACTCCCGTGATATCCGGCTAATTTCTTAAAACAATTCTCAAAGATAGATTTGTCTTAAAAGTGAGAGTTTTTGAGGAGATGGGATCCTATGTCCATTATATTTGTCCATTTTTCTGTCCAATGCAAAATTACGTAGTTTTACTTATTAATACTGTTTGTGTGACACATAACATTGAATGCATATTTAGAGTGTGTTTGGTAAATGGATTTCAAATTCAATTTTAATATTGATAGCCTACTTTCTGAATTAACATGTGACAAGTGTCGAGCCTGTACAATAATAATTACCTACTTAAGAAAAATACAAATTTGTATATAGGGATAAATAGGGTCGAATCCACATGGGAGTTTTTTTTTTCCCGAATTTTAGGTTGAATCATGTGCTGGAGAGTCGATCCTGGCACCTCCTGTATTTTGGATTGATTCATGTCTTGGGAAAGAAGGTTATTCCCTTCTAACACTTGATCCCAGTACTGTAGTCCGATACTGGTTTCACCAAAAGAAGTATACTACTAGTCACTGGTCACTGGTCAGAAGTCCATTGAAAAGTAGCAATAATAGCAAAATTTGGCGGCTTCAGCAGCCATTTAACGAGTCTCATTTCTGTGTCAGTGAATATCAGAATGTACTACATTATTTTAAACTGATGACTACATTATTGCATCCGCGGATTGTTGATGGCTGCAGCAGTTTAAATTTGATTCAGCTGTCTTGGGAAGGTTAGTATAGGTTCTTGGGAGGCTGCAGTGGAATGATGAATCAACATGCATAAAGATCTTTAGGAATTAAGTAAAACATGTTGCCAAGTGTTCATGCACTACAAATTTTGTTGTTGTGCTTTAAAATAGTGTTGTCTAACTGTTTGAGTTTTTAGATCAAGTGATAATTCGACCAAGTACTGTTTTGACCAAATGACAGTACTACTGTGATCTCTCAATTAGAAAACAAAGTTTCGATCAAAAGTTTCCCAATCTGCTTAACAGGTCACTAGCCCCTAGAAGTATTAGCCAAATACCTAGAACATACCTCAAATGGATTTAAAGTCTTCTCAAAGTTGGAATTGCAAGTTGCTACACTCGAATGATCTGCATGACTACCGTTTACTTGCTTTGCAGATCGATAAAGCTTGATGAACCATGGATGCTGATTTTCTTGCTCATCGAATTCTGAAGGTGAAGGCATATATTGCTCCTGAACTTCAAGGGCGACGTTTACACCTCGCACTGATGTTGATTGCTTGTTTTTTTGTACGGGGCGCCATTTTTTTGGCCTTTGCTTTGGTTCACTGTGTGACCTTGCTTTTGCCTTTGAAGATGCTGTGTTGGACATGTAACCTCGATTTTCATGAGAAAGTGGAGCAGTGGATGCTTGCACTTTTATTTGTTTTGTTGTGGACAGATTGGTGGAGCTCGTTTCAGTCACTGTTGCTGATGGACTACAACATGTCTGGTCAGGCTGATCTTCTTGTTTGTTTATTGGAAACCGACCAGAGTGATATGTGGTGATGACTCCAAGTTCCTTTCTTTCAGCTTGTGAATAATCTAAGGGCCTCATCTCATGAGCATTAACATCCTTTCTATCCTACATTTGAGTGATCAAACGGCTTGTTAATTGTTGCTGCTGAATACAACAAGACACTTAACACCAGTGGCACACGTAGGAAACAAATATCGCTATATATGCTCCTAGAATTATATAAATAGAGTATACATTGAAGAAAAGTAGGACAATGAGGTTGCCTAGTTGAATGTGTGAGAAGATCCCATCTATGTTCAGGTGGAGACATGGAGATAAATTTAGTGTACACATCACGTCGATTTCTCAGCTGAGTGGAAGAACTAATTTAATTACATTTTGTGAAATCAGTAGGATTTGTTTAACATCAGATTTGGTGGTTTGTCCTGGAATATCTTTGTCCAACATTATTGGTTACTTGGTTTGGTAAAATCTGATTGTATCAGGTTTATCAACTGAGCTGACTTATAACAGTTCCCTACTGAAGAAAAAATCCAGTAGATTTGAGTGAAGAAATTGAGTGGAAGAACAAATCCTACAAAATGCAGAACTTGATGGATGATCATCCAAAGGGAAGGGGAGAAAATAATCCAGAAAAGGCCTTACTGTACTATTTCGAGCCGATTCTCCATGACCTGATCTTTTTGTTGCAAGCTCTGCTCCGGCCTCAACCATCTGAACTCTCCTATACCGAGCTCTAACTTGGATAGTCATCAAAGCGTGCATGCTCCTCAGAACTGCAGTAGTTTGTTTTCTGACCAGGTGACCCCTTACTAATGCTTGTAACTTCACTAGTCCGCGTAAAGCACGCAATGCTTTTCTTGCCTGCAGAAAACGATCAGATTATTGTGAATTCTCACCCAAATTGTTCGTATGTCTGCATTTTAATCAGATTATCGTAAACACATTCATTTGATCTGTTGACAAAAGGAGGCATCCAACCACTAGATTATCTAACAAACCAATGGAAAAAACTTTAGAAGCTCAAATTACACATACCAAATAAGAACGAAATGCAGCCTGAATTTTGATGGCAGCAGCATCTTTGAGGGGCCCTATAGCTTGTGAAACAGGAGCTGTAACAACCGGCATTGTTCCATTGACTTGCTTGCTAGTTGTTACTAGGATTGCCTTAAAACGAATTTGCTCAATTTCATGCTCCTCTAGGACCTGTTTTGCCAGGTGGGGAGTAGAGAGTGAGTCAAATGACAGATTGCGACAAGTGACTTTTTCTGTGGTGGTTGATTTCTTGAAGCTCCATCTCCTCTTCTCTTTTGTAACTGATAAGATTGCTCTTGGGCTTCCTAAGTTACTTACCTCTGTGGCAACTGAATTCACTTCTTTCTTGTGCTTGTCTTTCTCCTCCCTTTTGCCTAACAAAAAGTTCCGGATCCATTTTCCTGCTTTACCCATCCTATACCATCAAAGCCTTAAACAGTAGGGACAAATGAAGTAGAAACGAAATAAAAAATGGCCTAGAGAATAAAGGGATGTCTATAAGCAACAAAATCAACAGCTAAAATGATTGAGACTTCTATATAACTTGAACAGAAAGAGCTTGAACACAGAATTGATGGCTAATAAAAGGTTGATGTCTCAACCTTTCTTAATTTGTCTACGTTGTTGAATATCCGGCCTTTATATTCTTCTGCTACAATAGCAATTATATAGGGTTTGCAATAACGTTAAACTTCGACTTTTCTGCTAACCCAAAAATCAAACAAGATAATTTTGGTGGAGAATACTGGTCCTTGTTTTATTTGTTTATGGCTGAGGCCTGCATAGACTTCCCCTTGTGATGCCAATTGACACATTTCTATGGATTCAAGGGTGGTTGTGGTTTCTCAACGACTGAAAATCAGTTTGTTCTTTGTTTTTAGTACTTGTTGCTTTTAGAACTAAACTACCTACGTCTTCTTCATTCAGGGATGCAAAGAAAAGCCAAAAAGGAAAACTAAAAGTCTCCTCTTAAAGAGGGAGAAGTTTCCAATTATGTCCAATTATGCAATACCAAGATCTCCGATCTCCATTTATTTGTGTAGAAGCCAATTTGTGTAGTAGAGACTTGAGACAATGCGGATCAAAGTTATGCACGGAAACTGAAGCAAGTACCTTAGATGCTTAACTAGGTAACTAAATTCATTTGCAGCAGAGGAACGAAAGCCTAGTCCTTGCAGCAGTTCCATTTTTATTTATTTATTTTTTGTTTTGGGCAAAGATTAGGAAGAGGGGATGCCTATCCCAATTCTCAAGTCAAAGCAAACCACCGGTGTATTTTTTGATTTATAGATTACTTACCAATGAAAATTTCATTGGGTTTTGGTCTAATGGCCAAAGAGAGTCTCGTAAACTTCTCTCGAGAGTGTAGTAGTGTACTTGTCTGATCTGAAGAGTTCATTCTTTAACCACTTATAAACCCAACTTAGTCCTCTCTCCTTAATAATATAGGAGTAGTATTGCAGATTGTTGATAAAGATTACCTATAAATGCGATATCATTGATAATGGGAATCAAACCAAACTTTTGTCTATAGTATAGAAGTAGTGTAGATTGTTGAAGTTAGACTGAAAAAAAAAATCGGGAATCAAAACAATCTTCCCTTAAACAAGCCTTACTAGCTTAGCCAATCCCATTGGCAATTGCCTTTTACAGTCATTGATAAGCTACAGTTAGCAACCTTTTTATAGTCATTGATAAATGAGATTCCAAATATTGGACAATCTCTCCTCCAATTGTATAACAAGCTCTCGAATGTTAGTATTCTAAGAAAAAAAATGGTTTGTTTTAGGTATGTGGTTTAGTGATACCGTAAGTTGTTGCAATTAATTTTAGCAAAACTTAAACCTAAAAGATAAGAAGGAAACGACGGGTTAACTATAATTATTAGTCACATGGAAGATACGCACCAAACACAAATCCATACACAATATGACTTTGACTTTAAATGATAAGTTATACAGAACTAGATTGGTAGGAGTATTACAAAAGTGATCAGATGTACATGTACCTATCAACAATAACTGCCAATTTAGGCTAATTTTTCCTTCACACTTTCCTATTGGTGTGAGTTAATTTTATCTTTAGTTTTTGTCAAGTGTCATTCCGGGAGATGAAGATAGTGAAGCCATTACAAACATAATAAAAGATTAATCTCAATTAAGACCTTTACACAAATTTTAAATTCAATAAGGTTTGGAACTGAATCGGGCATGAACGATTGCTAGTTGAACCAGTCAGATCCGTGATCCAGTCTGAATATGAAAACATTGCTCGTATTTGAACAAATGGTCCAGAACCCATCATTCACTATTAACAAAATCAATATCTGCAATAACAGTATGTTCTTTTACACAAGAAAGATGTTAATAGAAAGTGCTGCTTGCTACTGTATATGAGGCTATTCTAGAAGCTATAATCCTCTTCCTCATGTTTATTCTATGAATACAAAATCTATCCTCTGTGAAAATAATTAAATAACTACATCACAATCAATATCAAGCAATTATGTGTATACATAACTGGTAAAGTGATGCCAAACTGAGGCAACACACTATTGAAATTCCTATTTCCAGAGTAGTATAGCACCAGATATCAGCAAGATTCCCATCCATTGAAACTTCCATGGTAAAATTGATGTAGCTGAAAATTTTTTCAAACAAGAAAGAGTGAGCATAAACGTCAATCCAATTTCAGTTTTCTTGAATAAGGCTAGAAGAAAAAGTTAATCAGAAACAAAAATTTCAAGATGCATTCATTCTAAATAATACTACAAGTCAATGCATTAAAGTTGAGGATTTAACACAACAAAATGGAACTTTTTTTTTCGGGCAAATTCCGTACTCGGAGTGAGATGCGTAAATTAGCTCCAAATTTTATTAAATAAAAATTAAATGACAAAATGGATTTAGCTCCTTGCGAATAACTATAAGATGGCGTAAATTTCATTGCTGCTTCTCCAGACCATTAGCTTAAGCATGTCTACAAAGTTTTTTTTTTACAAGTTCAATCTTTAAATTGGAGCCCGTAATGGGAATTTTTAGATGTATAGAGCCCAATAAGTGTCTATATGATAAACATTATTGTTTTCATGTTATTCTTACTTAGTGATTGTGCTTCAAATATTGAAAATTTTTATAATATCATTTGACTTGCCATGGCTAAAGTGACTTGTTGAATTTCGATTGGAAAGTTGACAACTAGTATATGATTGACCAATAAAAAAAAAGGGTAATTATGGGGTTTGGACTTTTGACACAAAAAATGTCAATTCCGTGTATGTTAATCTTGGACTTATAAGGGAACAATCCTTTCAAATTAATTATTATGCTTTGAATTGGTCAAATAGTATTTACGCAAGTCTCAAGAACACAACTTCTACATCTTGTACGTTCTGGTTTTCGCCTATAAAAACGAAGATTATGGCACTAAAAAGTTCTCAAGTACAAATACAATCACGACTAAAAATTAATATTTGTATTTCACTTTTTGTTTGTGCCCTTTCTCTTCTTCTTCTTATTAACTCCCTTTTATCTTTTTAATCTAATTTTCCATTTACTTATTGTTAAATTTAATTTTAAAAATTCAATTTACTCTATTTATAAATTAAAATTAAGATTATTACGTATTTAAAATTCAAAACTCCTCAATGGATTTGTAAACTCACCAGGGCTGTCATCATTATTTCGAGATGAAGTTGATGATGAAAGCTTAACTCCCAGCCTTGAACAATCAGACCCAACGGCACCTTTTTAAATCAAACATTTAAATCACCACAATAGCTGTTATATACATATATCCTCTATTGCATGTTTTTCTATTAATCTCAAATATAAATAAAAATGAAAAAGTAATTGCAATAATTATATAATAGCCATGGTGCTCTTACATTGATTAAAGCATGGAAAAACTGAGATGTCGTTGAGATTAGAGTAACCACTATTGCACTGACATTTGTGTGTATATGTTGCATCCTTTATGCATGTTCCTCCACCGCAGTAAATCCAGTAGCAGGCTAGAAGGATAAGAAAAGAATTTTACAAAATTATTTGTTAGAAAAAAATTTGATTTTTATTATTTATTTATTTAATTATATTATTATTATTTTTATCCGCCCTCCCCATCGTTTGCCCTTCGTACTCCTAACTATCAAACATGAAATTCGTACTCTAAACTTGACAGTCAAGAGAACTCTAAGAGTCCTCGTTTATTGTAAAGTACATTAATATTGGAAACTTGAGATGAAAGACAGTTTTTTTTCCCCTTCTTTTCTTAAGTGAAAGAGTACTTACGGTCGAAGAAAGATTTATTGTATGGAATTGATGGAAGAGGAGCTGGAGCTGGCATGCAAGAATAGTCAAGAGAGCCTGTAAACAAGAGGAAAGATTTTTTAGTCATATGCTTCATTTGGCCGGCAAATTGGACTGAGGGACCTTGATAACTATCACAGTTTTCAGCTTACAACCAAATAAAGTACTAGCAAAATAAATATACAAATTTCTCAAACAATATCTTGAGATGTATGTGGCAGAATTAAAATTTTTTTTTAACTTAACACAAAATAAAAGAAAATTTTGAAGATTAGGAAAGGTATTCAAAATGCTTCTTTGGTGGGAATAATAATTCAAATCAACTTATTTCAATATTAAATTCTTCTAAATTCCAAGATCACAATGAGACGCCAAAAAGCACCTATTATACTGCCTTTGATTTTCAACTTTTTAGCCTTGGGAAGAAAAAACTAGAAGTAAGATTGGAACAGAAATTGACAACTAAAGAAAATTGTATCTCCCAAAAGAGAAAAAAAAAGGAGAAGAACACAATGGTAGTTTTTCTTTTCTTTTTTTTTTTCATAATCAGAATTAAAATCAGGGGTTTTGATCAACAAAGAACACGCTCTAAGCAGACGAGAACAAGGGCGAAAGACTTACAATTTGGAATTACACAAGGTAGAAACTCTAAAGTTTCTTCATTATCTAAACGTGTTCGCTTCCAACCATTGTCGCAAATGCATTTGAAGTTGAATGGGTAGCCTAGAGATGCTTGGCAAGTTCCTTTCCCACACTCCACTTCTTTACATATATCGTCTGTGGCAATTACATGAAAACCCTAGAGAGTTAGAAGAGTTTTATTTCCCGCAAATCATATATTAAACACACATATAAAGAAAAGGGGACGTACTCAAAATAGGAGTCAAAGGATCATCTCCTCTTGTGGCAATTGGCGGAAGAATCATTGCCATGGCAAGAGAAATTTTGAACCAGGAAAGAGCCATCTCTAGAGACACAAAAGAGGGATCAAGAAAGCTAAGACTATGAGATAGAATAGGTGATATTTGTGGTGTTCTTATGCTTGATATATATATAAATTTGTAGATTGAATTTTTCTACGTGGAAGCTTCTTAGATCGTTAGACTAATTAAGTTAGAAATATTTGGCAAAAGTCATTGTAGAAGTCTTGAAAAGCAGTTATGATTTGGAAATTAAGCTCCAAGAAATGAAAGCAAATCTTTAATTTGGCTTCAACCTGTTTTTACTTGTATATCGGACTCTGACATAGTCTTCTTTGACATTGAACTGATCCTCAAACTATATCCCACATTAATGTTGCTTGAATTTGTCCTCAGTTCTTGTACATCCTACATGTTCATGTACTTGTATTCTAGAGGATCTAGATGGCAGCAAGAAACGGTTACCTAAAAAGGAAAAAATTCGCTTTTGTGCTAGGTTTCTAGTATCTTTGTGGAAAAATTGCAATGTGGTCATTAAAATGCAACTTAGAAGCTTCTTGGTGCAAAGATGAGTGTTTCCTTTAATTTCAACTGACACATTCTAATAATTTCTTCTTTGTACTTAATTTGTTGATTTTTTTGATAATTTGATGTCTATGTTTAATAACAGCGATTAATATCTAGTTAAAGATTTTCTCTTACCTATTTATTTTTGTGGTAATTAAAAATGGAAAAGAAGGCAGCTTACTTTGCACATATCAAGTAAATAATTTTATTTGCATTATAACACTTCAACCGGACCTTTCTAGGAAGAACCTTAGAGTTACTATATAAATATACATATACATACATACATATGTACATACATATATACATATATAATACACACACATATATATGTATTATATATGTATGTGTGTGTATATGTATGTATTTATGTATGTATATATATATGTATGTATGTCTGTGTACACAAGCATATGCTAAATTGTTTCAACAAGACAAAAAAAGCAGCAGCCAAAATCTACCTTAGTGCAGTTGAAATATTCAACTTTATAAAAAAACATATATATTATTATCTTGTTAATTGAGCGAAATAGTCGTATCATTTCAAGAAGTCTGTGATCATTGACCTTGAGAACAATGAAAAGTCAAATTTCATCCACATGGTGACCAAAATATCAATTTCAAGAACAAGAACTTTGCCAGAAATATTTCCTATATTTATAAGTTAATCACTAGAGAATATAAAATATTTCCTCGGAAGCAGCAGCAAAGTTAGACCTGATGAACTTTTGAATTCATCCAACAGTAAATCTTCAAAAGCCAGAATTTTTTTTTTTATTGAAATCTCAATCAAGGTTAATAAGGACAGTGGAACTCCTTTTTGTATGTGCGTGTGTTACTTTGTGTGAGAATTATTATTTTTTTTTTAAATTTCTTTCTATATTTGTGGTCATCTTGATTCCCTATTTCTTTTGTTCTTCTTGTATGAGGGGTAAGAATGAAGTTTTCACCATTTTGAACTTTTTTTTTAAATAATTTTTTCTTGTGCACCTGGTGGTGGTAGATTCATCATATCATATCATTTACTGTGTTCAATTGAAATTGATGTTTCTTTATTCTTGTTACCACTGTACCGGGGAACCTCAATTTTGCTTAAACAGAATAGAGCTAGCTCATGCGTTGCTCGGCCAGATTGTTTTCTAGGTTGATTTTTGCAAAAGCCACAATAGCATCTTTGGTCTCAAATATATAGAAGGGACGAGCCATAATGATCCTGATGTTTTGCCCACATTAATTATTTGGTTCTTAGCTTCTTAATTTTGCCCATATAATAATCCTAAACAATTATCAGACAAATCTTGAATTGCAAATGAGAAGGGTCGAATCCACGTTTTTTTTTTTTTGACAACAATCCACGTTTATTTTCGAAGCAAAATGCTAACCTTCACATAGGTGCAATTTGTTACCTAGTGTTTAGAGTGTGTGGTCCTGAGTTTATCAATAATCCCATGCATTGCGCGGTGGATGTGAAGAAGTACTAAAAATTATTTGGTAAAAAAAAACCAAATACTCGCATGTAACTATATTAATCTCGTCTAAACTGTTAGTCGGTAAATTTTATTTTTATTTTTTTGGGTTGGTCTGATAAATTGGTTAAAGCCATAAAATAACTTGAAATCGTACATGGCTCGAGTACTATGCTTAAATGTCAAAATTGATAATTTGCCAGTCTTTTTTTTGATCCGTACGATGATTTCTATTTTACTTCTATTTCTATATTTACTTAATACTAAACTTTATATACTGAAGAGATAGGTAAATATAAAGGGATCATTGAAAGACTTGACGGAGACTGAATTGCCTCCGAACCAAACATGTACACCATGTAAAAAAATAAACCAAATTGTGATAATTGATTAATTTATTAACCACATGGTGTTAGTTTATTGGTTAATAACGTTGGTTATATTGTTCAGTCATTGGTCACATGGAACCTTTTGTTTTTTTTTTTTGAAGGAATGGTCACATGGAACCTGATTCGTGAAGTAATTAGTAGTAGTAGATGCCAGTATAAAAAGGCCGCTGAGGGTACAAGAACAAGCTGTAGCCTCCGCATCAGTTTTGTCGTCTTTTGTAAGAAAGAACCGTGGCCTCATTTGAGCAATGGGATAATTTTAGAAACCTCCCTGAGATTTTTGACTATTTCACTGGCTTCCCTCTAAATTTCAAAAATTTCACTAACCTCTCTTAAAGTTAATTATTTTGTAACATTTAGACCCAATTAATAATCAAAAAGTGATGTTAGAAAAGAAAAAATAATATCATTCCATCATTGCTCCTCATGTACTACATTATTTAATTAATTTAATAGCAACCCATACATTAAATAAAAACATTAAAATTTGTTGTTTATCATTAGGAATCAAATCACATGTAGCATCAAAAAATGGTATACCATTTTATATTTTTCACTTAATACAATATTCAAATTGTTCTTTTCAGTTATATTTCCATTGTCAAATATGATCAACAACAAATAATAAAAAGAAATGCAATCGAAATATTACAAACTACAAATATTAATATCATAATATCCTTGTCAGCATATTAATATTAGTTGTTGAGATTTTTATGGTATTAAAGTTCATTCTTTGTAATAGTTTGGTTACAAATTTTTTTGATTATTTATTGTTGATCAGGTTTGACAATAAGTTTGTAATTAAAAAGACAAATTTGGATCTTACATTAAGTGAAATATACAAAATGATATACTGTCATTTATGATTTAATCCCTGATGATAAATAGTAAATTCTAGTTTTTTTTAATGTTTGGGCGGGTATTAGTTTAATTAAACAATTTAGTAGATGAGGAGTAATGGGGGAATCATATTATTTTCTCTCTCCTAATAGGACTTTAATTATTGGTTGGATTTAGATGTTACAAGATAATAAATCTCAAGAGAGATTAATGTAATTTTTAAAATTTGGAGGGAGACCAGTGAAATAGTCAAAAGTCTCAAGGGAAGTTCATGAAATTATCCCTTGACTAATATAATAGAAGAAATTCCTTTTGCCTCTATATCAATTTCTTGTATATTATCCCATGGATTTATGCTTTTTATTGATTTCGATCCATCAGAGTGGTATCAAAGTTATGATAGATTTAAGTATAGAAAACCCCAATCCAATATTGTTTGTGCTGTCAAAAAATTCAAAACAAAGGTAGAGTTTAATTTTTGATAGAAATAGATGATAACTCATGTCAAAGTACTTGCTCAGGATGCTAGTGAAAACAACAAGATGAAAGATAGTTTGGCGTTGTCATAGATTCATCAAGCAATTAATATGTCAGTTTTTGGAAAAATTGTTGAGACTAACACAGTGAAGAAGGTCTAGGATATTTTGGAGAAAAAGTATAAAGGGATTGTTAGAGTTCAACAAAATAATTTGATGACATTGGAAAGGAAGCTTGAACTTGTGACAATGGAGAATTCTGAATTCATTGAGTCATCTTTTTCTCATTTGTCAAATATTAAAAATGAGATGGAACTCAATTAATATGACTTCCTTGCTACAACATGTTTCTCAACACCCTATCCATAAACTTAGATCATGTGATAACTATGATCCATGAGACAAAAGATTTGATGAATTTGAGTATTGAAGATTTGTAGGAGTCATTAATTCTGCATGAATAAAGAATTAATAGGAAGTTAGAGGATATCCCAAAGAAGGATCATAGAAAAGATGCTATAGACGTAGTTGAATTTGAGAAGCAATAATGTAATTAAGGAGCAAAGTGAATCCAATCAGAGAAACTCAGGTTACAACAACAGAGTGGGGTATAACAATAGAGGTGGTCATGGCTATAACAACAGAGGTAGAAAAAGTACGTCAAAATCTTGGACACAGTACAATTAACAATTTTAATTTTAGAGGTGGTTCTGATAGAGGCAGATGTGATAATTTTGGTGAAAAAATAATTTTAATTAGAATGATTTTGAATAGAAGATTCAATATTATAATTATGAAAATTTTGGCTATAGACAATTTGAATGTAAATCTGAAGAAAATATAAACAGAAATTTTCAGCCTAATGTTGCTGATAATCAGGTTCAAGATAATAGTAAAAAATCTAAAACTTTGTTATTAAAATCTATTGAGATATTTGATAAAAATAAATCGTATTTGGACACCGACTAGAGTAACCATATTTCTAGTAAGAAAGAATCATATATTGAGTTTGATGAATCTGTCCGTGGTGAAGTTAAATTTGGAAATAAAAATCCCTATTAGCCTGAAAAAATGGAGTTGCTGATTTTATTTATGATATTTTTATGTTCCTGAGCTACATTATAATTGTTAAGTATAGGTCAATTGTCTAAAAAGAAATATGACATTCATATAAAAAATGGTACTTGCACTATTTTTGATAAAAAAAAAATGGAATGATTACGAATGTGTTAATAACTCCAAATCACTTATTTCCAATGAATTTAAATACCAAATTTCTTTTGTTTGAGTACAGTGATAGATGACAGTAATTGACTATGGCATATGCAATTTAATCATTTAAATTTTGACAGTTTAAAATTTTTAGCTAGTAGAAGAATGGTTGATGGGCTATCCGATATCAGATATACTGACAGAATTTGTGATATGTGTTTTAAGAAAGCAACTTATGGATTCTTTTCACACTAGTAAATCTTGGAGGGATAGAAGACCATTAGAAATTATTAATTCAGATTTATACACTATGGAGATTCCTTCTACTGGTGGATGCAAGTATTTTATTATCTTTATTAACGACTTTAGTAGAAAGGATTGGATATATATTTTGAAGAAAACTTTGATACATGTGAGTCTTTTATGATTTTTAAAATTTTTGTTGAGAAGCAAAGTGGCTGTTAGATTAACATTTTGAGAACAAGGGTTAGGAATATTTGGTTTGTGATGTTTTCTTGAGAAAAAATGGCATACAGTATCAGTTGACTGCTCGGTACACTTTACAACAAAATGGGGCAGTGGAAAGAAATAATAGGACAGTTATGGATATAGTAAGGTATATGTTAAAATTGGAAAAAGATGCCAAAGTCCTTTTGGGCAGAGGCAATTTCCTGTGCTATTTATTTGTTGAACAGATATCCTATTAGAAGTATTTTGGGAAAAACCCCTAAAGAAGTTTAAAGTGGTAGCAGACCCTTTTTGACCATCTCTTAATTTTTGGTTGCATTGCCTATTCTCATATTCCTAATTAGATGAGGAAGAAGCTTGATGACAAGAGAGAGTAGTGCGTATTTATTGGCTATAATGAAGTTCTAGGGCAGACAAATTATATAATCTTCTGACAGAAAAAGTGATAGTGAGTAGAGATGTGACATTTGTTAAAAGAGGTGTTTGGGACTGGTTTATTGGAGATCTCAAGACAGCAGAGGTGACTTTAAATTATCAGGAAGAGGAGGTTAATCTTGATTTTTAGCCATCTCTAGTTGCTCAGGGTTCATAGATTGAGTTAATTGGATGTCCAAAGTATTAGCGGTAGATGTTAACTCATTTGTAGGATTATGTAATTACACCAGATAATATTTTTTTGAAGAAGATATGTACGATTATGTATTAATTTTGCTTTACTTACAGATTGTGACCTAATAGTACATGAGGAGGTAGATCGTGATAATCATTAGGTAAAAGCAATGGATGAAGAAATTCATGCTATTGAGAAAATGACACCTGGATGCTTACTTCTCTTCCAACTGGTAAAAAAACCATTGGAGTTGTAAGGCCTGGTGCAACCCAATGAGTACAAACAATTTCACAATGATGCACAAAGATATATCAAATTTAAGCACAATAAAGAAAACTTAATTAAAGAGAAAAGATAAGAAATGCAAACCAAATATCAATCCAATAGCCTCTTCAATAGATGGCGATGCTAACCAAGATGTACAAGTGAAGGCTCACTCCTTCCTCACCCCAAACACACTTTGGTTGAGCCAAGGAGTTTTACAACTATTCTAGTTAACCCTCAACAACCTACACTTGAAAGATCACTCACCCAATTAAGAACTATTTTAAACAAATGAGGCAACCTTCACCAAGGTTTTACCACTTCAAGTGATAGGTTCACCTTCACCAAGGTTTTACTCCTCCTAGAGAGTAACCTTCACTTGAGCAACCTCACAACCCAACTTCCCCAACCCCTTATACAACCAACAAAGAATCTTTCTACTCAAAAATCTCACTTGTAAGCTTGTATTTTGTGTTGGCAAAAGTCCCCTGTCTTCTTGTGCTTTGGGGTGTTTATAGAAGGTGAGAAATGGCTCCAAAAGGCTCTCCAACGGTCAAATATTAAATGCTGTCAAAACTAGCCGTTGGCCTGTCGGACGTCCGAACCACCTGTCGGACGTCCGAACCCTGCGTCCGAACGTCGTCAGAGAGTCATCAAATCTTTGCGAAATTTCTCGTGCGTCCGATGCGATCGATGTGCGTCCGAGGCGTGCGTCCAATCTTTCCGGACGTCCGATGCTTCCTCACGAGCGTCCGACAGAGTTTCCTTCTTGATGTTCTTCATCCTTTCGGACGTCCAATAGCTTCCTTTCGGACGTCCGACATGAGTGCCCTGTTTTTGCTTCTTCTTTTGTGCCACAAGAATCTGTTCTAACAAATTGCTCACATAAAAACATTAGCCCAAATCTACATTTTGGTTTGTTAATCATCAAAACCAAGGATTGATCGACCAAGGTCAACAGGAGTGAAATGGGTGTATAGGACGAAATTTAAGCCCAATTAAGAGGTTGATAGGTACACTGTGAGATTAGTGGTGAAAGACTACAAGCAGAAACCCGAAATTGACTATTTAGAGGTGTTTGCACCTATTGATAGGGTTGACACAGTTCTTTTTTTTTTTTCTTTTTTTTTTTTAACAGCAAACCCCGTACCCGGGGGAGGGATGCCAGCCCCAAGTTTTATTGCAAACAACACTTACAAAATGGTAGAGGGATCAACCTCCCCAACTTTAAATCTACACTTAGTGCACAGCCTATCCCTCCTCATTCAGCCATCGAACCCCCGGCACCCCACGTGAGTCAAGAATAAGAGAAGCCCGAATGATCGCCGGCAGTTGTTGAACATGATCATAAATCCGTACGCCTACTGCCCCAATAGCCGCTAACCTATCTGCAGGTGAGTTTGCCTTACAGAAAATATGTGAGATGGAGGCCGAAAAGCCCTCCAGAAGACCTCTAAATTTCCTCAAAATATTACATAATGGCCACTTAGCAATTACCCCGGAGACAACCAACTGCACCAAGGCTTTGGAATCCACCTCTACCAACGAAGGACGAAACCGCCTTTGTAAACACAACTGCAGACCAAACAGTAATGCTATACTTTCTGCCTCCAACACATCCTGTTCTCCAAATTCTTTGTAAAAAACAAAAATCAATTTCCCCTGACAATCACGCACTAGTCCACCACCCGTGGCCCTACCATGATTCACGCTGGCGTCCGAGTTGAACTTAAGCAAACTAGGTGGCGGTTTCTCCCAGGCAATCACACAAGGGGTCCTCCTCCGAGGAGGGGCTTTGATTAATCGTAGCAAATCACAATCTGCATCCCTTGTGAAGTGCGACCGACGAAGCTTATTTGCCCTCCCGAGCTGTTCCAAAAAATAATTCACTTTGCGGATTATCTTTTCGACCTCCCATCGCACGCCTTGATAACGCTCCTGGTTCCTTGCTAACCAAAGAAACCAGCACACTACAATTGGCATGAATGCCCGAATATGGTTTTTCGAAGAGGAAGATGAAGTCAGGTACCAAGAGACAAAAACCGACGCCATACTCGAGCAATTACGCAACTGAAATCCAAAGTGGCAAGACACTCTCCGCCACACTTCCGAAGCTACCGGTCCAGTTAAAAACACATGCAAAAGAGCCTCTTCCTCCAGGTAGCAACACCCGCATCTAGAGGGAAAAGACAAATCCTGAGAACGCACCGTCACATCCAAAGGGAGGAAATTACGCACCAATCTCCAAGCAAAAAAAGACATTTTTCCTGGCAAAACCGAAGGCCATAGTAAGGAGTCGACCAAGGATTGATGCCTCCTTTGCCGAAGCACCTCCCATGCCGACTTAACTGAGAAACAACTCGTCGGCGAAGGCAACCAAACCATCCTATCTTTCTGAGATAAATCGAGGGGTATGTCTTTGATCGCATGGATGACAAAACCCGGAACCCACTGGGCAAGACGCATTTCATCCCATCCATCCCTAGTAATAAACTCCGAGACAAGAAAATGCGGCCTCTCAGAACGACCCACAACACTCTCTAATGGCTCATGTAGAACTCATCTATCCTTCCAAAAATCCAAAAGGCCTTCCCCTAAACACCACTTAATGTTCTGCTCAACCATTGGACGTATCGCCTCAAGACGTCTCCAAATATCTGTAGACCGCACTGCCGACGCTTCCGATGGATGAATACCTTTGATGTATTTGGCATGCATGAACTCTGCCCAAATGGAATCTCCAAGCCTAAGCCTCCACCATAATTTAGCCGCAAAAGCCCTTGCTATGTCCTTAAAAGACCGAAAACCCAGACCCCCTTCGTCAATGGGAAAGCACAACTTGTCCCAGGAAGACCAATGGATGCGCCTCTCCCCCTTATGATCCCAAAGAAAAGAATTATAAATCTTGCCCAAACGTGTGAGCACAGCCTTTGGAGGATTCAACACCTGAAGTAAGTACATAGGCAACGAAACTAGGACATGCCGTGCTAAGACCAGCTTACCCCCAAATGAGAGCAACTTAGTACTCCAGTGTCCTAGGTGGGTCCACATTTTAGAAACAATACCATCAAACAAGGCACCCCGCCGCCGGCCTTTATATATAGGAGCACCCAAATAAGTGAATGGGAAAAGTTGCCTGTGAAAGCCCAGAACCCTAGTCACCAACTGCTCCTGCCCCGAAGTAGCCCCTGAAGCCAAGAAGAAGGAACTTTTGTTGACATTTACCCTTTGTTCTGAAGCTTCCTGATACTCCAATAGAAAAGCCTTGATTGCATTCAGGCACTCCTCTGAGCATCTTGTAAAGATAAGCATGTCATCCGCAAAGGTCAGGTAGGGCACTGGAGTCCCTGTCGAAACAAAATACCTGCCCGGCTGACTATCAAGAAGGTGGTGCAGCCCACGACCTAAAAATTCAGCAACTAACCCAAAAAGGCCAGGAGATACCGGGTCACCCTGCCGAACACCCCTTGAAGATTTAAAAAATCCAGCAGCCTCACCATTCACCAACACTGAAAACCAATTATTAGACACCAGTCGAAAGAAAATGTCTACCACCTGTTCTGCAAAACCAAAATTCCGAAGCATAAACAAAAGAAACGGCCACTCGACCCTGTCATACGCCTTTTCCATATCCAACTTTAACATGAGGTTCGGGTGTCTCAAACGCCTATCTAAATCTACCACCAGCTCCTGCGTGAAAAGGATGTTATCCGTTATCCCCCGTCCTGGTACAAAGCCAGTCTGCCACGGTGACACTAAGATAGGAAGAACCCTACCCAACCGATCAGAGACGATCTTAGAAATAATTTTAGAACAGAGGTTGCAAAGACTAATTGGCCGAAAGTCCTTCCATTGCATGGTGCCCGCAATCTTAGGCAGTAAAATAATAGAAGTACTGGTAAAACTCCTGGGCAATCGCATACCCTGGAAAAAAGCCTGTACCGCCTCCAATAGATCGGACTTGATAATATCCCAACAAGCCTAGTAAAATCCTGCCCCAAACCCATCTGGTCCAGGAGCACTGTCTGCCTCCAACGTAAAAACCGCCTCCTTTAATTCTGCCATGTCAGGTAAAGCAGATAACATGTCATTGTCCGCCGCAGACAGCTGAGGGACCGTAGAAAGAAGTCCCGGAGAGTGCCACCCATGTTGTTCAGATGCAAACAAAGATGAAAAGAACTCCACCGCTGACCGCCTTATGTCTTGTATATCCTCTAACCATGTTCCTGATTGGTCTTTAATGCGGGCCACAAAATTAAAATTTCGATGCTGACGGCATCGAGAATGGAAATATGCCGAATTAGCATCCCCAACTTGCAACCATTTGATGCCCGCCTTCTGTCTCCAATACTCACATTCAGACGCCAAGCTCCTTGCATAAACCGCCTCTGCCTCCTCCAACGCTGCTCTGGAAGCTGTATCCCTCTCATTGTCAAACTGCTCCTCCCATTGTTTCATAATAGCCTCGGCCTCCCTCACTTTGTTAAATATATTTCCAAAGACCTGGACGTTCCATAATTGCAGACAACCCTTAACTGCCCGCAATTTATGATAAAATTTCGTCATACCCTCACCCTCCACCGGTTTCGCCCAACCCTACTATACCACATCCAAAAAACCTGAATGTCGCCGCCAAACATTTAGAAATTTAAATGAACGTTTGCTTTGACTCCCATTCTGACAGCTAATCAAAAGTGGAGCATGATCCGATCATCCCCTGGACAAATGTGAGACATGAGAGAGCTCATACCCATAAGCCCAATCCCGATTCATCCAATCTCTGCCACACCCTACCATTCGTCCATGTAAATAAAGAACCATCAAAAGGCACCTCCGACAAACCACAATTGCCAATAGAATCATTAAATTCTTCTATGTTTCTTTCATTAGCCGAGGAACCTCCCACTCACTCCTCCATACTGGAAATGGCATTAAAATCCCCTGCCAGTAACCATGGCCCAAGAACTTCTCCCGCCAATCCTTCCATTGCTGACCACAACTCGCGTCGCCCCACCCTAGAGCACCGAGCATACACTGCCGAAAAGTGAGTACAACACCCGGAAGAGAAGGTGATGTGCATGTGAAGAAGTTGCTCTGCCATTTCGCTAAAGCTCAAAGACATCTCATTGTACCAAAAAACCCACACCTTATTATTCAATGCCCCAATGCATTATCAAACCAAAGTAACCGACGTACCACCTCAAGTTGAGGAGTATCCGACAAGGGTTCCAGAAGTACCAGCAACCGTACTGAATTAGTTTTGCAAATCTTATGTAAATATCGAAGTGAATCTTTGCGAGAAGCACCACGTATATTCCATACAACAAACTTAATGGGATTTAACATTAGACCGCAAAGAGTAATGGTTTTGAGATTGGAGATGAACCTGATTGAGAGATACTTTAGCCGGCCGACCATCCTTGTGCCTAGCTCCAAGCTGACCATACTCACTCCGCGGCCTCTTGCTGCTCCAACTTTCCCGAACCATTAGTCACAGAATTCAGCACCTCCCTTGTACCTGTCGGATCAGAGTGCAGCCGTTGATGCAACACACTTTGAAAATTTTTTAACTGCTCCCACGTCGCTACTTCCCCCGGTTTATCCCTGTCCGAGCTTTGTCGTCTATGTCGCTGCTTAGCTGCCCGAGCATGACTCGCAGACCTGGAAGGAGTGCGCTCAAAATCCTGAACCTCCATGTCTGATATTGAGTGCAGCACAGCAAAGGTATTGGAGGAGGCCGCAACCAACTCATCAATCTGCCCACACTCCTCCCTCTCCCAACAATCCCCCACAACATCAGTCTGCTTTGCCAACGTACGGGCAGTGCCATGCTCCACCTCCTTTGTATCCCTCGAGGACGACTCGGGGATAGCAGCAAACACGTCAGCAACTACCGAATTTATAGCAGTCGCAGCAACAACAATCGCTTCATCAGCTATCGAAGTGATAGCAGTATCAGCCTCTACAGTCGATAACACAGGAACCTTTTGAACCCGTTCCATCACTTGGTTATGCGCAGCCCGACCCATAACAGCTTGCGCCTGCGAAGGGCCCTCAAGCTCAGAGTGTCCAATCACCTCAGGTTCAATATTGACGTCAATCTTCCTCTCATTGCCTTGTCCAGAAAGATTTGCCACCAAGGCACCATCAGTATGCTGATGAAACTCCACCTTATTCATCGTTTGTTCACGCTGTAGGAGCCCTAATCCAGGCCCAATCTGACCACTGTTGTCCTTAGGCCGGTAAACCTCCTTTGACTTCCCTTTCTTCCTGACCAAATTCTTGGCAGGTTTGAGTTCAGGATTCTTCCTAAAACATTCCCCGTCTTCATGTCCAAATCGAGTACAGAACCCACAAAACTTCGGCCAGCTCTCATATTCCACATCCTGCCAGAACCCCTCTTGGTCCTCCCCAATCCAAATACGGTTTGGGGGCTGCTTCGATACATCCATCTCAATCAGAACCCTCGCAACAGAAGGGCATTTGAGCGCTAATGTCGCCAAGTCAATCTTCAGACATCTTCCCAGCAAACCAGCTAATTTGGCAATATACACCTTATTAAACAATGGCAACGGAAGTGTTGGCAGTGATACCCACACAGGCGCATATGTCGAATCCTGATGGACTTTGAAATCCAACGTCCACTTTGATAGCAGCATCTGCGCTCCCTTCACAAACCAAGAACGGCACACGAAGAGCCGCGTAAAATCCTCCTCAGACGAAGGCCTGATCAAAACGTGATTCAGATCAAGAAGGCCGACATCACAGTCTCCTTTGAGACCCAACGATACAAAAAAACCCCTAATGACCTCCATTGGAGGACGACGAAACGGAAACCTTCCAACCAATGCATTTTTAAAAGGTGTCGAAAGCAGTTGCAGCTCTTTCTGGGATAAACGCAGAGCAGGCTCTCCTCTATGAGTCGAACAACAACCCAAATCTGGAATATTTGATACCTCCAGCCGGCACGATCCAGAGAGCACGTCGGCGAAGGACTTGGAAGAGGCTGCGCAGCCAGGTGCACCCCCTATGGCCGGCGGCGGCCACGGAGGAGCCTCCATGCAGACCGAAAAAACCCTAGGGTTTAGCGGAAGTTGCTAAAAAGGAAACCTAGTCTAAAAAGGCAGTCCCCACGATACTAGAAGGACAGCTACTCAGGAAACTTAAGTTTAGTAATTTGGGTGGGTTGACACAGTTCATATGATAATGAATGGAATATTCAATGAAGAAGTATATGTAGAGCAATCTGCAGGATTTGTTAGAAGAGATTAGGAAAATAAAGTATATAGGTTGAAGAGGGTCTTGTATGGATTAAAGCAAGTCCCAAGGGCATAGAATACAAGAGTCGACTCCTATTTTCTTACTTGTGGTTTTTAGAAGTATCCATATGAGCGCGCGCACACACACACACACACATATATATTTATATATTAAATCTTTTGTTTGTGGTGATATTCTTAACATGTACTTGTATATAGACGATTTGATTTTTACTTGAAATATTTCAAGAATGATTGCAAAGTTCAGGAAGGCCATGGTTAAGCAGCCTGAAATGATAGATATGGGGCTCATGTCATATTTTCTAGGGATTGAAGTTTTCAGTCTCATCATGGGATTTTTATGTCTTAAAAGAATTATGCACGTGATATTCAAAAGAAATTTAAGATGGATGCAACTAATCCAATTCTAACTCCAGTTGAGGAAAAATGAAGTTGAATTTGACTAAGGAGGGTACTGAGGGATATGTAGATCCTGCCTACTTTAAAAGTTTGGTTGGGAGTTCGAACTATTTGACATCTACGAGATCAAACATCAATTTTACTATTGATTTGATTAGCAGGTTTATGAAATATTCATGTCAATCACATTTATAGGTGGGTAAGAAGATTTTGAGGTATATTGGAGGTATTCATAATGATAATATTTTTTTATTCAAGAAATGATCCAATTGAATTATTTGGCTATGCAAACAGTGATTGAATAGGTGATACGATTGAGAGAACAAATATTTCAAGATATGCATTTTTTATTGGCTCTTGAGGGGTTTCTAGAGTTTGAAAAAGCAACAAATGATAACGTTGTCTATGTAGAAGCGGAGTATATTGCTGTAGCTAATAGTGCAACTCATGCATTGTGGTTGAGTCGCATGCTTGATGTTCTACAACACAGACAAGTTTATGCTACGAAAATTTATTATGATAGTAAGTCAACAATTGAGCGGTCTAATAACCCACTTTTCCATATGCGTAGCAAGTACATAGATATCTAGTATTATTTGATTTCCTACGTGAGTTGATTCGAGAGAATGAGATTGAGATTTATTATTGCAGAACTTAAAAGCAAGTGATAGACATTTTCATGAAGGCTTTAAAGACAAAAACATTTGTCTAGTTGAAAAAGATGTTAGGTATGTCCAGATTAGAGAAGTTTGGTTTAAAGGGGGCATTGTAAAAAAAAAAAAAACTAGTGACAAATTGGTTAGTTTATTAACCACGTACTGTTAGTTTATTAGTTAGTAATGTTGGTCATATCATTTAGTTAGGGAGATTGATCACATGGAATCCGATTCATGAAGTAGTAGTAGTAGATAGGGGTGTGTAAAAAGAATCGAAAAAATGGGTAATCGGGAACATCGAATTGGTCTAAATTGAAAAATAGGGTAACCAACCCATAATTTTTAAAATGGTTAGATTAGTCAAACCTACTTGAAAAATTAGTTAAGGTATGGTTTTCAATTTCCAAAAATGGGGAAAACATTTTGAGAGAACCCATCAAAGAGTCCAATATATAAATCAAGAACCCAACTATGATCCAAAAACTTAAGTTATTAGGTCTTGAGCCCTTACTTACATATTAAGTACTCTTTCTTCATTTTTTGAACCAATGTGCGACATAATTTTTTATTCATGAACCTAACAAATATCTCCCCTTATGAGTAACCCATTGAACCCAAGTTTACAAGCTCTTTTCCAAACCCACTTTAATACTTAACGCGAATCCCCCTTAAGACCTAAAGTCATCTCTTCTCCCAATCATGGACCCGCTCTTCTTCAATATTTAAATTTAATTCTGGACCCCTGCCAACCCTTAATTTCTTGGTCTAACACCAACTGGACTCCTGCAAAACCCATGGCACACCTAATCCAACACCAGCCCAACTGCTTGGCACTTCGATCCACTACTAAGAAGAGAATTTTCACCGATCCAACCCTGAGAAAAATCCACTTGCCCATGAGTAGTCCAGTCTCGCAACTTGAAACTTTGATACCACTTGTTAGGGAGAAAACACCTCGAGAGAACCCATCGAAAAGTCCAATATGTAAATTAGGAACCTAACTCTGATCCAAAAATTTAAACTATTAGGTTTCGAGTCCTTACTTACATATTAAGTGTTATTTCTTCATCTCTTGAACCAATGTGGGATGTAATTTTTTACTCATGAATTTAACAACTCGCATATATGCAAAGTTGGATAAGATAACCAATATCCAAACCTCAACTCATAATTATTTAGTCATTTACTAATAATTTAAATTATGAGTACACTTTATTTTTTACAACTTATAACCTTGTATATTTTCAACAACGAACTTTTGATATTTCTGAAGTTGTATGGGAGTTCTTTTTATGTAATGTAAAAAGACAGCAACTTTGCTTGGTGGCAAAGAAATTCAATAAATACTCAGTTTTCATTAACTAGGTGGCCCAAAATGAGTTACTAGTGTAATTTGAATTTGAATTTACAGCATAGAAAAGAATGATACTATTCAAAAAGAGAAAAACTTTAAAAAATTGTTAATGCAATTATAAGACATGCGCTTGTATGTTAAATAAACCTTAAGGAAAGTTGATGTAAGATATCCAATTTCACAAAAAAAGAGGAGATCTCAGTGGTAATTACAAATCTTTTAGGGAGTCGTTGTGGCTAAAGTACAAGTTCTTCAAAAAAGGCAAAAGATACTAAGAAGGTCTATACCTGTTATTGGTTAGGGATGGCAACGGGACGGGGGTGCCAAAAAACTCCTCCTGTCCCACCCCACCCTGTTTCCCTCGCAGGTACTCGCTGGTTATAATTTGGTTTTTATTCTAGAAGCCTTTATTCAATAGATCAAAGCTAAATTCAAGGAACAAAATAAAATACAGAGTTAAAAAAAGTGAAAAATGAAAAATGAAACAAGAAAAGTGTTGAAATAAATTACCAAGAAAATTAAGAACCTCAATTATATTGTATAAATAACACTTGAGAATACTCATAGAGTGTGTAACATGCCTATGTCAAATATCAACTAGGAATTTGATATCTTCGAATCAATGTCCTAATACCTTTGTTTCATAATTTGATTAGCGAGATTGTATAAATAACACTTGAGAATACTCATAGAGTGTGTAACATGCCTATGTCAAATATCAACTAGGAATTTGATATCTTCGAATCAATGTCCTAATACCTTTGTTTCATAATTTGATTAGTGAGATTGTATAAATAACACTTGAGAATACTCATAGAGTGTGTAACATGCCTATGTCAAATATCAACTAGGAATTTGATATTTTCGAATCAATGTCCTAATACCTTTGTTTCATAATTTGATTAGTGAGATGCTCGTAAAGAAGTTGGAGTCTAGGAATTTTATGCCTTCCATGTATGGGAATCTAGACTTCTTAATGAGGCAAGGAAGGTTTCTGATAAAATGTTAGTGAAGGATGTTGTTTTCTTGGAATGCATTGATCACTAGATAGGTTAATTTTTTAGGTATAGTGAAGTCTTGGAGCTTTTTGATGATATGCAGAGAGCAAGAGTAAAGCCTAATAATCGTGCAATGGTGACTTTACTGTCTGCTTGTGTTGGTATTGGAGTTTTGAAACAGGACAAGTGGTTCATGCTTGGATAGAAATGGAATAAAGATTATGTTTAGTTACCAAATATTCTAAATTTATTATTATTAGATTATATAATATATTACATTTATTTATATTAATAAGTTGAAGCGAGGACGGGACGGGGGACCGCCCCCCACCCCATTTAAAACGGGAGGAGAAAAATTCACCCCGTCCTTGCCCCCGGCCCATTACTCCCCCGCAGGGTAGGCACCTGTCTCCGTTGTCATCCCGAATATTGGTTCTCCAAAAAAGTACTAGCCACTCCATCTTTCTTTCTTTTTTTTTTTTGGCTTAATAAAAAGACAAGAACACCTTTTAATTTCTCTAAGGGACAAAATTGTTCTAAAGAAACTCATTATGTTTTATCTCCTCAGCTCACTTTCCCTTGTTTTCACATTGGTCCTAATATTTTAGGACTAATAATGGATAGAATTGTGAATAGTGATGATATTATTAATTCCGTATAAGTATGAACCTATTTAGTAGTTTTTCAGCAAGCTAATGGCTGTTGTGGTTTGAAACTATCTATTACTCTTCCTTCTAAAAAATATATATATATCTATTACTCTTGGACTTTTCATTATTTATTAAGTGAAGTTTCACAATTTTTTCATATTTTGGAAGTATTAAACTTTGTAGTCGAGGTTGTAGAGGTCATCGTGAAAATGATGCAAAATCACCGAGGTTATAGTTATTTGTATCATTTTCAAAAATAATAAACCAGAATGAATTGCCAAATTCATTGGCAAAAAGTTTTAGGAAAGAGTCGTAAAAATAATTTGCAACTCATAGCAAATACTCATAACTAGGGAATTGTCATGACACCCTACTATTTGTTGTTGGTACTACCATTTGCTTTTCTATTCTCATGAATGGTCTCAAATAGTCTTAACTAGTAATTAGGACTTGTAAGTGCATCATCGTCTCTTTCTGTGACTGAAAAAATTTCGAGGAGATGCAATTATGAAAGTGCAAGTAGGGACGACAATAGGGGTGAGTGCCCACCTCACAGAGAGAAATGGAATAAGGGTTGGAACGGAATAGAGACAAGGCAGGAATGGGGTGGAAGGAGAAAATCTCCTCCCACCTTAAATGGGGGAGGAGGCGGGGAAGCACACCCCCACTCCGTCTCCTGAATTAATTAAATAAAATATAAAAAATTATACCTATAATCTAAATACCTAATAATCATACATAAAATCTAATAATTATGAATTCATTCTAATTAGAATAAACAATCAATTAGCAATATGTAACTTTAATTACTTGAAGGATTGGGGCTTCGTTCCTGATAAGGTCAAGATTCTCATCCATACATTCAAGATATATGCTTAACTTTTCAAATTGGAATGTAGAGCATGAGTTAAGTTTTTTGGCGTTATGTTACCTGAGAAAGCTCATTTTATTCTGGATTTTGGTCCTAATAAAGAATTTTACTTTCTTTACAATGGCAAATTGAGCTTGTTTGCATTTTACTTTGAGAAAATCACGAAAAGTCCCCCTAAGGTTTGTGATGTTTTGTACTTTACCTCATAACGTTATCTTTTTTGGCACTTTATCCCCTCTAATAGTCTACCTCTGCAAATAATTTGTTGAAACATTAAATTAGATGAATATACTCCCATTTAAATCATTAAAATTTCTGACAAAAATGCCCCAATGTGTTATATATAAAGAAATGTTTCCCTTCAAGTTCAG
The DNA here is from genome assembly GCF_036785885.1 of Coffea arabica. Classification (NCBI taxonomy): domain Eukaryota; kingdom Viridiplantae; phylum Streptophyta; class Magnoliopsida; order Gentianales; family Rubiaceae; genus Coffea; species Coffea arabica. The sequence continues at coordinate 64,686,730 of NC_092313.1, read as the reverse complement.
AAATATTTTGTTATCAATTCATTATTCATTAAAGCCTTTAAATTTCCAAGTTCTACATTTGAGGTTGAAAAAGGAAAAAAATGTTCTAACTACTTCAAATTCATTTCGTTGCTTTTTCTCTAGATGTTGTCCATGACATCATCTAAAGGAACCAAATTAAGAAACCTATAGATGTGGTAAAATAGCACCCTTAACAAGATTATGGACATCGAAAAATTCCGGAAGGGGATTTCTTGGATGTTCAAATTATAAGGTATAATTTGTACGATAAATTAATGTCTTTTTTTACTTTTAGATAAAATAATTTGAAAAACAAAAAGTTATTTTAGAATCGTCAAGCATATGATTTGTTCGTTTTCTTTGCAAAATACATTAGTGAGAGCAAATTTTTTCTCTCCAAGAAGGGTATTTTTAGAAAAAAAATATTATCTGACACGAATCTGTGGACAGTTTTGTCTATCCATTGTTTTACCAAAAATACCATTGTCCTTACCTATTAACCATCACCACAGTTACTAATTGAATGTTTTGACTACCAATCAAGGGGATAAAAGTACCAAGAATATAATGTTAGGGGATAAAGTACAAAATAGTACAAAACTTAAGAGGACTTTTCATGATTTCCCTTTTTGCTTTCTTTCCCTATGAGCACCCACAAGGGGAACTGCATGGGTCACACGGGTGGGGAATGGTGGCAGGATTTGAGGCGGGGACAAGAGGGAGTTATTTGATAATGGGGTGAGGCCAAAACCATCTCGTTGCCAACTTGCCGTCCCTAAATGCAAGTGATCATTATCTTATATCATTATAAAATATTCTGCAAATATAAGTTCAGGATACTTTGATCTAGTGGTTAAAATTGAATCTTTAAAATTTAGAGTTCTTAAGTTCTAATGACTTCTAATTCTTGCTATATGTTCACTTCTTAAATCTCACCAATCTTTTGCTTAAAAAAAATAATAAATAAAAACCGTAAAAAGTTATCTTAATATACTCCAATTTCCATAAATAAGATGGATTTTTCTATAATATCAACAAAGCTAAAGGAGGTCAGTGTAAATTTACTTAATACCTGTACCCTGAAATTCTAGCAGCCATTTTATCTATTTTGATTTAGTTTCTTTTTCTTTTTTCTTTTCAGTATTGTCTCCTGAGAGTAATAGTTGGTTTGGTGGATTTGCATCACATCGTCAGCCATGTCTGCCGAATCAGCCTCAGCTATTCAACGAAACCAAGTAAGTAATTTTCTCAATTTAGATCAATAGTAACCAGTATTTAATCTCCCATATGTTCTCTGTCTTCAGTTTTTTCATTTTTTTCCCTTTAATTTTCCGTTTAACCCAAAAAAAAAAGACAATGGAAAAACAAGAAAAAGAATGATGGGTTTTGTTTTTCAGGTTGATTTGTTGGACTTTGTGGACTGGTCAGGAGTTGAATGCCTTAACCAAAGCGGTACTCACTCTCTTCCTAATGCCCTTAAACAGGTAAAAAAGATTGGAAATTATTGAGGGTTTGTGTTTTTAATATATATGTTGAATGATTTCAATTTTCTTCTTTGATGATATTTGCTTTATTCTAGCTATTGAGGTTGTGTATTCTCTGCTATTTGGCTGATGAAATAGTAAAATTAGGCTTGAATGCACGAATAACTAAAAGGGTTTTGGTTGGAATTGGTGTTCGAATTGTTTACTCATAGTTAATTTTTTGTAGTCTGCTATGTTATTTTTGTAGGTTTGAAGAGGTTAAAATATCCTTTTTTCTGTTGGATTTAGCAATATGTCAAAGTTGTAGAAAGCCAGCTGGAAATTGAAATTTAATAGTTGAGTAGACCACCTTTGTGAGGAAATAAACGGAAGGAAATCGGAAATTTTGAACTGATTGGAAAGGAAACACTCAGTTAGAAGTTCCGAGTATACGGTGGCTGAATTTCCCATAACTTTGAAATGCAGAAAATTTGAATACAAGAAAATATAGGACTGCAATTCCCTTTTTGCAACTATGTACTAGGTCTATATAAAATTGTGTACTCGTGAACGAGCATTTTTTTGCATTCTAGCTTGTGCTACTCTTGAGTTTGACTTTTTAGGTTCTTTTTGGGTTAATTATCTGAAATTGCCATGCTGTGTCTTTTTAAGGGAGATGCTTCTTCCTCGCTTTACATAAAAGAAGCAAAGAAAGAGGATTGAGGGGAGAGTGATTAATTTATGAAACTCTCTGGGGAGTTCAATATATATCTAGCACAAGTTCCAAGATGTTAGAGAAAGAATGAGTGTTGAATTTCCTGCTTTGGAAGTAAGAGTACGTTTAACACAAGCATATTAGCTTAGAAGGAATAAGCAATGTATATAATATGGTTTTAGTTTGTAAAGACAGTTTCTGTAAAAGTGGTCTGCAGATCACGTTACAGGTTTAAGGTTCAGAAATGTAGGAGATCTCTGGACTTTTATGGTTCTTGTACAGTGAGATTTCTACAGTTTCTAGCAATTACTTTTTTTTGAACCATTTAGTATTTGCCTGCTTGCTTGTTAGACACATAGATGTACTTCTGCAGATTCACTACATTCTTATGGCATCTTGAAATATGGGGAGTTAAAGTTTGTAGAAGAAGCTTGTAATATCAATATGCAAAGGCTGTTGTCCCTAGTTTTAGTCTTGACATTGTTGCTTTAAAAGTATTACTTCGAGTATAATGTAGAGATTAGGCAAGAAATGTAAATATGGAGACTGCCTGTTTAAGCTATAGCAATTATACTGAGTGAAAGTGGGGATTCTTGTTTCTTTAAATCAGAAGACATTCTTGATACAGGCAGTGTAAATTGATGTAGGAATTAATTGAACCAAAATTAATTCACTTTCTGCCAGTTAAGAGCAACTCTACTTTGGATTCATGATGGTCTATGTTAGCAAAAATTATGCAGAAATAGTGGACTCTTATTCTTATTTTTCTGACTATATTAAGGTTAGAAGGTTTTTGCTTTAAGGTCTTTGAGGAACATTATTATATTTTTCCTCTCTAGCATCAAATCAGTTACTAACTTTCACTGTTGCTTGAAACCTGATTTTTATGTGAACCCAAGTCATCTTGTCATGCTTCAGACTACACCTGCATCAGTTCATGATATGGGCCAAAGATAGTCCATGACATGATGGCAATTGAGGATGCAAAAGTTGACAGAAATTGATTCACCAACTTGACTGGGTAGTAACATGCCTTGATAAGCATGTGCACTGTGGCCAAGTTTGAGATAGCCACCATTATTACTCTTTGGACATATTTCAAAGTTACTTATGAAAATTGCATTTTCCTTGAGAATTAGTGAGCACTTTATTTTGGAAGAGATGAAGTGATTATGTTGTTTACATGGGTGGTAGTACGATTAGTTAGATAAATAATTTCCACCAATTATGCTTTGTTCACCATGTCAACCAAGCAGTTTTTCAGATCCTATTGAGTTCTGCTGTTTATAGAAGCATATTGCATTCAGGTTCGGGGTGAGTTTTGTGAGAGAGTGGGTTCAGTTGTTCTTAAAGTGAGTTTTAGGCATCTTAATTTGGATATTTCTAAAACAACAGGAAGCATTTTCCCAACAAAATCGTTCGAGCAAAGTATCTTGGAAAATGCGCACTAAAGCTTGGAAACTGGGACTTAAGGTGTATTATCCTTAAGTACGTGAAGAGCTCCAATCATTGCAACAGAGAAAATTGATGAGACTGCTGGTTGAGACAATATTTTGTTCTAGTTGGGCCATGAGTCATGTGTCTCTGGCTAAGATTTGAAAAGTCAGAGTGGGGAACAGAAGTTGTAGGGGCTAGAAGGATTTCTAAGACGTCCAAATGATGATGGAAGATTCTAACTCAAGATACTTTTCTCTGAATCTATCTTGTTTTCTTCTTCTTTTTTGTTGTTTGCTAGGTTTTGTCACTCGTGTTCTCCATTTATCTTGTTTTCTGTTTTTATCATGTGGGGCATATTGAAAAACACTCTCTTCATTTACTTCGGGTTATTGTAAGCTTTTTGGTGTAATAATTCTATTTCAATGTTATGTTGAAACTGAAGGATGAGACTGAGGAGTGGCAATTTCTGATGCTGCATGGTATCTCAGTTAGCAGTGAAATTTTGACATGAGATCTGAAGTGACACTATAGATTCGCCGGCAGGGAATAAAGGGTCAACATTTATATTACCCAAAGTTTGTATACCCCTGAAACCTTAGGTGACTAGCAACTTTGCCAAGATTTCATGTGTTTTTACTGAACTTTTGAATAAATACTGCAAAATTAGCATTTGGTATTTGGTTTTAGATATAAGATGGGTTATGGAATTATAGATGGTATTTTGATGATTTGACATTTACTTCAGTTGTTTGTTTACTCAGATGGAAGGGATGTTATATCTATTAATGTAACTGAATTTTATTTATCTTTAATCAGGGATATCGGGAGGACGAAGGTTTGGTACTAGAAAGCGACGCAGATGAGCAACTATTAATCTATATACCTTTTAATCAAGTAGTTAAACTACATTCCATCATTATCAAAGGACCAGAGGAGGAAGGTAAACATTTATAATTCTTTCAAAAAGGTATTTTACAAGGTCATGATTTAATGGCATCAGCTCTTAGTGACTAGTTACGAATTTTGTAGTCCCAGTTCTTGTAAGTGTCTCTTATGAAATTTGCATTGTTGATGCCTTCCTGTCTAATTACTAAGTATACTACATATCCTGGTTTCTCTTAAAACCTTTTTTTTCAAGTAGTTCAAATAGGCATGTTGAAATAAGATTAGGGAGAGTGAAATTTGTGAGAATTATTGCTATAAGAAAGTGTAATATCATGTGTAAAATGCAATGATCATTTTGACTAATTGCCCACAAATAGATTGCGTACAGTCAAACATACAGAAGTCTTTACATGTTTAAGAACTTACAAAGTTATTTTGGTCTGTCAGATCTTCTGGTAATTGCCTCTCATTTCTGGTATGAAGCCTGCTTAAATTCCATGCTTATGGTCATGGCTAGCAAATGTTCAGTATCTGCATGTTCTTGTTAAGTGTCTGCATATCCAAATTTCCTGCAATGTGGGCATGAAAAGCTTTTAAATTGAAAGGGAAAAGAGTGAATAAAGAAGAATCAGTGATGAGAGACTTAGGAAAGCTGGTGTTAAATTTAAGATTTCCAGGAAGTTTGTATTGAATTTGAGCATGTCTAACTGCAATAGATCTGAATGTTTTCTTTGTCAGCAGGTCCTAAAACTGTGAAACTTTTTTCAAATAGGGAGCACATGGGATTCAGGTAACTTTGAGATTAAATTCCTTTCTGGATTGTTTTTCTAATCGTGTTATTTTTCCTTTCAAAACTGGAATAAACTTCTTTATTGTACCTTTACATGCAGTAATGTTAATGACTTCCCTCCTAGTGATACAGCTGTTCTATCTGAAGATAATCTTAAGGTAAATTTTAGTGCTTCGACAAACTTCATGGCAGTGCTGGTTCTTGCATTTGAGTGAGAACTTGACTGGATGTTGTAGTTTGGTTACTATGCTCGTCGCTTCACTGTCATAATTGATTCGCACTACCTTTTATTTTGTAGGGAAAACCAGTGATCTTAAAATATGTTAAGTTTCAAAATGTTCGGAGGTATGTTGAATATTTCTGGTACTTTTTACACTTGGACTGAATGTTTTCCAGCTTAATTTAACTTGATTTTAGCATTTTCTTGTATCAGCTTGACAGTTTTTGTCGAGGATAATCAGTCCAGTTCTGACATTACGAAAGTTCAAAAGATTGTTTTATGTGGAACAACGTAAGTTTCTCAAATTTTTCACTTCATGTGTTCTCTTCTATCCCCAAATTTCAGTTGTACTCTGTCTCTTGCTAAATTCATCGTTCTCGGATTTCCAGTTTCCTTCGTTTTCCATATACTTTTCATGCTTTTTTGTTTAGTACATTGTCATATGGTGTTATGGACAAGGTTGGGGCAGTGTTGGTAATGTAGTTTAGATGTGTACAACATGCTGCTTCTGTTTGGCATTTTTATTATTTTAGATATTTTTGTTTATTAGCAATCTCTGGCTCGATATTAGTCAGTTCTTTAGTTTCAGAACAAACGTAATATCTGCAAATGTGGCGTATCGCTGAAATGCTAGAAAACTTACCAATAGATCTTGCGCTGTAACCCTTGGTCTTGATGTCATGCTTACTGTGAAGCATTTGGTTAATAGAGGTCCACTATGCTCCCTTTTCTATAACCTTTGATCCATATTGCTTGCAGTAGACACATCCCTTAGAGAAGCTGGTCACCCATTGCCCTGAATAACTATATAGCAATGTAACTTTGCTACTCTGCTTTTTTATGTAAATTTACTTTGACCTCTGACTTTTATTTTGGATACTTTGCATGCTGGAGCTATCAATCTGTTTTAACGCAAACCAATCTCTGACATTGGTAGAGGAAATGGGAGAAATTAAGTGCTGGCACACCATGTCATGCTTCTCCTCCACTGAGATCATGGAAGGCACCATTTCATCGCCTCTAACATGTTATGCATGCAAGTTATGTGTGTAATTGTCTGTAGTTTCCAAGTGTGATGAATTGCAGTAACTTTAGGGCACAATGTGTCTAAATTGAAGTTTGGGGTGGAAAGTTGAAACTTGGTTCAAATATTAAAGGGTGCAAAGTGGTACTAGCCAAAAATGATGTACTATACCTCCTATCTTTTGTCTGAGAACAGTTAGTATAACTCATATGGCTAGAGAAGTTAGCAATGACTGCTAAGTTGATATAGGTTGACAGTGGAGACAACTAGAAAGGCAATGCCTGGAGATTGATATTTTAGAATTTGTGACATGAAACAATTGTTGCCTGGCAGTTGTTTTGTCAATCCATTTCTACGCTGTAACTTACAAAAATGTTGTGCTACCCTGTTAACTTAACCTTCCCTTTTACAGTTTCACATTGTCACAATCTAGTTTTGTATTTCTTGTGAAAACAAAGCAATAAAGAAAAATAGAAACATATTAGTCTTACTGACGCAGCACGAACACTTGGTAGGCACATCAGCTTTGTAAGAAAAACCCAGATATCGAATTTCACCCAAAATTGAAATAGCAACTAGGAATAGGATAAGAAAATATGCTTAAGAAGATGAAAATCTGGTTAGTAAGTCTAGGAATCACTCCTAGGAATCTTTAGGCATCACACCTAAAGTTGGGATGTATCACACAACCCTAAGAAAGATGTTGAGTTTGTAGGAAAATTTTATTAACGCCAAAAAATCTGCCTTCTCTTTGTGGAGAAGTGGTTACTTATAGATGTTAGAACAAAGCCAACTCCAATCCTAATTAGGACTCTTAACTAGAATAAAATTCTAGTAGAAAGCTAGAAAGCTAAGCTCTCTTATTCCCCATAACAACTAAAATACTAATTACTAAACAGAAAATTACCATAAACATAAAATTCCTGCACCTAACCAAATTACTAAAATACCCCTGCTAGTGAAAATCAGAAAACAAACTCCATAAGATTCAAACCAACTCCCAAGTTGGTTCCTTGTCATCAAAAGCATGCCAAATCAATGCTTGGTCATTCGACACACCCTTTGCACGCCTCCTATAAACCCTAGTGGATTTTTGCCCCTCATCTCTATCATCTCTCCCCGGCTTGAGAAGACTCGACCCTGGCGAGTTAATGGCCTGATACCTCTCATAGAAATCTGGATCCAACTTCTGAAATTCAGATTCACTAATCCATGTACAATCTGTACATGGTCGTCCCCTCCAATGAACAAGAAACTTCTGGTAGCCGCCCCCTCTAGTTGACACAATTTGGTGGTCAAGAACATCTTCAATTGCTTCACATAAGCATGTAGGAGTTGGAAGAGTAGCTTTAGAAGTCCAATCTGCTGAATCATCGAAATGACCATCATAAGCAGTCAAATCTTCAATATTGAACACGTTGCTAATTCCCATATCTTTAGGTAACTCAAGAACATAAGCATTTGAGCTGATTTTCTTGAGAACCTTGAAAGGACCTGCACTTTTGGAATGTAGCTTCTTGTAGACACCTTTAGGATACCTCTCTGGCCGAATACGAACCATAACTTCATCCCCTTCTTCAAATTCTGAAAATTTCTTCTTCAAATCTGCATGTGTTTTGTACCATTCATTGCTGATAGCAATCTGGCATCGAACTTCATCATGTATATCTAGAATATGCTTAGAGAAAGCCTCAGCTTCAGCACTTGGACGAGCGCTAGCTGGTAATGGAAGCAAATCAGTAGGTTTGTGAGGATTTTTTCCCATTACAGCCTCAAAAGGACTATAACCAGTTGATCGATTCACTGAACTATTGTAAGCAAATTCTACCATTGGTAGAATTTGATCCCAATTGGAAACATGATCACCAACCAAACACCGAAGTAGATCACCAAGGCTGCGGTTAACAACTTCTGTCTGACCATCCGTTTGTGAGTGGAAAGAAGAAGAAAACTTGAGTTTAGTGTGCAGTATCTTTCACAAATTCCGCCAAAAGTAACTCATAAACTTCACATCCCTGTCTGAAACTATAGTCATTGGCAGTCCATGAAGTCTAACTACCTCTTTGAAGAAAATCTTAGCAACATGGACAGCATCTGAAGTCTTAGCACATGGGAGAAAGTGAGCCATCTTTGAAAATCTGTCCACAACTACTAGTATAGAATCATAACCTCGCAACGTTCTTGGTAGTCCAAGGACAAAATCCATGCTCAAATCCTGCCACGGTTCATGTGGAATGGGTAGTGGCATGTAAAGACTAGTGTTTTTCTTTTGCCCTTTGGCCAATTGACAAACTTGGCATCGAGCAACAGTCTTGCCATCATCACATCGTATACTTGGCCAATAGAAGCGATCTTGCTTTGGTCCAGTAGCACCTCCACCATGTAATTCTCAAATTAACTCCACCCTCAGTGAAGTATTAGGAATACAAAGTAGAGTCCCTTTGAAAAGATAGCCATCATGGATGGAAAAACCAGTATATTTTGCTTGTTTACCAGCCATTAAATCCTCATATATGACCTTGAAATCTCTACCACGAGGATAATCTTGCTTAAGTGTATCAAAACCAACCACTTGAACAGCCATAGTAGTTAGAATCAGATGCACACAACTAAGTGCATCAGCCACCTTATTCTCAACACCTGCCTTGTGTTTGATAATAAAATTGTATTGTTGCAGGAAAGAAACCCATTTGCCATGCCGATGACTGAACTTCTTCTGAGAATTAATATATTTGAGGGCTTCATGATCATAATATAGATCAAATTCCTTATAAATAAGATAATGATGTCAATGGCGAATAGATTGAATAACAGCGTCGAATATCTTGTCATAAGTAGAGTATTTCTACTTTGCCTCATTCAACTTTTAACTAAAACAAGCAATAGGATGACCTTCTTGACTTAGAACTCCACCAATCCCAACATGAGAAGCATCACATGCGACCTCAAACACCTTAGAAAAATCTAGCAGCCTAAGCACTGGAGCTTCGGTCATTCACTTCTTCAATTCTTCAAAAGCCTTAGTTGTAGTTTTTGTCCATTGAAACTGTCCCTGCTTCATGCAATCAGTGATGGGAGCCATAATGGAGCTAAATCTCCTTATAAATCGCCTGTAGAACGAAGCTAGCCCATGGAAACTGCAAACCTTCTTCAAATTAGTAGGAATCAGCCAATCTACTATTGCCTTCACCTTTTCCAGATCAGCAGCTATCCCTTCATTTGAAATGACAAAACCCAAAAATACAATACTAGGAGCCATGAAAGTACACTTCTTCAAGTTGATATAGAGCTTTTCTTGACGAAGAACTCGCATTACTTGCTGAAGATGGTTAATGTGCTCCTCTTTGTTCTTGCTATAAATTAAAATATCATCGAAATAGACAACCAAAAAAAGGCCAATAAAGGGCTGAAATACCTGTGTCATGAATCTCATAAAGGTGCTAGGAGCATTAGAGAGGCCAAACGGCATCACTAGCCACTCGTAGAGACCATCCTTCGCCTTGAAGGCTGTTTTCCACTCATCACCTGAACGAATTCTGATCTGATAGTACCCCTTTCGCAAGTCAATTTTAGTGTAGACAATAGAACCAGTCATCATATCAATCATATTATCAAATCTAGGTATGGGAAACCTATACTTGATTGTTATCTTATTGATTGCACGGCTATTTACACACATTCTCCAGGTTCCATCTTTCTTTGGAGTCAATAAAACCGGCACTGCACAAGGACTTAGGCTGATTTGAATATGTCCTTTGTCCAAGAGCTCATCCACTTGTCTCTTAAGTTCAGCAGACTCACTCGGGTTCATGCGATAGGCAGGCAAGTTAGGGAGTTGAGAGCCTGGTATGAAATCTATTGCATGCTGAATATCACGCATGGGTGGTAGTCCATGCGGCAGATCTTCTGGAGCTACATCAGAAAAATCAGACAGCAATTTGACAATTTCTGGAAGCACTTCTTCAGAGTTGACAACTGCTGAAATTTTCACCTCTGTGAAGACTAATACCATGATAACTCCTTGCTCCTTGCTCTTCCTTTCAAATTGCTTCTTGCTTAAAATCTGAGGAGGCTTCTTCCTTGTCTCAATCACTTCATTAACCGTTGAATTCTCTTGTTTGGTTGGTCTCTTGTCGTGAAACTTCTTCATAGTTTCAGCACTCATAGGCTTTAAGACAATCTGCTGGTCATTAAACTTGAATGAATAAGTGTTCGACTTCGCATTATGATCCACATCTCGGTCATATAGCCAAGATCGACCAAGAAGTATGTGGAAAACAGTCATTGGAATAATGTCACACCATATAGAATCACTGTAAGGTCCATGTTTAATGGACACCAAGCAACGCCTCATTACCAGAATAGAGTTACTGTTGATCCAAACAACCTTGTATGGTTTAGGATGTGGCTCCGTCGGCAACTTTAACCGCTGTACGGTAGACTCTGAAACCATGTTCATGCTATTGCCACCATCAATAATGAGCTTTCTAGTCTCTTGTCCACAGCAAACTAAGGTTTGAAAGATTGAAGTTTCTTTTGTGACTTCGGTGCACCGAGGAAATGCCTCACAACCGAGAGATAAGACATGTCTTCTTCTTCGTCTTCCAAATCATGAACATTAAGTCATGCCATCTCAGTCAAATAATCACCACATTCATCTTCCTCGACCTCTAGATTTTCCTTATCTCCAGAATTAGTGTCAATGAGCAAGTTTCTCTTGTTCAGGCACTCCCATGCCATGTGTCCCTTCAAACCACACTTGAAACATCCATATTTGTTCTTGTTTTGTTCATCTATTGTGGAAGCCTTAGTTTTTGTCTTTGCAGGCTTGGAAGTTACTTGAGTTGCTGCTGATTTATATGGCTTGTCATTTGTAGCAAATCTTTTAGGAACTACCTCCCCACCTTGAGTATTGAACCTCTTAATTAGTGGCTGCTGTAGGCTCTTTTCAATTCTAAGAGCTGCTTGGAATGCATTATCAACTGTGTAGATATCATATCCCATCAATTCTTTGCGAATTTCAGGTCTCAAACCCAACTTAAATCTGGACAAAGCTTGTGCTAAACTTTCTATTCCTCCGCAGCGAATTTTCAACTCTTCAAACTTGTTCATATACTCAGCAACTGTCATTCCTCCTTGCCTCAAGCTATTCGTATCATTCAAAAGATCAGCTTCATAATGTAAAGGCACGTACTTTCTCTTCAAACGCAGTTTCATCTTTTTCCACGTCAAGTCTAGTTGTCCAGCAAGTCGAAGATCATGCTCGACTCCTGTCCACCACACTTGGGCTTGTTCAACAAGTTTCATGATAGCAAACTTAACTTTTCTCTCATCAGTCATATCATACCAATCAAAATAGCGTTCCAAAGTAGCAAGCCAATTAGAAGAAACTTTAGGATCAATTCTTCCGTTGAAATCAGGAATATCTACTCTTACATTTTTTGTGATGTCTCCTGCAAAATCATAAGAGTCTTGTCTTCCTTGCCTTGCTGATTGAACAATCTCATTAGCCTTGTCAAAAAGAGAAGCTCGTGGCCTTCCAAAAGATTGATTTAATGTATTTTCACTCCTACCAGATTGATTCCCGGTTGGGTCTTCAGGCTGTTCAATGCTTTGGTTCCTTGCCATTGTTTTTGACCCCAGATCTGGACCCCCCGTTGCCTCTAGATTTAGGAATTTGCTGTTGCTTAGTATTAAAAATTTTGTCTTCTTACACAGCAACCCTCTCCAAGAGAAGATTAATGATGCTATCCCGTTCCTTGTCTGTGTATCGACCCCTAAAATTCAACCCACTACTTGTTGTCATGGGAAAGCCTTGCCCTGATACCAAAACTGACGCAGCACGAACACTTGGTAGGCACAGCAGCTTTGTAGAGAAACCTAGATATCGAATTTCACCCGAAGTTGAAATAGCAACTAGGAATAGGATAAGAAAATATGCTTAAGAAGATAAAAATCTGCTTAGTAAGTCTAGGAATCACTCCTAAGAATCTTAGGCATCACACTTAAAGTTGGGATGTATCACACAACCCTAAGAAAGATGTTGAGTCTGCAGGAAAATTTTATCAATGCCAAAAATTCTGACTTCTCTTTGTGGAGAAGTGGTTATTTTTAGATGCTAGAACAAAGTCAACTTCAATCCTAATTAGAACTCCTAACTAGAATAGAATCCTAGTAGAAAGCTGGAAAGCTAAGCTTTTTTATTCCCCATAACAACTAAAATACTAATTATCAAAAATAATTACTAAACAGAAAATTAACATAAACATAAAATTCCTGCAGCTAACCAAATTACTAAAATTTGCCAACTGGTGAAAATCAGAAAACAAATGCCTTAGGATTCAAACCAACTCCCAAGTTGGTTCCTTGTCATCAAAAGCATGCCAAATCAATGCTGGGGCATTCGACACACCCTTTCCACGCCTCCTATAAACCCTAGTGGATTTTGCCACTTATCTCTATCACTTACTTAATACTAGAACAGCGTAATTCTAATTTTTCCTTTTCATAATAATTATGCTTGCTGATATGTGATATTTTCAAGCAACAGTTTGTGCAGAAATGTAGCCTCATAAGTCACTATTACTTGTGAGAAATCCTAACATTCTCAGCCTTAAGAACTGAAGCATTATATCCATGCATGTAATCCTTAGGAATACTATTTTCTACTACTATGGAGATATCAATTGAGAATGAAGTCATCACTCACAACCAAAAACTTGTCAATTACAATGACTTGGAATATTCTTGGCTGTCATATACATGTCTAGATTGGCAGTGGCACCATAACTAATTAGAGATTTAAATATAAAGTGGTGAAATCTAGAGCAATGTACTAAGATTTTTGTCTCTCACTTAATCTTTTTTTTTTTTTTAAAGTTTTATATTGAGGGTTTACAGCTTAGCCGGCCTTATTTCTGGCAAGATAATAGCAATAATTTTCATAGGCATAATTACGTGATTGTGCTTTTGGTTTAAGCTTAGCCCTATAAGCATGCTGTGTTCTGCTCTTAAATCTCTCTTCCCCCCTCCCTCTTTAGATTCTCCTGATTGTTTATGTATGTCCTTTGTGCTTTGTCTTCTTCCAAAAGTTAGCTTTCAAGTTAGCTTTCAAATTATTTGATTGTTTATGTATGTACTTTGTGCTTTGTCTTCTTCCAAAAATTGGCTGTCAAAAACTAGGTCGTCTGTTCACTTGATGCGACTTTCTGGCGATGCCATTTTATGATGCAGGGTGGAGACAACAGATATGAAGGCACTGAAGAAGATTGAGGACCACTGACCCTTAAATTCAGCAACAATGGATGATTGTTTCGAGCATTTTAGTGCTTTTGTTGTTATAGGAACAATGAAGATCAGATGATCCATTTGCTTGGGACTTCGAACGATGTTTCCTTCCTTGCTTATCTAAGGAATATAACAGAGCATTTACTGTTTGTCACTTTCGCATAACACTCCATACACAAAGTTTAGGCTTGTATTTTTTTTCCCTTTTCGAAGATTTTCTCCATTATTGAAGTATCTTCCAGTAATACTCGTTATCCCATGGTTTGTGCATTTGAGCATCTGATTATCCGCAACGTTCTTATACATCCTCTCCTATTGCCATGACTACACATGTAATCTAACTAAAGTTTTCTGAATTATAGCCCCTATAGTTGCATTACTAGGGTAATCTGTCAGTGCTGTTATCTTTGAGAAACAATGTAGAGTGAATGACTTTTGACAGTGGCATGTTGGCAGAGGTACAATTTTCGATGTCTCTGCGTGTGTAATCAATGAGATAATTTTCTGCCACAAGAAGGGAAGAATGATACATGACCCGATTATTTACACAGTATCTATTTGAAGTATCTGAGATTGTAGTGAAATTAACTTGCCTTTATTTGCATGTCATGTCAAACAGATCTTAAGTTTGTACATGTTAACATCTTTGAAATCTTCTCGTATAATTTTGAAGTAATCATAACAAGTGCATCAGATACAAGGGAAGCCAAAATTGCAATAGACAAAGATAGGGATGGTATCTTGATCTGCAAATGGCCCAATAGTCTTTGTTCGTTGTATACAAATGGGAATGAGCATATATAATAAGTTTTAATCATTTAATGGGTAGACTTAAGATTGCGTGTAACACGTGCACTATTACACTTTTTTTTTTCTCGAACATGATAAATTTTATTTTACACGTACTCCTACTCTATATTAAGGGGACGGGGTGGACTTAAGGAGATCAATGAAAAATTCGGAGAGGACTGAACCGTCACAGGATCACATACTACTAAGGGGAAGGGATAGATCCACAGGAGTCAATGGAAAATTAGGAGGAGTCTAATCCGTCACCGAATTTGGTGAAAATTTCAAAAAATCTTGAACAGAAACTGTTTGACAAAGTATGCTTCCTCTCTTTGGGAATGATGAAGGCCAACTCCACTCAATCACTCAAATATGTCCTTTTAGGACGCTAGAAATTTTACAATATTATAAACAACAATAAACACAACCAAAACAGAATTCAATGGCAGATCATATACCTCATGTAACAACAAAATCGTGGATAATCAAGTAAATAAGTAACATCAACACAAACAAGAAAGGTCGATAAAATTTAAGCAAGGAACTGAGAATCTTCAATGAGGTGGAAAGGAAACCAAACAAGAACAAAGGGTGCCTAATGCTACCAACTGAAATATAATCTACCAATGGCAAACAAGAAGAATGAATTCTTTATTGCAGCCTGAGTAAAACTTGGGCAAATACCTTGATTAATAGGGCTGGACATGCAATTGGCATTCCACAATAAACAGCATGAATCATAGTCTATAAATGGTGGGAGAAGTATGGAAGTTTTTATGCTACATTTCCTGCATTAGAGGAAAGCCAGGATAAGATAACAACAAAATATCATGAATCATCCTCATCCACATGTTCTAGCCATTCCTTATCCAGCGCAAGGTCATGTTCTTCCCTTAATGGAACTGGCCTTGTGCTTAGTCAGGCAGGGTATTAGAGTAACATTTGTGAACTCCGAATTCGATCACAAGAGAGTTACCAAATCATTATCACAGGAGGACAATGTACCAGCTATGATGCAACTGGTGTCAATCCCAGATGGATTGGAATCATGGGAGGACAGAAATGACCTGAGAAAATTGACGCTATCAGTTTACCAGGTCATGCCTGCGAATCTAGAGTGTCTAATAAAGAGCATAAATCAATCTGACAGTGATAAAATCACATGCATTATTGCTGATGAAACCATGGGATGGGCACTAGAGATTGCAAAGAAAATGAGAATCAAGGCAATAGCCTTCTGGCCAGCGTCAGCTTCACTATTGGCACAGATATTCAGCATCCCAAAGCTCATAGATGATGGAATCATAAGTAGCACTGGTAAGATTGACTCATTTTAGATAATTCCTTGCCAGCACCATTAGAGAAAGAAGATACATTTATTTGCAGTCATCAAACTGCTAATCATCAGAACACGCATTAGTACTATCGGTTCTACATTTTGCTATTTTGTATTCAGTTGAAAAGTTTCTAAACACGTCAAGCTTTTTAGTGCAGGTACCGTGTTGAAGAACCAGATGGTAAAGTTGTCACCTACCATGCCAGAGATGAAGCCTGAACATCTTGTTTGGACCTGCTTTAGTGATCTCACATTACAAAATATTGCTTTTGATACCTTGTTAAAATCTAACACAACAGTCAAACTGGCAGATTGGTTGATTTGCAATACAAGTTGTGAATTAGAGGCGGCAGCCTTCACTTTATTTCCTCAAATACTACCTGTAGGCCCTCTTTTGGCAAGTAATCGACTTGGAAAATCAGTTGGCTCTTTCTGGCCTGAAGATTCAGACTGCTTGGCATGGCTTGATAAGCAGCCAATGCAATCTGTCATCTATGTTGCATTTGGGAGCTTCACAGTTTTTGATCCGACACAATTCAGGGAGCTGGCACTTGGGCTTGAGCTCATCAATAGGCCATTCTTGTGGGTTGTGAGGCAAGATTTAACTACCGAGACAGACAATGCATATCCAGAAGGCTTCAAAGATCGAATACAAGGCCGTGGGCTACTAGCAGGCTGGACACCTCAGCAACAGGTCTTAAGCCATCCTTCAGTGGCTTGCTTCCTCAGCCATTGTGGTTGGAACTCTACGATCGAAGGTTTAAGCAATGGTGTTCCTTTCCTCTGTTGGCCTTACTTTGCAGATCAGTTCCTTAATGAGAAATACATATGTGATGTTTGGAAGATCGGTTTAGGATTTGAACGAGATGCCAATGGAATCATTGCACGAGAAGAAATAAAGAATAAAATTGAGCAGCTTCTCACTGTTGGAGAATACAAAAAAAGGGCCTTAAAATTAAAAACCAAGGTTATCAACAGTGTTACCAAAGATGGGAGCTCTGGCAAGAATTTCAACAATTTGTTCCAATGGATTAAGGCTGAGAAAAATTATTCCTGCTCTGGATAGGCTTGACTGCCACATGTGAAAGTGAATCAGGAGACTGATGTTGAAATAAGACCCCAAAAGGATATCATTGTGAGTTGTTCGCTTCAAATTCTACCACCAGCCCCACTCCCTCCGGCCAAAAGGAAAAAAAAATTCCGAAGAAGATCAATTTGATTGTATTAATAATTAATGATCTCTCATGTTGTATTCCTACCTCTTCGAGTATCAATCTCTAAGGCTACTGAAAAAATCATGATAATCTTTTTAAAAATGCAATATGACATCTCATGCATGACTCGCCGCAGATCATATCATTCAGTTACCTACAGGACCAATATTCCAACTGTTCTTTCAAAAGAAAACACAAAATTTGGCCCTTCCTGGCATAAAGCAAGCACATGAGATGAAGCAAAGAAGGGCATGGATCAACTGAGCAAGCCATATGTAGTTTGTACAGCTTGCTCAGTGGCTTTGTATTTGTCTAGCCTATCTCCAAAATCTTTACTCATTATCTAAAATATCTTTACGAAAAATCTGCATTAAATTTGGAGAAAATTTCCCCATTCTCAAGCACTTATGCAAGTCGGTTGTCAACCTGATAGGCTGATATACATGTCTGATTCGTAACCTGCTGAAATCCTGCAGAATGCAGGTTTGACTAGTATCTTTCAAGCATAGCAGGACTTCAAGATACACTTGCTTTTCTAATTGACTTGCAAATGAGATTTCCCACAAGCCACCGATGCATAAATATGAAAGTTGTGCTCCCAGAATTCTTGTTCATTCATTGCTTAATCAAGCACCTCCTCAGAATACTTATTACCAAACAAAACACATAATCCTGTTTTCAGTTGATGATTCTGTTTGAATAGTGTTTTCCATTAGCTATTTACTCACATCAAAATATGTTAAATAGGAAGCAGTGGCGCATGAAGGACACACGATGGAAAAGAATGAAATTGACGGGCAAGTGCATCTTCAGTTGACTAACCCTTAACTGTTAAAAAACTCATTGTTACCTGACAAAAGCCAGAACAACAATTAGCTTGCACTGTTCATGTTGATGCTCTAATAAATGAAAAATATGATCAAACTTTTTTAAGCAAAATGAGTCAGTCTTCGGCTTCTAACTTCTGCTGATTTAACATTGGCAAATACATTTGTTCCATATTCGTTACAATGGTGACTGGTGAGCTCTACCTATCAAGAACAGATATGAGGCTTGCAATTTCACCTTTATATGGAATCCTTCTAATGTAGTAGGTCTTAAGGGGAGTGATCTGAGGTACAGCAAGGGAGGAGACTCTTGGAGTCTTAAGAAAGAAAAGGAAGGGCTGAGGAGTAAGGTGGAGGATGCCCAGAAGAGGAGAGGTGAAGCGGTGCAGCAGAATTCTACACTTTGTACGTTGGAATGAGAATCATGAAGTTGACCTAAGTACGTAATTTTTATATTACCAATTTTGTGTACAAATTTACTGTTATCAGCGTGCAATTCTATTCCCGAAAATGTAAGGACGGAGAAGTCGGGAAAATTGAAAACATTCAACCGTCTATGAAATGCAGAGCTTTTTAGCCACTTGTATATAGACAGATACACAGAGCAAGACTTAAAATGAATAAACTGTGAGAGCAACATTCCATGCATATCATATGGGGTTCATTTCACAAATCAGGTATAAGGGCAGCCTGGAGAACAACTGATTACTATTTGTCTTCCTTGTCCAGCCAACCGTACATGAACATAATGAACTGATACTAGAACTCAAACAATTATACCACATATTATCATCTGTGCTGTTGAAACAATTATCAATCAAAAGCAATCTTATTCTAAAAATGCTATGGGCATAACAGAATGGTAACTCCAAGTTCTTACAACTCGACATCAACTATGCACTTTCCTCCACTCTCTGCTTTTTTTTTCTTGCATCTCAGATCTGCAAGCAACATAAAAAGTTACCCCTCATGGCAATTAAGCCTTATACATGGTTCATGGGATTGGTACGGAATAAATAAACCAAGGATGGAGAAGTTCAATGGCTTGGCATAAGATTTTCCCCCTAATTTGTAGTGAAGATGTGGATGAAGCCATAGCAGGACAACCAGACCAATGTTTGACCATTTTATTCTTAAGAGGTAGACTCTGCTTTTGAATAGAAGTCAATACTACCTATCTGGATTCTGGAACCCTTGAAGTTGCTGTTGGATCTCTTACTGCTGCGAACCTTAACCTGCAATTTTAACGATCATGATCCATTAAAATATTGTGTGCAAAGATTACATAAAACCAAATTAGAAGCGACTCAAGAAACTCTGTCAAGTTTACCTGAAGGCATTTGCTAGAATTCCTGGTGATTTGACCTCAAGTACTTTCCGCTGAAAGCGTTCTTTAAAGGTTTGAGAAGTTTTCTCATCCAAAATATGCCAGTTTAAACCACCATCCGGACTTCCTTCAAGTGCCCTGACAACCAAAACAACCAAATTTCTTACATAATTTCACTTGGAAAAAGAAAAATCCTTGCTAGGATATCACATACACAAGATCATTGAATTTGCATTTGGTGTTGGGTAATAGGGACCTCGAACATCTAGAGTAACTAAAATATTCGATGTTATATTTCTTGAAAGGCCGAATTTTGACTAGCCAGCACATAGCTTTTAGACTAACTATTTGAAATTCAGAACCTAAATTGATGAATTTTGTGAACTACAATATCTTCTCTTAAGGATGTCATAATCCTGTTTTATGCTGGAACTAATTTATCTTGCGTTGGACAGTTAGTACGCAATCACTATCCCCCTAAGTTATGGTTCACTTCCTTAGAGAATGTAAAGTGAACAGGACCGAAAACAAGGATCATTATCATCAGCATAAGCTCTTGTGAAAAGAATTTCTTTAATTGACATGGTGACACAAAATTTGCTTGAACAAGATTTTCTCTATTTTTGGGGTGGGAAGGAGGAGTTTTTTTTTTTTTGGGGGGGGGGGGGTGTTCAGAGACTAATCCACGGTACTTTCTTTTCATCCTTGGTTACTTTTTAAATCTACTGGTACAATGGGATGTTCGTGTGAGTAATGGATGAAAGTACATTCTTCTGCTTTATGTGAAAGGCTTAGTTTTTCCACATAGGACTTGAGAATTAAAACTCTTGTCCAGTCATTTTCGGTCCAAATCTTGCATTGTATTCAAAACGCTAGCAATGGGAGCTATAATTCTGGATCAGCTAAGCCAAGCATTAATTCTTACATAAACCAAGAGGAATTCTCGACCGTAAATGCATATACTAGGACTTACGAAGGAAAACCATACATTCCCACTTGCAGTCAAATGAGTTCAATGCTTTCAAACCTAGTCCCTTTTCAGAACACATGAGACCTATCTGGGTTTGTTTTTTAGTGTTTTCCAAGTTTATGAGTTGGAATTTCAAACTTTTACTTAGCTGATATAGGCATTTAAATTAGCTCTGCACATACCACATTCATAAGGAATCTTCCAATGAGTCTGGAGGTTTTACAGATTGGTATTTCGAAATTTTGTTTGGCTGATCACAAGGATTTACGCTGCACATACTACTTTCACAAGGTATCTTCCTAAAGAATCCAGAGGTTGCACTGTCAAAATCAATTAGCACGGAAAAGAAACATTACCTACCCAGGAACGAAGAAACCAATTATATGCAGTAAGTCAGAAAGCTGCAGGGTAATTTATATTTTCATGGATTCGTCCTAAAGGAAATATTTAAGGGGGGTTATAAAATACGTCCTCCTAATTGGTTATAAAACATGGATTCATCCTGAAGGTAATATATATATATATATTTTTTCATGCCAACTCTTTTGGTTCGGTAAAAACCTAAAGGAAATATTTAAGGTGGCAAAAGAATCAGGGTTTTCCACTCAAATAAGGTCAAGGGAGAAAGTAAATAATATTTTACGCACGCGAAGGAAAAGCTTTCTAGGAACTGCCACGAACATATTTAGTGCTTCAGGAATCAGGACAGGAGTATAAAATTACGATAACATAGTTATTATGTCAGATTTCACTGGACACGAGTTGATATCATGTCCTCCTAATGTTTTCTGCAAAAAATCTACATGAAACTAAAAAGAAGAAAAGGAAAGAGAGGGGAAAAAAATTGAGAGAGAGATGAGAAAGCAAAACAAAAGGACACTGGACTCTCATGTTGTTAGTTTTTCTTGAATTTTAGTATAGCTCAACAATAAAGAGGTTGTTCCCTTCAGAAAGTAAAATTGAAGCCTCAGAATACATTAAATTTAAGCTAAGAAGGTTGCAAGGAAAATGATTCCCAATTAGACATTGATCACCACCACCACAGATTGGCTCCAAACTCAAAACGTGACCTAATATAGAATATGGTAATGTTGTAACATCAAACCTGCTCATGTGTATAGGAAATGAAACCATTGAAGATGCCAAAGAAAATCATATCAATCCATTGGATCCCGCTTGGGCTCATCGTTGGCAGACATTAGCTCATACAACACTAGCTCATGCATTTGATTGTCTGATACTTTTATAAAGTATCCAACAACCTACATGGAGAGTAACATAATAGTTTAGGAGATGAGAAGTCAACCAGATTTCTAATCATAATCAATGAGGTAATACTTACAAATTTAATGATCAAACTAGGTGTTCTCTCTCCCCATTTTGAAGAAAAACTTTCGTGTAATCTTGTTATCCTCTAATTTTCCATTCAAATGCTTATTTTTCACTAGGCTAGAGATTGTGCATGCTTTTTTCATCCTTCTAAGAACAACAATCACCACTTTTAAATGGAGTCAAAATAATCAAGAAAATAGATTTTTAGGGACTAAATAGTCACAAGTAAAACTTGTAGAAAAAGAATCTTGATCCCAATACTTTAAGGATGCAAAATTACATTACCCTTTGAAGAAAACTACTGGTATTGATTCATCTTAAATCAGCCTATTCACTTTATCATCCATAAAATATCAGTTTAAGGACTTTAAATTGTCTTATTATTACTATATAAAAAGTATGAATCTTGTTATTAGGGAGTGTCAGTGTAAGCACTTTTTTATTTTAATTTTTGTTATCCCTAAATTACCCTCATCTCTTTTAATTAGAATTATTGCATTTTGATGTGGTACTAATTAAAAGAAATAAAACACTCCAATTGATTACATCTTAATAGTATTGGTAATTATAATTAAAAATTGCTCATTAAAAACTATTTACCTAACCTTGGACTCCACTCTTGGTATTAGGGAGTGTAAGTGTAAGCACTTTTTTTTTATCTTAGTTTTTGTTATCCCTAAATTACCCTCATATCTTTTAATTAGAATTATTGTATTTTAATGTGGCATTAATTAAAAGAAGTAAAACACTCCAATTGATTACATCATAATAGTATTGGCAATTATAATTAAAAATTGCTCATTAAAAACTATTTACCTACCCTTAGACTCCATCTCCAATTATTATACATATCAAAATTTCTTAATTGAAGCATGAAAAATTTCTCATTAGTCATCAGTTGAGACTGTAAAAAAAAATTCAATGTTTAAATATAGACAGTCTCTAGAAAATGGAGAAACATACAAGGAGAGGAGAACACTTATTCATCTGTATATCTTCATAAAAATATCACGAGCAAATTTTACAATTATGCACTCTTTGCCAATATAAAGAATTTTTCATATTGCAGCCAATGGATTTCAATATACAAAAAATGATGACACATTTATAACTGAAATAGAAGTATTAAATTGGAAAAAAAGAAATCTGAAGTAGCACCATACAAACCACTATTATCATTAATAGCAACCGATCAAAACAAGAAAAATTGAAAAAAGTTGAAAACTATTCATAAAATAACATAAAGTAAATAGCAAATGAATTAAAAAGTTAGAATACAATTCAAATAATACCAAAGACAACATCCAAATCACTTATATCCAAGGGAAAACAAACATTGTTATTGACAATAATTTAGTAATGCTTCATTTGTATTGGTTTGAGCAAACCAATTCCATCCATCAAGGTAGAAGCCATCTCCAATAATAAAATAAAAATTATAATAAGAGTACATTTAAAATGAAGAATGACAAAATGAAAATGATATCCAAATTGTTTTTGGTGATGCCCAAAATACCCTTATTTTTTCTAATGATTACATATATTTATTGTATTGCAATATTAGCGAATAATGGAAGCGGTTATGAAATGAAAAACTTTAAAATTAAGTAAATTTTATTTATGGTGACAATTGTAATTAGACATATTTAGTGCATTCCAATAATTGATTCTAATAATTGATAATAATGATAGCGATTATGGATTAAAAGTTGGCAATTAAAAAATAAAACACTGCAATATACAAAAAAATTAATAGTAAAATTGTTAATTAGCCACAATTCTCATTCCAATTCCATGATCATCAAAAAAAAAAAAACTAATACTAAAACCAAAAATATTGTGCTCATATGCAAAAAGTAGACTTGTTGCTTTTGCTTCACATTGGATTGTGCTAAAAATATGAATAAAAGAAAAGGAAAATGGAAAACCTCCAACTATCTCTATCTATAAACTTTCAATTGTTAGAATGTACAAGCCAAAAAAAAACTTTACGCCGTGAATGATTTATACTCCACTATTGGCAAAAATAGAATTAACATAATATCAAGAATTCAAATTACATGTTTGTTTATTTATTTTTTAACTTAATTATATTCTTCATTTATAAAAAAATTGCAATGATTGTGGTTTATATGCAATAGAACCATGAATATACAATAATTTTGGTAAAACATGATGTTATCAATATTTGATATGTTAGAATTCAAGCTATAAATCAGAAAGTGTTTGGTACATGATTCCAAATTCAATTCTAAGGGACATGTCAACTATTGGAATGTTTTCTATCTCTTTTCATTTGATAAAATTTTTAAAAGTAACTAGCTTAAAAAATAAATAACATAAAAATACTATATTATGATGTTGATGATCAAAATTTCATAAAAAATTTTTAGTATCTAAAGAATAATATATTTTAAAATATTACAATCACGTGCAAAACACATGAACTATTACTAGTGAAGTTTAAGTAGGACTAAATTTTTATTGGAATATCTTAATATGGTTATAATGTGGTATTATAAATTTTAGTTATGCACATAGGTTATAGCTTTTATTTCTTTAGTTTTTGCCTCTAAAAGAACAGAAATTAAAGTTAAGAGATACAAGTTGCTAAGGCAAAAACATTGTTGTTCTTTTTAGTATGACCTTTTCATTTTTTAAATATATTTTTAACTTCTCAGCCTACTTTATTTTCATCTGTACTTGATTCAGGGATTAAATTTCTCCCCAATGTGTTGTAATACTAAATAAATTCAAGGCACAAAATTAATTGTGCTATCTACCTTTCTAATTGGTTGTAGTTATAAGTTCTAAATAAATTTCCTTGACTTAGGAATCAATTCTATACCAGAACTAATTGTGCATGTCTTTCATGCCCACAGAGGGGGTTCTTTAATGCCCATCCATTTAGCACTTCAGAGTGTGCATTTTAGCAGGGTATAAAGTTATTTCGATTTCAAAAGTTTCTGAAATTCGCCTCATCCTAGAAAAATATTCTTGAATTTCAATAGTTGATCCCTATGCGCTAAAGATGCAAAATTACATTAGCCCTCTAGTAAAATGTGGACTTAACTAAAGAAAACAGTTGATAATCGATTCAACTTACTACTGTGATTGGTAAGACACTAAATCAACTTGTTCAATTTATATTCAAGAATTTAAGTACTTTAAAGTATCCTATTCAGTATAAGTAGGATTGGATTATTTTTCTTTTTTGGGTGCAATACTAGAATTTTAGAAACATAACTACTTTGTAGATTTGATTTTTTTTAAATGTTTTTTTTTATAGTATAAGTAGAAAAGCGGGACTTTTCACTTACATTCCCTTCCCTTCCGAACCACCCAACCCACTTACATTCTCTCCCCTCGAACAATCCAACCTATTCCTCCTTCAAATTTATTTCTTGTTTTTCATAATGTTCTTGGAGGTATCTTCTCTGTTTCTTTCAAATTATTCAACAAAATATTGTATGATCAGGATTATTGCACGCTCCAGAGCGCCAGAATATGAAGACTTTATATTTTTCAAACCAGTTGGCCATTTAATTAGAAGTTCAATACCTGATGTATGTAAAAACTTTTGCTCCTTAGTTTTAGCCATTCAAAGACTGAATACTTAATAAATTATGTGTGTACAAATTGACTACTTAGCATTATTGTAATTTGATAAGATAAATTATGACTAAATATTGTTTTTCCTAAGTGGGAGATTTTGAGTTCAAGATCTATTACTTATAATCCCTTACACCTTATCATCCAACCTGACCCTCCCCTTGGATGTATTTAAGAATTGCAAAGCATATAGATCATTTAAGGAGTTTTAAAGACACATAAAAAATTTTATTTTAACTTTAAGTTAATATAAAATGTGTAGAACGCAACAAGACAAATAACAATAAGACGTGAAGGGTATTCTTAATCAAAGACATAGAGGAATATAGACAAAGGAGTTGCGTATAAAAGAATCAATGTAAAACCTAGAATTGCAAAAATAACACATATAAAGAATTAGTTGTTGTAATTCAACAAAGTGTTGTAATTATAATTTTAACTCACAACTCCTAATGTTGTTATTTAAATTCATAAGGCAAATTAAGTAGTGTTAATTCGTAATTGAATAATGACATTCTGCTTCATTATCCAACACGCATAATGCACGTGCATTTTCCTAAGCAGTCTATAAACGGTGGGAGAAGTGTGGAAGTTCTTCTGTTCTTGTACTACAATTTCTGCATTAGAGGAAAGGCAGGATAAGATAACAACAAAATATCATGAATCATCCTCATCCACATGTTCTAGCCATTCCTTATCCAGCGCAAGGTCATGTTCTTCCCTTAATGGAACTGGCCTTGTGCTTAGTCAGGCAGGGTATTAGAGTAACAATTGTGAACTCTGAATTCGATCACAAGAGAGTTATCAAATCATTATCACAGGAGGACAAAGTACCAGCTATGATGCAACTGGTGTCAATCCCAGATGGATTGGAATCCTGGGAGGACAGAAATGACCTGATCAAACTGACGCTATCAGTTTACCAGGTCATGCCTGCGAATCTGGAGTGTCTAATAAAGAGCATAAATCAATCTGACTGTGATAAAATCACATGCATTATTGCTGATGAGACTATGGGATGGGCACTAGAGATTGCAAAGAAAATGAGAATCAAGGCGGTAGCCTTCTGGCCAGCGTCAGCTTCACTATTGGCACAGATATTCAGCATCCCAAAGCTCATGGATGATGGAATCATAAGTAGCACTGGTAAGATTGACTCATTTTAGATAATTCCTTGCCAGCACCATTAGAGAAAGAAGATAAATTTAATTGCAGTCATCAAACTGCTAATCATCAGAACACGCATTAGTACTATCGGTTCTACATTTTGCTATTTTGTATTCAGTTGAAAAGTTTCTAAACACGTCAAGCTTTTTAGTGTAGGTACCGTGTTGAAGAACCAGATGGTAAAGTTGTCACCTACCATGCCAGAGATGAAGCCTGAACATCTTGTTTGGACCTGCTTTAGTGATCTCACATTACAAAAATTTTCTTTTGATACCTTTTTAAAATCTAACACACTAGTTAAACTGGCAGATTGGTTGATTTGCAATACAAGTTGTGAATTAGAGGCGGCAGCCTTCACTTTATTTCCTCAAATACTACCTGTAGGCCCTCTTTTGGCAAGTAATCGACTTGGAAAATCGGTTGGCTCCTTCTGGCCTGAAGATTCAGATTGCTTGGCATGGCTTGATAAGCAGCCTCCGCAATCTGTCATTTATGTTGCATTTGGGAGCTTCACAGTTTTTGATCCGACACAATTCAGAGAGCTGGCACTTGGGCTTGAACTCATCAATAGGCCATTCTTGTGGGTTGTGAGGCAAGATTTAACTACCGAGACAGACAATGCATATCCTGAAGGCTTCAAAGATCGAATACAAGGCCGTGGGCTACTAGCAGGCTAGGCACCTCAGCAACAGGTCTTGAGCCATCCTTCGGTGGCTTGCTTCCTCAGCCATTGTGGTTGGAACTCTACGATCGAAGGTTTGAGCAGTGGTGTTCCTTTCCTCTGTTGGCCTTACTTTGCAGATCAGTTCCTTAATGAGAAATACATATGTGATGTTTGGAAGATCGGTTTAGGATTTGAACGAGATGCAAATGGAATCATTGCACGAGAAGAAATAAAGAATAAAATTGAGCAGCTTCTCACTGTTGGAGAATCCAAGAAAAGGGCCTTAAAATTAAAAGCCAAGGTTATTAACAGTGTTACCAAAGATGGGAGCTCTGGCAAGAATTTCAACAATTTGGTCCAATGGATTAAGGCTGAGAAAAATTATTCCTGCTCTGGATAGGCTTGACTGCCACATGTGAAAGTGAATCAGGAGACTGATGTTGAAATGAGACCCCAGAAGGATATCATTGTGAGTTGTTCGCTTCAAATTCCACCGCCGGCCCCACTCCCTCCGACCAAAAGAAAAAAAAAGTTCCGAAGAAGATCATTTTGATTGTATTAATAATTAATGATCTCTCATGTTGTATTCCTACCTCTTCGAGTATCAATCTCTAAGGCTACTGAGAAAATCATGATAATCTTTTTAAAAATGCAATATGACATCTCATGCATGACTCGCCTCAGATCATATCATTCTGTTGCCTACAGGACCAATATTCCAACTGTTCTTTCAAAAGAAAACACAAAATTTGGCCCTTCCTGGCATAAAGCAAGCACATGAGATGAAGCAAAAAAGGGCATGGAGCAACTGAGCAAGATATATGTAGTTTGTACAGCTTGCTTAGTGGCTTTGTATTGGTCTAGCCTATCTCCGAAATCTTTACTCATTATCTAAAATATCATTACAAAATTTAGTCGTCGAAGTCTAGTAGTCTGTAATGACTTGTTGCTAAATGACTGAAGTGCATATATAGATCCAAAGAGGGGGGGGGGGGGGTGGGGGGGAGAGGGTGAGAATGATAAAATGTACGAAAAATCTGCATTAAATTTGGAGAAAATTTCCCCATTTTCAAGCACTTATGCAAGTCGGTTGTCAACCTGATAGGCTGATATACATGTCTGATACGTAACCTGCTGAAATCGTGCAGAATGCAGGTTTGACTAGTATCTGTCAAGCATAGCAGGACTTCAAAATGCACTTGCTTTTCTAATTGACTTGCAAATGAGATTTCCCACAAGCCACTGATGCATAAATATGAAAGTTGTGCTCCCAGAATTCTTGTTCATTCATTGCTTATCAAGCACCTCCTCAGAATACTTATTACCAAACAAAACACATAATCCTGTTTTCAGTTAATGATTCTGAAATAGGAAGCAGTGGCGCATGAAGGACACACGATGGAAAAGAATGAAATTGACGGGCAAGTGCATCTTCAGTTGGCTAACCCTTAACTGTTAAAAAACTCATTGTTACCTGACAAAAGCCAGAACAACAATTGGCTTGCACTGTTCATGTTGATGCTCTAATAAATGAAAAATATGATCAAACTTTTTTAAGCAAAATGAGTCGGTCTTCGGCTTCTAACTTCTGCTGATTTAGCATTGGCTAATACATTTGTTCCATATTCGTTGCAATGGTGACTGGTGAGCTCTACCTATCAAGAACAGATATGAGGCTTGCAATTTCACCTTTATATGGAATCCTCCTAATGTAGTAGGTCTTAAGGGGAGTGATCTGGGGTACAGCAAGGGAGGAGACTCTTGGAGTCTTAAGAAAGAAAAGGAAGGGCTGAGGAGTAAAGTGGAGGATGCCCAGAAGAGGAGAGGTGAAGCGGTGCAGCAGAATTCTACACTTTGTACGTTGGAATGAGAATCATGGAGTTGACCTAAGTACGTAATTTTTATATTACCAGTTGTGTGTACAAATTTACTGTTATCAGCGTGCAATTCTATTCCCGAAAATGTAAGGACGGAGAAGTCGGAAAAATTGAAAACATTCGACCGTCTATGAAATGCAGAGCTTTTTAGCCACTTGTAGATAGACGGATACACAGAGCAAGACTTAAAATGAATAAACTGTGAGAGCAACATTCCATGCATATCATATGGGGTTCATTTCACAAATCAGGTATAAGGGCAGCCCGGGGAACAACTGATTACTATTTGTCTTCCTTGTCCAGCCAAACGTACATGAACATAATGAACTGATACTAGAACTCAAATAATTACACCACGTATATCATCTGTGCTATTGAAGCAATTATCAATCAAAAGCAATCTTATTCTAAAAATGCTATGGGCATAACAGAATGGTAACTCCAAGTTCTTACAACCATGGTTCGAAGACTCGGCCGAGTCCGAGACGATACCGCGACCGAAACGTTCCGAGATACGTGACAGGCCGAGATGTCACCGTGAACGGTTGAAACGGCCGAGTCACACTGAGTCACTCCGAATCATCCCGAGTCAACTT
This sequence comes from Coffea arabica, assembly GCF_036785885.1. Classification (NCBI taxonomy): domain Eukaryota; kingdom Viridiplantae; phylum Streptophyta; class Magnoliopsida; order Gentianales; family Rubiaceae; genus Coffea; species Coffea arabica. Next base: position 64,657,198 of record NC_092313.1, on the reverse strand, counting down.
GAATTTTTATTATTTTTACTAATTTTTAATTATTTTTATTTATCATATTTTTTACAAATTTTAGAATATTAAATATTTTAACAATTTGTGTCTCACCGAGACCGCGACCGATATGCCAAAACCGATGTGGAATGTTCCGGGCCGCGACCGTGACTTTGAACCATGCTTACAACTCGACATCAACTATGCACTTTCCTCCACTCTGTGCTTTTCTTTTTATTTGCTTGTACCTCAGATCTGCAAGCAACATAAGAAGTTACCCCTCATGGCAATTAAGCCTTATACATGGTTCATGGGATTGGTACGGAATAAATAAACCAAGGATGGAGAAGTTCAATGGCTTGGCACAAGATTTTCCCGCTAATTTGTAGTGAAGATGTGGATGAAGCCATAGCAGGACAGCCAGACCAATGTTTGACCATTTTATTCTTAAGAGGTTGACTCTGCTTTTGAATAGAAGTCAATACTACCTATTGAAACAATTACTAAGAAAAATAATAAGAGAAGCAAAAAACTAGACTTTATTTCTCTGTAAAACTGATACTTATAACATGAAACTACTCCATTTATAGAGTTTAAAACAACTCCACTATCTCCACTAACTCCACTGATTTCACTAAGGCTCCGTTTGATAAAACTGAATCTGAATTCTGAATTCTGAATCTTGAAACAATTAATTTGCTAAATATTAAGCACTGAAAAGAGATATATGAATATCTAAATCTTAATGCTGAACATATTTATACTGTTTGATAAACATTTATAACTTAATGCTTAATAAGCTAAATTGTACAATTTTGCCCTTCTATCTTTTAATCCAAAAAGGAAATAGAACCTATGATTTAATTAGCTTAAAATTGTTAGGTATGAAAATGACAATATTTATTTTTAAATCAAAGTATTATAAAAGAAGAAATATATTACGGAAAAGTCCAAATATCGGTGCAAATATATTTTTAAATCAGAGTTTGATAAGAAAAGTCCAAATATAAGCAAAAGGAAGCTGTAATAAACAAGTTTTAAATTCACACCAAATTATATAGAAATTTAATTACTTCAATGGAAAAATGTTGACGCAAAACAACAAATAATCAATTGGAAATAATGAATTTGAGATCAGTGAGTACGGTAGCAATAAAAAAAATTGGGGGGAAAAATGACAAAATTATGAAAGAGTAGAAAGATGGAAAAAGATAAGGAGTAGACAGATGTGAGGAGCATGGGGAAATTGTAAAAAAGTCATTAAATAGGGAGAAAATAGAAGTAGAAAGCCATTAGACAGAGAATGTCAGGTTGTTTAATTAGATAAGGATTTTGGATAGAGAATATTAGGTTGTTTAATTAGATAAGGATTTTGAATGTAGTTAACAAACAAGGATAGATTTGATAGATAAGATAAAGTAGTTGAAGTAAATCTCTTGATTCTTATCGAAATTAAGCATTCAGTTATGATTCTTGTGCTGAAAAAAAAACATACAAATTCAGCACCACTTAATAAGTTCAGTAGAAAAATTTTTATTTATCAAACACCCAAAACATCTGAATGTCTGAATGAATTCAGTTTCAGCACTTTTTTATGTTATCAAACAGACACTAATTCCACTAACTACTCTACTAACTGCATCAATTCCTCTAACTCTACTAAGTAGGTAGAACAAAACAAACAAACATGGTCAACTAAAAACAAGTGAATGTTTTTAACAATCCTTCCCTTAAATTGAAAGTTTTTCAAATATTCAATTTAACAGGACTTATCAACTGCACAAATTCCAAGCAGCTTCTTTAGTTTCTTAAATGTGGATAACTTCAATGGCTTGGTCATTGTGTCAGCAATCTGATCTTCACTTTTGCAGTGGAAAAAATCAATTATTCCATCCCTTGTGAACTCCCTTAGAAAGTGAAATCTCATATCTATGTGCTTGGTTTTTCTATGTAGAACTAGATTTTTGAGAGTTTGATGGGAGAACTATTATCACAGTAGATTGTAATAGCTCCTTCTTGCTGAAAATGAAACTTTTCAAGAATATTTCTTATCCAAATTGCTTGACAGGCACAAGTTGTTGCAGCTACGAACTTTGCTTCAATTGTTGACAAAGTAACAATTGGTTGCTTTTTTGAACACCATGAAATAGCTACTGAACCTATCATGAATATATAGGCAGATGTACTCTTTCTATCATTAAGATCGCCTGCATAATCACTATCGGTAAAACCGAACATATTTGAGTTTTCACCATTATTGTAGAACAATCCATATTCAATGGTTCCCTTCAAGTATCGAAGAATCCTCTTGGCAACTAGAAGATGTGTCTTCCTTTGACTTTCCATGGATCTACTAATAACACTTATTGCATGTATAATATCAGGTCTTGTAGCTGTCAAATACACGAGGCTTCCCACAATTTGCTTGTAAAGTATGCTGTTAATTCTCTTTCCTTTAGGTTCTTTGATAAGCTTTAAACACACTTCAACTGCCATACTAACAAAATTACAATTCTTTATTTGAAATTTATTTAGAATTTCTTGCACATATTTCCTTTGAAAGACAAAAATTCTAGCAGTAGATTGCACCACTTCAATGCCCAAAAAGTAATGCATATTTCCAAAATCAGACATATCAAATTCAGCTATCACAGATTTTTTAAATTTCTCAAACATGTTACTATCATTTCCAGTAAAAATAAGATCGTCAACATATAAGCAAACAATGAGCAATTTACCTCCATCTCCAATCTTCATAAAAAGCGTATGCTCATATGGATTTTTTTAAATCCCTCCTTAGAAAAATAAACATCTATACAGCTATATCGAGCATGTAGAGTTTGTTTTAACCCATATCATGCCTTTTTGAGTTTGTATAATTTGTGCTCACTTTCAACCTTCACAAAACCAAGAGGTTGATCAATAAATACCTGTTCCTGTAGATCACCATGGAAAAATGTTGATTTCATGTCCAACTGGAAGATAGGTCATGAATATTGTGCTGCCAATGCAATCACTATCCTGATCGTGTCCTGTCTTATGACTGGAGCAAAGACTTCTCCACAATCCACCCCAAATTGTTGCTTATAGCCTTTAGCTACTAAACGTGCCTTGTACTTGTCAATTTCTCCATTCTCCTTCAATTTTGTCTTGTATAGCCACTTGACACCAATTGACTTGTGTCCTTCTGGAAGATCAGTTAACTCCCATGCGTTGTTTCGTTCAATAGTTGCAATTGGGTCCTTAGATTGGTCCTCATAATCGATCATCCATGCAGGTCTTTTTCTAATACGTTGAGAACATTCTTTATCTTCTGCTACTATTTGGGAACTTGGAACCTCATCTGAACCATCTGGTGGAATTTGTTCTGTTGGCTACTGCCTGTTCTCTTAATCAACTTCATCAAAATCAGTAGGTATTTGTTGTTCAATGACATTATTGTTCCATGCAAAAAAATTTTCCTTAAAAAAAATTACATCCTGACTGATGACAATTTTCTTAGTAATAGGATTATAAAACTTATAGGTCTTTGGTTGATCATTAACACAAAGAAAAATGCATTTTTTCCCTTATTATCTAGATTTGTCCTCTTTTGGTCTGGAATATGAGCATAAGCAGTGCATCCAAAAATTCTTAAATGATCACTGTTGGTTTCCGTCCGCTCCATGCTTCCTTTGATATCATATTTTTAATAGCAAAGTATGGGACTTCTAATTGATAGCTTCAGACCAAAAACTTTTTGAGACACCACTGCTTGTTGTGGCGTATAGGCTACTATAAGCTACTTTTGAATTCCATGCTCCTCACAAAAATTTACAAATTCTTATGAGTTATATTCTCCACCACAATCATTGTGAATAATCTTTATGGACATGCCTACTTTCTTTTCAACAAGAGTTATAAAATTTTGGAAGGTTGAAAATGTTTCAAATTTTTCCTGCAAAAAATAGACCCAAGTTTTTCGACTATAATCATCAATAAACATCATAAAATAACTTTTTTCACTATTAGATGGCGGATTTATGGGTCCGTATAATCAGAATGAACTAGCTCTAATATGTGTTTTGCTCTCCATGATTTTTTTTTTGGAAAGCGATCTCGATGTTGTTTGCCAATGATACACTCTTCACAAATTTCTTAAGAAATTGTAATTTGAGGTAGACCAGCCACTATATTTTTCTGTTGCAGAGTCTTTAATCCATTAAAGTTTAGGTGTCCATAATGAAAATGACATAACCATGCCACTTCTTTTGATTTTACTGAAAAACATGAATGAGTTGAGTTCTGTAAATAGAGTGGGAACATACAATTTGCCGTCATGTTAACTTGAGCAATTAAGCTCAACTTTGCATCTCGAATCCTGCATACTCTATCTTTGATAGAAATCTCATACCCCTTTTCTAGCAACTGACCCATACTAAGTAAGTTTGTCTTTAAATCTGGAACAAAAAGAACATCAATGATAGTGTGAGTAGAATTTCTTTTAGTTTGGATAGTTACCCTTCCTCTTTTTATAACAGAAACTATGGAGTTATGGCCAGACTTGACAGTATTACGGAATGACTCATCCAACTCAGAGAATGCCTTCTTGTCTCCACACATGGGGTTGCTGCTGCCGGTGCTTAAATACCACATGTCATGTTGAGTTTCTTCATTCACATGACACACCATCAAAAGAGACACTTCTTATTTTTCTACAAAGTTAGTCCTTTCTCCATTTTGTCTATTCAAATTAGTTCGACATTCTGATTGATAATGGTCACACCTATGACATTTGTAGCATTCAACAATAGACTTGTCTGTTAACTTTGGCCTATGAATTGTTCAATGATGGCCTCTTCGTCCTCTTCCTCTTCGTTGAAATTGATTTTCTTGGTGCTGGTGTTGTTGTTGTTGGTTGCCACGATTATTGTTTCCTCTGCCTCTACCTTTGCCTTGTCCTCTATATCCTCTCGATGTTAGATGACTTTCTATTGAAACCTTCAATGCTTGCTCCTCTTTCTCTTGCTGGTTAATTTTTTGCTCATGAACCAGCAAAGAGCTCTACAACTCATCAATTGAAAGTGTATCAATATCTTTTGATTCCTTTATAAAATATACAACAAAGTTAAATTTTGATGTCATCGATCAAAGGATCTTCTCGATAATGGTGACGTCCTCCAAACGTTCTCCACAGATCCTCATCTTGTTAGTGATTGCCATCGTTCTTGCCAAATAATCTGTGATCGATTCGCTTGACTTCATGCGTAAAGTGTGAGGACCCGAAAAATTTTCTTATTTTATTTTTTCAAATATATTTTCGTTACTTTACCGTGTTGTCTTCATTTCCTAGATATTTTTACAAGTGAGTCAAGTTTTTAAATCATTGTCCTTATATAAGTTATTCCATGTTAAGTCTGTAATGCATTATGGAAGTGGGACCCACTAGTGAGGTGTGTGTGATAAATTTGGAAGATTAGGAGGAGTTGGATACAAAGGGATATTATTTGTAAAGAGTCAAGAGATAATTAGAAGTTGACTAGATATTTTAGTGCTTGAAAGATAATTAGATAAGGATTAGCTCTTGGTTTATCATTTGTCATAAAACCATAGAATCTTAACTTTGACTAAGACCAAATTTTCTTCTTATTCAACCAAGATAATTAGGTCATTAATTAGACACTAATCATTGCCTTGCCAAGTGTCACTCATCTATAGAATTTTGACCAAGACTTCTCTTGAACTTTCTCTTAGAAGTTTGGTCAAAATTCCCTTCCTTTCTTTCTACTTCTTGGCTGAACTTCCTAGCAAGAAAAGAGAGGGGAAAACTCCAAAATTTCAACTTAGTCCCTTGCTTGAATCTTGAGTTTTCACTTTAATCTTATAAAGTACTCCATAAAAGGTGTCATCCAAAGAAGATTAAGGGCTTTGGTAGAGTGATTTGGGAGAAAGAAGCACTTGGTTTCCTTTTCTTCTTAGGGTATTAAGGTAACTCTATCAAGAAACTCTCTTTTCTTTTAATACTTGAATAAGAGTGGATTTAGGGCTTGATATTGGTAGCTTTCATGAGAAATTTCATGATTTGAGTGGTGATTCAAAATTTCAGTTTTGATGGTGAAATTTCAGTTTTTATATGATGCTTTGATCTTGGCCATGATTTAGTATCTTTGCCATGTGAATCTGCTAGCTTTTACAAGTTATTTTGGCTTGCTTATGGAAAATTTCAGCTTGTAGTTGAAATTTTTAGCCTAGGGTTATAAATTTCAGCTTTGTTGTGGTTGATTCTTGAGCAAGAAATTGGCTATATTGGATGATTTTGTGGCCTTAAACAAGTGTAATTTATAGCCTATAACTTGTGGCTGTGATTGAAGTTGGATTGCTATAAATATTGGTGTTGAGTTTGGATAGAAAAATTAAGAAAATAAGGGGAAGTGTTGCTAGAAATTTTCGCAGAGAGCTCTGCGTAGTTTGGTAAAATTACTATAACTTCATATAGAAAAATTCAAATTGAGTGCTGCTTATTGCGTTTGAAACTAGATTCAGAGTGCATTCTACCATGAAAATTTCAGAATTTTTCTCAATTTCTATGAATATCTATGATTTCTCAAAATTGACTGAATTTTCATACCTGCTCTGTTTTTCTACTTGATGAAGAAGCAACTTGAGACTGGAATTTGACTGATTTATGGATAGAATCTTACAAATATGTATTCTGAAAAATTGTAGTCCTTTGAGTCTATTTTCCAACAGTATAAAGTTTATAAATTTTGGACTTAAGAAGCTGGCAATACAATTTTTCAAACAGTGTCGCGCAAAACTAGAGAAAATTCTGTTTTCTAAACTTGTCCTTGCTTCCATTTCCAACTTTAAGTTGGAGATGTTAAACCATTTTAACCTTGGTTTTATGAGTGGAATTGAGGTTTAAATGAAAGGAAATGAGTTTCTCCAAATCAGTTTAGGTCAGACAATTTTCAACTTTGTATTTTGAAAGTCTTGTTCTAATTTCTTCAAACGTTTGACTATAATCGATGCTCTTGTGCTCCAAATGGCTTTTGCAACGTTGATTTAGTAAGCACATGAGGTTTTCTCCTCGATTGAAACAAGAAAATATTATATTTTGATAGGTTATACAGGCATAAAACTTGTAAATTGATGCATTTTCTAAATGAAGTTATGAAACCTCAATTTCTTCATGTATTTTGGCTTTGTATTGCTAGTTTTTTAATATAGTATATGACCATAGGACTCGAGAGAGTTCAAGAGAACGACTTGGGGTTAAAGTGAAGGGTTGCAATTGATTGGTGAGTGTTCCAATGCATGTTATTTGATTATGCATGACTTGAGAAAATGCTATTATTTGCTTAAGTGCTCTCCTTTGAATGACATGCTAATAAGTGAATGACTGTTGTGATTTTCTTGTCTTGTTAATTTGCTATGAGCGCATGTTCACATTGCATGAACGCGTGATAAATATGCAAGAATGTAGGCCGATGTGTACTTTATCACATCAACTGAACTGAGCTTAACCTATGTCGGCACCCTATCCGAGACCCGCCATTTGCGAGGTCGGATCAGTTGGACAGCTTTGGGTTTATAACTTACCAATATTAAGTGCGAAGCTCAGAACTCTTTGTCGAAAGGCCTTGAGCACAATGTTTAATGTTTAATGTTAAATGAGAGGATTGTTGATTTTTCGGAGGGCATAAGGTGAATGTTAAATAAGGGAATTGTTGATCTTTCGGAGGACATAAGGTGCGAGTTCGGAGATTATAAGGTGGTAAAATATAGGAGATCGTTTATTGGCAGTTATAAGATAAATGTTGCTCCCTATGAACCCCGTATCCTTTTAATGTTCGAATTGTTGTTCATCCTTGTATTTACTTGAATGAATGATTGAATGCATGCATGAATGTTATTGTTTATCAAGTATTTTACATTGAAAGATTTCTATTACAATTAATTGCTCCACTGCTAGTTTCTAAAGTTGAGTATCGATTTACTTGAACATATATTATTTGGGAAAATGTGTTTATATGTTAAATTGTGTTATTCTCTTATTTGGCCAGTTTACTTGGAATGTTCACTGGGCGTAAGTTCATCCTATGTTTTGTTTTCCTTAACAGGATTTGGATCCGAGAGTACTCAAGAATACTATTGGAATGTTTTGAGAGACTTTAAGTTTTTATTTTAGTAGAAATGATTGTAATGTATATATTTTTGGATTATAGTTAAGATAGACGGCGAATAATGAATCTTTTGTACACGAATCTATTAATAGCTTTTGGATGTATGTAAATGTTATTTTGGGGTGTAATGAACATTATTTTGGTTAGTTTAGAAATTTCAAGTAATTCTTGCTATGGATTGTAGTGAGTCCTGGCAAGAGATGGGCAGGCGATCCGCTGACCCCTCTAGTTCACCTTTGGGGAAAGTGGGGTTGTCACATAAAGTCTCAAATTCGGTCCAAAGAGATTGAAACTACACCCACTTTACCGTTGTATTTCCTTGATAAGTCTTCTTCATGGAATTCCAAATCTGCTTGGAAGTATCTTTGCCAAGAACTGTCTTCAAGAGGGCTCGATCAATAGTTTGAAAAAGGTAATTCTTGACTGTAAGATCCTTTAGTTTCAATACTTCCAACTCTGTTTTCTGCACCTCTGACAATACTACTCTGACTTTTGGCATCGCTACTCTAGATTCGACAACCTCAATACTCCTTGGACTTCAAGAAGTTCTCCATTAGCATGCTTCAATGATCATAGTGACCATCAAAGCGAGGAATTGTTGCCTGCACAAAGTTGTTGGTGGCCACCATGACTTACCAACACAATTCTCACAACCCACTTTTGTTTTCACTCATGAACTTGGCTCTGGTGCGACTAATACAATTATTGAGAAAAATAATAAGCGAAGCAAAAATTAAATTTTATTTTTTTGTAAAGCTGATACTTAATTCATAACATGAAAATGCTCTATTTATAGAGTTTAAAAGAACTCCACTAACTCCACTATCTCCACTAACTCTACTAATTTCACTAACTCCACTAACTAGGTAGAACAAAACAAATAAACATGGTCAACTAAAAACAAGTGAATATTTCTAACACCTATTTGGAGCCTTGAAGTTGCTTTTGGATCTCTTACTGCTGCGAACCTTAACCTGCGATTTTAATGATCATGTGCAAAGATTACATAAAACCAAATCGGAAGCGACTCAAGAAACTCTATCAAGTTTACCTGAAGCCATTTGCTAAAATTTCTGGTGATTTGACCTCAAGTACTTTCCGCTGAAAGCGTTCTTTAAAGATTTGAGAAGTTTTCCCATACAAAATATGCCAGTTTAAACCTCCATCTGGACTTCCTTCGAGCGCCCTGACAACCAAAACAACCAAATTTCTTACATAATTTCACTTGGAAAAAGAAAAATCCTTGCTAGGATATCACATGCACAAGATCATTGAATTTGCATTTGGTGTTGGGTAATAGGGACTTTGAAAAACTAGAATAACCCTAATATTCAAAGTTGTATTTCTTGAAAAGCTGAATTTTCATTAGCCAGCACATAGGTAAAGGTTGTGGACCACAATATCTTTTCTAAGGATTTTGTAACCTGTTGTATTGCTGGAACTAATTAGACTAACTATTTGAAATTCAGAACCTAAACTGATAAATTTTGTGAACCACAATATCTTCTAAGGATATCATAAACCTGTTTTATGCTGGAACTAATTTATCGTGTGTCACACAGTTAGTACACAATCACCATCTCCCTAAGTTATGGCCCACTTCCTTAGAGAATGTAAGTGA